>NC_073256.2:101950000-103200000 GCF_029289425.2 Pan paniscus | reverse complement strand
AGGAAGGGATCCGATTTCAGCTTTCGACATATGGCTAGCCTGTTTTCCCAGCACCATTTTTTTAAATAGGGAATCCTTTCCCCATTTCTTGTTTTTGTCAGGTTTGTCAAAGATCAGATGGTTGTAGATGTGTCGTATTATTTCTGAGGGCTCTATTCTGTTCCATTGGTCTACGGTAACCAAAACGGCAACCGATAGCATGCTCTTTGGTTACTGTAGCCTTCTACTGTAGCTTGAAGTCGGACAGCTTGATGCCTCCATCTTTGTTCTTTTGGCTTAGGATTATGTTGGCAGTGGGGGCCGTTTTGTGGTTCCATATGAGCTTTAAAGCAGTTTTTTCCAGTTCTGTGAAGAAAGTCATTGGTAGTTTGATGGGGATGGCATTGAATCTATAATTTACCTTGGGCAGTATGGCCATTTTCACGATATTGATTCTTCCAATCCGTGATGGTGGAATATTCTTCCATTTGTTTGTCTCCTCTTTTAGTTCGTGGAGCAATGCTTTGTAGTTCTCCTTGAAGAGGTCCTTCACATCCCTTGTTAGTTGGATTCCTAGGCATTTTATTCTCTTTGAAGCAATTGTGAATGGGAGCTCACTCATGATTTGGCTCTCTGTTTGCCTCTTATTGGTGTATAAGAATGCTTGTGATTTTTGCACCTCGATTTTGTATCCTGAGACTTTGCTGAAGTTGCTTATCAGCTTAAGGAGATTTTGGACTGAGACGATGGGGTTTTCTAAATATTCAATCATGTCATCTGCAAACAGGGACAATTTGACTTCCTCTTTTCCTAATTGATTTCTCTTTATTTCTTTCTCCTGCCTGATTGCCCTGGGCAGAAGTTCCAACACTATGTTGAATAGGAGTGGTGAGAGAGGGCATCCCTGTCTTGTGGCAGTTTGCAAAGGGAATGCTTCCACTTTTTGCCCATTCAGTATGATATTGGCTGTGGGTTTGCCCTAAATAGCCCGTATTATTTTGGGAGATGTCCCATCAATACCTAATTTATTGAGAGTTTTTGGCATGAAGGGCTGCTGAATTTTGTCGAAGGCCTTTTCTGCATCTGTTGAGATAATCACGTGGTTTCTGTCTTTGGTCCTGATTATACGCTGGATTATGTTTATTGTTTTGCATATGTTGGACCAGCCTTGCATGTCAGGGATGAAGCCCACTTCATCATGATGGATAAGCTCTTTGATGTGCTGCTGGATTCGGTTTTCCAGTATTTTATGGAGGATTTTCCCATCGATGTTCCTCAGGGACATAGGCCTAAAATTCTCTTTTTGGGTTGTGTCTCTCTCAGGCTTTGGGATCAGGATGATGCCGGCCTCATGAAATGAGTGAGGGAGGATTCCCTCTTTTTCTGTTGATTGGAATAGTTTCAGAAGGCATGGTACCAGCTCCTCCTTGTCCTTCTGGTAGAATTCGGCTGTGAATCCGTCTGGTCCTGGAGTTTTATTGCTTGATAGGCTGTTAATTATTGCCTCAATTTCAGAGCCTGTTAGTGGTCTACTCAGGCATTCAACTTCTTCCTGGTTTACTCTGGGGAGGTTGTATGCGTCCAGGAATTTATCCATTTCTTCTAGATTTTCTAGTTCATTAGCTTAGAGGTGCTGATAGTATTGTCTGATGGTAGTTTGTATTTCTGTGGGATCGGTGGTGATATCCCCTTTATCATTTTTTACTGCATCTGTTTGATTCTTCTTTCTTTTCTTCTTTCTTAGTCTTGCTAGTGCTCTATCAATTTTGTTGATCACTGCAAAAAACCCGCTCCTGGATTCATTGATTTGTTGAAGGGTTTATTGTGTCTCTATCTCCATCAGTTCTGCTCGGATCTTAGTTATTTCTTGCCTTCTGCTAGTTTTTGAATGTGTTTGCTCTTGCTTCTCTCATTCTTTTAATGGTGATGTTAGGGTATGCATTTTTGATTTTTCCTGCTTTCTCTCGTGGGCAATTAGTGCTATAAATTTCCCTCTACACACTGCTTTAAATGTGACGCAGAGATTCTGGTATGTTGTGCCTTTGTTTTCATTGGTTTCAGAGAATATCTTTCTTTCTCCCTTCATTTCGTTATGTACCCAGTACTCATTAAGGAGCAGGGTGTCCGGTTTCCATGCAGTTGAGCGGTTTTGAGTGAGTTTCTTTATCTTGAGGTCTACTTTGATTGCAATGTGGTCTGAGAGACCGTTTGTAGTAATTTCTGTTATTTTACATTTACTGAGGAGTGCTTTACTTCCAACTATGTGGTCAATGTGGAAATAAGTGTGATGTGGTGCTGAGAAGCATGTATATTCTGTGGATTTGGGGTGGAGCGTTCTGTAGATGTCTCCTAGGTCCGCTTGGTGCAGAGCTGAGTTCAATTCCTGGATATCCTTTTTAGATTTCTGTCTCGTTGGTCTGTCTAATGTTTACAGAGGGCTGTTAAAGTTTCCCATGATTATGATGTGGGAGTCTAAGTCTCTTTTGATCACACTTTAAAGATCAAAAGGTAGAAGCGCAAAGACATTATCTGTGCAATATTAGAAACCTAGTAAGTGGTGGAATTTGGCCTTGAACCCAGATATCTAACTCCAGAGCCTAAGTGCTTCACCCACCTCACTGTGGTGCCTCTCGAGAAAAACAGGTAAGCACACATTCAGAAAGCTGGTGGGCCGGGGGGCTGGCCTTGTACTCAGAGGCCATGGAAGTCCCACGTGGGGTGGCTAGTGGTGTAAGGACAGAGGTCTCGGATGGGCAGAGGGATGTGGACAGGCGCGAGGGGGCGCGGCAGGGACTCGGGGGACTGGGAGTGGCGGCTCGGTGCTGCGGGAGGCGATTAGTGGAAGGACAGAGGTCTGGGAAGGGCAGAGGGATGGGGACAGGCCCGAGGGTCCGCGGCAGGGATTCCGGGGGACTGGGAGTGGCCGGTTGGGGTTACTCTTGGCTTTTTGCCCTCTCCTGCCGTCGACTGCTCCGGTTTCTTTGGCCTTGCGGCGAGGTGGACAGGGTGAGCTCTCAGGACTGATGGCGGTTGTGGAAGGGGCCTGGGGCCAAGGACAGGCCAGGGCGGCGGGAGAGGCGGACCGGTGGCGTGGCTGGATCTGGGCGCGCTGTCGGACCTTCCACATCACCAGCTGCAGGCAGGCGTTTGCGTCCTCGCTGGAGTTGTGGCCGTCCTGGCTGTCCTGGATGATCTGTCCCAGGTAGTCGGCCGCGAGATTCCTGAGGGAACGCTTGTAGGGGAAACCCAGGTAGTGCGGGAAGAGCACGGCCGTGTCCACCACGGTGCTGTGGATGAGCTTCAGGGCCAGCAGATCGCTCTCCAGGCTGTGCCCGATGAGGATGGTTTGGGCGCTGAAAAAGCTCAGCAGGATGGCTTGCACTTGGGGCAAGGTGATGCTCGTCTTGGCGACGTCGGCCTCGGTGACTCCGGAAAACCTGGTGTTGTAGTCCACGATCTCGTTGTCGGGCTTGACGAAGGTGTCGTACACCACTCGCATGTCGGCGTCCACCACGGTGACGCGGGTCAGCTCTAGGCCATGCGTGGTGTAGCACATCTCACAGTCCAAGGCGTAGATTCCTGGATAAGCGTCTCTGGACAACTCTTTCTTGAAGGTCTCCACGAAGCCATCGAGGCTGTCCTTGCGGCCGTCCCGCACGTGCTGCTTTGCCACCTGGCAGCCCACAGAGCCAGGAGCAGCTGCACAGCAGGTGTACTGGCTAACCCGGCCTCCAGCCACCTGGCTCGAGCGGACCCGCCCCCAGTGATAATAACACAACTGGTCGCGTACACAGCGGCCCGAGGAGGACACCAGGTACTCGGTGCCACAACGGCAGCAGACCCTGCAGGAGGAGTCGCCGGGCCCCTTCCCCTGGCCAGTGAAGAGGACGGCGCCTCCGGGCCGCTCGGGGTGCGGGAAGGGGTAGCCGTTCTCCTCGAGCTGGTCCTGGCTGAGCAGGAACTCCTGGAGGCGGCTGTACAGGGCGGCCCTGCTGAGGCCCGGCATGGAGCTGGGGGTCAGGCCCTTCAGTCTCTTGAGGGTGTTCAGGACCACGTTCAGGTACCTGTTCTTGTTGGGGCTGCAGTCGTAGGCCACCTTCTCCTCGTTCAGCGCCTTCTCCTCGGCCTCCTGCTTGGAGGCGCAGAACTTGAGACACTCTTCGGTGAACAGTTGGAGATAGCCTCGGCGGAGGACGGTGGGGACTTGGCACCCAGACCTTCGGAGGACAATAGGTTTCTTCAAACTCGGTAAGGATGGACGACGGACGATTCGCTTAGAGCTGATGGTGGTGGTGGTCTTGCATGCCATCCCTGACCTGTTGCGCGTCTTCCCTGGCTGTCTGCCGACCTTGGAGCCACTGGAGCGTTGGCTGCTGCTGGCCACGCGGGTTCTCTTGGCATCTGTGCAACCTGTGACCAAGCAAGGGCTGGAAGACTGGGCGATCGTCTTCCTCTTCCTGGGGGCTGAGATGCGGACTCCCGAGGGCCTCTCTGTCAGCCTTGGGGCGGCTGGCAAGCAGCAGGCCGATCCCCTCTGTGCAGGGAAGTAGCACGCCTCCGTCACCACCTTGGGACACGCTGGGGGCACCGCCGGACCCCTGTTCTGGGGCTCCGCCTGGATGTCCACAAATGCGGAGGCCTGGTTGTGCATCTGGGGCACCCGGAGCCCGAAGCTCTGGGCAGGCTGATGAGAGGGCAGGGGGAATTCTGGAGCCTCGAGGGCCGCCTCCTCGGCCACCTTCTTAGCTTCTGGGTATCCAGGTGGGAACCAGCAGGGAGCTGTGGCTCGCAACATCTTGCTGCCTTCGGGAGCACCGGCCTGGCTCTGCTCCGCTCCCAACTGGCGGCTTCTTGCCTCCAGGGCCGCCTCCTCGGCCACCTTCTTAGCTTCTGGGTATCCAGGTGGGAACCAGCAGGGAGCTGTGGCTCGCAACATCTTGCTGCCTTCGGGAGCACCGGCCTGGCTCTGCTCCTCTCCCAACTGGCGGCTTCAATGAGTGCCGCGGCCGCCACCCGTCGCCTTTATAGACGCACAGGGCAGAGTGGGTGGGACTTCTCCTTGATTGGTTGGTGCTTCCATCCAATCACACTGAGCCTCATCTTCCACCAGACTCCAGCTTGGGAATGCCTCAAGGGGTGCACTAATGGAATCAACTGGAACTCCTGGTTGCTAACCTTGGAGCTAGGTTGCTTTTCCTGAGTTAATTAACTGTCCCTGCAGGGCAGTCCTATAATGGCTACTGGAATTGGGCCACCTAGGATTCATTTCAGCGTCAGGGAGTTTGGTCAACTTGCTTGGGCCCACACAGCACCCCATGGAGCCAGGACTGGGCCAGCAGTCTGCTGCATGCTGCAGGGCAGGATCTCTCTGGGGTTGCGTTTCCCTGCTCTCTGCACTCCTCCGCTGCGGGCAAATTGAGGACAGGAAGTGGACCGCACCCACTTCTCTCCCACGACTTGGGCAATGTTCAACACAGGGGTTCTTCAAAAGGTTCATAGAAAATGCACATGGTGAAGAAACTATGCATGGGTTTCCACTGGTTTGCACTCAAATAAACTTGTCCGAACTTCTTATAACCTTTCTGAACTAGATCGAGTTTGAGGCACTGAGAAGGATGAGACATCCACTGAAAAGGACTCCTATCAGAGCAACATGAATTCCACGAAAATTGCAGCAAGAGCAAACATCAAATTTCTGGTGAAGCTTGGGTGGAAGAATGAAGAAATCATTGATGTTTTCACAAAAGCTTCTAAGGACACTACCCCAAAGAAATGAACTCTTTACGAATGTATAGCTTGTTTCAAGAAGAGGTGAGAAGATGTGGGAGATGAATCCTGCAGTGGCTGTGAAAACCACTGTGCCCAGATCAGCTGCAGTTACGACGAGAGCTATCAGTGGAAATTTTAAACAGGAGGGATCACGATCCTGACGCATCCCTCTGACAAATTGTAACCGGAAGTTGGAACATGGCTTTACCAATATGACCTCGAAGGCAAAGCATCATCAACGCGACGGCTACCGAGAGGTGGCAGTGGTCCAGTCAAAGGAAAAGGAGGCCAGTCAGGAGCCAACATCATGGCATCAGTGTTTTGGGACACTCAAGGCATTTTGCTTGTTGACTTTCTGAAGGGCCAAACATCTGCTTATTAGGAGAGTGTTCCGAGAAGCTTAGAGAAAGCTTTGGTAGAAACATGCTGGGAAAGTCTCACTAGATCCCTGTTCACCACCTCAGTGCTCTGCTCATTCCTCTCATCAAACAAGGGCAATTGTGTCAGTTTCAATGGGCAGTCCTTAGGAATGCACCTTACGGGCTGCTTTCATTCCTTCTAAATTCTTTTTGTTTCCTAATTATACAAAGTCTCCTTGCCTTGCTTGGAAAGATGAGAGAAAGTCTCCTTGCCTTGCTTGGACAGATGAGAGATGAGATCCTCCTCTTCTCTCCCAGGACAGAATGGTCAGACTTGAGTTTCCTTTCTCCTCACTCTTCTCCTCCTTGAGGGAGGTGCTGTGCCGGACAGACCTGCTCCCGTGTCTAGACACGGGTAGACTCGTTGAAGATCCTCACAGGCAATCCTCCTTGGGGTCAAAGGGGAAGGATTTATTTCTTCAGGGCTCAGTAGTCCTCATCCTTACGCGCACCTTCACCAGCCCAGGGCGGGGTAGCGGAGGGTGAAAGGGCGTGGCTCACAGCCCGTTTCTTCCGCTCGGGCGTCTCCTGGGAGGAACCCTTGTCCAGTGAGCGGGTCTTCGTCTCCACCAAATTCCCTAGGGGGACATTTCTGGCAGCCCTTCTTGTTCAGCAGCTTACGGGGGTCAGGTGGACCTCTGCTAGTCACCAGCCTGAAGCCCTTACTCCATTTCAGCTATTTTGGCAGTTGCCTAGGTGACTTTTGAACCTCGTTACCCAGAACAGCCAACGGAGGAGGGGTGAGAAGAGTGGCCGTCTGGGTTTGCCGCATCGTGCTGCCTTACAGGAGTTGTGCAGTCTTCGGTTGTGTGATACTTCACCTGGCTGATTTCTGGGAATGCCTCCACAAATTCGCTAAATTCAGTAGCTTTTGCCTTCCAAGATTCACCTGGTTGGTGTGTTGCACCCATTCACTAGTCATTTACATTAGGTATATCTCTTAATGCTATCCCTCCCCCTCCCCCCGCCCATGACAGGCCCCGGTGTGTGATGTTCCCCTTTCTGTGTCCAAGCGTTCTCATACTTCAATTCCCACCTATGAATGAGAACATGCGGTGTTTGCTTTTTTTGTCCTTGCGATAGTTTGCTAAGAATGATGGTTTCCATCTTCATCCGTGTCCCTCCAAAGGGGATGAACTCATGCTTTTTCATGGCTGCATAGTATTCCATGGTGTATTTGTGCCACATTTTCTTAATCCAGTCTATCATTGATGGACATCTGGGTTGGTTCCAAGTCTTTGCTACTGTGAATGGTGCCGCAATAAACATACGTCTGCGTGTGTCCTTTTAGCAGCATGATTTCTAATCCTATGGGTATATATACCCAGCAATGGGATGGCTGGGTCAAACGGTATTTCTATTTCGAGATCCTTGAGGATTCGCCACACTATCTTCCACTACCGTTGAACTAGTTTACAGTCCCACCAACAGTGTAAAAGTGTTCCTATTTGTCCACTACCTCTCCAGCACCAGTTGTTTCCTGACTTTTTAATGATCGCTATTCTAACTGGTGTGAGATGATATCTCATTGCGGATTTGATTTGCATTTCTCTGATGGCCAGTTTTGATGAGCATTTTTTCATGTGTCTGTTGGCTGCATAAATGTCTTCTTTTGAGAAGTGTCTCTTCATATCCTTCCCCCACTTGTTGATGGGCTTGTTTGGTTTTTCTTGTAACTCTGTTTGAGGTCTTAGTAGATTCTGGATATTAGCCTTTTGTCAGATGAGTAGATTGCAAAAATGTTCTCCCTTTCTGCAGGATGCCTGTTCACTCTCATGGGAGTTTCTTTAGCTATGCAGAACGTCTTTAGTGTAATTAGATGCTGTTTGTCAATGTTGGCTTTCGTTGCCATTGCTTTTGGCGTTTTAGACATGAGGTCCTTGCCCATGCCTTTGTCCTCAATGGTATTGGCTGGGTTTTCTCCTAGGGTTTGTATGGTTTAAGATCTAACATTTAAGTCTTTCATCTGTCTTGAATTAATTTTTGTACAAGGTGTAAGGAAGGGATCCGATTTCAGCTTTCGACATATGGCTAGCCTGTTTTCCCAGCACCATTTTTTTAAATAGGGAATCCTTTCCCCATTTCTTGTTTTTGTCAGGTTTGTCAAAGATCAGATGGTTGTAGATGTGTCGTATTATTTCTGAGGGCTCTATTCTGTTCCATTGGTCTACGGTAACCAAAACGGCAACCGATAGCATGCTCTTTGGTTACTGTAGCCTTCTACTGTAGCTTGAAGTCGGACAGCTTGATGCCTCCATCTTTGTTCTTTTGGCTTAGGATTATGTTGGCAGTGGGGGCCGTTTTGTGGTTCCATATGAGCTTTAAAGCAGTTTTTTCCAGTTCTGTGAAGAAAGTCATTGGTAGTTTGATGGGGATGGCATTGAATCTATAATTTACCTTGGGCAGTATGGCCATTTTCACGATATTGATTCTTCCAATCCGTGATGGTGGAATATTCTTCCATTTGTTTGTCTCCTCTTTTAGTTCGTGGAGCAATGCTTTGTAGTTCTCCTTGAAGAGGTCCTTCACATCCCTTGTTAGTTGGATTCCTAGGCATTTTATTCTCTTTGAAGCAATTGTGAATGGGAGCTCACTCATGATTTGGCTCTCTGTTTGCCTCTTATTGGTGTATAAGAATGCTTGTGATTTTTGCACCTCGATTTTGTATCCTGAGACTTTGCTGAAGTTGCTTATCAGCTTAAGGAGATTTTGGACTGAGACGATGGGGTTTTCTAAATATTCAATCATGTCATCTGCAAACAGGGACAATTTGACTTCCTCTTTTCCTAATTGATTTCTCTTTATTTCTTTCTCCTGCCTGATTGCCCTGGGCAGAAGTTCCAACACTATGTTGAATAGGAGTGGTGAGAGAGGGCATCCCTGTCTTGTGGCAGTTTGCAAAGGGAATGCTTCCACTTTTTGCCCATTCAGTATGATATTGGCTGTGGGTTTGCCCTAAATAGCCCGTATTATTTTGGGAGATGTCCCATCAATACCTAATTTATTGAGAGTTTTTGGCATGAAGGGCTGTTGAATTTTGTCGAAGGCCTTTTCTGCATCTGTTGAGATAATCACGTGGTTTCTGTCTTTGGTCCTGATTATACGCTGGATTATGTTTATTGTTTTGCATATGTTGGACCAGCCTTGCATGTCAGGGATGAAGCCCACTTCATCATGATGGATAAGCTCTTTGATGTGCTGCTGGATTCGGTTTTCCAGTATTTTATGGAGGATTTTCCCATCGATGTTCCTCAGGGACATAGGCCTAAAATTCTCTTTTTGGGTTGTGTCTCTCTCAGGCTTTGGGATCAGGATGATGCCGGCCTCATGAAATGAGTGAGGGAGGATTCCCTCTTTTTCTGTTGATTGGAATAGTTTCAGAAGGCATGGTACCAGCTCCTCCTTGTCCTTCTGGTAGAATTCGGCTGTGAATCCGTCTGGTCCTGGAGTTTTATTGCTTGATAGGCTGTTAATTATTGCCTCAATTTCAGAGCCTGTTAGTGGTCTACTCAGGCATTCAACTTCTTCCTGGTTTACTCTGGGGAGGTTGTATGCGTCCAGGAATTTATCCATTTCTTCTAGATTTTCTAGTTCATTAGCTTAGAGGTGCTGATAGTATTGTCTGATGGTAGTTTGTATTTCTGTGGGATCGGTGGTGATATCCCCTTTATCATTTTTTACTGCATCTGTTTGATTCTTCTTTCTTTTCTTCTTTCTTAGTCTTGCTAGTGCTCTATCAATTTTGTTGATCACTGCAAAAAACCCGCTCCTGGATTCATTGATTTGTTGAAGGGTTTATTGTGTCTCTATCTCCATCAGTTCTGCTCGGATCTTAGTTATTTCTTGCCTTCTGCTAGTTTTTGAATGTGTTTGCTCTTGCTTCTCTCATTCTTTTAATGGTGATGTTAGGGTATGCATTTTTGATTTTTCCTGCTTTCTCTCGTGGGCAATTAGTGCTATAAATTTCCCTCTACACACTGCTTTAAATGTGACGCAGAGATTCTGGTATGTTGTGCCTTTGTTTTCATTGGTTTCAGAGAATATCTTTCTTTCTCCCTTCATTTCGTTATGTACCCAGTACTCATTAAGGAGCAGGGTGTCCGGTTTCCATGCAGTTGAGCGGTTTTGAGTGAGTTTCTTTATCCTGAGGTCTACTTTGATTGCAATGTGGTCTGAGAGACCGTTTGTAGTAATTTCTGTTATTTTACATTTACTGAGGAGTGCTTTACTTCCAACTATGTGGTCAATGTGGAAATAAGTGTGATGTGGTGCTGAGAAGCATGTATATTCTGTCGATTTGGGGTGGAGCGTTCTGTAGATGTCTCCTAGGTCCGCTTGGTGCAGAGCTGAGTTCAATTCCTGGATATCCTTTTTAGATTTCTGTCTCGTTGGTCTGTCTAATGTTTACAGAGGGCTGTTAAAGTTTCCCATGATTATGATGTGGGAGTCTAAGTCTCTTTTGATCACACTTTAAAGATCAAAAGGTAGAAGCGCAAAGACATTATCTGTGCAATATTAGAAACCTAGTAAGTGGTGGAATTTGGCCTTGAACCCAGATATCTAACTCCAGAGCCTAAGTGCTTCACCCACCTCACTGTGGTGCCTCTCGAGAAAAACAGGTAAGCACACATTCAGAAAGCTGGTGGGCCGGGGGGCTGGCCTTGTACTCAGAGGCCATGGAAGTCCCACGTGGGGTGGCTAGTGGTGTAAGGACAGAGGTCTCGGATGGGCAGAGGGATGTGGACAGGCGCGAGGGGGCGCGGCAGGGACTCGGGGGACTGGGAGTGGCGGCTCGGTGCTGCGGGAGGCGATTAGTGGAAGGACAGAGGTCTGGGAAGGGCAGAGGGATGGGGACAGGCCCGAGGGTCCGCGGCAGGGATTCCGGGGGACTGGGAGTGGCCGGTTGGGGTTACTCTTGGCTTTTTGCCCTCTCCTGCCGTCGACTGCTCCGGTTTCTTTGGCCTTGCGGCGAGGTGGACAGGGTGAGCTCTCAGGACTGATGGCGGTTGTGGAAGGGGCCTGGGGCCAAGGACAGGCCAGGGCGGCGGGAGAGGCGGACCGGTGGCGTGGCTGGATCTGGGCGCGCTGTCGGACCTTCCACATCACCAGCTGCAGGCAGGCGTTTGCGTCCTCGCTGGAGTTGTGGCCGTCCTGGCTGTCCTGGATGATCTGTCCCAGGTAGTCGGCCGCGAGATTCCTGAGGGAACGCTTGTAGGGGAAACCCAGGTAGTGCGGGAAGAGCACGGCCGTGTCCACCACGGTGCTGTGGATGAGCTTCAGGGCCAGCAGATCGCTCTCCAGGCTGTGCCCGATGAGGATGGTTTGGGCGCTGAAAAAGCTCAGCAGGATGGCTTGCACTTGGGGCAAGGTGATGCTCGTCTTGGCGACGTCGGCCTCGGTGACTCCGGAAAACCTGGTGTTGTAGTCCACGATCTCGTTGTCGGGCTTGACGAAGGTGTCGTACACCACTCGCATGTCGGCGTCCACCACGGTGACGCGGGTCAGCTCTAGGCCATGCGTGGTGTAGCACATCTCACAGTCCAAGGCGTAGATTCCTGGATAAGCGTCTCTGGACAACTCTTTCTTGAAGGTCTCCACGAAGCCATCGAGGCTGTCCTTGCGGCCGTCCCACACGTGCTGCTTTGCCACCTGGCAGCCCACAGAGCCAGGAGCAGCTGCACAGCAGGTGTACTGGCTAACCCGGCCTCCAGCCACCTGGCTCGAGCGGACCCGCCCCCAGTGATAATAACACAACTGGTCGCGTACACAGCGGCCCGAGGAGGACACCAGGTACTCGGTGCCACAACGGCAGCAGACCCTGCAGGAGGAGTCGCCGGGCCCCTTCCCCTGGCCAGTGAAGAGGACGGCGCCTCCGGGCCGCTCGGGGTGCGGGAAGGGGTAGCCGTTCTCCTCGAGCTGGTCCTGGCTGAGCAGGAACTCCTGGAGGCGGCTGTACAGGGCGGCCCTGCTGAGGCCCGGCATGGAGCTGGGGGTCAGGCCCTTCAGTCTCTTGAGGGTGTTCAGGACCACGTTCAGGTACCTGTTCTTGTTGGGGCTGCAGTCGTAGGCCACCTTCTCCTCGTTCAGCGCCTTCTCCTCGGCCTCCTGCTTGGAGGCGCAGAACTTGAGACACTCTTCGGTGAACAGTTGGAGATAGCCTCGGCGGAGGACGGTGGGGACTTGGCACCCAGACCTTCGGAGGACAATAGGTTTCTTCAAACTCGGTAAGGATGGACGACGGACGATTCGCTTAGAGCTGATGGTGGTGGTGGTCTTGCATGCCATCCCTGACCTGTTGCGCGTCTTCCCTGGCTGTCTGCCGACCTTGGAGCCACTGGAGCGTTGGCTGCTGCTGGCCACGCGGGTTCTCTTGGCATCTGTGCAACCTGTGACCAAGCAAGGGCTGGAAGACTGGGCGATCGTCTTCCTCTTCCTGGGGGCTGAGATGCGGACTCCCGAGGGCCTCTCTGTCAGCCTTGGGGCGGCTGGCAAGCAGCAGGCCGATCCCCTCTGTGCAGGGAAGTAGCACGCCTCCGTCACCACCTTGGGACACGCTGGGGGCACCGCCGGACCCCTGTTCTGGGGCTCCGCCTGGATGTCCACAAATGCGGAGGCCTGGTTGTGCATCTGGGGCACCCGGAGCCCGAAGCTCTGGGCAGGCTGATGAGAGGGCAGGGGGAATTCTGGAGCCTCGAGGGCCGCCTCCTCGGCCACCTTCTTAGCTTCTGGGTATCCAGGTGGGAACCAGCAGGGAGCTGTGGCTCGCAACATCTTGCTGCCTTCGGGAGCACCGGCCTGGCTCTGCTCCGCTCCCAACTGGCGGCTTCTTGCCTCCAGGGCCGCCTCCTCGGCCACCTTCTTAGCTTCTGGGTATCCAGGTGGGAACCAGCAGGGAGCTGTGGCTCGCAACATCTTGCTGCCTTCGGGAGCACCGGCCTGGCTCTGCTCCTCTCCCAACTGGCGGCTTCAATGAGTGCCGCGGCCGCCACCCGTCGCCTTTATAGACGCACAGGGCAGAGTGGGTGGGACTTCTCCTTGATTGGTTGGTGCTTCCATCCAATCACACTGAGCCTCATCTTCCACCAGACTCCAGCTTGGGAATGCCTCAAGGGGTGCACTAATGGAATCAACTGGAACTCCTGGTTGCTAACCTTGGAGCTAGGTTGCTTTTCCTGAGTTAATTAACTGTCCCTGCAGGGCAGTCCTATAATGGCTACTGGAATTGGGCCACCTAGGATTCATTTCAGCGTCAGGGAGTTTGGTCAACTTGCTTGGGCCCACACAGCACCCCATGGAGCCAGGACTGGGCCAGCAGTCTGCTGCATGCTGCAGGGCAGGATCTCTCTGGGGTTGCGTTTCCCTGCTCTCTGCACTCCTCCGCTGCGGGCAAATTGAGGACAGGAAGTGGACCGCACCCACTTCTCTCCCACGACTTGGGCAATGTTCAACACAGGGGTTCTTCAAAAGGTTCATAGAAAATGCACATGGTGAAGAAACTATGCATGGGTTTCCACTGGTTTGCACTCAAATAAACTTGTCCGAACTTCTTATAACCTTTCTGAACTAGATCGAGTTTGAGGCACTGAGAAGGATGAGACATCCACTGAAAAGGACTCCTATCAGAGCAACATGAATTCCACGAAAATTGCAGCAAGAGCAAACATCAAATTTCTGGTGAAGCTTGGGTGGAAGAATGAAGAAATCATTGATGTTTTCACAAAAGCTTCTAAGGACACTACCCCAAAGAAATGAACTCTTTACGAATGTATAGCTTGTTTCAAGAAGAGGTGAGAAGATGTGGGAGATGAATCCTGCAGTGGCTGTGAAAACCACTGTGCCCAGATCAGCTGCAGTTACGACGAGAGCTATCAGTGGAAATTTTAAACAGGAGGGATCACGATCCTGACGCATCCCTCTGACAAATTGTAACCGGAAGTTGGAACATGGCTTTACCAATATGACCTCGAAGGCAAAGCATCATCAACGCGACGGCTACCGAGAGGTGGCAGTGGTCCAGTCAAAGGAAAAGGAGGCCAGTCAGGAGCCAACATCATGGCATCAGTGTTTTGGGACACTCAAGGCATTTTGCTTGTTGACTTTCTGAAGGGCCAAACATCTGCTTATTAGGAGAGTGTTCCGAGAAGCTTAGAGAAAGCTTTGGTAGAAACATGCTGGGAAAGTCTCACTAGATCCCTGTTCACCACCTCAGTGCTCTGCTCCTTCCTCTCATCAAACAAGGGCAATTGTGTCAGTTTCAATGGGCAGTCCTTAGGAATGCACCTTACGGGCTGCTTTCATTCCTTCTAAATTCTTTTTGTTTCCTAATTATACAAAGTCTCCTTGCCTTGCTTGGAAAGATGAGAGAAAGTCTCCTTGCCTTGCTTGGACAGATGAGAGATGAGATCCTCCTCTTCTCTCCCAGGACAGAATGGTCAGACTTGAGTTTCCTTTCTCCTCACTCTTCTCCTCCTTGAGGGAGGTGCTGTGCCGGACAGACCTGCTCCCGTGTCTAGACACGGGTAGACTCGTTGAAGATCCTCACAGGCAATCCTCCTTGGGGTCAAAGGGGAAGGATTTATTTCTTCAGGGCTCAGTAGTCCTCATCCTTACGCGCACCTTCACCAGCCCAGGGCGGGGTAGCGGAGGGTGAAAGGGCGTGGCTCACAGCCCGTTTCTTCCGCTCGGGCGTCTCCTGGGAGGAACCCTTGTCCAGTGAGCGGGTCTTCGTCTCCACCAAATTCCCTAGGGGGACATTTCTGGCAGCCCTTCTTGTTCAGCAGCTTACGGGGGTCAGGTGGACCTCTGCTAGTCACCAGCCTGAAGCCCTTACTCCATTTCAGCTATTTTGGCAGTTGCCTAGGTGACTTTTGAACCTCGTTACCCAGAACAGCCAACGGAGGAGGGGTGAGAAGAGTGGCCGTCTGGGTTTGCCGCATCGTGCTGCCTTACAGGAGTTGTGCAGTCTTCGGTTGTGTGATACTTCACCTGGCTGATTTCTGGGAATGCCTCCACAAATTCGCTAAATTCAGTAGCTTTTGCCTTCCAAGATTCACCTGGTTGGTGTGTTGCACCCATTCACTAGTCATTTACATTAGGTATATCTCTTAATGCTATCCCTCCCCCTCCCCCCGCCCATGACAGGCCCCGGTGTGTGATGTTCCCCTTTCTGTGTCCAAGCGTTCTCATACTTCAATTCCCACCTATGAATGAGAACATGCGGTGTTTGCTTTTTTTGTCCTTGCGATAGTTTGCTAAGAATGATGGTTTCCATCTTCATCCGTGTCCCTCCAAAGGGGATGAACTCATGCTTTTTCATGGCTGCATAGTATTCCATGGTGTATTTGTGCCACATTTTCTTAATCCAGTCTATCATTGATGGACATCTGGGTTGGTTCCAAGTCTTTGCTACTGTGAATGGTGCCGCAATAAACATACGTCTGCGTGTGTCCTTTTAGCAGCATGATTTCTAATCCTATGGGTATATATACCCAGCAATGGGATGGCTGGGTCAAACGGTATTTCTATTTCGAGATCCTTGAGGATTCGCCACACTATCTTCCACTACCGTTGAACTAGTTTACAGTCCCACCAACAGTGTAAAAGTGTTCCTATTTGTCCACTACCTCTCCAGCACCAGTTGTTTCCTGACTTTTTAATGATCGCTATTCTAACTGGTGTGAGATGATATCTCATTGCGGATTTGATTTGCATTTCTCTGATGGCCAGTTTTGATGAGCATTTTTTCATGTGTCTGTTGGCTGCATAAATGTCTTCTTTTGAGAAGTGTCTCTTCATATCCTTCCCCCACTTGTTGATGGGCTTGTTTGGTTTTTCTTGTAACTCTGTTTGAGGTCTTAGTAGATTCTGGATATTAGCCTTTTGTCAGATGAGTAGATTGCAAAAATGTTCTCCCTTTCTGCAGGATGCCTGTTCACTCTCATGGGAGTTTCTTTAGCTATGCAGAACGTCTTTAGTGTAATTAGATGCTGTTTGTCAATGTTGGCTTTCGTTGCCATTGCTTTTGGCGTTTTAGACATGAGGTCCTTGCCCATGCCTTTGTCCTCAATGGTATTGGCTGGGTTTTCTCCTAGGGTTTGTATGGTTTAAGATCTAACATTTAAGTCTTTCATCTGTCTTGAATTAATTTTTGTACAAGGTGTAAGGAAGGGATCCGATTTCAGCTTTCGACATATGGCTAGCCTGTTTTCCCAGCACCATTTTTTTAAATAGGGAATCCTTTCCCCATTTCTTGTTTTTGTCAGGTTTGTCAAAGATCAGATGGTTGTAGATGTGTCGTATTATTTCTGAGGGCTCTATTCTGTTCCATTGGTCTACGGTAACCAAAACGGCAACCGATAGCATGCTCTTTGGTTACTGTAGCCTTCTACTGTAGCTTGAAGTCGGACAGCTTGATGCCTCCATCTTTGTTCTTTTGGCTTAGGATTATGTTGGCAGTGGGGGCCGTTTTGTGGTTCCATATGAGCTTTAAAGCAGTTTTTTCCAGTTCTGTGAAGAAAGTCATTGGTAGTTTGATGGGGATGGCATTGAATCTATAATTTACCTTGGGCAGTATGGCCATTTTCACGATATTGATTCTTCCAATCCGTGATGGTGGAATATTCTTCCATTTGTTTGTCTCCTCTTTTAGTTCGTGGAGCAATGCTTTGTAGTTCTCCTTGAAGAGGTCCTTCACATCCCTTGTTAGTTGGATTCCTAGGCATTTTATTCTCTTTGAAGCAATTGTGAATGGGAGCTCACTCATGATTTGGCTCTCTGTTTGCCTCTTATTGGTGTATAAGAATGCTTGTGATTTTTGCACCTCGATTTTGTATCCTGAGACTTTGCTGAAGTTGCTTATCAGCTTAAGGAGATTTTGGACTGAGACGATGGGGTTTTCTAAATATTCAATCATGTCATCTGCAAACAGGGACAATTTGACTTCCTCTTTTCCTAATTGATTTCTCTTTATTTCTTTCTCCTGCCTGATTGCCCTGGGCAGAAGTTCCAACACTATGTTGAATAGGAGTGGTGAGAGAGGGCATCCCTGTCTTGTGGCAGTTTGCAAAGGGAATGCTTCCACTTTTTGCCCATTCAGTATGATATTGGCTGTGGGTTTGCCCTAAATAGCCCGTATTATTTTGGGAGATGTCCCATCAATACCTAATTTATTGAGAGTTTTTGGCATGAAGGGCTGTTGAATTTTGTCGAAGGCCTTTTCTGCATCTGTTGAGATAATCACGTGGTTTCTGTCTTTGGTCCTGATTATACGCTGGATTATGTTTATTGTTTTGCATATGTTGGACCAGCCTTGCATGTCAGGGATGAAGCCCACTTCATCATGATGGATAAGCTCTTTGATGTGCTGCTGGATTCGGTTTTCCAGTATTTTATGGAGGATTTTCCCATCGATGTTCCTCAGGGACATAGGCCTAAAATTCTCTTTTTGGGTTGTGTCTCTCTCAGGCTTTGGGATCAGGATGATGCCGGCCTCATGAAATGAGTGAGGGAGGATTCCCTCTTTTTCTGTTGATTGGAATAGTTTCAGAAGGCATGGTACCAGCTCCTCCTTGTCCTTCTGGTAGAATTCGGCTGTGAATCCGTCTGGTCCTGGAGTTTTATTGCTTGATAGGCTGTTAATTATTGCCTCAATTTCAGAGCCTGTTAGTGGTCTACTCAGGCATTCAACTTCTTCCTGGTTTACTCTGGGGAGGTTGTATGCGTCCAGGAATTTATCCATTTCTTCTAGATTTTCTAGTTCATTAGCTTAGAGGTGCTGATAGTATTGTCTGATGGTAGTTTGTATTTCTGTGGGATCGGTGGTGATATCCCCTTTATCATTTTTTACTGCATCTGTTTGATTCTTCTTTCTTTTCTTCTTTCTTAGTCTTGCTAGTGCTCTATCAATTTTGTTGATCACTGCAAAAAACCCGCTCCTGGATTCATTGATTTGTTGAAGGGTTTATTGTGTCTCTATCTCCATCAGTTCTGCTCGGATCTTAGTTATTTCTTGCCTTCTGCTAGTTTTTGAATGTGTTTGCTCTTGCTTCTCTCATTCTTTTAATGGTGATGTTAGGGTATGCATTTTTGATTTTTCCTGCTTTCTCTCGTGGGCAATTAGTGCTATAAATTTCCCTCTACACACTGCTTTAAATGTGACGCAGAGATTCTGGTATGTTGTGCCTTTGTTTTCATTGGTTTCAGAGAATATCTTTCTTTCTCCCTTCATTTCGTTATGTACCCAGTACTCATTAAGGAGCAGGGTGTCCGGTTTCCATGCAGTTGAGCGGTTTTGAGTGAGTTTCTTTATCCTGAGGTCTACTTTGATTGCAATGTGGTCTGAGAGACCGTTTGTAGTAATTTCTGTTATTTTACATTTACTGAGGAGTGCTTTACTTCCAACTATGTGGTCAATGTGGAAATAAGTGTGATGTGGTGCTGAGAAGCATGTATATTCTGTCGATTTGGGGTGGAGCGTTCTGTAGATGTCTCCTAGGTCCGCTTGGTGCAGAGCTGAGTTCAATTCCTGGATATCCTTTTTAGATTTCTGTCTCGTTGGTCTGTCTAATGTTTACAGAGGGCTGTTAAAGTTTCCCATGATTATGATGTGGGAGTCTAAGTCTCTTTTGATCACACTTTAAAGATCAAAAGGTAGAAGCGCAAAGACATTATCTGTGCAATATTAGAAACCTAGTAAGTGGTGGAATTTGGCCTTGAACCCAGATATCTAACTCCAGAGCCTAAGTGCTTCACCCACCTCACTGTGGTGCCTCTCGAGAAAAACAGGTAAGCACACATTCAGAAAGCTGGTGGGCCGGGGGGCTGGCCTTGTACTCAGAGGCCATGGAAGTCCCACGTGGGGTGGCTAGTGGTGTAAGGACAGAGGTCTCGGATGGGCAGAGGGATGTGGACAGGCGCGAGGGGGCGCGGCAGGGACTCGGGGGACTGGGAGTGGCGGCTCGGTGCTGCGGGAGGCGATTAGTGGAAGGACAGAGGTCTGGGAAGGGCAGAGGGATGGGGACAGGCCCGAGGGTCCGCGGCAGGGATTCCGGGGGACTGGGAGTGGCCGGTTGGGGTTACTCTTGGCTTTTTGCCCTCTCCTGCCGTCGACTGCTCCGGTTTCTTTGGCCTTGCGGCGAGGTGGACAGGGTGAGCTCTCGGGACTGATGGCGGTTGTGGAAGGGGCCTGGGGCCAAGGACAGGCCAGGGCGGCGGGAGAGGCGGACCGGTGGCGTGGCTGGATCTGGGCGCGCTGTCGGACCTTCCACATCACCAGCTGCAGGCAGGCGTTTGCGTCCTCGCTGGAGTTGTGGCCGTCCTGGCTGTCCTGGATGATCTGTCCCAGGTAGTCGGCCGCGAGATTCCTGAGGGAACGCTTGTAGGGGAAACCCAGGTAGTGCGGGAAGAGCACGGCCGTGTCCACCACGGTGCTGTGGATGAGCTTCAGGGCCAGCAGATCGCTCTCCAGGCTGTGCCCGATGAGGATGGTTTGGGCGCTGAAAAAGCTCAGCAGGATGGCTTGCACTTGGGGCAAGGTGATGCTCGTCTTGGCGACGTCGGCCTCGGTGACTCCGGAAAACCTGGTGTTGTAGTCCACGATCTCGTTGTCGGGCTTGACGAAGGTGTCGTACACCACTCGCATGTCGGCGTCCACCACGGTGACGCGGGTCAGCTCTAGGCCATGCGTGGTGTAGCACATCTCACAGTCCAAGGCGTAGATTCCTGGATAAGCGTCTCTGGACAACTCTTTCTTGAAGGTCTCCACGAAGCCATCGAGGCTGTCCTTGCGGCCGTCCCGCACGTGCTGCTTTGCCACCTGGCAGCCCACAGAGCCAGGAGCAGCTGCACAGCAGGTGTACTGGCTAACCCGGCCTCCAGCCACCTGGCTCGAGCGGACCCGCCCCCAGTGATAATAACACAACTGGTCGCGTACACAGCGGCCCGAGGAGGACACCAGGTACTCGGTGCCACAACGGCAGCAGACCCTGCAGGAGGAGTCGCCGGGCCCCTTCCCCTGGCCAGTGAAGAGGACGGCGCCTCCGGGCCGCTCGGGGTGCGGGAAGGGGTAGCCGTTCTCCTCGAGCTGGTCCTGGCTGAGCAGGAACTCCTGGAGGCGGCTGTACAGGGCGGCCCTGCTGAGGCCCGGCATGGAGCTGGGGGTCAGGCCCTTCAGTCTCTTGAGGGTGTTCAGGACCACGTTCAGGTACCTGTTCTTGTTGGGGCTGCAGTCGTAGGCCACCTTCTCCTCGTTCAGCGCCTTCTCCTCGGCCTCCTGCTTGGAGGCGCAGAACTTGAGACACTCTTCGGTGAACAGTTGGAGATAGCCTCGGCGGAGGACGGTGGGGACTTGGCACCCAGACCTTCGGAGGACAATAGGTTTCTTCAAACTCGGTAAGGATGGACGACGGACGATTCGCTTAGAGCTGATGGTGGTGGTGGTCTTGCATGCCATCCCTGACCTGTTGCGCGTCTTCCCTGGCTGTCTGCCGACCTTGGAGCCACTGGAGCGTTGGCTGCTGCTGGCCACGCGGGTTCTCTTGGCATCTGTGCAACCTGTGACCAAGCAAGGGCTGGAAGACTGGGCGATCGTCTTCCTCTTCCTGGGGGCTGAGATGCGGACTCCCGAGGGCCTCTCTGTCAGCCTTGGGGCGGCTGGCAAGCAGCAGGCCGATCCCCTCTGTGCAGGGAAGTAGCACGCCTCCGTCACCACCTTGGGACACGCTGGGGGCACCGCCGGACCCCTGTTCTGGGGCTCCGCCTGGATGTCCACAAATGCGGAGGCCTGGTTGTGCATCTGGGGCACCCGGAGCCCGAAGCTCTGGGCAGGCTGATGAGAGGGCAGGGGGAATTCTGGAGCCTCGAGGGCCGCCTCCTCGGCCACCTTCTTAGCTTCTGGGTATCCAGGTGGGAACCAGCAGGGAGCTGTGGCTCGCAACATCTTGCTGCCTTCGGGAGCACCGGCCTGGCTCTGCTCCGCTCCCAACTGGCGGCTTCTTGCCTCCAGGGCCGCCTCCTCGGCCACCTTCTTAGCTTCTGGGTATCCAGGTGGGAACCAGCAGGGAGCTGTGGCTCGCAACATCTTGCTGCCTTCGGGAGCACCGGCCTGGCTCTGCTCCTCTCCCAACTGGCGGCTTCAATGAGTGCCGCGGCCGCCACCCGTCGCCTTTATAGACGCACAGGGCAGAGTGGGTGGGACTTCTCCTTGATTGGTTGGTGCTTCCATCCAATCACACTGAGCCTCATCTTCCACCAGACTCCAGCTTGGGAATGCCTCAAGGGGTGCACTAATGGAATCAACTGGAACTCCTGGTTGCTAACCTTGGAGCTAGGTTGCTTTTCCTGAGTTAATTAACTGTCCCTGCAGGGCAGTCCTATAATGGCTACTGGAATTGGGCCACCTAGGATTCATTTCAGCGTCAGGGAGTTTGGTCAACTTGCTTGGGCCCACACAGCACCCCATGGAGCCAGGACTGGGCCAGCAGTCTGCTGCATGCTGCAGGGCAGGATCTCTCTGGGGTTGCGTTTCCCTGCTCTCTGCACTCCTCCGCTGCGGGCAAATTGAGGACAGGAAGTGGACCGCACCCACTTCTCTCCCACGACTTGGGCAATGTTCAACACAGGGGTTCTTCAAAAGGTTCATAGAAAATGCACATGGTGAAGAAACTATGCATGGGTTTCCACTGGTTTGCACTCAAATAAACTTGTCCGAACTTCTTATAACCTTTCTGAACTAGATCGAGTTTGAGGCACTGAGAAGGATGAGACATCCACTGAAAAGGACTCCTATCAGAGCAACATGAATTCCACGAAAATTGCAGCAAGAGCAAACATCAAATTTCTGGTGAAGCTTGGGTGGAAGAATGAAGAAATCATTGATGTTTTCACAAAAGCTTCTAAGGACACTACCCCAAAGAAATGAACTCTTTACGAATGTATAGCTTGTTTCAAGAAGAGGTGAGAAGATGTGGGAGATGAATCCTGCAGTGGCTGTGAAAACCACTGTGCCCAGATCAGCTGCAGTTACGACGAGAGCTATCAGTGGAAATTTTAAACAGGAGGGATCACGATCCTGACGCATCCCTCTGACAAATTGTAACCGGAAGTTGGAACATGGCTTTACCAATATGACCTCGAAGGCAAAGCATCATCAACGCGACGGCTACCGAGAGGTGGCAGTGGTCCAGTCAAAGGAAAAGGAGGCCAGTCAGGAGCCAACATCATGGCATCAGTGTTTTGGGACACTCAAGGCATTTTGCTTGTTGACTTTCTGAAGGGCCAAACATCTGCTTATTAGGAGAGTGTTCCGAGAAGCTTAGAGAAAGCTTTGGTAGAAACATGCTGGGAAAGTCTCACTAGATCCCTGTTCACCACCTCAGTGCTCTGCTCATTCCTCTCATCAAACAAGGGCAATTGTGTCAGTTTCAATGGGCAGTCCTTAGGAATGCACCTTACGGGCTGCTTTCATTCCTTCTAAATTCTTTTTGTTTCCTAATTATACAAAGTCTCCTTGCCTTGCTTGGAAAGATGAGAGAAAGTCTCCTTGCCTTGCTTGGACAGATGAGAGATGAGATCCTCCTCTTCTCTCCCAGGACAGAATGGTCAGACTTGAGTTTCCTTTCTCCTCACTCTTCTCCTCCTTGAGGGAGGTGCTGTGCCGGACAGACCTGCTCCCGTGTCTAGACACGGGTAGACTCGTTGAAGATCCTCACAGGCAATCCTCCTTGGGGTCAAAGGGGAAGGATTTATTTCTTCAGGGCTCAGTAGTCCTCATCCTTACGCGCACCTTCACCAGCCCAGGGCGGGGTAGCGGAGGGTGAAAGGGCGTGGCTCACAGCCCGTTTCTTCCGCTCGGGCGTCTCCTGGGAGGAACCCTTGTCCAGTGAGCGGGTCTTCGTCTCCACCAAATTCCCTAGGGGGACATTTCTGGCAGCCCTTCTTGTTCAGCAGCTTACGGGGGTCAGGTGGACCTCTGCTAGTCACCAGCCTGAAGCCCTTACTCCATTTCAGCTATTTTGGCAGTTGCCTAGGTGACTTTTGAACCTCGTTACCCAGAACAGCCAACGGAGGAGGGGTGAGAAGAGTGGCCGTCTGGGTTTGCCGCATCGTGCTGCCTTACAGGAGTTGTGCAGTCTTCGGTTGTGTGATACTTCACCTGGCTGATTTCTGGGAATGCCTCCACAAATTCGCTAAATTCAGTAGCTTTTGCCTTCCAAGATTCACCTGGTTGGTGTGTTGCACCCATTCACTAGTCATTTACATTAGGTATATCTCTTAATGCTATCCCTCCCCCTCCCCCCGCCCATGACAGGCCCCGGTGTGTGATGTTCCCCTTTCTGTGTCCAAGCGTTCTCATACTTCAATTCCCACCTATGAATGAGAACATGCGGTGTTTGCTTTTTTTGTCCTTGCGATAGTTTGCTAAGAATGATGGTTTCCATCTTCATCCGTGTCCCTCCAAAGGGGATGAACTCATGCTTTTTCATGGCTGCATAGTATTCCATGGTGTATTTGTGCCACATTTTCTTAATCCAGTCTATCATTGATGGACATCTGGGTTGGTTCCAAGTCTTTGCTACTGTGAATGGTGCCGCAATAAACATACGTCTGCGTGTGTCCTTTTAGCAGCATGATTTCTAATCCTATGGGTATATATACCCAGCAATGGGATGGCTGGGTCAAACGGTATTTCTATTTCGAGATCCTTGAGGATTCGCCACACTATCTTCCACTACCGTTGAACTAGTTTACAGTCCCACCAACAGTGTAAAAGTGTTCCTATTTGTCCACTACCTCTCCAGCACCAGTTGTTTCCTGACTTTTTAATGATCGCTATTCTAACTGGTGTGAGATGATATCTCATTGCGGATTTGATTTGCATTTCTCTGATGGCCAGTTTTGATGAGCATTTTTTCATGTGTCTGTTGGCTGCATAAATGTCTTCTTTTGAGAAGTGTCTCTTCATATCCTTCCCCCACTTGTTGATGGGCTTGTTTGGTTTTTCTTGTAACTCTGTTTGAGGTCTTAGTAGATTCTGGATATTAGCCTTTTGTCAGATGAGTAGATTGCAAAAATGTTCTCCCTTTCTGCAGGATGCCTGTTCACTCTCATGGGAGTTTCTTTAGCTATGCAGAACGTCTTTAGTGTAATTAGATGCTGTTTGTCAATGTTGGCTTTCGTTGCCATTGCTTTTGGCGTTTTAGACATGAGGTCCTTGCCCATGCCTTTGTCCTCAATGGTATTGGCTGGGTTTTCTCCTAGGGTTTGTATGGTTTAAGATCTAACATTTAAGTCTTTCATCTGTCTTGAATTAATTTTTGTACAAGGTGTAAGGAAGGGATCCGATTTCAGCTTTCGACATATGGCTAGCCTGTTTTCCCAGCACCATTTTTTTAAATAGGGAATCCTTTCCCCATTTCTTGTTTTTGTCAGGTTTGTCAAAGATCAGATGGTTGTAGATGTGTCGTATTATTTCTGAGGGCTCTATTCTGTTCCATTGGTCTACGGTAACCAAAACGGCAACCGATAGCATGCTCTTTGGTTACTGTAGCCTTCTACTGTAGCTTGAAGTCGGACAGCTTGATGCCTCCATCTTTGTTCTTTTGGCTTAGGATTATGTTGGCAGTGGGGGCCGTTTTGTGGTTCCATATGAGCTTTAAAGCAGTTTTTTCCAGTTCTGTGAAGAAAGTCATTGGTAGTTTGATGGGGATGGCATTGAATCTATAATTTACCTTGGGCAGTATGGCCATTTTCACGATATTGATTCTTCCAATCCGTGATGGTGGAATATTCTTCCATTTGTTTGTCTCCTCTTTTAGTTCGTGGAGCAATGCTTTGTAGTTCTCCTTGAAGAGGTCCTTCACATCCCTTGTTAGTTGGATTCCTAGGCATTTTATTCTCTTTGAAGCAATTGTGAATGGGAGCTCACTCATGATTTGGCTCTCTGTTTGCCTCTTATTGGTGTATAAGAATGCTTGTGATTTTTGCACCTCGATTTTGTATCCTGAGACTTTGCTGAAGTTGCTTATCAGCTTAAGGAGATTTTGGACTGAGACGATGGGGTTTTCTAAATATTCAATCATGTCATCTGCAAACAGGGACAATTTGACTTCCTCTTTTCCTAATTGATTTCTCTTTATTTCTTTCTCCTGCCTGATTGCCCTGGGCAGAAGTTCCAACACTATGTTGAATAGGAGTGGTGAGAGAGGGCATCCCTGTCTTGTGGCAGTTTGCAAAGGGAATGCTTCCACTTTTTGCCCATTCAGTATGATATTGGCTGTGGGTTTGCCCTAAATAGCCCGTATTATTTTGGGAGATGTCCCATCAATACCTAATTTATTGAGAGTTTTTGGCATGAAGGGCTGTTGAATTTTGTCGAAGGCCTTTTCTGCATCTGTTGAGATAATCACGTGGTTTCTGTCTTTGGTCCTGATTATACGCTGGATTATGTTTATTGTTTTGCATATGTTGGACCAGCCTTGCATGTCAGGGATGAAGCCCACTTCATCATGATGGATAAGCTCTTTGATGTGCTGCTGGATTCGGTTTTCCAGTATTTTATGGAGGATTTTCCCATCGATGTTCCTCAGGGACATAGGCCTAAAATTCTCTTTTTGGGTTGTGTCTCTCTCAGGCTTTGGGATCAGGATGATGCCGGCCTCATGAAATGAGTGAGGGAGGATTCCCTCTTTTTCTGTTGATTGGAATAGTTTCAGAAGGCATGGTACCAGCTCCTCCTTGTCCTTCTGGTAGAATTCGGCTGTGAATCCGTCTGGTCCTGGAGTTTTATTGCTTGATAGGCTGTTAATTATTGCCTCAATTTCAGAGCCTGTTAGTGGTCTACTCAGGCATTCAACTTCTTCCTGGTTTACTCTGGGGAGGTTGTATGCGTCCAGGAATTTATCCATTTCTTCTAGATTTTCTAGTTCATTAGCTTAGAGGTGCTGATAGTATTGTCTGATGGTAGTTTGTATTTCTGTGGGATCGGTGGTGATATCCCCTTTATCATTTTTTACTGCATCTGTTTGATTCTTCTTTCTTTTCTTCTTTCTTAGTCTTGCTAGTGCTCTATCAATTTTGTTGATCACTGCAAAAAACCCGCTCCTGGATTCATTGATTTGTTGAAGGGTTTATTGTGTCTCTATCTCCATCAGTTCTGCTCGGATCTTAGTTATTTCTTGCCTTCTGCTAGTTTTTGAATGTGTTTGCTCTTGCTTCTCTCATTCTTTTAATGGTGATGTTAGGGTATGCATTTTTGATTTTTCCTGCTTTCTCTCGTGGGCAATTAGTGCTATAAATTTCCCTCTACACACTGCTTTAAATGTGACGCAGAGATTCTGGTATGTTGTGCCTTTGTTTTCATTGGTTTCAGAGAATATCTTTCTTTCTCCCTTCATTTCGTTATGTACCCAGTACTCATTAAGGAGCAGGGTGTCCGGTTTCCATGCAGTTGAGCGGTTTTGAGTGAGTTTCTTTATCCTGAGGTCTACTTTGATTGCAATGTGGTCTGAGAGACCGTTTGTAGTAATTTCTGTTATTTTACATTTACTGAGGAGTGCTTTACTTCCAACTATGTGGTCAATGTGGAAATAAGTGTGATGTGGTGCTGAGAAGCATGTATATTCTGTCGATTTGGGGTGGAGCGTTCTGTAGATGTCTCCTAGGTCCGCTTGGTGCAGAGCTGAGTTCAATTCCTGGATATCCTTTTTAGATTTCTGTCTCGTTGGTCTGTCTAATGTTTACAGAGGGCTGTTAAAGTTTCCCATGATTATGATGTGGGAGTCTAAGTCTCTTTTGATCACACTTTAAAGATCAAAAGGTAGAAGCGCAAAGACATTATCTGTGCAATATTAGAAACCTAGTAAGTGGTGGAATTTGGCCTTGAACCCAGATATCTAACTCCAGAGCCTAAGTGCTTCACCCACCTCACTGTGGTGCCTCTCGAGAAAAACAGGTAAGCACACATTCAGAAAGCTGGTGGGCCGGGGGGCTGGCCTTGTACTCAGAGGCCATGGAAGTCCCACGTGGGGTGGCTAGTGGTGTAAGGACAGAGGTCTCGGATGGGCAGAGGGATGTGGACAGGCGCGAGGGGGCGCGGCAGGGACTCGGGGGACTGGGAGTGGCGGCTCGGTGCTGCGGGAGGCGATTAGTGGAAGGACAGAGGTCTGGGAAGGGCAGAGGGATGGGGACAGGCCCGAGGGTCCGCGGCAGGGATTCCGGGGGACTGGGAGTGGCCGGTTGGGGTTACTCTTGGCTTTTTGCCCTCTCCTGCCGTCGACTGCTCCGGTTTCTTTGGCCTTGCGGCGAGGTGGACAGGGTGAGCTCTCGGGACTGATGGCGGTTGTGGAAGGGGCCTGGGGCCAAGGACAGGCCAGGGCGGCGGGAGAGGCGGACCGGTGGCGTGGCTGGATCTGGGCGCGCTGTCGGACCTTCCACATCACCAGCTGCAGGCAGGCGTTTGCGTCCTCGCTGGAGTTGTGGCCGTCCTGGCTGTCCTGGATGATCTGTCCCAGGTAGTCGGCCGCGAGATTCCTGAGGGAACGCTTGTAGGGGAAACCCAGGTAGTGCGGGAAGAGCACGGCCGTGTCCACCACGGTGCTGTGGATGAGCTTCAGGGCCAGCAGATCGCTCTCCAGGCTGTGCCCGATGAGGATGGTTTGGGCGCTGAAAAAGCTCAGCAGGATGGCTTGCACTTGGGGCAAGGTGATGCTCGTCTTGGCGACGTCGGCCTCGGTGACTCCGGAAAACCTGGTGTTGTAGTCCACGATCTCGTTGTCGGGCTTGACGAAGGTGTCGTACACCACTCGCATGTCGGCGTCCACCACGGTGACGCGGGTCAGCTCTAGGCCATGCGTGGTGTAGCACATCTCACAGTCCAAGGCGTAGATTCCTGGATAAGCGTCTCTGGACAACTCTTTCTTGAAGGTCTCCACGAAGCCATCGAGGCTGTCCTTGCGGCCGTCCCGCACGTGCTGCTTTGCCACCTGGCAGCCCACAGAGCCAGGAGCAGCTGCACAGCAGGTGTACTGGCTAACCCGGCCTCCAGCCACCTGGCTCGAGCGGACCCGCCCCCAGTGATAATAACACAACTGGTCGCGTACACAGCGGCCCGAGGAGGACACCAGGTACTCGGTGCCACAACGGCAGCAGACCCTGCAGGAGGAGTCGCCGGGCCCCTTCCCCTGGCCAGTGAAGAGGACGGCGCCTCCGGGCCGCTCGGGGTGCGGGAAGGGGTAGCCGTTCTCCTCGAGCTGGTCCTGGCTGAGCAGGAACTCCTGGAGGCGGCTGTACAGGGCGGCCCTGCTGAGGCCCGGCATGGAGCTGGGGGTCAGGCCCTTCAGTCTCTTGAGGGTGTTCAGGACCACGTTCAGGTACCTGTTCTTGTTGGGGCTGCAGTCGTAGGCCACCTTCTCCTCGTTCAGCGCCTTCTCCTCGGCCTCCTGCTTGGAGGCGCAGAACTTGAGACACTCTTCGGTGAACAGTTGGAGATAGCCTCGGCGGAGGACGGTGGGGACTTGGCACCCAGACCTTCGGAGGACAATAGGTTTCTTCAAACTCGGTAAGGATGGACGACGGACGATTCGCTTAGAGCTGATGGTGGTGGTGGTCTTGCATGCCATCCCTGACCTGTTGCGCGTCTTCCCTGGCTGTCTGCCGACCTTGGAGCCACTGGAGCGTTGGCTGCTGCTGGCCACGCGGGTTCTCTTGGCATCTGTGCAACCTGTGACCAAGCAAGGGCTGGAAGACTGGGCGATCGTCTTCCTCTTCCTGGGGGCTGAGATGCGGACTCCCGAGGGCCTCTCTGTCAGCCTTGGGGCGGCTGGCAAGCAGCAGGCCGATCCCCTCTGTGCAGGGAAGTAGCACGCCTCCGTCACCACCTTGGGACACGCTGGGGGCACCGCCGGACCCCTGTTCTGGGGCTCCGCCTGGATGTCCACAAATGCGGAGGCCTGGTTGTGCATCTGGGGCACCCGGAGCCCGAAGCTCTGGGCAGGCTGATGAGAGGGCAGGGGGAATTCTGGAGCCTCGAGGGCCGCCTCCTCGGCCACCTTCTTAGCTTCTGGGTATCCAGGTGGGAACCAGCAGGGAGCTGTGGCTCGCAACATCTTGCTGCCTTCGGGAGCACCGGCCTGGCTCTGCTCCGCTCCCAACTGGCGGCTTCTTGCCTCCAGGGCCGCCTCCTCGGCCACCTTCTTAGCTTCTGGGTATCCAGGTGGGAACCAGCAGGGAGCTGTGGCTCGCAACATCTTGCTGCCTTCGGGAGCACCGGCCTGGCTCTGCTCCGCTCCCAACTGGCGGCTTCTTGCCTCCAGGGCCGCCTCCTCGGCCACCTTCTTAGCTTCTGGGTATCCAGGTGGGAACCAGCAGGGAGCTGTGGCTCGCAACATCTTGCTGCCTTCGGGAGCACCGGCCTGGCTCTGCTCCTCTCCCAACTGGCGGCTTCAATGAGTGCCGCGGCCGCCACCCGTCGCCTTTATAGACGCACAGGGCAGAGTGGGTGGGACTTCTCCTTGATTGGTTGGTGCTTCCATCCAATCACACTGAGCCTCATCTTCCACCAGACTCCAGCTTGGGAATGCCTCAAGGGGTGCACTAATGGAATCAACTGGAACTCCTGGTTGCTAACCTTGGAGCTAGGTTGCTTTTCCTGAGTTAATTAACTGTCCCTGCAGGGCAGTCCTATAATGGCTACTGGAATTGGGCCACCTAGGATTCATTTCAGCGTCAGGGAGTTTGGTCAACTTGCTTGGGCCCACACAGCACCCCATGGAGCCAGGACTGGGCCAGCAGTCTGCTGCATGCTGCAGGGCAGGATCTCTCTGGGGTTGCGTTTCCCTGCTCTCTGCACTCCTCCGCTGCGGGCAAATTGAGGACAGGAAGTGGACCGCACCCACTTCTCTCCCACGACTTGGGCAATGTTCAACACAGGGGTTCTTCAAAAGGTTCATAGAAAATGCACATGGTGAAGAAACTATGCATGGGTTTCCACTGGTTTGCACTCAAATAAACTTGTCCGAACTTCTTATAACCTTTCTGAACTAGATCGAGTTTGAGGCACTGAGAAGGATGAGACATCCACTGAAAAGGACTCCTATCAGAGCAACATGAATTCCACGAAAATTGCAGCAAGAGCAAACATCAAATTTCTGGTGAAGCTTGGGTGGAAGAATGAAGAAATCATTGATGTTTTCACAAAAGCTTCTAAGGACACTACCCCAAAGAAATGAACTCTTTACGAATGTATAGCTTGTTTCAAGAAGAGGTGAGAAGATGTGGGAGATGAATCCTGCAGTGGCTGTGAAAACCACTGTGCCCAGATCAGCTGCAGTTACGACGAGAGCTATCAGTGGAAATTTTAAACAGGAGGGATCACGATCCTGACGCATCCCTCTGACAAATTGTAACCGGAAGTTGGAACATGGCTTTACCAATATGACCTCGAAGGCAAAGCATCATCAACGCGACGGCTACCGAGAGGTGGCAGTGGTCCAGTCAAAGGAAAAGGAGGCCAGTCAGGAGCCAACATCATGGCATCAGTGTTTTGGGACACTCAAGGCATTTTGCTTGTTGACTTTCTGAAGGGCCAAACATCTGCTTATTAGGAGAGTGTTCCGAGAAGCTTAGAGAAAGCTTTGGTAGAAACATGCTGGGAAAGTCTCACTAGATCCCTGTTCACCACCTCAGTGCTCTGCTCATTCCTCTCATCAAACAAGGGCAATTGTGTCAGTTTCAATGGGCAGTCCTTAGGAATGCACCTTACGGGCTGCTTTCATTCCTTCTAAATTCTTTTTGTTTCCTAATTATACAAAGTCTCCTTGCCTTGCTTGGAAAGATGAGAGAAAGTCTCCTTGCCTTGCTTGGACAGATGAGAGATGAGATCCTCCTCTTCTCTCCCAGGACAGAATGGTCAGACTTGAGTTTCCTTTCTCCTCACTCTTCTCCTCCTTGAGGGAGGTGCTGTGCCGGACAGACCTGCTCCCGTGTCTAGACACGGGTAGACTCGTTGAAGATCCTCACAGGCAATCCTCCTTGGGGTCAAAGGGGAAGGATTTATTTCTTCAGGGCTCAGTAGTCCTCATCCTTACGCGCACCTTCACCAGCCCAGGGCGGGGTAGCGGAGGGTGAAAGGGCGTGGCTCACAGCCCGTTTCTTCCGCTCGGGCGTCTCCTGGGAGGAACCCTTGTCCAGTGAGCGGGTCTTCGTCTCCACCAAATTCCCTAGGGGGACATTTCTGGCAGCCCTTCTTGTTCAGCAGCTTACGGGGGTCAGGTGGACCTCTGCTAGTCACCAGCCTGAAGCCCTTACTCCATTTCAGCTATTTTGGCAGTTGCCTAGGTGACTTTTGAACCTCGTTACCCAGAACAGCCAACGGAGGAGGGGTGAGAAGAGTGGCCGTCTGGGTTTGCCGCATCGTGCTGCCTTACAGGAGTTGTGCAGTCTTCGGTTGTGTGATACTTCACCTGGCTGATTTCTGGGAATGCCTCCACAAATTCGCTAAATTCAGTAGCTTTTGCCTTCCAAGATTCACCTGGTTGGTGTGTTGCACCCATTCACTAGTCATTTACATTAGGTATATCTCTTAATGCTATCCCTCCCCCTCCCCCCGCCCATGACAGGCCCCGGTGTGTGATGTTCCCCTTTCTGTGTCCAAGCGTTCTCATACTTCAATTCCCACCTATGAATGAGAACATGCGGTGTTTGCTTTTTTTGTCCTTGCGATAGTTTGCTAAGAATGATGGTTTCCATCTTCATCCGTGTCCCTCCAAAGGGGATGAACTCATGCTTTTTCATGGCTGCATAGTATTCCATGGTGTATTTGTGCCACATTTTCTTAATCCAGTCTATCATTGATGGACATCTGGGTTGGTTCCAAGTCTTTGCTACTGTGAATGGTGCCGCAATAAACATACGTCTGCGTGTGTCCTTTTAGCAGCATGATTTCTAATCCTATGGGTATATATACCCAGCAATGGGATGGCTGGGTCAAACGGTATTTCTATTTCGAGATCCTTGAGGATTCGCCACACTATCTTCCACTACCGTTGAACTAGTTTACAGTCCCACCAACAGTGTAAAAGTGTTCCTATTTGTCCACTACCTCTCCAGCACCAGTTGTTTCCTGACTTTTTAATGATCGCTATTCTAACTGGTGTGAGATGATATCTCATTGCGGATTTGATTTGCATTTCTCTGATGGCCAGTTTTGATGAGCATTTTTTCATGTGTCTGTTGGCTGCATAAATGTCTTCTTTTGAGAAGTGTCTCTTCATATCCTTCCCCCACTTGTTGATGGGCTTGTTTGGTTTTTCTTGTAACTCTGTTTGAGGTCTTAGTAGATTCTGGATATTAGCCTTTTGTCAGATGAGTAGATTGCAAAAATGTTCTCCCTTTCTGCAGGATGCCTGTTCACTCTCATGGGAGTTTCTTTAGCTATGCAGAACGTCTTTAGTGTAATTAGATGCTGTTTGTCAATGTTGGCTTTCGTTGCCATTGCTTTTGGCGTTTTAGACATGAGGTCCTTGCCCATGCCTTTGTCCTCAATGGTATTGGCTGGGTTTTCTCCTAGGGTTTGTATGGTTTAAGATCTAACATTTAAGTCTTTCATCTGTCTTGAATTAATTTTTGTACAAGGTGTAAGGAAGGGATCCGATTTCAGCTTTCGACATATGGCTAGCCTGTTTTCCCAGCACCATTTTTTTAAATAGGGAATCCTTTCCCCATTTCTTGTTTTTGTCAGGTTTGTCAAAGATCAGATGGTTGTAGATGTGTCGTATTATTTCTGAGGGCTCTATTCTGTTCCATTGGTCTACGGTAACCAAAACGGCAACCGATAGCATGCTCTTTGGTTACTGTAGCCTTCTACTGTAGCTTGAAGTCGGACAGCTTGATGCCTCCATCTTTGTTCTTTTGGCTTAGGATTATGTTGGCAGTGGGGGCCGTTTTGTGGTTCCATATGAGCTTTAAAGCAGTTTTTTCCAGTTCTGTGAAGAAAGTCATTGGTAGTTTGATGGGGATGGCATTGAATCTATAATTTACCTTGGGCAGTATGGCCATTTTCACGATATTGATTCTTCCAATCCGTGATGGTGGAATATTCTTCCATTTGTTTGTCTCCTCTTTTAGTTCGTGGAGCAATGCTTTGTAGTTCTCCTTGAAGAGGTCCTTCACATCCCTTGTTAGTTGGATTCCTAGGCATTTTATTCTCTTTGAAGCAATTGTGAATGGGAGCTCACTCATGATTTGGCTCTCTGTTTGCCTCTTATTGGTGTATAAGAATGCTTGTGATTTTTGCACCTCGATTTTGTATCCTGAGACTTTGCTGAAGTTGCTTATCAGCTTAAGGAGATTTTGGACTGAGACGATGGGGTTTTCTAAATATTCAATCATGTCATCTGCAAACAGGGACAATTTGACTTCCTCTTTTCCTAATTGATTTCTCTTTATTTCTTTCTCCTGCCTGATTGCCCTGGGCAGAAGTTCCAACACTATGTTGAATAGGAGTGGTGAGAGAGGGCATCCCTGTCTTGTGGCAGTTTGCAAAGGGAATGCTTCCACTTTTTGCCCATTCAGTATGATATTGGCTGTGGGTTTGCCCTAAATAGCCCGTATTATTTTGGGAGATGTCCCATCAATACCTAATTTATTGAGAGTTTTTGGCATGAAGGGCTGCTGAATTTTGTCGAAGGCCTTTTCTGCATCTGTTGAGATAATCACGTGGTTTCTGTCTTTGGTCCTGATTATACGCTGGATTATGTTTATTGTTTTGCATATGTTGGACCAGCCTTGCATGTCAGGGATGAAGCCCACTTCATCATGATGGATAAGCTCTTTGATGTGCTGCTGGATTCGGTTTTCCAGTATTTTATGGAGGATTTTCCCATCGATGTTCCTCAGGGACATAGGCCTAAAATTCTCTTTTTGGGTTGTGTCTCTCTCAGGCTTTGGGATCAGGATGATGCCGGCCTCATGAAATGAGTGAGGGAGGATTCCCTCTTTTTCTGTTGATTGGAATAGTTTCAGAAGGCATGGTACCAGCTCCTCCTTGTCCTTCTGGTAGAATTCGGCTGTGAATCCGTCTGGTCCTGGAGTTTTATTGCTTGATAGGCTGTTAATTATTGCCTCAATTTCAGAGCCTGTTAGTGGTCTACTCAGGCATTCAACTTCTTCCTGGTTTACTCTGGGGAGGTTGTATGCGTCCAGGAATTTATCCATTTCTTCTAGATTTTCTAGTTCATTAGCTTAGAGGTGCTGATAGTATTGTCTGATGGTAGTTTGTATTTCTGTGGGATCGGTGGTGATATCCCCTTTATCATTTTTTACTGCATCTGTTTGATTCTTCTTTCTTTTCTTCTTTCTTAGTCTTGCTAGTGCTCTATCAATTTTGTTGATCACTGCAAAAAACCCGCTCCTGGATTCATTGATTTGTTGAAGGGTTTATTGTGTCTCTATCTCCATCAGTTCTGCTCGGATCTTAGTTATTTCTTGCCTTCTGCTAGTTTTTGAATGTGTTTGCTCTTGCTTCTCTCATTCTTTTAATGGTGATGTTAGGGTATGCATTTTTGATTTTTCCTGCTTTCTCTCGTGGGCAATTAGTGCTATAAATTTCCCTCTACACACTGCTTTAAATGTGACGCAGAGATTCTGGTATGTTGTGCCTTTGTTTTCATTGGTTTCAGAGAATATCTTTCTTTCTCCCTTCATTTCGTTATGTACCCAGTACTCATTAAGGAGCAGGGTGTCCGGTTTCCATGCAGTTGAGCGGTTTTGAGTGAGTTTCTTTATCCTGAGGTCTACTTTGATTGCAATGTGGTCTGAGAGACCGTTTGTAGTAATTTCTGTTATTTTACATTTACTGAGGAGTGCTTTACTTCCAACTATGTGGTCAATGTGGAAATAAGTGTGATGTGGTGCTGAGAAGCATGTATATTCTGTGGATTTGGGGTGGAGCGTTCTGGAGATGTCTCCTAGGTCCGCTTGGTGCAGAGCTGAGTTCAATTCCTGGATATCCTTTTTAGATTTCTGTCTCGTTGGTCTGTCTAATGTTTACAGAGGGCTGTTAAAGTTTCCCATGATTATGATGTGGGAGTCTAAGTCTCTTTTGATCACACTTTAAAGATCAAAAGGTAGAAGCGCAAAGACATTATCTGTGCAATATTAGAAACCTAGTAAGTGGTGGAATTTGGCCTTGAACCCAGATATCTAACTCCAGAGCCTAAGTGCTTCACCCACCTCACTGTGGTGCCTCTCGAGAAAAACAGGTAAGCACACATTCAGAAAGCTGGTGGGCTGGGGGGCTGGCCTTGTACTCAGAGGCCATGGAAGTCCCACGTGGGGTGGCTAGTGGTGTAAGGACAGAGGTCTCGGATGGGCAGAGGGATGTGGACAGGCGCGAGGGGGCGCGGCAGGGACTCGGGGGACTGGGAGTGGCGGCTCGGTGCTGCGGGAGGCGATTAGTGGAAGGACAGAGGTCTGGGAAGGGCAGAGGGATGGGGACAGGCCCGAGGGTCCGCGGCAGGGATTCCGGGGGACTGGGAGTGGCCGGTTGGGGTTACTCTTGGCTTTTTGCCCTCTCCTGCCGTCGACTGCTCCGGTTTCTTTGGCCTTGCGGCGAGGTGGACAGGGTGAGCTCTCGGGACTGATGGCGGTTGTGGAAGGGGCCTGGGGCCAAGGACAGGCCAGGGCGGCGGGAGAGGCGGACCGGTGGCGTGGCTGGATCTGGGCGCGCTGTCGGACCTTCCACATCACCAGCTGCAGGCAGGCGTTTGCGTCCTCGCTGGAGTTGTGGCCGTCCTGGCTGTCCTGGATGATCTGTCCCAGGTAGTCGGCCGCGAGATTCCTGAGGGAACGCTTGTAGGGGAAACCCAGGTAGTGCGGGAAGAGCACGGCCGTGTCCACCACGGTGCTGTGGATGAGCTTCAGGGCCAGCAGATCGCTCTCCAGGCTGTGCCCGATGAGGATGGTTTGGGCGCTGAAAAAGCTCAGCAGGATGGCTTGCACTTGGGGCAAGGTGATGCTCGTCTTGGCGACGTCGGCCTCGGTGACTCCGGAAAACCTGGTGTTGTAGTCCACGATCTCGTTGTCGGGCTTGACGAAGGTGTCGTACACCACTCGCATGTCGGCGTCCACCACGGTGACGCGGGTCAGCTCTAGGCCATGCGTGGTGTAGCACATCTCACAGTCCAAGGCGTAGATTCCTGGATAAGCGTCTCTGGACAACTCTTTCTTGAAGGTCTCCACGAAGCCATCGAGGCTGTCCTTGCGGCCGTCCCGCACGTGCTGCTTTGCCACCTGGCAGCCCACAGAGCCAGGAGCAGCTGCACAGCAGGTGTACTGGCTAACCCGGCCTCCAGCCACCTGGCTCGAGCGGACCCGCCCCCAGTGATAATAACACAACTGGTCGCGTACACAGCGGCCCGAGGAGGACACCAGGTACTCGGTGCCACAACGGCAGCAGACCCTGCAGGAGGAGTCGCCGGGCCCCTTCCCCTGGCCAGTGAAGAGGACGGCGCCTCCGGGCCGCTCGGGGTGCGGGAAGGGGTAGCCGTTCTCCTCGAGCTGGTCCTGGCTGAGCAGGAACTCCTGGAGGCGGCTGTACAGGGCGGCCCTGCTGAGGCCCGGCATGGAGCTGGGGGTCAGGCCCTTCAGTCTCTTGAGGGTGTTCAGGACCACGTTCAGGTACCTGTTCTTGTTGGGGCTGCAGTCGTAGGCCACCTTCTCCTCGTTCAGCGCCTTCTCCTCGGCCTCCTGCTTGGAGGCGCAGAACTTGAGACACTCTTCGGTGAACAGTTGGAGATAGCCTCGGCGGAGGACGGTGGGGACTTGGCACCCAGACCTTCGGAGGACAATAGGTTTCTTCAAACTCGGTAAGGATGGACGACGGACGATTCGCTTAGAGCTGATGGTGGTGGTGGTCTTGCATGCCATCCCTGACCTGTTGCGCGTCTTCCCTGGCTGTCTGCCGACCTTGGAGCCACTGGAGCGTTGGCTGCTGCTGGCCACGCGGGTTCTCTTGGCATCTGTGCAACCTGTGACCAAGCAAGGGCTGGAAGACTGGGCGATCGTCTTCCTCTTCCTGGGGGCTGAGATGCGGACTCCCGAGGGCCTCTCTGTCAGCCTTGGGGCGGCTGGCAAGCAGCAGGCCGATCCCCTCTGTGCAGGGAAGTAGCACGCCTCCGTCACCACCTTGGGACACGCTGGGGGCACCGCCGGACCCCTGTTCTGGGGCTCCGCCTGGATGTCCACAAATGCGGAGGCCTGGTTGTGCATCTGGGGCACCCGGAGCCCGAAGCTCTGGGCAGGCTGATGAGAGGGCAGGGGGAATTCTGGAGCCTCGAGGGCCGCCTCCTCGGCCACCTTCTTAGCTTCTGGGTATCCAGGTGGGAACCAGCAGGGAGCTGTGGCTCGCAACATCTTGCTGCCTTCGGGAGCACCGGCCTGGCTCTGCTCCGCTCCCAACTGGCGGCTTCTTGCCTCCAGGGCCGCCTCCTCGGCCACCTTCTTAGCTTCTGGGTATCCAGGTGGGAACCAGCAGGGAGCTGTGGCTCGCAACATCTTGCTGCCTTCGGGAGCACCGGCCTGGCTCTGCTCCGCTCCCAACTGGCGGCTTCTTGCCTCCAGGGCCGCCTCCTCGGCCACCTTCTTAGCTTCTGGGTATCCAGGTGGGAACCAGCAGGGAGCTGTGGCTCGCAACATCTTGCTGCCTTCGGGAGCACCGGCCTGGCTCTGCTCCTCTCCCAACTGGCGGCTTCAATGAGTGCCGCGGCCGCCACCCGTCGCCTTTATAGACGCACAGGGCAGAGTGGGTGGGACTTCTCCTTGATTGGTTGGTGCTTCCATCCAATCACACTGAGCCTCATCTTCCACCAGACTCCAGCTTGGGAATGCCTCAAGGGGTGCACTAATGGAATCAACTGGAACTCCTGGTTGCTAACCTTGGAGCTAGGTTGCTTTTCCTGAGTTAATTAACTGTCCCTGCAGGGCAGTCCTATAATGGCTACTGGAATTGGGCCACCTAGGATTCATTTCAGCGTCAGGGAGTTTGGTCAACTTGCTTGGGCCCACACAGCACCCCATGGAGCCAGGACTGGGCCAGCAGTCTGCTGCATGCTGCAGGGCAGGATCTCTCTGGGGTTGCGTTTCCCTGCTCTCTGCACTCCTCCGCTGCGGGCAAATTGAGGACAGGAAGTGGACCGCACCCACTTCTCTCCCACGACTTGGGCAATGTTCAACACAGGGGTTCTTCAAAAGGTTCATAGAAAATGCACATGGTGAAGAAACTATGCATGGGTTTCCACTGGTTTGCACTCAAATAAACTTGTCCGAACTTCTTATAACCTTTCTGAACTAGATCGAGTTTGAGGCACTGAGAAGGATGAGACATCCACTGAAAAGGACTCCTATCAGAGCAACATGAATTCCACGAAAATTGCAGCAAGAGCAAACATCAAATTTCTGGTGAAGCTTGGGTGGAAGAATGAAGAAATCATTGATGTTTTCACAAAAGCTTCTAAGGACACTACCCCAAAGAAATGAACTCTTTACGAATGTATAGCTTGTTTCAAGAAGAGGTGAGAAGATGTGGGAGATGAATCCTGCAGTGGCTGTGAAAACCACTGTGCCCAGATCAGCTGCAGTTACGACGAGAGCTATCAGTGGAAATTTTAAACAGGAGGGATCACGATCCTGACGCATCCCTCTGACAAATTGTAACCGGAAGTTGGAACATGGCTTTACCAATATGACCTCGAAGGCAAAGCATCATCAACGCGACGGCTACCGAGAGGTGGCAGTGGTCCAGTCAAAGGAAAAGGAGGCCAGTCAGGAGCCAACATCATGGCATCAGTGTTTTGGGACACTCAAGGCATTTTGCTTGTTGACTTTCTGAAGGGCCAAACATCTGCTTATTAGGAGAGTGTTCCGAGAAGCTTAGAGAAAGCTTTGGTAGAAACATGCTGGGAAAGTCTCACTAGATCCCTGTTCACCACCTCAGTGCTCTGCTCATTCCTCTCATCAAACAAGGGCAATTGTGTCAGTTTCAATGGGCAGTCCTTAGGAATGCACCTTACGGGCTGCTTTCATTCCTTCTAAATTCTTTTTGTTTCCTAATTATACAAAGTCTCCTTGCCTTGCTTGGAAAGATGAGAGAAAGTCTCCTTGCCTTGCTTGGACAGATGAGAGATGAGATCCTCCTCTTCTCTCCCAGGACAGAATGGTCAGACTTGAGTTTCCTTTCTCCTCACTCTTCTCCTCCTTGAGGGAGGTGCTGTGCCGGACAGACCTGCTCCCGTGTCTAGGCACGGGTAGACTCGTTGAAGATCCTCACAGGCAATCCTCCTTGGGGTCAAAGGGGAAGGATTTATTTCTTCAGGGCTCAGTAGTCCTCATCCTTACGCGCACCTTCACCAGCCCAGGGCGGGGTAGCGGAGGGTGAAAGGGCGTGGCTCACAGCCCGTTTCTTCCGCTCGGGCGTCTCCTGGGAGGAACCCTTGTCCAGTGAGCGGGTCTTCGTCTCCACCAAATTCCCTAGGGGGACATTTCTGGCAGCCCTTCTTGTTCAGCAGCTTACCGGGGTCAGGTGGACCTCTGCTAGTCACCAGCCTGAAGCCCTTACTCCATTTCAGCTATTTTGGCAGTTGCCTAGGTGACTTTTGAACCTCGTTACCCAGAACAGCCAACGGAGGAGGGGTGAGAAGAGTGGCCGTCTGGGTTTGCCGCATCGTGCTGCCTTACAGGAGTTGTGCAGTCTTCGGTTGTGTGATACTTCACCTGGCTGATTTCTGGGAATGCCTCCACAAATTCGCTAAATTCAGTAGCTTTTGCCTTCCAAGATTCACCTGGTTGGTGTGTTGCACCCATTCACTAGTCATTTACATTAGGTATATCTCTTAATGCTATCCCTCCCCCTCCCCCCGCCCATGACAGGCCCCGGTGTGTGATGTTCCCCTTTCTGTGTCCAAGCGTTCTCATACTTCAATTCCCACCTATGAATGAGAACATGCGGTGTTTGCTTTTTTTGTCCTTGCGATAGTTTGCTAAGAATGATGGTTTCCATCTTCATCCGTGTCCCTCCAAAGGGGATGAACTCATGCTTTTTCATGGCTGCATAGTATTCCATGGTGTATTTGTGCCACATTTTCTTAATCCAGTCTATCATTGATGGACATCTGGGTTGGTTCCAAGTCTTTGCTACTGTGAATGGTGCCGCAATAAACATACGTCTGCGTGTGTCCTTTTAGCAGCATGATTTCTAATCCTATGGGTATATATACCCAGCAATGGGATGGCTGGGTCAAACGGTATTTCTATTTCGAGATCCTTGAGGATTCGCCACACTATCTTCCACTACCGTTGAACTAGTTTACAGTCCCACCAACAGTGTAAAAGTGTTCCTATTTGTCCACTACCTCTCCAGCACCAGTTGTTTCCTGACTTTTTAATGATCGCTATTCTAACTGGTGTGAGATGATATCTCATTGCGGATTTGATTTGCATTTCTCTGATGGCCAGTTTTGATGAGCATTTTTTCATGTGTCTGTTGGCTGCATAAATGTCTTCTTTTGAGAAGTGTCTCTTCATATCCTTCCCCCACTTGTTGATGGGCTTGTTTGGTTTTTCTTGTAACTCTGTTTGAGGTCTTAGTAGATTCTGGATATTAGCCTTTTGTCAGATGAGTAGATTGCAAAAATGTTCTCCCTTTCTGCAGGATGCCTGTTCACTCTCATGGGAGTTTCTTTAGCTATGCAGAACGTCTTTAGTGTAATTAGATGCTGTTTGTCAATGTTGGCTTTCGTTGCCATTGCTTTTGGCGTTTTAGACATGAGGTCCTTGCCCATGCCTTTGTCCTCAATGGTATTGGCTGGGTTTTCTCCTAGGGTTTGTATGGTTTAAGATCTAACATTTAAGTCTTTCATCTGTCTTGAATTAATTTTTGTACAAGGTGTAAGGAAGGGATCCGATTTCAGCTTTCGACATATGGCTAGCCTGTTTTCCCAGCACCATTTTTTTAAATAGGGAATCCTTTCCCCATTTCTTGTTTTTGTCAGGTTTGTCAAAGATCAGATGGTTGTAGATGTGTCGTATTATTTCTGAGGGCTCTATTCTGTTCCATTGGTCTACGGTAACCAAAACGGCAACCGATAGCATGCTCTTTGGTTACTGTAGCCTTCTACTGTAGCTTGAAGTCGGACAGCTTGATGCCTCCATCTTTGTTCTTTTGGCTTAGGATTATGTTGGCAGTGGGGGCCGTTTTGTGGTTCCATATGAGCTTTAAAGCAGTTTTTTCCAGTTCTGTGAAGAAAGTCATTGGTAGTTTGATGGGGATGGCATTGAATCTATAATTTACCTTGGGCAGTATGGCCATTTTCACGATATTGATTCTTCCAATCCGTGATGGTGGAATATTCTTCCATTTGTTTGTCTCCTCTTTTAGTTCGTGGAGCAATGCTTTGTAGTTCTCCTTGAAGAGGTCCTTCACATCCCTTGTTAGTTGGATTCCTAGGCATTTTATTCTCTTTGAAGCAATTGTGAATGGGAGCTCACTCATGATTTGGCTCTCTGTTTGCCTCTTATTGGTGTATAAGAATGCTTGTGATTTTTGCACCTCGATTTTGTATCCTGAGACTTTGCTGAAGTTGCTTATCAGCTTAAGGAGATTTTGGACTGAGACGATGGGGTTTTCTAAATATTCAATCATGTCATCTGCAAACAGGGACAATTTGACTTCCTCTTTTCCTAATTGATTTCTCTTTATTTCTTTCTCCTGCCTGATTGCCCTGGGCAGAAGTTCCAACACTATGTTGAATAGGAGTGGTGAGAGAGGGCATCCCTGTCTTGTGGCAGTTTGCAAAGGGAATGCTTCCACTTTTTGCCCATTCAGTATGATATTGGCTGTGGGTTTGCCCTAAATAGCCCGTATTATTTTGGGAGATGTCCCATCAATACCTAATTTATTGAGAGTTTTTGGCATGAAGGGCTGCTGAATTTTGTCGAAGGCCTTTTCTGCATCTGTTGAGATAATCACGTGGTTTCTGTCTTTGGTCCTGATTATACGCTGGATTATGTTTATTGTTTTGCATATGTTGGACCAGCCTTGCATGTCAGGGATGAAGCCCACTTCATCATGATGGATAAGCTCTTTGATGTGCTGCTGGATTCGGTTTTCCAGTATTTTATGGAGGATTTTCCCATCGATGTTCCTCAGGGACATAGGCCTAAAATTCTCTTTTTGGGTTGTGTCTCTCTCAGGCTTTGGGATCAGGATGATGCCGGCCTCATGAAATGAGTGAGGGAGGATTCCCTCTTTTTCTGTTGATTGGAATAGTTTCAGAAGGCATGGTACCAGCTCCTCCTTGTCCTTCTGGTAGAATTCGGCTGTGAATCCGTCTGGTCCTGGAGTTTTATTGCTTGATAGGCTGTTAATTATTGCCTCAATTTCAGAGCCTGTTAGTGGTCTACTCAGGCATTCAACTTCTTCCTGGTTTACTCTGGGGAGGTTGTATGCGTCCAGGAATTTATCCATTTCTTCTAGATTTTCTAGTTCATTAGCTTAGAGGTGCTGATAGTATTGTCTGATGGTAGTTTGTATTTCTGTGGGATCGGTGGTGATATCCCCTTTATCATTTTTTACTGCATCTGTTTGATTCTTCTTTCTTTTCTTCTTTCTTAGTCTTGCTAGTGCTCTATCAATTTTGTTGATCACTGCAAAAAACCCGCTCCTGGATTCATTGATTTGTTGAAGGGTTTATTGTGTCTCTATCTCCATCAGTTCTGCTCGGATCTTAGTTATTTCTTGCCTTCTGCTAGTTTTTGAATGTGTTTGCTCTTGCTTCTCTCATTCTTTTAATGGTGATGTTAGGGTATGCATTTTTGATTTTTCCTGCTTTCTCTCGTGGGCAATTAGTGCTATAAATTTCCCTCTACACACTGCTTTAAATGTGACGCAGAGATTCTGGTATGTTGTGCCTTTGTTTTCATTGGTTTCAGAGAATATCTTTCTTTCTCCCTTCATTTCGTTATGTACCCAGTACTCATTAAGGAGCAGGGTGTCCGGTTTCCATGCAGTTGAGCGGTTTTGAGTGAGTTTCTTTATCCTGAGGTCTACTTTGATTGCAATGTGGTCTGAGAGACCGTTTGTAGTAATTTCTGTTATTTTACATTTACTGAGGAGTGCTTTACTTCCAACTATGTGGTCAATGTGGAAATAAGTGTGATGTGGTGCTGAGAAGCATGTATATTCTGTGGATTTGGGGTGGAGCGTTCTGGAGATGTCTCCTAGGTCCGCTTGGTGCAGAGCTGAGTTCAATTCCTGGATATCCTTTTTAGATTTCTGTCTCGTTGGTCTGTCTAATGTTTACAGAGGGCTGTTAAAGTTTCCCATGATTATGATGTGGGAGTCTAAGTCTCTTTTGATCACACTTTAAAGATCAAAAGGTAGAAGCGCAAAGACATTATCTGTGCAATATTAGAAACCTAGTAAGTGGTGGAATTTGGCCTTGAACCCAGATATCTAACTCCAGAGCCTAAGTGCTTCACCCACCTCACTGTGGTGCCTCTCGAGAAAAACAGGTAAGCACACATTCAGAAAGCTGGTGGGCTGGGGGGCTGGCCTTGTACTCAGAGGCCATGGAAGTCCCACGTGGGGTGGCTAGTGGTGTAAGGACAGAGGTCTCGGATGGGCAGAGGGATGTGGACAGGCGCGAGGGGGCGCGGCAGGGACTCGGGGGACTGGGAGTGGCGGCTCGGTGCTGCGGGAGGCGATTAGTGGAAGGACAGAGGTCTGGGAAGGGCAGAGGGATGGGGACAGGCCCGAGGGTCCGCGGCAGGGATTCCGGGGGACAGAAGATGCGGACTCCCGAGGGCCTCTCTGTCAGCCTTGGGGCGGCTGGCAAGCAGCAGGCCGATCCCCTCTGTGCAGGGAAGTAGCACGCCTCCGTCACCACCTTGGGACACGCTGGGGGCACCGCCGGACCCCTGTTCTGGGGCTCCGCCTGGATGTCCACAAATGCGGAGGCCTGGTTGTGCATCTGGGGCACCCGGAGCCCGAAGCTCTGGGCAGGCTGATGAGAGGGCAGGGGGAATTCTGGAGCCTCGAGGGCCGCCTCCTCGGCCACCTTCTTAGCTTCTGGGTATCCAGGTGGGAACCAGCAGGGAGCTGTGGCTCGCAACATCTTGCTGCCTTCGGGAGCACCGGCCTGGCTCTGCTCCGCTCCCAACTGGCGGCTTCTTGCCTCCAGGGCCGCCTCCTCGGCCACCTTCTTAGCTTCTGGGTATCCAGGTGGGAACCAGCAGGGAGCTGTGGCTCGCAACATCTTGCTGCCTTCGGGAGCACCGGCCTGGCTCTGCTCCGCTCCCAACTGGCGGCTTCTTGCCTCCAGGGCCGCCTCCTCGGCCACCTTCTTAGCTTCTGGGTATCCAGGTGGGAACCAGCAGGGAGCTGTGGCTCGCAACATCTTGCTGCCTTCGGGAGCACCGGCCTGGCTCTGCTCCTCTCCCAACTGGCGGCTTCAATGAGTGCCGCGGCCGCCACCCGTCGCCTTTATAGACGCACAGGGCAGAGTGGGTGGGACTTCTCCTTGATTGGTTGGTGCTTCCATCCAATCACACTGAGCCTCATCTTCCACCAGACTCCAGCTTGGGAATGCCTCAAGGGGTGCACTAATGGAATCAACTGGAACTCCTGGTTGCTAACCTTGGAGCTAGGTTGCTTTTCCTGAGTTAATTAACTGTCCCTGCAGGGCAGTCCTATAATGGCTACTGGAATTGGGCCACCTAGGATTCATTTCAGCGTCAGGGAGTTTGGTCAACTTGCTTGGGCCCACACAGCACCCCATGGAGCCAGGACTGGGCCAGCAGTCTGCTGCATGCTGCAGGGCAGGATCTCTCTGGGGTTGCGTTTCCCTGCTCTCTGCACTCCTCCGCTGCGGGCAAATTGAGGACAGGAAGTGGACCGCACCCACTTCTCTCCCACGACTTGGGCAATGTTCAACACAGGGGTTCTTCAAAAGGTTCATAGAAAATGCACATGGTGAAGAAACTATGCATGGGTTTCCACTGGTTTGCACTCAAATAAACTTGTCCGAACTTCTTATAACCTTTCTGAACTAGATCGAGTTTGAGGCACTGAGAAGGATGAGACATCCACTGAAAAGGACTCCTATCAGAGCAACATGAATTCCACGAAAATTGCAGCAAGAGCAAACATCAAATTTCTGGTGAAGCTTGGGTGGAAGAATGAAGAAATCATTGATGTTTTCACAAAAGCTTCTAAGGACACTACCCCAAAGAAATGAACTCTTTACGAATGTATAGCTTGTTTCAAGAAGAGGTGAGAAGATGTGGGAGATGAATCCTGCAGTGGCTGTGAAAACCACTGTGCCCAGATCAGCTGCAGTTACGACGAGAGCTATCAGTGGAAATTTTAAACAGGAGGGATCACGATCCTGACGCATCCCTCTGACAAATTGTAACCGGAAGTTGGAACATGGCTTTACCAATATGACCTCGAAGGCAAAGCATCATCAACGCGACGGCTACCGAGAGGTGGCAGTGGTCCAGTCAAAGGAAAAGGAGGCCAGTCAGGAGCCAACATCATGGCATCAGTGTTTTGGGACACTCAAGGCATTTTGCTTGTTGACTTTCTGAAGGGCCAAACATCTGCTTATTAGGAGAGTGTTCCGAGAAGCTTAGAGAAAGCTTTGGTAGAAACATGCTGGGAAAGTCTCACTAGATCCCTGTTCACCACCTCAGTGCTCTGCTCATTCCTCTCATCAAACAAGGGCAATTGTGTCAGTTTCAATGGGCAGTCCTTAGGAATGCACCTTACGGGCTGCTTTCATTCCTTCTAAATTCTTTTTGTTTCCTAATTATACAAAGTCTCCTTGCCTTGCTTGGAAAGATGAGAGAAAGTCTCCTTGCCTTGCTTGGACAGATGAGAGATGAGATCCTCCTCTTCTCTCCCAGGACAGAATGGTCAGACTTGAGTTTCCTTTCTCCTCACTCTTCTCCTCCTTGAGGGAGGTGCTGTGCCGGACAGACCTGCTCCCGTGTCTAGACACGGGTAGACTCGTTGAAGATCCTCACAGGCAATCCTCCTTGGGGTCAAAGGGGAAGGATTTATTTCTTCAGGGCTCAGTAGTCCTCATCCTTACGCGCACCTTCACCAGCCCAGGGCGGGGTAGCGGAGGGTGAAAGGGCGTGGCTCACAGCCCGTTTCTTCCGCTCGGGCGTCTCCTGGGAGGAACCCTTGTCCAGTGAGCGGGTCTTCGTCTCCACCAAATTCCCTAGGGGGACATTTCTGGCAGCCCTTCTTGTTCAGCAGCTTACGGGGGTCAGGTGGACCTCTGCTAGTCACCAGCCTGAAGCCCTTACTCCATTTCAGCTATTTTGGCAGTTGCCTAGGTGACTTTTGAACCTCGTTACCCAGAACAGCCAACGGAGGAGGGGTGAGAAGAGTGGCCGTCTGGGTTTGCCGCATCGTGCTGCCTTAGAGGAGTTGTGCAGTCTTCGGTTGTGTGATACTTCACCTGGCTGATTTCTGGGAATGCCTCCACAAATTCGCTAAATTCAGTAGCTTTTGCCTTCCAAGATTCACCTGGTTGGTGTGTTGCACCCATTCACTAGTCATTTACATTAGGTATATCTCTTAATGCTATCCCTCCCCCTCCCCCCGCCCATGACAGGCCCCGGTGTGTGATGTTCCCCTTTCTGTGTCCAAGCGTTCTCATACTTCAATTCCCACCTATGAATGAGAACATGCGGTGTTTGCTTTTTTTGTCCTTGCGATAGTTTGCTAAGAATGATGGTTTCCATCTTCATCCGTGTCCCTCCAAAGGGGATGAACTCATGCTTTTTCATGGCTGCATAGTATTCCATGGTGTATTTGTGCCACATTTTCTTAATCCAGTCTATCATTGATGGACATCTGGGTTGGTTCCAAGTCTTTGCTACTGTGAATGGTGCCGCAATAAACATACGTCTGCGTGTGTCCTTTTAGCAGCATGATTTCTAATCCTATGGGTATATATACCCAGCAATGGGATGGCTGGGTCAAACGGTATTTCTATTTCGAGATCCTTGAGGATTCGCCACACTATCTTCCACTACCGTTGAACTAGTTTACAGTCCCACCAACAGTGTAAAAGTGTTCCTATTTGTCCACTACCTCTCCAGCACCAGTTGTTTCCTGACTTTTTAATGATCGCTATTCTAACTGGTGTGAGATGATATCTCATTGCGGATTTGATTTGCATTTCTCTGATGGCCAGTTTTGATGAGCATTTTTTCATGTGTCTGTTGGCTGCATAAATGTCTTCTTTTGAGAAGTGTCTCTTCATATCCTTCCCCCACTTGTTGATGGGCTTGTTTGGTTTTTCTTGTAACTCTGTTTGAGGTCTTAGTAGATTCTGGATATTAGCCTTTTGTCAGATGAGTAGATTGCAAAAATGTTCTCCCTTTCTGCAGGATGCCTGTTCACTCTCATGGGAGTTTCTTTAGCTATGCAGAACGTCTTTAGTGTAATTAGATGCTGTTTGTCAATGTTGGCTTTCGTTGCCATTGCTTTTGGCGTTTTAGACATGAGGTCCTTGCCCATGCCTTTGTCCTCAATGGTATTGGCTGGGTTTTCTCCTAGGGTTTGTATGGTTTAAGATCTAACATTTAAGTCTTTCATCTGTCTTGAATTAATTTTTGTACAAGGTGTAAGGAAGGGATCCGATTTCAGCTTTCGACATATGGCTAGCCTGTTTTCCCAGCACCATTTTTTTAAATAGGGAATCCTTTCCCCATTTCTTGTTTTTGTCAGGTTTGTCAAAGATCAGATGGTTGTAGATGTGTCGTATTATTTCTGAGGGCTCTATTCTGTTCCATTGGTCTACGGTAACCAAAACGGCAACCGATAGCATGCTCTTTGGTTACTGTAGCCTTCTACTGTAGCTTGAAGTCGGACAGCTTGATGCCTCCATCTTTGTTCTTTTGGCTTAGGATTATGTTGGCAGTGGGGGCCGTTTTGTGGTTCCATATGAGCTTTAAAGCAGTTTTTTCCAGTTCTGTGAAGAAAGTCATTGGTAGTTTGATGGGGATGGCATTGAATCTATAATTTACCTTGGGCAGTATGGCCATTTTCACGATATTGATTCTTCCAATCCGTGATGGTGGAATATTCTTCCATTTGTTTGTCTCCTCTTTTAGTTCGTGGAGCAATGCTTTGTAGTTCTCCTTGAAGAGGTCCTTCACATCCCTTGTTAGTTGGATTCCTAGGCATTTTATTCTCTTTGAAGCAATTGTGAATGGGAGCTCACTCATGATTTGGCTCTCTGTTTGCCTCTTATTGGTGTATAAGAATGCTTGTGATTTTTGCACCTCGATTTTGTATCCTGAGACTTTGCTGAAGTTGCTTATCAGCTTAAGGAGATTTTGGACTGAGACGATGGGGTTTTCTAAATATTCAATCATGTCATCTGCAAACAGGGACAATTTGACTTCCTCTTTTCCTAATTGATTTCTCTTTATTTCTTTCTCCTGCCTGATTGCCCTGGGCAGAAGTTCCAACACTATGTTGAATAGGAGTGGTGAGAGAGGGCATCCCTGTCTTGTGGCAGTTTGCAAAGGGAATGCTTCCACTTTTTGCCCATTCAGTATGATATTGGCTGTGGGTTTGCCCTAAATAGCCCGTATTATTTTGGGAGATGTCCCATCAATACCTAATTTATTGAGAGTTTTTGGCATGAAGGGCTGTTGAATTTTGTCGAAGGCCTTTTCTGCATCTGTTGAGATAATCACGTGGTTTCTGTCTTTGGTCCTGATTATACGCTGGATTATGTTTATTGTTTTGCATATGTTGGACCAGCCTTGCATGTCAGGGATGAAGCCCACTTCATCATGATGGATAAGCTCTTTGATGTGCTGCTGGATTCGGTTTTCCAGTATTTTATGGAGGATTTTCCCATCGATGTTCCTCAGGGACATAGGCCTAAAATTCTCTTTTTGGGTTGTGTCTCTCTCAGGCTTTGGGATCAGGATGATGCCGGCCTCATGAAATGAGTGAGGGAGGATTCCCTCTTTTTCTGTTGATTGGAATAGTTTCAGAAGGCATGGTACCAGCTCCTCCTTGTCCTTCTGGTAGAATTCGGCTGTGAATCCGTCTGGTCCTGGAGTTTTATTGCTTGATAGGCTGTTAATTATTGCCTCAATTTCAGAGCCTGTTAGTGGTCTACTCAGGCATTCAACTTCTTCCTGGTTTACTCTGGGGAGGTTGTATGCGTCCAGGAATTTATCCATTTCTTCTAGATTTTCTAGTTCATTAGCTTAGAGGTGCTGATAGTATTGTCTGATGGTAGTTTGTATTTCTGTGGGATCGGTGGTGATATCCCCTTTATCATTTTTTACTGCATCTGTTTGATTCTTCTTTCTTTTCTTCTTTCTTAGTCTTGCTAGTGCTCTATCAATTTTGTTGATCACTGCAAAAAACCCGCTCCTGGATTCATTGATTTGTTGAAGGGTTTATTGTGTCTCTATCTCCATCAGTTCTGCTCGGATCTTAGTTATTTCTTGCCTTCTGCTAGTTTTTGAATGTGTTTGCTCTTGCTTCTCTCATTCTTTTAATGGTGATGTTAGGGTATGCATTTTTGATTTTTCCTGCTTTCTCTCGTGGGCAATTAGTGCTATAAATTTCCCTCTACACACTGCTTTAAATGTGACGCAGAGATTCTGGTATGTTGTGCCTTTGTTTTCATTGGTTTCAGAGAATATCTTTCTTTCTCCCTTCATTTCGTTATGTACCCAGTACTCATTAAGGAGCAGGGTGTCCGGTTTCCATGCAGTTGAGCGGTTTTGAGTGAGTTTCTTTATCCTGAGGTCTACTTTGATTGCAATGTGGTCTGAGAGATCGTTTGTAGTAATTTCTGTTATTTTACATTTACTGAGGAGTGCTTTACTTCCAACTATGTGGTCAATGTGGAAATAAGTGTGATGTGGTGCTGAGAAGCATGTATATTCTGTCGATTTGGTGTGGAGCGTTCTGTAGATGTCTCCTAGGTCCGCTTGGTGCAGAGCTGAGTTCAATTCCTGGATATCCTTTTTAGATTTCTGTCTCGTTGGTCTGTCTAATGTTTACAGAGGGCTGTTAAAGTTTCCCATGATTATGATGTGGGAGTCTAAGTCTCTTTTGATCACACTTTAAAGATCAAAAGGTAGAAGCGCAAAGACATTATCTGTGCAATATTAGAAACCTAGTAAGTGGTGGAATTTGGCCTTGAACCCAGATATCTAACTCCAGAGCCTAAGTGCTTCACCCACCTCACTGTGGTGCCTCTCGAGAAAAACAGGTAAGCACACATTCAGAAAGCTGGTGGGCCGGGGCCTGGCCTTGTACTCAGAGGCCATGGAAGTCCCACGTGGGGTGGCTAGTGGTGTAAGGACAGAGGTCTCGGATGGGCAGAGGGATGTGGACAGGCGCGAGGGGGCGCGGCAGGGACTCGGGGGACTGGGAGTGGCGGCTCGGTGCTGCGGGAGGCGATTAGTGGAAGGACAGAGGTCTGGGAAGGGCAGAGGGATGGGGACAGGCCCGAGGGTCCGCGGCAGGGATTCCGGGGGACTGGGAGTGGCCGGTTGGGGTTACTCTTGGCTTTTTGCCCTCTCCTGCCGTCGACTGCTCCGGTTTCTTTGGCCTTGCGGCGAGGTGGACAGGGTGAGCTCTCGGGACTGATGGCGGTTGTGGAAGGGGCCTGGGGCCAAGGACAGGCCAGGGCGGCGGGAGAGGCGGACCGGTGGCGTGGCTGGATCTGGGCGCGCTGTCGGACCTTCCACATCACCAGCTGCAGGCAGGCGTTTGCGTCCTCGCTGGAGTTGTGGCCGTCCTGGCTGTCCTGGATGATCTGTCCCAGGTAGTCGGCCGCGAGATTCCTGAGGGAACGCTTGTAGGGGAAACCCAGGTAGTGCGGGAAGAGCACGGCCGTGTCCACCACGGTGCTGTGGATGAGCTTCAGGGCCAGCAGATCGCTCTCCAGGCTGTGCCCGATGAGGATGGTTTGGGCGCTGAAAAAGCTCAGCAGGATGGCTTGCACTTGGGGCAAGGTGATGCTCGTCTTGGCGACGTCGGCCTCGGTGACTCCGGAAAACCTGGTGTTGTAGTCCACGATCTCGTTGTCGGGCTTGACGAAGGTGTCGTACACCACTCGCATGTCGGCGTCCACCACGGTGACGCGGGTCAGCTCTAGGCCATGCGTGGTGTAGCACATCTCACAGTCCAAGGCGTAGATTCCTGGATAAGCGTCTCTGGACAACTCTTTCTTGAAGGTCTCCACGAAGCCATCGAGGCTGTCCTTGCGGCCGTCCCGCACGTGCTGCTTTGCCACCTGGCAGCCCACAGAGCCAGGAGCAGCTGCACAGCAGGTGTACTGGCTAACCCGGCCTCCAGCCACCTGGCTCGAGCGGACCCGCCCCCAGTGATAATAACACAACTGGTCGCGTACACAGCGGCCCGAGGAGGACACCAGGTACTCGGTGCCACAACGGCAGCAGACCCTGCAGGAGGAGTCGCCGGGCCCCTTCCCCTGGCCAGTGAAGAGGACGGCGCCTCCGGGCCGCTCGGGGTGCGGGAAGGGGTAGCCGTTCTCCTCGAGCTGGTCCTGGCTGAGCAGGAACTCCTGGAGGCGGCTGTACAGGGCGGCCCTGCTGAGGCCCGGCATGGAGCTGGGGGTCAGGCCCTTCAGTCTCTTGAGGGTGTTCAGGACCACGTTCAGGTACCTGTTCTTGTTGGGGCTGCAGTCGTAGGCCACCTTCTCCTCGTTCAGCGCCTTCTCCTCGGCCTCCTGCTTGGAGGCGCAGAACTTGAGACACTCTTCGGTGAACAGTTGGAGATAGCCTCGGCGGAGGACGGTGGGGACTTGGCACCCAGACCTTCGGAGGACAATAGGTTTCTTCAAACTCGGTAAGGATGGACGACGGACGATTCGCTTAGAGCTGATGGTGGTGGTGGTCTTGCATGCCATCCCTGACCTGTTGCGCGTCTTCCCTGGCTGTCTGCCGACCTTGGAGCCACTGGAGCGTTGGCTGCTGCTGGCCACGCGGGTTCTCTTGGCATCTGTGCAACCTGTGACCAAGCAAGGGCTGGAAGACTGGGCGATCGTCTTCCTCTTCCTGGGGGCTGAGATGCGGACTCCCGAGGGCCTCTCTGTCAGCCTTGGGGCGGCTGGCAAGCAGCAGGCCGATCCCCTCTGTGCAGGGAAGTAGCACGCCTCCGTCACCACCTTGGGACACGCTGGGGGCACCGCCGGACCCCTGTTCTGGGGCTCCGCCTGGATGTCCACAAATGCGGAGGCCTGGTTGTGCATCTGGGGCACCCGGAGCCCGAAGCTCTGGGCAGGCTGATGAGAGGGCAGGGGGAATTCTGGAGCCTCGAGGGCCGCCTCCTCGGCCACCTTCTTAGCTTCTGGGTATCCAGGTGGGAACCAGCAGGGAGCTGTGGCTCGCAACATCTTGCTGCCTTCGGGAGCACCGGCCTGGCTCTGCTCCGCTCCCAACTGGCGGCTTCTTGCCTCCAGGGCCGCCTCCTCGGCCACCTTCTTAGCTTCTGGGTATCCAGGTGGGAACCAGCAGGGAGCTGTGGCTCGCAACATCTTGCTGCCTTCGGGAGCACCGGCCTGGCTCTGCTCCGCTCCCAACTGGCGGCTTCTTGCCTCCAGGGCCGCCTCCTCGGCCACCTTCTTAGCTTCTGGGTATCCAGGTGGGAACCAGCAGGGAGCTGTGGCTCGCAACATCTTGCTGCCTTCGGGAGCACCGGCCTGGCTCTGCTCCTCTCCCAACTGGCGGCTTCAATGAGTGCCGCGGCCGCCACCCGTCGCCTTTATAGACGCACAGGGCAGAGTGGGTGGGACTTCTCCTTGATTGGTTGGTGCTTCCATCCAATCACACTGAGCCTCATCTTCCACCAGACTCCAGCTTGGGAATGCCTCAAGGGGTGCACTAATGGAATCAACTGGAACTCCTGGTTGCTAACCTTGGAGCTAGGTTGCTTTTCCTGAGTTAATTAACTGTCCCTGCAGGGCAGTCCTATAATGGCTACTGGAATTGGGCCACCTAGGATTCATTTCAGCGTCAGGGAGTTTGGTCAACTTGCTTGGGCCCACACAGCACCCCATGGAGCCAGGACTGGGCCAGCAGTCTGCTGCATGCTGCAGGGCAGGATCTCTCTGGGGTTGCGTTTCCCTGCTCTCTGCACTCCTCCGCTGCGGGCAAATTGAGGACAGGAAGTGGACCGCACCCACTTCTCTCCCACGACTTGGGCAATGTTCAACACAGGGGTTCTTCAAAAGGTTCATAGAAAATGCACATGGTGAAGAAACTATGCATGGGTTTCCACTGGTTTGCACTCAAATAAACTTGTCCGAACTTCTTATAACCTTTCTGAACTAGATCGAGTTTGAGGCACTGAGAAGGATGAGACATCCACTGAAAAGGACTCCTATCAGAGCAACATGAATTCCACGAAAATTGCAGCAAGAGCAAACATCAAATTTCTGGTGAAGCTTGGGTGGAAGAATGAAGAAATCATTGATGTTTTCACAAAAGCTTCTAAGGACACTACCCCAAAGAAATGAACTCTTTACGAATGTATAGCTTGTTTCAAGAAGAGGTGAGAAGATGTGGGAGATGAATCCTGCAGTGGCTGTGAAAACCACTGTGCCCAGATCAGCTGCAGTTACGACGAGAGCTATCAGTGGAAATTTTAAACAGGAGGGATCACGATCCTGACGCATCCCTCTGACAAATTGTAACCGGAAGTTGGAACATGGCTTTACCAATATGACCTCGAAGGCAAAGCATCATCAACGCGACGGCTACCGAGAGGTGGCAGTGGTCCAGTCAAAGGAAAAGGAGGCCAGTCAGGAGCCAACATCATGGCATCAGTGTTTTGGGACACTCAAGGCATTTTGCTTGTTGACTTTCTGAAGGGCCAAACATCTGCTTATTAGGAGAGTGTTCCGAGAAGCTTAGAGAAAGCTTTGGTAGAAACATGCTGGGAAAGTCTCACTAGATCCCTGTTCACCACCTCAGTGCTCTGCTCATTCCTCTCATCAAACAAGGGCAATTGTGTCAGTTTCAATGGGCAGTCCTTAGGAATGCACCTTACGGGCTGCTTTCATTCCTTCTAAATTCTTTTTGTTTCCTAATTATACAAAGTCTCCTTGCCTTGCTTGGAAAGATGAGAGAAAGTCTCCTTGCCTTGCTTGGACAGATGAGAGATGAGATCCTCCTCTTCTCTCCCAGGACAGAATGGTCAGACTTGAGTTTCCTTTCTCCTCACTCTTCTCCTCCTTGAGGGAGGTGCTGTGCCGGACAGACCTGCTCCCGTGTCTAGACACGGGTAGACTCGTTGAAGATCCTCACAGGCAATCCTCCTTGGGGTCAAAGGGGAAGGATTTATTTCTTCAGGGCTCAGTAGTCCTCATCCTTACGCGCACCTTCACCAGCCCAGGGCGGGGTAGCGGAGGGTGAAAGGGCGTGGCTCACAGCCCGTTTCTTCCGCTCGGGCGTCTCCTGGGAGGAACCCTTGTCCAGTGAGCGGGTCTTCGTCTCCACCAAATTCCCTAGGGGGACATTTCTGGCAGCCCTTCTTGTTCAGCAGCTTACGGGGGTCAGGTGGACCTCTGCTAGTCACCAGCCTGAAGCCCTTACTCCATTTCAGCTATTTTGGCAGTTGCCTAGGTGACTTTTGAACCTCGTTACCCAGAACAGCCAACGGAGGAGGGGTGAGAAGAGTGGCCGTCTGGGTTTGCCGCATCGTGCTGCCTTAGAGGAGTTGTGCAGTCTTCGGTTGTGTGATACTTCACCTGGCTGATTTCTGGGAATGCCTCCACAAATTCGCTAAATTCAGTAGCTTTTGCCTTCCAAGATTCACCTGGTTGGTGTGTTGCACCCATTCACTAGTCATTTACATTAGGTATATCTCTTAATGCTATCCCTCCCCCTCCCCCCGCCCATGACAGGCCCCGGTGTGTGATGTTCCCCTTTCTGTGTCCAAGCGTTCTCATACTTCAATTCCCACCTATGAATGAGAACATGCGGTGTTTGCTTTTTTTGTCCTTGCGATAGTTTGCTAAGAATGATGGTTTCCATCTTCATCCGTGTCCCTCCAAAGGGGATGAACTCATGCTTTTTCATGGCTGCATAGTATTCCATGGTGTATTTGTGCCACATTTTCTTAATCCAGTCTATCATTGATGGACATCTGGGTTGGTTCCAAGTCTTTGCTACTGTGAATGGTGCCGCAATAAACATACGTCTGCGTGTGTCCTTTTAGCAGCATGATTTCTAATCCTATGGGTATATATACCCAGCAATGGGATGGCTGGGTCAAACGGTATTTCTATTTCGAGATCCTTGAGGATTCGCCACACTATCTTCCACTACCGTTGAACTAGTTTACAGTCCCACCAACAGTGTAAAAGTGTTCCTATTTGTCCACTACCTCTCCAGCACCAGTTGTTTCCTGACTTTTTAATGATCGCTATTCTAACTGGTGTGAGATGATATCTCATTGCGGATTTGATTTGCATTTCTCTGATGGCCAGTTTTGATGAGCATTTTTTCATGTGTCTGTTGGCTGCATAAATGTCTTCTTTTGAGAAGTGTCTCTTCATATCCTTCCCCCACTTGTTGATGGGCTTGTTTGGTTTTTCTTGTAACTCTGTTTGAGGTCTTAGTAGATTCTGGATATTAGCCTTTTGTCAGATGAGTAGATTGCAAAAATGTTCTCCCTTTCTGCAGGATGCCTGTTCACTCTCATGGGAGTTTCTTTAGCTATGCAGAACGTCTTTAGTGTAATTAGATGCTGTTTGTCAATGTTGGCTTTCGTTGCCATTGCTTTTGGCGTTTTAGACATGAGGTCCTTGCCCATGCCTTTGTCCTCAATGGTATTGGCTGGGTTTTCTCCTAGGGTTTGTATGGTTTAAGATCTAACATTTAAGTCTTTCATCTGTCTTGAATTAATTTTTGTACAAGGTGTAAGGAAGGGATCCGATTTCAGCTTTCGACATATGGCTAGCCTGTTTTCCCAGCACCATTTTTTTAAATAGGGAATCCTTTCCCCATTTCTTGTTTTTGTCAGGTTTGTCAAAGATCAGATGGTTGTAGATGTGTCGTATTATTTCTGAGGGCTCTATTCTGTTCCATTGGTCTACGGTAACCAAAACGGCAACCGATAGCATGCTCTTTGGTTACTGTAGCCTTCTACTGTAGCTTGAAGTCGGACAGCTTGATGCCTCCATCTTTGTTCTTTTGGCTTAGGATTATGTTGGCAGTGGGGGCCGTTTTGTGGTTCCATATGAGCTTTAAAGCAGTTTTTTCCAGTTCTGTGAAGAAAGTCATTGGTAGTTTGATGGGGATGGCATTGAATCTATAATTTACCTTGGGCAGTATGGCCATTTTCACGATATTGATTCTTCCAATCCGTGATGGTGGAATATTCTTCCATTTGTTTGTCTCCTCTTTTAGTTCGTGGAGCAATGCTTTGTAGTTCTCCTTGAAGAGGTCCTTCACATCCCTTGTTAGTTGGATTCCTAGGCATTTTATTCTCTTTGAAGCAATTGTGAATGGGAGCTCACTCATGATTTGGCTCTCTGTTTGCCTCTTATTGGTGTATAAGAATGCTTGTGATTTTTGCACCTCGATTTTGTATCCTGAGACTTTGCTGAAGTTGCTTATCAGCTTAAGGAGATTTTGGACTGAGACGATGGGGTTTTCTAAATATTCAATCATGTCATCTGCAAACAGGGACAATTTGACTTCCTCTTTTCCTAATTGATTTCTCTTTATTTCTTTCTCCTGCCTGATTGCCCTGGGCAGAAGTTCCAACACTATGTTGAATAGGAGTGGTGAGAGAGGGCATCCCTGTCTTGTGGCAGTTTGCAAAGGGAATGCTTCCACTTTTTGCCCATTCAGTATGATATTGGCTGTGGGTTTGCCCTAAATAGCCCGTATTATTTTGGGAGATGTCCCATCAATACCTAATTTATTGAGAGTTTTTGGCATGAAGGGCTGTTGAATTTTGTCGAAGGCCTTTTCTGCATCTGTTGAGATAATCACGTGGTTTCTGTCTTTGGTCCTGATTATACGCTGGATTATGTTTATTGTTTTGCATATGTTGGACCAGCCTTGCATGTCAGGGATGAAGCCCACTTCATCATGATGGATAAGCTCTTTGATGTGCTGCTGGATTCGGTTTTCCAGTATTTTATGGAGGATTTTCCCATCGATGTTCCTCAGGGACATAGGCCTAAAATTCTCTTTTTGGGTTGTGTCTCTCTCAGGCTTTGGGATCAGGATGATGCCGGCCTCATGAAATGAGTGAGGGAGGATTCCCTCTTTTTCTGTTGATTGGAATAGTTTCAGAAGGCATGGTACCAGCTCCTCCTTGTCCTTCTGGTAGAATTCGGCTGTGAATCCGTCTGGTCCTGGAGTTTTATTGCTTGATAGGCTGTTAATTATTGCCTCAATTTCAGAGCCTGTTAGTGGTCTACTCAGGCATTCAACTTCTTCCTGGTTTACTCTGGGGAGGTTGTATGCGTCCAGGAATTTATCCATTTCTTCTAGATTTTCTAGTTCATTAGCTTAGAGGTGCTGATAGTATTGTCTGATGGTAGTTTGTATTTCTGTGGGATCGGTGGTGATATCCCCTTTATCATTTTTTACTGCATCTGTTTGATTCTTCTTTCTTTTCTTCTTTCTTAGTCTTGCTAGTGCTCTATCAATTTTGTTGATCACTGCAAAAAACCCGCTCCTGGATTCATTGATTTGTTGAAGGGTTTATTGTGTCTCTATCTCCATCAGTTCTGCTCGGATCTTAGTTATTTCTTGCCTTCTGCTAGTTTTTGAATGTGTTTGCTCTTGCTTCTCTCATTCTTTTAATGGTGATGTTAGGGTATGCATTTTTGATTTTTCCTGCTTTCTCTCGTGGGCAATTAGTGCTATAAATTTCCCTCTACACACTGCTTTAAATGTGACGCAGAGATTCTGGTATGTTGTGCCTTTGTTTTCATTGGTTTCAGAGAATATCTTTCTTTCTCCCTTCATTTCGTTATGTACCCAGTACTCATTAAGGAGCAGGGTGTCCGGTTTCCATGCAGTTGAGCGGTTTTGAGTGAGTTTCTTTATCCTGAGGTCTACTTTGATTGCAATGTGGTCTGAGAGATCGTTTGTAGTAATTTCTGTTATTTTACATTTACTGAGGAGTGCTTTACTTCCAACTATGTGGTCAATGTGGAAATAAGTGTGATGTGGTGCTGAGAAGCATGTATATTCTGTCGATTTGGTGTGGAGCGTTCTGTAGATGTCTCCTAGGTCCGCTTGGTGCAGAGCTGAGTTCAATTCCTGGATATCCTTTTTAGATTTCTGTCTCGTTGGTCTGTCTAATGTTTACAGAGGGCTGTTAAAGTTTCCCATGATTATGATGTGGGAGTCTAAGTCTCTTTTGATCACACTTTAAAGATCAAAAGGTAGAAGCGCAAAGACATTATCTGTGCAATATTAGAAACCTAGTAAGTGGTGGAATTTGGCCTTGAACCCAGATATCTAACTCCAGAGCCTAAGTGCTTCACCCACCTCACTGTGGTGCCTCTCGAGAAAAACAGGTAAGCACACATTCAGAAAGCTGGTGGGCCGGGGCCTGGCCTTGTACTCAGAGGCCATGGAAGTCCCACGTGGGGTGGCTAGTGGTGTAAGGACAGAGGTCTCGGATGGGCAGAGGGATGTGGACAGGCGCGAGGGGGCGCGGCAGGGACTCGGGGGACTGGGAGTGGCGGCTCGGTGCTGCGGGAGGCGATTAGTGGAAGGACAGAGGTCTGGGAAGGGCAGAGGGATGGGGACAGGCCCGAGGGTCCGCGGCAGGGATTCCGGGGGACTGGGAGTGGCCGGTTGGGGTTACTCTTGGCTTTTTGCCCTCTCCTGCCGTCGACTGCTCCGGTTTCTTTGGCCTTGCGGCGAGGTGGACAGGGTGAGCTCTCGGGACTGATGGCGGTTGTGGAAGGGGCCTGGGGCCAAGGACAGGCCAGGGCGGCGGGAGAGGCGGACCGGTGGCGTGGCTGGATCTGGGCGCGCTGTCGGACCTTCCACATCACCAGCTGCAGGCAGGCGTTTGCGTCCTCGCTGGAGTTGTGGCCGTCCTGGCTGTCCTGGATGATCTGTCCCAGGTAGTCGGCCGCGAGATTCCTGAGGGAACGCTTGTAGGGGAAACCCAGGTAGTGCGGGAAGAGCACGGCCGTGTCCACCACGGTGCTGTGGATGAGCTTCAGGGCCAGCAGATCGCTCTCCAGGCTGTGCCCGATGAGGATGGTTTGGGCGCTGAAAAAGCTCAGCAGGATGGCTTGCACTTGGGGCAAGGTGATGCTCGTCTTGGCGACGTCGGCCTCGGTGACTCCGGAAAACCTGGTGTTGTAGTCCACGATCTCGTTGTCGGGCTTGACGAAGGTGTCGTACACCACTCGCATGTCGGCGTCCACCACGGTGACGCGGGTCAGCTCTAGGCCATGCGTGGTGTAGCACATCTCACAGTCCAAGGCGTAGATTCCTGGATAAGCGTCTCTGGACAACTCTTTCTTGAAGGTCTCCACGAAGCCATCGAGGCTGTCCTTGCGGCCGTCCCGCACGTGCTGCTTTGCCACCTGGCAGCCCACAGAGCCAGGAGCAGCTGCACAGCAGGTGTACTGGCTAACCCGGCCTCCAGCCACCTGGCTCGAGCGGACCCGCCCCCAGTGATAATAACACAACTGGTCGCGTACACAGCGGCCCGAGGAGGACACCAGGTACTCGGTGCCACAACGGCAGCAGACCCTGCAGGAGGAGTCGCCGGGCCCCTTCCCCTGGCCAGTGAAGAGGACGGCGCCTCCGGGCCGCTCGGGGTGCGGGAAGGGGTAGCCGTTCTCCTCGAGCTGGTCCTGGCTGAGCAGGAACTCCTGGAGGCGGCTGTACAGGGCGGCCCTGCTGAGGCCCGGCATGGAGCTGGGGGTCAGGCCCTTCAGTCTCTTGAGGGTGTTCAGGACCACGTTCAGGTACCTGTTCTTGTTGGGGCTGCAGTCGTAGGCCACCTTCTCCTCGTTCAGCGCCTTCTCCTCGGCCTCCTGCTTGGAGGCGCAGAACTTGAGACACTCTTCGGTGAACAGTTGGAGATAGCCTCGGCGGAGGACGGTGGGGACTTGGCACCCAGACCTTCGGAGGACAATAGGTTTCTTCAAACTCGGTAAGGATGGACGACGGACGATTCGCTTAGAGCTGATGGTGGTGGTGGTCTTGCATGCCATCCCTGACCTGTTGCGCGTCTTCCCTGGCTGTCTGCCGACCTTGGAGCCACTGGAGCGTTGGCTGCTGCTGGCCACGCGGGTTCTCTTGGCATCTGTGCAACCTGTGACCAAGCAAGGGCTGGAAGACTGGGCGATCGTCTTCCTCTTCCTGGGGGCTGAGATGCGGACTCCCGAGGGCCTCTCTGTCAGCCTTGGGGCGGCTGGCAAGCAGCAGGCCGATCCCCTCTGTGCAGGGAAGTAGCACGCCTCCGTCACCACCTTGGGACACGCTGGGGGCACCGCCGGACCCCTGTTCTGGGGCTCCGCCTGGATGTCCACAAATGCGGAGGCCTGGTTGTGCATCTGGGGCACCCGGAGCCCGAAGCTCTGGGCAGGCTGATGAGAGGGCAGGGGGAATTCTGGAGCCTCGAGGGCCGCCTCCTCGGCCACCTTCTTAGCTTCTGGGTATCCAGGTGGGAACCAGCAGGGAGCTGTGGCTCGCAACATCTTGCTGCCTTCGGGAGCACCGGCCTGGCTCTGCTCCGCTCCCAACTGGCGGCTTCTTGCCTCCAGGGCCGCCTCCTCGGCCACCTTCTTAGCTTCTGGGTATCCAGGTGGGAACCAGCAGGGAGCTGTGGCTCGCAACATCTTGCTGCCTTCGGGAGCACCGGCCTGGCTCTGCTCCGCTCCCAACTGGCGGCTTCTTGCCTCCAGGGCCGCCTCCTCGGCCACCTTCTTAGCTTCTGGGTATCCAGGTGGGAACCAGCAGGGAGCTGTGGCTCGCAACATCTTGCTGCCTTCGGGAGCACCGGCCTGGCTCTGCTCCGCTCCCAACTGGCGGCTTCTTGCCTCCAGGGCCGCCTCCTCGGCCACCTTCTTAGCTTCTGGGTATCCAGGTGGGAACCAGCAGGGAGCTGTGGCTCGCAACATCTTGCTGCCTTCGGGAGCACCGGCCTGGCTCTGCTCCTCTCCCAACTGGCGGCTTCAATGAGTGCCACGGCCGCCACCCGTCGCCTTTATAGACGCACAGGGCAGAGTGGGTGGGACTTCTCCTTGATTGGTTGGTGCTTCCATCCAATCACACTGAGCCTCATCTTCCACCAGACTCCAGCTTGGGAATGCCTCAAGGGGTGCACTAATGGAATCAACTGGAACTCCTGGTTGCTAACCTTGGAGCTAGGTTGCTTTTCCTGAGTTAATTAACTGTCCCTGAAGGGCAGTCCTATAATGGCTACTGGAATTGGGCCACCTAGGATTCATTTCAGCGTCAGGGAGTTTGGTCAACTTGCTTGGGCCCACACAGCACCCCATGGAGCCAGGACTGGGCCAGCAGTCTGCTGCATGCTGCAGGGCAGGATCTCTCTGGGGTTGCATTTCCCTGCTCTCTGCACTCCTCCGCTGCGGGCAAATTGAGGACAGGAAGTGGACCGCACCCACTTCTCTCCCACGACTTGGGCAATGTTCAACACAGGGGTTCTTCAAAAGGTTCATAGAAAATGCACATGGTGAAGAAACTATGCATGGGTTTCCACTGGTTTGCACTCAAATAAACTTGTCCGAACTTCTTATAACCTTCCTGAACTAGATCGAGTTTGAGGCACTGAGAAGGATGAGACATCCACTGAAAAGGACTCCTATCAGAGCAACATGAATTCCACGAAAATTGCAGCAAGAGCAAACATCAAATTTCTGGTGAAGCTTGGGTGGAAGAATGAAGAAATCATTGATGTTTTCACAAAAGCTTCTAAGGACACTACCCCAAAGAAATGAACTCTTTACGAATGTATAGCTTGTTTCAAGAAGAGGTGAGAAGATGTGGGAGATGAATCCTGCAGTGGCTGTGAAAACCACTGTGCCCAGATCAGCTGCAGTTACGACGAGAGCTATCAGTGGAAATTTTAAACAGGAGGGATCACGATCCTGACGCATCCCTCTGACAAATTGTAACCGGAAGTTGGAACATGGCTTTACCAATATGACCTCGAAGGCAAAGCATCATCAACGCGACGGCTACCGAGAGGTGGCAGTGGTCCAGTCAAAGGAAAAGGAGGCCAGTCAGGAGCCAACATCATGGCATCAGTGTTTTGGGACACTCAAGGCATTTTGCTTGTTGACTTTCTGAAGGGCCAAACATCTGCTTATTAGGAGAGTGTTCCGAGAAGCTTAGAGAAAGCTTTGGTAGAAACATGCTGGGAAAGTCTCACTAGATCCCTGTTCACCACCTCAGTGCTCTGCTCATTCCTCTCATCAAACAAGGGCAATTGTGTCAGTTTCAATGGGCAGTCCTTAGGAATGCACCTTACGGGCTGCTTTCATTCCTTCTAAATTCTTTTTGTTTCCTAATTATACAAAGTCTCCTTGCCTTGCTTGGAAAGATGAGAGAAAGTCTCCTTGCCTTGCTTGGACAGATGAGAGATGAGATCCTCCTCTTCTCTCCCAGGACAGAATGGTCAGACTTGAGTTTCCTTTCTCCTCACTCTTCTCCTCCTTGAGGGAGGTGCTGTGCCGGACAGACCTGCTCCCGTGTCTAGACACGGGTAGACTCGTTGAAGATCCTCACAGGCAATCCTCCTTGGGGTCAAAGGGGAAGGATTTATTTCTTCAGGGCTCAGTAGTCCTCATCCTTACGCGCACCTTCACCAGCCCAGGGCGGGGTAGCGGAGGGTGAAAGGGCGTGGCTCACAGCCCGTTTCTTCCGCTCGGGCGTCTCCTGGGAGGAACCCTTGTCCAGTGAGCGGGTCTTCGTCTCCACCAAATTCCCTAGGGGGACATTTCTGGCAGCCCTTCTTGTTCAGCAGCTTACGGGGGTCAGGTGGACCTCTGCTAGTCACCAGCCTGAAGCCCTTACTCCATTTCAGCTATTTTGGCAGTTGCCTAGGTGACTTTTGAACCTCGTTACCCAGAACAGCCAACGGAGGAGGGGTGAGAAGAGTGGCCGTCTGGGTTTGCCGCATCGTGCTGCCTTAGAGGAGTTGTGCAGTCTTCGGTTGTGTGATACTTCACCTGGCTGATTTCTGGGAATGCCTCCACAAATTCGCTAAATTCAGTAGCTTTTGCCTTCCAAGATTCACCTGGTTGGTGTGTTGCACCCATTCACTAGTCATTTACATTAGGTATATCTCTTAATGCTATCCCTCCCCCTCCCCCCGCCCATGACAGGCCCCGGTGTGTGATGTTCCCCTTTCTGTGTCCAAGCGTTCTCATACTTCAATTCCCACCTATGAATGAGAACATGCGGTGTTTGCTTTTTTTGTCCTTGCGATAGTTTGCTAAGAATGATGGTTTCCATCTTCATCCGTGTCCCTCCAAAGGGGATGAACTCATGCTTTTTCATGGCTGCATAGTATTCCATGGTGTATTTGTGCCACATTTTCTTAATCCAGTCTATCATTGATGGACATCTGGGTTGGTTCCAAGTCTTTGCTACTGTGAATGGTGCCGCAATAAACATACGTCTGCGTGTGTCCTTTTAGCAGCATGATTTCTAATCCTATGGGTATATATACCCAGCAATGGGATGGCTGGGTCAAACGGTATTTCTATTTCGAGATCCTTGAGGATTCGCCACACTATCTTCCACTACCGTTGAACTAGTTTACAGTCCCACCAACAGTGTAAAAGTGTTCCTATTTGTCCACTACCTCTCCAGCACCAGTTGTTTCCTGACTTTTTAATGATCGCTATTCTAACTGGTGTGAGATGATATCTCATTGCGGATTTGATTTGCATTTCTCTGATGGCCAGTTTTGATGAGCATTTTTTCATGTGTCTGTTGGCTGCATAAATGTCTTCTTTTGAGAAGTGTCTCTTCATATCCTTCCCCCACTTGTTGATGGGCTTGTTTGGTTTTTCTTGTAACTCTGTTTGAGGTCTTAGTAGATTCTGGATATTAGCCTTTTGTCAGATGAGTAGATTGCAAAAATGTTCTCCCTTTCTGCAGGATGCCTGTTCACTCTCATGGGAGTTTCTTTAGCTATGCAGAACGTCTTTAGTGTAATTAGATGCTGTTTGTCAATGTTGGCTTTCGTTGCCATTGCTTTTGGCGTTTTAGACATGAGGTCCTTGCCCATGCCTTTGTCCTCAATGGTATTGGCTGGGTTTTCTCCTAGGGTTTGTATGGTTTAAGATCTAACATTTAAGTCTTTCATCTGTCTTGAATTAATTTTTGTACAAGGTGTAAGGAAGGGATCCGATTTCAGCTTTCGACATATGGCTAGCCTGTTTTCCCAGCACCATTTTTTTAAATAGGGAATCCTTTCCCCATTTCTTGTTTTTGTCAGGTTTGTCAAAGATCAGATGGTTGTAGATGTGTCGTATTATTTCTGAGGGCTCTATTCTGTTCCATTGGTCTACGGTAACCAAAACGGCAACCGATAGCATGCTCTTTGGTTACTGTAGCCTTCTACTGTAGCTTGAAGTCGGACAGCTTGATGCCTCCATCTTTGTTCTTTTGGCTTAGGATTATGTTGGCAGTGGGGGCTGTTTTGTGGTTCCATATGAGCTTTAAAGCAGTTTTTTCCAGTTCTGTGAAGAAAGTCATTGGTAGTTTGATGGGGATGGCATTGAATCTATAATTTACCTTGGGCAGTATGGCCATTTTCACGATATTGATTCTTCCAATCCGTGATGGTGGAATATTCTTCCATTTGTTTGTCTCCTCTTTTAGTTCGTGGAGCAATGCTTTGTAGTTCTCCTTGAAGAGGTCCTTCACATCCCTTGTTAGTTGGATTCCTAGGCATTTTATTCTCTTTGAAGCAATTGTGAATGGGAGCTCACTCATGATTTGGCTCTCTGTTTGCCTCTTATTGGTGTATAAGAATGCTTGTGATTTTTGCACCTCGATTTTGTATCCTGAGACTTTGCTGAAGTTGCTTATCAGCTTAAGGAGATTTTGGACTGAGACGATGGGGTTTTCTAAATATTCAATCATGTCATCTGCAAACAGGGACAATTTGACTTCCTCTTTTCCTAATTGATTTCTCTTTATTTCTTTCTCCTGCCTGATTGCCCTGGGCAGAAGTTCCAACACTATGTTGAATAGGAGTGGTGAGAGAGGGCATCCCTGTCTTGTGGCAGTTTGCAAAGGGAATGCTTCCACTTTTTGCCCATTCAGTATGATATTGGCTGTGGGTTTGCCCTAAATAGCCCGTATTATTTTGGGAGATGTCCCATCAATACCTAATTTATTGAGAGTTTTTGGCATGAAGGGCTGTTGAATTTTGTCGAAGGCCTTTTCTGCATCTGTTGAGATAATCACGTGGTTTCTGTCTTTGGTCCTGATTATACGCTGGATTATGTTTATTGTTTTGCATATGTTGGACCAGCCTTGCATGTCAGGGATGAAGCCCACTTCATCATGATGGATAAGCTCTTTGATGTGCTGCTGGATTCGGTTTTCCAGTATTTTATGGAGGATTTTCCCATCGATGTTCCTCAGGGACATAGGCCTAAAATTCTCTTTTTGGGTTGTGTCTCTCTCAGGCTTTGGGATCAGGATGATGCCGGCCTCATGAAATGAGTGAGGGAGGATTCCCTCTTTTTCTGTTGATTGGAATAGTTTCAGAAGGCATGGTACCAGCTCCTCCTTGTCCTTCTGGTAGAATTCGGCTGTGAATCCGTCTGGTCCTGGAGTTTTATTGCTTGATAGGCTGTTAATTATTGCCTCAATTTCAGAGCCTGTTAGTGGTCTACTCAGGCATTCAACTTCTTCCTGGTTTACTCTGGGGAGGTTGTATGCGTCCAGGAATTTATCCATTTCTTCTAGATTTTCTAGTTCATTAGCTTAGAGGTGCTGATAGTATTGTCTGATGGTAGTTTGTATTTCTGTGGGATCGGTGGTGATATCCCCTTTATCATTTTTTACTGCATCTGTTTGATTCTTCTTTCTTTTCTTCTTTCTTAGTCTTGCTAGTGCTCTATCAATTTTGTTGATCACTGCAAAAAACCCGCTCCTGGATTCATTGATTTGTTGAAGGGTTTATTGTGTCTCTATCTCCATCAGTTCTGCTCGGATCTTAGTTATTTCTTGCCTTCTGCTAGTTTTTGAATGTGTTTGCTCTTGCTTCTCTCATTCTTTTAATGGTGATGTTAGGGTATGCATTTTTGATTTTTCCTGCTTTCTCTCGTGGGCAATTAGTGCTATAAATTTCCCTCTACACACTGCTTTAAATGTGACGCAGAGATTCTGGTATGTTGTGCCTTTGTTTTCATTGGTTTCAGAGAATATCTTTCTTTCTCCCTTCATTTCGTTATGTACCCAGTACTCATTAAGGAGCAGGGTGTCCGGTTTCCATGCAGTTGAGCGGTTTTGAGTGAGTTTCTTTATCCTGAGGTCTACTTTGATTGCAATGTGGTCTGAGAGACCGTTTGTAGTAATTTCTGTTATTTTACATTTACTGAGGAGTGCTTTACTTCCAACTATGTGGTCAATGTGGAAATAAGTGTGATGTGGTGCTGAGAAGCATGTATATTCTGTCGATTTGGTGTGGAGCGTTCTGTAGATGTCTCCTAGGTCCGCTTGGTGCAGAGCTGAGTTCAATTCCTGGATATCCTTTTTAGATTTCTGTCTCGTTGGTCTGTCTAATATTTACAGAGGGCTGTTAAAGTTTCCCATGATTATGATGTGGGAGTCTAAGTCTCTTTTGATCACACTTTAAAGATCAAAAGGTAGAAGCGCAAAGACATTATCTGTGCAATATTAGAAACCTAGTAAGTGGTGGAATTTGGCCTTGAACCCAGATATCTAACTCCAGAGCCTAAGTGCTTCACCCACCTCACTGTGGTGCCTCTCGAGAAAAACAGGTAAGCACACATTCAGAAAGCTGGTGGGCCGGGGGGCTGGCCTTGTACTCAGAGGCCATGGAAGTCCCACGTGGGGTGGCTAGTGGTGTAAGGACAGAGGTCTCGGATGGGCAGAGGGATGTGGACAGGCGCGAGGGGGCGCGGCAGGGACTCGGGGGACTGGGAGTGGCGGCTCGGTGCTGCGGGAGGCGATTAGTGGAAGGACAGAGGTCTGGGAAGGGCAGAGGGATGGGGACAGGCCCGAGGGTCCGCGGCAGGGATTCCGGGGGACTGGGAGTGGCCGGTTGGGGTTACTCTTGGCTTTTTGCCCTCTCCTGCCGTCGACTGCTCCGGTTTCTTTGGCCTTGCGGCGAGGTGGACAGGGTGAGCTCTCAGGACTGATGGCGGTTGTGGAAGGGGCCTGGGGCCAAGGACAGGCCAGGGCGGCGGGAGAGGCGGACCGGTGGCGTGGCTGGATCTGGGCGCGCTGTCGGACCTTCCACATCACCAGCTGCAGGCAGGCGTTTGCGTCCTCGCTGGAGTTGTGGCCGTCCTGGCTGTCCTGGATGATCTGTCCCAGGTAGTCGGCCGCGAGATTCCTGAGGGAACGCTTGTAGGGGAAACCCAGGTAGTGCGGGAAGAGCACGGCCGTGTCCACCACGGTGCTGTGGATGAGCTTCAGGGCCAGCAGATCTCTCTCCAGGCTGTGCCCGATGAGGATGGTTTGGGCGCTGAAAAAGCTCAGCAGGATGGCTTGCACTTGGGGCAAGGTGATGCTCGTCTTGGCGACGTCGGCCTCGGTGACTCCGGAAAACCTGGTGTTGTAGTCCACGATCTCGTTGTCGGGCTTGACGAAGGTGTCGTACACCACTCGCATGTCGGCGTCCACCACGGTGACGCGGGTCAGCTCTAGGCCATGCGTGGTGTAGCACATCTCACAGTCCAAGGCGTAGATTCCTGGATAAGCGTCTCTGGACAACTCTTTCTTGAAGGTCTCCACGAAGCCATCGAGGCTGTCCTTGCGGCCGTCCCGCACGTGCTGCTTTGCCACCTGGCAGCCCACAGAGCCAGGAGCAGCTGCACAGCAGGTGTACTGGCTAACCCGGCCTCCAGCCACCTGGCTCGAGCGGACCCGCCCCCAGTGATAATAACACAACTGGTCGCGTACACAGCGGCCCGAGGAGGACACCAGGTACTCGGTGCCACAACGGCAGCAGACCCTGCAGGAGGAGTCGCCGGGCCCCTTCCCCTGGCCAGTGAAGAGGACGGCGCCTCCGGGCCGCTCGGGGTGCGGGAAGGGGTAGCCGTTCTCCTCGAGCTGGTCCTGGCTGAGCAGGAACTCCTGGAGGCGGCTGTACAGGGCGGCCCTGCTGAGGCCCGGCATGGAGCTGGGGGTCAGGCCCTTCAGTCTCTTGAGGGTGTTCAGGACCACGTTCAGGTACCTGTTCTTGTTGGGGCTGCAGTCGTAGGCCACCTTCTCCTCGTTCAGCGCCTTCTCCTCGGCCTCCTGCTTGGAGGCGCAGAACTTGAGACACTCTTCGGTGAACAGTTGGAGATAGCCTCGGCGGAGGACGGTGGGGACTTGGCACCCAGACCTTCGGAGGACAATAGGTTTCTTCAAACTCGGTAAGGATGGACGACGGACGATTCGCTTAGAGCTGATGGTGGTGGTGGTCTTGCATGCCATCCCTGACCTGTTGCGCGTCTTCCCTGGCTGTCTGCCGACCTTGGAGCCACTGGAGCGTTGGCTGCTGCTGGCCACGCGGGTTCTCTTGGCATCTGTGCAACCTGTGACCAAGCAAGGGCTGGAAGACTGGGCGATCGTCTTCCTCTTCCTGGGGGCTGAGATGCGGACTCCCGAGGGCCTCTCTGTCAGCCTTGGGGCGGCTGGCAAGCAGCAGGCCGATCCCCTCTGTGCAGGGAAGTAGCACGCCTCCGTCACCACCTTGGGACACGCTGGGGGCACCGCCGGACCCCTGTTCTGGGGCTCCGCCTGGATGTCCACAAATGCGGAGGCCTGGTTGTGCATCTGGGGCACCCGGAGCCCGAAGCTCTGGGCAGGCTGATGAGAGGGCAGGGGGAATTCTGGAGCCTCGAGGGCCGCCTCCTCGGCCACCTTCTTAGCTTCTGGGTATCCAGGTGGGAACCAGCAGGGAGCTGTGGCTCGCAACATCTTGCTGCCTTCGGGAGCACCGGCCTGGCTCTGCTCCGCTCCCAACTGGCGGCTTCTTGCCTCCAGGGCCGCCTCCTCGGCCACCTTCTTAGCTTCTGGGTATCCAGGTGGGAACCAGCAGGGAGCTGTGGCTCGCAACATCTTGCTGCCTTCGGGAGCACCGGCCTGGCTCTGCTCCGCTCCCAACTGGCGGCTTCTTGCCTCCAGGGCCGCCTCCTCGGCCACCTTCTTAGCTTCTGGGTATCCAGGTGGGAACCAGCAGGGAGCTGTGGCTCGCAACATCTTGCTGCCTTCGGGAGCACCGGCCTGGCTCTGCTCCTCTCCCAACTGGCGGCTTCAATGAGTGCCGCGGCCGCCACCCGTCGCCTTTATAGACGCACAGGGCAGAGTGGGTGGGACTTCTCCTTGATTGGTTGGTGCTTCCATCCAATCACACTGAGCCTCATCTTCCACCAGACTCCAGCTTGGGAATGCCTCAAGGGGTGCACTAATGGAATCAACTGGAACTCCTGGTTGCTAAACTTGGAGCTAGGTTGCTTTTCCTGAGTTAATTAACTGTCCCTGCAGGGCAGTCCTATAATGGCTACTGGAATTGGGCCACCTAGGATTCATTTCAGCGTCAGGGAGTTTGGTCAACTTGCTTGGGCCCACACAGCACCCCATGGAGCCAGGACTGGGCCAGCAGTCTGCTGCATGCTGCAGGGCAGGATCTCTCTGGGGTTGCGTTTCCCTGCTCTCTGCACTCCTCCGCTGCGGGCAAATTGAGGACAGGAAGTGGACCGCACCCACTTCTCTCCCACGACTTGGGCAATGTTCAACACAGGGGTTCTTCAAAAGGTTCATAGAAAATGCACATGGTGAAGAAACTATGCATGGGTTTCCACTGGTTTGCACTCAAATAAACTTGTCCGAACTTCTTATAACCTTTCTGAACTAGATCGAGTTTGAGGCACTGAGAAGGATGAGACATCCACTGAAAAGGACTCCTATCAGAGCAACATGAATTCCACGAAAATTGCAGCAAGAGCAAACATCAAATTTCTGGTGAAGCTTGGGTGGAAGAATGAAGAAATCATTGATGTTTTCACAAAAGCTTCTAAGGACACTACCCCAAAGAAATGAACTCTTTACGAATGTATAGCTTGTTTCAAGAAGAGGTGAGAAGATGTGGGAGATGAATCCTGCAGTGGCTGTGAAAACCACTGTGCCCAGATCAGCTGCAGTTACGACGAGAGCTATCAGTGGAAATTTTAAACAGGAGGGATCACGATCCTGACGCATCCCTCTGACAAATTGTAAGCGGAAGTTGGAACATGGCTTTACCAATATGACCTCGAAGGCAAAGCATCATCAACGCGACGGCTACCGAGAGGTGGCAGTGGTCCAGTCAAAGGAAAAGGAGGCCAGTCAGGAGCCAACATCATGGCATCAGTGTTTTGGGACACTCAAGGCATTTTGCTTGTTGACTTTCTGAAGGGCCAAACATCTGCTTATTAGGAGAGTGTTCCGAGAAGCTTAGAGAAAGCTTTGGTAGAAACATGCTGGGAAAGTCTCACTAGATCCCTGTTCACCACCTCAGTGCTCTGCTCATTCCTCTCATCAAACAAGGGCAATTGTGTCAGTTTCAATGGGCAGTCCTTAGGAATGCACCTTACGGGCTGCTTTCATTCCTTCTAAATTCTTTTTGTTTCCTAATTATACAAAGTCTCCTTGCCTTGCTTGGAAAGATGAGAGAAAGTCTCCTTGCCTTGCTTGGACAGATGAGAGATGAGATCCTCCTCTTCTCTCCCAGGACAGAATGGTCAGACTTGAGTTTCCTTTCTCCTCACTCTTCTCCTCCTTGAGGGAGGTGCTGTGCCGGACAGACCTGCTCCCGTGTCTAGACACGGGTAGACTCGTTGAAGATCCTCACAGGCAATCCTCCTTGGGGTCAAAGGGGAAGGATTTATTTCTTCAGGGCTCAGTAGTCCTCATCCTTACGCGCACCTTCACCAGCCCAGGGCGGGGTAGCGGAGGGTGAAAGGGCGTGGCTCACAGCCCGTTTCTTCCGCTCGGGCGTCTCCTGGGAGGAACCCTTGTCCAGTGAGCGGGTCTTCGTCTCCACCAAATTCCCTAGGGGGACATTTCTGGCAGCCCTTCTTGTTCAGCAGCTTACGGGGGTCAGGTGGACCTCTGCTAGTCACCAGCCTGAAGCCCTTACTCCATTTCAGCTATTTTGGCAGTTGCCTAGGTGACTTTTGAACCTCGTTACCCAGAACAGCCAACGGAGGAGGGGTGAGAAGAGTGGCCGTCTGGGTTTGCCGCATCGTGCTGCCTTAGAGGAGTTGTGCAGTCTTCGGTTGTGTGATACTTCACCTGGCTGATTTCTGGGAATGCCTCCACAAATTCGCTAAATTCAGTAGCTTTTGCCTTCCAAGATTCACCTGGTTGGTGTGTTGCACCCATTCACTAGTCATTTACATTAGGTATATCTCTTAATGCTATCCCACCCCCTCCCCCCGCCCATGACAGGCCCCGGTGTGTGATGTTCCCCTTTCTGTGTCCAAGCGTTCTCATACTTCAATTCCCACCTATGAATGAGAACATGCGGTGTTTGCTTTTTTTGTCCTTGCGATAGTTTGCTAAGAATGATGGTTTCCAGCTTCATCCGTGTCCCTCCAAAGGGGATGAACTCATGCTTTTTCATGGCTGCATAGTATTCCATGGTGTATTTGTGCCACATTTTCTTAATCCAGTCTATCATTGATGGACATCTGGGTTGGTTCCAAGTCTTTGCTACTGTGAATGGTGCCGCAATAAACATACGTCTGCGTGTGTCCTTTTAGCAGCATGATTTCTAATCCTATGGGTATATATACCCAGCAATGGGATGGCTGGGTCAGACGGTATTTCTATTTCGAGATCCTTGAGGATTCGCCACACTATCTTCCACTACCGTTGAACTAGTTTACAGTCCCACCAACAGTGTAAAAGTGTTCCTATTTGTCCACTACCTCTCCAGCACCAGTTGTTTCCTGACTTTTTAATGATCGCTATTCTAACTGGTGTGAGATGATATCTCATTGCGGATTTGATTTGCATTTCTCTGATGGCCAGTTTTGATGAGCATTTTTTCATGTGTCTGTTGGCTGCATAAATGTCTTCTTTTGAGAAGTGTCTCTTCATATCCTTCCCCCACTTGTTGATGGGCTTGTTTGGTTTTTCTTGTAACTCTGTTTGAGGTCTTAGTAGATTCTGGATATTAGCCTTTTGTCAGATGAGTAGATTGCAAAAATGTTCTCCCTTTCTGCAGGATGCCTGTTCACTCTCATGGGAGTTTCTTTAGCTATGCAGAACGTCTTTAGTGTAATTAGATGCTGTTTGTCAATGTTGGCTTTCGTTGCCATTGCTTTTGGCGTTTTAGACATGAGGTCCTTGCCCATGCCTTTGTCCTCAATGGTATTGGCTGGGTTTTCTCCTAGGGTTTGTATGGTTTAAGATCTAACATTTAAGTCTTTCATCTGTCTTGAATTAATTTTTGTACAAGGTGTAAGGAAGGGATCCGATTTCAGCTTTCGACATATGGCTAGCCTGTTTTCCCAGCACCATTTTTTTAAATAGGGAATCCTTTCCCCATTTCTTGTTTTTGTCAGGTTTGTCAAAGATCAGATGGTTGTAGATGTGTCGTATTATTTCTGAGGGCTCTATTCTGTTCCATTGGTCTACGGTAACCAAAACGGCAACCGATAGCATGCTCTTTGGTTACTGTAGCCTTCTACTGTAGCTTGAAGTTGGACAGCTTGATGCCTCCATCTTTGTTCTTTTGGCTTAGGATTATGTTGGCAGTGGGGGCCGTTTTGTGGTTCCATATGAGCTTTAAAGCAGTTTTTTCCAGTTCTGTGAAGAAAGTCATTGGTAGTTTGATGGGGATGGCATTGAATCTATAATTTACCTTGGGCAGTATGGCCATTTTCACGATATTGATTCTTCCAATCCGTGATGGTGGAATATTCTTCCATTTGTTTGTCTCCTCTTTTAGTTCGTGGAGCAATGCTTTGTAGTTCTCCTTGAAGAGGTCCTTCACATCCCTTGTTAGTTGGATTCCTAGGCATTTTATTCTCTTTGAAGCAATTGTGAATGGGAGCTCACTCATGATTTGGCTCTCTGTTTGCCTCTTATTGGTGTATAAGAATGCTTGTGATTTTTGCACCTCGATTTTGTATCCTGAGACTTTGCTGAAGTTGCTTATCAGCTTAAGGAGATTTTGGACTGAGACGATGGGGTTTTCTAAATATTCAATCATGTCATCTGCAAACAGGGACAATTTGACTTCCTCTTTTCCTAATTGATTTCTCTTTATTTCTTTCTCCTGCCTGATTGCCCTGGGCAGAAGTTCCAACACTATGTTGAATAGGAGTGGTGAGAGAGGGCATCCCTGTCTTGTGGCAGTTTGCAAAGGGAATGCTTCCACTTTTTGCCCATTCAGTATGATATTGGCTGTGGGTTTGCCCTAAATAGCCCGTATTATTTTGGGAGATGTCCCATCAATACCTAATTTATTGAGAGTTTTTGGCATGAAGGGCTGTTGAATTTTGTCGAAGGCCTTTTCTGCATCTGTTGAGATAATCACGTGGTTTCTGTCTTTGGTCCTGATTATACGCTGGATTATGTTTATTGTTTTGCATATGTTGGACCAGCCTTGCATGTCAGGGATGAAGCCCACTTCATCATGATGGATAAGCTCTTTGATGTGCTGCTGGATTCGGTTTTCCAGTATTTTATGGAGGATTTTCCCATCGATGTTCCTCAGGGACATAGGCCTAAAATTCTCTTTTTGGGTTGTGTCTCTCTCAGGCTTTGGGATCAGGATGATGCCGGCCTCATGAAATGAGTGAGGGAGGATTCCCTCTTTTTCTGTTGATTGGAATAGTTTCAGAAGGCATGGTACCAGCTCCTCCTTGTCCTTCTGGTAGAATTCGGCTGTGAATCCGTCTGGTCCTGGAGTTTTATTGCTTGATAGGCTGTTAATTATTGCCTCAATTTCAGAGCCTGTTAGTGGTCTACTCAGGCATTCAACTTCTTCCTGGTTTACTCTGGGGAGGTTGTATGCGTCCAGGAATTTATCCATTTCTTCTAGATTTTCTAGTTCATTAGCTTAGAGGTGCTGATAGTATTGTCTGATGGTAGTTTGTATTTCTGTGGGATCGGTGGTGATATCCCCTTTATCATTTTTTACTGCATCTGTTTGATTCTTCTTTCTTTTCTTCTTTCTTAGTCTTGCTAGTGCTCTATCAATTTTGTTGATCACTGCAAAAAACCCGCTCCTGGATTCATTGATTTGTTGAAGGGTTTATTGTGTCTCTATCTCCATCAGTTCTGCTCGGATCTTAGTTATTTCTTGCCTTCTGCTAGTTTTTGAATGTGTTTGCTCTTGCTTCTCTCATTCTTTTAATGGTGATGTTAGGGTATGCATTTTTGATTTTTCCTGCTTTCTCTCGTGGGCAATTAGTGCTATAAATTTCCCTCTACACACTGCTTTAAATGTGACGCAGAGATTCTGGTATGTTGTGCCTTTGTTTTCATTGGTTTCAGAGAATATCTTTCTTTCTCCCTTCATTTCGTTATGTACCCAGTACTCATTAAGGAGCAGGGTGTCCGGTTTCCATGCAGTTGAGCGGTTTTGAGTGAGTTTCTTTATCCTGAGGTCTACTTTGATTGCAATGTGGTCTGAGAGACCGTTTGTAGTAATTTCTGTTATTTTACATTTACTGAGGAGTGCTTTACTTCCAACTATGTGGTCAATGTGGAAATAAGTGTGATGTGGTGCTGAGAAGCATGTATATTCTGTGGATTTGGGGTGGAGCGTTCTGTAGATGTCTCCTAGGTCCGCTTGGTGCAGAGCTGAGTTCAATTCCTGGATATCCTTTTTAGATTTCTGTCTCGTTGGTCTGTCTAATGTTTACAGAGGGCTGTTAAAGTTTCCCATGATTATGATGTGGGAGTCTAAGTCTCTTTTGATCACACTTTAAAGATCAAAAGGTAGAAGCGCAAAGACATTATCTGTGCAATATTAGAAACCTAGTAAGTGGTGGAATTTGGCCTTGAACCCAGATATCTAACTCCAGAGCCTAAGTGCTTCACCCACCTCACTGTGGTGCCTCTCGAGAAAAACAGGTAAGCACACATTCAGAAAGCTGGTGGGCCGGGGGGCTGGCCTTGTACTCAGAGGCCATGGAAGTCCCACGTGGGGTGGCTAGTGGTGTAAGGACAGAGGTCTCGGATGGGCAGAGGGATGTGGACAGGCGCGAGGGGGCGCGGCAGGGACTCGGGGGACTGGGAGTGGCGGCTCGGTGCTGCGGGAGGCGATTAGTGGAAGGACAGAGGTCTGGGAAGGGCAGAGGGATGGGGACAGGCCCGAGGGTCCGCGGCAGGGATTCCGGGGGACTGGGAGTGGCCGGTTGGGGTTACTCTTGGCTTTTTGCCCTCTCCTGCCGTCGACTGCTCCGGTTTCTTTGGCCTTGCGGCGAGGTGGACAGGGTGAGCTCTCAGGACTGATGGCGGTTGTGGAAGGGGCCTGGGGCCAAGGACAGGCCAGGGCGGCGGGAGAGGCGGACCGGTGGCGTGGCTGGATCTGGGCGCGCTGTCGGACCTTCCACATCACCAGCTGCAGGCAGGCGTTTGCGTCCTCGCTGGAGTTGTGGCCGTCCTGGCTGTCCTGGATGATCTGTCCCAGGTAGTCGGCCGCGAGATTCCTGAGGGAACGCTTGTAGGGGAAACCCAGGTAGTGCGGGAAGAGCACGGCCGTGTCCACCACGGTGCTGTGGATGAGCTTCAGGGCCAGCAGATCGCTCTCCAGGCTGTGCCCGATGAGGATGGTTTGGGCGCTGAAAAAGCTCAGCAGGATGGCTTGCACTTGGGGCAAGGTGATGCTCGTCTTGGCGACGTCGGCCTCGGTGACTCCGGAAAACCTGGTGTTGTAGTCCACGATCTCGTTGTCGGGCTTGACGAAGGTGTCGTACACCACTCGCATGTCGGCGTCCACCACGGTGACGCGGGTCAGCTCTAGGCCATGCGTGGTGTAGCACATCTCACAGTCCAAGGCGTAGATTCCTGGATAAGCGTCTCTGGACAACTCTTTCTTGAAGGTCTCCACGAAGCCATCGAGGCTGTCCTTGCGGCCGTCCCGCACGTGCTGCTTTGCCACCTGGCAGCCCACAGAGCCAGGAGCAGCTGCACAGCAGGTGTACTGGCTAACCCGGCCTCCAGCCACCTGGCTCGAGCGGACCCGCCCCCAGTGATAATAACACAACTGGTCGCGTACACAGCGGCCCGAGGAGGACACCAGGTACTCGGTGCCACAACGGCAGCAGACCCTGCAGGAGGAGTCGCCGGGCCCCTTCCCCTGGCCAGTGAAGAGGACGGCGCCTCCGGGCCGCTCGGGGTGCGGGAAGGGGTAGCCGTTCTCCTCGAGCTGGTCCTGGCTGAGCAGGAACTCCTGGAGGCGGCTGTACAGGGCGGCCCTGCTGAGGCCCGGCATGGAGCTGGGGGTCAGGCCCTTCAGTCTCTTGAGGGTGTTCAGGACCACGTTCAGGTACCTGTTCTTGTTGGGGCTGCAGTCGTAGGCCACCTTCTCCTCGTTCAGCGCCTTCTCCTCGGCCTCCTGCTTGGAGGCGCAGAACTTGAGACACTCTTCGGTGAACAGTTGGAGATAGCCTCGGCGGAGGACGGTGGGGACTTGGCACCCAGACCTTCGGAGGACAATAGGTTTCTTCAAACTCGGTAAGGATGGACGACGGACGATTCGCTTAGAGCTGATGGTGGTGGTGGTCTTGCATGCCATCCCTGACCTGTTGCGCGTCTTCCCTGGCTGTCTGCCGACCTTGGAGCCACTGGAGCGTTGGCTGCTGCTGGCCACGCGGGTTCTCTTGGCATCTGTGCAACCTGTGACCAAGCAAGGGCTGGAAGACTGGGCGATCGTCTTCCTCTTCCTGGGGGCTGAGATGCGGACTCCCGAGGGCCTCTCTGTCAGCCTTGGGGCGGCTGGCAAGCAGCAGGCCGATCCCCTCTGTGCAGGGAAGTAGCACGCCTCCGTCACCACCTTGGGACACGCTGGGGGCACCGCCGGACCCCTGTTCTGGGGCTCCGCCTGGATGTCCACAAATGCGGAGGCCTGGTTGTGCATCTGGGGCACCCGGAGCCCGAAGCTCTGGGCAGGCTGATGAGAGGGCAGGGGGAATTCTGGAGCCTCGAGGGCCGCCTCCTCGGCCACCTTCTTAGCTTCTGGGTATCCAGGTGGGAACCAGCAGGGAGCTGTGGCTCGCAACATCTTGCTGCCTTCGGGTGCACCGGCCTGGCTCTGCTCCGCTCCCAACTGGCGGCTTCTTGCCTCCAGGGCCGCCTCCTCGGCCACCTTCTTAGCTTCTGGGTATCCAGGTGGGAACCAGCAGGGAGCTGTGGCTCGCAACATCTTGCTGCCTTCGGGAGCACCGGCCTGGCTCTGCTCCGCTCCCAACTGGCGGCTTCTTGCCTCCAGGGCCGCCTCCTCGGCCACCTTCTTAGCTTCTGGGTATCCAGGTGGGAACCAGCAGGGAGCTGTGGCTCGCAACATCTTGCTGCCTTCGGGAGCACCGGCCTGGCTCTGCTCCTCTCCCAACTGGCGGCTTCAATGAGTGCCGCGGCCGCCACCCGTCGCCTTTATAGACGCACAGGGCAGAGTGGGTGGGACTTCTCCTTGATTGGTTGGTGCTTCCATCCAATCACACTGAGCCTCATCTTCCACCAGACTCCAGCTTGGGAATGCCTCAAGGGGTGCACTAATGGAATCAACTGGAACTCCTGGTTGCTAACCTTGGAGCTAGGTTGCTTTTCCTGAGTTAATTAACTGTCCCTGCAGGGCAGTCCTATAATGGCTACTGGAATTGGGCCACCTAGGATTCATTTCAGCGTCAGGGAGTTTGGTCAACTTGCTTGGGCCCACACAGCACCCCATGGAGCCAGGACTGGGCCAGCAGTCTGCTGCATGCTGCAGGGCAGGATCTCTCTGGGGTTGCGTTTCCCTGCTCTCTGCACTCCTCCGCTGCGGGCAAATTGAGGACAGGAAGTGGACCGCACCCACTTCTCTCCCACGACTTGGGCAATGTTCAACACAGGGGTTCTTCAAAAGGTTCATAGAAAATGCACATGGTGAAGAAACTATGCATGGGTTTCCACTGGTTTGCACTCAAATAAACTTGTCCGAACTTCTTATAACCTTTCTGAACTAGATCGAGTTTGAGGCACTGAGAAGGATGAGACATCCACTGAAAAGGACTCCTATCAGAGCAACATGAATTCCACGAAAATTGCAGCAAGAGCAAACATCAAATTTCTGGTGAAGCTTGGGTGGAAGAATGAAGAAATCATTGATGTTTTCACAAAAGCTTCTAAGGACACTACCCCAAAGAAATGAACTCTTTACGAATGTATAGCTTGTTTCAAGAAGAGGTGAGAAGATGTGGGAGATGAATCCTGCAGTGGCTGTGAAAACCACTGTGCCCAGATGAGCTGCAGTTACGACGAGAGCTATCAGTGGAAATTTTAAACAGGAGGGATCACGATCCTGACGCATCCCTCTGACAAATTGTAACCGGAAGTTGGAACATGGCTTTACCAATATGACCTCGAAGGCAAAGCATCATCAACGCGACGGCTACCGAGAGGTGGCAGTGGTCCAGTCAAAGGAAAAGGAGGCCAGTCAGGAGCCAACATCATGGCATCAGTGTTTTGGGACACTCAAGGCATTTTGCTTGTTGACTTTCTGAAGGGCCAAACATCTGCTTATTAGGAGAGTGTTCCGAGAAGCTTAGAGAAAGCTTTGGTAGAAACATGCTGGGAAAGTCTCACTAGATCCCTGTTCACCACCTCAGTGCTCTGCTCATTCCTCTCATCAAACAAGGGCAATTGTGTCAGTTTCAATGGGCAGTCCTTAGGAATGCACCTTACGGGCTGCTTTCATTCCTTCTAAATTCTTTTTGTTTCCTAATTATACAAAGTCTCCTTGCCTTGCTTGGAAAGATGAGAGAAAGTCTCCTTGCCTTGCTTGGACAGATGAGAGATGAGATCCTCCTCTTCTCTCCCAGGACAGAATGGTCAGACTTGAGTTTCCTTTCTCCTCACTCTTCTCCTCCTTGAGGGAGGTGCTGTGCCGGACAGACCTGCTCCCGTGTCTAGACACGGGTAGACTCGTTGAAGATCCTCACAGGCAATCCTCCTTGGGGTCAAAGGGGAAGGATTTATTTCTTCAGGGCTCAGTAGTCCTCATCCTTACGCGCACCTTCACCAGCCCAGGGCGGGGTAGCGGAGGGTGAAAGGGCGTGGCTCACAGCCCGTTTCTTCCGCTCGGGCGTCTCCTGGGAGGAACCCTTGTCCAGTGAGCGGGTCTTCGTCTCCACCAAATTCCCTAGGGGGACATTTCTGGCAGCCCTTCTTGTTCAGCAGCTTACGGGGGTCAGGTGGACCTCTGCTAGTCACCAGCCTGAAGCCCTTACTCCATTTCAGCTATTTTGGCAGTTGCCTAGGTGACTTTTGAACCTCGTTACCCAGAACAGCCAACGGAGGAGGGGTGAGAAGAGTGGCCGTCTGGGTTTGCCGCATCGTGCTGCCTTAGAGGAGTTGTGCAGTCTTCGGTTGTGTGATACTTCACCTGGCTGATTTCTGGGAATGCCTCCACAAATTCGCTAAATTCAGTAGCTTTTGCCTTCCAAGATTCACCTGGTTGGTGTGTTGCACCCATTCACTAGTCATTTACATTAGGTATATCTCTTAATGCTATCCCTCCCCCTCCCCCCGCCCATGACAGGCCCCGGTGTGTGATGTTCCCCTTTCTGTGTCCAAGCGTTCTCATACTTCAATTCCCACCTATGAATGAGAACATGCGGTGTTTGCTTTTTTTGTCCTTGCGATAGTTTGCTAAGAATGATGGTTTCCATCTTCATCCGTGTCCCTCCAAAGGGGATGAACTCATGCTTTTTCATGGCTGCATAGTATTCCATGGTGTATTTGTGCCACATTTTCTTAATCCAGTCTATCATTGATGGACATCTGGGTTGGTTCCAAGTCTTTGCTACTGTGAATGGTGCCGCAATAAACATACGTCTGCGTGTGTCCTTTTAGCAGCATGATTTCTAATCCTATGGGTATATATACCCAGCAATGGGATGGCTGGGTCAAACGGTATTTCTATTTCGAGATCCTTGAGGATTCGCCACACTATCTTCCACTACCGTTGAACTAGTTTACAGTCCCACCAACAGTGTAAAAGTGTTCCTATTTGTCCACTACCTCTCCAGCACCAGTTGTTTCCTGACTTTTTAATGATCGCTATTCTAACTGGTGTGAGATGATATCTCATTGCGGATTTGATTTGCATTTCTCTGATGGCCAGTTTTGATGAGCATTTTTTCATGTGTCTGTTGGCTGCATAAATGTCTTCTTTTGAGAAGTGTCTCTTCATATCCTTCCCCCACTTGTTGATGGGCTTGTTTGGTTTTTCTTGTAACTCTGTTTGAGGTCTTAGTAGATTCTGGATATTAGCCTTTTGTCAGATGAGTAGATTGCAAAAATGTTCTCCCTTTCTTCAGGATGCCTGTTCACTCTCATGGGAGTTTCTTTAGCTATGCAGAACGTCTTTAGTGTAATTAGATGCTGTTTGTCAATGTTGGCTTTCGTTGCCATTGCTTTTGGCGTTTTAGACATGAGGTCCTTGCCCATGCCTTTGTCCTCAATGGTATTGGCTGGGTTTTCTCCTAGGGTTTGTATGGTTTAAGATCTAACATTTAAGTCTTTCATCTGTCTTGAATTAATTTTTGTACAAGGTGTAAGGAAGGGATCCGATTTCAGCTTTCGACATATGGCTAGCCTGTTTTCCCAGCACCATTTTTTTAAATAGGGAATCCTTTCCCCATTTCTTGTTTTTGTCAGGTTTGTCAAAGATCAGATGGTTGTAGATGTGTCGTATTATTTCTGAGGGCTCTATTCTGTTCCATTGGTCTACGGTAACCAAAACGGCAACCGATAGCATGCTCTTTGGTTACTGTAGCCTTCTACTGTAGCTTGAAGTCGGACAGCTTGATGCCTCCATCTTTGTTCTTTTGGCTTAGGATTATGTTGGCAGTGGGGGCCGTTTTGTGGTTCCATATGAGCTTTAAAGCAGTTTTTTCCAGTTCTGTGAAGAAAGTCATTGGTAGTTTGATGGGGATGGCATTGAATCTATAATTTACCTTGGGCAGTATGGCCATTTTCACGATATTGATTCTTCCAATCCGTGATGGTGGAATATTCTTCCATTTGTTTGTCTCCTCTTTTAGTTCGTGGAGCAATGCTTTGTAGTTCTCCTTGAAGAGGTCCTTCACATCCCTTGTTAGTTGGATTCCTAGGCATTTTATTCTCTTTGAAGCAATTGTGAATGGGAGCTCACTCATGATTTGGCTCTCTGTTTGCCTCTTATTGGTGTATAAGAATGCTTGTGATTTTTGCACCTCGATTTTGTATCCTGAGACTTTGCTGAAGTTGCTTATCAGCTTAAGGAGATTTTGGACTGAGACGATGGGGTTTTCTAAATATTCAATCATGTCATCTGCAAACAGGGACAATTTGACTTCCTCTTTTCCTAATTGATTTCTCTTTATTTCTTTCTCCTGCCTGATTGCCCTGGGCAGAAGTTCCAACACTATGTTGAATAGGAGTGGTGAGAGAGGGCATCCCTGTCTTGTGGCAGTTTGCAAAGGGAATGCTTCCACTTTTTGCCCATTCAGTATGATATTGGCTGTGGGTTTGCCCTAAATAGCCCGTATTATTTTGGGAGATGTCCCATCAATACCTAATTTATTGAGAGTTTTTGGCATGAAGGGCTGTTGAATTTTGTCGAAGGCCTTTTCTGCATCTGTTGAGATAATCACGTGGTTTCTGTCTTTGGTCCTGATTATACGCTGGATTATGTTTATTGTTTTGCATATGTTGGACCAGCCTTGCATGTCAGGGATGAAGCCCACTTCATCATGATGGATAAGCTCTTTGATGTGCTGCTGGATTCGGTTTTCCAGTATTTTATGGAGGATTTTCCCATCGATGTTCCTCAGGGACATAGGCCTAAAATTCTCTTTTTGGGTTGTGTCTCTCTCAGGCTTTGGGATCAGGATGATGCCGGCCTCATGAAATGAGTGAGGGAGGATTCCCTCTTTTTCTGTTGATTGGAATAGTTTCAGAAGGCATGGTACCAGCTCCTCCTTGTCCTTCTGGTAGAATTCGGCTGTGAATCCGTCTGGTCCTGGAGTTTTATTGCTTGATAGGCTGTTAATTATTGCCTCAATTTCAGAGCCTGTTAGTGGTCTACTCAGGCATTCAACTTCTTCCTGGTTTACTCTGGGGAGGTTGTATGCGTCCAGGAATTTATCCATTTCTTCTAGATTTTCTAGTTCATTAGCTTAGAGGTGCTGATAGTATTGTCTGATGGTAGTTTGTATTTCTGTGGGATCGGTGGTGATATCCCCTTTATCAATTTTTACTGCATCTGTTTGATTCTTCTTTCTTTTCTTCTTTCTTAGTCTTGCTAGTGCTCTATCAATTTTGTTGATCACTGCAAAAAACCCGCTCCTGGATTCATTGATTTGTTGAAGGGTTTATTGTGTCTCTATCTCCATCAGTTCTGCTCGGATCTTAGTTATTTCTTGCCTTCTGCTAGTTTTTGAATGTGTTTGCTCTTGCTTCTCTCATTCTTTTAATGGTGATGTTAGGGTATGCATTTTTGATTTTTCCTGCTTTCTCTCGTGGGCAATTAGTGCTATAAATTTCCCTCTACACACTGCTTTAAATGTGACGCAGAGATTCTGGTATGTTGTGCCTTTGTTTTCATTGGTTTCAGAGAATATCTTTCTTTCTCCCTTCATTTCGTTATGTACCCAGTACTCATTCAGGAGCAGGGTGTCCGGTTTCCATGCAGTTGAGCGGTTTTGAGTGAGTTTCTTTATCCTGAGGTCTACTTTGATTGCAATGTGGTCTGAGAGACCGTTTGTAGTAATTTCTGTTATTTTACATTTACTGAGGAGTGCTTTACTTCCAACTATGTGGTCAATGTGGAAATAAGTGTGATGTGGTGCTGAGAAGCATGTATATTCTGTGGATTTGGGGTGGAGCGTTCTGTAGATGTCTCCTAGGTCCGCTTGGTGCAGAGCTGAGTTCAATTCCTGGATATCCTTTTTAGATTTCTGTCTCGTTGGTCTGTCTAATGTTTACAGAGGGCTGTTAAAGTTTCCCATGATTATGATGTGGGAGTCTAAGTCTCTTTTGATCACACTTTAAAGATCAAAAGGTAGAAGCGCAAAGACATTATCTGTGCAATATTAGAAACCTAGTAAGTGGTGGAATTTGGCCTTGAACCCAGATATCTAACTCCAGAGCCTAAGTGCTTCACCCACCTCACTGTGGTGCCTCTCGAGAAAAACAGGTAAGCACACATTCAGAAAGCTGGTGGGCCGGGGGGCTGGCCTTGTACTCAGAGGCCATGGAAGTCCCACGTGGGGTGGCTAGTGGTGTAAGGACAGAGGTCTCGGATGGGCAGAGGGATGTGGACAGGCGCGAGGGGGCGCGGCAGGGACTCGGGGGACTGGGAGTGGCGGCTCGGTGCTGCGGGAGGCGATTAGTGGAAGGACAGAGGTCTGGGAAGGGCAGAGGGATGGGGACAGGCCCGAGGGTCCGCGGCAGGGATTCCGGGGGACTGGGAGTGGCCGGTTGGGGTTACTCTTGGCTTTTTGCCCTCTCCTGCCGTCGACTGCTCCGGTTTCTTTGGCCTTGCGGCGAGGTGGACAGGGTGAGCTCTCAGGACTGATGGCGGTTGTGGAAGGGGCCTGGGGCCAAGGACAGGCCAGGGCGGCGGGAGAGGCGGACCGGTGGCGTGGCTGGATCTGGGCGCGCTGTCGGACCTTCCACATCACCAGCTGCAGGCAGGCGTTTGCGTCCTCGCTGGAGTTGTGGCCGTCCTGGCTGTCCTGGATGATCTGTCCCAGGTAGTCGGCCGCGAGATTCCTGAGGGAACGCTTGTAGGGGAAACCCAGGTAGTGCGGGAAGAGCACGGCCGTGTCCACCACGGTGCTGTGGATGAGCTTCAGGGCCAGCAGATCGCTCTCCAGGCTGTGCCCGATGAGGATGGTTTGGGCGCTGAAAAAGCTCAGCAGGATGGCTTGCACTTGGGGCAAGGTGATGCTCGTCTTGGCGACGTCGGCCTCGGTGACTCCGGAAAACCTGGTGTTGTAGTCCACGATCTCGTTGTCGGGCTTGACGAAGGTGTCGTACACCACTCGCATGTCGGCGTCCACCACGGTGACGCGGGTCAGCTCTAGGCCATGCGTGGTGTAGCACATCTCACAGTCCAAGGCGTAGATTCCTGGATAAGCGTCTCTGGACAACTCTTTCTTGAAGGTCTCCACGAAGCCATCGAGGCTGTCCTTGCGGCCGTCCCGCACGTGCTGCTTTGCCACCTGGCAGCCCACAGAGCCAGGAGCAGCTGCACAGCAGGTGTACTGGCTAACCCGGCCTCCAGCCACCTGGCTCGAGCGGACCCGCCCCCAGTGATAATAACACAACTGGTCGCGTACACAGCGGCCCGAGGAGGACACCAGGTACTCGGTGCCACAACGGCAGCAGACCCTGCAGGAGGAGTCGCCGGGCCCCTTCCCCTGGCCAGTGAAGAGGACGGCGCCTCCGGGCCGCTCGGGGTGCGGGAAGGGGTAGCCGTTCTCCTCGAGCTGGTCCTGGCTGAGCAGGAACTCCTGGAGGCGGCTGTACAGGGCGGCCCTGCTGAGGCCCGGCATGGAGCTGGGGGTCAGGCCCTTCAGTCTCTTGAGGGTGTTCAGGACCACGTTCAGGTACCTGTTCTTGTTGGGGCTGCAGTCGTAGGCCACCTTCTCCTCGTTCAGCGCCTTCTCCTCGGCCTCCTGCTTGGAGGCGCAGAACTTGAGACACTCTTCGGTGAACAGTTGGAGATAGCCTCGGCGGAGGACGGTGGGGACTTGGCACCCAGACCTTCGGAGGACAATAGGTTTCTTCAAACTCGGTAAGGATGGACGACGGACGATTCGCTTAGAGCTGATGGTGGTGGTGGTCTTGCATGCCATCCCTGACCTGTTGCGCGTCTTCCCTGGCTGTCTGCCGACCTTGGAGCCACTGGAGCGTTGGCTGCTGCTGGCCACGCGGGTTCTCTTGGCATCTGTGCAACCTGTGACCAAGCAAGGGCTGGAAGACTGGGCGATCGTCTTCCTCTTCCTGGGGGCTGAGATGCGGACTCCCGAGGGCCTCTCTGTCAGCCTTGGGGCGGCTGGCAAGCAGCAGGCCGATCCCCTCTGTGCAGGGAAGTAGCACGCCTCCGTCACCACCTTGGGACACGCTGGGGGCACCGCCGGACCCCTGTTCTGGGGCTCCGCCTGGATGTCCACAAATGCGGAGGCCTGGTTGTGCATCTGGGGCACCCGGAGCCCGAAGCTCTGGGCAGGCTGATGAGAGGGCAGGGGGAATTCTGGAGCCTCGAGGGCCGCCTCCTCGGCCACCTTCTTAGCTTCTGGGTATCCAGGTGGGAACCAGCAGGGAGCTGTGGCTCGCAACATCTTGCTGCCTTCGGGAGCACCGGCCTGGCTCTGCTCCGCTCCCAACTGGCGGCTTCTTGCCTCCAGGGCCGCCTCCTCGGCCACCTTCTTAGCTTCTGGGTATCCAGGTGGGAACCAGCAGGGAGCTGTGGCTCGCAACATCTTGCTGCCTTCGGGAGCACCGGCCTGGCTCTGCTCCGCTCCCAACTGGCGGCTTCTTGCCTCCAGGGCCGCCTCCTCGGCCACCTTCTTAGCTTCTGGGTATCCAGGTGGGAACCAGCAGGGAGCTGTGGCTCGCAACATCTTGCTGCCTTCGGGAGCACCGGCCTGGCTCTGCTCCTCTCCCAACTGGCGGCTTCAATGAGTGCCGCGGCCGCCACCCGTCGCCTTTATAGACGCACAGGGCAGAGTGGGTGGGACTTCTCCTTGATTGGTTGGTGCTTCCATCCAATCACACTGAGCCTCATCTTCCACCAGACTCCAGCTTGGGAATGCCTCAAGGGGTGCACTAATGGAATCAACTGGAACTCCTGGTTGCTAACCTTGGAGCTAGGTTGCTTTTCCTGAGTTAATTAACTGTCCCTGCAGGGCAGTCCTATAATGGCTACTGGAATTGGGCCACCTAGGATTCATTTCAGCGTCAGGGAGTTTGGTCAACTTGCTTGGGCCCACACAGCACCCCATGGAGCCAGGACTGGGCCAGCAGTCTGCTGCATGCTGCAGGGCAGGATCTCTCTGGGGTTGCGTTTCCCTGCTCTCTGCACTCCTCCGCTGCGGGCAAATTGAGGACAGGAAGTGGACCGCACCCACTTCTCTCCCACGACTTGGGCAATGTTCAACACAGGGGTTCTTCAAAAGGTTCATAGAAAATGCACATGGTGAAGAAACTATGCATGGGTTTCCACTGGTTTGCACTCAAATAAACTTGTCCGAACTTCTTATAACCTTTCTGAACTAGATCGAGTTTGAGGCACTGAGAAGGATGAGACATCCACTGAAAAGGACTCCTATCAGAGCAACATGAATTCCACGAAAATTGCAGCAAGAGCAAACATCAAATTTCTGGTGAAGCTTGGGTGGAAGAATGAAGAAATCATTGATGTTTTCACAAAAGCTTCTAAGGACACTACCCCAAAGAAATGAACTCTTTACGAATGTATAGCTTGTTTCAAGAAGAGGTGAGAAGATGTGGGAGATGAATCCTGCAGTGGCTGTGAAAACCACTGTGCCCAGATCAGCTGCAGTTACGACGAGAGCTATCAGTGGAAATTTTAAACAGGAGGGATCACGATCCTGACGCATCCCTCTGACAAATTGTAACCGGAAGTTGGAACATGGCTTTACCAATATGACCTCGAAGGCAAAGCATCATCAACGCGACGGCTACCGAGAGGTGGCAGTGGTCCAGTCAAAGGAAAAGGAGGCCAGTCAGGAGCCAACATCATGGCATCAGTGTTTTGGGACACTCAAGGCATTTTGCTTGTTGACTTTCTGAAGGGCCAAACATCTGCTTATTAGGAGAGTGTTCCGAGAAGCTTAGAGAAAGCTTTGGTAGAAACATGCTGGGAAAGTCTCACTAGATCCCTGTTCACCACCTCAGTGCTCTGCTCATTCCTCTCATCAAACAAGGGCAATTGTGTCAGTTTCAATGGGCAGTCCTTAGGAATGCACCTTACGGGCTGCTTTCATTCCTTCTAAATTCTTTTTGTTTCCTAATTATACAAAGTCTCCTTGCCTTGCTTGGAAAGATGAGAGAAAGTCTCCTTGCCTTGCTTGGACAGATGAGAGATGAGATCCTCCTCTTCTCTCCCAGGACAGAATGGTCAGACTTGAGTTTCCTTTCTCCTCACTCTTCTCCTCCTTGAGGGAGGTGCTGTGCCGGACAGACCTGCTCCCGTGTCTAGACACGGGTAGACTCGTTGAAGATCCTCACAGGCAATCCTCCTTGGGGTCAAAGGGGAAGGATTTATTTCTTCAGGGCTCAGTAGTCCTCATCCTTACGCGCACCTTCACCAGCCCAGGGCGGGGTAGCGGAGGGTGAAAGGGCGTGGCTCACAGCCCGTTTCTTCCGCTCGGGCGTCTCCTGGGAGGAACCCTTGTCCAGTGAGCGGGTCTTCGTCTCCACCAAATTCCCTAGGGGGACATTTCTGGCAGCCCTTCTTGTTCAGCAGCTTACGGGGGTCAGGTGGACCTCTGCTAGTCACCAGCCTGAAGCCCTTACTCCATTTCAGCTATTTTGGCAGTTGCCTAGGTGACTTTTGAACCTCGTTACCCAGAACAGCCAACGGAGGAGGGGTGAGAAGAGTGGCCGTCTGGGTTTGCCGCATCGTGCTGCCTTACAGGAGTTGTGCAGTCTTCGGTTGTGTGATACTTCACCTGGCTGATTTCTGGGAATGCCTCCACAAATTCGCTAAATTCAGTAGCTTTTGCCTTCCAAGATTCACCTGGTTGGTGTGTTGCACCCATTCACTAGTCATTTACATTAGGTATATCTCTTAATGCTATCCCTCCCCCTCCCCCCGCCCATGACAGGCCCCGGTGTGTGATGTTCCCCTTTCTGTGTCCAAGCGTTCTCATACTTCAATTCCCACCTATGAATGAGAACATGCGGTGTTTGCTTTTTTTGTCCTTGCGATAGTTTGCTAAGAATGATGGTTTCCATCTTCATCCGTGTCCCTCCAAAGGGGATGAACTCATGCTTTTTCATGGCTGCATAGTATTCCATGGTGTATTTGTGCCACATTTTCTTAATCCAGTCTATCATTGATGGACATCTGGGTTGGTTCCAAGTCTTTGCTACTGTGAATGGTGCCGCAATAAACATACGTCTGCGTGTGTCCTTTTAGCAGCATGATTTCTAATCCTATGGGTATATATACCCAGCAATGGGATGGCTGGGTCAAACGGTATTTCTATTTCGAGATCCTTGAGGATTCGCCACACTATCTTCCACTACCGTTGAACTAGTTTACAGTCCCACCAACAGTGTAAAAGTGTTCCTATTTGTCCACTACCTCTCCAGCACCAGTTGTTTCCTGACTTTTTAATGATCGCTATTCTAACTGGTGTGAGATGATATCTCATTGCGGATTTGATTTGCATTTCTCTGATGGCCAGTTTTGATGAGCATTTTTTCATGTGTCTGTTGGCTGCATAAATGTCTTCTTTTGAGAAGTGTCTCTTCATATCCTTCCCCCACTTGTTGATGGGCTTGTTTGGTTTTTCTTGTAACTCTGTTTGAGGTCTTAGTAGATTCTGGATATTAGCCTTTTGTCAGATGAGTAGATTGCAAAAATGTTCTCCCTTTCTGCAGGATGCCTGTTCACTCTCATGGGAGTTTCTTTAGCTATGCAGAACGTCTTTAGTGTAATTAGATGCTGTTTGTCAATGTTGGCTTTCGTTGCCATTGCTTTTGGCGTTTTAGACATGAGGTCCTTGCCCATGCCTTTGTCCTCAATGGTATTGGCTGGGTTTTCTCCTAGGGTTTGTATGGTTTAAGATCTAACATTTAAGTCTTTCATCTGTCTTGAATTAATTTTTGTACAAGGTGTAAGGAAGGGATCCGATTTCAGCTTTCGACATATGGCTAGCCTGTTTTCCCAGCACCATTTTTTTAAATAGGGAATCCTTTCCCCATTTCTTGTTTTTGTCAGGTTTGTCAAAGATCAGATGGTTGTAGATGTGTCGTATTATTTCTGAGGGCTCTATTCTGTTCCATTGGTCTACGGTAACCAAAACGGCAACCGATAGCATGCTCTTTGGTTACTGTAGCCTTCTACTGTAGCTTGAAGTCGGACAGCTTGATGCCTCCATCTTTGTTCTTTTGGCTTAGGATTATGTTGGCAGTGGGGGCCGTTTTGTGGTTCCATATGAGCTTTAAAGCAGTTTTTTCCAGTTCTGTGAAGAAAGTCATTGGTAGTTTGATGGGGATGGCATTGAATCTATAATTTACCTTGGGCAGTATGGCCATTTTCACGATATTGATTCTTCCAATCCGTGATGGTGGAATATTCTTCCATTTGTTTGTCTCCTCTTTTAGTTCGTGGAGCAATGCTTTGTAGTTCTCCTTGAAGAGGTCCTTCACATCCCTTGTTAGTTGGATTCCTAGGCATTTTATTCTCTTTGAAGCAATTGTGAATGGGAGCTCACTCATGATTTGGCTCTCTGTTTGCCTCTTATTGGTGTATAAGAATGCTTGTGATTTTTGCACCTCGATTTTGTATCCTGAGACTTTGCTGAAGTTGCTTATCAGCTTAAGGAGATTTTGGACTGAGACGATGGGGTTTTCTAAATATTCAATCATGTCATCTGCAAACAGGGACAATTTGACTTCCTCTTTTCCTAATTGATTTCTCTTTATTTCTTTCTCCTGCCTGATTGCCCTGGGCAGAAGTTCCAACACTATGTTGAATAGGAGTGGTGAGAGAGGGCATCCCTGTCTTGTGGCAGTTTGCAAAGGGAATGCTTCCACTTTTTGCCCATTCAGTATGATATTGGCTGTGGGTTTGCCCTAAATAGCCCGTATTATTTTGGGAGATGTCCCATCAATACCTAATTTATTGAGAGTTTTTGGCATGAAGGGCTGTTGAATTTTGTCGAAGGCCTTTTCTGCATCTGTTGAGATAATCACGTGGTTTCTGTCTTTGGTCCTGATTATACGCTGGATTATGTTTATTGTTTTGCATATGTTGGACCAGCCTTGCATGTCAGGGATGAAGCCCACTTCATCATGATGGATAAGCTCTTTGATGTGCTGCTGGATTCGGTTTTCCAGTATTTTATGGAGGATTTTCCCATCGATGTTCCTCAGGGACATAGGCCTAAAATTCTCTTTTTGGGTTGTGTCTCTCTCAGGCTTTGGGATCAGGATGATGCCGGCCTCATGAAATGAGTGAGGGAGGATTCCCTCTTTTTCTGTTGATTGGAATAGTTTCAGAAGGCATGGTACCAGCTCCTCCTTGTCCTTCTGGTAGAATTCGGCTGTGAATCCGTCTGGTCCTGGAGTTTTATTGCTTGATAGGCTGTTAATTATTGCCTCAATTTCAGAGCCTGTTAGTGGTCTACTCAGGCATTCAACTTCTTCCTGGTTTACTCTGGGGAGGTTGTATGCGTCCAGGAATTTATCCATTTCTTCTAGATTTTCTAGTTCATTAGCTTAGAGGTGCTGATAGTATTGTCTGATGGTAGTTTGTATTTCTGTGGGATCGGTGGTGATATCCCCTTTATCATTTTTTACTGCATCTGTTTGATTCTTCTTTCTTTTCTTCTTTCTTAGTCTTGCTAGTGCTCTATCAATTTTGTTGATCACTGCAAAAAACCCGCTCCTGGATTCATTGATTTGTTGAAGGGTTTATTGTGTCTCTATCTCCATCAGTTCTGCTCGGATCTTAGTTATTTCTTGCCTTCTGCTAGTTTTTGAATGTGTTTGCTCTTGCTTCTCTCATTCTTTTAATGGTGATGTTAGGGTATGCATTTTTGATTTTTCCTGCTTTCTCTCGTGGGCAATTAGTGCTATAAATTTCCCTCTACACACTGCTTTAAATGTGACGCAGAGATTCTGGTATGTTGTGCCTTTGTTTTCATTGGTTTCAGAGAATATCTTTCTTTCTCCCTTCATTTCGTTATGTACCCAGTACTCATTCAGGAGCAGGGTGTCCGGTTTCCATGCAGTTGAGCGGTTTTGAGTGAGTTTCTTTATCCTGAGGTCTACTTTGATTGCAATGTGGTCTGAGAGACCGTTTGTAGTAATTTCTGTTATTTTACATTTACTGAGGAGTGCTTTACTTCCAACTATGTGGTCAATGTGGAAATAAGTGTGATGTGGTGCTGAGAAGCATGTATATTCTGTGGATTTGGGGTGGAGCGTTCTGTAGATGTCTCCTAGGTCCGCTTGGTGCAGAGCTGAGTTCAATTCCTGGATATCCTTTTTAGATTTCTGTCTCGTTGGTCTGTCTAATGTTTACAGAGGGCTGTTAAAGTTTCCCATGATTATGATGTGGGAGTCTAAGTCTCTTTTGATCACACTTTAAAGATCAAAAGGTAGAAGCGCAAAGACATTATCTGTGCAATATTAGAAACCTAGTAAGTGGTGGAATTTGGCCTTGAACCCAGATATCTAACTCCAGAGCCTAAGTGCTTCACCCACCTCACTGTGGTGCCTCTCGAGAAAAACAGGTAAGCACACATTCAGAAAGCTGGTGGGCCGGGGGGCTGGCCTTGTACTCAGAGGCCATGGAAGTCCCACGTGGGGTGGCTAGTGGTGTAAGGACAGAGGTCTCGGATGGGCAGAGGGATGTGGACAGGCGCGAGGGGGCGCGGCAGGGACTCGGGGGACTGGGAGTGGCGGCTCGGTGCTGCGGGAGGCGATTAGTGGAAGGACAGAGGTCTGGGAAGGGCAGAGGGATGGGGACAGGCCCGAGGGTCCGCGGCAGGGATTCCGGGGGACTGGGAGTGGCCGGTTGGGGTTACTCTTGGCTTTTTGCCCTCTCCTGCCGTCGACTGCTCCGGTTTCTTTGGCCTTGCGGCGAGGTGGACAGGGTGAGCTCTCAGGACTGATGGCGGTTGTGGAAGGGGCCTGGGGCCAAGGACAGGCCAGGGCGGCGGGAGAGGCGGACCGGTGGCGTGGCTGGATCTGGGCGCGCTGTCGGACCTTCCACATCACCAGCTGCAGGCAGGCGTTTGCGTCCTCGCTGGAGTTGTGGCCGTCCTGGCTGTCCTGGATGATCTGTCCCAGGTAGTCGGCCGCGAGATTCCTGAGGGAACGCTTGTAGGGGAAACCCAGGTAGTGCGGGAAGAGCACGGCCGTGTCCACCACGGTGCTGTGGATGAGCTTCAGGGCCAGCAGATCGCTCTCCAGGCTGTGCCCGATGAGGATGGTTTGGGCGCTGAAAAAGCTCAGCAGGATGGCTTGCACTTGGGGCAAGGTGATGCTCGTCTTGGCGACGTCGGCCTCGGTGACTCCGGAAAACCTGGTGTTGTAGTCCACGATCTCGTTGTCGGGCTTGACGAAGGTGTCGTACACCACTCGCATGTCGGCGTCCACCACGGTGACGCGGGTCAGCTCTAGGCCATGCGTGGTGTAGCACATCTCACAGTCCAAGGCGTAGATTCCTGGATAAGCGTCTCTGGACAACTCTTTCTTGAAGGTCTCCACGAAGCCATCGAGGCTGTCCTTGCGGCCGTCCCGCACGTGCTGCTTTGCCACCTGGCAGCCCACAGAGCCAGGAGCAGCTGCACAGCAGGTGTACTGGCTAACCCGGCCTCCAGCCACCTGGCTCGAGCGGACCCGCCCCCAGTGATAATAACACAACTGGTCGCGTACACAGCGGCCCGAGGAGGACACCAGGTACTCGGTGCCACAACGGCAGCAGACCCTGCAGGAGGAGTCGCCGGGCCCCTTCCCCTGGCCAGTGAAGAGGACGGCGCCTCCGGGCCGCTCGGGGTGCGGGAAGGGGTAGCCGTTCTCCTCGAGCTGGTCCTGGCTGAGCAGGAACTCCTGGAGGCGGCTGTACAGGGCGGCCCTGCTGAGGCCCGGCATGGAGCTGGGGATCAGGCCCTTCAGTCTCTTGAGGGTGTTCAGGACCACGTTCAGGTACCTGTTCTTGTTGGGGCTGCAGTCGTAGGCCACCTTCTCCTCGTTCAGCGCCTTCTCCTCGGCCTCCTGCTTGGAGGCGCAGAACTTGAGACACTCTTCGGTGAACAGTTGGAGATAGCCTCGGCGGAGGACGGTGGGGACTTGGCACCCAGACCTTCGGAGGACAATAGGTTTCTTCAAACTCGGTAAGGATGGACGACGGACGATTCGCTTAGAGCTGATGGTGGTGGTGGTCTTGCATGCCATCCCTGACCTGTTGCGCGTCTTCCCTGGCTGTCTGCCAACCTTGGAGCCACTGGAGCGTTGGCTGCTGCTGGCCACGCGGGTTCTCTTGGCATCTGTGCAACCTGTGACCAAGCAAGGGCTGGAAGACTGGGCGATCGTCTTCCTCTTCCTGGGGGCTGAGATGCGGACTCCCGAGGGCCTCTCTGTCAGCCTTGGGGCGGCTGGCAAGCAGCAGGCCGATCCCCTCTGTGCAGGGAAGTAGCACGCCTCCGTCACCACCTTGGGACACGCTGGGGGCACCGCCGGACCCCTGTTCTGGGGCTCCGCCTGGATGTCCACAAATGCGGAGGCCTGGTTGTGCATCTGGGGCACCCGGAGCCCGAAGCTCTGGGCAGGCTGATGAGAGGGCAGGGGGAATTCTGGAGCCTCGAGGGCCGCCTCCTCGGCCACCTTCTTAGCTTCTGGGTATCCAGGTGGGAACCAGCAGGGAGCTGTGGCTCGCAACATCTTGCTGCCTTCGGGTGCACCGGCCTGGCTCTGCTCCGCTCCCAACTGGCGGCTTCTTGCCTCCAGGGCCGCCTCCTCGGCCACCTTCTTAGCTTCTGGGTATCCAGGTGGGAACCAGCAGGGAGCTGTGGCTCGCAACATCTTGCTGCCTTCGGGAGCACCGGCCTGGCTCTGCTCCGCTCCCAACTGGCGGCTTCTTGCCTCCAGGGCCGCCTCCTCGGCCACCTTCTTAGCTTCTGGGTATCCAGGTGGGAACCAGCAGGGAGCTGTGGCTCGCAACATCTTGCTGCCTTCGGGAGCACCGGCCTGGCTCTGCTCCTCTCCCAACTGGCGGCTTCAATGAGTGCCGCGGCCGCCACCCGTCGCCTTTATAGACGCACAGGGCAGAGTGGGTGGGACTTCTCCTTGATTGGTTGGTGCTTCCATCCAATCACACTGAGCCTCATCTTCCACCAGACTCCAGCTTGGGAATGCCTCAAGGGGTGCACTAATGGAATCAACTGGAACTCCTGGTTGCTAACCTTGGAGCTAGGTTGCTTTTCCTGAGTTAATTAACTGTCCCTGCAGGGCAGTCCTATAATGGCTACTGGAATTGGGCCACCTAGGATTCATTTCAGCGTCAGGGAGTTTGGTCAACTTGCTTGGGCCCACACAGCACCCCATGGAGCCAGGACTGGGCCAGCAGTCTGCTGCATGCTGCAGGGCAGGATCTCTCTGGGGTTGCGTTTCCCTGCTCTCTGCACTCCTCCGCTGCGGGCAAATTGAGGACAGGAAGTGGACCGCACCCACTTCTCTCCCACGACTTGGGCAATGTTCAACACAGGGGTTCTTCAAAAGGTTCATAGAAAATGCACATGGTGAAGAAACTATGCATGGGTTTCCACTGGTTTGCACTCAAATAAACTTGTCCGAACTTCTTATAACCTTTCTGAACTAGATCGAGTTTGAGGCACTGAGAAGGATGAGACATCCACTGAAAAGGACTCCTATCAGAGCAACATGAATTCCACGAAAATTGCAGCAAGAGCAAACATCAAATTTCTGGTGAAGCTTGGGTGGAAGAATGAAGAAATCATTGATGTTTTCACAAAAGCTTCTAAGGACACTACCCCAAAGAAATGAACTCTTTACGAATGTATAGCTTGTTTCAAGAAGAGGTGAGAAGATGTGGGAGATGAATCCTGCAGTGGCTGTGAAAACCACTGTGCCCAGATCAGCTGCAGTTACGACGAGAGCTATCAGTGGAAATTTTAAACAGGAGGGATCACGATCCTGACGCATCCCTCTGACAAATTGTAACCGGAAGTTGGAACATGGCTTTACCAATATGACCTCGAAGGCAAAGCATCATCAACGCGACGGCTACCGAGAGGTGGCAGTGGTCCAGTCAAAGGAAAAGGAGGCCAGTCAGGAGCCAACATCATGGCATCAGTGTTTTGGGACACTCAAGGCATTTTGCTTGTTGACTTTCTGAAGGGCCAAACATCTGCTTATTAGGAGAGTGTTCCGAGAAGCTTAGAGAAAGCTTTGGTAGAAACATGCTGGGAAAGTCTCACTAGATCCCTGTTCACCACCTCAGTGCTCTGCTCATTCCTCTCATCAAACAAGGGCAATTGTGTCAGTTTCAATGGGCAGTCCTTAGGAATGCACCTTACGGGCTGCTTTCATTCCTTCTAAATTCTTTTTGTTTCCTAATTATACAAAGTCTCCTTGCCTTGCTTGGAAAGATGAGAGAAAGTCTCCTTGCCTTGCTTGGACAGATGAGAGATGAGATCCTCCTCTTCTCTCCCAGGACAGAATGGTCAGACTTGAGTTTCCTTTCTCCTCACTCTTCTCCTCCTTGAGGGAGGTGCTGTGCCGGACAGACCTGCTCCCGTGTCTAGACACGGGTAGACTCGTTGAAGATCCTCACAGGCAATCCTCCTTGGGGTCAAAGGGGAAGGATTTATTTCTTCAGGGCTCAGTAGTCCTCATCCTTACGCGCACCTTCACCAGCCCAGGGCGGGGTAGCGGAGGGTGAAAGGGCGTGGCTCACAGCCCGTTTCTTCCGCTCGGGCGTCTCCTGGGAGGAACCCTTGTCCAGTGAGCGGGTCTTCGTCTCCACCAAATTCCCTAGGGGGACATTTCTGGCAGCCCTTCTTGTTCAGCAGCTTACGGGGGTCAGGTGGACCTCTGCTAGTCACCAGCCTGAAGCCCTTACTCCATTTCAGCTATTTTGGCAGTTGCCTAGGTGACTTTTGAACCTCGTTACCCAGAACAGCCAACGGAGGAGGGGTGAGAAGAGTGGCCGTCTGGGTTTGCCGCATCGTGCTGCCTTACAGGAGTTGTGCAGTCTTCGGTTGTGTGATACTTCACCTGGCTGATTTCTGGGAATGCCTCCACAAATTCGCTAAATTCAGTAGCTTTTGCCTTCCAAGATTCACCTGGTTGGTGTGTTGCACCCATTCACTAGTCATTTACATTAGGTATATCTCTTAATGCTATCCCTCCCCCTCCCCCCGCCCATGACAGGCCCCGGTGTGTGATGTTCCCCTTTCTGTGTCCAAGCGTTCTCATACTTCAATTCCCACCTATGAATGAGAACATGCGGTGTTTGCTTTTTTTGTCCTTGCGATAGCTTGCTAAGAATGATGGTTTCCATCTTCATCCGTGTCCCTCCAAAGGGGATGAACTCATGCTTTTTCATGGCTGCATAGTATTCCATGGTGTATTTGTGCCACATTTTCTTAATCCAGTCTATCATTGATGGACATCTGGGTTGGTTCCAAGTCTTTGCTACTGTGAATGGTGCCGCAATAAACATACGTCTGCGTGTGTCCTTTTAGCAGCATGATTTCTAATCCTATGGGTATATATACCCAGCAATGGGATGGCTGGGTCAAACGGTATTTCTATTTCGAGATCCTTGAGGATTCGCCACACTATCTTCCACTACCGTTGAACTAGTTTACAGTCCCACCAACAGTGTAAAAGTGTTCCTATTTGTCCACTACCTCTCCAGCACCAGTTGTTTCCTGACTTTTTAATGATCGCTATTCTAACTGGTGTGAGATGATATCTCATTGCGGATTTGATTTGCATTTCTCTGATGGCCAGTTTTGATGAGCATTTTTTCATGTGTCTGTTGGCTGCATAAATGTCTTCTTTTGAGAAGTGTCTCTTCATATCCTTCCCCCACTTGTTGATGGGCTTGTTTGGTTTTTCTTGTAACTCTGTTTGAGGTCTTAGTAGATTCTGGATATTAGCCTTTTGTCAGATGAGTAGATTGCAAAAATGTTCTCCCTTTCTTCAGGATGCCTGTTCACTCTCATGGGAGTTTCTTTAGCTATGCAGAACGTCTTTAGTGTAATTAGATGCTGTTTGTCAATGTTGGCTTTCGTTGCCATTGCTTTTGGCGTTTTAGACATGAGGTCCTTGCCCATGCCTTTGTCCTCAATGGTATTGGCTGGGTTTTCTCCTAGGGTTTGTATGGTTTAAGATCTAACATTTAAGTCTTTCATCTGTCTTGAATTAATTTTTGTACAAGGTGTAAGGAAGGGATCCGATTTCAGCTTTCGACATATGGCTAGCCTGTTTTCCCAGCACCATTTTTTTAAATAGGGAATCCTTTCCCCATTTCTTGTTTTTGTCAGGTTTGTCAAAGATCAGATGGTTGTAGATGTGTCGTATTATTTCTGAGGGCTCTATTCTGTTCCATTGGTCTACGGTAACCAAAACGGCAACCGATAGCATGCTCTTTGGTTACTGTAGCCTTCTACTGTAGCTTGAAGTCGGACAGCTTGATGCCTCCATCTTTGTTCTTTTGGCTTAGGATTATGTTGGCAGTGGGGGCCGTTTTGTGGTTCCATATGAGCTTTAAAGCAGTTTTTTCCAGTTCTGTGAAGAAAGTCATTGGTAGTTTGATGGGGATGGCATTGAATCTATAATTTACCTTGGGCAGTATGGCCATTTTCACGATATTGATTCTTCCAATCCGTGATGGTGGAATATTCTTCCATTTGTTTGTCTCCTCTTTTAGTTCGTGGAGCAATGCTTTGTAGTTCTCCTTGAAGAGGTCCTTCACATCCCTTGTTAGTTGGATTCCTAGGCATTTTATTCTCTTTGAAGCAATTGTGAATGGGAGCTCACTCATGATTTGGCTCTCTGTTTGCCTCTTATTGGTGTATAAGAATGCTTGTGATTTTTGCACCTCGATTTTGTATCCTGAGACTTTGCTGAAGTTGCTTATCAGCTTAAGGAGATTTTGGACTGAGACGATGGGGTTTTCTAAATATTCAATCATGTCATCTGCAAACAGGGACAATTTGACTTCCTCTTTTCCTAATTGATTTCTCTTTATTTCTTTCTCCTGCCTGATTGCCCTGGGCAGAAGTTCCAACACTATGTTGAATAGGAGTGGTGAGAGAGGGCATCCCTGTCTTGTGGCAGTTTGCAAAGGGAATGCTTCCACTTTTTGCCCATTCAGTATGATATTGGCTGTGGGTTTGCCCTAAATAGCCCGTATTATTTTGGGAGATGTCCCATCAATACCTAATTTATTGAGAGTTTTTGGCATGAAGGGCTGTTGAATTTTGTCGAAGGCCTTTTCTGCATCTGTTGAGATAATCACGTGGTTTCTGTCTTTGGTCCTGATTATACGCTGGATTATGTTTATTGTTTTGCATATGTTGGACCAGCCTTGCATGTCAGGGATGAAGCCCACTTCATCATGATGGATAAGCTCTTTGATGTGCTGCTGGATTCGGTTTTCCAGTATTTTATGGAGGATTTTCCCATCGATGTTCCTCAGGGACATAGGCCTAAAATTCTCTTTTTGGGTTGTGTCTCTCTCAGGCTTTGGGATCAGGATGATGCCGGCCTCATGAAATGAGTGAGGGAGGATTCCCTCTTTTTCTGTTGATTGGAATAGTTTCAGAAGGCATGGTACCAGCTCCTCCTTGTCCTTCTGGTAGAATTCGGCTGTGAATCCGTCTGGTCCTGGAGTTTTATTGCTTGATAGGCTGTTAATTATTGCCTCAATTTCAGAGCCTGTTAGTGGTCTACTCAGGCATTCAACTTCTTCCTGGTTTACTCTGGGGAGGTTGTATGCGTCCAGGAATTTATCCATTTCTTCTAGATTTTCTAGTTCATTAGCTTAGAGGTGCTGATAGTATTGTCTGATGGTAGTTTGTATTTCTGTGGGATCGGTGGTGATATCCCCTTTATCAATTTTTACTGCATCTGTTTGATTCTTCTTTCTTTTCTTCTTTCTTAGTCTTGCTAGTGCTCTATCAATTTTGTTGATCACTGCAAAAAACCCGCTCCTGGATTCATTGATTTGTTGAAGGGTTTATTGTGTCTCTATCTCCATCAGTTCTGCTCGGATCTTAGTTATTTCTTGCCTTCTGCTAGTTTTTGAATGTGTTTGCTCTTGCTTCTCTCATTCTTTTAATGGTGATGTTAGGGTATGCATTTTTGATTTTTCCTGCTTTCTCTCGTGGGCAATTAGTGCTATAAATTTCCCTCTACACACTGCTTTAAATGTGACGCAGAGATTCTGGTATGTTGTGCCTTGGTTTTCATTGGTTTCAGAGAATATCTTTCTTTCTCCCTTCATTTCGTTATGTACCCAGTACTCATTCAGGAGCAGGGTGTCCGGTTTCCATGCAGTTGAGCGGTTTTGAGTGAGTTTCTTTATCCTGAGGTCTACTTTGATTGCAATGTGGTCTGAGAGACCGTTTGTAGTAATTTCTGTTATTTTACATTTACTGAGGAGTGCTTTACTTCCAACTATGTGGTCAATGTGGAAATAAGTGTGATGTGGTGCTGAGAAGCATGTATATTCTGTGGATTTGGGGTGGAGCGTTCTGTAGATGTCTCCTAGGTCCGCTTGGTGCAGAGCTGAGTTCAATTCCTGGATATCCTTTTTAGATTTCTGTCTCGTTGGTCTGTCTAATGTTTACAGAGGGCTGTTAAAGTTTCCCATGATTATGATGTGGGAGTCTAAGTCTCTTTTGATCACACTTTAAAGATCAAAAGGTAGAAGCGCAAAGACATTATCTGTGCAATATTAGAAACCTAGTAAGTGGTGGAATTTGGCCTTGAACCCAGATATCTAACTCCAGAGCCTAAGTGCTTCACCCACCTCACTGTGGTGCCTCTCGAGAAAAACAGGTAAGCACACATTCAGAAAGCTGGTGGGCCGGGGGGCTGGCCTTGTACTCAGAGGCCATGGAAGTCCCACGTGGGGTGGCTAGTGGTGTAAGGACAGAGGTCTCGGATGGGCAGAGGGATGTGGACAGGCGCGAGGGGGCGCGGCAGGGACTCGGGGGACTGGGAGTGGCGGCTCGGTGCTGCGGGAGGCGATTAGTGGAAGGACAGAGGTCTGGGAAGGGCAGAGGGATGGGGACAGGCCCGAGGGTCCGCGGCAGGGATTCCGGGGGACTGGGAGTGGCCGGTTGGGGTTACTCTTGGCTTTTTGCCCTCTCCTGCCGTCGACTGCTCCGGTTTCTTTGGCCTTGCGGCGAGGTGGACAGGGTGAGCTCTCAGGACTGATGGCGGTTGTGGAAGGGGCCTGGGGCCAAGGACAGGCCAGGGCGGCGGGAGAGGCGGACCGGTGGCGTGGCTGGATCTGGGCGCGCTGTCGGACCTTCCACATCACCAGCTGCAGGCAGGCGTTTGCGTCCTCGCTGGAGTTGTGGCCGTCCTGGCTGTCCTGGATGATCTGTCCCAGGTAGTCGGCCGCGAGATTCCTGAGGGAACGCTTGTAGGGGAAACCCAGGTAGTGCGGGAAGAGCACGGCCGTGTCCACCACGGTGCTGTGGATGAGCTTCAGGGCCAGCAGATCGCTCTCCAGGCTGTGCCCGATGAGGATGGTTTGGGCGCTGAAAAAGCTCAGCAGGATGGCTTGCACTTGGGGCAAGGTGATGCTCGTCTTGGCGACGTCGGCCTCGGTGACTCCGGAAAACCTGGTGTTGTAGTCCACGATCTCGTTGTCGGGCTTGACGAAGGTGTCGTACACCACTCGCATGTCGGCGTCCACCACGGTGACGCGGGTCAGCTCTAGGCCATGCGTGGTGTAGCACATCTCACAGTCCAAGGCGTAGATTCCTGGATAAGCGTCTCTGGACAACTCTTTCTTGAAGGTCTCCACGAAGCCATCGAGGCTGTCCTTGCGGCCGTCCCGCACGTGCTGCTTTGCCACCTGGCAGCCCACAGAGCCAGGAGCAGCTGCACAGCAGGTGTACTGGCTAACCCGGCCTCCAGCCACCTGGCTCGAGCGGACCCGCCCCCAGTGATAATAACACAACTGGTCGCGTACACAGCGGCCCGAGGAGGACACCAGGTACTCGGTGCCACAACGGCAGCAGACCCTGCAGGAGGAGTCGCCGGGCCCCTTCCCCTGGCCAGTGAAGAGGACGGCGCCTCCGGGCCGCTCGGGGTGCGGGAAGGGGTAGCCGTTCTCCTCGAGCTGGTCCTGGCTGAGCAGGAACTCCTGGAGGCGGCTGTACAGGGCGGCCCTGCTGAGGCCCGGCATGGAGCTGGGGGTCAGGCCCTTCAGTCTCTTGAGGGTGTTCAGGACCACGTTCAGGTACCTGTTCTTGTTGGGGCTGCAGTCGTAGGCCACCTTCTCCTCGTTCAGCGCCTTCTCCTCGGCCTCCTGCTTGGAGGCGCAGAACTTGAGACACTCTTCGGTGAACAGTTGGAGATAGCCTCGGCGGAGGACGGTGGGGACTTGGCACCCAGACCTTCGGAGGACAATAGGTTTCTTCAAACTCGGTAAGGATGGACGACGGACGATTCGCTTAGAGCTGATGGTGGTGGTGGTCTTGCATGCCATCCCTGACCTGTTGCGCGTCTTCCCTGGCTGTCTGCCGACCTTGGAGCCACTGGAGCGTTGGCTGCTGCTGGCCACGCGGGTTCTCTTGGCATCTGTGCAACCTGTGACCAAGCAAGGGCTGGAAGACTGGGCGATCGTCTTCCTCTTCCTGGGGGCTGAGATGCGGACTCCCGAGGGCCTCTCTGTCAGCCTTGGGGCGGCTGGCAAGCAGCAGGCCGATCCCCTCTGTGCAGGGAAGTAGCACGCCTCCGTCACCACCTTGGGACACGCTGGGGGCACCGCCGGACCCCTGTTCTGGGGCTCCGCCTGGATGTCCACAAATGCGGAGGCCTGGTTGTGCATCTGGGGCACCCGGAGCCCGAAGCTCTGGGCAGGCTGATGAGAGGGCAGGGGGAATTCTGGAGCCTCGAGGGCCGCCTCCTCGGCCACCTTCTTAGCTTCTGGGTATCCAGGTGGGAACCAGCAGGGAGCTGTGGCTCGCAACATCTTGCTGCCTTCGGGTGCACCGGCCTGGCTCTGCTCCGCTCCCAACTGGCGGCTTCTTGCCTCCAGGGCCGCCTCCTCGGCCACCTTCTTAGCTTCTGGGTATCCAGGTGGGAACCAGCAGGGAGCTGTGGCTCGCAACATCTTGCTGCCTTCGGGAGCACCGGCCTGGCTCTGCTCCGCTCCCAACTGGCGGCTTCTTGCCTCCAGGGCCGCCTCCTCGGCCACCTTCTTAGCTTCTGGGTATCCAGGTGGGAACCAGCAGGGAGCTGTGGCTCGCAACATCTTGCTGCCTTCGGGAGCACCGGCCTGGCTCTGCTCCTCTCCCAACTGGCGGCTTCAATGAGTGCCGCGGCCGCCACCCGTCGCCTTTATAGACGCACAGGGCAGAGTGGGTGGGACTTCTCCTTGATTGGTTGGTGCTTCCATCCAATCACACTGAGCCTCATCTTCCACCAGACTCCAGCTTGGGAATGCCTCAAGGGGTGCACTAATGGAATCAACTGGAACTCCTGGTTGCTAACCTTGGAGCTAGGTTGCTTTTCCTGAGTTAATTAACTGTCCCTGCAGGGCAGTCCTATAATGGCTACTGGAATTGGGCCACCTAGGATTCATTTCAGCGTCAGGGAGTTTGGTCAACTTGCTTGGGCCCACACAGCACCCCATGGAGCCAGGACTGGGCCAGCAGTCTGCTGCATGCTGCAGGGCAGGATCTCTCTGGGGTTGCGTTTCCCTGCTCTCTGCACTCCTCCGCTGCGGGCAAATTGAGGACAGGAAGTGGACCGCACCCACTTCTCTCCCACGACTTGGGCAATGTTCAACACAGGGGTTCTTCAAAAGGTTCATAGAAAATGCACATGGTGAAGAAACTATGCATGGGTTTCCACTGGTTTGCACTCAAATAAACTTGTCCGAACTTCTTATAACCTTTCTGAACTAGATCGAGTTTGAGGCACTGAGAAGGATGAGACATCCACTGAAAAGGACTCCTATCAGAGCAACATGAATTCCACGAAAATTGCAGCAAGAGCAAACATCAAATTTCTGGTGAAGCTTGGGTGGAAGAATGAAGAAATCATTGATGTTTTCACAAAAGCTTCTAAGGACACTACCCCAAAGAAATGAACTCTTTACGAATGTATAGCTTGTTTCAAGAAGAGGTGAGAAGATGTGGGAGATGAATCCTGCAGTGGCTGTGAAAACCACTGTGCCCAGATCAGCTGCAGTTACGACGAGAGCTATCAGTGGAAATTTTAAACAGGAGGGATCACGATCCTGACGCATCCCTCTGACAAATTGTAACCGGAAGTTGGAACATGGCTTTACCAATATGACCTCGAAGGCAAAGCATCATCAACGCGACGGCTACCGAGAGGTGGCAGTGGTCCAGTCAAAGGAAAAGGAGGCCAGTCAGGAGCCAACATCATGGCATCAGTGTTTTGGGACACTCAAGGCATTTTGCTTGTTGACTTTCTGAAGGGCCAAACATCTGCTTATTAGGAGAGTGTTCCGAGAAGCTTAGAGAAAGCTTTGGTAGAAACATGCTGGGAAAGTCTCACTAGATCCCTGTTCACCACCTCAGTGCTCTGCTCATTCCTCTCATCAAACAAGGGCAATTGTGTCAGTTTCAATGGGCAGTCCTTAGGAATGCACCTTACGGGCTGCTTTCATTCCTTCTAAATTCTTTTTGTTTCCTAATTATACAAAGTCTCCTTGCCTTGCTTGGAAAGATGAGAGAAAGTCTCCTTGCCTTGCTTGGACAGATGAGAGATGAGATCCTCCTCTTCTCTCCCAGGACAGAATGGTCAGACTTGAGTTTCCTTTCTCCTCACTCTTCTCCTCCTTGAGGGAGGTGCTGTGCCGGACAGACCTGCTCCCGTGTCTAGACACGGGTAGACTCGTTGAAGATCCTCACAGGCAATCCTCCTTGGGGTCAAAGGGGAAGGATTTATTTCTTCAGGGCTCAGTAGTCCTCATCCTTACGCGCACCTTCACCAGCCCAGGGCGGGGTAGCGGAGGGTGAAAGGGCGTGGCTCACAGCCCGTTTCTTCCGCTCGGGCGTCTCCTGGGAGGAACCCTTGTCCAGTGAGCGGGTCTTCGTCTCCACCAAATTCCCTAGGGGGACATTTCTGGCAGCCCTTCTTGTTCAGCAGCTTACGGGGGTCAGGTGGACCTCTGCTAGTCACCAGCCTGAAGCCCTTACTCCATTTCAGCTATTTTGGCAGTTGCCTAGGTGACTTTTGAACCTCGTTACCCAGAACAGCCAACGGAGGAGGGGTGAGAAGAGTGGCCGTCTGGGTTTGCCGCATCGTGCTGCCTTAGAGGAGTTGTGCAGTCTTCGGTTGTGTGATACTTCACCTGGCTGATTTCTGGGAATGCCTCCACAAATTCGCTAAATTCAGTAGCTTTTGCCTTCCAAGATTCACCTGGTTGGTGTGTTGCACCCATTCACTAGTCATTTACATTAGGTATATCTCTTAATGCTATCCCTCCCCCTCCCCCCGCCCATGACAGGCCCCGGTGTGTGATGTTCCCCTTTCTGTGTCCAAGCGTTCTCATACTTCAATTCCCACCTATGAATGAGAACATGCGGTGTTTGCTTTTTTTGTCCTTGCGATAGTTTGCTAAGAATGATGGTTTCCATCTTCATCCGTGTCCCTCCAAAGGGGATGAACTCATGCTTTTTCATGGCTGCATAGTATTCCATGGTGTATTTGTGCCACATTTTCTTAATCCAGTCTATCATTGATGGACATCTGGGTTGGTTCCAAGTCTTTGCTACTGTGAATGGTGCCGCAATAAACATACGTCTGCGTGTGTCCTTTTAGCAGCATGATTTCTAATCCTATGGGTATATATACCCAGCAATGGGATGGCTGGGTCAAACGGTATTTCTATTTCGAGATCCTTGAGGATTCGCCACACTATCTTCCACTACCGTTGAACTAGTTTACAGTCCCACCAACAGTGTAAAAGTGTTCCTATTTGTCCACTACCTCTCCAGCACCAGTTGTTTCCTGACTTTTTAATGATCGCTATTCTAACTGGTGTGAGATGATATCTCATTGCGGATTTGATTTGCATTTCTCTGATGGCCAGTTTTGATGAGCATTTTTTCATGTGTCTGTTGGCTGCATAAATGTCTTCTTTTGAGAAGTGTCTCTTCATATCCTTCCCCCACTTGTTGATGGGCTTGTTTGGTTTTTCTTGTAACTCTGTTTGAGGTCTTAGTAGATTCTGGATATTAGCCTTTTGTCAGATGAGTAGATTGCAAAAATGTTCTCCCTTTCTTCAGGATGCCTGTTCACTCTCATGGGAGTTTCTTTAGCTATGCAGAACGTCTTTAGTGTAATTAGATGCTGTTTGTCAATGTTGGCTTTCGTTGCCATTGCTTTTGGCGTTTTAGACATGAGGTCCTTGCCCATGCCTTTGTCCTCAATGGTATTGGCTGGGTTTTCTCCTAGGGTTTGTATGGTTTAAGATCTAACATTTAAGTCTTTCATCTGTCTTGAATTAATTTTTGTACAAGGTGTAAGGAAGGGATCCGATTTCAGCTTTCGACATATGGCTAGCCTGTTTTCCCAGCACCATTTTTTTAAATAGGGAATCCTTTCCCCATTTCTTGTTTTTGTCAGGTTTGTCAAAGATCAGATGGTTGTAGATGTGTCGTATTATTTCTGAGGGCTCTATTCTGTTCCATTGGTCTACGGTAACCAAAACGGCAACCGATAGCATGCTCTTTGGTTACTGTAGCCTTCTACTGTAGCTTGAAGTCGGACAGCTTGATGCCTCCATCTTTGTTCTTTTGGCTTAGGATTATGTTGGCAGTGGGGGCCGTTTTGTGGTTCCATATGAGCTTTAAAGCAGTTTTTTCCAGTTCTGTGAAGAAAGTCATTGGTAGTTTGATGGGGATGGCATTGAATCTATAATTTACCTTGGGCAGTATGGCCATTTTCACGATATTGATTCTTCCAATCCGTGATGGTGGAATATTCTTCCATTTGTTTGTCTCCTCTTTTAGTTCGTGGAGCAATGCTTTGTAGTTCTCCTTGAAGAGGTCCTTCACATCCCTTGTTAGTTGGATTCCTAGGCATTTTATTCTCTTTGAAGCAATTGTGAATGGGAGCTCACTCATGATTTGGCTCTCTGTTTGCCTCTTATTGGTGTATAAGAATGCTTGTGATTTTTGCACCTCGATTTTGTATCCTGAGACTTTGCTGAAGTTGCTTATCAGCTTAAGGAGATTTTGGACTGAGACGATGGGGTTTTCTAAATATTCAATCATGTCATCTGCAAACAGGGACAATTTGACTTCCTCTTTTCCTAATTGATTTCTCTTTATTTCTTTCTCCTGCCTGATTGCCCTGGGCAGAAGTTCCAACACTATGTTGAATAGGAGTGGTGAGAGAGGGCATCCCTGTCTTGTGGCAGTTTGCAAAGGGAATGCTTCCACTTTTTGCCCATTCAGTATGATATTGGCTGTGGGTTTGCCCTAAATAGCCCGTATTATTTTGGGAGATGTCCCATCAATACCTAATTTATTGAGAGTTTTTGGCATGAAGGGCTGTTGAATTTTGTCGAAGGCCTTTTCTGCATCTGTTGAGATAATCACGTGGTTTCTGTCTTTGGTCCTGATTATACGCTGGATTATGTTTATTGTTTTGCATATGTTGGACCAGCCTTGCATGTCAGGGATGAAGCCCACTTCATCATGATGGATAAGCTCTTTGATGTGCTGCTGGATTCGGTTTTCCAGTATTTTATGGAGGATTTTCCCATCGATGTTCCTCAGGGACATAGGCCTAAAATTCTCTTTTTGGGTTGTGTCTCTCTCAGGCTTTGGGATCAGGATGATGCCGGCCTCATGAAATGAGTGAGGGAGGATTCCCTCTTTTTCTGTTGATTGGAATAGTTTCAGAAGGCATGGTACCAGCTCCTCCTTGTCCTTCTGGTAGAATTCGGCTGTGAATCCGTCTGGTCCTGGAGTTTTATTGCTTGATAGGCTGTTAATTATTGCCTCAATTTCAGAGCCTGTTAGTGGTCTACTCAGGCATTCAACTTCTTCCTGGTTTACTCTGGGGAGGTTGTATGCGTCCAGGAATTTATCCATTTCTTCTAGATTTTCTAGTTCATTAGCTTAGAGGTGCTGATAGTATTGTCTGATGGTAGTTTGTATTTCTGTGGGATCGGTGGTGATATCCCCTTTATCAATTTTTACTGCATCTGTTTGATTCTTCTTTCTTTTCTTCTTTCTTAGTCTTGCTAGTGCTCTATCAATTTTGTTGATCACTGCAAAAAACCCGCTCCTGGATTCATTGATTTGTTGAAGGGTTTATTGTGTCTCTATCTCCATCAGTTCTGCTCGGATCTTAGTTATTTCTTGCCTTCTGCTAGTTTTTGAATGTGTTTGCTCTTGCTTCTCTCATTCTTTTAATGGTGATGTTAGGGTATGCATTTTTGATTTTTCCTGCTTTCTCTCGTGGGCAATTAGTGCTATAAATTTCCCTCTACACACTGCTTTAAATGTGACGCAGAGATTCTGGTATGTTGTGCCTTTGTTTTCATTGGTTTCAGAGAATATCTTTCTTTCTCCCTTCATTTCGTTATGTACCCAGTACTCATTCAGGAGCAGGGTGTCCGGTTTCCATGCAGTTGAGCGGTTTTGAGTGAGTTTCTTTATCCTGAGGTCTACTTTGATTGCAATGTGGTCTGAGAGACCGTTTGTAGTAATTTCTGTTATTTTACATTTACTGAGGAGTGCTTTACTTCCAACTATGTGGTCAATGTGGAAATAAGTGTGATGTGGTGCTGAGAAGCATGTATATTCTGTGGATTTGGGGTGGAGCGTTCTGTAGATGTCTCCTAGGTCCGCTTGGTGCAGAGCTGAGTTCAATTCCTGGATATCCTTTTTAGATTTCTGTCTCGTTGGTCTGTCTAATGTTTACAGAGGGCTGTTAAAGTTTCCCATGATTATGATGTGGGAGTCTAAGTCTCTTTTGATCACACTTTAAAGATCAAAAGGTAGAAGCGCAAAGACATTATCTGTGCAATATTAGAAACCTAGTAAGTGGTGGAATTTGGCCTTGAACCCAGATATCTAACTCCAGAGCCTAAGTGCTTCACCCACCTCACTGTGGTGCCTCTCGAGAAAAACAGGTAAGCACACATTCAGAAAGCTGGTGGGCCGGGGGGCTGGCCTTGTACTCAGAGGCCATGGAAGTCCCACGTGGGGTGGCTAGTGGTGTAAGGACAGAGGTCTCGGATGGGCAGAGGGATGTGGACAGGCGCGAGGGGGCGCGGCAGGGACTCGGGGGACTGGGAGTGGCGGCTCGGTGCTGCGGGAGGCGATTAGTGGAAGGACAGAGGTCTGGGAAGGGCAGAGGGATGGGGACAGGCCCGAGGGTCCGCGGCAGGGATTCCGGGGGACTGGGAGTGGCCGGTTGGGGTTACTCTTGGCTTTTTGCCCTCTCCTGCCGTCGACTGCTCCGGTTTCTTTGGCCTTGCGGCGAGGTGGACAGGGTGAGCTCTCAGGACTGATGGCGGTTGTGGAAGGGGCCTGGGGCCAAGGACAGGCCAGGGCGGCGGGAGAGGCGGACCGGTGGCGTGGCTGGATCTGGGCGCGCTGTCGGACCTTCCACATCACCAGCTGCAGGCAGGCGTTTGCGTCCTCGCTGGAGTTGTGGCCGTCCTGGCTGTCCTGGATGATCTGTCCCAGGTAGTCGGCCGCGAGATTCCTGAGGGAACGCTTGTAGGGGAAACCCAGGTAGTGCGGGAAGAGCACGGCCGTGTCCACCACGGTGCTGTGGATGAGCTTCAGGGCCAGCAGATCGCTCTCCAGGCTGTGCCCGATGAGGATGGTTTGGGCGCTGAAAAAGCTCAGCAGGATGGCTTGCACTTGGGGCAAGGTGATGCTCGTCTTGGCGACGTCGGCCTCGGTGACTCCGGAAAACCTGGTGTTGTAGTCCACGATCTCGTTGTCGGGCTTGACGAAGGTGTCGTACACCACTCGCATGTCGGCGTCCACCACGGTGACGCGGGTCAGCTCTAGGCCATGCGTGGTGTAGCACATCTCACAGTCCAAGGCGTAGATTCCTGGATAAGCGTCTCTGGACAACTCTTTCTTGAAGGTCTCCACGAAGCCATCGAGGCTGTCCTTGCGGCCGTCCCGCACGTGCTGCTTTGCCACCTGGCAGCCCACAGAGCCAGGAGCAGCTGCACAGCAGGTGTACTGGCTAACCCGGCCTCCAGCCACCTGGCTCGAGCGGACCCGCCCCCAGTGATAATAACACAACTGGTCGCGTACACAGCGGCCCGAGGAGGACACCAGGTACTCGGTGCCACAACGGCAGCAGACCCTGCAGGAGGAGTCGCCGGGCCCCTTCCCCTGGCCAGTGAAGAGGACGGCGCCTCCGGGCCGCTCGGGGTGCGGGAAGGGGTAGCCGTTCTCCTCGAGCTGGTCCTGGCTGAGCAGGAACTCCTGGAGGCGGCTGTACAGGGCGGCCCTGCTGAGGCCCGGCATGGAGCTGGGGGTCAGGCCCTTCAGTCTCTTGAGGGTGTTCAGGACCACGTTCAGGTACCTGTTCTTGTTGGGGCTGCAGTCGTAGGCCACCTTCTCCTCGTTCAGCGCCTTCTCCTCGGCCTCCTGCTTGGAGGCGCAGAACTTGAGACACTCTTCGGTGAACAGTTGGAGATAGCCTCGGCGGAGGACGGTGGGGACTTGGCACCCAGACCTTCGGAGGACAATAGGTTTCTTCAAACTCGGTAAGGATGGACGACGGACGATTCGCTTAGAGCTGATGGTGGTGGTGGTCTTGCATGCCATCCCTGACCTGTTGCGCGTCTTCCCTGGCTGTCTGCCGACCTTGGAGCCACTGGAGCGTTGGCTGCTGCTGGCCACGCGGGTTCTCTTGGCATCTGTGCAACCTGTGACCAAGCAAGGGCTGGAAGACTGGGCGATCGTCTTCCTCTTCCTGGGGGCTGAGATGCGGACTCCCGAGGGCCTCTCTGTCAGCCTTGGGGCGGCTGGCAAGCAGCAGGCCGATCCCCTCTGTGCAGGGAAGTAGCACGCCTCCGTCACCACCTTGGGACACGCTGGGGGCACCGCCGGACCCCTGTTCTGGGGCTCCGCCTGGATGTCCACAAATGCGGAGGCCTGGTTGTGCATCTGGGGCACCCGGAGCCCGAAGCTCTGGGCAGGCTGATGAGAGGGCAGGGGGAATTCTGGAGCCTCGAGGGCCGCCTCCTCGGCCACCTTCTTAGCTTCTGGGTATCCAGGTGGGAACCAGCAGGGAGCTGTGGCTCGCAACATCTTGCTGCCTTCGGGAGCACCGGCCTGGCTCTGCTCCGCTCCCAACTGGCGGCTTCTTGCCTCCAGGGCCGCCTCCTCGGCCACCTTCTTAGCTTCTGGGTATCCAGGTGGGAACCAGCAGGGAGCTGTGGCTCGCAACATCTTGCTGCCTTCGGGAGCACCGGCCTGGCTCTGCTCCGCTCCCAACTGGCGGCTTCTTGCCTCCAGGGCCGCCTCCTCGGCCACCTTCTTAGCTTCTGGGTATCCAGGTGGGAACCAGCAGGGAGCTGTGGCTCGCAACATCTTGCTGCCTTCGGGAGCACCGGCCTGGCTCTGCTCCTCTCCCAACTGGCGGCTTCAATGAGTGCCGCGGCCGCCACCCGTCGCCTTTATAGACGCACAGGGCAGAGTGGGTGGGACTTCTCCTTGATTGGTTGGTGCTTCCATCCAATCACACTGAGCCTCATCTTCCACCAGACTCCAGCTTGGGAATGCCTCAAGGGGTGCACTAATGGAATCAACTGGAACTCCTGGTTGCTAACCTTGGAGCTAGGTTGCTTTTCCTGAGTTAATTAACTGTCCCTGCAGGGCAGTCCTATAATGGCTACTGGAATTGGGCCACCTAGGATTCATTTCAGCGTCAGGGAGTTTGGTCAACTTGCTTGGGCCCACACAGCACCCCATGGAGCCAGGACTGGGCCAGCAGTCTGCTGCATGCTGCAGGGCAGGATCTCTCTGGGGTTGCGTTTCCCTGCTCTCTGCACTCCTCCGCTGCGGGCAAATTGAGGACAGGAAGTGGACCGCACCCACTTCTCTCCCACGACTTGGGCAATGTTCAACACAGGGGTTCTTCAAAAGGTTCATAGAAAATGCACATGGTGAAGAAACTATGCATGGGTTTCCACTGGTTTGCACTCAAATAAACTTGTCCGAACTTCTTATAACCTTTCTGAACTAGATCGAGTTTGAGGCACTGAGAAGGATGAGACATCCACTGAAAAGGACTCCTATCAGAGCAACATGAATTCCACGAAAATTGCAGCAAGAGCAAACATCAAATTTCTGGTGAAGCTTGGGTGGAAGAATGAAGAAATCATTGATGTTTTCACAAAAGCTTCTAAGGACACTACCCCAAAGAAATGAACTCTTTACGAATGTATAGCTTGTTTCAAGAAGAGGTGAGAAGATGTGGGAGATGAATCCTGCAGTGGCTGTGAAAACCACTGTGCCCAGATCAGCTGCAGTTACGACGAGAGCTATCAGTGGAAATTTTAAACAGGAGGGATCACGATCCTGACGCATCCCTCTGACAAATTGTAACCGGAAGTTGGAACATGGCTTTACCAATATGACCTCGAAGGCAAAGCATCATCAACGCGACGGCTACCGAGAGGTGGCAGTGGTCCAGTCAAAGGAAAAGGAGGCCAGTCAGGAGCCAACATCATGGCATCAGTGTTTTGGGACACTCAAGGCATTTTGCTTGTTGACTTTCTGAAGGGCCAAACATCTGCTTATTAGGAGAGTGTTCCGAGAAGCTTAGAGAAAGCTTTGGTAGAAACATGCTGGGAAAGTCTCACTAGATCCCTGTTCACCACCTCAGTGCTCTGCTCATTCCTCTCATCAAACAAGGGCAATTGTGTCAGTTTCAATGGGCAGTCCTTAGGAATGCACCTTACGGGCTGCTTTCATTCCTTCTAAATTCTTTTTGTTTCCTAATTATACAAAGTCTCCTTGCCTTGCTTGGAAAGATGAGAGAAAGTCTCCTTGCCTTGCTTGGACAGATGAGAGATGAGATCCTCCTCTTCTCTCCCAGGACAGAATGGTCAGACTTGAGTTTCCTTTCTCCTCACTCTTCTCCTCCTTGAGGGAGGTGCTGTGCCGGACAGACCTGCTCCCGTGTCTAGACACGGGTAGACTCGTTGAAGATCCTCACAGGCAATCCTCCTTGGGGTCAAAGGGGAAGGATTTATTTCTTCAGGGCTCAGTAGTCCTCATCCTTACGCGCACCTTCACCAGCCCAGGGCGGGGTAGCGGAGGGTGAAAGGGCGTGGCTCACAGCCCGTTTCTTCCGCTCGGGCGTCTCCTGGGAGGAACCCTTGTCCAGTGAGCGGGTCTTCGTCTCCACCAAATTCCCTAGGGGGACATTTCTGGCAGCCCTTCTTGTTCAGCAGCTTACGGGGGTCAGGTGGACCTCTGCTAGTCACCAGCCTGAAGCCCTTACTCCATTTCAGCTATTTTGGCAGTTGCCTAGGTGACTTTTGAACCTCGTTACCCAGAACAGCCAACGGAGGAGGGGTGAGAAGAGTGGCCGTCTGGGTTTGCCGCATCGTGCTGCCTTACAGGAGTTGTGCAGTCTTCGGTTGTGTGATACTTCACCTGGCTGATTTCTGGGAATGCCTCCACAAATTCGCTAAATTCAGTAGCTTTTGCCTTCCAAGATTCACCTGGTTGGTGTGTTGCACCCATTCACTAGTCATTTACATTAGGTATATCTCTTAATGCTATCCCTCCCCCTCCCCCCGCCCATGACAGGCCCCGGTGTGTGATGTTCCCCTTTCTGTGTCCAAGCGTTCTCATACTTCAATTCCCACCTATGAATGAGAACATGCGGTGTTTGCTTTTTTTGTCCTTGCGATACTTTGCTAAGAATGATGGTTTCCAGCTTCATCCGTGTCCCTCCAAAGGGGATGAACTCATGCTTTTTCATGGCTGCATAGTATTCCATGGTGTATTTGTGCCACATTTTCTTAATCCAGTCTATCATTGATGGACATCTGGGTTGGTTCCAAGTCTTTGCTACTGTGAATGGTGCCGCAATAAACATACGTCTGCGTGTGTCCTTTTAGCAGCATGATTTCTAATCCTATGGGTATATATACCCAGCAATGGGATGGCTGGGTCAAACGGTATTTCTATTTCGAGATCCTTGAGGATTCGCCACACTATCTTCCACTACCGTTGAACTAGTTTACAGTCCCACCAACAGTGTAAAAGTGTTCCTATTTGTCCACTACCTCTCCAGCACCAGTTGTTTCCTGACTTTTTAATGATCGCTATTCTAACTGGTGTGAGATGATATCTCATTGCGGATTTGATTTGCATTTCTCTGATGGCCAGTTTTGATGAGCATTTTTTCATGTGTCTGTTGGCTGCATAAATGTCTTCTTTTGAGAAGTGTCTCTTCATATCCTTCCCCCACTTGTTGATGGGCTTGTTTGGTTTTTCTTGTAACTCTGTTTGAGGTCTTAGTAGATTCTGGATATTAGCCTTTTGTCAGATGAGTAGATTGCAAAAATGTTCTCCCTTTCTGCAGGATGCCTGTTCACTCTCATGGGAGTTTCTTTAGCTATGCAGAACGTCTTTAGTGTAATTAGATGCTGTTTGTCAATGTTGGCTTTCGTTGCCATTGCTTTTGGCGTTTTAGACATGAAGTCCTTGCCCATGCCTTTGTCCTCAATGGTATTGGCTGGGTTTTCTCCTAGGGTTTGTATGGTTTAAGATCTAACATTTAAGTCTTTCATCTGTCTTGAATTAATTTTTGTACAAGGTGTAAGGAAGGGATCCGATTTCAGCTTTCGACATATGGCTAGCCTGTTTTCCCAGCACCATTTTTTTAAATAGGGAATCCTTTCCCCATTTCTTGTTTTTGTCAGGTTTGTCAAAGATCAGATGGTTGTAGATGTGTCGTATTATTTCTGAGGGCTCTATTCTGTTCCATTGGTCTACGGTAACCAAAACGGCAACCGATAGCATGCTCTTTGGTTACTGTAGCCTTCTACTGTAGCTTGAAGTCGGACAGCTTGATGCCTCCATCTTTGTTCTTTTGGCTTAGGATTATGTTGGCAGTGGGGGCCGTTTTGTGGTTCCATATGAGCTTTAAAGCAGTTTTTTCCAGTTCTGTGAAGAAAGTCATTGGTAGTTTGATGGGGATGGCATTGAATCTATAATTTACCTTGGGCAGTATGGCCATTTTCACGATATTGATTCTTCCAATCCGTGATGGTGGAATATTCTTCCATTTGTTTGTCTCCTCTTTTAGTTCGTGGAGCAATGCTTTGTAGTTCTCCTTGAAGAGGTCCTTCACATCCCTTGTTAGTTGGATTCCTAGGCATTTTATTCTCTTTGAAGCAATTGTGAATGGGAGCTCACTCATGATTTGGCTCTCTGTTTGCCTCTTATTGGTGTATAAGAATGCTTGTGATTTTTGCACCTCGATTTTGTATCCTGAGACTTTGCTGAAGTTGCTTATCAGCTTAAGGAGATTTTGGACTGAGACGATGGGGTTTTCTAAATATTCAATCATGTCATCTGCAAACAGGGACAATTTGACTTCCTCTTTTCCTAATTGATTTCTCTTTATTTCTTTCTCCTGCCTGATTGCCCTGGGCAGAAGTTCCAACACTATGTTGAATAGGAGTGGTGAGAGAGGGCATCCCTGTCTTGTGGCAGTTTGCAAAGGGAATGCTTCCACTTTTTGCCCATTCAGTATGATATTGGCTGTGGGTTTGCCCTAAATAGCCCGTATTATTTTGGGAGATGTCCCATCAATACCTAATTTATTGAGAGTTTTTGGCATGAAGGGCTGTTGAATTTTGTCGAAGGCCTTTTCTGCATCTGTTGAGATAATCACGCGGTTTCTGTCTTTGGTTCTGATTATATGCTGGATTATGTTTATTGTTTTGCATATGTTGGACCAGCCTTGCATGTCAGGGATGAAGCCCACTGCATCATGATGGATAAGCTCTTTGATGTGCTGCTGGATTCGGTTTTCCAGTATTTTATGGAGGATTTTCCCATCGATGTTCCTCAGGGACATAGGCCTAAAATTCTCTTTTTGGGTTGTGTCTCTCTCAGGCTTTGGGATCAGGATGATGCCGGCCTCATGAAATGAGTGAGGGAGGATTCCCTCTTTTTCTGTTGATTGGAATAGTTTCAGAAGGCATGGTACCAGCTCCTCCTTGTCCTTCTGGTAGAATTCGGCTGTGAATCCGTCTGGTCCTGGAGTTTTATTGCTTGATAGGCTGTTAATTATTGCCTCAATTTCAGAGCCTTTTAGTGATCTACTCAGGCATTCAACTTCTTCCTGGTTTACTCTGGGGAGGTTGTATGCGTCCAGGAATTTATCCATTTCTTCTAGATTTTCTAGTTCATTAGCTTAGAGGTGCTGATAGTATTGTCTGATGGTAGTTTGTATTTCTGTGGGATCGGTGGTGATATCCCCTTTATCATTTTTTACTGCATCTGTTTGATTCTTCTTTCTTTTCTTCTTTCTTAGTCTTGCTAGTGCTCTATCAATTTTGTTGATCACTGCAAAAAACCCGCTCCTGGATTCATTGATTTGTTGAAGGGTTTATTGTGTCTCTATCTCCATCAGTTCTGCTCGGATCTTAGTTATTTCTTGCCTTCTGCTAGTTTTTGAATGTGTTTGCTCTTGCTTCTCTCATTCTTTTAATGGTGATGTTAGGGTATGCATTTTTGATTTTTCCTGCTTTCTCTCGTGGGCAATTAGTGCTATAAATTTCCCTCTACACACTGCTTTAAATGTGACGCAGAGATTCTGGTATGTTGTGCCTTTGTTTTCATTGGTTTCAGAGAATATCTTTCTTTCTGCCTTCATTTCGTTATGTACCCAGTACTCATTCAGGTGCAGGTTGTCCAGATTCCATGCAGTTGAGCGGTTTTGAGTGAGTTTCTTTATCCTGAGGTCTACTTTGATTGCAATGTGGTCTGAGAGACCGTTTGTAGTAATTTCTGTTATTTTACATTTACTGAGGAGTGCTTTACTTCCAACTATGTGGTCAATGTGGAAATAAGTGTGATGTGGTGCTGAGAAGCATGTATATTCTGTGGATTTGGGGTGGAGCGTTCTGTAGATGTCTCCTAGGTCCGCTTGGTGCAGAGCTGAGTTCAATTCCTGGATATCCTTTTTAGATTTCTGTCTCGTTGGTCTGTCTAATGTTTACAGAGGGCTGTTAAAGTTTCCCATGATTATGATGTGGGAGTCTAAGTCTCTTTTGATCACACTTTAAAGATCAAAAGGTAGAAGCGCAAAGACATTATCTGTGCAATATTAGAAACCTAGTAAGTGGTGGAATTTGGCCTTGAACCCAGATATCTAACTCCAGAGCCTAAGTGCTTCACCCACCTCACTGTGGTGCCTCTCGAGAAAAACAGGTAAGCACACATTCAGAAAGCTGGTGGGCCGGGGGGCTGGCCTTGTACTCAGAGGCCATGGAAGTCCCACGTGGGGTGGCTAGTGGTGTAAGGACAGAGGTCTCGGATGGGCAGAGGGATGTGGACAGGCGCGAGGGGGCGCGGCAGGGACTCGGGGGACTGGGAGTGGCGGCTCGGTGCTGCGGGAGGCGTTTAGTGGAAGGACAGAGGTCTGGGAAGGGCAGAGGGATGGGGACAGGCCCGAGGGTCCGCGGCAGGGATTCCGGGGGACTGGGAGTGGCCGGTTGGGGTTACTCTTGGCTTTTTGCCCTCTCCTGCCGTCGACTGCTCCGGTTTCTTTGGCCTTGCGGCGAGGTGGACAGGGTGAGCTCTCGGGACTGATGGCGGTTGTGGAAGGGGCCTGGGGCCAAGGACAGGCCAGGGCGGCGGGAGAGGCGGACCGGTGGCGTGGCTGGATCTGGGCGCGCTGTCGGACCTTCCACATCACCAGCTGCAGGCAGGCGTTTGCGTCCTCGCTGGAGTTGTGGCCGTCCTGGCTGTCCTGGATGATCTGTCCCAGGTAGTCGGCCGCGTGATTCCTGAGGGAACGCTTGTAGGGGAAACCCAGGTAGTGCGGGAAGAGCACGGCCGTGTCCACCACGGTGCTGTGGATGAGCTTCAGGGCCAGCAGATCGCTCTCCAGGCTGTGCCCGATGAGGATGGTTTGGGCGCTGAAAAAGCTCAGCAGGATGGCTTGCACTTGGGGCAAGGTGATGCTCGTCTTGGCGACGTCGGCCTCGGTGACTCCGGAAAACCTGGTGTTGTAGTCCACGATCTCGTTGTCGGGCTTGACGAAGGTGTCGTACACCACTCGCATGTCGGCGTCCACCACGGTGACGCGGGTCAGCTCTAGGCCATGCGTGGTGTAGCACATCTCACAGTCCAAGGCGTAGACTCCTGGATAAGCGTCTCTGGACAACTCTTTCTTGAAGGTCTCCACGAAGCCATCGAGGCTGTCCTTGCGGCCGTCCCGCACGTGCTGCTTTGCCACCTGGCAGCCCACAGAGCCAGGAGAAGCTGCACAGCAGGTGTACTGGCTAACCCGGCCTCCAGCCACCTGGCTCGAGCAGACCCGCCCCCAGTGATAATAACACAACTGGTCGCGTACACAGCGGCCCGAGGAGGACACCAGGTACTCGGTGCCACAACGGCAGCAGACCCTGCAGGAGGAGTCGCCGGGCCCCTTCCCCTGGCCAGTGAAGAGGACGGCGCCTCCGGGCCGCTCGGGGTGCGGGAAGGGGTAGCCGTTCTCCTCGAGCTGGTCCTGGCTGAGCAGGAACTCCTGGAGGCGGCTGTACAGGGCGGCCCTGCTGAGGCCCGGCATGGAGCTGGGGGTCAGGCCCTTCAGTCTCTTGAGGGTGTTCAGGACCACGTTCAGGTACCTGTTCTTGTTGGGGCTGCAGTCGTAGGCCACCTTCTCCTCGTTCAGCGCCTTCTCCTCGGCCTCCTGCTTGGAGGCGCAGAACTTGAGACACTCTTCGGTGAACAGTTGGAGATAGCCTCGGCGGAGGACGGTGGGGACTTGGCACCCAGACCTTCGGAGGACAATAGGTTTCTTCAAACTCGGTAAGGATGGACGACGGACGATTCGCTTAGAGCTGATGGTGGTGGTGGTCTTGCATGCCATCCCTGACCTGTTGCGCGTCTTCCCTGGCTGTCTGCCGACCTTGGAGCCACTGGAGCGTTGGCTGCTGCTGGCCACGCGGGTTCTCTTGGCATCTGTGCAACCTGTGACCAAGCAAGGGCTGGAAGACTGGGCGATCGTCTTCCTCTTCCTGGGGGCTGAGATGCGGACTCCCGAGGGCCTCTCTGTCAGCCTTGGCGCGGCTGGCAAGCAGCAGGCCGATCCCCTCTGTGCAGGGAAGTAGCACGCCTCCGTCACCACCTTGGGACACGCTGGGGGCACCGCCGGACCCCTGTTCTGGGGCTCCGCCTGGATGTCCACAAATGCGGAGGCCTGGTTGTGCATCTGGGGCACCCGGAGCCCGAAGCTCTGGGCAGGCTGATGAGAGGGCAGGGGGAATTCTGGAGCCTCGAGGGCCGCCTCCTCGGCCACCTTCTTAGCTTCTGGGTATCCAGGTGGGAACCAGCAGGGAGCTGTGGCTCGCAACATCTTGCTGCCTTCGGGAGCACCGGCCTGGCTCTGCTCCGCTCCCAACTGGCGGCTTCTTGCCTCCAGGGCCGCCTCCTCGGCCACCTTCTTAGCTTCTGGGTATCCAGGTGGGAACCAGCAGGGAGCTGTGGCTCGCAACATCTTGCTGCCTTCGGGAGCACCGGCCTGGCTCTGCTCCGCTCCCAACTGGCGGCTTCTTGCCTCCAGGGCCGCCTCCTCGGCCACCTTCTTAGCTTCTGGGTATCCAGGTGGGAACCAGCAGGGAGCTGTGGCTCGCAACATCTTGCTGCCTTCGGGAGCACCGGCCTGGCTCTGCTCCTCTCCCAACTGGCGGCTTCAATGAGTGCCGCGGCCGCCACCCGTCGCCTTTATAGACGCACAGGGCAGAGTGGGTGGGACTTCTCCTTGATTGGTTGGTGCTTCCATCCAATCACACTGAGCCTCATCTTCCACCAGACTCCAGCTTGGGAATGCCTCAAGGGGTGCACTAATGGAATCAACTGGAACTCCTGGTTGCTAACCTTGGAGCTAGGTTGCTTTTCCTGAGTTAATTAACTGTCCCTGCAGGGCAGTCCTATAATGGCTACTGGAATTGGGCCACCTAGGATTCATTTCAGCGTCAGGGAGTTTGGTCAACTTGCTTGGGCCCACACAGCACCCCATGGAGCCAGGACTGGGCCAGCAGTCTGCTGCATGCTGCAGGGCAGGATCTCTCTGGGGTTGCGTTTCCCTGCTCTCTGCACTCCTCCGCTGCGGGCAAATTGAGGACAGGAAGTGGACCGCACCCACTTCTCTCCCACGACTTGGGCAATGTTCAACACAGGGGTTCTTCAAAAGGTTCATAGAAAATGCACATGGTGAAGAAACTATGCATGGGTTTCCACTGGTTTGCACTCAAATAAACTTGTCCGAACTTCTTATAACCTCTCTGAACTAGATCGAGTTTGAGGCACTGAGAAGGATGAGACATCCACTGAAAAGGACTCCTATCAGAGCAACATGAATTCCACGAAAATTGCAGCAAGAGCAAACATCAAATTTCTGGTGAAGCTTGGGTGGAAGAATGAAGAAATCATAGATGTTTCCACAAAAGCTTCTAAGGACACTACCCCAAAGAAATGAACTCTTTACGAATGTATAGCTTGTTTCAAGAAGAGGTGAGAAGATGTGGGAGATGAATCCTGCAGTGGCTGTGAAAACCACTGTGCCCAGATCAGCTGCAGTTACGACGAGAGCTATCACTGGAAATTTTAAACAGGAGGGATCACGATCCTGACGCATCCCTCTGACAAATTGTAACCGGAAGTTGGAACATGGCTTTACCAATATGACCTCGAAGGCAAAGCATCATCAAAGCGACGGCTACCGAGAGGTGGCAGTGGTCCAGTCAAAGGAAAAGGAGGCCAGTCAGGAGCCAACATCATGGCATCAGTGTTTTGGGACACTCAAGGCATTTTGCTTGTTGACTTTCTGAAGGGCCAAACATCTGCTTATTAGGAGAGTGTTCCGAGAAGCTTAGAGAAAGCTTTGGTAGAAACATGCTGGGAAAGTCTCACTAGATCCCTGTTCACCACCTCAGTGCTCTGCTCCTTCCTCTCATCAAACAAGGGCAATTGTGTCAGTTTCAATGGGCAGTCCTTAGGAATGCACCTTACGGGCTGCTTTCATTCCTTCTAAATTCTTTTTGTTTCCTAATTATACAAAGTCTCCTTGCCTTGCTTGGAAAGATGAGAGAAAGTCTCCTTGCCTTGCTTGGACAGATGAGAGATGAGATCCTCCTCTTCTCTCCCAGGACAGAATGGTCAGACTTGAGTTTCCTTTCTCCTCACTCTTCTCCTCCTTGAGGGAGGTGCTGTGCCGGACAGACCTGCTCCCGTGTCTAGACACGGGTAGACTCGTTGAAGATCCTCACAGGCAATCCTCCTTGGGGTCAAAGGGGAAGGATTTATTTCTTCAGGGCTCAGTAGTCCTCATCCTTACGCGCACCTTCACCAGCCCAGGGCGGGGTAGCGGAGGGTGAAAGGGCGTGGCTCACAGCCCGTTTCTTCCGCTCGGGCGTCTCCTGGGAGGAACCCTTGTCCAGTGAGCGGGTCTTCGTCTCCACCAAATTCCCTAGGGGGACATTTCTGGCAGCCCTTCTTGTTCAGCAGCTTACGGGGGTCAGGTGGACCTCTGCTAGTCACCAGCCTGAAGCCCTTACTCCATTTCAGCTATTTTGGCAGTTGCCTAGGTGACTTTTGAACCTCGTTACCCAGAACAGCCAACGGAGGAGGGGTGAGAAGAGTGGCCGTCTGGGTTTGCCGCATCGTGCTGCCTTAGAGGAGTTGTGCAGTCTTCGGTTGTGTGATACTTCACCTGGCTGATTTCTGGGAATGCCTCCACAAATTCGCTAAATTCAGTAGCTTTTGCCTTCCAAGATTCACCTGGTTGGTGTGTTGCACCCATTCACTAGTCATTTACATTAGGTATATCTCTTAATGCTATCCCTCCCCCTCCCCCCGCCCATGACAGGCCCCGGTGTGTGATGTTCCCCTTTCTGTGTCCAAGCGTTCTCATACTTCAATTCCCACCTATGAATGAGAACATGCGGTGTTTGCTTTTTTTGTCCTTGCGATAGTTTGCTAAGAATGATGGTTTCCAGCTTCATCCGTGTCCCTCCAAAGGGGATGAACTCATGCTTTTTCATGGCTGCATAGTATTCCATGGTGTATTTGTGCCACATTTTCTTAATCCAGTCTATCATTGATGGACATCTGGGTTGGTTCCAAGTCTTTGCTACTGTGAATGGTGCCGCAATAAACATACGTCTGCGTGTGTCCTTTTAGCAGCATGATTTCTAATCCTATGGGTATATATACCCAGCAATGGGATGGCTGGGTCAAACGGTATTTCTATTTCGAGATCCTTGAGGATTCGCCACACTATCTTCCACTACCGTTGAACTAGTTTACAGTCCCACCAACAGTGTAAAAGTGTTCCTATTTGTCCACTACCTCTCCAGCACCTGTTGTTTCCTGACTTTTTAATGATCGCTATTCTAACTGGTGTGAGATGATATCTCATTGCGGATTTGATTTGCATTTCTCTGATGGCCAGTTTTGATGAGCATTTTTTCATGTGTCTGTTGGCTGCATAAATGTCTTCTTTTGAGAAGTGTCTCTTCATATCCTTCCCCCACTTGTTGATGGGCTTGTTTGGTTTTTCTTGTAACTCTGTTTGAGGTCTTAGTAGATTCTGGATATTAGCCTTTTGTCAGATGAGTAGATTGCAAAAATTTTCTCCCTTTCTGCAGGATGCCTGTTCACTCTCATGGGAGTTTCTTTAGCTATGCAGAACGTCTTTAGTGTAATTAGATGCTGTTTGTCAATGTTGGCTTTCGTTGCCATTGCTTTTGGCGTTTTAGACATGAGGTCCTTGCCCATGCCTTTGTCCTCAATGGTATTGGCTGGGTTTTCTCCTAGGGTTTGTATGGTTTAAGATCTAACATTTAAGTCTTTCATCTGTCTTGAATTAATTTTTGTACAAGGTGTAAGGAAGGGATCCGATTTCAGCTTTCGACATATGGCTAGCCTGTTTTCCCAGCACCATTTTTTAAATAGGGAATCCTTTCCCCATTTCTTGTTTTTGTCAGGTTTGTCAAAGATCAGATGGTTGTAGATGTGTCGTATTATTTCTGAGGGCTCTATTCTGTTCCATTGGTCTACGGTAACCAAAACGGCAACCGATAGCATGCTCTTTGGTTACTGTAGCCTTCTACTGTAGCTTGAAGTCGGACAGCTTGATGCCTCCATCTTTGTTCTTTTGGCTTAGGATTATGTTGGCAGTGGGGGCCGTTTTGTGGTTCCAGATGAGCTTTAAAGCAGTTTTTTCCAGTTCTGTGAAGAAAGTCATTGGTAGTTTGATGGGGATGGCATTGAATCTATAATTTACCTTGGGCAGTATGGCCATTTTCACGATATTGATTCTTCCAATCCGTGATGGTGGAATATTCTTCCATTTGTTTGTCTCCTCTTTTAGTTCGTGGAGCAATGCTTTGTAGTTCTCCTTGAAGAGGTCCTTCACATCCCTTGTTAGTTGGATTCCTAGGCATTTTATTCTCTTTGAAGCAATTGTGAATGGGAGCTCACTCATGATTTGGCTCTCTGTTTGCCTCTTATTGGTGTATAAGAATGCTTGTGATTTTTGCACCTCGATTTTGTATCCTGAGACTTTGCTGAAGTTGCTTATCAGCTTAAGGAGATTTTGGACTGAGACGATGGGGTTTTCTAAATATTCAATCATGTCATCTGCAAACAGGGACAATTTGACTTCCTCTTTTCCTAATTGATTTCTCTTTATTTCTTTCTCCTGCCTGATTGCCCTGGGCAGAAGTTCCAACACTATGTTGAATAGGAGTGGTGAGAGAGGGCATCCCTGTCTTGTGGCAGTTTGCAAAGGGAATGCTTCCACTTTTTGCCCATTCAGTATGATATTGGCTGTGGGTTTGCCCTAAATAGCCCGTATTATTTTGGGAGATGTCCCATCAATACCTAAATTATTGAGAGTTTTTGGCATGAAGGGCTGTTGAATTTTGTCGAAGGCCTTTTCTGCATCTGTTGAGATAATCACGCGGTTTCTGTCTTTGGTTCTGATTATATGCTGGATTATGTTTATTGTTTTGCATATGTTGGACCAGCCTTGCATGTCAGGGATGAAGCCCACTGCATCATGATGGATAAGCTCTTTGATGTGCTGCTGGATTCGGTTTTCCAGTATTTTATGGAGGATTTTCCCATCGATGTTCCTCAGGGACATAGGCCTAAAATTCTCCTTTTGGGTTGTGTCTCTCTCAGGCTTTGGGATCAGGATGATGCCGGCCTCATGAAATGAGTGAGGGAGGATTCCCTCTTTTTCTGTTGATTGGAATAGTTTCAGAAGGCATGGTACCAGCTCCTCCTTGTCCTTCTGGTAGAATTCGGCTGTGAATCCGTCTGGTCCTGGAGTTTTATTGCTTGATAGGCTGTTAATTATTGCCTCAATTTCAGAGCCTTTTAGTGATCTACTCAGGCATTCAACTTCTTCCTGGTTTACTCTGGGGAGGTTGTATGCGTCCAGGAATTTATCCATTTCTTCTAGATTTTCTAGTTCATTAGCTTAGAGGTGCTGATAGTATTGTCTGATGGTAGTTTGTATTTCTGTGGGATCGGTGGTGATATCCCCTTTATCATTTTTTACTGCATCTGTTTGATTCTTCTTTCTTTTCTTCTTTCTTAGTCTTGCTAGTGCTCTATCAATTTTGTTGATCACTGCAAAAAACCCGCTCCTGGATTCATTGATTTGTTGAAGGGTTTATTGTGTCTCTATCTCCATCAGTTCTGCTCGGATCTTAGTTATTTCTTGCCTTCTGCTAGTTTTTGAATGTGTTTGCTCTTGCTTCTCTCATTCTTTTAATGGTGATGTTAGGGTATGCATTTTTGATTTTTCCTGCTTTCTCTCGTGGGCAATTAGTGCTATAAATTTCCCTCTACACACTGCTTTAAATGTGACGCAGAGATTCTGGTATGTTGTGCCTTTGTTTTCATTGGTTTCAGAGAATAGCTTTCTTTCTGCCTTCATTTCGTTATGTACCCAGTACTCATTCAGGTGCAGGTTGTCCGGATTCCATGCAGTTGAGCGGTTTTGAGTGAGTTTCTTTATCCTCAGGTCTACTTTGATTGCAATGTGGTCTGAGAGACCGTTTGTAGTAATTTCTGTTATTTTACATTTACTGAGGAGTGCTTTACTTCCAACTATGTGGTCAATGTGGAAATAAGTGTGATGTGGTGCTGAGAAGCATGTATATTCTGTGGATTTGGGGTGGAGCGTTCTGTAGATGTCTCCTAGGTCCGCTTGGTGCAGAGCTGAGTTCAATTCCTGGATATCCTTTTTAGATTTCTGTCTCGTTGGTCTGTCTAATGTTTACAGAGGGCTGTTAAAGTTTCCCATGATTATGATGTGGGAGTCTAAGTCTCTTTTGATCACACTTTAAAGATCAAAAGGTAGAAGCGCAAAGACATTATCTGTGCAATATTAGAAACCTAGTAAGTGGTGGAATTTGGCCTTGAACCCAGATATCTAACTCCAGAGCCTAAGTGCTTCACCCACCTCACTGTGGTGCCTCTCGAGAAAAACAGGTAAGCACACATTCAGAAAGCTGGTGGGCCGGGGGGCTGGCCTTGTACTCAGAGGCCATGGAAGTCCCACGTGGGGTGGCTAGTGGTGTAAGGACAGAGGTCTCGGATGGGCAGAGGGATGTGGACAGGCGCGAGGGGGCGCGGCAGGGACTCGGGGGACTGGGAGTGGCGGCTCGGTGCTGCGGGAGGCGATTAGTGGAAGGACAGAGGTCTGGGAAGGGCAGAGGGATGGGGACAGGCCCGAGGGTCCGCGGCAGGGATTCCGGGGGACTGGGAGTGGCCGGTTGGGGTTACTCTTGGCTTTTTGCCCTCTCCTGCCGTCGACTGCTCCGGTTTCTTTGGCCTTGCGGCGAGGTGGACAGGGTGAGCTCTCGGGACTGATGGCGGTTGTGGAAGGGGCCTGGGGCCAAGGACAGGCCAGGGCGGCGGGAGAGGCGGACCGGTGGCGTGGCTGGATCTGGGCGCGCTGTCGGACCTTCCACATCACCAGCTGCAGGCAGGCGTTTGCGTCCTCGCTGGAGTTGTGGCCGTCCTGGCTGTCCTGGATGATCTGTCCCAGGTAGTCGGCCGCGAGATTCCTGAGGGAACGCTTGTAGGGGAAACCCAGGTAGTGCGGGAAGAGCACGGCCGTGTCCACCACGGTGCTGTGGATGAGCTTCAGGGCCAGCAGATCGCTCTCCAGGCTGTGCCCGATGAGGATGGTTTGGGCGCTGAAAAAGCTCAGCAGGATGGCTTGCACTTGGGGCAAGGTGATGCTCGTCTTGGCGACGTCGGCCTCGGTGACTCCGGAAAACCTGGTGTTGTAGTCCACGATCTCGTTGTCGGGCTTGACGAAGGTGTCGTACACCACTCGCATGTCGGCGTCCACCACGGTGACACGGGTCAGCTCTAGGCCATGCGTGGTGTAGCACATCTCACAGTCCAAGGCGTAGATTCCTGGATAAGCGTCTCTGGACAACTCTTTCTTGAAGGTCTCCACGAAGCCATCGAGGCTGTCCTTGCGGCCGTCCCGCACGTGCTGCTTTGCCACCTGGCAGCCCACAGAGCCAGGAGCAGCTGCACAGCAGGTGTACTGGCTAACCCGGCCTCCAGCCACCTGGCTCGAGCGGACCCGCCCCCAGTGATAATAACACAACTGGTCGCGTACACAGCGGCCCGAGGAGGACACCAGGTACTCGGTGCCACAACGGCAGCAGACCCTGCAGGAGGAGTCGCCGGGCCCCTTCCCCTGGCCAGTGAAGAGGACGGCGCCTCCGGGCCGCTCGGGGTGCGGGAAGGGGTAGCCGTTCTCCTCGAGCTGGTCCTGGCTGAGCAGGAACTCCTGGAGGCGGCTGTACAGGGCGGCCCTGCTGAGGCCCGGCATGGAGCTGGGGGTCAGGCCCTTCAGTCTCTTGAGGGTGTTCAGGACCACGTTCAGGTACCTGTTCTTGTTGGGGCTGCAGTCGTAGGCCACCTTCTCCTCGTTCAGCGCCTTCTCCTCGGCCTCCTGCTTGGAGGCGCAGAACTTGAGACACTCTTCGGTGAACAGTTGGAGATAGCCTCGGCGGAGGACGGTGGGGACTTGGCACCCAGACCTTCGGAGGACAATAGGTTTCTTCAAACTCGGTAAGGATGGACGACGGACGATTCGCTTAGAGCTGATGGTGGTGGTGGTCTTGCATGCCATCCCTGACCTGTTGCGCGTCTTCCCTGGCTGTCTGCCGACCTTGGAGCCACTGGAGCGTTGGCTGCTGCTGGCCACGCGGGTTATCTTGGCATCTGTGCAACCTGTGACCAAGCAAGGGCTGGAAGACTGGGCGATCGTCTTCCTCTTCCTGGGGGCTGAGATGCGGACTCCTGAGGGCCTCTCTGTCAGCCTTGGGGCGGCTGGCAAGCAGCAGGCCGATCCCCTCTGTGCAGGGAAGTAGCACGCCTCCGTCACCACCTTGGGACACGCTGGGGGCACCGCCGGACCCCTGTTCTGGGGCTCCGCCTGGATGTCCACAAATGCGGAGGCCTGGTTGTGCATCTGGGGCACCCGGAGCCCGAAGCTCTGGGCAGGCTGATGAGAGGGCAGGGGGAATTCTGGAGCCTCGAGGGCCGCCTCCTCGGCCACCTTCTTAGCTTCTGGGTATCCAGGTGGGAACCAGCAGGGAGCTGTGGCTCGCAACATCTTGCTGCCTTCGGGAGCACCGGCCTGGCTCTGCTCCGCTCCCAACTGGCGGCTTCTTGCCTCCAGGGCCGCCTCCTCGGCCACCTTCTTAGCTTCTGGGTATCCAGGTGGGAACCAGCAGGGAGCTGTGGCTCGCAACATCTTGCTGCCTTCGGGAGCACCGGCCTGGCTCTGCTCCGCTCCCAACTGGCGGCTTCTTGCCTCCAGGGCCGCCTCCTCGGCCACCTTCTTAGCTTCTGGGTATCCAGGTGGGAACCAGCAGGGAGCTGTGGCTCGCAACATCTTGCTGCCTTCGGGAGCACCGGCCTGGCTCTGCTCCTCTCCCAACTGGCGGCTTCAATGAGTGCCGCGGCCGCCACCCGTCGCCTTTATAGACGCACAGGGCAGAGTGGGTGGGACTTCTACTTGATTGGTTGGTGCTTCCATCCAATCACACTGAGCCTCATCTTCCACCAGACTCCAGCTTGGGAATGCCTCAAGGGGTGCACTAATGGAATCAACTGGAACTCCTGGTTGCTAACCTTGGAGCTAGGTTGCTTTTCCTGAGTTAATTAACTGTCCCTGCAGGGCAGTCCTATAATGGCTACTGGAATTGGGCCACCTAGGATTCATTTCAGCGTCAGGGAGTTTGGTCAACTTGCTTGGGCCCACACAGCACCCCATGGAGCCAGGACTGGGCCAGCAGTCTGCTGCATGCTGCAGGGCAGGGTCTCTCTGGGGTTGCGTTTCCCTGTTCTGTGCACTCCTCCGCTGCGGGCAAATTGAGGACAGGAAGTGGACCGCACCCACTTCTCTCCCACGACTTGGGCAATGTTCAACACAGGGGTTCTTCAAAAGGTTCATAGAAAATGCACATGGTGAAGAAACTATGCATGGGTTTCCACTGGTTTGCACTCAAATAAACTTGTCCGAACTTCTTATAACCTTTCTGAACTAGATCGAGTTTGAGGCACTGAGAAGGATGAGACATCCACTGAAAAGGACTCCTATCAGAGCAACATGAATTCCACGAAAATTGCAGCAAGAGCAAACATCAAATTTCTGGTGAAGCTTGGGTGGAAGAATGAAGAAATCATAGATGTTTCCACAAAAGCTTCTAAGGACACTACCCCAAAGAAATGAACTCTTTACGAATGTATAGCTTGTTTCAAGAAGAGGTGAGAAGATGTGGGAGATGAATCCTGCAGTGGCTGTGAAAACCACTGTGCCCAGATCAGCTGCAGTTACGACGAGAGCTATCAGTGGAAATTTTAAACTGGAGGGATCACGATCCTGATGCATCCCTCTGACAAATTGTAACCGGAAGTTGGAACATGGCTTTACCAATATGACCTCGAAGGCAAAGCATCATCAAAGCGACGGCTACCGAGAGGTGGCAGTGGTCCAGTCAAAGGAAAAGGAGGCCAGTCAGGAGCCAACATCATGGCATCAGTGTTTTGGGACACTCAAGGCATTTTGCTTGTTGACTTTCTGAAGGGCCAAACATCTGCTTATTAGGAGAGTGTTCCGAGAAGCTTAGAGAAAGCTTTGGTAGAAACATGCTGGGAAAGTCTCACTAGATCCCTGTTCACCACCTCAGTGCTCTGCTCATTCCTCTCATCAAACAAGGGCAATTGTGTCAGTTTCAATGGGCAGTCCTTAGGAATGCACCTTACGGGCTGCTTTCATTCCTTCTAAATTCTTTTTGTTTCCTAATTATACAAAGTCTCCTTGCCTTGCTTGGAAAGATGAGAGAAAGTCTCCTTGCCTTGCTTGGACAGATGAGAGATGAGATCCTCCTCTTCTCTCCCAGGACAGAATGGTCAGACTTGAGTTTCCTTTCTCCTCACTCTTCTCCTCCTTGAGGGAGGTGCTGTGCCGGACAGACCTGCTCCCGTGTCTAGACACGGGTAGACTCGTTGAAGATCCTCACAGGCAATCCTCCTTGGGGTCAAAGGGGAAGGATTTATTTCTTCAGGGCTCAGTAGTCCTCATCCTTACGCGCACCTTCACCAGCCCAGGGCGGGGTAGCGGAGGGTGAAAGGGCGTGGCTCACAGCCCGTTTCTTCCGCTCGGGCGTCTCCTGGGAGGAACCCTTGTCCAGTGAGCGGGTCTTCGTCTCCACCAAATTCCCTAGGGGGACATTTCTGGCAGCCCTTCTTGTTCAGCAGCTTACGGGGGTCAGGTGGACCTCTGCTAGTCACCAGCCTGAAGCCCTTACTCCATTTCAGCTATTTTGGCAGTTGCCTAGGTGACTTTTGAACCTCGTTACCCAGAACAGCCAACGGAGGAGGGGTGAGAAGAGTGGCCGTCTGGGTTTGCCGCATCGTGCTGCCTTACAGGAGTTGTGCAGTCTTCGGTTGTGTGATACTTCACCTGGCTGATTTCTGGGAATGCCTCCACAAATTCGCTAAATTCAGTAGCTTTTGCCTTCCAAGATTCACCTGGTTGGTGTGTTGCACCCATTCACTAGTCATTTACATTAGGTATATCTCTTAATGCTATCCCTCCCCCTCCCCCCGCCCATGACAGGCCCCGGTGTGTGATGTTCCCCTTTCTGTGTCCAAGCGTTCTCATACTTCAATTCCCACCTATGAATGAGAACATGCGGTGTTTGCTTTTTTTGTCCTTGCGATAGTTTGCTAAGAATGATGGTTTCCAGCTTCATCCGTGTCCCTCCAAAGGGGATGAACTCATGCTTTTTCATGGCTGCATAGTATTCCATGGTGTATTTGTGCCACATTTTCTTAATCCAGTCTATCATTGATGGACATCTGGGTTGGTTCCAAGTCTTTGCTACTGTGAATGGTGCCGCAATAAACATACGTCTGCGTGTGTCCTTTTAGCAGCATGATTTCTAATCCTATGGGTATATATACCCAGCAATGGGATGGCTGGGTCAAACGGTATTTCTATTTTGAGATCCTTGAGGATTCGCCACACTATCTTCCACTACCGTTGAACTAGTTTACAGTCCCACCAACAGTGTAAAAGTGTTCCTATTTGTCCACTACCTCTCCAGCACCTGTTGTTTCCTGACTTTTTAATGATCGCTATTCTAACTGGTGTGAGATGATATCTCATTGCGGATTTGATTTGCATTTCTCTGATGGCCAGTTTTGATGAGCATTTTTTCATGTGTCTGTTGGCTGCATAAATGTCTTCTTTTGAGAAGTGTCTCTTCATATCCTTCCCCCACTTGTTGATGGGCTTGTTTGGTTTTTCTTGTAACTCTGTTTGAGGTCTTAGTAGATTCTGGATATTAGCCTTTTGTCAGATGAGTAGATTGCAAAAATTTTCTCCCTTTCTGCAGGATGCCTGTTCACTCTCATGGGAGTTTCTTTAGCTATGCAGAACGTCTTTAGTGTAATTAGATGCTGTTTGTCAATGTTGGCTTTCGTTGCCATTGCTTTTGGCGTTTTAGACATGAGGTCCTTGCCCATGCCTTTGTCCTCAATGGTAATGGCTGGGTTTTCTCCTAGGGTTTGTATGGTTTAAGATCTAACATTTAAGTCTTTCATCTGTCTTGAATTAATTTTTGTACAAGGTGTAAGGAAGGGATCCGATTTCAGCTTTCGACATATGGCTAGCCTGTTTTCCCAGCACCATTTTTTAAATAGGGAATCCTTTCCCCATTTCTTGTTTTTGTCAGGTTTGTCAAAGATCAGATGGTTGTAGATGTGTCGTATTATTTCTGAGGGCTCTATTCTGTTCCATTGGTCTACGGTAACCAAAACGGCAACCGATAGCATGCTCTTTGGTTACTGTAGCCTTCTACTGTAGCTTGAAGTCGGACAGCTTGATGCCTCCATCTTTGTTCTTTTGGCTTAGGATTATGTTGGCAGTGGGGGCCGTTTTGTGGTTCCATATGAGCTTTAAAGCAGTTTTTTCCAGTTCTGTGAAGAAAGTCATTGGTAGTTTGATGGGGATGGCATTGAATCTATAATTTACCTTGGGCAGTATGGCCATTTTCATGATATTGATTCTTCCAATCCGTGATGGTGGAATATTCTTCCATTTGTTTGTCTCCTCTTTTAGTTCGTGGAGCAATGCTTTGTAGTTCTCCTTGAAGAGGTCCTTCACATCCCTTGTTAGTTGGATTCCTAGGCATTTTATTCTCTTTGAAGCAATTGTAAATGGGAGCTCACTCATGATTTGGCTCTCTGTTTGCCTCTTATTGGTGTATAAGAATGCTTGTGATTTTTGCACCTCGATTTTGTATCCTGAGACTTTGCTGAAGTTGCTTATCAGCTTAAGGAGATTTTGGGCTGAGACGATGGGGTTTTCTAAATATTCAATCATGTCATCTGCAAACAGGGACAATTTGACTTCCTCTTTTCCTAATTGATTTCTCTTTATTTCTTTCTCCTGCCTGATTGCCCTGGGCAGAAGTTCCAACACTATGTTGAATAGGAGTGGTGAGAGAGGGCATCCCTGTCTTGTGGCAGTTTGCAAAGGGAATGCTTCCACTTTTTGCCCATTCAGTATGATATTGGCTGTGGGTTTGCCCTAAATAGCCCGTATTATTTTGGGAGATGTCCCATCAATACCTAATTTATTGAGAGTTTTTGGCATGAAGGGCTGTTGAATTTTGTCGAAGGCCTTTTCTGCATCTGTTGAGATAATCACGCGGTTTCTGTCTTTGGTTCTGATTATATGCTGGATTATGTTTATTGTTTTGCATATGTTGGACCAGCCTTGCATGTCAGGGATGAAGCCCACTGCATCATGATGGATAAGCTCTTTGATGTGCTGCTGGATTCGGTTTTCCAGTATTTTATGGAGGATTTTCCCATCGATGTTCCTCAGGGACATAGGCCTAAAATTCTCTTTTTGGGTTGTGTCTCTCTCAGGCTGTGGGATCAGGATGATGCCGGCCTCATGAAATGAGTGAGGGAGGATTCCCTCTTTTTCTGTTGATTGGAATAGTTTCAGAAGGCATGGTACCAGCTCCTCCTTGTCCTTCTGGTAGAATTCGGCTGTGAATCCGTCTGGTCCTGGAGTTTTATTGCTTGATAGGCTGTTAATTATTGCCTCAATTTCAGAGCCTGTTAGTGGTCTACTCAGGCATTCAACTTCTTCCTGGTTTACTCTGGGGAGGTTGTATGCGTCCAGGAATTTATCCATTTCTTCTAGATTTTCTAGTTCATTAGCTTAGAGGTGCTGATAGTATTGTCTGATGGTAGTTTGTATTTCTGTGGGATCGGTGGTGATATCCCCTTTATCATTTTTTACTGCATCTGTTTGATTCTTCTTTCTTTTCTTCTTTCTTAGTCTTGCTAGTGCTCTATCAATTTTGTTGATCACTGCAAAAAACCCGCTTCTGGATTCATTGATTTGTTGAAGGGTTTATTGTGTCTCTATCTCCATCAGTTCTGCTCGGATCTTAGTTATTTCTTGCCTTCTGCTAGTTTTTGAATGTGTTTGCTCTTGCTTCTCTCATTCTTTTAATGGTGATGTTAGGGTATGCATTTTTGATTTTTCCTGCTTTCTCTCGTGGGCAATTAGTGCTATAAATTTCCCTCTACACACTGCTTTAAATGTGACGCAGAGATTCTGGTATGTTGTGCCTTTGTTTTCATTGGTTTCAGAGAATATCTTTCTTTCTGCCTTCATTTCGTTATGTACCCAGTACTCATTCAGGTGCAGGTTGTCCGGATTCCATGCAGTTGAGCGGTTTTGAGTGAGTTTCTTTATCCTGAGGTCTACTTTGATTGCAATGTGGTCTGAGAGACCGTTTGTAGTAATTTCTGTTATTTTACATTTACTGAGGAGTGCTTTACTTCCAACTATGTGGTCAATGTGGAAATAAGTGTGATGTGGTGCTGAGAAGCATGTATATTCTGTGGATTTGGGGTGGAGCGTTCTGTAGATGTCTCCTAGGTCCGCTTGGTGCAGAGCTGAGTTCAATTCCTGGATATCCTTTTTAGATTTCTGTCTCGTTGGTCTGTCTAATGTTTACAGAGGGCTGTTAAAGTTTCCCATGATTATGATGTGGGAGTCTAAGTCTCTTTTGATCACACTTTAAAGATCAAAAGGTAGAAGCGCAAAGACATTATCTGTGCAATATTAGAAACCTAGTAAGTGGTGGAATTTGGCCTTGAACCCAGATATCTAACTCCAGAGCCTAAGTGCTTCACCCACCTCACTGTGGTGCCTCTCGAGAAAAACAGGTAAGCACACATTCAGAAAGCTGGTGGGCCGGGGGGCTGGCCTTGTACTCAGAGGCCATGGAAGTCCCACGTGGGGTGGCTAGTGGTGTAAGGACAGAGGTCTCGGATGGGCAGAGGGATGTGGACAGGCGCGAGGGGGCGCGGCAGGGACTCGGGGGACTGGGAGTGGCGGCTCGGTGCTGCGGGAGGCGATTAGTGGAAGGACAGAGGTCTGGGAAGGGCAGAGGGATGGGGACAGGCCCGAGGGTCCGCGGCAGGGATTCCGGGGGACTGGGAGTGGCCGGTTGGGGTTACTCTTGGCTTTTTGCCCTCTCCTGCCGTCGACTGCTCCGGTTTCTTTGGCCTTGCGGCGAGGTGGACAGGGTGAGCTCTCGGGACTGATGGCGGTTGTGGAAGGGGCCTGGGGCCAAGGACAGGCCAGGGCGGCGGGAGAGGCGGACCGGTGGCGTGGCTGGATCTGGGCGCGCTGTCGGACCTTCCACATCACCAGCTGCAGGCAGGCGTTTGCGTCCTCGCTGGAGTTGTGGCCGTCCTGGCTGTCCTGGATGATCTGTCCCAGGTAGTCGGCCGCGAGATTCCTGAGGGAACGCTTGTAGGGGAAACCCAGGTAGTGCGGGAAGAGCACGGCCGTGTCCACCACGGTGCTGTGGATGAGCTTCAGGGCCAGCAGATCGCTCTCCAGGCTGTGCCCGATGAGGATGGTTTGGGCGCTGAAAAAGCTCAGCAGGATGGCTTGCACTTGGGGCAAGGTGATGCTCGTCTTGGCGACGTCGGCCTCGGTGACTCCGGAAAACCTGGTGTTGTAGTCCACGATCTCGTTGTCGGGCTTGACGAAGGTGTCGTACACCACTCGCATGTCGGCGTCCACCACGGTGACGCGGGTCAGCTCTAGGCCATGCGTGGTGTAGCACATCTCACAGTCCAAGGCGTAGATTCCTGGATAAGCGTCTCTGGACAACTCTTTCTTGAAGGTCTCCACGAAGCCATCGAGGCTGTCCTTGCGGCCGTCCCGCACGTGCTGCTTTGCCACCTGGCAGCCCACAGAGCCAGGAGCAGCTGCACAGCAGGTGTACTGGCTAACCCGGCCTCCAGCCACCTGGCTCGAGCGGACCCGCCCCCAGTGATAATAACACAACTGGTCGCGTACACAGCGGCCCGAGGAGGACACCAGGTACTCGGTGCCACAACGGCAGCAGACCCTGCAGGAGGAGTCGCCGGGCCCCTTCCCCTGGCCAGTGAAGAGGACGGCGCCTCCGGGCCGCTCGGGGTGCGGGAAGGGGTAGCCGTTCTCCTCGAGCTGGTCCTGGCTGAGCAGGAACTCCTGGAGGCGGCTGTACAGGGCGGCCCTGCTGAGGCCCGGCATGGAGCTGGGGGTCAGGCCCTTCAGTCTCTTGAGGGTGTTCAGGACCACGTTCAGGTACCTGTTCTTGTTGGGGCTGCAGTCGTAGGCCACCTTCTCCTCGTTCAGCGCCTTCTCCTCGGCCTCCTGCTTGGAGGCGCAGAACTTGAGACACTCTTCGGTGAACAGTTGGAGATAGCCTCGGCGGAGGACGGTGGGGACTTGGCACCCAGACCTTCGGAGGACAATAGGTTTCTTCAAACTCGGTAAGGATGGACGACGGACGATTCGCTTAGAGCTGATGGTGGTGGTGGTCTTGCATGCCATCCCTGACCTGTTGCGCGTCTTCCCTGGCTGTCTGCCGACCTTGGAGCCACTGGAGCGTTGGCTGCTGCTGGCCACGCGGGTTCTCTTGGCATCTGTGCAACCTGTGACCAAGCAAGGGCTGGAAGACTGGGCGATCGTCTTCCTCTTCCTGGGGGCTGAGATGCGGACTCCCGAGGGCCTCTCTGTCAGCCTTGGGGCGGCTGGCAAGCAGCAGGCCGATCCCCTCTGTGCAGGGAAGTAGCACGCCTCCGTCACCACCTTGGGACACGCTGGGGGCACCGCCGGACCCCTGTTCTGGGGCTCCGCCTGGATGTCCACAAATGCGGAGGCCTGGTTGTGCATCTGGGGCACCCGGAGCCCGAAGCTCTGGGCAGGCTGATGAGAGGGCAGGGGGAATTCTGGAGCCTCGAGGGCCGCCTCCTCGGCCACCTTCTTAGCTTCTGGGTATCCAGGTGGGAACCAGCAGGGAGCTGTGGCTGGCAACATCTTGCTGCCTTCGGGAGCACCGGCCTGGCTCTGCTCCGCTCCCAACTGGCGGCTTCTTGCCTCCAGGGCCGCCTCCTCGGCCACCTTCTTAGCTTCTGGGTATCCAGGTGGGAACCAGCAGGGAGCTGTGGCTCGCAACATCTTGCTGCCTTCGGGAGCACCGGCCTGGCTCTGCTCCGCTCCCAACTGGCGGCTTCTTGCCTCCAGGGCCGCCTCCTCGGCCACCTTCTTAGCTTCTGGGTATCCAGGTGGGAACCAGCAGGGAGCTGTGGCTCGCAACATCTTGCTGCCTTCGGGAGCACCGGCCTGGCTCTGCTCCTCTCCCAACTGGCGGCTTCAATGAGTGCCGCGGCCGCCACCCGTCGCCTTTATAGACGCACAGGGCAGAGTGGGTGGGACTTCTACTTGATTGGTTGGTGCTTCCATCCAATCACACTGAGCCTCATCTTCCACCAGACTCCAGCTTGGGAATGCCTCAAGGGGTGCACTAATGGAATCAACTGGAACTCCTGGTTGCTAACCTTGGAGCTAGGTTGCTTTTCCTGAGTTAATTAACTGTCCCTGCAGGGCAGTCCTATAATGGCTACTGGAATTGGGCCACCTAGGATTCATTTCAGCGTCAGGGAGTTTGGTCAACTTGCTTGGGCCCACACAGCACCCCATGGAGCCAGGACTGGGCCAGCAGTCTGCTGCATGCTGCAGGGCAGGGTCTCTCTGGGGTTGCGTTTCCCTGTTCTGTGCACTCCTCCGCTGCGGGCAAATTGAGGACAGGAAGTGGACCGCACCCACTTCTCTCCCACGACTTGGGCAATGTTCAACACAGGGGTTCTTCAAAAGGTTCATAGAAAATGCACATGGTGAAGAAACTATGCATGGGTTTCCACTGGTTTGCACTCAAATAAACTTGTCCGAACTTCTTATAACCTTTCTGAACTAGATCGAGTTTGAGGCACTGAGAAGGATGAGACATCCACTGAAAAGGACTCCTATCAGAGCAACATGAATTCCACGAAAATTGCAGCAAGAGCAAACATCAAATTTCTGGTGAAGCTTGGGTGGAAGAATGAAGAAATCATAGATGTTTCCACAAAAGCTTCTAAGGACACTACCCCAAAGAAATGAACTCTTTACGAATGTATAGCTTGTTTCAAGAAGAGGTGAGAAGATGTGGGAGATGAATCCTGCAGTGGCTGTGAAAACCACTGTGCCCAGATCAGCTGCAGTTACGACGAGAGCTATCAGTGGAAATTTTAAACTGGAGGGATCACGATCCTGACGCATCCCTCTGACAAATTGTAACCGGAAGTTGGAACATGGCTTTACCAATATGACCTCGAAGGCAAAGCATCATCAAAGCGACGGCTACCGAGAGGTGGCAGTGGTCCAGTCAAAGGAAAAGGAGGCCAGTCAGGAGCCAACATCATGGCATCAGTGTTTTGGGACACTCAAGGCATTTTGCTTGTTGACTTTCTGAAGGGCCAAACATCTGCTTATTAGGAGAGTGTTCCGAGAAGCTTAGAGAAAGCTTTGGTAGAAACATGCTGGGAAAGTCTCACTAGATCCCTGTTCACCACCTCAGTGCTCTGCTCATTCCTCTCATCAAACAAGGGCAATTGTGTCAGTTTCAATGGGCAGTCCTTAGGAATGCACCTTACGGGCTGCTTTCATTCCTTCTAAATTCTTTTTGTTTCCTAATTATACAAAGTCTCCTTGCCTTGCTTGGAAAGATGAGAGAAAGTCTCCTTGCCTTGCTTGGACAGATGAGAGATGAGATCCTCCTCTTCTCTCCCAGGACAGAATGGTCAGACTTGAGTTTCCTTTCTCCTCACTCTTCTCCTCCTTGAGGGAGGTGCTGTGCCGGACAGACCTGCTCCCGTGTCTAGACACGGGTAGACTCGTTGAAGATCCTCACAGGCAATCCTCCTTGGGGTCAAAGGGGAAGGATTTATTTCTTCAGGGCTCAGTAGTCCTCATCCTTACGCGCACCTTCACCAGCCCAGGGCGGGGTAGCGGAGGGTGAAAGGGCGTGGCTCACAGCCCGTTTCTTCCGCTCGGGCGTCTCCTGGGAGGAACCCTTGTCCAGTGAGCGGGTCTTCGTCTCCACCAAATTCCCTAGGGGGACATTTCTGGCAGCCCTTCTTGTTCAGCAGCTTACGGGGGTCAGGTGGACCTCTGCTAGTCACCAGCCTGAAGCCCTTACTCCATTTCAGCTATTTTGGCAGTTGCCTAGGTGACTTTTGAACCTCGTTACCCAGAACAGCCAACGGAGGAGGGGTGAGAAGAGTGGCCGTCTGGGTTTGCCGCATCGTGCTGCCTTACAGGAGTTGTGCAGTCTTCGGTTGTGTGATACTTCACCTGGCTGATTTCTGGGAATGCCTCCACAAATTCGCTAAATTCAGTAGCTTTTGCCTTCCAAGATTCACCTGGTTGGTGTGTTGCACCCATTCACTAGTCATTTACATTAGGTATATCTCTTAATGCTATCCCTCCCCCTCCCCCCGCCCATGACAGGCCCCGGTGTGTGATGTTCCCCTTTCTGTGTCCAAGCGTTCTCATACTTCAATTCCCACCTATGAATGAGAACATGCGGTGTTTGCTTTTTTTGTCCTTGCGATAGTTTGCTAAGAATGATGGTTTCCAGCTTCATCCGTGTCCCTCCAAAGGGGATGAACTCATGCTTTTTCATGGCTGCATAGTATTCCATGGTGTATTTGTGCCACATTTTCTTAATCCAGTCTATCATTGATGGACATCTGGGTTGGTTCCAAGTCTTTGCTACTGTGAATGGTGCCGCAATAAACATACGTCTGCGTGTGTCCTTTTAGCAGCATGATTTCTAATCCTATGGGTATATATACCCAGCAATGGGATGGCTGGGTCAAACGGTATTTCTATTTCGAGATCCTTGAGGATTCGCCACACTATCTTCCACTACCGTTGAACTAGTTTACAGTCCCACCAACAGTGTAAAAGTGTTCCTATTTGTCCACTACCTCTCCAGCACCTGTTGTTTCCTGACTTTTTAATGATCGCTATTCTAAATGGTGTGAGATGATATCTCATTGCGGATTTGATTTGCATTTCTCTGATGGCCAGTTTTGATGAGCATTTTTTCATGTGTCTGTTGGCTGCATAAATGTCTTCTTTTGAGAAGTGTCTCTTCATATCCTTCCCCCACTTGTTGATGGGCTTGTTTGGTTTTTCTTGTAACTCTGTTTGAGGTCTTAGTAGATTCTGGATATTAGCCTTTTGTCAGATGAGTAGATTGCAAAAATGTTCTCCCTTTCTGCAGGATGCCTGTTCACTCTCATGGGAGTTTCTTTAGCTATGCAGAACGTCTTTAGTGTAATTAGATGCTGTTTGTCAATGTTGGCTTTCGTTGCCATTGCTTTTGGCGTTTTAGACATGAGGTCCTTGCCCATGCCTTTGTCCTCAATGGTATTGGCTGGGTTTTCTCCTAGGGTTTGTATGGTTTAAGATCTAACATTTAAGTCTTTCATCTGTCTTGAATTAATTTTTGTACAAGGTGTAAGGAAGGGATCCGATTTCAGCTTTCGACATATGGCTAGCCTGTTTTCCCAGCACCATTTTTTTAAATAGGGAATCCTTTCCCCATTTCTTGTTTTTGTCAGGTTTGTCAAAGATCAGATGGTTGTAGATGTGTCGTATTATTTCTGAGGGCTCTATTCTGTTCCATTGGTCTACGGTAACCAAAACGGCAACCGATAGCATGCTCTTTGGTTACTGTAGCCTTCTACTGTAGCTTGAAGTCGGACAGCTTGATGCCTCCATCTTTGTTCTTTTGGCTTAGGATTATGTTGGCAGTGGGGGCCGTTTTGTGGTTCCATATGAGCTTTAAAGCAGTTTTTTCCAGTTCTGTGAAGAAAGTCATTGGTAGTTTGATGGGGATGGCATTGAATCTATAATTTACCTTGGGCAGTATGGCCATTTTCACGATATTGATTCTTCCAATCCGTGATGGTGGAATATTCTTCCATTTGTTTGTCTCCTCTTTTAGTTCGTGGAGCAATGCTTTGTAGTTCTCCTTGAAGAGGTCCTTCACATCCCTTGTTAGTTGGATTCCTAGGCATTTTATTCTCTTTGAAGCAATTGTGAATGGGAGCTCACTCATGATTTGGCTCTCTGTTTGCCTCTTATTGGTGTATAAGAATGCTTGTGATTTTTGCACCTCGATTTTGTATCCTGAGACTTTGCTGAAGTTGCTTATCAGCTTAAGGAGATTTTGGACTGAGACGATGGGGTTTTCTAAATATTCAATCATGTCATCTGCAAACAGGGACAATTTGACTTCCTCTTTTCCTAATTGATTTCTCTTTATTTCTTTCTCCTGCCTGATTGCCCTGGGCAGAAGTTCCAACACTATGTTGAATAGGAGTGGTGAGAGAGGGCATCCCTGTCTTGTGGCAGTTTGCAAAGGGAATGCTTCCACTTTTTGCCCATTCAGTATGATATTGGCTGTGGGTTTGCCCTAAATAGCCCGTATTATTTTGGGAGATGTCCCATCAATACCTAAATTATTGAGAGTTTTTGGCATGAAGGGCTGTTGAATTTTGTCGAAGGCCTTTTCTGCATCTGTTGAGATAATCACGCGGTTTCTGTCTTTGGTTCTGATTATATGCTGGATTATGTTTATTGTTTTGCATATGTTGGACCAGCCTTGCATGTCAGGGATGAAGCCCACTGCATCATGATGGATAAGCTCTTTGATGTGCTGCTGGATTCGGTTTTCCAGTATTTTATGGAGGATTTTCCCATCGATGTTCCTCAGGGACATAGGCCTAAAATTCTCCTTTTGGGTTGTGTCTCTCTCAGGCTTTGGGATCAGGATGATGCCGGCCTCATGAAATGAGTGAGGGAGGATTCCCTCTTTTTCTGTTGATTGGAATAGTTTCAGAAGGCATGGTACCAGCTCCTCCTTGTCCTTCTGGTAGAATTCGGCTGTGAATCCGTCTGGTCCTGGAGTTTTATTGCTTGATAGGCTGTTAATTATTGCCTCAATTTCAGAGCCTTTTAGTGATCTACTCAGGCATTCAACTTCTTCCTGGTTTACTCTGGGGAGGTTGTATGCGTCCAGGAATTTATCCATTTCTTCTAGATTTTCTAGTTCATTAGCTTAGAGGTGCTGATAGTATTGTCTGATGGTAGTTTGTATTTCTGTGGGATCGGTGGTGATATCCCCTTTATCATTTTTTACTGCATCTGTTTGATTCTTCTTTCTTTTCTTCTTTCTTAGTCTTGCTAGTGCTCTATCAATTTTGTTGATCACTGCAAAAAACCCGCTCCTGGATTCATTGATTTGTTGAAGGGTTTATTGTGTCTCTATCTCCATCAGTTCTGCTCGGATCTTAGTTATTTCTTGCCTTCTGCTAGTTTTTGAATGTGTTTGCTCTTGCTTCTCTCATTCTTTTAATGGTGATGTTAGGGTATGCATTTTTGATTTTTCCTGCTTTCTCTCGTGGGCAATTAGTGCTATAAATTTCCCTCTACACACTGCTTTAAATGTGACGCAGAGATTCTGGTATGTTGTGCCTTTGTTTTCATTGGTTTCAGAGAATATCTTTCTTTCTGCCTTCATTTCGTTATGTACCCAGTACTCATTCAGGTGCAGGTTGTCCGGATTCCATGCAGTTGAGCGGTTTTGAGTGAGTTTCTTTATCCTGAGGTCTACTTTGATTGCAATGTGGTCTGAGAGACCGTTTGTAGTAATTTCTGTTATTTTACATTTACTGAGGAGTGCTTTACTTCCAACTATGTGGTCAATGTGGAAATAAGTGTGATGTGGTGCTGAGAAGCATGTATATTCTGTGGATTTGGGGTGGAGCGTTCTGTAGATGTCTCCTAGGTCCGCTTGGTGCAGAGCTGAGTTCAATTCCTGGATATCCTTTTTAGATTTCTGTCTCGTTGGTCTGTCTAATGTTTACAGAGGGCTGTTAAAGTTTCCCATGATTATGATGTGGGAGTCTAAGTCTCTTTTGATCACACTTTAAAGATCAAAAGGTAGAAGCGCAAAGACATTATCTGTGCAATATTAGAAACCTAGTAAGTGGTGGAATTTGGCCTTGAACCCAGATATCTAACTCCAGAGCCTAAGTGCTTCACCCACCTCACTGTGGTGCCTCTCGAGAAAAACAGGTAAGCACACATTCAGAAAGCTGGTGGGCCGGGGGGCTGGCCTTGTACTCAGAGGCCATGGAAGTCCCACGTGGGGTGGCTAGTGGTGTAAGGACAGAGGTCTCGGATGGGCAGAGGGATGTGGACAGGCGCGAGGGGGCGCGGCAGGGACTCGGGGGACTGGGAGTGGCGGCTCGGTGCTGCGGGAGGCGATTAGTGGAAGGACAGAGGTCTGGGAAGGGCAGAGGGATGGGGACAGGCCCGAGGGTCCGCGGCAGGGATTCCGGGGGACTGGGAGTGGCCGGTTGGGGTTACTCTTGGCTTTTTGCCCTCTCCTGCCGTCGACTGCTCCGGTTTCTTTGGCCTTGCGGCGAGGTGGACAGGGTGAGCTCTCGGGACTGATGGCGGTTGTGGAAGGGGCCTGGGGCCAAGGACAGGCCAGGGCGGCGGGAGAGGCGGACCGGTGGCGTGGCTGGATCTGGGCGCGCTGTCGGACCTTCCACATCACCAGCTGCAGGCAGGCGTTTGCGTCCTCGCTGGAGTTGTGGCCGTCCTGGCTGTCCTGGATGATCTGTCCCAGGTAGTCGGCCGCGAGATTCCTGAGGGAACGCTTGTAGGGGAAACCCAGGTAGTGCGGGAAGAGCACGGCCGTGTCCACCACGGTGCTGTGGATGAGCTTCAGGGCCAGCAGATCGCTCTCCAGGCTGTGCCCGATGAGGATGGTTTGGGCGCTGAAAAAGCTCAGCAGGATGGCTTGCACTTGGGGCAAGGTGATGCTCGTCTTGGCGACGTCGGCCTCGGTGACTCCGGAAAACCTGGTGTTGTAGTCCACGATCTCGTTGTCGGGCTTGACGAAGGTGTCGTACACCACTCGCATGTCGGCGTCCACCACGGTGACGCGGGTCAGCTCTAGGCCATGCGTGGTGTAGCACATCTCACAGTCCAAGGCGTAGATTCCTGGATAAGCGTCTCTGGACAACTCTTTCTTGAAGGTCTCCACGAAGCCATCGAGGCTGTCCTTGCGGCCGTCCCGCACGTGCTGCTTTGCCACCTGGCAGCCCACAGAGCCAGGAGCAGCTGCACAGCAGGTGTACTGGCTAACCCGGCCTCCAGCCACCTGGCTCGAGCGGACCCGCCCCCAGTGATAATAACACAACTGGTCGCGTACACAGCGGCCCGAGGAGGACACCAGGTACTCGGTGCCACAACGGCAGCAGACCCTGCAGGAGGAGTCGCCGGGCCCCTTCCCCTGGCCAGTGAAGAGGACGGCGCCTCCGGGCCGCTCGGGGTGCGGGAAGGGGTAGCCGTTCTCCTCGAGCTGGTCCTGGCTGAGCAGGAACTCCTGGAGGCGGCTGTACAGGGCGGCCCTGCTGAGGCCCGGCATGGAGCTGGGGGTCAGGCCCTTCAGTCTCTTGAGGGTGTTCAGGACCACGTTCAGGTACCTGTTCTTGTTGGGGCTGCAGTCGTAGGCCACCTTCTCCTCGTTCAGCGCCTTCTCCTCGGCCTCCTGCTTGGAGGCGCAGAACTTGAGACACTCTTCGGTGAACAGTTGGAGATAGCCTCGGCGGAGGACGGTGGGGACTTGGCACCCAGACCTTCGGAGGACAATAGGTTTCTTCAAACTCGGTAAGGATGGACGACGGACGATTCGCTTAGAGCTGATGGTGGTGGTGGTCTTGCATGCCATCCCGGACCTGTTGCGCGTCTTCCCTGGCTGTCTGCCGACCTTGGAGCCACTGGAGCGTTGGCTGCTGCTGGCCACGCGGGTTATCTTGGCATCTGTGCAACCTGTGACCAAGCAAGGGCTGGAAGACTGGGCGATCGTCTTCCTCTTCCTGGGGGCTGAGATGCGGACTCCCGAGGGCCTCTCTGTCAGCCTTGGGGCGGCTGGCAAGCAGCAGGCCGATCCCCTCTGTGCAGGGAAGTAGCACGCCTCCGTCACCACCTTGGGACACGCTGGGGGCACCGCCGGACCCCTGTTCTGGGGCTCCGCCTGGATGTCCACAAATGCGGAGGCCTGGTTGTGCATCTGGGGCACCCGGAGCCCGAAGCTCTGGGCAGGCTGATGAGAGGGCAGGGGGAATTCTGGAGCCTCGAGGGCCGCCTCCTCGGCCACCTTCTTAGCTTCTGGGTATCCAGGTGGGAACCAGCAGGGAGCTGTGGCTCGCAACATCTTGCTGCCTTCGGGAGCACCGGCCTGGCTCTGCTCCGCTCCCAACTGGCGGCTTCTTGCCTCCAGGGCCGCCTCCTCGGCCACCTTCTTAGCTTCTGGGTATCCAGGTGGGAACCAGCAGGGAGCTGTGGCTCGCAACATCTTGCTGCCTTCGGGAGCACCGGCCTGGCTCTGCTCCGCTCCCAACTGGCGGCTTCTTGCCTCCAGGGCCGCCTCCTCGGCCACCTTCTTAGCTTCTGGGTATCCAGGTGGGAACCAGCAGGGAGCTGTGGCTCGCAACATCTTGCTGCCTTCGGGCGCACCGGCCTGGCTCTGCTCCTCTCCCAACTGGCGGCTTCAATGAGTGCCGCGGCCGCCACCCGTCGCCTTTATAGACGCACAGGGCAGAGTGGGTGGGACTTCTCCTTGATTGGTTGGTGCTTCCATCCAATCACACTGAGCCTCATCTTCCACCAGACTCCAGCTTGGGAATGCCTCGAGGGGTGCACTAATGGAATCAACTGGAACTCCTGGTTGCTAACCTTGGAGCTAGGTTGCTTTTCCTGAGTTAATTAACTGTCCCTGCAGGGCAGTCCTATAATGGCTACTGGAATTGGGCCACCTAGGATTCATTTCAGCGTCAGGGAGTTTGGTCAACTTGTTTGGGCCCACACAGCACCCCATGGAGCCAGGACTGGGCCAGCAGTCTGCTGCATGCTGCAGGGCAGGGTCTCTCTGGGGTTGCGTTTCCCTGTTCTGTGCACTCCTCCGCTGCGGGCAAATTGAGGACAGGAAGTGGACCGCACCCACTTCTCTCCCACGACTTGGGCAATGTTCAACACAGGGGTTCTTCAAAAGGTTCATAGAAAATGCACATGGTGAAGAAACTATGCATGGGTTTCCACTGGTTTGCACTCAAATAAACTTGTCCGAACTTCTTATAACCTTTCTGAACTAGATCGAGTTTGAGGCACTGAGAAGGATGAGACATCCACTGAAAAGGACTCCTATCAGAGCAACATGAATTCCACGAAAATTGCAGCAAGAGCAAACATCAAATTTCTGGTGAAGCTTGGGTGGAAGAATGAAGAAATCATAGAGGTTTCCACAAAAGCTTCTAAGGACACTACCCCAAAGAAATGAACTCTTTACGAATGTATAGCTTGTTTCAAGAAGAGGTGAGAAGATGTGGGAGATGAATCCTGCAGTGGCTGTGAAAACCACTGTGCCCAGATGAGCTGCAGTTACGACGAGAGCTATCAGTGGAAATTTTAAACAGGAGGGATCACGATCCTGACGCATCCCTCTGACAAATTGTAACCGGAAGTTGGAACATGGCTTTACCAATATGACCTCGAAGGCAAAGCATCATCAACGCGACGGCTACCGAGAGGTGGCAGTGGTCCAGTCAAAGGAAAAGGAGGCCAGTCAGGAGCCAACATCATGGCATCAGTGTTTTGGGACACTCAAGGCATTTTGCTTGTTGACTTTCTGAAGGGCCAAACATCTGCTTATTAGGAGAGTGTTCCGAGAAGCTTAGAGAAAGCTTTGGTAGAAACATGCTGGGAAAGTCTCACTAGATCCCTGTTCACCACCTCAGTGCTCTGCTCATTCCTCTCATCAAACAAGGGCAATTGTGTCAGTTTCAATGGGCAGTCCTTAGGAATGCACCTTACGGGCTGCTTTCATTCCTTCTAAATTCTTTTTGTTTCCTAATTATACAAAGTCTCCTTGCCTTGCTTGGAAAGATGAGAGAAAGTCTCCTTGCCTTGCTTGGACAGATGAGAGATGAGATCCTCCTCTTCTCTCCCAGGACAGAATGGTCAGACTTGAGTTTCCTTTCTCCTCACTCTTCTCCTCCTTGAGGGAGGTGCTGTGCCGGACAGACCTGCTCCCGTGTCTAGACACGGGTAGACTCGTTGAAGATCCTCACAGGCAATCCTCCTTGGGGTCAAAGGGGAAGGATTTATTTCTTCAGGGCTCAGTAGTCCTCATCCTTACGCGCACCTTCACCAGCCCAGGGCGGGGTAGCGGAGGGTGAAAGGGCGTGGCTCACAGCCCGTTTCTTCCGCTCGGGCGTCTCCTGGGAGGAACCCTTGTCCAGTGAGCGGGTCTTCGTCTCCACCAAATTCCCTAGGGGGACATTTCTGGCAGCCCTTCTTGTTCAGCAGCTTACGGGGGTCAGGTGGACCTCTGCTAGTCACCAGCCTGAAGCCCTTACTCCATTTCAGCTATTTTGGCAGTTGCCTAGGTGACTTTTGAACCTCGTTACCCAGAACAGCCAACGGAGGAGGGGTGAGAAGAGTGGCCGTCTGGGTTTGCCGCATCGTGCTGCCTTACAGGAGTTGTGCAGTCTTCGGTTGTGTGATACTTCACCTGGCTGATTTCTGGGAATGCCTCCACAAATTCGCTAAATTCAGTAGCTTTTGCCTTCCAAGATTCACCTGGTTGGTGTGTTGCACCCATTCACTAGTCATTTACATTAGGTATATCTCTTAATGCTATCCCTCCCCCTCCCCCCGCCCATGACAGGCCCCGGTGTGTGATGTTCCCCTTTCTGTGTCCAAGCGTTCTCATACTTCAATTCCCACCTATGAATGAGAACATGCGGTGTTTGCTTTTTTTGTCCTTGCGATAGTTTGCTAAGAATGATGGTTTCCAGCTTCATCCGTGTCCCTCCAAAGGGGATGAACTCATGCTTTTTCATGGCTGCATAGTATTCCATGGTGTATTTGTGCCACATTTTCTTAATCCAGTCTATCATTGATGGACATCTGGGTTGGTTCCAAGTCTTTGCTACTGTGAATGGTGCCGCAATAAACATACGTCTGCGTGTGTCCTTTTAGCAGCATGATTTCTAATCCTATGGGTATATATACCCAGCAATGGGATGGCTGGGTCAAACGGTATTTCTATTTCGAGATCCTTGAGGATTCGCCACACTATCTTCCACTACCGTTGAACTAGTTTACAGTCCCACCAACAGTGTAAAAGTGTTCCTATTTGTCCACTACCTCTCCAGCACCTGTTGTTTCCTGACTTTTTAATGATCGCTATTCTAACTGGTGTGAGATGATATCTCATTGCGGATTTGATTTGCATTTCTCTGATGGCCAGTTTTGATGAGCATTTTTTCATGTGTCTGTTGGCTGCATAAATGTCTTCTTTTGAGAAGTGTCTCTTCATATCCTTCCCCCACTTGTTGATGGGCTTGTTTGGTTTTTCTTGTAACTCTGTTTGAGGTCTTAGTAGATTCTGGATATTAGCCTTTTGTCAGATGAGTAGATTGCAAAAATTTTCTCCCTTTCTGCAGGATGCCTGTTCACTCTCATGGGAGTTTCTTTAGCTATGCAGAACGTCTTTAGTGTAATTAGATGCTGTTTGTCAATGTTGGCTTTCGTTGCCATTGCTTTTGGCGTTTTAGACATGAGGTCCTTGCCCATGCCTTTGTCCTCAATGGTATTGGCTGGGTTTTCTCCTAGGGTTTGTATGGTTTAAGATCTAACATTTAAGTCTTTCTTCTGTCTTGAATTAATTTTTGTACAAGGTGTAAGGAAGGGATCCGATTTCAGCTTTCGACATATGGCTAGCCTGTTTTCCCAGCACCATTTTTTTAAATAGGGAATCCTTTCCCCATTTCTTGTTTTTGTCAGGTTTGTCAAAGATCAGATGGTTGTAGATGTGTCGTATTATTTCTGAGGGCTCTATTCTGTTCCATTGGTCTACGGTAACCAAAACGGCAACCGATAGCATGCTCTTTGGTTACTGTAGCCTTCTACTGTAGCTTGAAGTCGGACAGCTTGATGCCTCCATCTTTGTTCTTTTGGCTTAGGATTATGTTGGCAGTGGGGGCCGTTTTGTGGTTCCATATGAGCTTTAAAGCAGTTTTTTCCAGTTCTGTGAAGAAAGTCATTGGTAGTTTGATGGGGATGGCATTGAATCTATAATTTACCTTGGGCAGTATGGCCATTTTCACGATATTGATTCTTCCAATCCGTGATGGTGGAATATTCTTCCATTTGTTTGTCTCCTCTTTTAGTTCGTGGAGCAATGCTTTGTAGTTCTCCTTGAAGAGGTCCTTCACATCCCTTGTTAGTTGGATTCCTAGGCATTTTATTCTCTTTGAAGCAATTGTGAATGGGAGCTCACTCATGATTTGGCTCTCTGTTTGCCTCTTATTGGTGTATAAGAATGCTTGTGATTTTTGCACCTCGATTTTGTATCCTGAGACTTTGCTGAAGTTGCTTATCAGCTTAAGGAGATTTTGGACTGAGACGATGGGGTTTTCTAAATATTCAATCATGTCATCTGCAAACAGGGACAATTTGACTTCCTCTTTTCCTAATTGATTTCTCTTTATTTCTTTCTCCTGCCTGATTGCCCTGGGCAGAAGTTCCAACACTATGTTGAATAGGAGTGGTGAGAGAGGGCATCCCTGTCTTGTGCCAGTTTGCAAAGGGAATGCTTCCACTTTTTGCCCATTCAGTATGATATTGGCTGTGGGTTTGCCCTAAATAGCCCGTATTATTTTGGGAGATGTCCCATCAATACCTAATTTATTGAGAGTTTTTGGCATGAAGGGCTGTTGAATTTTGTCGAAGGCCTTTTCTGCATCTGTTGAGATAATCACGTGGTTTCTGTCTTTGGTCCTGATTATACGCTGGATTATGTTTATTGTTTTGCATATGTTGGACCAGCCTTGCATGTCAGGGATGAAGCCCACTTCATCATGATGGATAAGCTCTTTGATGTGCTGCTGGATTCGGTTTTCCAGTATTTTATGGAGGATTTTCCCATCGATGTTCCTCAGGGACATAGGCCTAAAATTCTCTTTTTGGGTTGTGTCTCTCTCAGGCTTTGGGATCAGGATGATGCCGGCCTCATGAAATGAGTGAGGGAGGATTCCCTCTTTTTCTGTTGATTGGAATAGTTTCAGAAGGCATGGTACCAGCTCCTCCTTGTCCTTCTGGTAGAATTCGGCTGTGAATCCGTCTGGTCCTGGAGTTTTATTGCTTGATAGGCTGTTAATTATTGCCTCAATTTCAGAGCCTGTTAGTGGTCTACTCAGGCATTCAACTTCTTCCTGGTTTACTCTGGGGAGGTTGTATGCGTCCAGGAATTTATCCATTTCTTCTAGATTTTCTAGTTCATTAGCTTAGAGGTGCTGATAGTATTGTCTGATGGTAGTTTGTATTTCTGTGGGATCGGTGGTGATATCCCCTTTATCATTTTTTACTGCATCTGTTTGATTCTTCTTTCTTTTCTTCTTTCTTAGTCTTGCTAGTGCTCTATCAATTTTGTTGATCACTGCAAAAAACCCGCTCCTGGATTCATTGATTTGTTGAAGGGTTTATTGTGTCTCTATCTCCATCAGTTCTGCTCGGATCTTAGTTATTTCTTGCCTTCTGCTAGTTTTTGAATGTGTTTGCTCTTGCTTCTCTCATTCTTTTAATGGTGATGTTAGGGTATGCATTTTTGATTTTTCCTGCTTTCTCTCGTGGGCAATTAGTGCTATAAATTTCCCTCTACACACTGCTTTAAATGTGACGCAGAGATTCTGGTATGTTGTGCCTTTGTTTTCATTGGTTTCAGAGAATATCTTTCTTTCTCCCTTCATTTCGTTATGTACCCAGTACTCATTAAGGAGCAGGGTGTCCGGTTTCCATGCAGTTGAGCGGTTTTGAGTGAGTTTCTTTATCCTGAGGTCTACTTTGATTGCAATGTGGTCTGAGAGACCGTTTGTAGTAATTTCTGTTATTTTACATTTACTGAGGAGTGCTTTACTTCCAACTATGTGGTCAATGTGGAAATAAGTGTGATGTGGTGCTGAGAAGCATGTATATTCTGTGGATTTGGGGTGGAGCGTTCTGTAGATGTCTCCTAGGTCCGCTTGGTGCAGAGCTGAGTTCAATTCCTGGATATCCTTTTTAGATTTCTGTCTCGTTGGTCTGTCTAATGTTTACAGAGGGCTGTTAAAGTTTCCCATGATTATGATGTGGGAGTCTAAGTCTCTTTTGATCACACTTTAAAGATCAAAAGGTAGAAGCGCAAAGACATTATCTGTGCAATATTAGAAACCTAGTAAGTGGTGGAATTTGGCCTTGAACCCAGATATCTAACTCCAGAGCCTAAGTGCTTCACCCACCTCACTGTGGTGCCTCTCGAGAAAAACAGGTAAGCACACATTCAGAAAGCTGGTGGGCCGGGGGGCTGGCCTTGTACTCAGAGGCCATGGAAGTCCCACGTGGGGTGGCTAGTCGTGTAAGGACAGAGGTCTCGGATGGGCAGAGGGATGTGGACAGGCGCGAGGGGGCGCGGCAGGGACTCGGGGGACTGGGAGTGGCGGCTCGGTGCTGCGGGAGGCGATTAGTGGAAGGACAGAGGTCTGGGAAGGGCAGAGGGATGGGGACAGGCCCGAGGGTCCGCGGCAGGGATTCCGGGGGACTGGGAGTGGCCGGTTGGGGTTACTCTTGGCTTTTTGCCCTCTCCTGCCGTCGACTGCTCCGGTTTCTTTGGCCTTGCGGCGAGGTGGACAGGGTGAGCTCTCGGGACTGATGGCGGTTGTGGAAGGGGCCTGGGGCCAAGGACAGGCCAGGGCGGCGGGAGAGGCGGACCGGTGGCGTGGCTGGATCTGGGCGCGCTGTCGGACCTTCCACATCACCAGCTGCAGGCAGGCGTTTGCGTCCTCGCTGGAGTTGTGGCCGTCCTGGCTGTCCTGGATGATCTGTCCCAGGTAGTCGGCCGCGAGATTCCTGAGGGAACGCTTGTAGGGGAAACCCAGGTAGTGCGGGAAGAGCACGGCCGTGTCCACCACGGTGCTGTGGATGAGCTTCAGGGCCAGCAGATCGCTCTCCAGGCTGTGCCCGATGAGGATGGTTTGGGCGCTGAAAAAGCTCAGCAGGATGGCTTGCACTTGGGGCAAGGTGATGCTCGTCTTGGCGACGTCGGCCTCGGTGACTCCGGAAAACCTGGTGTTGTAGTCCACGATCTCGTTGTCGGGCTTGACGAAGGTGTCGTACACCACTCGCATGTCGGCGTCCACCACGGTGACGCGGGTCAGCTCTAGGCCATGCGTGGTGTAGCACATCTCACAGTCCAAGGCGTAGATTCCTGGATAAGCGTCTCTGGACAACTCTTTCTTGAAGGTCTCCACGAAGCCATCGAGGCTGTCCTTGCGGCCGTCCCGCACGTGCTGCTTTGCCACCTGGCAGCCCACAGAGCCAGGAGCAGCTGCACAGCAGGTGTACTGGCTAACCCGGCCTCCAGCCACCTGGCTCGAGCGGACCCGCCCCCAGTGATAATAACACAACTGGTCGCGTACACAGCGGCCCGAGGAGGACACCAGGTACTCGGTGCCACAACGGCAGCAGACCCTGCAGGAGGAGTCGCCGGGCCCCTTCCCCTGGCCAGTGAAGAGGACGGCGCCTCCGGGCCGCTCGGGGTGCGGGAAGGGGTAGCCGTTCTCCTCGAGCTGGTCCTGGCTGAGCAGGAACTCCTGGAGGCGGCTGTACAGGGCGGCCCTGCTGAGGCCCGGCATGGAGCTGGGGGTCAGGCCCTTCAGTCTCTTGAGGGTGTTCAGGACCACGTTCAGGTACCTGTTCTTGTTGGGGCTGCAGTCGTAGGCCACCTTCTCCTCGTTCAGCGCCTTCTCCTCGGCCTCCTGCTTGGAGGCGCAGAACTTGAGACACTCTTCGGTGAACAGTTGGAGATAGCCTCGGCGGAGGACGGTGGGGACTTGGCACCCAGACCTTCGGAGGACAATAGGTTTCTTCAAACTCGGTAAGGATGGACGACGGACGATTCGCTTAGAGCTGATGGTGGTGGTGGTCTTGCATGCCATCCCTGACCTGTTGCGCGTCTTCCCTGGCTGTCTGCCGACCTTGGAGCCACTGGAGCGTTGGCTGCTGCTGGCCACGCGGGTTCTCTTGGCATCTGTGCAACCTGTGACCAAGCAAGGGCTGGAAGACTGGGCGATCGTCTTCCTCTTCCTGGGGGCTGAGATGCGGACTCCCGAGGGCCTCTCTGTCAGCCTTGGGGCGGCTGGCAAGCAGCAGGCCGATCCCCTCTGTGCAGGGAAGTAGCACGCCTCCGTCACCACCTTGGGACACGCTGGGGGCACCGCCGGACCCCTGTTCTGGGGCTCCGCCTGGATGTCCACAAATGCGGAGGCCTGGTTGTGCATCTGGGGCACCCGGAGCCCGAAGCTCTGGGCAGGCTGATGAGAGGGCAGGGGGAATTCTGGAGCCTCGAGGGCCGCCTCCTCGGCCACCTTCTTAGCTTCTGGGTATCCAGGTGGGAACCAGCAGGGAGCTGTGGCTCGCAACATCTTGCTGCCTTCGGGAGCACCGGCCTGGCTCTGCTCCGCTCCCAACTGGCGGCTTCTTGCCTCCAGGGCCGCCTCCTCGGCCACCTTCTTAGCTTCTGGGTATCCAGGTGGGAACCAGCAGGGAGCTGTGGCTCGCAACATCTTGCTGCCTTCGGGAGCACCGGCCTGGCTCTGCTCCGCTCCCAACTGGCGGCTTCTTGCCTCCAGGGCCGCCTCCTCGGCCACCTTCTTAGCTTCTGGGTATCCAGGTGGGAACCAGCAGGGAGCTGTGGCTCGCAACATCTTGCTGCCTTCGGGAGCACCGGCCTGGCTCTGCTCCTCTCCCAACTGGCGGCTTCAATGAGTGCCGCGGCCGCCACCCGTCGCCTTTATAGACGCACAGGGCAGAGTGGGTGGGACTTCTCCTTGATTGGTTGGTGCTTCCATCCAATCACACTGAGCCTCATCTTCCACCAGACTCCAGCTTGGGAATGCCTCAAGGGGTGCACTAATGGAATCAACTGGAACTCCTGGTTGCTAACCTTGGAGCTAGGTTGCTTTTCCTGAGTTAATTAACTGTCCCTGCAGGGCAGTCCTATAATGGCTACTGGAATTGGGCCACCTAGGATTCATTTCAGCGTCAGGGAGTTTGGTCAACTTGCTTGGGCCCACACAGCACCCCATGGAGCCAGGACTGGGCCAGCAGTCTGCTGCATGCTGCAGGGCAGGATCTCTCTGGGGTTGCGTTTCCCTGCTCTCTGCACTCCTCCGCTGCGGGCAAATTGAGGACAGGAAGTGGACCGCACCCACTTCTCTCCCACGACTTGGGCAATGTTCAACACAGGGGTTCTTCAAAAGGTTCATAGAAAATGCACATGGTGAAGAAACTATGCATGGGTTTCCACTGGTTTGCACTCAAATAAACTTGTCCGAACTTCTTATAACCTTTCTGAACTAGATCGAGTTTGAGGCACTGAGAAGGATGAGACATCCACTGAAAAGGACTCCTATCAGAGCAACATGAATTCCACGAAAATTGCAGCAAGAGCAAACATCAAATTTCTGGTGAAGCTTGGGTGGAAGAATGAAGAAATCATTGATGTTTTCACAAAAGCTTCTAAGGACACTACCCCAAAGAAATGAACTCTTTACGAATGTATAGCTTGTTTCAAGAAGAGGTGAGAAGATGTGGGAGATGAATCCTGCAGTGGCTGTGAAAACCACTGTGCCCAGATCAGCTGCAGTTACGACGAGAGCTATCAGTGGAAATTTTAAACAGGAGGGATCACGATCCTGACGCATCCCTCTGACAAATTGTAACCGGAAGTTGGAACATGGCTTTACCAATATGACCTCGAAGGCAAAGCATCATCAACGCGACGGCTACCGAGAGGTGGCAGTGGTCCAGTCAAAGGAAAAGGAGGCCAGTCAGGAGCCAACATCATGGCATCAGTGTTTTGGGACACTCAAGGCATTTTGCTTGTTGACTTTCTGAAGGGCCAAACATCTGCTTATTAGGAGAGTGTTCCGAGAAGCTTAGAGAAAGCTTTGGTAGAAACATGCTGGGAAAGTCTCACTAGATCCCTGTTCACCACCTCAGTGCTCTGCTCATTCCTCTCATCAAACAAGGGCAATTGTGTCAGTTTCAATGGGCAGTCCTTAGGAATGCACCTTACGGGCTGCTTTCATTCCTTCTAAATTCTTTTTGTTTCCTAATTATACAAAGTCTCCTTGCCTTGCTTGGAAAGATGAGAGAAAGTCTCCTTGCCTTGCTTGGACAGATGAGAGATGAGATCCTCCTCTTCTCTCCCAGGACAGAATGGTCAGACTTGAGTTTCCTTTCTCCTCACTCTTCTCCTCCTTGAGGGAGGTGCTGTGCCGGACAGACCTGCTCCCGTGTCTAGACACGGGTAGACTCGTTGAAGATCCTCACAGGCAATCCTCCTTGGGGTCAAAGGGGAAGGATTTATTTCTTCAGGGCTCAGTAGTCCTCATCCTTACGCGCACCTTCACCAGCCCAGGGCGGGGTAGCGGAGGGTGAAAGGGCGTGGCTCACAGCCCGTTTCTTCCGCTCGGGCGTCTCCTGGGAGGAACCCTTGTCCAGTGAGCGGGTCTTCGTCTCCACCAAATTCCCTAGGGGGACATTTCTGGCAGCCCTTCTTGTTCAGCAGCTTACGGGGGTCAGGTGGACCTCTGCTAGTCACCAGCCTGAAGCCCTTACTCCATTTCAGCTATTTTGGCAGTTGCCTAGGTGACTTTTGAACCTCGTTACCCAGAACAGCCAACGGAGGAGGGGTGAGAAGAGTGGCCGTCTGGGTTTGCCGCATCGTGCTGCCTTACAGGAGTTGTGCAGTCTTCGGTTGTGTGATACTTCACCTGGCTGATTTCTGGGAATGCCTCCACAAATTCGCTAAATTCAGTAGCTTTTGCCTTCCAAGATTCACCTGGTTGGTGTGTTGCACCCATTCACTAGTCATTTACATTAGGTATATCTCTTAATGCTATCCCTCCCCCTCCCCCCGCCCATGACAGGCCCCGGTGTGTGATGTTCCCCTTTCTGTGTCCAAGCGTTCTCATACTTCAATTCCCACCTATGAATGAGAACATGCGGTGTTTGCTTTTTTTGTCCTTGCGATAGTTTGCTAAGAATGATGGTTTCCAGCTTCATCCGTGTCCCTCCAAAGGGGATGAACTCATGCTTTTTCATGGCTGCATAGTATTCCATGGTGTATTTGTGCCACATTTTCTTAATCCAGTCTATCATTGATGGACATCTGGGTTGGTTCCAAGTCTTTGCTACTGTGAATGGTGCCGCAATAAACATACGTCTGCGTGTGTCCTTTTAGCAGCATGATTTCTAATCCTATGGGTATATATACCCAGCAATGGGATGGCTGGGTCAAACGGTATTTCTATTTCGAGATCCTTGAGGATTCGCCACACTATCTTCCACTACCGTTGAACTAGTTTACAGTCCCACCAACAGTGTAAAAGTGTTCCTATTTGTCCACTACCTCTCCAGCACCAGTTGTTTCCTGACTTTTTAATGATCGCTATTCTAACTGGTGTGAGATGATATCTCATTGCGGATTTGATTTGCATTTCTCTGATGGCCAGTTTTGATGAGCATTTTTTCATGTGTCTGTTGGCTGCATAAATGTCTTCTTTTGAGAAGTGTCTCTTCATATCCTTCCCCCACTTGTTGATGGGCTTGTTTGGTTTTTCTTGTAACTCTGTTTGAGGTCTTAGTAGATTCTGGATATTAGCCTTTTGTCAGATGAGTAGATTGCAAAAATGTTCTCCCTTTCTGCAGGATGCCTGTTCACTCTCATGGGAGTTTCTTTAGCTATGCAGAACGTCTTTAGTGTAATTAGATGCTGTTTGTCAATGTTGGCTTTCGTTGCCATTGCTTTTGGCGTTTTAGACATGAAGTCCTTGCCCATGCCTTTGTCCTCAATGGTATTGGCTGGGTTTTCTCCTAGGGTTTGTATGGTTTAAGATCTAACATTTAAGTCTTTCATCTGTCTTGAATTAATTTTTGTACAAGGTGTAAGGAAGGGATCCGATTTCAGCTTTCGACATATGGCTAGCCTGTTTTCCCAGCACCATTTTTTTAAATAGGGAATCCTTTCCCCATTTCTTGTTTTTGTCAGGTTTGTCAAAGATCAGATGGTTGTAGATGTGTCGTATTATTTCTGAGGGCTCTATTCTGTTCCATTGGTCTACGGTAACCAAAACGGCAACCGATAGCATGCTCTTTGGTTACTGTAGCCTTCTACTGTAGCTTGAAGTCGGACAGCTTGATGCCTCCATCTTTGTTCTTTTGGCTTAGGATTATGTTGGCAGTGGGGGCCGTTTTGTGGTTCCATATGAGCTTTAAAGCAGTTTTTTCCAGTTCTGTGAAGAAAGTCATTGGTAGTTTGATGGGGATGGCATTGAATCTATAATTTACCTTGGGCAGTATGGCCATTTTCACGATATTGATTCTTCCAATCCGTGATGGTGGAATATTCTTCCATTTGTTTGTCTCCTCTTTTAGTTCGTGGAGCAATGCTTTGTAGTTCTCCTTGAAGAGGTCCTTCACATCCCTTGTTAGTTGGATTCCTAGGCATTTTATTCTCTTTGAAGCAATTGTGAATGGGAGCTCACTCATGATTTGGCTCTCTGTTTGCCTCTTATTGGTGTATAAGAATGCTTGTGATTTTTGCACCTCGATTTTGTATCCTGAGACTTTGCTGAAGTTGCTTATCAGCTTAAGGAGATTTTGGACTGAGACGATGGGGTTTTCTAAATATTCAATCATGTCATCTGCAAACAGGGACAATTTGACTTCCTCTTTTCCTAATTGATTTCTCTTTATTTCTTTCTCCTGCCTGATTGCCCTGGGCAGAAGTTCCAACACTATGTTGAATAGGAGTGGTGAGAGAGGGCATCCCTGTCTTGTGGCAGTTTGCAAAGGGAATGCTTCCACTTTTTGCCCATTCAGTATGATATTGGCTGTGGGTTTGCCCTAAATAGCCCGTATTATTTTGGGAGATGTCCCATCAATACCTAATTTATTGAGAGTTTTTGGCATGAAGGGCTGTTGAATTTTGTCGAAGGCCTTTTCTGCATCTGTTGAGATAATCACGCGGTTTCTGTCTTTGGTCCTGATTATATGCTGGATTATGTTTATTGTTTTGCATATGTTGGACCAGCCTTGCATGTCAGGGATGAAGCCCACTGCATCATGATGGATAAGCTCTTTGATGTGCTGCTGGATTCGGTTTTCCAGTATTTTATGGAGGATTTTCCCATCGATGTTCCTCAGGGACATAGGCCTAAAATTCTCTTTTTGGGTTGTGTCTCTCTCAGGCTTTGGGATCAGGATGATGCCGGCCTCATGAAATGAGTGAGGGAGGATTCCCTCTTTTTCTGTTGATTGGAATAGTTTCAGAAGGCATGGTACCAGCTCCTCCTTGTCCTTCTGGTAGAATTCGGCTGTGAATCCGTCTGGTCCTGGAGTTTTATTGCTTGATAGGCTGTTAATTATTGCCTCAATTTCAGAGCCTTTTAGTGATCTACTCAGGCATTCAACTTCTTCCTGGTTTACTCTGGGGAGGTTGTATGCGTCCAGGAATTTATCCATTTCTTCTAGATTTTCTAGTTCATTAGCTTAGAGGTGCTGATAGTATTGTCTGATGGTAGTTTGTATTTCTGTGGGATCGGTGGTGATATCCCCTTTATCATTTTTTACTGCATCTGTTTGATTCTTCTTTCTTTTCTTCTTTCTTAGTCTTGCTAGTGCTCTATCAATTTTGTTGATCACTGCAAAAAACCCGCTCCTGGATTCATTGATTTGTTGAAGGGTTTATTGTGTCTCTATCTCCATCAGTTCTGCTCGGATCTTAGTTATTTCTTGCCTTCTGCTAGTTTTTGAATGTGTTTGCTCTTGCTTCTCTCATTCTTTTAATGGTGATGTTAGGGTATGCATTTTTGATTTTTCCTGCTTTCTCTCGTGGGCAATTAGTGCTATAAATTTCCCTCTACACACTGCTTTAAATGTGACGCAGAGATTCTGGTATGTTGTGCCTTTGTTTTCATTGGTTTCAGAGAATATCTTTCTTTCTCCCTTCATTTCGTTATGTACCCAGTACTCATTAAGGAGCAGGGTGTCCGGTTTCCATGCAGTTGAGCGGTTTTGAGTGAGTTTCTTTATCCTGAGGTCTACTTTGATTGCAATGTGGTCTGAGAGACCGTTTGTAGTAATTTCTGTTATTTTACATTTACTGAGGAGTGCTTTACTTCCAACTATGTGGTCAATGTGGAAATAAGTGTGATGTGGTGCTGAGAAGCATGTATATTCTGTCGATTTGGGGTGGAGCGTTCTGTAGATGTCTCCTAGGTCCGCTTGGTGCAGAGCTGAGTTCAATTCCTGGATATCCTTTTTAGATTTCTGTCTCGTTGGTCTGTCTAATGTTTACAGAGGGCTGTTAAAGTTTCCCATGATTATGATGTGGGAGTCTAAGTCTCTTTTGATCACACTTTAAAGATCAAAAGGTAGAAGCGCAAAGACATTATCTGTGCAATATTAGAAACCTAGTAAGTGGTGGAATTTGGCCTTGAACCCAGATATCTAACTCCAGAGCCTAAGTGCTTCACCCACCTCACTGTGGTGCCTCTCGAGAAAAACAGGTAAGCACACATTCAGAAAGCTGGTGGGCCGGGGGGCTGGCCTTGTACTCAGAGGCCATGGAAGTCCCACGTGGGGTGGCTAGTGGTGTAAGGACAGAGGTCTCGGATGGGCAGAGGGATGTGGACAGGCGCGAGGGGGCGCGGCAGGGACTCGGGGGACTGGGAGTGGCGGCTCGGTGCTGCGGGAGGCGATTAGTGGAAGGACAGAGGTCTGGGAAGGGCAGAGGGATGGGGACAGGCCCGAGGGTCCGCGGCAGGGATTCCGGGGGACTGGGAGTGGCCGGTTGGGGTTACTCTTGGCTTTTTGCCCTCTCCTGCCGTCGACTGCTCCGGTTTCTTTGGCCTTGCGGCGAGGTGGACAGGGTGAGCTCTCGGGACTGATGGCGGTTGTGGAAGGGGCCTGGGGCCAAGGACAGGCCAGGGCGGCGGGAGAGGCGGACCGGTGGCGTGGCTGGATCTGGGCGCGCTGTCGGACCTTCCACATCACCAGCTGCAGGCAGGCGTTTGCGTCCTCGCTGGAGTTGTGGCCGTCCTGGCTGTCCTGGATGATCTGTCCCAGGTAGTCGGCCGCGAGATTCCTGAGGGAACGCTTGTAGGGGAAACCCAGGTAGTGCGGGAAGAGCACGGCCGTGTCCACCACGGTGCTGTGGATGAGCTTCAGGGCCAGCAGATCGCTCTCCAGGCTGTGCCCGATGAGGATGGTTTGGGCGCTGAAAAAGCTCAGCAGGATGGCTTGCACTTGGGGCAAGGTGATGCTCGTCTTGGCGACGTCGGCCTCGGTGACTCCGGAAAACCTGGTGTTGTAGTCCACGATCTCGTTGTCGGGCTTGACGAAGGTGTCGTACACCACTCGCATGTCGGCGTCCACCACGGTGACGCGGGTCAGCTCTAGGCCATGCGTGGTGTAGCACATCTCACAGTCCAAGGCGTAGATTCCTGGATAAGCGTCTCTGGACAACTCTTTCTTGAAGGTCTCCACGAAGCCATCGAGGCTGTCCTTGCGGCCGTCCCGCACGTGCTGCTTTGCCACCTGGCAGCCCACAGAGCCAGGAGCAGCTGCACAGCAGGTGTACTGGCTAACCCGGCCTCCAGCCACCTGGCTCGAGCGGACCCGCCCCCAGTGATAATAACACAACTGGTCGCGTACACAGCGGCCCGAGGAGGACACCAGGTACTCGGTGCCACAACGGCAGCAGACCCTGCAGGAGGAGTCGCCGGGCCCCTTCCCCTGGCCAGTGAAGAGGACGGCGCCTCCGGGCCGCTCGGGGTGCGGGAAGGGGTAGCCGTTCTCCTCGAGCTGGTCCTGGCTGAGCAGGAACTCCTGGAGGCGGCTGTACAGGGCGGCCCTGCTGAGGCCCGGCATGGAGCTGGGGGTCAGGCCCTTCAGTCTCTTGAGGGTGTTCAGGACCACGTTCAGGTACCTGTTCTTGTTGGGGCTGCAGTCGTAGGCCACCTTCTCCTCGTTCAGCGCCTTCTCCTCGGCCTCCTGCTTGGAGGCGCAGAACTTGAGACACTCTTCGGTGAACAGTTGGAGATAGCCTCGGCGGAGGACGGTGGGGACTTGGCACCCAGACCTTCGGAGGACAATAGGTTTCTTCAAACTCGGTAAGGATGGACGACGGACGATTCGCTTAGAGCTGATGGTGGTGGTGGTCTTGCATGCCATCCCTGACCTGTTGCGCGTCTTCCCTGGCTGTCTGCCGACCTTGGAGCCACTGGAGCGTTGGCTGCTGCTGGCCACGCGGGTTCTCTTGGCATCTGTGCAACCTGTGACCAAGCAAGGGCTGGAAGACTGGGCGATCGTCTTCCTCTTCCTGGGGGCTGAGATGCGGACTCCCGAGGGCCTCTCTGTCAGCCTTGGGGCGGCTGGCAAGCAGCAGGCCGATCCCCTCTGTGCAGGGAAGTAGCACGCCTCCGTCACCACCTTGGGACACGCTGGGGGCACCGCCGGACCCCTGTTCTGGGGCTCCGCCTGGATGTCCACAAATGCGGAGGCCTGGTTGTGCATCTGGGGCACCCGGAGCCCGAAGCTCTGGGCAGGCTGATGAGAGGGCAGGGGGAATTCTGGAGCCTCGAGGGCCGCCTCCTCGGCCACCTTCTTAGCTTCTGGGTATCCAGGTGGGAACCAGCAGGGAGCTGTGGCTCGCAACATCTTGCTGCCTTCGGGAGCACCGGCCTGGCTCTGCTCCGCTCCCAACTGGCGGCTTCTTGCCTCCAGGGCCGCCTCCTCGGCCACCTTCTTAGCTTCTGGGTATCCAGGTGGGAACCAGCAGGGAGCTGTGGCTCGCAACATCTTGCTGCCTTCGGGAGCACCGGCCTGGCTCTGCTCCGCTCCCAACTGGCGGCTTCTTGCCTCCAGGGCCGCCTCCTCGGCCACCTTCTTAGCTTCTGGGTATCCAGGTGGGAACCAGCAGGGAGCTGTGGCTCGCAACATCTTGCTGCCTTCGGGCGCACCGGCCTGGCTCTGCTCCTCTCCCAACTGGCGGCTTCAATGAGTGCCGCGGCCGCCACCCGTCGCCTTTATAGACGCACAGGGCAGAGTGGGTGGGACTTCTCCTTGATTGGTTGGTGCTTCCATCCAATCACACTGAGCCTCATCTTCCACCAGACTCCAGCTTGGGAATGCCTCGAGGGGTGCACTAATGGAATCAACTGGAACTCCTGGTTGCTAACCTTGGAGCTAGGTTGCTTTTCCTGAGTTAATTAACTGTCCCTGCAGGGCAGTCCTATAATGGCTACTGGAATTGGGCCACCTAGGATTCATTTCAGCGTCAGGGAGTTTGGTCAACTTGTTTGGGCCCACACAGCACCCCATGGAGCCAGGACTGGGCCAGCAGTCTGCTGCATGCTGCAGGGCAGGGTCTCTCTGGGGTTGCGTTTCCCTGTTCTGTGCACTCCTCCGCTGCGGGCAAATTGAGGACAGGAAGTGGACCGCACCCACTTCTCTCCCACGACTTGGGCAATGTTCAACACAGGGGTTCTTCAAAAGGTTCATAGAAAATGCACATGGTGAAGAAACTATGCATGGGTTTCCACTGGTTTGCACTCAAAGAAACTTGTCCGAACTTCTTATAACCTTTCTGAACTAGATCGAGTTTGAGGCACTGAGAAGGATGAGACATCCACTGAAAAGGACTCCTATCAGAGCAACATGAATTCCACGAAAATTGCAGCAAGAGCAAACATCAAATTTCTGGTGAAGCTTGGGTGGAAGAATGAAGAAATCATAGAGGTTTCCACAAAAGCTTCTAAGGACACTACCCCAAAGAAATGAACTCTTTACGAATGTATAGCTTGTTTCAAGAAGAGGTGAGAAGATGTGGGAGATGAATCCTGCAGTGGCTGTGAAAACCACTGTGCCCAGATCAGCTGCAGTTACGACGAGAGCTATCAGTGGAAATTTTAAACAGGAGGGATCACGATCCTGACGCATCCCTCTGACAAATTGTAACCGGAAGTTGGAACATGGCTTTACCAATATGACCTCGAAGGCAAAGCATCATCAACGCGACGGCTACCGAGAGGTGGCAGTGGTCCAGTCAAAGGAAAAGGAGGCCAGTCAGGAGCCAACATCATGGCATCAGTGTTTTGGGACACTCAAGGCATTTTGCTTGTTGACTTTCTGAAGGGCCAAACATCTGCTTATTAGGAGAGTGTTCCGAGAAGCTTAGAGAAAGCTTTGGTAGAAACATGCTGGGAAAGTCTCACTAGATCCCTGTTCACCACCTCAGTGCTCTGCTCATTCCTCTCATCAAACAAGGGCAATTGTGTCAGTTTCAATGGGCAGTCCTTAGGAATGCACCTTACGGGCTGCTTTCATTCCTTCTAAATTCTTTTTGTTTCCTAATTATACAAAGTCTCCTTGCCTTGCTTGGAAAGATGAGAGAAAGTCTCCTTGCCTTGCTTGGACAGATGAGAGATGAGATCCTCCTCTTCTCTCCCAGGACAGAATGGTCAGACTTGAGTTTCCTTTCTCCTCACTCTTCTCCTCCTTGAGGGAGGTGCTGTGCCGGACAGACCTGCTCCCGTGTCTAGACACGGGTAGACTCGTTGAAGATCCTCACAGGCAATCCTCCTTGGGGTCAAAGGGGAAGGATTTATTTCTTCAGGGCTCAGTAGTCCTCATCCTTACGCGCACCTTCACCAGCCCAGGGCGGGGTAGCGGAGGGTGAAAGGGCGTGGCTCACAGCCCGTTTCTTCCGCTCGGGCGTCTCCTGGGAGGAACCCTTGTCCAGTGAGCGGGTCTTCGTCTCCACCAAATTCCCTAGGGGGACATTTCTGGCAGCCCTTCTTGTTCAGCAGCTTACGGGGGTCAGGTGGACCTCTGCTAGTCACCAGCCTGAAGCCCTTACTCCATTTCAGCTATTTTGGCAGTTGCCTAGGTGACTTTTGAACCTCGTTACCCAGAACAGCCAACGGAGGAGGGGTGAGAAGAGTGGCCGTCTGGGTTTGCCGCATCGTGCTGCCTTAGAGGAGTTGTGCAGTCTTCGGTTGTGTGATACTTCACCTGGCTGATTTCTGGGAATGCCTCCACAAATTCGCTAAATTCAGTAGCTTTTGCCTTCCAAGATTCACCTGGTTGGTGTGTTGCACCCATTCACTAGTCATTTACATTAGGTATATCTCTTAATGCTATCCCTCCCCCTCCCCCCGCCCATGACAGGCCCCGGTGTGTGATGTTCCCCTTTCTGTGTCCAAGCGTTCTCATACTTCAATTCCCACCTATGAATGAGAACATGCGGTGTTTGCTTTTTTTGTCCTTGCGATAGTTTGCTAAGAATGATGGTTTCCAGCTTCATCCGTGTCCCTCCAAAGGGGATGAACTCATGCTTTTTCATGGCTGCATAGTATTCCATGGTGTATTTGTGCCACATTTTCTTAATCCAGTCTATCATTGATGGACATCTGGGTTGGTTCCAAGTCTTTGCTACTGTGAATGGTGCCGCAATAAACATACGTCTGCGTGTGTCCTTTTAGCAGCATGATTTCTAATCCTATGGGTATATATACCCAGCAATGGGATGGCTGGGTCAAACGGTATTTCTATTTCGAGATCCTTGAGGATTCGCCACACTATCTTCCACTACCGTTGAACTAGTTTACAGTCCCACCAACAGTGTAAAAGTGTTCCTATTTGTCCACTACCTCTCCAGCACCTGTTGTTTCCTGACTTTTTAATGATCGCTATTCTAACTGGTGTGAGATGATATCTCATTGCGGATTTGATTTGCATTTCTCTGATGGCCAGTTTTGATGAGCATTTTTTCATGTGTCTGTTGGCTGCATAAATGTCTTCTTTTGAGAAGTGTCTCGTCATATCCTTCCCCCACTTGTTGATGGGCTTGTTTGGTTTTTCTTGTAACTCTGTTTGAGGTCTTAGTAGATTCTGGATATTAGCCTTTTGTCAGATGAGTAGATTGCAAAAATTTTCTCCCTTTCTGCAGGATGCCTGTTCACTCTCATGGGACTTTCTTTAGCTATGCAGAACGTCTTTAGTGTAATTAGATGCTGTTTGTCAATGTTGGCTTTCGTTGCCATTGCTTTTGGCGTTTTAGACATGAGGTCCTTGCCCATGCCTTTGTCCTCAATGGTATTGGCTGGGTTTTCTCCTAGGGTTTGTATGGTTTAAGATCTAACATTTAAGTCTTTCTTCTGTCTTGAATTAATTTTTGTACAAGGTGTAAGGAAGGGATCCGATTTCAGCTTTCGACATATGGCTAGCCTGTTTTCCCAGCACCATTTTTTTAAATAGGGAATCCTTTCCCCATTTCTTGTTTTTGTCAGGTTTGTCAAAGATCAGATGGTTGTAGATGTGTCGTATTATTTCTGAGGGCTCTATTCTGTTCCATTGGTCTACGGTAACCAAAACGGCAACCGATAGCATGCTCTTTGGTTACTGTAGCCTTCTACTGTAGCTTGAAGTCGGACAGCTTGATGCCTCCATCTTTGTTCTTTTGGCTTAGGATTATGTTGGCAGTGGGGGCCGTTTTGTGGTTCCATATGAGCTTTAAAGCAGTTTTTTCCAGTTCTGTGAAGAAAGTCATTGGTAGTTTGATGGGGATGGCATTGAATCTATAATTTACCTTGGGCAGTATGGCCATTTTCACGATATTGATTCTTCCAATCCGTGATGGTGGAATATTCTTCCATTTGTTTGTCTCCTCTTTTAGTTCGTGGAGCAATGCTTTGTAGTTCTCCTTGAAGAGGTCCTTCACATCCCTTGTTAGTTGGATTCCTAGGCATTTTATTCTCTTTGAAGCAATTGTGAATGGGAGCTCACTCATGATTTGGCTCTCTGTTTGCCTCTTATTGGTGTATAAGAATGCTTGTGATTTTTGCACCTCGATTTTGTATCCTGAGACTTTGCTGAAGTTGCTTATCAGCTTAAGGAGATTTTGGACTGAGACGATGGGGTTTTCTAAATATTCAATCATGTCATCTGCAAACAGGGACAATTTGACTTCCTCTTTTCCTAATTGATTTCTCTTTATTTCTTTCTCCTGCCTGATTGCCCTGGGCAGAAGTTCCAACACTATGTTGAATAGGAGTGGTGAGAGAGGGCATCCCTGTCTTGTGGCAGTTTGCAAAGGGAATGCTTCCACTTTTTGCCCATTCAGTATGATATTGGCTGTGGGTTTGCCCTAAATAGCCCGTATTATTTTGGGAGATGTCCCATCAATACCTAATTTATTGAGAGTTTTTGGCATGAAGGGCTGTTGAATTTTGTCGAAGGCCTTTTCTGCATCTGTTGAGATAATCACGTGGTTTCTGTCTTTGGTCCTGATTATACGCTGGATTATGTTTATTGTTTTGCATATGTTGGACCAGCCTTGCATGTCAGGGATGAAGCCCACTTCATCATGATGGATAAGCTCTTTGATGTGCTGCTGGATTCGGTTTTCCAGTATTTTATGGAGGATTTTCCCATCGATGTTCCTCAGGGACATAGGCCTAAAATTCTCTTTTTGGGTTGTGTCTCTCTCAGGCTTTGGGATCAGGATGATGCCGGCCTCATGAAATGAGTGAGGGAGGATTCCCTCTTTTTCTGTTGATTGGAATAGTTTCAGAAGGCATGGTACCAGCTCCTCCTTGTCCTTCTGGTAGAATTCGGCTGTGAATCCGTCTGGTCCTGGAGTTTTATTGCTTGATAGGCTGTTAATTATTGCCTCAATTTCAGAGCCTGTTAGTGGTCTACTCAGGCATTCAACTTCTTCCTGGTTTACTCTGGGGAGGTTGTATGCGTCCAGGAATTTATCCATTTCTTCTAGATTTTCTAGTTCATTAGCTTAGAGGTGCTGATAGTATTGTCTGATGGTAGTTTGTATTTCTGTGGGATCGGTGGTGATATCCCCTTTATCATTTTTTACTGCATCTGTTTGATTCTTCTTTCTTTTCTTCTTTCTTAGTCTTGCTAGTGCTCTATCAATTTTGTTGATCACTGCAAAAAACCCGCTCCTGGATTCATTGATTTGTTGAAGGGTTTATTGTGTCTCTATCTCCATCAGTTCTGCTCGGATCTTAGTTATTTCTTGCCTTCTGCTAGTTTTTGAATGTGTTTGCTCTTGCTTCTCTCATTCTTTTAATGGTGATGTTAGGGTATGCATTTTTGATTTTTCCTGCTTTCTCTCGTGGGCAATTAGTGCTATAAATTTCCCTCTACACACTGCTTTAAATGTGACGCAGAGATTCTGGTATGTTGTGCCTTTGTTTTCATTGGTTTCAGAGAATATCTTTCTTTCTCCCTTCATTTCGTTATGTACCCAGTACTCATTAAGGAGCAGGGTGTCCGGTTTCCATGCAGTTGAGCGGTTTTGAGTGAGTTTCTTTATCCTGAGGTCTACTTTGATTGCAATGTGGTCTGAGAGACCGTTTGTAGTAATTTCTGTTATTTTACATTTACTGAGGAGTGCTTTACTTCCAACTATGTGGTCAATGTGGAAATAAGTGTGATGTGGTGCTGAGAAGCATGTATATTCTGTCGATTTGGTGTGGAGCGTTCTGTAGATGTCTCCTAGGTCCGCTTGGTGCAGAGCTGAGTTCAATTCCTGGATATCCTTTTTAGATTTCTGTCTCGTTGGTCTGTCTAATGTTTACAGAGGGCTGTTAAAGTTTCCCATGATTATGATGTGGGAGTCTAAGTCTCTTTTGATCACACTTTAAAGATCAAAAGGTAGAAGCGCAAAGACATTATCTGTGCAATATTAGAAACCTAGTAAGTGGTGGAATTTGGCCTTGAACCCAGATATCTAACTCCAGAGCCTAAGTGCTTCACCCACCTCACTGTGGTGCCTCTCGAGAAAAACAGGTAAGCACACATTCAGAAAGCTGGTGGGCCGGGGGGCTGGCCTTGTACTCAGAGGCCATGGAAGTCCCACGTGGGGTGGCTAGTGGTGTAAGGACAGAGGTCTCGGATGGGCAGAGGGATGTGGACAGGCGCGAGGGGGCGCGGCAGGGACTCGGGGGACTGGGAGTGGCGGCTCGGTGCTGCGGGAGGCGATTAGTGGAAGGCCAGAGGTCTGGGAAGGGCAGAGGGATGGGGACAGGCCCGAGGGTCCGCGGCAGGGATTCCGGGGGACTGGGAGTGGCCGGTTGGGGTTACTCTTGGCTTTTTGCCCTCTCCTGCCGTCGACTGCTCCGGTTTCTTTGGCCTTGCGGCGAGGTGGACAGGGTGAGCTCTCGGGACTGATGGCGGTTGTGGAAGGGGCCTGGGGCCAAGGACAGGCCAGGGCGGCGGGAGAGGCGGACCGGTGGCGTGGCTGGATCTGGGCGCGCTGTCGGACCTTCCACATCACCAGCTGCAGGCAGGCGTTTGCGTCCTCGCTGGAGTTGTGGCCGTCCTGGCTGTCCTGGATGATCTGTCCCAGGTAGTCGGCCGCGAGATTCCTGAGGGAACGCTTGTAGGGGAAACCCAGGTAGTGCGGGAAGAGCACGGCCGTGTCCACCACGGTGCTGTGGATGAGCTTCAGGGCCAGCAGATCGCTCTCCAGGCTGTGCCCGATGAGGATGGTTTGGGCGCTGAAAAAGCTCAGCAGGATGGCTTGCACTTGGGGCAAGGTGATGCTCGTCTTGGCGACGTCGGCCTCGGTGACTCCGGAAAACCTGGTGTTGTAGTCCACGATCTCGTTGTCGGGCTTGACGAAGGTGTCGTACACCACTCGCATGTCGGCGTCCACCACGGTGACGCGGGTCAGCTCTAGGCCATGCGTGGTGTAGCACATCTCACAGTCCAAGGCGTAGATTCCTGGATAAGCGTCTCTGGACAACTCTTTCTTGAAGGTCTCCACGAAGCCATCGAGGCTGTCCTTGCGGCCGTCCCGCACGTGCTGCTTTGCCACCTGGCAGCCCACAGAGCCAGGAGCAGCTGCACAGCAGGTGTACTGGCTAACCCGGCCTCCAGCCACCTGGCTCGAGCGGACCCGCCCCCAGTGATAATAACACAACTGGTCGCGTACACAGCGGCCCGAGGAGGACACCAGGTACTCGGTGCCACAACGGCAGCAGACCCTGCAGGAGGAGTCGCCGGGCCCCTTCCCCTGGCCAGTGAAGAGGACGGCGCCTCCGGGCCGCTCGGGGTGCGGGAAGGGGTAGCCGTTCTCCTCGAGCTGGTCCTGGCTGAGCAGGAACTCCTGGAGGCGGCTGTACAGGGCGGCCCTGCTGAGGCCCGGCATGGAGCTGGGGGTCAGGCCCTTCAGTCTCTTGAGGGTGTTCAGGACCACGTTCAGGTACCTGTTCTTGTTGGGGCTGCAGTCGTAGGCCACCTTCTCCTCGTTCAGCGCCTTCTCCTCGGCCTCCTGCTTGGAGGCGCAGAACTTGAGACACTCTTCGGTGAACAGTTGGAGATAGCCTCGGCGGAGGACGGTGGGGACTTGGCACCCAGACCTTCGGAGGACAATAGGTTTCTTCAAACTCGGTAAGGATGGACGACGGACGATTCGCTTAGAGCTGATGGTGGTGGTGGTCTTGCATGCCATCCCTGACCTGTTGCGCGTCTTCCCTGGCTGTCTGCCGACCTTGGAGCCACTGGAGCGTTGGCTGCTGCTGGCCACGCGGGTTCTCTTGGCATCTGTGCAACCTGTGACCAAGCAAGGGCTGGAAGACTGGGCGATCGTCTTCCTCTTCCTGGGGGCTGAGATGCGGACTCCCGAGGGCCTCTCTGTCAGCCTTGGGGCGGCTGGCAAGTAGCAGGCCGATCCCCTCTGTGCAGGGAAGTAGCACGCCTCCGTCACCACCTTGGGACACGCTGGGGGCACCGCCGGACCCCTGTTCTGGGGCTCCGCCTGGATGTCCACAAATGCGGAGGCCTGGTTGTGCATCTGGGGCACCCGGAGCCCGAAGCTCTGGGCAGGCTGATGAGAGGGCAGGGGGAATTCTGGAGCCTCGAGGGCCGCCTCCTCGGCCACCTTCTTAGCTTCTGGGTATCCAGGTGGGAACCAGCAGGGAGCTGTGGCTCGCAACATCTTGCTGCCTTCGGGAGCACCGGCCTGGCTCTGCTCCGCTCCCAACTGGCGGCTTCTTGCCTCCAGGGCCGCCTCCTCGGCCACCTTCTTAGCTTCTGGGTATCCAGGTGGGAACCAGCAGGGAGCTGTGGCTCGCAACATCTTGCTGCCTTCGGGAGCACCGGCCTGGCTCTGCTCCGCTCCCAACTGGCGGCTTCTTGCCTCCAGGGCCGCCTCCTCGGCCACCTTCTTAGCTTCTGGGTATCCAGGTGGGAACCAGCAGGGAGCTGTGGCTCGCAACATCTTGCTGCCTTCGGGCGCACCGGCCTGGCTCTGCTCCTCTCCCAACTGGCGGCTTCAATGAGTGCCGCGGCCGCCACCCGTCGCCTTTATAGACGCACAGGGCAGAGTGGGTGGGACTTCTCCTTGATAGGTTGCTGCTTCCATCCAATCACACTGAGCCTCATCTTCCACCAGACTCCAGCTTGGGAATGCCTCGAGGGGTGCACTAATGGAATCAACTGGAACTCCTGGTTGCTAACCTTGGAGCTAGGTTGCTTTTCCTGAGTTAATTAACTGTCCCTGCAGGGCAGTCCTATAATGGCTACTGGAATTGGGCCACCTAGGATTCATTTCAGCGTCAGGGAGTTTGGTCAACTTGCTTGGGCCCACACAGCACCCCATGGAGCCAGGACTGGGCCAGCAGTCTGCTGCATGCTGCAGGGCAGGATCTCTCTGGGGTTGCGTTTCCCTGCTCTCTGCACTCCTCCGCTGCGGGCAAATTGAGGACAGGAAGTGGACCGCACCCACTTCTCTCCCACGACTTGGGCAATGTTCAACACAGGGGTTCTTCAAAAGGTTCATAGAAAATGCACATGGTGAAGAAACTATGCATGGGTTTCCACTGGTTTGCACTCAAATAAACTTGTCCGAACTTCTTATAACCTTTCTGAACTAGATCGAGTTTGAGGCACTGAGAAGGATGAGACATCCACTGAAAAGGACTCCTATCAGAGCAACATGAATTCCACGAAAATTGCAGCAAGAGCAAACATCAAATTTCTGGTGAAGCTTGGGTGGAAGAATGAAGAAATCATTGATGTTTTCACAAAAGCTTCTAAGGACACTACCCCAAAGAAATGAACTCTTTACGAATGTATAGCTTGTTTCAAGAAGAGGTGAGAAGATGTGGGAGATGAATCCTGCAGTGGCTGTGAAAACCACTGTGCCCAGATCAGCTGCAGTTACGACGAGAGCTATCAGTGGAAATTTTAAACAGGAGGGATCACGATCCTGACGCATCCCTCTGTCAAATTGTAACCGGAAGTTGGAACATGGCTTTACCAATATGACCTCGAAGGCAAAGCATCATCAAAGCGACGGCTACCGAGAGGTGGCAGTGGTCCAGTCAAAGGAAAAGGAGGCCAGTCAGGAGCCAACATCATGGCATCAGTGTTTTGGGACACTCAAGGCATTTTGCTTGTTGACTTTCTGAAGGGCCAAACATCTGCTTATTAGGAGAGTGTTCCGAGAAGCTTAGAGAAAGCTTTGGTAGAAACATGCTGGGAAAGTCTCACTAGATCCCTGTTCACCACCTCAGTGCTCTGCTCATTCCTCTCATCAAACAAGGGCAATTGTGTCAGTTTCAATGGGCAGTCCTTAGGAATGCACCTTACGGGCTGCTTTCATTCCTTCTAAATTCTTTTTGTTTCCTAATTATACAAAGTCTCCTTGCCTTGCTTGGAAAGATGAGAGAAAGTCTCCTTGCCTTGCTTGGACAGATGAGAGATGAGATCCTCCTCTTCTCTCCCAGGACAGAATGGTCAGACTTGAGTTTCCTTTCTCCTCACTCTTCTCCTCCTTGAGGGAGGTGCTGTGCCGGACAGACCTGCTCCCGTGTCTAGACACGGGTAGACTCGTTGAAGATCCTCACAGGCAATCCTCCTTGGGGTCAAAGGGGAAGGATTTATTTCTTCAGGGCTCAGTAGTCCTCATCCTTACGCGCACCTTCACCAGCCCAGGGCGGGGTAGCGGAGGGTGAAAGGGCGTGGCTCACAGCCCGTTTCTTCCGCTCGGGCGTCTCCTGGGAGGAACCCTTGTCCAGTGAGCGGGTCTTCGTCTCCACCAAATTCCCTAGGGGGACATTTCTGGCAGCCCTTCTTGTTCAGCAGCTTACGGGGGTCAGGTGGACCTCTGCTAGTCACCAGCCTGAAGCCCTTACTCCATTTCAGCTATTTTGGCAGTTGCCTAGGTGACTTTTGAACCTCGTTACCCAGAACAGCCAACGGAGGAGGGGTGAGAAGAGTGGCCGTCTGGGTTTGCCGCATCGTGCTGCCTTACAGGAGTTGTGCAGTCTTCGGTTGTGTGATACTTCACCTGGCTGATTTCTGGGAATGCCTCCACAAATTCGCTAAATTCAGTAGCTTTTGCCTTCCAAGATTCACCTGGTTGGTGTGTTGCACCCATTCACTAGTCATTTACATTAGGTATATCTCTTAATGCTATCCCTCCCCCTCCCCCCGCCCATGACAGGCCCCGGTGTGTGATGTTCCCCTTTCTGTGTCCAAGCGTTCTCATACTTCAATTCCCACCTATGAATGAGAACATGCGGTGTTTGCTTTTTTTGTCCTTGCGATAGTTTGCTAAGAATGATGGTTTCCAGCTTCATCCGTGTCCCTCCAAAGGGGATGAACTCATGCTTTTTCATGGCTGCATAGTATTCCATGGTGTATTTGTGCCACATTTTCTTAATCCAGTCTATCATTGATGGACATCTGGGTTGGTTCCAAGTCTTTGCTACTGTGAATGGTGCCGCAATAAACATACGTCTGCGTGTGTCCTTTTAGCAGCATGATTTCTAATCCTATGGGTATATATACCCAGCAATGGGATGGCTGGGTCAAACGGTATTTCTATTTCGAGATCCTTGAGGATTCGCCACACTATCTTCCACTACCGTTGAACTAGTTTACAGTCCCACCAACAGTGTAAAAGTGTTCCTATTTGTCCACTACCTCTCCAGCACCTGTTGTTTCCTGACTTTTTAATGATCGCTATTCTAACTGGTGTGAGATGATATCTCATTGCGGATTTGATTTGCATTTCTCTGATGGCCAGTTTTGATGAGCATTTTTTCATGTGTCTGTTGGCTGCATAAATGTCTTCTTTTGAGAAGTGTCTCGTCATATCCTTCCCCCACTTGTTGATGGGCTTGTTTGGTTTTTCTTGTAACTCTGTTTGAGGTCTTAGTAGATTCTGGATATTAGCCTTTTGTCAGATGAGTAGATTGCAAAAATTTTCTCCCTTTCTGCAGGATGCCTGTTCACTCTCATGGGACTTTCTTTAGCTATGCAGAACGTCTTTAGTGTAATTAGATGCTGTTTGTCAATGTTGGCTTTCGTTGCCATTGCTTTTGGCGTTTTAGACATGAGGTCCTTGCCCATGCCTTTGTCCTCAATGGTATTGGCTGGGTTTTCTCCTAGGGTTTGTATGGTTTAAGATCTAACATTTAAGTCTTTCTTCTGTCTTGAATTAATTTTTGTACAAGGTGTAAGGAAGGGATCCGATTTCAGCTTTCGACATATGGCTAGCCTGTTTTCCCAGCACCATTTTTTTAAATAGGGAATCCTTTCCCCATTTCTTGTTTTTGTCAGGTTTGTCAAAGATCAGATGGTTGTAGATGTGTCGTATTATTTCTGAGGGCTCTATTCTGTTCCATTGGTCTACGGTAACCAAAACGGCAACTGATAGCATGCTCTTTGGTTACTGTAGCCTTCTACTGTAGCTTGAAGTCGGACAGCTTGATGCCTCCATCTTTGTTCTTTTGGCTTAGGATTATGTTGGCAGTGGGGGCCGTTTTGTGGTTCCATATGAGCTTTAAAGCAGTTTTTTCCAGTTCTGTGAAGAAAGTCATTGGTAGTTTGATGGGGATGGCATTGAATCTATAATTTACCTTGGGCAGTATGGCCATTTTCACGATATTGATTCTTCCAATCCGTGATGGTGGAATATTCTTCCATTTGTTTGTCTCCTCTTTTAGTTCGTGGAGCAATGCTTTGTAGTTCTCCTTGAAGAGGTCCTTCACATCCCTTGTTAGTTGGATTCCTAGGCATTTTATTCTCTTTGAAGCAATTGTGAATGGGAGCTCACTCATGATTTGGCTCTCTGTTTGCCTCTTATTGGTGTATAAGAATGCTTGTGATTTTTGCACCTCGATTTTGTATCCTGAGACTTTGCTGAAGTTGCTTATCAGCTTAAGGAGATTTTGGACTGAGACGATGGGGTTTTCTAAATATTCAATCATGTCATCTGCAAACAGGGACAATTTGACTTCCTCTTTTCCTAATTGATTTCTCTTTATTTCTTTCTCCTGCCTGATTGCCCTGGGCAGAAGTTCCAACACTATGTTGAATAGGAGTGGTGAGAGAGGGCATCCCTGTCTTGTGGCAGTTTGCAAAGGGAATGCTTCCACTTTTTGCCCATTCAGTATGATATTGGCTGTGGGTTTGCCCTAAATAGCCCGTATTATTTTGGGAGATGTCCCATCAATACCTAATTTATTGAGAGTTTTTGGCATGAAGGGCTGTTGAATTTTGTCGAAGGCCTTTTCTGCATCTGTTGAGATAATCACGTGGTTTCTGTCTTTGGTCCTGATTATACGCTGGATTATGTTTATTGTTTTGCATATGTTGGACCAGCCTTGCATGTCAGGGATGAAGCCCACTTCATCATGATGGATAAGCTCTTTGATGTGCTGCTGGATTCGGTTTTCCAGTATTTTATGGAGGATTTTCCCATCGATGTTCCTCAGGGACATAGGCCTAAAATTCTCTTTTTGGGTTGTGTCTCTCTCAGGCTTTGGGATCAGGATGATGCCGGCCTCATGAAATGAGTGAGGGAGGATTCCCTCTTTTTCTGTTGATTGGAATAGTTTCAGAAGGCATGGTACCAGCTCCTCCTTGTCCTTCTGGTAGAATTCGGCTGTGAATCCGTCTGGTCCTGGAGTTTTATTGCTTGATAGGCTGTTAATTATTGCCTCAATTTCAGAGCCTGTTAGTGGTCTACTCAGGCATTCAACTTCTTCCTGGTTTACTCTGGGGAGGTTGTATGCGTCCAGGAATTTATCCATTTCTTCTAGATTTTCTAGTTCATTAGCTTAGAGGTGCTGATAGTATTGTCTGATGGTAGTTTGTATTTCTGTGGGATCGGTGGTGATATCCCCTTTATCATTTTTTACTGCATCTGTTTGATTCTTCTTTCTTTTCTTCTTTCTTAGTCTTGCTAGTGCTCTATCAATTTTGTTGATCACTGCAAAAAACCCGCTCCTGGATTCATTGATTTGTTGAAGGGTTTATTGTGTCTCTATCTCCATCAGTTCTGCTCGGATCTTAGTTATTTCTTGCCTTCTGCTAGTTTTTGAATGTGTTTGCTCTTGCTTCTCTCATTCTTTTAATGGTGATGTTAGGGTATGCATTTTTGATTTTTCCTGCTTTCTCTCGTGGGCAATTAGTGCTATAAATTTCCCTCTACACACTGCTTTAAATGTGACGCAGAGATTCTGGTATGTTGTGCCTTTGTTTTCATTGGTTTCAGAGAATATCTTTCTTTCTCCCTTCATTTCGTTATGTACCCAGTACTCATTAAGGAGCAGGGTGTCCGGTTTCCATGCAGTTGAGCGGTTTTGAGTGAGTTTCTTTATCCTGAGGTCTACTTTGATTGCAATGTGGTCTGAGAGACCGTTTGTAGTAATTTCTGTTATTTTACATTTACTGAGGAGTGCTTTACTTCCAACTATGTGGTCAATGTGGAAATAAGTGTGATGTGGTGCTGAGAAGCATGTATATTCTGTCGATTTGGTGTGGAGCGTTCTGTAGATGTCTCCTAGGTCCGCTTGGTGCAGAGCTGAGTTCAATTCCTGGATATCCTTTTTAGATTTCTGTCTCGTTGGTCTGTCTAATGTTTACAGAGGGCTGTTAAAGTTTCCCATGATTATGATGTGGGAGTCTAAGTCTCTTTTGATCACACTTTAAAGATCAAAAGGTAGAAGCGCAAAGACATTATCTGTGCAATATTAGAAACCTAGTAAGTGGTGGAATTTGGCCTTGAACCCAGATATCTAACTCCAGAGCCTAAGTGCTTCACCCACCTCACTGTGGTGCCTCTCGAGAAAAACAGGTAAGCACACATTCAGAAAGCTGGTGGGCCGGGGGGCTGGCCTTGTACTCAGAGGCCATGGAAGTCCCACGTGGGGTGGCTAGTGGTGTAAGGACAGAGGTCTCGGATGGGCAGAGGGATGTGGACAGGCGCGAGGGGGCGCGGCAGGGACTCGGGGGACTGGGAGTGGCGGCTCGGTGCTGCGGGAGGCGATTAGTGGAAGGCCAGAGGTCTGGGAAGGGCAGAGGGATGGGGACAGGCCCGAGGGTCCGCGGCAGGGATTCCGGGGGACTGGGAGTGGCCGGTTGGGGTTACTCTTGGCTTTTTGCCCTCTCCTGCCGTCGACTGCTCCGGTTTCTTTGGCCTTGCGGCGAGGTGGACAGGGTGAGCTCTCGGGACTGATGGCGGTTGTGGAAGGGGCCTGGGGCCAAGGACAGGCCAGGGCGGCGGGAGAGGCGGACCGGTGGCGTGGCTGGATCTGGGCGCGCTGTCGGACCTTCCACATCACCAGCTGCAGGCAGGCGTTTGCGTCCTCGCTGGAGTTGTGGCCGTCCTGGCTGTCCTGGATGATCTGTCCCAGGTAGTCGGCCGCGAGATTCCTGAGGGAACGCTTGTAGGGGAAACCCAGGTAGTGCGGGAAGAGCACGGCCGTGTCCACCACGGTGCTGTGGATGAGCTTCAGGGCCAGCAGATCGCTCTCCAGGCTGTGCCCGATGAGGATGGTTTGGGCGCTGAAAAAGCTCAGCAGGATGGCTTGCACTTGGGGCAAGGTGATGCTCGTCTTGGCGACGTCGGCCTCGGTGACTCCGGAAAACCTGGTGTTGTAGTCCACGATCTCGTTGTCGGGCTTGACGAAGGTGTCGTACACCACTCGCATGTCGGCGTCCACCACGGTGACGCGGGTCAGCTCTAGGCCATGCGTGGTGTAGCACATCTCACAGTCCAAGGCGTAGATTCCTGGATAAGCGTCTCTGGACAACTCTTTCTTGAAGGTCTCCACGAAGCCATCGAGGCTGTCCTTGCGGCCGTCCCGCACGTGCTGCTTTGCCACCTGGCAGCCCACAGAGCCAGGAGCAGCTGCACAGCAGGTGTACTGGCTAACCCGGCCTCCAGCCACCTGGCTCCAGCGGACCCGCCCCCAGTGATAATAACACAACTGGTCGCGTACACAGCGGCCCGAGGAGGACACCAGGTACTCGGTGCCACAACGGCAGCAGACCCTGCAGGAGGAGTCGCCGGGCCCCTTCCCCTGGCCAGTGAAGAGGACGGCGCCTCCGGGCCGCTCGGGGTGCGGGAAGGGGTAGCCGTTCTCCTCGAGCTGGTCCTGGCTGAGCAGGAACTCCTGGAGGCGGCTGTACAGGGCGGCCCTGCTGAGGCCCGGCATGGAGCTGGGGGTCAGGCCCTTCAGTCTCTTGAGGGTGTTCAGGACCACGTTCAGGTACCTGTTCTTGTTGGGGCTGCAGTCGTAGGCCACCTTCTCCTCGTTCAGCGCCTTCTCCTCGGCCTCCTGCTTGGAGGCGCAGAACTTGAGACACTCTTCGGTGAACAGTTGGAGATAGCCTCGGCGGAGGACGGTGGGGACTTGGCACCCAGACCTTCGGAGGACAATAGGTTTCTTCAAACTCGGTAAGGATGGACGACGGACGATTCGCTTAGAGCTGATGGTGGTGGTGGTCTTGCATGCCATCCCTGACCTGTTGCGCGTCTTCCCTGGCTGTCTGCCGACCTTGGAGCCACTGGAGCGTTGGCTGCTGCTGGCCACGCGGGTTCTCTTGGCATCTGTGCAACCTGTGACCAAGCAAGGGCTGGAAGACTGGGCGATCGTCTTCCTCTTCCTGGGGGCTGAGATGCGGACTCCCGAGGGCCTCTCTGTCAGCCTTGGGGCGGCTGGCAAGCAGCAGGCCGATCCCCTCTGTGCAGGGAAGTAGCACGCCTCCGTCACCACCTTGGGACACGCTGGGGGCACCGCCGGACCCCTGTTCTGGGGCTCCGCCTGGATGTCCACAAATGCGGAGGCCTGGTTGTGCATCTGGGGCACCCGGAGCCCGAAGCTCTGGGCAGGCTGATGAGAGGGCAGGGGGAATTCTGGAGCCTCGAGGGCCGCCTCCTCGGCCACCTTCTTAGCTTCTGGGTATCCAGGTGGGAACCAGCAGGGAGCTGTGGCTCGCAACATCTTGCTGCCTTCGGGAGCACCGGCCTGGCTCTGCACCGCTCCCAACTGGCGGCTTCTTGCCTCCAGGGCCGCCTCCTCGGCCACCTTCTTAGCTTCTGGGTATCCAGGTGGGAACCAGCAGGGAGCTGTGGCTCGCAACATCTTGCTGCCTTCGGGAGCACCGGCCTGGCTCTGCTCCGCTCCCAACTGGCGGCTTCTTGCCTCCAGGGCCGCCTCCTCGGCCACCTTCTTAGCTTCTGGGTATCCAGGTGGGAACCAGCAGGGAGCTGTGGCTCGCAACATCTTGCTGCCTTCGGGCGCACCGGCCTGGCTCTGCTCCTCTCCCAACTGGCGGCTTCAATGAGTGCCGCGGCCGCCACCCGTCGCCTTTATAGACGCACAGGGCAGAGTGGGTGGGACTTCTCCTTGATTGGTTGGTGCTTCCATCCAATCACACTGAGCCTCATCTTCCACCAGACTCCAGCTTGGGAATGCCTCGAGGGGTGCACTAATGGAATCAACTGGAACTCCTGGTTGCTAACCTTGGAGCTAGGTTGCTTTTCCTGAGTTAATTAACTGTCCCTGCAGGGCAGTCCTATAATGGCTACTGGAATTGGGCCACCTAGGATTCATTTCAGCGTCAGGGAGTTTGGTCAACTTGTTTGGGCCCACACAGCACCCCATGGAGCCAGGACTGGGCCAGCAGTCTGCTGCATGCTGCAGGGCAGGGTCTCTCTGGGGTTGCGTTTCCCTGTTCTGTGCACTCCTCCGCTGCGGGCAAATTGAGGACAGGAAGTGGACCGCACCCACTTCTCTCCCACGACTTGGGCAATGTTCAACACAGGGGTTCTTCAAAAGGTTCATAGAAAATGCACATGGTGAAGAAACTATGCATGGGTTTCCACTGGTTTGCACTCAAAGAAACTTGTCCGAACTTCTTATAACCTTTCTGAACTAGATCGAGTTTGAGGCACTGAGAAGGATGAGACATCCACTGAAAAGGACTCCTATCAGAGCAACATGAATTCCACGAAAATTGCAGCAAGAGCAAACATCAAATTTCTGGTGAAGCTTGGGTGGAAGAATGAAGAAATCATAGAGGTTTCCACAAAAGCTTCTAAGGACACTACCCCAAAGAAATGAACTCTTTACGAATGTATAGCTTGTTTCAAGAAGAGGTGAGAAGATGTGGGAGATGAATCCTGCAGTGGCTGTGAAAACCACTGTGCCCAGATCAGCTGCAGTTACGACGAGAGCTATCAGTGGAAATTTTAAACAGGAGGGATCACGATCCTGACGCATCCCTCTGACAAATTGTAAGCGGAAGTTGGAACATGGCTTTACCAATATGACCTCGAAGGCAAAGCATCATCAACGCGACGGCTACCGAGAGGTGGCAGTGGTCCAGTCAAAGGAAAAGGAGGCCAGTCAGGAGCCAACATCATGGCATCAGTGTTTTGGGACACTCAAGGCATTTTGCTTGTTGACTTTCTGAAGGGCCAAACATCTGCTTATTAGGAGAGTGTTCCGAGAAGCTTAGAGAAAGCTTTGGTAGAAACATGCTGGGAAAGTCTCACTAGATCCCTGTTCACCACCTCAGTGCTCTGCTCATTCCTCTCATCAAACAAGGGCAATTGTGTCAGTTTCAATGGGCAGTCCTTAGGAATGCACCTTACGGGCTGCTTTCATTCCTTCTAAATTCTTTTTGTTTCCTAATTATACAAAGTCTCCTTGCCTTGCTTGGAAAGATGAGAGAAAGTCTCCTTGCCTTGCTTGGACAGATGAGAGATGAGATCCTCCTCTTCTCTCCCAGGACAGAATGGTCAGACTTGAGTTTCCTTTCTCCTCACTCTTCTCCTCCTTGAGGGAGGTGCTGTGCCGGACAGACCTGCTCCCGTGTCTAGACACGGGTAGACTCGTTGAAGATCCTCACAGGCAATCCTCCTTGGGGTCAAAGGGGAAGGATTTATTTCTTCAGGGCTCAGTAGTCCTCATCCTTACGCGCACCTTCACCAGCCCAGGGCGGGGTAGCGGAGGGTGAAAGGGCGTGGCTCACAGCCCGTTTCTTCCGCTCGGGCGTCTCCTGGGAGGAACCCTTGTCCAGTGAGCGGGTCTTCGTCTCCACCAAATTCCCTAGGGGGACATTTCTGGCAGCCCTTCTTGTTCAGCAGCTTACGGGGGTCAGGTGGACCTCTGCTAGTCACCAGCCTGAAGCCCTTACTCCATTTCAGCTATTTTGGCAGTTGCCTAGGTGACTTTTGAACCTCGTTACCCAGAACAGCCAACGGAGGAGGGGTGAGAAGAGTGGCCGTCTGGGTTTGCCGCATCGTGCTGCCTTAGAGGAGTTGTGCAGTCTTCGGTTGTGTGATACTTCACCTGGCTGATTTCTGGGAATGCCTCCACAAATTCGCTAAATTCAGTAGCTTTTGCCTTCCAAGATTCACCTGGTTGGTGTGTTGCACCCATTCACTAGTCATTTACATTAGGTATATCTCTTAATGCTATCCCTCCCCCTCCCCCCGCCCATGACAGGCCCCGGTGTGTGATGTTCCCCTTTCTGTGTCCAAGCGTTCTCATACTTCAATTCCCACCTATGAATGAGAACATGCGGTGTTTGCTTTTTTTGTCCTTGCGATAGTTTGCTAAGAATGATGGTTTCCAGCTTCATCCGTGTCCCTCCAAAGGGGATGAACTCATGCTTTTTCATGGCTGCATAGTATTCCATGGTGTATTTGTGCCACATTTTCTTAATCCAGTCTATCATTGATGGACATCTGGGTTGGTTCCAAGTCTTTGCTACTGTGAATGGTGCCGCAATAAACATACGTCTGCGTGTGTCCTTTTAGCAGCATGATTTCTAATCCTATGGGTATATATACCCAGCAATGGGATGGCTGGGTCAAACGGTATTTCTATTTCGAGATCCTTGAGGATTCGCCACACTATCTTCCACTACCGTTGAACTAGTTTACAGTCCCACCAACAGTGTAAAAGTGTTCCTATTTGTCCACTACCTCTCCAGCACCTGTTGTTTCCTGACTTTTTAATGATCGCTATTCTAACTGGTGTGAGATGATATCTCATTGCGGATTTGATTTGCATTTCTCTGATGGCCAGTTTTGATGAGCATTTTTTCATGTGTCTGTTGGCTGCATAAATGTCTTCTTTTGAGAAGTGTCTCGTCATATCCTTCCCCCACTTGTTGATGGGCTTGTTTGGTTTTTCTTGTAACTCTGTTTGAGGTCTTAGTAGATTCTGGATATTAGCCTTTTGTCAGATGAGTAGATTGCAAAAATTTTCTCCCTTTCTGCAGGATGCCTGTTCACTCTCATGGGACTTTCTTTAGCTATGCAGAACGTCTTTAGTGTAATTAGATGCTGTTTGTCAATGTTGGCTTTCGTTGCCATTGCTTTTGGCGTTTTAGACATGAGGTCCTTGCCCATGCCTTTGTCCTCAATGGTATTGGCTGGGTTTTCTCCTAGGGTTTGTATGGTTTAAGATCTAACATTTAAGTCTTTCTTCTGTCTTGAATTAATTTTTGTACAAGGTGTAAGGAAGGGATCCGATTTCAGCTTTCGACATATGGCTAGCCTGTTTTCCCAGCACCATTTTTTTAAATAGGGAATCCTTTCCCCATTTCTTGTTTTTGTCAGGTTTGTCAAAGATCAGATGGTTGTAGATGTGTCGTATTATTTCTGAGGGCTCTATTCTGTTCCATTGGTCTACGGTAACCAAAACGGCAACCGATAGCATGCTCTTTGGTTACTGTAGCCTTCTACTGTAGCTTGAAGTCGGACAGCTTGATGCCTCCATCTTTGTTCTTTTGGCTTAGGATTATGTTGGCAGTGGGGGCCGTTTTGTGGTTCCATATGAGCTTTAAAGCAGTTTTTTCCAGTTCTGTGAAGAAAGTCATTGGTAGTTTGATGGGGATGGCATTGAATCTATAATTTACCTTGGGCAGTATGGCCATTTTCACGATATTGATTCTTCCAATCCGTGATGGTGGAATATTCTTCCATTTGTTTGTCTCCTCTTTTAGTTCGTGGAGCAATGCTTTGTAGTTCTCCTTGAAGAGGTCCTTCACATCCCTTGTTAGTTGGATTCCTAGGCATTTTATTCTCTTTGAAGCAATTGTGAATGGGAGCTCACTCATGATTTGGCTCTCTGTTTGCCTCTTATTGGTGTATAAGAATGCTTGTGATTTTTGCACCTCGATTTTGTATCCTGAGACTTTGCTGAAGTTGCTTATCAGCTTAAGGAGATTTTGGACTGAGACGATGGGGTTTTCTAAATATTCAATCATGTCATCTGCAAACAGGGACAATTTGACTTCCTCTTTTCCTAATTGATTTCTCTTTATTTCTTTCTCCTGCCTGATTGCCCTGGGCAGAAGTTCCAACACTATGTTGAATAGGAGTGGTGAGAGAGGGCATCCCTGTCTTGTGGCAGTTTGCAAAGGGAATGCTTCCACTTTTTGCCCATTCAGTATGATATTGGCTGTGGGTTTGCCCTAAATAGCCCGTATTATTTTGGGAGATGTCCCATCAATACCTAATTTATTGAGAGTTTTTGGCATGAAGGGCTGTTGAATTTTGTCGAAGGCCTTTTCTGCATCTGTTGAGATAATCACGTGGTTTCTGTCTTTGGTCCTGATTATACGCTGGATTATGTTTATTGTTTTGCATATGTTGGACCAGCCTTGCATGTCAGGGATGAAGCCCACTTCATCATGATGGATAAGCTCTTTGATGTGCTGCTGGATTCGGTTTTCCAGTATTTTATGGAGGATTTTCCCATCGATGTTCCTCAGGGACATAGGCCTAAAATTCTCTTTTTGGGTTGTGTCTCTCTCAGGCTTTGGGATCAGGATGATGCCGGCCTCATGAAATGAGTGAGGGAGGATTCCCTCTTTTTCTGTTGATTGGAATAGTTTCAGAAGGCATGGTACCAGCTCCTCCTTGTCCTTCTGGTAGAATTCGGCTGTGAATCCGTCTGGTCCTGGAGTTTTATTGCTTGATAGGCTGTTAATTATTGCCTCAATTTCAGAGCCTGTTAGTGGTCTACTCAGGCATTCAACTTCTTCCTGGTTTACTCTGGGGAGGTTGTATGCGTCCAGGAATTTATCCATTTCTTCTAGATTTTCTAGTTCATTAGCTTAGAGGTGCTGATAGTATTGTCTGATGGTAGTTTGTATTTCTGTGGGATCGGTGGTGATATCCCCTTTATCATTTTTTACTGCATCTGTTTGATTCTTCTTTCTTTTCTTCTTTCTTAGTCTTGCTAGTGCTCTATCAATTTTGTTGATCACTGCAAAAAACCCGCTCCTGGATTCATTGATTTGTTGAAGGGTTTATTGTGTCTCTATCTCCATCAGTTCTGCTCGGATCTTAGTTATTTCTTGCCTTCTGCTAGTTTTTGAATGTGTTTGCTCTTGCTTCTCTCATTCTTTTAATGGTGATGTTAGGGTATGCATTTTTGATTTTTCCTGCTTTCTCTCGTGGGCAATTAGTGCTATAAATTTCCCTCTACACACTGCTTTAAATGTGACGCAGAGATTCTGGTATGTTGTGCCTTTGTTTTCATTGGTTTCAGAGAATATCTTTCTTTCTCCCTTCATTTCGTTATGTACCCAGTACTCATTAAGGAGCAGGGTGTCCGGTTTCCATGCAGTTGAGCGGTTTTGAGTGAGTTTCTTTATCCTGAGGTCTACTTTGATTGCAATGTGGTCTGAGAGACCGTTTGTAGTAATTTCTGTTATTTTACATTTACTGAGGAGTGCTTTACTTCCAACTATGTGGTCAATGTGGAAATAAGTGTGATGTGGTGCTGAGAAGCATGTATATTCTGTCGATTTGGGGTGGAGCGTTCTGTAGATGTCTCCTAGGTCCGCTTGGTGCAGAGCTGAGTTCAATTCCTGGATATCCTTTTTAGATTTCTGTCTCGTTGGTCTGTCTAATGTTTACAGAGGGCTGTTAAAGTTTCCCATGATTATGATGTGGGAGTCTAAGTCTCTTTTGATCACACTTTAAAGATCAAAAGGTAGAAGCGCAAAGACATTATCTGTGCAATATTAGAAACCTAGTAAGTGGTGGAATTTGGCCTTGAACCCAGATATCTAACTCCAGAGCCTAAGTGCTTCACCCACCTCACTGTGGTGCCTCTCGAGAAAAACAGGTAAGCACACATTCAGAAAGCTGGTGGGCCGGGGGGCTGGCCTTGTACTCAGAGGCCATGGAAGTCCCACGTGGGGTGGCTAGTGGTGTAAGGACAGAGGTCTCGGATGGGCAGAGGGATGTGGACAGGCGCGAGGGGGCGCGGCAGGGACTCGGGGGACTGGGAGTGGCGGCTCGGTGCTGCGGGAGGCGATTAGTGGAAGGCCAGAGGTCTGGGAAGGGCAGAGGGATGGGGACAGGCCCGAGGGTCCGCGGCAGGGATTCCGGGGGACTGGGAGTGGCCGGTTGGGGTTACTCTTGGCTTTTTGCCCTCTCCTGCCGTCGACTGCTCCGGTTTCTTTGGCCTTGCGGCGAGGTGGACAGGGTGAGCTCTCGGGACTGATGGCGGTTGTGGAAGGGGCCTGGGGCCAAGGACAGGCCAGGGCGGCGGGAGAGGCGGACCGGTGGCGTGGCTGGATCTGGGCGCGCTGTCGGACCTTCCACATCACCAGCTGCAGGCAGGCGTTTGCGTCCTCGCTGGAGTTGTGGCCGTCCTGGCTGTCCTGGATGATCTGTCCCAGGTAGTCGGCCGCGAGATTCCTGAGGGAACGCTTGTAGGGGAAACCCAGGTAGTGCGGGAAGAGCACGGCCGTGTCCACCACGGTGCTGTGGATGAGCTTCAGGGCCAGCAGATCGCTCTCCAGGCTGTGCCCGATGAGGATGGTTTGGGCGCTGAAAAAGCTCAGCAGGATGGCTTGCACTTGGGGCAAGGTGATGCTCGTCTTGGCGACGTCGGCCTGGGTGACTCCGGAAAACCTGGTGTTGTAGTCCACGATCTCGTTGTCGGGCTTGACGAAGGTGTCGTACACCACTCGCATGTCGGCGTCCACCACGGTGACGCGGGTCAGCTCTAGGCCATGCGTGGTGTAGCACATCTCACAGTCCAAGGCGTAGATTCCTGGATAAGCGTCTCTGGACAACTCTTTCTTGAAGGTCTCCACGAAGCCATCGAGGCTGTCCTTGCGGCCGTCCCGCACGTGCTGCTTTGCCACCTGGCAGCCCACAGAGCCAGGAGCAGCTGCACAGCAGGTGTACTGGCTAACCCGGCCTCCAGCCACCTGGCTCCAGCGGACCCGCCCCCAGTGATAATAACACAACTGGTCGCGTACACAGCGGCCCGAGGAGGACACCAGGTACTCGGTGCCACAACGGCAGCAGACCCTGCAGGAGGAGTCGCCGGGCCCCTTCCCCTGGCCAGTGAAGAGGACGGCGCCTCCGGGCCGCTCGGGGTGCGGGAAGGGGTAGCCGTTCTCCTCGAGCTGGTCCTGGCTGAGCAGGAACTCCTGGAGGCGGCTGTACAGGGCGGCCCTGCTGAGGCCCGGCATGGAGCTGGGGGTCAGGCCCTTCAGTCTCTTGAGGGTGTTCAGGACCACGTTCAGGTACCTGTTCTTGTTGGGGCTGCAGTCGTAGGCCACCTTCTCCTCGTTCAGCGCCTTCTCCTCGGCCTCCTGCTTGGAGGCGCAGAACTTGAGACACTCTTCGGTGAACAGTTGGAGATAGCCTCGGCGGAGGACGGTGGGGACTTGGCACCCAGACCTTCGGAGGACAATAGGTTTCTTCAAACTCGGTAAGGATGGACGACGGACGATTCGCTTAGAGCTGATGGTGGTGGTGGTCTTGCATGCCATCCCTGACCTGTTGCGCGTCTTCCCTGGCTGTCTGCCGACCTTGGAGCCACTGGAGCGTTGGCTGCTGCTGGCCACGCGGGTTCTCTTGGCATCTGTGCAACCTGTGACCAAGCAAGGGCTGGAAGACTGGGCGATCGTCTTCCTCTTCCTGGGGGCTGAGATGCGGACTCCCGAGGGCCTCTCTGTCAGCCTTGGGGCGGCTGGCAAGCAGCAGGCCGATCCCCTCTGTGCAGGGAAGTAGCACGCCTCCGTCACCACCTTGGGACACGCTGGGGGCACCGCCGGACCCCTGTTCTGGGGCTCCGCCTGGATGTCCACAAATGCGGAGGCCTGGTTGTGCATCTGGGGCACCCGGAGCCCGAAGCTCTGGGCAGGCTGATGAGAGGGCAGGGGGAATTCTGGAGCCTCGAGGGCCGCCTCCTCGGCCACCTTCTTAGCTTCTGGGTATCCAGGTGGGAACCAGCAGGGAGCTGTGGCTCGCAACATCTTGCTGCCTTCGGGAGCACCGGCCTGGCTCTGCACCGCTCCCAACTGGCGGCTTCTTGCCTCCAGGGCCGCCTCCTCGGCCACCTTCTTAGCTTCTGGGTATCCAGGTGGGAACCAGCAGGGAGCTGTGGCTCGCAACATCTTGCTGCCTTCGGGAGCACCGGCCTGGCTCTGCTCCGCTCCCAACTGGCGGCTTCTTGCCTCCAGGGCCGCCTCCTCGGCCACCTTCTTAGCTTCTGGGTATCCAGGTGGGAACCAGCAGGGAGCTGTGGCTCGCAACATCTTGCTGCCTTCGGGCGCACCGGCCTGGCTCTGCTCCTCTCCCAACTGGCGGCTTCAATGAGTGCCGCGGCCGCCACCCGTCGCCTTTATAGACGCACAGGGCAGAGTGGGTGGGACTTCTCCTTGATTGGTTGGTGCTTCCATCCAATCACACTGAGCCTCATCTTCCACCAGACTCCAGCTTGGGAATGCCTCGAGGGGTGCACTAATGGAATCAACTGGAACTCCTGGTTGCTAACCTTGGAGCTAGGTTGCTTTTCCTGAGTTAATTAACTGTCCCTGCAGGGCAGTCCTATAATGGCTACTGGAATTGGGCCACCTAGGATTCATTTCAGCGTCAGGGAGTTTGGTCAACTTGTTTGGGCCCACACAGCACCCCATGGAGCCAGGACTGGGCCAGCAGTCTGCTGCATGCTGCAGGGCAGGGTCTCTCTGGGGTTGCGTTTCCCTGTTCTGTGCACTCCTCCGCTGCGGGCAAATTGAGGACAGGAAGTGGACCGCACCCACTTCTCTCCCACGACTTGGGCAATGTTCAACACAGGGGTTCTTCAAAAGGTTCATAGAAAATGCACATGGTGAAGAAACTATGCATGGGTTTCCACTGGTTTGCACTCAAAGAAACTTGTCCGAACTTCTTATAACCTTTCTGAACTAGATCGAGTTTGAGGCACTGAGAAGGATGAGACATCCACTGAAAAGGACTCCTATCAGAGCAACATGAATTCCACGAAAATTGCAGCAAGAGCAAACATCAAATTTCTGGTGAAGCTTGGGTGGAAGAATGAAGAAATCATAGAGGTTTCCACAAAAGCTTCTAAGGACACTACCCCAAAGAAATGAACTCTTTACGAATGTATAGCTTGTTTCAAGAAGAGGTGAGAAGATGTGGGAGATGAATCCTGCAGTGGCTGTGAAAACCACTGTGCCCAGATCAGCTGCAGTTACGACGAGAGCTATCAGTGGAAATTTTAAACAGGAGGGATCACGATCCTGACGCATCCCTCTGACAAATTGTAACCGGAAGTTGGAACATGGCTTTACCAATATGACCTCGAAGGCAAAGCATCATCAACGCGACGGCTACCGAGAGGTGGCAGTGGTCCAGTCAAAGGAAAAGGAGGCCAGTCAGGAGCCAACATCATGGCATCAGTGTTTTGGGACACTCAAGGCATTTTGCTTGTTGACTTTCTGAAGGGCCAAACATCTGCTTATTAGGAGAGTGTTCCGAGAAGCTTAGAGAAAGCTTTGGTAGAAACATGCTGGGAAAGTCTCACTAGATCCCTGTTCACCACCTCAGTGCTCTGCTCATTCCTCTCATCAAACAAGGGCAATTGTGTCAGTTTCAATGGGCAGTCCTTAGGAATGCACCTTACGGGCTGCTTTCATTCCTTCTAAATTCTTTTTGTTTCCTAATTATACAAAGTCTCCTTGCCTTGCTTGGAAAGATGAGAGAAAGTCTCCTTGCCTTGCTTGGACAGATGAGAGATGAGATCCTCCTCTTCTCTCCCAGGACAGAATGGTCAGACTTGAGTTTCCTTTCTCCTCACTCTTCTCCTCCTTGAGGGAGGTGCTGTGCCGGACAGACCTACTCCCGTGTCTAGACACGGGTAGACTCGTTGAAGATCCTCACAGGCAATCCTCCTTGGGGTCAAAGGGGAAGGATTTATTTCTTCAGGGCTCAGTAGTCCTCATCCTTACGCGCACCTTCACCAGCCCAGGGCGGGGTAGCGGAGGGTGAAAGGGCGTGGCTCACAGCCCGTTTCTTCCGCTCGGGCGTCTCCTGGGAGGAACCCTTGTCCAGTGAGCGGGTCTTCGTCTCCACCAAATTCCCTAGGGGGACATTTCTGGCAGCCCTTCTTGTTCAGCAGCTTACGGGGGTCAGGTGGACCTCTGCTAGTCACCAGCCTGAAGCCCTTACTCCATTTCAGCTATTTTGGCAGTTGCCTAGGTGACTTTTGAACCTCGTTACCCAGAACAGCCAACGGAGGAGGGGTGAGAAGAGTGGCCGTCTGGGTTTGCCGCATCGTGCTGCCTTAGAGGAGTTGTGCAGTCTTCGGTTGTGTGATACTTCACCTGGCTGATTTCTGGGAATGCCTCCACAAATTCGCTAAATTCAGTAGCTTTTGCCTTCCAAGATTCACCTGGTTGGTGTGTTGCACCCATTCACTAGTCATTTACATTAGGTATATCTCTTAATGCTATCCCTCCCCCTCCCCCCGCCCATGACAGGCCCCGGTGTGTGATGTTCCCCTTTCTGTGTCCAAGCGTTCTCATACTTCAATTCCCACCTATGAATGAGAACATGCGGTGTTTGCTTTTTTTGTCCTTGCGATAGTTTGCTAAGAATGATGGTTTCCAGCTTCATCCGTGTCCCTCCAAAGGGGATGAACTCATGCTTTTTCATGGCTGCATAGTATTCCATGGTGTATTTGTGCCACATTTTCTTAATCCAGTCTATCATTGATGGACATCTGGGTTGGTTCCAAGTCTTTGCTACTGTGAATGGTGCCGCAATAAACATACGTCTGCGTGTGTCCTTTTAGCAGCATGATTTCTAATCCTATGGGTATATATACCCAGCAATGGGATGGCTGGGTCAAACGGTATTTCTATTTCGAGATCCTTGAGGATTCGCCACACTATCTTCCACTACCGTTGAACTAGTTTACAGTCCCACCAACAGTGTAAAAGTGTTCCTATTTGTCCACTACCTCTCCAGCACCTGTTGTTTCCTGACTTTTTAATGATCGCTATTCTAACTGGTGTGAGATGATATCTCATTGCGGATTTGATTTGCATTTCTCTGATGGCCAGTTTTGATGAGCATTTTTTCATGTGTCTGTTGGCTGCATAAATGTCTTCTTTTGAGAAGTGTCTCGTCATATCCTTCCCCCACTTGTTGATGGGCTTGTTTGGTTTTTCTTGTAACTCTGTTTGAGGTCTTAGTAGATTCTGGATATTAGCCTTTTGTCAGATGAGTAGATTGCAAAAATTTTCTCCCTTTCTGCAGGATGCCTGTTCACTCTCATGGGACTTTCTTTAGCTATGCAGAACGTCTTTAGTGTAATTAGATGCTGTTTGTCAATGTTGGCTTTCGTTGCCATTGCTTTTGGCGTTTTAGACATGAGGTCCTTGCCCATGCCTTTGTCCTCAATGGTATTGGCTGGGTTTTCTCCTAGGGTTTGTATGGTTTAAGATCTAACATTTAAGTCTTTCTTCTGTCTTGAATTAATTTTTGTACAAGGTGTAAGGAAGGGATCCGATTTCAGCTTTCGACATATGGCTAGCCTGTTTTCCCAGCACCATTTTTTTAAATAGGGAATCCTTTCCCCATTTCTTGTTTTTGTCAGGTTTGTCAAAGATCAGATGGTTGTAGATGTGTCGTATTATTTCTGAGGGCTCTATTCTGTTCCATTGGTCTACGGTAACCAAAACGGCAACCGATAGCATGCTCTTTGGTTACTGTAGCCTTCTACTGTAGCTTGAAGTCGGACAGCTTGATGCCTCCATCTTTGTTCTTTTGGCTTAGGATTATGTTGGCAGTGGGGGCCGTTTTGTGGTTCCATATGAGCTTTAAAGCAGTTTTTTCCAGTTCTGTGAAGAAAGTCATTGGTAGTTTGATGGGGATGGCATTGAATCTATAATTTACCTTGGGCAGTATGGCCATTTTCACGATATTGATTCTTCCAATCCGTGATGGTGGAATATTCTTCCATTTGTTTGTCTCCTCTTTTAGTTCGTGGAGCAATGCTTTGTAGTTCTCCTTGAAGAGGTCCTTCACATCCCTTGTTAGTTGGATTCCTAGGCATTTTATTCTCTTTGAAGCAATTGTGAATGGGAGCTCACTCATGATTTGGCTCTCTGTTTGCCTCTTATTGGTGTATAAGAATGCTTGTGATTTTTGCACCTCGATTTTGTATCCTGAGACTTTGCTGAAGTTGCTTATCAGCTTAAGGAGATTTTGGACTGAGACGATGGGGTTTTCTAAATATTCAATCATGTCATCTGCAAACAGGGACAATTTGACTTCCTCTTTTCCTAATTGATTTCTCTTTATTTCTTTCTCCTGCCTGATTGCCCTGGGCAGAAGTTCCAACACTATGTTGAATAGGAGTGGTGAGAGAGGGCATCCCTGTCTTGTGGCAGTTTGCAAAGGGAATGCTTCCACTTTTTGCCCATTCAGTATGATATTGGCTGTGGGTTTGCCCTAAATAGCCCGTATTATTTTGGGAGATGTCCCATCAATACCTAATTTATTGAGAGTTTTTGGCATGAAGGGCTGTTGAATTTTGTCGAAGGCCTTTTCTGCATCTGTTGAGATAATCACGTGGTTTCTGTCTTTGGTCCTGATTATACGCTGGATTATGTTTATTGTTTTGCATATGTTGGACCAGCCTTGCATGTCAGGGATGAAGCCCACTTCATCATGATGGATAAGCTCTTTGATGTGCTGCTGGATTCGGTTTTCCAGTATTTTATGGAGGATTTTCCCATCGATGTTCCTCAGGGACATAGGCCTAAAATTCTCTTTTTGGGTTGTGTCTCTCTCAGGCTTTGGGATCAGGATGATGCCGGCCTCATGAAATGAGTGAGGGAGGATTCCCTCTTTTTCTGTTGATTGGAATAGTTTCAGAAGGCATGGTACCAGCTCCTCCTTGTCCTTCTGGTAGAATTCGGCTGTGAATCCGTCTGGTCCTGGAGTTTTATTGCTTGATAGGCTGTTAATTATTGCCTCAATTTCAGAGCCTGTTAGTGGTCTACTCAGGCATTCAACTTCTTCCTGGTTTACTCTGGGGAGGTTGTATGCGTCCAGGAATTTATCCATTTCTTCTAGATTTTCTAGTTCATTAGCTTAGAGGTGCTGATAGTATTGTCTGATGGTAGTTTGTATTTCTGTGGGATCGGTGGTGATATCCCCTTTATCATTTTTTACTGCATCTGTTTGATTCTTCTTTCTTTTCTTCTTTCTTAGTCTTGCTAGTGCTCTATCAATTTTGTTGATCACTGCAAAAAACCCGCTCCTGGATTCATTGATTTGTTGAAGGGTTTATTGTGTCTCTATCTCCATCAGTTCTGCTCGGATCTTAGTTATTTCTTGCCTTCTGCTAGTTTTTGAATGTGTTTGCTCTTGCTTCTCTCATTCTTTTAATGGTGATGTTAGGGTATGCATTTTTGATTTTTCCTGCTTTCTCTCGTGGGCAATTAGTGCTATAAATTTCCCTCTACACACTGCTTTAAATGTGACGCAGAGATTCTGGTATGTTGTGCCTTTGTTTTCATTGGTTTCAGAGAATATCTTTCTTTCTCCCTTCATTTCGTTATGTACCCAGTACTCATTAAGGAGCAGGGTGTCCGGTTTCCATGCAGTTGAGCGGTTTTGAGTGAGTTTCTTTATCCTGAGGTCTACTTTGATTGCAATGTGGTCTGAGAGACCGTTTGTAGTAATTTCTGTTATTTTACATTTACTGAGGAGTGCTTTACTTCCAACTATGTGGTCAATGTGGAAATAAGTGTGATGTGGTGCTGAGAAGCATGTATATTCTGTCGATTTGGGGTGGAGCGTTCTGTAGATGTCTCCTAGGTCCGCTTGGTGCAGAGCTGAGTTCAATTCCTGGATATCCTTTTTAGATTTCTGTCTCGTTGGTCTGTCTAATGTTTACAGAGGGCTGTTAAAGTTTCCCATGATTATGATGTGGGAGTCTAAGTCTCTTTTGATCACACTTTAAAGATCAAAAGGTAGAAGCGCAAAGACATTATCTGTGCAATATTAGAAACCTAGTAAGTGGTGGAATTTGGCCTTGAACCCAGATATCTAACTCCAGAGCCTAAGTGCTTCACCCACCTCACTGTGGTGCCTCTCGAGAAAAACAGGTAAGCACACATTCAGAAAGCTGGTGGGCCGGGGGGCTGGCCTTGTACTCAGAGGCCATGGAAGTCCCACGTGGGGTGGCTAGTGGTGTAAGGACAGAGGTCTCGGATGGGCAGAGGGATGTGGACAGGCGCGAGGGGGCGCGGCAGGGACTCGGGGGACTGGGAGTGGCGGCTCGGTGCTGCGGGAGGCGATTAGTGGAAGGACAGAGGTCTGGGAAGGGCAGAGGGATGGGGACAGGCCCGAGGGTCCGCGGCAGGGATTCCGGGGGACTGGGAGTGGCCGGTTGGGGTTACTCTTGGCTTTTTGCCCTCTCCTGCCGTCGACTGCTCCGGTTTCTTTGGCCTTGCGGCGAGGTGGACACGGTGAGCTCTCAGGACTGATGGCGGTTGTGGAAGGGGCCTGGGGCCAAGGACAGGCCAGGGCGGCGGGAGAGGCGGACCGGTGGCGTGGCTGGATCTGGGCGCGCTGTCGGACCTTCCACATCACCAGCTGCAGGCAGGCGTTTGCGTCCTCGCTGGAGTTGTGGCCGTCCTGGCTGTCCTGGATGATCTGTCCCAGGTAGTCGGCCGCGAGATTCCTGAGGGAACGCTTGTAGGGGAAACCCAGGTAGTGCGGGAAGAGCACGGCCGTGTCCACCACGGTGCTGTGGATGAGCTTCAGGGCCAGCAGATCGCTCTCCAGGCTGTGCCCGATGAGGATGGTTTGGGCGCTGAAAAAGCTCAGCAGGATGGCTTGCACTTGGGGCAAGGTGATGCTCGTCTTGGCGACGTCGGCCTGGGTGACTCCGGAAAACCTGGTGTTGTAGTCCACGATCTCGTTGTCGGGCTTGACGAAGGTGTCGTACACCACTCGCATGTCGGCGTCCACCACGGTGACGCGGGTCAGCTCTAGGCCATGCGTGGTGTAGCACATCTCACAGTCCAAGGCGTAGATTCCTGGATAAGCGTCTCTGGACAACTCTTTCTTGAAGGTCTCCACGAAGCCATCGAGGCTGTCCTTGCGGCCGTCCCGCACGTGCTGCTTTGCCACCTGGCAGCCCACAGAGCCAGGAGCAGCTGCACAGCAGGTGTACTGGCTAACCCGGCCTCCAGCCACCTGGCTCGAGCGGACCCGCCCCCAGTGATAATAACACAACTGGTCGCGTACACAGCGGCCCGAGGAGGACACCAGGTACTCGGTGCCACAACGGCAGCAGACCCTGCAGGAGGAGTCGCCGGGCCCCTTCCCCTGGCCAGTGAAGAGGACGGCGCCTCCGGGCCGCTCGGGGTGCGGGAAGGGGTAGCCGTTCTCCTCGAGCTGGTCCTGGCTGAGCAGGAACTCCTGGAGGCGGCTGTACAGGGCGGCCCTGCTGAGGCCCGGCATGGAGCTGGGGGTCAGGCCCTTCAGTCTCTTGAGGGTGTTCAGGACCACGTTCAGGTACCTGTTCTTGTTGGGGCTGCAGTCGTAGGCCACCTTCTCCTCGTTCAGCGCCTTCTCCTCGGCCTCCTGCTTGGAGGCGCAGAACTTGAGACACTTCGGTGAACAGTTGGAGATAGCCTCGGCGGAGGACGGTGGGGACTTGGCACCCAGACCTTCGGAGGACAATAGGTTTCTTCAAACTCGGTAAGGATGGACGACGGACGATTCGCTTAGAGCTGATGGTGGTGGTGGTCTTGCATGCCATCCCTGACCTGTTGCGCGTCTTCCCTGGCTGTCTGCCGACCTTGGAGCCACTGGAGCGTTGGCTGCTGCTGGCCACGCGGGTTCTCTTGGCATCTGTGCAACCTGTGACCAAGCAAGGGCTGGAAGACTGGGCGATCGTCTTCCTCTTCCTGGGGGCTGAGATGCGGACTCCCGAGGGCCTCTCTGTCAGCCTTGGGGCGGCTGGCAAGCAGCAGGCCGATCCCCTCTGTGCAGGGAAGTAGCACGCCTCCGTCACCACCTTGGGACACGCTGGGGGCACCGCCGGACCCCTGTTCTGGGGCTCCGCCTGGATGTCCACAAATGCGGAGGCCTGGTTGTGCATCTGGGGCACCCGGAGCCCGAAGCTCTGGGCAGGCTGATGAGAGGGCAGGGGGAATTCTGGAGCCTCGAGGGCCGCCTCCTCGGCCACCTTCTTAGCTTCTGGGTATCCAGGTGGGAACCAGCAGGGAGCTGTGGCTCGCAACATCTTGCTGCCTTCGGGAGCACCGGCCTGGCTCTGCTCCGCTCCCAACTGGCGGCTTCTTGCCTCCAGGGCCGCCTCCTCGGCCACCTTCTTAGCTTCTGGGTATCCAGGTGGGAACCAGCAGGGAGCTGTGGCTCGCAACATCTTGCTGCCTTCGGGAGCACCGGCCTGGCTCTGCTCCGCTCCCAACTGGCGGCTTCTTGCCTCCAGGGCCGCCTCCTCGGCCACCTTCTTAGCTTCTGGGTATCCAGGTGGGAACCAGCAGGGAGCTGTGGCTCGCAACATCTTGCTGCCTTCGGGCGCACCGGCCTGGCTCTGCTCCTCTCCCAACTGGCGGCTTCAATGAGTGCCGCGGCCGCCACCCGTCGCCTTTATAGACGCACAGGGCAGAGTGGGTGGGACTTCTCCTTGATTGGTTGGTGCTTCCATCCAATCACACTGAGCCTCATCTTCCACCAGACTCCAGCTTGGGAATGCCTCGAGGGGTGCACTAATGGAATCAACTGGAACTCCTGGTTGCTAACCTTGGAGCTAGGTTGCTTTTCCTGAGTTAATTAACTGTCCCTGCAGGGCAGTCCTATAATGGCTACTGGAATTGGGCCACCTAGGATTCATTTCAGCGTCAGGGAGTTTGGTCAACTTGTTTGGGCCCACACAGCACCCCATGGAGCCAGGACTGGGCCAGCAGTCTGCTGCATGCTGCAGGGCAGGGTCTCTCTGGGGTTGCGTTTCCCTGTTCTGTGCACTCCTCCGCTGCGGGCAAATTGAGGACAGGAAGTGGACCGCACCCACTTCTCTCCCACGACTTGGGCAATGTTCAACACAGGGGTTCTTCAAAAGGTTCATAGAAAATGCACATGGTGAAGAAACTATGCATGGGTTTCCACTGGTTTGCACTCAAAGAAACTTGTCCGAACTTCTTATAACCTTTCTGAACTAGATCGAGTTTGAGGCACTGAGAAGGATGAGACATCCACTGAAAAGGACTCCTATCAGAGCAACATGAATTCCACGAAAATTGCAGCAAGAGCAAACATCAAATTTCTGGTGAAGCTTGGGTGGAAGAATGAAGAAATCATAGAGGTTTCCACAAAAGCTTCTAAGGACACTACCCCAAAGAAATGAACTCTTTACGAATGTATAGCTTGTTTCAAGAAGAGGTGAGAAGATGTGGGAGATGAATCCTGCAGTGGCTGTGAAAACCACTGTGCCCAGATCAGCTGCAGTTACGACGAGAGCTATCAGTGGAAATTTTAAACAGGAGGGATCACGATCCTGACGCATCCCTCTGACAAATTGTAACCGGAAGTTGGAACATGGCTTTACCAATATGACCTCGAAGGCAAAGCATCATCAACGCGACGGCTACCGAGAGGTGGCAGTGGTCCAGTCAAAGGAAAAGGAGGCCAGTCAGGAGCCAACATCATGGCATCAGTGTTTTGGGACACTCAAGGCATTTTGCTTGTTGACTTTCTGAAGGGCCAAACATCTGCTTATTAGGAGAGTGTTCCGAGAAGCTTAGAGAAAGCTTTGGTAGAAACATGCTGGGAAAGTCTCACTAGATCCCTGTTCACCACCTCAGTGCTCTGCTCATTCCTCTCATCAAACAAGGGCAATTGTGTCAGTTTCAATGGGCAGTCCTTAGGAATGCACCTTACGGGCTGCTTTCATTCCTTCTAAATTCTTTTTGTTTCCTAATTATACAAAGTCTCCTTGCCTTGCTTGGAAAGATGAGAGAAAGTCTCCTTGCCTTGCTTGGACAGATGAGAGATGAGATCCTCCTCTTCTCTCCCAGGACAGAATGGTCAGACTTGAGTTTCCTTTCTCCTCACTCTTCTCCTCCTTGAGGGAGGTGCTGTGCCGGACAGACCTGCTCCCGTGTCTAGACACGGGTAGACTCGTTGAAGATCCTCACAGGCAATCCTCCTTGGGGTCAAAGGGGAAGGATTTATTTCTTCAGGGCTCAGTAGTCCTCATCCTTACGCGCACCTTCACCAGCCCAGGGCGGGGTAGCGGAGGGTGAAAGGGCGTGGCTCACAGCCCGTTTCTTCCGCTCGGGCGTCTCCTGGGAGGAACCCTTGTCCAGTGAGCGGGTCTTCGTCTCCACCAAATTCCCTAGGGGGACATTTCTGGCAGCCCTTCTTGTTCAGCAGCTTACGGGGGTCAGGTGGACCTCTGCTAGTCACCAGCCTGAAGCCCTTACTCCATTTCAGCTATTTTGGCAGTTGCCTAGGTGACTTTTGAACCTCGTTACCCAGAACAGCCAACGGAGGAGGGGTGAGAAGAGTGGCCGTCTGGGTTTGCCGCATCGTGCTGCCTTAGAGGAGTTGTGCAGTCTTCGGTTGTGTGATACTTCACCTGGCTGATTTCTGGGAATGCCTCCACAAATTCGCTAAATTCAGTAGCTTTTGCCTTCCAAGATTCACCTGGTTGGTGTGTTGCACCCATTCACTAGTCATTTACATTAGGTATATCTCTTAATGCTATCCCTCCCCCTCCCCCCGCCCATGACAGGCCCCGGTGTGTGATGTTCCCCTTTCTGTGTCCAAGCGTTCTCATACTTCAATTCCCACCTATGAATGAGAACATGCGGTGTTTGCTTTTTTTGTCCTTGCGATAGTTTGCTAAGAATGATGGTTTCCAGCTTCATCCGTGTCCCTCCAAAGGGGATGAACTCATGCTTTTTCATGGCTGCATAGTATTCCATGGTGTATTTGTGCCACATTTTCTTAATCCAGTCTATCATTGATGGACATCTGGGTTGGTTCCAAGTCTTTGCTACTGTGAATGGTGCCGCAATAAACATACGTCTGCGTGTGTCCTTTTAGCAGCATGATTTCTAATCCTATGGGTATATATACCCAGCAATGGGATGGCTGGGTCAAACGGTATTTCTATTTCGAGATCCTTGAGGATTCGCCACACTATCTTCCACTACCGTTGAACTAGTTTACAGTCCCACCAACAGTGTAAAAGTGTTCCTATTTGTCCACTACCTCTCCAGCACCTGTTGTTTCCTGACTTTTTAATGATCGCTATTCTAACTGGTGTGAGATGATATCTCATTGCGGATTTGATTTGCATTTCTCTGATGGCCAGTTTTGATGAGCATTTTTTCATGTGTCTGTTGGCTGCATAAATGTCTTCTTTTGAGAAGTGTCTCGTCATATCCTTCCCCCACTTGTTGATGGGCTTGTTTGGTTTTTCTTGTAACTCTGTTTGAGGTCTTAGTAGATTCTGGATATTAGCCTTTTGTCAGATGAGTAGATTGCAAAAATTTTCTCCCTTTCTGCAGGATGCCTGTTCACTCTCATGGGACTTTCTTTAGCTATGCAGAACGTCTTTAGTGTAATTAGATGCTGTTTGTCAATGTTGGCTTTCGTTGCCATTGCTTTTGGCGTTTTAGACATGAGGTCCTTGCCCATGCCTTTGTCCTCAATGGTATTGGCTGGGTTTTCTCCTAGGGTTTGTATGGTTTAAGATCTAACATTTAAGTCTTTCTTCTGTCTTGAATTAATTTTTGTACAAGGTGTAAGGAAGGGATCCGATTTCAGCTTTCGACATATGGCTAGCCTGTTTTCCCAGCACCATTTTTTTAAATAGGGAATCCTTTCCCCATTTCTTGTTTTTGTCAGGTTTGTCAAAGATCAGATGGTTGTAGATGTGTCGTATTATTTCTGAGGGCTCTATTCTGTTCCATTGGTCTACGGTAACCAAAACGGCAACTGATAGCATGCTCTTTGGTTACTGTAGCCTTCTACTGTAGCTTGAAGTCGGACAGCTTGATGCCTCCATCTTTGTTCTTTTGGCTTAGGATTATGTTGGCAGTGGGGGCCGTTTTGTGGTTCCAGATGAGCTTTAAAGCAGTTTTTTCCAGTTCTGTGAAGAAAGTCATTGGTAGTTTGATGGGGATGGCATTGAATCTATAATTTACCTTGGGCAGTATGGCCATTTTCACGATATTGATTCTTCCAATCCGTGATGGTGGAATATTCTTCCATTTGTTTGTCTCCTCTTTTAGTTCGTGGAGCAATGCTTTGTAGTTCTCCTTGAAGAGGTCCTTCACATCCCTTGTTAGTTGGATTCCTAGGCATTTTATTCTCTTTGAAGCAATTGTGAATGGGAGCTCACTCATGATTTGGCTCTCTGTTTGCCTCTTATTGGTGTATAAGAATGCTTGTGATTTTTGCACCTCGATTTTGTATCCTGAGACTTTGCTGAAGTTGCTTATCAGCTTAAGGAGATTTTGGACTGAGACGATGGGGTTTTCTAAATATTCAATCATGTCATCTGCAAACAGGGACAATTTGACTTCCTCTTTTCCTAATTGATTTCTCTTTATTTCTTTCTCCTGCCTGATTGCCCTGGGCAGAAGTTCCAACACTATGTTGAATAGGAGTGGTGAGAGAGGGCATCCCTGTCTTGTGGCAGTTTGCAAAGGGAATGCTTCCACTTTTTGCCCATTCAGTATGATATTGGCTGTGGGTTTGCCCTAAATAGCCCGTATTATTTTGGGAGATGTCCCATCAATACCTAATTTATTGAGAGTTTTTGGCATGAAGGGCTGTTGAATTTTGTCGAAGGCCTTTTCTGCATCTGTTGAGATAATCACGTGGTTTCTGTCTTTGGTCCTGATTATACGCTGGATTATGTTTATTGTTTTGCATATGTTGGACCAGCCTTGCATGTCAGGGATGAAGCCCACTTCATCATGATGGATAAGCTCTTTGATGTGCTGCTGGATTCGGTTTTCCAGTATTTTATGGAGGATTTTCCCATCGATGTTCCTCAGGGACATAGGCCTAAAATTCTCTTTTTGGGTTGTGTCTCTCTCAGGCTTTGGGATCAGGATGATGCCGGCCTCATGAAATGAGTGAGGGAGGATTCCCTCTTTTTCTGTTGATTGGAATAGTTTCAGAAGGCATGGTACCAGCTCCTCCTTGTCCTTCTGGTAGAATTCGGCTGTGAATCCGTCTGGTCCTGGAGTTTTATTGCTTGATAGGCTGTTAATTATTGCCTCAATTTCAGAGCCTGTTAGTGGTCTACTCAGGCATTCAACTTCTTCCTGGTTTACTCTGGGGAGGTTGTATGCGTCCAGGAATTTATCCATTTCTTCTAGATTTTCTAGTTCATTAGCTTAGAGGTGCTGATAGTATTGTCTGATGGTAGTTTGTATTTCTGTGGGATCGGTGGTGATATCCCCTTTATCATTTTTTACTGCATCTGTTTGATTCTTCTTTCTTTTCTTCTTTCTTAGTCTTGCTAGTGCTCTATCAATTTTGTTGATCACTGCAAAAAACCCGCTCCTGGATTCATTGATTTGTTGAAGGGTTTATTGTGTCTCTATCTCCATCAGTTCTGCTCGGATCTTAGTTATTTCTTGCCTTCTGCTAGTTTTTGAATGTGTTTGCTCTTGCTTCTCTCATTCTTTTAATGGTGATGTTAGGGTATGCATTTTTGATTTTTCCTGCTTTCTCTCGTGGGCAATTAGTGCTATAAATTTCCCTCTACACACTGCTTTAAATGTGACGCAGAGATTCTGGTATGTTGTGCCTTTGTTTTCATTGGTTTCAGAGAATATCTTTCTTTCTCCCTTCATTTCGTTATGTACCCAGTACTCATTCAGGAGCAGGGTGTCCGGTTTCCATGCAGTTGAGCGGTTTTGAGTGAGTTTCTTTATCCTGAGGTCTACTTTGATTGCAATGTGGTCTGAGAGACCGTTTGTAGTAATTTCTGTTATTTTACATTTACTGAGGAGTGCTTTACTTCCAACTATGTGGTCAATGTGGAAATAAGTGTGATGTGGTGCTGAGAAGCATGTATATTCTGTGGATTTGGGGTGGAGCGTTCTGTAGATGTCTCCTAGGTCCGCTTGGTGCAGAGCTGAGTTCAATTCCTGGATATCCTTTTTAGATTTCTGTCTCGTTGGTCTGTCTAATGTTTACAGAGGGCTGTTAAAGTTTCCCATGATTATGATGTGGGAGTCTAAGTCTCTTTTGATCACACTTTAAAGATCAAAAGGTAGAAGCGCAAAGACATTATCTGTGCAATATTAGAAACCTAGTAAGTGGTGGAATTTGGCCTTGAACCCAGATATCTAACTCCAGAGCCTAAGTGCTTCACCCACCTCACTGTGGTGCCTCTCGAGAAAAACAGGTAAGCACACATTCAGAAAGCTGGTGGGCCGGGGGGCTGGCCTTGTACTCAGAGGCCATGGAAGTCCCACGTGGGGTGGCTAGTGGTGTAAGGACAGAGGTCTCGGATGGGCAGAGGGATGTGGACAGGCGCGAGGGGGCGCGGCAGGGACTCGGGGGACTGGGAGTGGCGGCTCGGTGCTGCGGGAGGCGATTAGTGGAAGGACAGAGGTCTGGGAAGGGCAGAGGGATGGGGACAGGCCCGAGGGTCCGCGGCAGGGATTCCGGGGGACTGGGAGTGGCCGGTTGGGGTTACTCTTGGCTTTTTGCCCTCTCCTGCCGTCGACTGCTCCGGTTTCTTTGGCCTTGCGGCGAGGTGGACAGGGTGAGCTCTCGGGACTGATGGCGGTTGTGGAAGGGGCCTGGGGCCAAGGACAGGCCAGGGCGGCGGGAGAGGCGGACCGGTGGCGTGGCTGGATCTGGGCGCGCTGTCGGACCTTCCACATCACCAGCTGCAGGCAGGCGTTTGCGTCCTCGCTGGAGTTGTGGCCGTCCTGGCTGTCCTGGATGATCTGTCCCAGGTAGTCGGCCGCGAGATTCCTGAGGGAACGCTTGTAGGGGAAACCCAGGTAGTGCGGGAAGAGCACGGCCGTGTCCACCACGGTGCTGTGGATGAGCTTCAGGGCCAGCAGATCGCTCTCCAGGCTGTGCCCGATGAGGATGGTTTGGGCGCTGAAAAAGCTCAGCAGGATGGCTTGCACTTGGGGCAAGGTGATGCTCGTCTTGGCGACGTCGGCCTCGGTGACTCCGGAAAACCTGGTGTTGTAGTCCACGATCTCGTTGTCGGGCTTGACGAAGGTGTCGTACACCACTCGCATGTCGGCGTCCACCACGGTGACGCGGGTCAGCTCTAGGCCATGCGTGGTGTAGCACATCTCACAGTCCAAGGCGTAGATTCCTGGATAAGCGTCTCTGGACAACTCTTTCTTGAAGGTCTCCACGAAGCCATCGAGGCTGTCCTTGCGGCCGTCCCGCACGTGCTGCTTTGCCACCTGGCAGCCCACAGAGCCAGGAGCAGCTGCACAGCAGGTGTACTGGCTAACCCGGCCTCCAGCCACCTGGCTCGAGCGGACCCGCCCCCAGTGATAATAACACAACTGGTCGCGTACACAGCGGCCCGAGGAGGACACCAGGTACTCGGTGCCACAACGGCAGCAGACCCTGCAGGAGGAGTCGCCGGGCCCCTTCCCCTGGCCAGTGAAGAGGACGGCGCCTCCGGGCCGCTCGGGGTGCGGGAAGGGGTAGCCGTTCTCCTCGAGCTGGTCCTGGCTGAGCAGGAACTCCTGGAGGCGGCTGTACAGGGCGGCCCTGCTGAGGCCCGGCATGGAGCTGGGGGTCAGGCCCTTCAGTCTCTTGAGGGTGTTCAGGACCACGTTCAGGTACCTGTTCTTGTTGGGGCTGCAGTCGTAGGCCACCTTCTCCTCGTTCAGCGCCTTCTCCTCGGCCTCCTGCTTGGAGGCGCAGAACTTGAGACACTCTTCGGTGAACAGTTGGAGATAGCCTCGGCGGAGGACGGTGGGGACTTGGCACCCAGACCTTCGGAGGACAATAGGTTTCTTCAAACTCGGTAAGGATGGACGACGGACGATTCGCTTAGAGCTGATGGTGGTGGTGGTCTTGCATGCCATCCCTGACCTGTTGCGCGTCTTCCCTGGCTGTCTGCCGACCTTGGAGCCACTGGAGCGTTGGCTGCTGCTGGCCACGCGGGTTCTCTTGGCATCTGTGCAACCTGTGACCAAGCAAGGGCTGGAAGACTGGGCGATCGTCTTCCTCTTCCTGGGGGCTGAGATGCGGACTCCCGAGGGCCTCTCTGTCAGCCTTGGGGCGGCTGGCAAGCAGCAGGCCGATCCCCTCTGTGCAGGGAAGTAGCACGCCTCCGTCACCACCTTGGGACACGCTGGGGGCACCGCCGGACCCCTGTTCTGGGGCTCCGCCTGGATGTCCACAAATGCGGAGGCCTGGTTGTGCATCTGGGGCACCCGGAGCCCGAAGCTCTGGGCAGGCTGATGAGAGGGCAGGGGGAATTCTGGAGCCTCGAGGGCCGCCTCCTCGGCCACCTTCTTAGCTTCTGGGTATCCAGGTGGGAACCAGCAGGGAGCTGTGGCTCGCAACATCTTGCTGCCTTCGGGAGCACCGGCCTGGCTCTGCTCCGCTCCCAACTGGCGGCTTCTTGCCTCCAGGGCCGCCTCCTCGGCCACCTTCTTAGCTTCTGGGTATCCAGGTGGGAACCAGCAGGGAGCTGTGGCTCGCAACATCTTGCTGCCTTCGGGAGCACCGGCCTGGCTCTGCTCCGCTCCCAACTGGCGGCTTCTTGCCTCCAGGGCCGCCTCCTCGGCCACCTTCTTAGCTTCTGGGTATCCAGGTGGGAACCAGCAGGGAGCTGTGGCTCGCAACATCTTGCTGCCTTCGGGAGCACCGGCCTGGCTCTGCTCCTCTCCCAACTGGCGGCTTCAATGAGTGCCGCGGCCGCCACCCGTCGCCTTTATAGACGCACAGGGCAGAGTGGGTGGGACTTCTCCTTGATTGGTTGGTGCTTCCATCCAATCACACTGAGCCTCATCTTCCACCAGACTCCAGCTTGGGAATGCCTCAAGGGGTGCACTAATGGAATCAACTGGAACTCCTGGTTGCTAACCTTGGAGCTAGGTTGCTTTTCCTGAGTTAATTAACTGTCCCTGCAGGGCAGTCCTATAATGGCTACTGGAATTGGGCCACCTAGGATTCATTTCAGCGTCAGGGAGTTTGGTCAACTTGCTTGGGCCCACACAGCACCCCATGGAGCCAGGACTGGGCCAGCAGTCTGCTGCATGCTGCAGGGCAGGATCTCTCTGGGGTTGCGTTTCCCTGCTCTCTGCACTCCTCCGCTGCGGGCAAATTGAGGACAGGAAGTGGACCGCACCCACTTCTCTCCCACGACTTGGGCAATGTTCAACACAGGGGTTCTTCAAAAGGTTCATAGAAAATGCACATGGTGAAGAAACTATGCATGGGTTTCCACTGGTTTGCACTCAAAGAAACTTGTCCGAACTTCTTATAACCTTTCTGAACTAGATCGAGTTTGAGGCACTGAGAAGGATGAGACATCCACTGAAAAGGACTCCTATCAGAGCAACATGAATTCCACGAAAATTGCAGCAAGAGCAAACATCAAATTTCTGGTGAAGCTTGGGTGGAAGAATGAAGAAATCATTGATGTTTTCACAAAAGCTTCTAAGGACACTACCCCAAAGAAATGAACTCTTTACGAATGTATAGCTTGTTTCAAGAAGAGGTGAGAAGATGTGGGAGATGAATCCTGCAGTGGCTGTGAAAACCACTGTGCCCAGATCAGCTGCAGTTACGACGAGAGCTATCAGTGGAAATTTTAAACAGGAGGGATCACGATCCTGACGCATCCCTCTGACAAATTGTAACCGGAAGTTGGAACATGGCTTTACCAATATGACCTCGAAGGCAAAGCATCATCAACGCGACGGCTACCGAGAGGTGGCAGTGGTCCAGTCAAAGGAAAAGGAGGCCAGTCAGGAGCCAACATCATGGCATCAGTGTTTTGGGACACTCAAGGCATTTTGCTTGTTGACTTTCTGAAGGGCCAAACATCTGCTTATTAGGAGAGTGTTCCGAGAAGCTTAGAGAAAGCTTTGGTAGAAACATGCTGGGAAAGTCTCACTAGATCCCTGTTCACCACCTCAGTGCTCTGCTCATTCCTCTCATCAAACAAGGGCAATTGTGTCAGTTTCAATGGGCAGTCCTTAGGAATGCACCTTACGGGCTGCTTTCATTCCTTCTAAATTCTTTTTGTTTCCTAATTATACAAAGTCTCCTTGCCTTGCTTGGAAAGATGAGAGAAAGTCTCCTTGCCTTGCTTGGACAGATGAGAGATGAGATCCTCCTCTTCTCTCCCAGGACAGAATGGTCAGACTTGAGTTTCCTTTCTCCTCACTCTTCTCCTCCTTGAGGGAGGTGCTGTGCCGGACAGACCTGCTCCCGTGTCTAGACACGGGTAGACTCGTTGAAGATCCTCACAGGCAATCCTCCTTGGGGTCAAAGGGGAAGGATTTATTTCTTCAGGGCTCAGTAGTCCTCATCCTTACGCGCACCTTCACCAGCCCAGGGCGGGGTAGCGGAGGGTGAAAGGGCGTGGCTCACAGCCCGTTTCTTCCGCTCGGGCGTCTCCTGGGAGGAACCCTTGTCCAGTGAGCGGGTCTTCGTCTCCACCAAATTCCCTAGGGGGACATTTCTGGCAGCCCTTCTTGTTCAGCAGCTTACGGGGGTCAGGTGGACCTCTGCTAGTCACCAGCCTGAAGCCCTTACTCCATTTCAGCTATTTTGGCAGTTGCCTAGGTGACTTTTGAACCTCGTTACCCAGAACAGCCAACGGAGGAGGGGTGAGAAGAGTGGCCGTCTGGGTTTGCCGCATCGTGCTGCCTTAGAGGAGTTGTGCAGTCTTCGGTTGTGTGATACTTCACCTGGCTGATTTCTGGGAATGCCTCCACAAATTCGCTAAATTCAGTAGCTTTTGCCTTCCAAGATTCACCTGGTTGGTGTGTTGCACCCATTCACTAGTCATTTACATTAGGTATATCTCTTAATGCTATCCCTCCCCCTCCCCCCGCCCATGACAGACCCCGGTGTGTGATGTTCCCCTTTCTGTGTCCAAGCGTTCTCATACTTCAATTCCCACCTATGAATGAGAACATGCGGTGTTTGCTTTTTTTGTCCTTGCGATAGTTTGCTAAGAATGATGGTTTCCAGCTTCATCCGTGTCCCTCCAAAGGGGATGAACTCATGCTTTTTCATGGCTGCATAGTATTCCATGGTGTATTTGTGCCACATTTTCTTAATCCAGTCTATCATTGATGGACATCTGGGTTGGTTCCAAGTCTTTGCTACTGTGAATGGTGCCGCAATAAACATACGTCTGCGTGTGTCCTTTTAGCAGCATGATTTCTAATCCTATGGGTATGTATACCCAGCAATGGGATGGCTGGGTCAAATGGTATTTCTATTTCGAGATCCTTGAGGATTCGCCACACTATCTTCCACTACCGTTGAACTAGTTTACAGTCCCACCAACAGTGTAAAAGTGTTCCTATTTGTCCACTACCTCTCCAGCACCTGTTGTTTCCTGACTTTTTAATGATCGCTATTCTAACTGGTGTGAGATGATATCTCATTGCGGATTTGATTTGCATTTCTCTGATGGCCAGTGTTGATGAGCATTTTTTCATGTGTCTGTTGGCTGCATAAATGTCTTCTTTTGAGAAGTGTCTCTTCATATCCTTCCCCCACTTGTTGATGGGCTTGTTTGGTTTTTCTTGTAACTCTGTTTGAGGTCTTAGTAGATTCTGGATATTAGCCTTTTGTCAGATGAGTAGATTGCAAAAATTTTCTCCCTTTCTGCAGGATGCCTGTTCACTCTCATGGGAGTTTCTTTAGCTATGCAGAACGTCTTTAGTGTAATTAGATGCTGTTTGTCAATGTTGGCTTTCGTTGCCATTGCTTTTGGCGTTTTAGACATGAGGTCCTTGCCCATGCCTTTGTCCTCAATGGTATTGGCTGGGTTTTCTCCTAGGGTTTGTATGGTTTAAGATCTAACATTTAAGTCTTTCATCTGTCTTGAATTAATTTTTGTACAAGGTGTAAGGAAGGGATCCGATATCAGCTTTCGACATATGGCTAGCCTGTTTTCCCAGCACCATTTTTTTAAATAGGGAATCCTTTCCCCATTTCTTGTTTTTGTCAGGTTTGTCAAAGATCAGATGGTTGTAGATGTGTCGTATTATTTCTGAGGGCTCTATTCTGTTCCATTGGTCTACGGTAACCAAAACGGCAACCGATAGCATGCTCTTTGGTTACTGTAGCCTTCTACTGTAGCTTGAAGTCGGACAGCTTGATGCCTCCATCTTTGTTCTTTTGGCTTAGGATTATGTTGGCAGTGGGGGCCGTTTTGTGGTTCCATATGAGCTTTAAAGCAGTTTTTTCCAGTTCTGTGAAGAAAGTCATTGGTAGTTTGATGGGGATGGCATTGAATCTATAATTTACCTTGGGCAGTATGGCCATTTTCACGATATTGATTCTTCCAATCCGTGATGGTGGAATATTCTTCCATTTGTTTGTCTCCTCTTTTAGTTCGTGGAGCAATGCTTTGTAGTTCTCCTTGAAGAGGTCCTTCACATCCCTTGTTAGTTGGATTCCTAGGCATTTTATTCTCTTTGAAGCAATTGTGAATGGGAGCTCACTCATGATTTGGCTCTCTGTTTGCCTCTTATTGGTGTATAAGAATGCTTGTGATTTTTGCACCTCGATTTTGTATCCTGAGACTTTGCTGAAGTTGCTTATCAGCTTAAGGAGATTTTGGACTGAGACGATGGGGTTTTCTAAATATTCAATCATGTCATCTGCAAACAGGGACAATTTGACTTCCTCTTTTCCTAATTGATTTCTCTTTATTTCTTTCTCCTGCCTGATTGCCCTGGGCAGAAGTTCCAACACTATGTTGAATAGGAGTGGTGAGAGAGGGCATCCCTGTCTTGTGGCAGTTTGCAAAGGGAATGCTTCCACTTTTTGCCCATTCAGTATGATATTGGCTGTGGGTTTGCCCTAAATAGCCCGTATTATTTTGGGAGATGTCCCATCAATACCTAATTTATTGAGAGTTTTTGGCATGAAGGGCTGTTGAATTTTGTCAAAGGCCTTTTCTGCATCTGTTGAGATAATCACGTGGTTTCTGTCTTTGGTCCTGATTATACGCTGGATTATGTTTATTGTTTTGCATATGTTGGACCAGCCTTGCATGTCAGGGATGAAGCCCACTTCATCATGATGGATAAGCTCTTTGATGTGCTGCTGGATTCGGTTTTCCAGTATTTTATGGAGGATTTTCCCATCGATGTTCCTCAGGGACATAGGCCTAAAATTCTCTTTTTGGGTTGTGTCTCTCTCAGGCTTTGGGATCAGGATGATGCCGGCCTCATGAAATGAGTGAGGGAGGATTCCCTCTTTTTCTGTTGATTGGAATAGTTTCAGAAGGCATGGTACCAGCTCCTCCTTGTCCTTCTGGTAGAATTCGGCTGTGAATCCGTCTGGTCCTGGAGTTTTATTGCTTGATAGGCTGTTAATTATTGCCTCAATTTCAGAGCCTGTTAGTGGTCTACTCAGGCATTCAACTTCTTCCTGGTTTACTCTGGGGAGGTTGTATGCGTCCAGGAATTTATCCATTTCTTCTAGATTTTCTAGTTCATTAGCTTAGAGGTGTTGATAGTATTGTCTGATGGTAGTTTGTATTTCTGTGGGATCGGTGGTGATATCCCCTTTATCATTTTTTACTGCATCTGTTTGATTCTTCTTTCTTTTCTTCTTTCTTAGTCTTGCTAGTGCTCTATCAATTTTGTTGATCACTGCAAAAAACCCGCTCCTGGATTCATTGATTTGTTGAAGGGTTTATTGTGTCTCTATCTCCATCAGTTCTGCTCGGATCTTAGTTATTTCTTGCCTTCTGCTAGTTTTTGAATGTGTTTGCTCTTGCTTCTCTCATTCTTTTAATGGTGATGTTAGGGTATGCATTTTTGATTTTTCCTGCTTTCTCTCGTGGGCAATTAGTGCTATAAATTTCCCTCTACACACTGCTTTAAATGTGACGCAGAGATTCTGGTATGTTGTGCCTTTGTTTTCATTGGTTTCAGAGAATATCTTTCTTTCTCCCTTCATTTCGTTATGTACCCAGTACTCATTAAGGAGCAGGGTGTCCGGTTTCCATGCAGTTGAGCGGTTTTGAGTGAGTTTCTTTATCCTGAGGTCTACTTTGATTGCAATGTGGTCTGAGAGACCGTTTGTAGTAATTTCTGTTATTTTACATTTACTGAGGAGTGCTTTACTTCCAACTATGTGGTCAATGTGGAAATAAGTGTGATGTGGTGCTGAGAAGCATGTATATTCTGTCGATTTGGTGTGGAGCGTTCTGTAGATGTCTCCTAGGTCCGCTTGGTGCAGAGCTGAGTTCAATTCCTGGATATCCTTTTTAGATTTCTGTCTCGTTGGTCTGTCTAATGTTTACAGAGGGCTGTTAAAGTTTCCCATGATTATGATGTGGGAGTCTAAGTCTCTTTTGATCACACTTTAAAGATCAAAAGGTAGAAGCGCAAAGACATTATCTGTGCAATATTAGAAACCTAGTAAGTGGTGGAATTTGGCCTTGAACCCAGATATCTAACTCCAGAGCCTAAGTGCTTCACCCACCTCACTGTGGTGCCTCTCGAGAAAAACAGGTAAGCACACATTCAGAAAGCTGGTGGGCCGGGGGGCTGGCCTTGTACTCAGAGGCCATGGAAGTCCCACGTGGGGTGGCTAGTGGTGTAAGGACAGAGGTCTCGGATGGGCAGAGGGATGTGGACAGGCGCGAGGGGGCGCGGCAGGGACTCGGGGGACTGGGAGTGGCGGCTCGGTGCTGCGGGAGGCGATTAGTGGAAGGACAGAGGTCTGGGAAGGGCAGAGGGATGGGGACAGGCCCGAGGGTCCGCGGCAGGGATTCCGGGGGACTGGGAGTGGCCGGTTGGGGTTACTCTTGGCTTTTTGCCCTCTCCTGCCGTCGACTGCTCCGGTTTCTTTGGCCTTGCGGCGAGGTGGACAGGGTGAGCTCTCGGGACTGATGGCGGTTGTGGAAGGGGCCTGGGGCCAAGGACAGGCCAGGGCGGCGGGAGAGGCGGACCGGTGGCGTGGCTGGATCTGGGCGCGCTGTCGGACCTTCCACATCACCAGCTGCAGGCAGGCGTTTGCGTCCTCGCTGGAGTTGTGGCCGTCCTGGCTGTCCTGGATGATCTGTCCCAGGTAGTCGGCCGCGAGATTCCTGAGGGAACGCTTGTAGGGGAAACCCAGGTAGTGCGGGAAGAGCACGGCCGTGTCCACCACGGTGCTGTGGATGAGCTTCAGGGCCAGCAGATCGCTCTCCAGGCTGTGCCCGATGAGGATGGTTTGGGCGCTGAAAAAGCTCAGCAGGATGGCTTGCACTTGGGGCAAGGTGATGCTCGTCTTGGCGACGTCGGCCTCGGTGACTCCGGAAAACCTGGTGTTGTAGTCCACGATCTCGTTGTCGGGCTTGACGAAGGTGTCGTACACCACTCGCATGTCGGCGTCCACCACGGTGACGCGGGTCAGCTCTAGGCCATGCGTGGTGTAGCACATCTCACAGTCCAAGGCGTAGATTCCTGGATAAGCGTCTCTGGACAACTCTTTCTTGAAGGTCTCCACGAAGCCATCGAGGCTGTCCTTGCGGCCGTCCCGCACGTGCTGCTTTGCCACCTGGCAGCCCACAGAGCCAGGAGCAGCTGCACAGCATGTGTACTGGCTAACCCGGCCTCCAGCCACCTGGCTCGAGCGGACCCGCCCCCAGTGATAATAACACAACTGGTCGCGTACACAGCGGCCCGAGGAGGACACCAGGTACTCGGTGCCACAACGGCAGCAGACCCTGCAGGAGGAGTCGCCGGGCCCCTTCCCCTGGCCAGTGAAGAGGACGGCGCCTCCGGGCCGCTCGGGGTGCGGGAAGGGGTAGCCGTTCTCCTCGAGCTGGTCCTGGCTGAGCAGGAACTCCTGGAGGCGGCTGTACAGGGCGGCCCTGCTGAGGCCCGGCATGGAGCTGGGGGTCAGGCCCTTCAGTCTCTTGAGGGTGTTCAGGACCACGTTCAGGTACCTGTTCTTGTTGGGGCTGCAGTCGTAGGCCACCTTCTCCTCGTTCAGCGCCTTCTCCTCGGCCTCCTGCTTGGAGGCGCAGAACTTGAGACACTCTTCGGTGAACAGTTGGAGATAGCCTCGGCGGAGGACGGTGGGGACTTGGCACCCAGACCTTCGGAGGACAATAGGTTTCTTCAAACTCGGTAAGGATGGACGACGGACGATTCGCTTAGAGCTGATGGTGGTGGTGGTCTTGCATGCCATCCCTGACCTGTTGCGCGTCTTCCCTGGCTGTCTGCCGACCTTGGAGCCACTGGAGCGTTGGCTGCTGCTGGCCACGCGGGTTCTCTTGGCATCTGTGCAACCTGTGACCAAGCAAGGGCTGGAAGACTGGGCGATCGTCTTCCTCTTCCTGGGGGCTGAGATGCGGACTCCCGAGGGCCTCTCTGTCAGCCTTGGGGCGGCTGGCAAGCAGCAGGCCGATCCCCTCTGTGCAGGGAAGTAGCACGCCTCCGTCACCACCTTGGGACACGCTGGGGGCACCGCCGGACCCCTGTTCTGGGGCTCCGCCTGGATGTCCACAAATGCGGAGGCCTGGTTGTGCATCTGGGGCACCCGGAGCCCGAAGCTCTGGGCAGGCTGATGAGAGGGCAGGGGGAATTCTGGAGCCTCGAGGGCCGCCTCCTCGGCCACCTTCTTAGCTTCTGGGTATCCAGGTGGGAACCAGCAGGGAGCTGTGGCTCGCAACATCTTGCTGCCTTCGGGAGCACCGGCCTGGCTCTGCTCCGCTCCCAACTGGCGGCTTCTTGCCTCCAGGGCCGCCTCCTCGGCCACCTTCTTAGCTTCTGGGTATCCAGGTGGGAACCAGCAGGGAGCTGTGGCTCGCAACATCTTGCTGCCTTCGGGAGCACCGGCCTGGCTCTGCTCCTCTCCCAACTGGCGGCTTCAATGAGTGCCGCGGCCGCCACCCGTCGCCTTTGTAGACGCACAGGGCAGAGTGGGTGGGACTTCTCCTTGATTGGTTGGTGCTTCCATCCAATCACACTGAGCCTCATCTTCCACCAGACTCCAGCTTGGGAATGCCTCAAGGGGTGCACTAATGGAATCAACTGGAACTCCTGGTTGCTAACCTTGGAGCTAGGTTGCTTTTCCTGAGTTAATTAACTGTCCCTGCAGGGCAGTCCTATAATGGCTACTGGAATTGGGCCACCTAGGATTCATTTCAGCGTCAGGGAGTTTGGTCAACTTGCTTGGGCCCACACAGCACCCCATGGAGCCAGGACTGGGCCAGCAGTCTGCTGCATGCTGCAGGGCAGGATCTCTCTGGGGTTGCGTTTCCCTGCTCTCTGCACTCCTCCGCTGCGGGCAAATTGAGGACAGGAAGTGGACCGCACCCACTTCTCTCCCACGACTTGGGCAATGTTCAACACAGGGGTTCTTCAAAAGGTTCATAGAAAATGCACATGGTGAAGAAACTATGCATGGGTTTCCACTGGTTTGCACTCAAATAAACTTGTCCGAACTTCTTATAACCTTTCTGAACTAGATCGAGTTTGAGGCACTGAGAAGGATGAGACATCCACTGAAAAGGACTCCTATCAGAGCAACATGAATTCCACGAAAATTGCAGCAAGAGCAAACATCAAATTTCTGGTGAAGCTTGGGTGGAAGAATGAAGAAATCATTGATGTTTTCACAAAAGCTTCTAAGGACACTACCCCAAAGAAATGAACTCTTTACGAATGTATAGCTTGTTTCAAGAAGAGGTGAGAAGATGTGGGAGATGAATCCTGCAGTGGCTGTGAAAACCACTGTGCCCAGATCAGCTGCAGTTACGACGAGAGCTATCAGTGGAAATTTTAAACAGGAGGGATCACGATCCTGACGCATCCCTCTGACAAATTGTAAGCGGAAGTTGGAACATGGCTTTACCAATATGACCTCGAAGGCAAAGCATCATCAACGCGACGGCTACCGAGAGGTGGCAGTGGTCCAGTCAAAGGAAAAGGAGGCCAGTCAGGAGCCAACATCATGGCATCAGTGTTTTGGGACACTCAAGGCATTTTGCTTGTTGACTTTCTGAAGGGCCAAACATCTGCTTATTAGGAGAGTGTTCCGAGAAGCTTAGAGAAAGCTTTGGTAGAAACATGCTGGGAAAGTCTCACTAGATCCCTGTTCACCACCTCAGTGCTCTGCTCATTCCTCTCATCAAACAAGGGCAATTGTGTCAGTTTCAATGGGCAGTCCTTAGGAATGCACCTTACGGGCTGCTTTCATTCCTTCTAAATTCTTTTTGTTTCCTAATTATACAAAGTCTCCTTGCCTTGCTTGGAAAGATGAGAGAAAGTCTCCTTGCCTTGCTTGGACAGATGAGAGATGAGATCCTCCTCTTCTCTCCCAGGACAGAATGGTCAGACTTGAGTTTCCTTTCTCCTCACTCTTCTCCTCCTTGAGGGAGGTGCTGTGCCGGACAGACCTGCTCCCGTGTCTAGACACGGGTAGACTCGTTGAAGATCCTCACAGGCAATCCTCCTTGGGGTCAAAGGGGAAGGATTTATTTCTTCAGGGCTCAGTAGTCCTCATCCTTACGCGCACCTTCACCAGCCCAGGGCGGGGTAGCGGAGGGTGAAAGGGCGTGGCTCACAGCCCGTTTCTTCCGCTCGGGCGTCTCCTGGGAGGAACCCTTGTCCAGTGAGCGGGTCTTCGTCTCCACCAAATTCCCTAGGGGGACATTTCTGGCAGCCCTTCTTGTTCAGCAGCTTACGGGGGTCAGGTGGACCTCTGCTAGTCACCAGCCTGAAGCCCTTACTCCATTTCAGCTATTTTGGCAGTTGCCTAGGTGACTTTTGAACCTCGTTACCCAGAACAGCCAACGGAGGAGGGGTGAGAAGAGTGGCCGTCTGGGTTTGCCGCATCGTGCTGCCTTAGAGGAGTTGTGCAGTCTTCGGTTGTGTGATACTTCACCTGGCTGATTTCTGGGAATGCCTCCACAAATTCGCTAAATTCAGTAGCTTTTGCCTTCCAAGATTCACCTGGTTGGTGTGTTGCACCCATTCACTAGTCATTTACATTAGGTATATCTCTTAATGCTATCCCTCCCCCTCCCCCCGCCCATGACAGGCCCCGGTGTGTGATGTTCCCCTTTCTGTGTCCAAGCGTTCTCATACTTCAATTCCCACCTATGAATGAGAACATGCGGTGTTTGCTTTTTTCGTCCTTGCGATAGTTTGCTAAGAATGATGGTTTCCAGCTTCATCCGTGTCCCTCCAAAGGGGATGAACTCATGCTTTTTCATGGCTGCATAGTATTCCATGGTGTATTTGTGCCACATTTTCTTAATCCAGTCTATCATTGATGGACATCTGGGTTGGTTCCAAGTCTTTGCTACTGTGAATGGTGCCGCAATAAACATACGTCTGCGTGTGTCCTTTTAGCAGCATGATTTCTAATCCTATGGGTATATATACCCAGCAATGTGATGGCTGGGTCAAACGGTATTTCTATTTTGAGATCCTTGAGGATTCGCCACACTATCTTCCACTACCGTTGAACTAGTTTACAGTCCCACCAACAGTGTAAAAGTGTTCCTATTTGTCCACTACCTCTCCAGCACCTGTTGTTTCCTGACTTTTTAATGATCGCTATTCTAACTGGTGTGAGATGATATCTCATTGCGGATTTGATTTGCATTTCTCTGATGGCCAGTTTTGATGAGCATTTTTTCATGTGTCTGTTGGCTGCATAAATGTCTTCTTTTGAGAAGTGTCTCTTCATATCCTTCCCCCACTTGTTGATGGGCTTGTTTGGTTTTTCTTGTAACTCTGTTTGAGGTCTTAGTAGATTCTGGATATTAGCCTTTTGTCAGATGAGTAGATTGCAAAAATTTTCTCCCTTTCTGCAGGATGCCTGTTCACTCTCATGGGACTTTCTTTAGCTATGCAGAACGTCTTTAGTGTAATTAGATGCTGTTTGTCAATGTTGGCTTTCGTTGCCATTGCTTTTGGCGTTTTAGACATGAGGTCCTTGCCCATGCCTTTGTCCTCAATGGTATTGGCTGGGTTTTCTCCTAGGGTTTGTATGGTTTAAGATCTAACATTTAAGTCTTTCTTCTGTCTTGAATTAATTTTTGTACAAGGTGTAAGGAAGGGATCCGATTTCAGCTTTCGACATATGGCTAGCCTGTTTTCCCAGCACCATTTTTTTAAATAGGGAATCCTTTCCCCATTTCTTGTTTTTGTCAGGTTTGTCAAAGATCAGATGGTTGTAGATGTGTCGTATTATTTCTGAGGGCTCTATTCTGTTCCATTGGTCTACGGTAACCAAAACGGCAACCGATAGCATGCTCTTTGGTTACTGTAGCCTTCTACTGTAGCTTGAAGTCGGACAGCTTGATGCCTCCATCTTTGTTCTTTTGGCTTAGGATTATGTTGGCAGTGGGGGCCGTTTTGTGGTTCCATATGAGCTTTAAAGCAGTTTTTTCCAGTTCTGTGAAGAAAGTCATTGGTAGTTTGATGGGGATGGCATTGAATCTATAATTTACCTTGGGCAGTATGGCCATTTTCACGATATTGATTCTTCCAATCCGTGATGGTGGAATATTCTTCCATTTGTTTGTCTCCTCTTTTAGTTCGTGGAGCAATGCTTTGTAGTTCTCCTTGAAGAGGTCCTTCACATCCCTTGTTAGTTGGATTCCTAGGCATTTTATTCTCTTTGAAGCAATTGTGAATGGGAGCTCACTCATGATTTGGCTCTCTGTTTGCCTCTTATTGGTGTATAAGAATGCTTGTGATTTTTGCACCTCGATTTTGTATCCTGAGACTTTGCTGAAGTTGCTTATCAGCTTAAGGAGATTTTGGACTGAGACGATGGGGTTTTCTAAATATTCAATCATGCCATCTGCAAACAGGAACAATTTGACTTCCTCTTTTCCTAATTGATTTCTCTTTATTTCTTTCTCCTGCCTGATTGCCCTGGGCAGAAGTTCCAACACTATGTTGAATAGGAGTGGTGAGAGAGGGCATCCCTGTCTTGTGGCAGTTTGCAAAGGGAATGCTTCCACTTTTTGCCCATTCAGTATGATATTGGCTGTGGGTTTGCCCTAAATAGCCCGTATTATTTTGGGAGATGTCCCATCAATACCTAATTTATTGAGAGTTTTTGGCATGAAGGGCTGTTGAATTTTGTCGAAGGCCTTTTCTGCATCTGTTGAGATAATCACGTGGTTTCTGTCTTTGGTCCTGATTATACGCTGGATTATGTTTATTGTTTTGCATATGTTGGACCAGCCTTGCATGTCAGGGATGAAGCCCACTTCATCATGATGGATAAGCTCTTTGATGTGCTGCTGGATTCGGTTTTCCAGTATTTTATGGAGGATTTTCCCATCGATGTTCCTCAGGGACATAAGCCTAAAATGCTCTTTTTGGGTTGTGTCTCTCTCAGGCTTTGGGATCAGGATGATGCCGGCCTCATGAAATGAGTGAGGGAGGATTCCCTCTTTTTCTGTTGATTGGAATAGTTTCAGAAGGCATGGTACCAGCTCCTCCTTGTCCTTCTGGTAGAATTCGGCTGTGAATCCGTCTGGTCCTGGAGTTTTATTGCTTGATAGGCTGTTAATTATTGCCTCAATTTCAGAGCCTGTTAGTGGTCTACTCAGGCATTCAACTTCTTCCTGGTTTACTCTGGGGAGGTTGTATGCGTCCAGGAATTTATCCATTTCTTCTAGATTTTCTAGTTCATTAGCTTAGAGGTGCTGATAGTATTGTCTGATGGTAGTTTGTATTTCTGTGGGATCGGTGGTGATATCCCCTTTATCATTTTTTACTGCATCTGTTTGATTCTTCTTTCTTTTCTTCTTTCTTAGTCTTGCTAGTGCTCTATCAATTTTGTTGATCACTGCAAAAAACCCGCTCCTGGATTCATTGATTTGTTGAAGGGTTTATTGTGTCTCTATCTCCATCAGTTCTGCTCGGATCTTAGTTATTTCTTGCCTTCTGCTAGTTTTTGAATGTGTTTGCTCTTGCTTCTCTCATTCTTTTAATGGTGATGTTAGGGTATGCATTTTTGATTTTTCCTGCTTTCTCTCGTGGGCAATTAGTGCTATAAATTTCCCTCTACACACTGCTTTAAATGTGACGCAGAGATTCTGGTATGTTGTGCCTTTGTTTTCATTGGTTTCAGAGAATATCTTTCTTTCTGCCTTCATTTCGTTATGTACCCAGTACTCATTCAGGTGCAGGTTGTCCGGATTCTATGCAGTTGAGCGGTTTTGAGTGAGTTTCTTTATCCTGAGGTCTACTTTGATTGCAATGTGGTCTGAGAGACCGTTTGTAGTAATTTCTGTTATTTTACATTTACTGAGGAGTGCTTTACTTCCAACTATGTGGTCAATGTGGAAATAAGTGTGATGTGGTGCTGAGAAGCATGTATATTCTGTCGATTTGGTGTGGAGCGTTCTGTAGATGTCTCCTAGGTCCGCTTGGTGCAGAGCTGAGTTCAATTCCTGGATATCCTTTTTAGATTTCTGTCTCGTTGGTCTGTCTAATGTTTACAGAGGGCTGTTAAAGTTTCCCATGATTATGATGTGGGAGTCTAAGTCTCTTTTGATCACACTTTAAAGATCAAAAGGTAGAAGCGCAAAGACATTATCTGTGCAATATTAGAAACCTAGTAAGTGGTGGAATTTGGCCTTGAACCCAGATATCTAACTCCAGAGCCTAAGTGCTTCACCCACCTCACTGTGGTGCCTCTCGAGAAAAACAGGTAAGCACACATTCAGAAAGCTGGTGGGCCGGGGGGCTGGCCTTGTACTCAGAGGCCATGGAAGTCCCACGTGGGGTGGCTAGTGGTGTAAGGACAGAGGTCTCGGATGGGCAGAGGGATGTGGACAGGCGCGAGGGGGCGCGGCAGGGACTCGGGGGACTGGGAGTGGCGGCTCGGTGCTGCGGGAGGCGATTAGTGGAAGGACAGAGGTCTGGGAAGGGCAGAGGGATGGGGACAGGCCCGAGGGTCCGCGGCAGGGATTCCGGGGGACTGGGAGTGGCCGGTTGGGGTTACTCTTGGCTTTTTGCCCTCTCCTGCCGTCGACTGCTCCGGTTTCTTTGGCCTTGCGGCGAGGTGGACAGGGTGAGCTCTCGGGACTGATGGCGGTTGTGGAAGGGGCCTGGGGCCAAGGACAGGCCAGGGCGGCGGGAGAGGCGGACCGGTGGCGTGGCTGGATCTGGGCGCGCTGTCGGACCTTCCACATCACCAGCTGCAGGCAGGCGTTTGCGTCCTCGCTGGAGTTGTGGCCGTCCTGGCTGTCCTGGATGATCTGTCCCAGGTAGTCGGCCGCGAGATTCCTGAGGGAACGCTTGTAGGGGAAACCCAGGTAGTGCGGGAAGAGCACGGCCGTGTCCACCACGGTGCTGTGGATGAGCTTCAGGGCCAGCAGATCGCTCTCCAGGCTGTGCCCGATGAGGATGGTTTGGGCGCTGAAAAAGCTCAGCAGGATGGCTTGCACTTGGGGCAAGGTGATGCTCGTCTTGGCGACGTCGGCCTCGGTGACTCCGGAAAACCTGGTGTTGTAGTCCACGATCTCGTTGTCGGGCTTGACGAAGGTGTCGTACACCACTCGCATGTCGGCGTCCACCACGGTGACGCGGGTCAGCTCTAGGCCATGCGTGGTGTAGCACATCTCACAGTCCAAGGCGTAGATTCCTGGATAAGCGTCTCTGGACAACTCTTTCTTGAAGGTCTCCACGAAGCCATCGAGGCTGTCCTTGCGGCCGTCCCGCACGTGCTGCTTTGCCACCTGGCAGCCGACAGAGCCAGGAGCAGCTGCACAGCATGTGTACTGGCTAACCCGGCCTCCAGCCACCTGGCTCGAGCGGACCCGCCCCCAGTGATAATAACACAACTGGTCGCGTACACAGCGGCCCGAGGAGGACACCAGGTACTCGGTGCCACAACGGCAGCAGACCCTGCAGGAGGAGTCGCCGGGCCCCTTCCCCTGGCCAGTGAAGAGGACGGCGCCTCCGGGCCGCTCGGGGTGCGGGAAGGGGTAGCCGTTCTCCTCGAGCTGGTCCTGGCTGAGCAGGAACTCCTGGAGGCGGCTGTACAGGGCGGCCCTGCTGAGGCCCGGCATGGAGCTGGGGGTCAGGCCCTTCAGTCTCTTGAGGGTGTTCAGGACCACGTTCAGGTACCTGTTCTTGTTGGGGCTGCAGTCGTAGGCCACCTTCTCCTCGTTCAGCGCCTTCTCCTCGGCCTCCTGCTTGGAGGCGCAGAACTTGAGACACTCTTCGGTGAACAGTTGGAGATAGCCTCGGCGGAGGACGGTGGGGACTTGGCACCCAGACCTTCGGAGGACAATAGGTTTCTTCAAACTCGGTAAGGATGGACGACGGACGATTCGCTTAGAGCTGATGGTGGTGGTGGTCTTGCATGCCATCCCTGACCTGTTGCGCGTCTTCCCTGGCTGTCTGCCGACCTTGGAGCCACTGGAGCGTTGGCTGCTGCTGGCCACGCGGGTTCTCTTGGCATCTGTGCAACCTGTGACCAAGCAAGGGCTGGAAGACTGGGCGATCGTCTTCCTCTTCCTGGGGGCTGAGATGCGGACTCCCGAGGGCCTCTCTGTCAGCCTTGGGGCGGCTGGCAAGCAGCAGGCCGATCCCCTCTGTGCAGGGAAGTAGCACGCCTCCGTCACCACCTTGGGACACGCTGGGGGCACCGCCGGACCCCTGTTCTGGGGCTCCGCCTGGATGTCCACAAATGCGGAGGCCTGGTTGTGCATCTGGGGCACCCGGAGCCCGAAGCTCTGGGCAGGCTGATGAGAGGGCAGGGGGAATTCTGGAGCCTCGAGGGCCGCCTCCTCGGCCACCTTCTTAGCTTCTGGGTATCCAGGTGGGAACCAGCAGGGAGCTGTGGCTCGCAACATCTTGCTGCCTTCGGGAGCACCGGCCTGGCTCTGCTCCGCTCCCAACTGGCGGCTTCTTGCCTCCAGGGCCGCCTCCTCGGCCACCTTCTTAGCTTCTGGGTATCCAGGTGGGAACCAGCAGGGAGCTGTGGCTCGCAACATCTTGCTGCCTTCGGGAGCACCGGCCTGGCTCTGCTCCTCTCCCAACTGGCGGCTTCAATGAGTGCCGCGGCCGCCACCCGTCGCCTTTATAGACGCACAGGGCAGAGTGGGTGGGACTTCTCCTTGATTGGTTGGTGCTTCCATCCAATCACACTGAGCCTCATCTTCCACCAGACTCCAGCTTGGGAATGCCTCAAGGGGTGCACTAATGGAATCAACTGGAACTCCTGGTTGCTAACCTTGGAGCTAGGTTGCTTTTCCTGAGTTAATTAACTGTCCCTGCAGGGCAGTCCTATAATGGCTACTGGAATTGGGCCACCTAGGATTCATTTCAGCGTCAGGGAGTTTGGTCAACTTGCTTGGGCCCACACAGCACCCCATGGAGCCAGGACTGGGCCAGCAGTCTGCTGCATGCTGCAGGGCAGGATCTCTCTGGGGTTGCGTTTCCCTGCTCTCTGCACTCCTCCGCTGCGGGCAAATTGAGGACAGGAAGTGGACCGCACCCACTTCTCTCCCACGACTTGGGCAATGTTCAACACAGGGGTTCTTCAAAAGGTTCATAGAAAATGCACATGGTGAAGAAACTATGCATGGGTTTCCACTGGTTTGCACTCAAAGAAACTTGTCCGAACTTCTTATAACCTTTCTGAACTAGATCGAGTTTGAGGCACTGAGAAGGATGAGACATCCACTGAAAAGGACTCCTATCAGAGCAACATGAATTCCACGAAAATTGCAGCAAGAGCAAACATCAAATTTCTGGTGAAGCTTGGGTGGAAGAATGAAGAAATCATTGATGTTTTCACAAAAGCTTCTAAGGACACTACCCCAAAGAAATGAACTCTTTACGAATGTATAGCTTGTTTCAAGAAGAGGTGAGAAGATGTGGGAGATGAATCCTGCAGTGGCTGTGAAAACCACTGTGCCCAGATCAGCTGCAGTTACGACGAGAGCTATCAGTGGAAATTTTAAACAGGAGGGATCACGATCCTGACGCATCCCTCTGTCAAATTGTAACCGGAAGTTGGAACATGGCTTTACCAATATGACCTCGAAGGCAAAGCATCATCAAAGCGACGGCTACCGAGAGGTGGCAGTGGTCCAGTCAAAGGAAAAGGAGGCCAGTCAGGAGCCAACATCATGGCATCAGTGTTTTGGGACACTCAAGGCATTTTGCTTGTTGACTTTCTGAAGGGCCAAACATCTGCTTATTAGGAGAGTGTTCCGAGAAGCTTAGAGAAAGCTTTGGTAGAAACATGCTGGGAAAGTCTCACTAGATCCCTGTTCACCACCTCAGTGCTCTGCTCATTCCTCTCATCAAACAAGGGCAATTGTGTCAGTTTCAATGGGCAGTCCTTAGGAATGCACCTTACGGGCTGCTTTCATTCCTTCTAAATTCTTTTTGTTTCCTAATTATACAAAGTCTCCTTGCCTTGCTTGGAAAGATGAGAGAAAGTCTCCTTGCCTTGCTTGGACAGATGAGAGATGAGATCCTCCTCTTCTCTCCCAGGACAGAATGGTCAGACTTGAGTTTCCTTTCTCCTCACTCTTCTCCTCCTTGAGGGAGGTGCTGTGCCGGACAGACCTGCTCCCGTGTCTAGACACGGGTAGACTCGTTGAAGATCCTCACAGGCAATCCTCCTTGGGGTCAAAGGGGAAGGATTTATTTCTTCAGGGCTCAGTAGTCCTCATCCTTACGCGCACCTTCACCAGCCCAGGGCGGGGTAGCGGAGGGTGAAAGGGCGTGGCTCACAGCCCGTTTCTTCCGCTCGGGCGTCTCCTGGGAGGAACCCTTGTCCAGTGAGCGGGTCTTCGTCTCCACCAAATTCCCTAGGGGGACATTTCTGGCAGCCCTTCTTGTTCAGCAGCTTACGGGGGTCAGGTGGACCTCTGCTAGTCACCAGCCTGAAGCCCTTACTCCATTTCAGCTATTTTGGCAGTTGCCTAGGTGACTTTTGAACCTCGTTACCCAGAACAGCCAACGGAGGAGGGGTGAGAAGAGTGGCCGTCTGGGTTTGCCGCATCGTGCTGCCTTAGAGGAGTTGTGCAGTCTTCGGTTGTGTGATACTTCACCTGGCTGATTTCTGGGAATGCCTCCACAAATTCGCTAAATTCAGTAGCTTTTGCCTTCCAAGATTCACCTGGTTGGTGTGTTGCACCCATTCACTAGTCATTTACATTAGGTATATCTCTTAATGCTATCCCTCCCCCTCCCCCCGCCCATGACAGGCCCCGGTGTGTGATGTTCCCCTTTCTGTGTCCAAGCGTTCTCATACTTCAATTCCCACCTATGAATGAGAACATGCGGTGTTTGCTTTTTTTGTCCTTGCGATAGTTTGCTAAGAATGATGGTTTCCAGCTTCATCCGTGTCCCTCCAAAGGGGATGAACTCATGCTTTTTCATGGCTGCATAGTATTCCATGGTGTATTTGTGCCACATTTTCTTAATCCAGTCTATCATTGATGGACATCTGGGTTGGTTCCAAGTCTTTGCTACTGTGAATGGTGCCGCAATAAACATACGTCTGCGTGTGTCCTTTTAGCAGCATGATTTCTAATCCTATGGGTATATATACCCAGCAATGGGATGGCTGGGTCAAACGGTATTTCTATTTTGAGATCCTTGAGGATTCGCCACACTATCTTCCACTACCGTTGAACTAGTTTACAGTCCCACCAACAGTGTAAAAGTGTTCCTATTTGTCCACTACCTCTCCAGCACCAGTTGTTTCCTGACTTTTTAATGATCGCTATTCTAACTGGTGTGAGATGATATCTCATTGCGGATTTGATTTGCATTTCTCTGATGGCCAGTTTTGATGAGCATTTTTTCATGTGTCTGTTGGCTGCATAAATGTCTTCTTTTGAGAAGTGTCTCTTCATATCCTTCCCCCACTTGTTGATGGGCTTGTTTGGTTTTTCTTGTAACTCTGTTTGAGGTCTTAGTAGATTCTGGATATTAGCCTTTTGTCAGATGAGTAGATTGCAAAAATTTTCTCCCTTTCTGCAGGATGCCTGTTCACTCTCATGGGACTTTCTTTAGCTATGCAGAACGTCTTTAGTGTAATTAGATGCTGTTTGTCAATGTTGGCTTTCGTTGCCATTGCTTTTGGCGTTTTAGACATGAGGTCCTTGCCCATGCCTTTGTCCTCAATGGTATTGGCTGGGTTTTCTCCTAGGGTTTGTATGGTTTAAGATCTAACATTTAAGTCTTTCATCTGTCTTGAATTAATTTTTGTACAAGGTGTAAGGAAGGGATCCGATTTCAGCTTTCGACGTATGGCTAGCCTGTTTTCCCAGCACCATTTTTTTAAATAGGGAATCCTTTCCCCATTTCTTGTTTTTGTCAGGTTTGTCAAAGATCAGATGGTTGTAGATGTGTCGTATTATTTCTGAGGGCTCTATTCTGTTCCATTGGTCTACGGTAACCAAAACGGCAACCGATAGCATGCTCTTTGGTTACTGTAGCCTTCTACTGTAGCTTGAAGTCGGACAGCTTGATGCCTCCATCTTTGTTCTTTTGGCTTAGGATTATGTTGGCAGTGGGGGCCGTTTTGTGGTTCCATATGAGCTTTAAAGCAGTTTTTTCCAGTTCTGTGAAGAAAGTCATTGGTAGTTTGATGGGGATGGCATTGAATCTATAATTTACCTTGGGCAGTATGGCCATTTTCACGATATTGATTCTTCCAATCCGTGATGGTGGAATATTCTTCCATTTGTTTGTCTCCTCTTTTAGTTCGTGGAGCAATGCTTTGTAGTTCTCCTTGAAGAGGTCCTTCACATCCCTTGTTAGTTGGATTCCTAGGCATTTTATTCTCTTTGAAGCAATTGTGAATGGGAGCTCACTCATGATTTGGCTCTCTGTTTGCCTCTTATTGGTGTATAAGAATGCTTGTGATTTTTGCACCTCGATTTTGTATCCTGAGACTTTGCTGAAGTTGCTTATCAGCTTAAGGAGATTTTGGACTGAGACGATGGGGTTTTCTAAATATTCAATCATGTCATCTGCAAACAGGGACAATTTGACTTCCTCTTTTCCTAATTGATTTCTCTTTATTTCTTTCTCCTGCCTGATTGCCCTGGGCAGAAGTTCCAACACTATGTTGAATAGGAGTGGTGAGAGAGGGCATCCCTGTCTTGTGGCAGTTTGCAAAGGGAATGCTTCCACTTTTTGCCCATTCAGTATGATATTGGCTGTGGGTTTGCCCTAAATAGCCCGTATTATTTTGGGAGATGTCCCATCAATACCTAATTTATTGAGAGTTTTTGGCATGAAGGGCTGTTGAATTTTGTCGAAGGCCTTTTCTGCATCTGTTGAGATAATCACGTGGTTTCTGTCTTTGGTCCTGATTATACGCTGGATTATGTTTATTGTTTTGCATATGTTGGACCAGCCTTGCATGTCAGGGATGAAGCCCACTTCATCATGATGGATAAGCTCTTTGATGTGCTGCTGGATTCGGTTTTCCAGTATTTTATGGAGGATTTTCCCATCGATGTTCCTCAGGGACATAGGCCTAAAATTCTCTTTTTGGGTTGTGTCTCTCTCAGGCTTTGGGATCAGGATGATGCCGGCCTCATGAAATGAGTGAGGGAGGATTCCCTCTTTTTCTGTTGATTGGAATAGTTTCAGAAGGCATGGTACCAGCTCCTCCTTGTCCTTCTGGTAGAATTCGGCTGTGAATCCGTCTGGTCCTGGAGTTTTATTGCTTGATAGGCTGTTAATTATTGCCTCAATTTCAGAGCCTGTTAGTGATCTACTCAGGCATTCAACTTCTTCCTGGTTTACTCTGGGGAGGTTGTATGCGTCCAGGAATTTATCCATTTCTTCTAGATTTTCTAGTTCATTAGCTTAGAGGTGCTGATAGTATTGTCTGATGGTAGTTTGTATTTCTGTGGGATTGGTGGTGATATCCCCTTTATCATTTTTTACTGCATCTGTTTGATTCTTCTTTCTTTTCTTCTTTCTTAGTCTTGCTAGTGCTCTATCAATTTTGTTGATCACTGCAAAAAACCCGCTCCTGGATTCATTGATTTGTTGAAGGGTTTATTGTGTCTCTATCTCCATCAGTTCTGCTCGGATCTTAGTTATTTCTTGCCTTCTGCTAGTTTTTGAATGTGTTTGCTCTTGCTTCTCTCATTCTTTTAATGGTGATGTTAGGGTATGCATTTTTGATTTTTCCTGCTTTCTCTCGTGGGCAATTAGTGCTATAAATTTCCCTCTACACACTGCTTTAAATGTGACGCAGAGATTCTGGTATGTTGTGCCTTTGTTTTCATTGGTTTCAGAGAATATCTTTCTTTCTCCCTTCATTTCGTTATGTACCCAGTACTCATTAAGGAGCAGGGTGTCCGGTTTCCATGCAGTTGAGCGGTTTTGAGTGAGTTTCTTTATCCTGAGGTCTACTTTGATTGCAATGTGGTCTGAGAGACCGTTTGTAGTAATTTCTGTTATTTTACATTTACTGAGGAGTGCTTTACTTCCAACTATGTGGTCAATGTGGAAATAAGTGTGATGTGGTGCTGAGAAGCATGTATATTCTGTCGATTTGGTGTGGAGCGTTCTGTAGATGTCTCCTAGGTCCGCTTGGTGCAGAGCTGAGTTCAATTCCTGGATATCCTTTTTAGATTTCTGTCTCGTTGGTCTGTCTAATGTTTACAGAGGGCTGTTAAAGTTTCCCATGATTATGATGTGGGAGTCTAAGTCTCTTTTGATCACACTTTAAAGATCAAAAGGTAGAAGCGCAAAGACATTATCTGTGCAATATTAGAAACCTAGTAAGTGGTGGAATTTGGCCTTGAACCCAGATATCTAACTCCAGAGCCTAAGTGCTTCACCCACCTCACTGTGGTGCCTCTCGAGAAAAACAGGTAAGCACACATTCAGAAAGCTGGTGGGCCGGGGGGCTGGCCTTGTACTCAGAGGCCATGGAAGTCCCACGTGGGGTGGCTAGTGGTGTAAGGACAGAGGTCTCGGATGGGCAGAGGGATGTGGACAGGCGCGAGGGGGCGCGGCAGGGACTCGGGGGACTGGGAGTGGCGGCTCGGTGCTGCGGGAGGCGATTAGTGGAAGGCCAGAGGTCTGGGAAGGGCAGAGGGATGGGGACAGGCCCGAGGGTCCGCGGCAGGGATTCCGGGGGACTGGGAGTGGCCGGTTGGGGTTACTCTTGGCTTTTTGCCCTCTCCTGCCGTCGACTGCTCCGGTTTCTTTGGCCTTGCGGCGAGGTGGACAGGGTGAGCTCTCGGGACTGATGGCGGTTGTGGAAGGGGCCTGGGGCCAAGGACAGGCCAGGGCGGCGGGAGAGGCGGACCGGTGGCGTGGCTGGATCTGGGCGCGCTGTCGGACCTTCCACATCACCAGCTGCAGGCAGGCGTTTGCGTCCTCGCTGGAGTTGTGGCCGTCCTGGCTGTCCTGGATGATCTGTCCCAGGTAGTCGGCCGCGAGATTCCTGAGGGAACGCTTGTAGGGGAAACCCAGGTAGTGCGGGAAGAGCACGGCCGTGTCCACCACGGTGCTGTGGATGAGCTTCAGGGCCAGCAGATCGCTCTCCAGGCTGTGCCCGATGAGGATGGTTTGGGCGCTGAAAAAGCTCAGCAGGATGGCTTGCACTTGGGGCAAGGTGATGCTCGTCTTGGCGACGTCGGCCTCGGTGACTCCGGAAAACCTGGTGTTGTAGTCCACGATCTCGTTGTCGGGCTTGACGAAGGTGTCGTACACCACTCGCATGTCGGCGTCCACCACGGTGACGCGGGTCAGCTCTAGGCCATGCGTGGTGTAGCACATCTCACAGTCCAAGGCGTAGATTCCTGGATAAGCGTCTCTGGACAACTCTTTCTTGAAGGTCTCCACGAAGCCATCGAGGCTGTCCTTGCGGCCGTCCCGCACGTGCTGCTTTGCCACCTGGCAGCCGACAGAGCCAGGAGCAGCTGCACAGCATGTGTACTGGCTAACCCGGCCTCCAGCCACCTGGCTCGAGCGGACCCGCCCCCAGTGATAATAACACAACTGGTCGCGTACACAGCGGCCCGAGGAGGACACCAGGTACTCGGTGCCACAACGGCAGCAGACCCTGCAGGAGGAGTCGCCGGGCCCCTTCCCCTGGCCAGTGAAGAGGACGGCGCCTCCGGGCCGCTCGGGGTGCGGGAAGGGGTAGCCGTTCTCCTCGAGCTGGTCCTGGCTGAGCAGGAACTCCTGGAGGCGGCTGTACAGGGCGGCCCTGCTGAGGCCCGGCATGGAGCTGGGGGTCAGGCCCTTCAGTCTCTTGAGGGTGTTCAGGACCACGTTCAGGTACCTGTTCTTGTTGGGGCTGCAGTCGTAGGCCACCTTCTCCTCGTTCAGCGCCTTCTCCTCGGCCTCCTGCTTGGAGGCGCAGAACTTGAGACACTCTTCGGTGAACAGTTGGAGATAGCCTCGGCGGAGGACGGTGGGGACTTGGCACCCAGACCTTCGGAGGACAATAGGTTTCTTCAAACTCGGTAAGGATGGACGACGGACGATTCGCTTAGAGCTGATGGTGGTGGTGGTCTTGCATGCCATCCCTGACCTGTTGCGCGTCTTCCCTGGCTGTCTGCCGACCTTGGAGCCACTGGAGCGTTGGCTGCTGCTGGCCACGCGGGTTCTCTTGGCATCTGTGCAACCTGTGACCAAGCAAGGGCTGGAAGACTGGGCGATCGTCTTCCTCTTCCTGGGGGCTGAGATGCGGACTCCCGAGGGCCTCTCTGTCAGCCTTGGGGCGGCTGGCAAGCAGCAGGCCGATCCCCTCTGTGCAGGGAAGTAGCACGCCTCCGTCACCACCTTGGGACACGCTGGGGGCACCGCCGGACCCCTGTTCTGGGGCTCCGCCTGGATGTCCACAAATGCGGAGGCCTGGTTGTGCATCTGGGGCACCCGGAGCCCGAAGCTCTGGGCAGGCTGATGAGAGGGCAGGGGGAATTCTGGAGCCTCGAGGGCCGCCTCCTCGGCCACCTTCTTAGCTTCTGGGTATCCAGGTGGGAACCAGCAGGGAGCTGTGGCTCGCAACATCTTGCTGCCTTCGGGAGCACCGGCCTGGCTCTGCTCCGCTCCCAACTGGCGGCTTCTTGCCTCCAGGGCCGCCTCCTCGGCCACCTTCTTAGCTTCTGGGTATCCAGGTGGGAACCAGCAGGGAGCTGTGGCTCGCAACATCTTGCTGCCTTCGGGAGCACCGGCCTGGCTCTGCTCCTCTCCCAACTGGCGGCTTCAATGAGTGCCGCGGCCGCCACCCGTCGCCTTTATAGACGCACAGGGCAGAGTGGGTGGGACTTCTCCTTGATTGGTTGGTGCTTCCATCCAATCACACTGAGCCTCATCTTCCACCAGACTCCAGCTTGGGAATGCCTCAAGGGGTGCACTAATGGAATCAACTGGAACTCCTGGTTGCTAACCTTGGAGCTAGGTTGCTTTTCCTGAGTTAATTAACTGTCCCTGCAGGGCAGTCCTATAATGGCTACTGGAATTGGGCCACCTAGGATTCATTTCAGCGTCAGGGAGTTTGGTCAACTTGCTTGGGCCCACACAGCACCCCATGGAGCCAGGACTGGGCCAGCAGTCTGCTGCATGCTGCAGGGCAGGATCTCTCTGGGGTTGCGTTTCCCTGCTCTCTGCACTCCTCCGCTGCGGGCAAATTGAGGACAGGAAGTGGACCGCACCCACTTCTCTCCCACGACTTGGGCAATGTTCAACACAGGGGTTCTTCAAAAGGTTCATAGAAAATGCACATGGTGAAGAAACTATGCATGGGTTTCCACTGGTTTGCACTCAAAGAAACTTGTCCGAACTTCTTATAACCTTTCTGAACTAGATCGAGTTTGAGGCACTGAGAAGGATGAGACATCCACTGAAAAGGACTCCTATCAGAGCAACATGAATTCCACGAAAATTGCAGCAAGAGCAAACATCAAATTTCTGGTGAAGCTTGGGTGGAAGAATGAAGAAATCATTGATGTTTTCACAAAAGCTTCTAAGGACACTACCCCAAAGAAATGAACTCTTTACGAATGTATAGCTTGTTTCAAGAAGAGGTGAGAAGATGTGGGAGATGAATCCTGCAGTGGCTGTGAAAACCACTGTGCCCAGATCAGCTGCAGTTACGACGAGAGCTATCAGTGGAAATTTTAAACAGGAGGGATCACGATCCTGACGCATCCCTCTGTCAAATTGTAACCGGAAGTTGGAACATGGCTTTACCAATATGACCTCGAAGGCAAAGCATCATCAAAGCGACGGCTACCGAGAGGTGGCAGTGGTCCAGTCAAAGGAAAAGGAGGCCAGTCAGGAGCCAACATCATGGCATCAGTGTTTTGGGACACTCAAGGCATTTTGCTTGTTGACTTTCTGAAGGGCCAAACATCTGCTTATTAGGAGAGTGTTCCGAGAAGCTTAGAGAAAGCTTTGGTAGAAACATGCTGGGAAAGTCTCACTAGATCCCTGTTCACCACCTCAGTGCTCTGCTCATTCCTCTCATCAAACAAGGGCAATTGTGTCAGTTTCAATGGGCAGTCCTTAGGAATGCACCTTACGGGCTGCTTTCATTCCTTCTAAATTCTTTTTGTTTCCTAATTATACAAAGTCTCCTTGCCTTGCTTGGAAAGATGAGAGAAAGTCTCCTTGCCTTGCTTGGACAGATGAGAGATGAGATCCTCCTCTTCTCTCCCAGGACAGAATGGTCAGACTTGAGTTTCCTTTCTCCTCACTCTTCTCCTCCTTGAGGGAGGTGCTGTGCCGGACAGACCTGCTCCCGTGTCTAGACACGGGTAGACTCGTTGAAGATCCTCACAGGCAATCCTCCTTGGGGTCAAAGGGGAAGGATTTATTTCTTCAGGGCTCAGTAGTCCTCATCCTTACGCGCACCTTCACCAGCCCAGGGCGGGGTAGCGGAGGGTGAAAGGGCGTGGCTCACAGCCCGTTTCTTCCGCTCGGGCGTCTCCTGGGAGGAACCCTTGTCCAGTGAGCGGGTCTTCGTCTCCACCAAATTCCCTAGGGGGACATTTCTGGCAGCCCTTCTTGTTCAGCAGCTTACGGGGGTCAGGTGGACCTCTGCTAGTCACCAGCCTGAAGCCCTTACTCCATTTCAGCTATTTTGGCAGTTGCCTAGGTGACTTTTGAACCTCGTTACCCAGAACAGCCAACGGAGGAGGGGTGAGAAGAGTGGCCGTCTGGGTTTGCCGCATCGTGCTGCCTTAGAGGAGTTGTGCAGTCTTCGGTTGTGTGATACTTCACCTGGCTGATTTCTGGGAATGCCTCCACAAATTCGCTAAATTCAGTAGCTTTTGCCTTCCAAGATTCACCTGGTTGGTGTGTTGCACCCATTCACTAGTCATTTACATTAGGTATATCTCTTAATGCTATCCCTCCCCCTCCCCCCGCCCATGACAGGCCCCGGTGTGTGATGTTCCCCTTTCTGTGTCCAAGCGTTCTCATACTTCAATTCCCACCTATGAATGAGAACATGCGGTGTTTGCTTTTTTTGTCCTTGCGATAGTTTGCTAAGAATGATGGTTTCCAGCTTCATCCGTGTCCCTCCAAAGGGGATGAACTCATGCTTTTTCATGGCTGCATAGTATTCCATGGTGTATTTGTGCCACATTTTCTTAATCCAGTCTATCATTGATGGACATCTGGGTTGGTTCCAAGTCTTTGCTACTGTGAATGGTGCCGCAATAAACATACGTCTGCGTGTGTCCTTTTAGCAGCATGATTTCTAATCCTATGGGTATATATACCCAGCAATGGGATGGCTGGGTCAAACGGTATTTCTATTTTGAGATCCTTGAGGATTCGCCACACTATCTTCCACTACCGTTGAACTAGTTTACAGTCCCACCAACAGTGTAAAAGTGTTCCTATTTGTCCACTACCTCTCCAGCACCAGTTGTTTCCTGACTTTTTAATGATCGCTATTCTAACTGGTGTGAGATGATATCTCATTGCGGATTTGATTTGCATTTCTCTGATGGCCAGTTTTGATGAGCATTTTTTCATGTGTCTGTTGGCTGCATAAATGTCTTCTTTTGAGAAGTGTCTCTTCATATCCTTCCCCCACTTGTTGATGGGCTTGTTTGGTTTTTCTTGTAACTCTGTTTGAGGTCTTAGTAGATTCTGGATATTAGCCTTTTGTCAGATGAGTAGATTGCAAAAATTTTCTCCCTTTCTGCAGGATGCCTGTTCACTCTCATGGGACTTTCTTTAGCTATGCAGAACGTCTTTAGTGTAATTAGATGCTGTTTGTCAATGTTGGCTTTCGTTGCCATTGCTTTTGGCGTTTTAGACATGAGGTCCTTGCCCATGCCTTTGTCCTCAATGGTATTGGCTGGGTTTTCTCCTAGGGTTTGTATGGTTTAAGATCTAACATTTAAGTCTTTCATCTGTCTTGAATTAATTTTTGTACAAGGTGTAAGGAAGGGATCCGATTTCAGCTTTCGACGTATGGCTAGCCTGTTTTCCCAGCACCATTTTTTTAAATAGGGAATCCTTTCCCCATTTCTTGTTTTTGTCAGGTTTGTCAAAGATCAGATGGTTGTAGATGTGTCGTATTATTTCTGAGGGCTCTATTCTGTTCCATTGGTCTACGGTAACCAAAACGGCAACCGATAGCATGCTCTTTGGTTACTGTAGCCTTCTACTGTAGCTTGAAGTCGGACAGCTTGATGCCTCCATCTTTGTTCTTTTGGCTTAGGATTATGTTGGCAGTGGGGGCCGTTTTGTGGTTCCATATGAGCTTTAAAGCAGTTTTTTCCAGTTCTGTGAAGAAAGTCATTGGTAGTTTGATGGGGATGGCATTGAATCTATAATTTACCTTGGGCAGTATGGCCATTTTCACGATATTGATTCTTCCAATCCGTGATGGTGGAATATTCTTCCATTTGTTTGTCTCCTCTTTTAGTTCGTGGAGCAATGCTTTGTAGTTCTCCTTGAAGAGGTCCTTCACATCCCTTGTTAGTTGGATTCCTAGGCATTTTATTCTCTTTGAAGCAATTGTGAATGGGAGCTCACTCATGATTTGGCTCTCTGTTTGCCTCTTATTGGTGTATAAGAATGCTTGTGATTTTTGCACCTCGATTTTGTATCCTGAGACTTTGCTGAAGTTGCTTATCAGCTTAAGGAGATTTTGGACTGAGACGATGGGGTTTTCTAAATATTCAATCATGTCATCTGCAAACAGGGACAATTTGACTTCCTCTTTTCCTAATTGATTTCTCTTTATTTCTTTCTCCTGCCTGATTGCCCTGGGCAGAAGTTCCAACACTATGTTGAATAGGAGTGGTGAGAGAGGGCATCCCTGTCTTGTGGCAGTTTGCAAAGGGAATGCTTCCACTTTTTGCCCATTCAGTATGATATTGGCTGTGGGTTTGCCCTAAATAGCCCGTATTATTTTGGGAGATGTCCCATCAATACCTAATTTATTGAGAGTTTTTGGCATGAAGGGCTGTTGAATTTTGTCGAAGGCCTTTTCTGCATCTGTTGAGATAATCACGTGGTTTCTGTCTTTGGTCCTGATTATACGCTGGATTATGTTTATTGTTTTGCATATGTTGGACCAGCCTTGCATGTCAGGGATGAAGCCCACTTCATCATGATGGATAAGCTCTTTGATGTGCTGCTGGATTCGGTTTTCCAGTATTTTATGGAGGATTTTCCCATCGATGTTCCTCAGGGACATAGGCCTAAAATTCTCTTTTTGGGTTGTGTCTCTCTCAGGCTTTGGGATCAGGATGATGCCGGCCTCATGAAATGAGTGAGGGAGGATTCCCTCTTTTTCTGTTGATTGGAATAGTTTCAGAAGGCATGGTACCAGCTCCTCCTTGTCCTTCTGGTAGAATTCGGCTGTGAATCCGTCTGGTCCTGGAGTTTTATTGCTTGATAGGCTGTTAATTATTGCCTCAATTTCAGAGCCTGTTAGTGATCTACTCAGGCATTCAACTTCTTCCTGGTTTACTCTGGGGAGGTTGTATGCGTCCAGGAATTTATCCATTTCTTCTAGATTTTCTAGTTCATTAGCTTAGAGGTGCTGATAGTATTGTCTGATGGTAGTTTGTATTTCTGTGGGATTGGTGGTGATATCCCCTTTATCATTTTTTACTGCATCTGTTTGATTCTTCTTTCTTTTCTTCTTTCTTAGTCTTGCTAGTGCTCTATCAATTTTGTTGATCACTGCAAAAAACCCGCTCCTGGATTCATTGATTTGTTGAAGGGTTTATTGTGTCTCTATCTCCATCAGTTCTGCTCGGATCTTAGTTATTTCTTGCCTTCTGCTAGTTTTTGAATGTGTTTGCTCTTGCTTCTCTCATTCTTTTAATGGTGATGTTAGGGTATGCATTTTTGATTTTTCCTGCTTTCTCTCGTGGGCAATTAGTGCTATAAATTTCCCTCTACACACTGCTTTAAATGTGACGCAGAGATTCTGGTATGTTGTGCCTTTGTTTTCATTGGTTTCAGAGAATATCTTTCTTTCTCCCTTCATTTCGTTATGTACCCAGTACTCATTAAGGAGCAGGGTGTCCGGTTTCCATGCAGTTGAGCGGTTTTGAGTGAGTTTCTTTATCCTGAGGTCTACTTTGATTGCAATGTGGTCTGAGAGACCGTTTGTAGTAATTTCTGTTATTTTACATTTACTGAGGAGTGCTTTACTTCCAACTATGTGGTCAATGTGGAAATAAGTGTGATGTGGTGCTGAGAAGCATGTATATTCTGTCGATTTGGTGTGGAGCGTTCTGTAGATGTCTCCTAGGTCCGCTTGGTGCAGAGCTGAGTTCAATTCCTGGATATCCTTTTTAGATTTCTGTCTCGTTGGTCTGTCTAATGTTTACAGAGGGCTGTTAAAGTTTCCCATGATTATGATGTGGGAGTCTAAGTCTCTTTTGATCACACTTTAAAGATCAAAAGGTAGAAGCGCAAAGACATTATCTGTGCAATATTAGAAACCTAGTAAGTGGTGGAATTTGGCCTTGAACCCAGATATCTAACTCCAGAGCCTAAGTGCTTCACCCACCTCACTGTGGTGCCTCTCGAGAAAAACAGGTAAGCACACATTCAGAAAGCTGGTGGGCCGGGGGGCTGGCCTTGTACTCAGAGGCCATGGAAGTCCCACGTGGGGTGGCTAGTGGTGTAAGGACAGAGGTCTCGGATGGGCAGAGGGATGTGGACAGGCGCGAGGGGGCGCGGCAGGGACTCGGGGGACTGGGAGTGGCGGCTCGGTGCTGCGGGAGGCGATTAGTGGAAGGCCAGAGGTCTGGGAAGGGCAGAGGGATGGGGACAGGCCCGAGGGTCCGCGGCAGGGATTCCGGGGGACTGGGAGTGGCCGGTTGGGGTTACTCTTGGCTTTTTGCCCTCTCCTGCCGTCGACTGCTCCGGTTTCTTTGGCCTTGCGGCGAGGTGGACAGGGTGAGCTCTCGGGACTGATGGCGGTTGTGGAAGGGGCCTGGGGCCAAGGACAGGCCAGGGCGGCGGGAGAGGCGGACCGGTGGCGTGGCTGGATCTGGGCGCGCTGTCGGACCTTCCACATCACCAGCTGCAGGCAGGCGTTTGCGTCCTCGCTGGAGTTGTGGCCGTCCTGGCTGTCCTGGATGATCTGTCCCAGGTAGTCGGCCGCGAGATTCCTGAGGGAACGCTTGTAGGGGAAACCCAGGTAGTGCGGGAAGAGCACGGCCGTGTCCACCACGGTGCTGTGGATGAGCTTCAGGGCCAGCAGATCGCTCTCCAGGCTGTGCCCGATGAGGATGGTTTGGGCGCTGAAAAAGCTCAGCAGGATGGCTTGCACTTGGGGCAAGGTGATGCTCGTCTTGGCGACGTCGGCCTCGGTGACTCCGGAAAACCTGGTGTTGTAGTCCACGATCTCGTTGTCGGGCTTGACGAAGGTGTCGTACACCACTCGCATGTCGGCGTCCACCACGGTGACGCGGGTCAGCTCTAGGCCATGCGTGGTGTAGCACATCTCACAGTCCAAGGCGTAGATTCCTGGATAAGCGTCTCTGGACAACTCTTTCTTGAAGGTCTCCACGAAGCCATCGAGGCTGTCCTTGCGGCCGTCCCGCACGTGCTGCTTTGCCACCTGGCAGCCCACAGAGCCAGGAGCAGCTGCACAGCAGGTGTACTGGCTAACCCGGCCTCCAGCCACCTGGCTCGAGCGGACCCGCCCCCAGTGATAATAACACAACTGGTCGCGTACACAGCGGCCCGAGGAGGACACCAGGTACTCGGTGCCACAACGGCAGCAGACCCTGCAGGAGGAGTCGCCGGGCCCCTTCCCCTGGCCAGTGAAGAGGACGGCGCCTCCGGGCCGCTCGGGGTGCGGGAAGGGGTAGCCGTTCTCCTCGAGCTGGTCCTGGCTGAGCAGGAACTCCTGGAGGCGGCTGTACAGGGCGGCCCTGCTGAGGCCCGGCATGGAGCTGGGGGTCAGGCCCTTCAGTCTCTTGAGGGTGTTCAGGACCACGTTCAGGTACCTGTTCTTGTTGGGGCTGCAGTCGTAGGCCACCTTCTCCTCGTTCAGCGCCTTCTCCTCGGCCTCCTGCTTGGAGGCGCAGAACTTGAGACACTCTTCGGTGAACAGTTGGAGATAGCCTCGGCGGAGGACGGTGGGGACTTGGCACCCAGACCTTCGGAGGACAATAGGTTTCTTCAAACTCGGTAAGGATGGACGACGGACGATTCGCTTAGAGCTGATGGTGGTGGTGGTCTTGCATGCCATCCCTGACCTGTTGCGCGTCTTCCCTGGCTGTCTGCCGACCTTGGAGCCACTGGAGCGTTGGCTGCTGCTGGCCACGCGGGTTCTCTTGGCATCTGTGCAACCTGTGACCAAGCAAGGGCTGGAAGACTGGGCGATCGTCTTCCTCTTCCTGGGGGCTGAGATGCGGACTCCCGAGGGCCTCTCTGTCAGCCTTGGGGCGGCTGGCAAGCAGCAGGCCGATCCCCTCTGTGCAGGGAAGTAGCACGCCTCCGTCACCACCTTGGGACACGCTGGGGGCACCGCCGGACCCCTGTTCTGGGGCTCCGCCTGGATGTCCACAAATGCGGAGGCCTGGTTGTGCATCTGGGGCACCCGGAGCCCGAAGCTCTGGGCAGGCTGATGAGAGGGCAGGGGGAATTCTGGAGCCTCGAGGGCCGCCTCCTCGGCCACCTTCTTAGCTTCTGGGTATCCAGGTGGGAACCAGCAGGGAGCTGTGGCTCGCAACATCTTGCTGCCTTCGGGAGCACCGGCCTGGCTCTGCTCCGCTCCCAACTGGCGGCTTCTTGCCTCCAGGGCCGCCTCCTCGGCCACCTTCTTAGCTTCTGGGTATCCAGGTGGGAACCAGCAGGGAGCTGTGGCTCGCAACATCTTGCTGCCTTCGGGAGCACCGGCCTGGCTCTGCTCCGCTCCCAACTGGCGGCTTCTTGCCTCCAGGGCCGCCTCCTCGGCCACCTTCTTAGCTTCTGGGTATCCAGGTGGGAACCAGCAGGGAGCTGTGGCTCGCAACATCTTGCTGCCTTCGGGAGCACCGGCCTGGCTCTGCTCCTCTCCCAACTGGCGGCTTCAATGAGTGCCGCGGCCGCCACCCGTCGCCTTTATAGACGCACAGGGCAGAGTGGGTGGGACTTCTCCTTGATAGGTTGCTGCTTCCATCCAATCACACTGAGCCTCATCTTCCACCAGACTCCAGCTTGGGAATGCCTCGAGGGGTGCACTAATGGAATCAACTGGAACTCCTGGTTGCTAACCTTGGAGCTAGGTTGCTTTTCCTGAGTTAATTAACTGTCCCTGCAGGGCAGTCCTATAATGGCTACTGGAATTGGGCCACCTAGGATTCATTTCAGCGTCAGGGAGTTTGGTCAACTTGCTTGGGCCCACACAGCACCCCATGGAGCCAGGACTGGGCCAGCAGTCTGCTGCATGCTGCAGGGCAGGATCTCTCTGGGGTTGCGTTTCCCTGCTCTCTGCACTCCTCCGCTGCGGGCAAATTGAGGACAGGAAGTGGACCGCACCCACTTCTCTCCCACGACTTGGGCAATGTTCAACACAGGGGTTCTTCAAAAGGTTCATAGAAAATGCACATGGTGAAGAAACTATGCATGGGTTTCCACTGGTTTGCACTCAAATAAACTTGTCCGAACTTCTTATAACCTTTCTGAACTAGATCGAGTTTGAGGCACTGAGAAGGATGAGACATCCACTGAAAAGGACTCCTATCAGAGCAACATGAATTCCACGAAAATTGCAGCAAGAGCAAACATCAAATTTCTGGTGAAGCTTGGGTGGAAGAATGAAGAAATCATTGATGTTTTCACAAAAGCTTCTAAGGACACTACCCCAAAGAAATGAACTCTTTACGAATGTATAGCTTGTTTCAAGAAGAGGTGAGAAGATGTGGGAGATGAATCCTGCAGTGGCTGTGAAAACCACTGTGCCCAGATCAGCTGCAGTTACGACGAGAGCTATCAGTGGAAATTTTAAACAGGAGGGATCACGATCCTGACGCATCCCTCTGTCAAATTGTAACCGGAAGTTGGAACATGGCTTTACCAATATGACCTCGAAGGCAAAGCATCATCAAAGCGACGGCTACCGAGAGGTGGCAGTGGTCCAGTCAAAGGAAAAGGAGGCCAGTCAGGAGCCAACATCATGGCATCAGTGTTTTGGGACACTCAAGGCATTTTGCTTGTTGACTTTCTGAAGGGCCAAACATCTGCTTATTAGGAGAGTGTTCCGAGAAGCTTAGAGAAAGCTTTGGTAGAAACATGCTGGGAAAGTCTCACTAGATCCCTGTTCACCACCTCAGTGCTCTGCTCATTCCTCTCATCAAACAAGGGCAATTGTGTCAGTTTCAATGGGCAGTCCTTAGGAATGCACCTTACGGGCTGCTTTCATTCCTTCTAAATTCTTTTTGTTTCCTAATTATACAAAGTCTCCTTGCCTTGCTTGGAAAGATGAGAGAAAGTCTCCTTGCCTTGCTTGGACAGATGAGAGATGAGATCCTCCTCTTCTCTCCCAGGACAGAATGGTCAGACTTGAGTTTCCTTTCTCCTCACTCTTCTCCTCCTTGAGGGAGGTGCTGTGCCGGACAGACCTGCTCCCGTGTCTAGACACGGGTAGACTCGTTGAAGATCCTCACAGGCAATCCTCCTTGGGGTCAAAGGGGAAGGATTTATTTCTTCAGGGCTCAGTAGTCCTCATCCTTACGCGCACCTTCACCAGCCCAGGGCGGGGTAGCGGAGGGTGAAAGGGCGTGGCTCACAGCCCGTTTCTTCCGCTCGGGCGTCTCCTGGGAGGAACCCTTGTCCAGTGAGCGGGTCTTCGTCTCCACCAAATTCCCTAGGGGGACATTTCTGGCAGCCCTTCTTGTTCAGCAGCTTACGGGGGTCAGGTGGACCTCTGCTAGTCACCAGCCTGAAGCCCTTACTCCATTTCAGCTATTTTGGCAGTTGCCTAGGTGACTTTTGAACCTCGTTACCCAGAACAGCCAACGGAGGAGGGGTGAGAAGAGTGGCCGTCTGGGTTTACCGCATCGTGCTGCCTTAGAGGAGTTGTGCAGTCTTCGGTTGTGTGATACTTCACCTGGCTGATTTCTGGGAATGCCTCCACAAATTCGCTAAATTCAGTAGCTTTTGCCTTCCAAGATTCACCTGGTTGGTGTGTTGCACCCATTCACTAGTCATTTACATTAGGTATATCTCTTAATGCTATCCCTCCCCCTCCCCCCGCCCATGACAGGCCCCGGTGTGTGATGTTCCCCTTTCTGTGTCCAAGCGTTCTCATACTTCAATTCCCACCTATGAATGAGAACATGCGGTGTTTGCTTTTTTTGTCCTTGCGATAGTTTGCTAAGAATGATGGTTTCCAGCTTCATCCGTGTCCCTCCAAAGGGGATGAACTCATGCTTTTTCATGGCTGCATAGTATTCCATGGTGTATTTGTGCCACATTTTCTTAATCCAGTCTATCATTGATGGACATCTGGGTTGGTTCCAAGTCTTTGCTACTGTGAATGGTGCCGCAATAAACATACGTCTGCGTGTGTCCTTTTAGCAGCATGATTTCTAATCCTATGGGTATATATACCCAGCAATGGGATGGCTGGGTCAAACGGTATTTCTATTTCGAGATCCTTGAGGATTCGCCACACTATCTTCCACTACCGTTGAACTAGTTTACAGTCCCACCAACAGTGTAAAAGTGTTCCTATTTGTCCACTACCTCTCCAGCACCAGTTGTTTCCTGACTTTTTAATGATCGCTATTCTAACTGGTGTGAGATGATATCTCATTGCGGATTTGATTTGCATTTCTCTGATGGCCAGTTTTGATGAGCATTTTTTCATGTGTCTGTTGGCTGCATAAATGTCTTCTTTTGAGAAGTGTCTCTTCATATCCTTCCCCCACTTGTTGATGGGCTTGTTTGGTTTTTCTTGTAACTCTGTTTGAGGTCTTAGTAGATTCTGGATATTAGCCTTTTGTCAGATGAGTAGATTGCAAAAATTTTCTCCCTTTCTGCAGGATGCCTGTTCACTCTCATGGGACTTTCTTTAGCTATGCAGAACGTCTTTAGTGTAATTAGATGCTGTTTGTCAATGTTGGCTTTCGTTGCCATTGCTTTTGGCGTTTTAGACATGAGGTCCTTGCCCATGCCTTTGTCCTCAATGGTATTGGCTGGGTTTTCTCCTAGGGTTTGTATGGTTTAAGATCTAACATTTAAGTCTTTCATCTGTCTTGAATTAATTTTTGTACAAGGTGTAAGGAAGGGATCCGATTTCAGCTTTCGACATATGGCTAGCCTGTTTTCCCAGCACCATTTTTTTAAATAGGGAATCCTTTCCCCATTTCTTGTTTTTGTCAGGTTTGTCAAAGATCAGATGGTTGTAGATGTGTCGTATTATTTCTGAGGGCTCTATTCTGTTCCATTGGTCTACGGTAACCAAAACGGCAACCGATAGCATGCTCTTTGGTTACTGTAGCCTTCTACTGTAGCTTGAAGTCGGACAGCTTGATGCCTCCATCTTTGTTCTTTTGGCTTAGGATTATGTTGGCAGTGGGGGCCGTTTTGTGGTTCCATATGAGCTTTAAAGCAGTTTTTTCCAGTTCTGTGAAGAAAGTCATTGGTAGTTTGATGGGGATGGCATTGAATCTATAATTTACCTTGGGCAGTATGGCCATTTTCACGATATTGATTCTTCCAATCCGTGATGGTGGAATATTCTTCCATTTGTTTGTCTCCTCTTTTAGTTCGTGGAGCAATGCTTTGTAGTTCTCCTTGAAGAGGTCCTTCACATCCCTTGTTAGTTGGATTCCTAGGCATTTTATTCTCTTTGAAGCAATTGTGAATGGGAGCTCACTCATGATTTGGCTCTCTGTTTGCCTCTTATTGGTGTATAAGAATGCTTGTGATTTTTGCACCTCGATTTTGTATCCTGAGACTTTGCTGAAGTTGCTTATCAGCTTAAGGAGATTTTGGACTGAGACGATGGGGTTTTCTAAATATTCAATCATGTCATCTGCAAACAGGGACAATTTGACTTCCTCTTTTCCTAATTGATTTCTCTTTATTTCTTTCTCCTGCCTGATTGCCCTGGGCAGAAGTTCCAACACTATGTTGAATAGGAGTGGTGAGAGAGGGCATCCCTGTCTTGTGGCAGTTTGCAAAGGGAATGCTTCCACTTTTTGCCCATTCAGTATGATATTGGCTGTGGGTTTGCCCTAAATAGCCCGTATTATTTTGGGAGATGTCCCATCAATACCTAATTTATTGAGAGTTTTTGGCATGAAGGGCTGCTGAATTTTGTCGAAGGCCTTTTCTGCATCTGTTGAGATAATCACGTGGTTTCTGTCTTTGGTCCTGATTATACGCTGGATTATGTTTATTGTTTTGCATATGTTGGACCAGCCTTGCATGTCAGGGATGAAGCCCACTTCATCATGATGGATAAGCTCTTTGATGTGCTGCTGGATTCGGTTTTCCAGTATTTTATGGAGGATTTTCCCATCGATGTTCCTCAGGGACATAGGCCTAAAATTCTCTTTTTGGGTTGTGTCTCTCTCAGGCTTTGGGATCAGGATGATGCCGGCCTCATGAAATGAGTGAGGGAGGATTCCCTCTTTTTCTGTTGATTGGAATAGTTTCAGAAGGCATGGTACCAGCTCCTCCTTGTCCTTCTGGTAGAATTCGGCTGTGAATCCGTCTGGTCCTGGAGTTTTATTGCTTGATAGGCTGTTAATTATTGCCTCAATTTCAGAGCCTGTTAGTGGTCTACTCAGGCATTCAACTTCTTCCTGGTTTACTCTGGGGAGGTTGTATGCGTCCAGGAATTTATCCATTTCTTCTAGATTTTCTAGTTCATTAGCTTAGAGGTGCTGATAGTATTGTCTGATGGTAGTTTGTATTTCTGTGGGATCGGTGGTGATATCCCCTTTATCATTTTTTACTGCATCTGTTTGATTCTTCTTTCTTTTCTTAGTCTTGCTAGTGCTCTATCAATTTTGTTGATCACTGCAAAAAACCCGCTCCTGGATTCATTGATTTGTTGAAGGGTTTATTGTGTCTCTATCTCCATCAGTTCTGCTCGGATCTTAGTTATTTCTTGCCTTCTGCTAGTTTTTGAATGTGTTTGCTCTTGCTTCTCTCATTCTTTTAATGGTGATGTTAGGGTATGCATTTTTGAATTTTCCTGCTTTCTCTCGTGGGCAATTAGTGCTATAAATTTCCCTCTACACACTGCTTTAAATGTGACGCAGAGATTCTGGTATGTTGTGCCTTTGTTTTCATTGGTTTCAGAGAATGTCTTTCTTTCTCCCTTCATTTCGTTATGTACCCAGTACTCATTAAGGAGCAGGGTGTCCGGTTTCCATGCAGTTGAGCGGTTTTGAGTGAGTTTCTTTATCCTGAGGTCTACTTTGATTGCAATGTGGTCTGAGAGACCGTTTGTAGTAATTTCTGTTATTTTACATTTACTGAGGAGTGCTTTACTTCCAACTATGTGGTCAATGTGGAAATAAGTGTGATGTGGTGCTGAGAAGCATGTATATTCTGTGGATTTGGGGTGGAGCGTTCTGTAGATGTCTCCTAGGTCCGCTTGGTGCAGAGCTGAGTTCAATTCCTGGATATCCTTTTTAGATTTCTGTCTCGTTGGTCTGTCTAATGTTTACAGAGGGCTGTTAAAGTTTCCCATGATTATGATGTGGGAGTCTAAGTCTCTTTTGATCACACTTTAAAGATCAAAAGGTAGAAGCGCAAAGACATTATCTGTGCAATATTAGAAACCTAGTAAGTGGTGGAATTTGGCCTTGAACCCAGATATCTAACTCCAGAGCCTAAGTGCTTCACCCACCTCACTGTGGTGCCTCTCGAGAAAAACAGGTAAGCACACATTCAGAAAGCTGGTGGGCCGGGGGGCTGGCCTTGTACTCAGAGGCCATGGAAGTCCCACGTGGGGTGGCTAGTGGTGTAAGGACAGAGGTCTCGGATGGGCAGAGGGATGTGGACAGGCGCGAGGGGGCGCGGCAGGGACTCGGGGGACTGGGAGTGGCGGCTCGGTGCTGCGGGAGGCGATTAGTGGAAGGCCAGAGGTCTGGGAAGGGCAGAGGGATGGGGACAGGCCCGAGGGTCCGCGGCAGGGATTCCGGGGGACTGGGAGTGGCCGGTTGGGGTTACTCTTGGCTTTTTGCCCTCTCCTGCCGTCGACTGCTCCGGTTTCTTTGGCCTTGCGGCGAGGTGGACAGGGTGAGCTCTCGGGACTGATGGCGGTTGTGGAAGGGGCCTGGGGCCAAGGACAGGCCAGGGCGGCGGGAGAGGCGGACCGGTGGCGTGGCTGGATCTGGGCGCGCTGTCGGACCTTCCACATCACCAGCTGCAGGCAGGCGTTTGCGTCCTCGCTGGAGTTGTGGCCGTCCTGGCTGTCCTGGATGATCTGTCCCAGGTAGTCGGCCGCGAGATTCCTGAGGGAACGCTTGTAGGGGAAACCCAAGTAGTGCGGGAAGAGCACGGCCGTGTCCACCACGGTGCTGTGGATGAGCTTCAGGGCCAGCAGATCTCTCTCCAGGCTGTGCCCGATGAGGATGGTTTGGGCGCTGAAAAAGCTCAGCAGGATGGCTTGCACTTGGGGTAAGGTGATGCTCGTCTTGGCGACGTCGGCCTCGGTGACTCCGGAAAACCTGGTGTTGTAGTCCACGATCTCGTTGTCGGGCTTGACGAAGGTGTCGTACACCACTCGCATGTCGGCGTCCACCACGGTGACGCGGGTCAGCTCTAGGCCATGCGTGGTGTAGCACATCTCACAGTCCAAGGCGTAGATTCCTGGATAAGCGTCTCTGGACAACTCTTTCTTGAAGGTCTCCACGAAGCCATCGAGGCTGTCCTTGCGGCCGTCCCGCACGTGCTGCTTTGCCACCTGGCAGCCCACAGAGCCAGGAGCAGCTGCACAGCAGGTGTACTGGCTAACCCGGCCTCCAGCCACCTGGCTCCAGCGGACCCGCCCCCAGTGATAATAACACAACTGGTCGCGTACACAGCGGCCCGAGGAGGACACCAGGTACTCGGTGCCACAACGGCAGCAGACCCTGCAGGAGGAGTCGCCGGGCCCCTTCCCCTGGCCAGTGAAGAGGACGGCGCCTCCGGGCCGCTCGGGGTGCGGGAAGGGGTAGCCGTTCTCCTCGAGCTGGTCCTGGCTGAGCAGGAACTCCTGGAGGCGGCTGTACAGGGCGGCCCTGCTGAGGCCCGGCATGGAGCTGGGGGTCAGGCCCTTCAGTCTCTTGAGGGTGTTCAGGACCACGTTCAGGTACCTGTTCTTGTTGGGGCTGCAGTCGTAGGCCACCTTCTCCTCGTTCAGCGCCTTCTCCTCGGCCTCCTGCTTGGAGGCGCAGAACTTGAGACACTCTTCGGTGAACAGTTGGAGATAGCCTCGGCGGAGGACGGTGGGGACTTGGCACCCAGACCTTCGGAGGACAATAGGTTTCTTCAAACTCGGTAAGGATGGACGACGGACGATTCGCTTAGAGCTGATGGTGGTGGTGGTCTTGCATGCCATCCCTGACCTGTTGCGCGTCTTCCCTGGCTGTCTGCCGACCTTGGAGCCACTGGAGCGTTGGCTGCTGCTGGCCACGCGGGTTCTCTTGGCATCTGTGCAACCTGTGACCAAGCAAGGGCTGGAAGACTGGGCGATCGTCTTCCTCTTCCTGGGGGCTGAGATGCGGACTCCCGAGGGCCTCTCTGTCAGCCTTGGGGCGGCTGGCAAGCAGCAGGCCGATCCCCTCTGTGCAGGGAAGTAGCACGCCTCCGTCACCACCTTGGGACACGCTGGGGGCACCGCCGGACCCCTGTTCTGGGGCTCCGCCTGGATGTCCACAAATGCGGAGGCCTGGTTGTGCATCTGGGGCACCCGGAGCCCGAAGCTCTGGGCAGGCTGATGAGAGGGCAGGGGGAATTCTGGAGCCTCGAGGGCCGCCTCCTCGGCCACCTTCTTAGCTTCTGGGTATCCAGGTGGGAACCAGCAGGGAGCTGTGGCTCGCAACATCTTGCTGCCTTCGGGAGCACCGGCCTGGCTCTGCTCCGCTCCCAACTGGCGGCTTCTTGCCTCCAGGGCCGCCTCCTCGGCCACCTTCTTAGCTTCTGGGTATCCAGGTGGGAACCAGCAGGGAGCTGTGGCTCGCAACATCTTGCTGCCTTCGGGAGCACCGGCCTGGCTCTGCTCCGCTCCCAACTGGCGGCTTCTTGCCTCCAGGGCCGCCTCCTCGGCCACCTTCTTAGCTTCTGGGTATCCAGGTGGGAACCAGCAGGGAGCTGTGGCTCGCAACATCTTGCTGCCTTCGGGAGCACCGGCCTGGCTCTGCTCCGCTCCCAACTGGCGGCTTCAATGAGTGCCGCGGCCGCCACCCGTCGCCTTTATAGACGCACAGGGCAGAGTGGGTGGGACTTCTCCTTGATAGGTTGGTGCTTCCATCCAATCACACTGAGCCTCATCTTCCACCAGACTCCAGCTTGGGAATGCCTCAAGGGGTGCACTAATGGAATCAACTGGAACTCCTGGTTGCTAACCTTGGAGCTAGGTTGCTTTTCCTGAGTTAATTAACTCTCCCTGCAGGGCAGTCCTATAATGGCTACTGGAATTGCGCCACCTAGGATTCAATTAAGGTTCAGGGAGGTTGGTCAACTTGCTTGGGCCCACACAGCACCCCATGGAGCCAGGACTGGGCAAGCAGTCTGCTGCATGCTGCAGGGCAGGATCTCTCTGGGGTAGCCTTTCCCTGCTCTGTGCACTCCTCCGCTGCGGGCAAATTGAGGACAGGAAGTGGACCGCACCCACTTCTCTCCCACGACTTAGGCAATGTTCAACACAGGGGTTCTTCAAAAGTTTCATAGAAAATGCACATGGTGAAGAAACTATGCATGGGTTTCCACTGGTTTGCACTCAAATAAACTTGTCCGAACTTCTTATAACCTTTCTGAACTAGATCGAGTTTGAGGCACTGAGAAGGATGAGACATCCACTGAAAAGGACTCCTATCAGAGCAACATGAATTCCACGAAAATTGCAGCAAGAGCAAACATCAAATTTCTGGTGAAGCTTCGGTGGAAGAATGAAGAAATCATTGATGTTTTCACAAAAGCTTCTAAGGACACTACCCCAAAGAAATGAACTCTTTACGAATGTATAGCTTGTTTCAAGAAGAGGTGAGAAGATGTGGAAGATGAATCCTGCAGTGGCTGTGAAAACCACTGTGCCCAGATCAGCTGCAGTTACGATGAGAGCTATCAGTGGAAATTTTAAACAGGAGGGATCATGATCCTGACGCATCCCTCTGACAAATTGTAACCGGAAGTTGGAACATGGCTTTACCAATATGACCTCGAAGGCAAAGCATCATCAAAGCGACGGCTACCGAGAGGTGACAGTGGTCTAGTCAAAGGAAAAGGAGGCCAGTCAGGAGCCAACATCATGGCATCAGTGTTTTGGGACACTCAAGGCATTTTGCTTGTTGACTTTCTGAAGGGCCAAACATCTGCTTATTAGGAGAGTGTTCCGAGAAGCTTAGAGAAAGCTTTGGTAGAAACATGCTGGGAAAGTCTCACTAGATCCCTGTTCACCACCTCAGTGCTCTGCTCATTCCTCTCATCAAACATTTAAGTCTTTCATCTGTCTTGAGTTAATTTTTGTACAAGGTGTAAGGAAGAGATCCGATTTCAGCTTTCGACATATGGCTAGCCTGTTTTCCCAGCACCATTTTTTAAATAGGGAATCCTTTCCCCATTTCTTGTTTTTGTCAGGTTCGTCAAAGATCAGATGGTTGTTGATGTGTTGTATTATTTCTGAGGCCTCTATTCTGTTCCATTGGTCTACAGTAACCAAAACGGCAACCGATAGCATGCTCTTTGGTTACTGTAGACTTCTACTGTAGCTTGAAGTCGGACAGCTTGCTGCCTCAATCATCAGAAATGATTTAGTGAGAACAAGCAGACCATGATTCATTATTTCTTTTTCTCGCATTTTTGCATCCATTTACATAAATAAATTTAAGAATTATATCTACTTACTTTTTTCCTAAAATAAATTTATTTTAAAATGGCAACATATGGTTTTAGAGTTAGAATGGTACTAACTTGATTAATAGAGGGATTTTTAAAAATAAAGAAACCAGTAATCTTAATGAATCAGATACCAGTCAAAGAAAATACAAGTGGTTCATAGCACCTTATAGAGAGATTCCATGCAGCCACTATTTCAAAACATGTTCATGCTTGTAAAGAAACAGGACATAAAACATGGCTCCATGAATCAGGAAATTAATGGTCATCCTTTTAGGATGTCAGATCTTTAGAGAAAAGCAGGACTTGTTTTTGTAAAGTAATAGTTAATAATAATGACCAATTGATGCACCAAAGACTAATTTTGAGGGTGAGAAAGGATGGCATAGCAAAGAGAAAAAAAAAAAAAATCACCTGACGATTTGCTAATCACCTTGCAGTAAATATTCTTAGCTAAATTAGTAAATATTCTTAGTTAAATTAACAGAATAGATTAGAAAAGAAGGAATATTTAACTAAATATTCTTAGTTAAATTAACGGAAAACATTAGAAAAGAAGGAATATTTAAATGAAAGAGGTGAACCAAATATTTGGGGAGTTGGTGGTACAGAGAACAGGACTAACAAAATAATCAGAATATTCTGTGTATGATGAGAGGAGAAAATGAGATTAAAGCATTGAAAACTTAAAAAATAAATGTTTTATGGTTTGGAAGTACATTTTTAAAATTGTTTAAACACTAAGGTCTAATTCTTTTTCTTAATACTGTCATAATAAGCTAAAAAGAACTTTCATTGCATAAGAACTCACATTGAACTCACATGAATAAAACGAATCTGTTCATTTAAAACCATAAAAGGAATCATTTTAATTTCAAATTGTAATAGTGCAAGAATCCAAGAAGATTATGGGTCTGGTAATTTGAGTTCAGGTAGGCGATACAAAGTGGTTCTCATAACTAACTCCGAGATCACCAGAGCTTGGACACACACAACTTCAGTTTCCTCAATAAAGGTCAATTAGCAATTTTTTATGTCCCCCTATGTTGTCCAGCACTGAAGCAGACATGGGAATATAAAAGAAATAAGTGAAACATTCAGTTTCTGCCCCAAGGAATTTGCTTTTATGACAGAATTTTCTATGAATAATTACTTATGTCTTATTTCAAAGGCACTTTGAAAAAGACAGAAAGAAACACAGACAAGAGGAAACAAGAAAATTCTTGCTTACAATTTTAAGCAGAAAACATGTACTATTTAGTCTTTCTCTCTTTATGAGGGTGTATATTATCTATATTCTACTTTGGTTCACTGTAAATCAGCACCCAAATACTTACGGATACTGCACTGTGAGGGGCTGTCACTAACCCTTGCATTGGATCACGCAAAAGGTGCCCCATCGTGTTGCTCTGGGAGTTGAGCTCAGGCTACCAAACAGCCTTGCTTAAGGGTGATCTGCTCACTCTCTGGCTTAGAATCACCCTGGCTGGTTCAATGGTCTCATCATTAGGCTGCATTTGGTCTTGGCTCTTCAATCCAGTCTCCTGGGATCACCTTTATTTTTTCCTGGCTTCCTTTTTTTCTTTTTCTTCTTTTCCCCCCCTAAAGTTTTCCTTCGCCTTTACCCCTTTGGTCCTCTATTCTTGAATTTTTAGTCTCAACATACTCTAGCACTCATACTTTAATTGCTCCTGAATCCAGGGCAGAATTCTAGCTATGTTCACATTTTGAGATAGCTATATTTTCTCATAATAGTTCCTTTACCGTAAAAGTTACATACCTAAAATCTTGTATATTTTTTCTATCTCAATAACTCTGTTTTTCTTTTTCTTCCTCTACTCTCACATTGATACAGATTGTTTCCAGACCTCGCTAATCACCCTTCTGTGGGAGAAGGGGCACTTTTCTCATAGCGGGTGACTTTACATAGTCCGTGTGGACAATGCTTAAAGAAAGCAGAGCCTTGTGTAATTACCTGAATGCACAGTCTATTGAAATAATTCCACCCAAAATCTTTCATTTCCTTAATTAGTGGCTTCTCCATGTTGACTCCAATGCCTGCCCATTAAAAACAAATCACGAAATGCTAGGAGAGAGAATTCCAATATTCAGCCTTCTGTCCTGTTTTGTTTCTCCCAGAGGTAATCACAAAGGTTTTTAGTATACAAAGTAAATGAAATGCCTCTAAGCCTGAAACTAATTCCTTCGGTGAGAAAGCTGGCAGTCCATGGGGATGAGGTGGGAAGACCTCCATTGCAGTCTGGTGCACCTCTGCTCTCTGCTGGAAGGACAGATTTCCACCTCCCCAGGTGGGCCATCCATCTTGTCCTCTGGATTAACATGCTTCTATCTACTGAGACCAATTATTCTTCTTAGTTACAGACCTTGAGTCAGCAAGTCAAATGTGATCTTAGGTGCAATTACTAGGGAATTGGCTCTTGCTTTGCTACTGTTTATGACCAAATTTCCAACTGCTCTGTTCCTCTATCCTTGGGGCATTAGGTGAATTACCAAGACATGGAGTAATTTTCTCTCTGATTGAGGGTGACCTTGCTATAGTTTAAAGTTTGAAACAATCCTCCCAAGGACAAGAGTCCTGTTCTTGAATGTTAAATCTGTACTCCTTGCATCTGTGCTCTGCCCAGCTCAATAGTAAATGCTGAGACAGCCACCTTCATCTGGACTTCTGATGTGACATTCCCCAAGTCCTGTCCTATTTCCTTTGGTCAGATTCCACTAAACATCATCTGCCTATCCTGACTTTTCTCTCCTGGGCCTCTCTAAGCTCTGGTCTCACTCTACTGGCTCCATTCATTTTGGGCCCACAAAGGCGTGGTTCAAGCCGCCAATGGTTGCAACTATTACACTCCTACTGAATTTTTGGAGACCAGGACTAACATAAATCAGGGCAAATGTGGCCACAAATTTTACAGGAGGCTAAAAGTCAGAGGGCACAAACATTAGTATGTCAGATGAAGTAATTTTTCCTTCTGTACCCAGAAAAGTTGATTTCTAATGTCTATTGAATATCTTTAATGTTTTTGGCACTCATTTGTATGTTTTGTTTCATTTCCCTGGCTTAATGAAAGTAAGATTCATTTCTTTCTTTCCAATGAGCCTTTATCTCAGCGAAGTTAGAATGTTCAAAAAAAGCATTGTACCGGCTAATTGGATTTTATATGAAATGAGAGCTCAACAAAACATCCTTTCAGTTGTTCCCTTGTTGAAACATTTCTAAGATATAACATATCTTATAGCCCTAGAAAACAAAATATAATAAAGGGATTGACTCTTATTTTGGGATGGGTTCCTGCCATGCTTTAAGGGACTAGATCATTAAGGGCAAATGTATTCATTCTTTCAATGTTTACTATGTCCTAGGCCCTTAATGATGAATAGGCTCAGCCTTAGGAAACCTTAGAATCCAACAGGGGAATACAATACTCATATAGAATAATGCTAAGGGGGGCAGAATGCATTAAGTGCCTTAGTGGAGGAACAGATTATTTTCACAGATACCGGGAATTATAGAGATTGTAAGACATTGGGATAAATAGATGATGAAGCAAGTGTCATTCAACAAATAATGTCACTTATTAATATGCCAGGACTTTCTAGGCCCTGGGATACAGCAGTGAAAAAACAAACAAAGAGATGGTGTTCCTGCTTTCATGGGATTCACTTTCATGAGAGGTAGAGGACAGACAATAAATGAATGCACCTAAATGTACAGTGTACTAAATGGTGGTAAGAGCTATGGAGAAAAATAAAGCTGAGTAAAGAGAATAGGGACTGTGGGGTGAGGGGCAGCCAGCTGATTGGCATTGGATTCTCAGAGAACATCCTGGTGACCTTCGAGCAGAAACTTGAAGTAAGTAGAAGTAAGCATATGAATAAGGGCGGGAGGAGCAATCCCGGAAGAGGTGCGGATGCAGACTTCTCAGAACTTCTGGAGCTTCTTGGTGCTCCCTGAAGAAGACCAAGGAGGCCAGTGGGGCTGATTAGGTCCAGCTGGGAGGGGAGCGAAAGGAGAGATCAGAAGGCTGGAGCAGGCAGGGGCAGATCCAGCAGGGCCTGAATACTTTGGACTATGCATGGCAGCCTCCTTGCTCACCTCCCCTCAATTTAAGGGGAAACTGGAAAGAAAACAAAGTTAATTAAGAGTTTTGGCTAGGCTAGCTGGATTTCATTTAATTGAAGTGGAACCAAAACATGTTGTTTTGTATTTAATTCTTAAGTCATTTTACTTGGGTTTTCTTTTTTTCCAAATTAGATAATAAACAATCCATAGTTGCAAATAGGCTTTATTTTCTGTCCTATTCTCCCAAAACTCCTGGATCCTAGGAGGGCTCACAGTACCATACAAAAAGAATGAGTCAACTCTTAATATTGTATTTTATCCTGGATGAGAACTACTGAGAAGTCATTGTTTCACACTACTTGTGAATCTTATCCCTTGTTTTCCTAGAGCAGCTCTTTCATGCCATTGTAAACTGACATGGAATTGTAATGAGATTTTAGCCACATGTAGACCAAAGGGAGATACACAAATCTGGAGATATGGAAAAAGTAAACTTTTTTTGGTGTCAAAATTAGTCCTTTCTCTTTACTTGAGAGCGTTTGCTTATGGGTAGATCTCAAGGTTTAGGTGGTTATTTCGTAAAACACTCTGATATATCAAATATTACAGAAAAAATTAGTCACGAAAGGCTTTAATTTTTCTTTAAATTGAGCTTGGCCTATTTGCCACAAGTAACTGAAGCTAGATTTCCTCCCACAATAGCAGCAACCAAGTTGCTGTGACATTTATTAAAGTCCTTTGAGTTAATCAAAACTTCTGTTAAGGATTTGCGTGCCCTGTTATTTTTTTTTTTAATTAAGTTTGAAACTTTAGGCTTACACTGAAGTTTCAAAAATAGTACAAAGGGCTGGGCGCCATTGCTCAAGCCTGTAATCTCAGCACTTTGGGAGGCCGAGGTGGGCAGATCACCTGAGGTCGGGAGTTGGAGACCAGCCTGAGCAACATGGAGAAACCCCATCTCTACTGAAAATACAAAATTAGCCGGGCATGGTGGTGCATACCTGTAATCCCAGCTATTTTGGGGGCTGAGGCAGGAGAATCTCTTGAACCCGGGAGGCAGAGGCTGCAGTGAGCTGAGATCGCGCTGTTGCACTCCAGCCTGGGCAAAAAGAGCAAAACTCCGTCTCAAAAAAAAAAAAAAAATAGTACAGAGAGTTCTTGTATACCTTTCACTCAGTTTCACCAAATGGTAACATCTTACAGAATCATAATATAATCACTGAAACCAGGAAATTAATATTATTAGCTAAATATAGGACTGACTAATCTATAGACTTTACTAGAGATTCCTGTTTTCACACTAATGTCCTATTTTTATTCCAAGAACTAAACTAAAATCCCCACATTGCATTTAGTTGTCATGTCTCTTTAGTTGCTTCCAATCTGTGACAGTTGCTGTCTTTCTTTTTCTTTCATGACATTGACTTTTTTTAAAGGATACTTGCCAATTATTTTGTAGAATTTTGGTTTGTTTGATGCTTGTTATAACTAGATTAAGGTTATGCATTTTTGGCAGTATTATCACAGAAACGAAACTGTAAAAGGGTACATACATAATATGGATAGGTCTTCTTACTGATGGCATTAGAGTTAATCATTTGGTTATGGAGCTGTCTGCCAATGTAAAGTTACTATGTTGCCCTTTGTAATTATTAAGTATGTTCTTGAGAGATACTTTGAGATTATGCAAATGTCCTGTCTCTGACCATAGCGTCACCCACTAATTTTACTATCCATTCTTCACTTTTGTCTGCAACGATTCTACTGTGGTGTTTGCCAAATGGGGATTTTCTAGTTCCATCATTCTATCTATATTTCTTAATGGGAATACAATTATGAGAAAGGGTCAACCCTTTTCCGTTATTTAGACAATTATTCATTTCTATTAGTGTAGATTTATATACTTTTATTGTATTCTTTAGGTTATAATTTATTACTGTTGTCACTGATTTTGTTATTCAAGTAAGTGAGAATTAACCTTAAGCAGAATATGAACCAAAGAGACCCAATGCACAATGTAATAAACACTACCATAGGCACATACATTTATTTTTCCTATATGACTTGAGAAATTCTTTGTGTGACAAGCACTGTAGTTCAATCTCTTTTATCCTCTAGCAGTCTGCCCCACACATGTGTACAATAGAGGTTAACTGAAATAATTAATTAATTTTAAAACAAGGTAGCAAAATTAAATGTTATAAAAATAATTAAGTGATCTCACTAGATTTTCTGATTTTATTACTTTCATTTGGTTTAGCAGACATAAGCTAGAAATAATGAAAATATGTTTTTATTCACCAACAATGTCCAAGAAAGTCAAATACGAGACTCTGTCTAACTCACCATTCTTTGAAGAGTGACTAAAGTAAGATGTAAGCTATTTTGATATTTTATTTTGATATTGGGTTTGGGTTTACCATGGTATTGATTGCATCTCTTGGTATCACATTTTTAAAATTGTTGAAATGTTTAAAATATTTATTTTGTATGGAAAATGCATAGAAATATTGAAATAAAACATAAAACAACTAGATGGTGAAAAGCAAACCCACCTCTCACCTTGTCCCTTAAAGACCCTGGTCTTCTTTAAGGGACCTTCTTTAAGGATCTTCTTTAAGGTTGTCTCTTCAGAGACAACCATTGTTATCCATTTCTTGTGCACCATCCCAGAGAGAGTCTATACATATATAGATGTTTCTGTGTGTGTGTGAGTATGTGTCTGTGTGTGTCCTTTTTATTTTTATTTTTGAGATGGAGTCTCGCTTTGTCGCCCAGGCTGGAGTGTGTGTATGTGTACATAACTAAATTAAACTGATAATTTGAATGCTTACATTACCATTAATTTAGTTTTTGTATGTGAGCCCACGCACACATATATACACACACACACTAACTGTTCCAGAGCAATGACTTAGTGAAGAACTGGATTTCCACTCTGTCAGACAAATTTTGGAAAGCACTGAAGTTGGGCATTTCTGATTGATTTTACCTTTCCTGGAATGTTATTTTCCTTTATAACTTAGACTCCTTCTGTGGAGATTTAATAAATAAAAGTCTTTTTTTTAGTGTGTGTTATTTCATTTTATTTTTATAATTTATTTACATTTTAATTTTAAATTGACAAATAAAGATCATATATATTTATGGTGTACAATGTGAAGTTTCATGTATGTATACATTGTGGAATGACAAAATCAAGCTAATAAACACACTCGTTTCCTCACATACTAATTTTATTGTGATGAGAACATGTTTAAAATCTACTCTTATAGCAATTTTCAAGTATACAATACATAGTTATTCACTGTGGTTGCCATGCTGTTCAATAGATCTCTAGAACTATTCCTATCTGAAATTTTGTATGATTTGACTGACATCTCCCCAATCCCTCCTGGGCCCCTGCCTCAGGTAACCACCATTCTGCTCTCTACAACTATGAGTTCTGTTGTTTTAGATTGCACATATAAGTGAGATCATGCAGTATTTGTCTTTCTGTGCTTGCTTTTTAAAACTTTATTATGTATTTATTTATTTTTTGAGACAGGGTCTCAGTCTGTCACCCAGGCTGGAGTACAGTGACACAAACACGGCTCACTCACCACGGCTTCCACCTCTGGGGTCAAGAGATCCTCCCACTTCAGCCTCCTGAGTAGCTAGAACTACAGGTGTCCAATACCACACCTGGCTAATTTTTGTATTTTTTGTAGAGATGGGGTTTCATCATGTTGCCCAGGTTGATCTCCAACTCCTGGGCTCAACTCTTCCACCTGCCTTGGCCTCCCAAAGTACTAGGATTACAGGCATGAGCCACCGTGCCTGGCGTTTGCTTTATTTCACTCACTGTAACACACTTTAGGCTCATTCATGTTGCAAATGACATGATTTCTTTCTTTTTTAAGGCTGAATAGTATTCTATTGGGTATATATACCACTTTTTTTTTTTGAGACAGCGTTTTGCTCATGTCACCCAGGCTGGAGTGCAGTGGCGTGATTTCGGCTCATTACAATCTCCGCCTCTCAAGTTCAAGTGATTCTCCTGCCTCAGCTGAGATTAGAGGCATGTCACACCATGCCCGGCTAATTTTGTGTTTCTGGTAGAGATGGGGTTTCACCATGTTGGCCAGGCTGGTCTTGAACTCCTGACTTCAAGTGATCCACCAGGCTTGGCCTCCCAAAGTACTGGGATTACAGGTGTGAGCCACCACGCTGGGCCTCATTGTGGTTTTAATTTGCAACACTGCACTTTAATAAGAGACTTTACAAACTAGTTGGATTGAAGGCCTTAATAGAGAATTAGGTAAACATCATGAAAACAACAATATACTCAGAAGAGAAAACTTTTACAGCAACCAAGAGAAGTCAAACGTCTGTAGTAATCATAGAAATGTAATTAAAATGTAAATGAGGCACTATTTTTAATCACTAGTTTTTTAAAAAAACACTATACCTAATTCAGACAAAAGTGTGGTATTTTGAGGCAGCATTAAATTGATAAAATATGTATTTGAAATAGGTATTGACATACATCAATTATCATTGAAACCTTCATATCCTTTGATTGAGGCATCTGGAGGTTGTATAATTTGTCTCAGGAAACTGTCCAAAAGAACCTGAATCAAATATACAAAAAAATTATTGCTCCATTATTATTTTTTATTTTTTATTATATTTTTAAGTTGTAGGGTACGTGTGCACAATGTGCAGGCTTGTTCCATAGGTATACCTGTGCCATGCTGGCCCGTTGCACCCATCATCTCATCATTTACATTAGGTATTTCTCCCAATGCTATCCTTTCCCCCACCCTCCACCCCATGACAGGCCCCAGTGTGTGATGTTCCCCACTCTGTGTCCAAATGTTCTCATTGTTCAATTTCCACCTATGAGTGAGAACATGAGGTGTTTGGTTTTCTGTTCTTGTGATAGTTTGCTCAGAATGATGGTTTCCAGCTTCATCCATGTCCCTGCAAAGGACATGAAGTTACCTTTTTATATTTGCCACATTTTCTTAATCCAGTCTATCATTGATGGACATTTGCGTTGGTTCCAAGTCTTTGCTTTGTGAATTGTGCGGCAATAAACATATGTGTGCATGTGTCTTTATAGTAGCATGATTTATAATCCTTTTGGTATATACCCAGTAATGGGATCACTGGGTAAAATGGTGTTTCTAGCTCTAGATCCTTGAAGAATCACCACACTGTCTTCCACAATGGTTGAACTTGTTCACACTCCCGCCAACCTAGGCAAACATGGTCTGGAGTGGACCTCCAGCAAACTCCAACAGATCTGCAGCTGAGGGACCTGACTGTTTTAAGGAAAACTAACAAACAGAAAGGAATAGCATCAACATCAATAAAAAGCACATATACTCCAAAACCCCATCTGTAGGTCACCAACATCAAAGACCAAAGGTAGATAAAACCACAAAGATGGGGAGAAACCAGAGCAGAAAAGCTGAAAATTCTAAAAACCAGAGTGCCTCTTCTCTTCCAGAGGATCCCAGCTCCTCACCAGCAAGGGAACAAAGCTGGATGGAGAATGATGAGCTGACAGATGTAGGCTTCAGAAGATCAGTCATAAAAGTCCTTCTACTATGAGTCTGCAGTGATTTCTTCAATCTAAACTTGTAACAAACCTTTAGAGAACACATTTTAGGCTAAGAGATGCTGTCCACAGTAGTTGTTTAAACATCTGAATAACTTTAAAATTATTTTACAGCTGGGCGCAGTGGCTGAGGAGTGTAATCCCAGCACTTTGGGTGACAGAGGCGAGCGGATCATCCAAGATCACACCACTGCACTCCAGCCTGAGTGACAGTGTGAAACTTCATCTCAAAAAAACAAAAACAAACAAACAAAAATTATTTTACATGTAAAAAGCTGAACTACGATTCCAAAGGATAAATTAATAATTCAATCATCTAAATGACCAGTTGAAAGGTAAATTAATCATGCAAATTTCCAGCTTGATGGTAATTTAATCATTCAAATGACCAGTTTATTTCAGTTATGCACACACAGACGCTTATATATATATAATATCCAACATAGATATAAAATATCCAACAATATCAGACAATCCAACATTTATTTTCTGCCTTTTATAGGTATCAAGCACAGGAGTTGGCAGGGCACACACTTTCAACTGATTCAAGCACAGTATTTCACACTCGTGTGTGTGAGCACACACATACACACACACACACACACCATAATTGTTCTAAGTGGTGAGTCTGTGATGCAAGCTGGTCAGTCAGAATTTTCCCTAGGGCTTTTCAAACTGATGATGGGACGAAGAAGCCTCTTACTATTTGCTAATGGAACTTATTAGCATATGAACTCAGTGGTGTGTCTCACTTCTTAGAAACTGGGAAGAGGGGCTCATGGAGAAGCCCACTGAGCTAATGCAGCTGACATGCAGAAACGTGTGGAAAGGAGCATGACTGTACTCTGGTGACCTTGAAGTTCCTGGTGATAGAGTTCTCTAAGGCCACTGCTCTACCTTTCCCTCTCAAACTGGCTCAATCAATTTCCCCTTTCTGTTTATTTTAGTTCCTGTTAAGATCAGGGAACTTGCTTCCTGTAAATACAAAGGAGTAGTACAAATGCCATCCTCGATGGCACTCAGTTTTAGAGAGCTCTTGCATTCACTGTTGCTGGGCTGTAGACTGACACATTCTTTTCTTTGATTTTTTTATGGCAATTTGGTAAAACATACCAAATTTTACAACCAAAATTTACATAGGCAAAAACACTTTGGCCTAGACATTCCACACTTAGGAACCTCTGCTATAGAAATGTTAACACACTTGATAAAGGACATACAGGAAAGATGTACACTGACATATTTTTGTACTAGCCAAAAATCAGTGGCAACCAAACTATCAATAGACAAACGCTGAAAATAACTTATGACTCACCTACCATGGAGTTCTCTGCACATAAATAATAAGCTGTCTACATATGGAAGGATGAGCATGACGTGTTATTGGAGAAAAAAATCAAATTGCAAACGTAGAATCCAATCTTGGTGACAACAAGCTAGAATCAGATAAGTATACATGCATTGTATATGGGTTCTTTTTTTTCTTTCTGGGACAGAATCTCGCTCTGTCACCCAGGCTGGAGTGCAGTGGCGTCATCTCAGCTCACTGAAAGCTCCGCCTCCTGGGTTCACGCCATTCTCCCACCTCAGCCTCCTGAGTAGCTGGGACTACAGGCGCCTGCCACCACGCCCGGCTAATTTTTTGCATTTTTAGTAGAGATGGGGTTTCATCGTGTTAGCCAGGGTGGTCTCGAACTCCTGACCTTGTGATCCACCCGGCTTGGCCTCCCAAAGTGCTGGGATTACAGGCGTGAGCCACCGTGCCAGGCCTGTTTTTGTTTTTGAGAGACAGTCTCACTCTGTCACCCAGGCTGGAGTGCAGTGGAACAAGCTCAGCTCACTGCAACCTCAAACTCCTGGGCTCAAGGGATCCTCCCATCTCAGCCTTCAAGTAGCCGAGACTACAGGCAAGCGCCACCATGCTCAGCTAATTTTTAATATTTTTTAATAGAGGTGATGTCTTACTTGTTGCCCAGGCTAGTCTCAAACTCCTGGGCTCAAACTATCTTCCTGCCTCAGCCTCCCAAAATGCTGGTATTACAGGTATGAGCCACTGGGCCCAGCCAAGCATTGTAAGGTTTATGCTTTGTTGTGACTTTTTTTGTCAATGGTGCTTTAAAAATCTTACCTTTGCAAATTTACAAAACTTGAAAGCCACCGTGTCAGCTTTGTGATAACTTCTTTTCAGTCGATGAGATAGATTCTACTATTGGCCCATTTAACTAATGAGAAAACTGAGACACAGGGGTTAACTTACCCATCTTTACCCAGCTAGTCAGGCAATGGTTACAAGAGCAGGAGGAGGGTCACGGTGAGACTCTGACTTTACTGGAATGGTCCAGATATCCATTAATATTAGAAATCCCTTTACTGGAGGCTTGAAAATTAGTTCTCAGCTTCCTTCTTTCATTTTCTCTCTCATTTTTCTTAACTATTTTCTTTCTTTTAAAACTTCATTTATTGACCAGCCTGACCAACATGGAGAAACACCTTCCTATTAAAAATACAAAATTAGCCTGGCGTGGTGGCACATGCCTGTAATCCCAGCTACACTGGAGGCTGAGGCAGGAGAATCACTTGAACCCAGGAGGTGGAGGCTGCAGTGAGCCAAGATCACGTCATTGCACTCCAGGCTGGGCAACAAAAGTGAAACTAAGTATAAAAAAAAAAAATTTATTTAGTTCTTTTTTTATTTTCCTTCCTTTATACCTAAGATCTTCTGGCATTTAATTTAAAAGGTTGATTTTATAATGTGTTTACCAAAATAGGCAGTCCCCATTCTTCTACTTGAGGAAATAACTTTCAACTCCATTTTTTAGTTATTTTGTTCTTTATCTCCATATGACTAAATAATTTGCTTATATTGCTACTTACTATTTTTTCAGTTTTGGGATTTTCTATTCGCCTCCCACTAGGAAGATAAGGATATACTTTTCTTTTATGCCTTCACCCTGTTCTACCTCTTTTGTGATAAAACGTTTATCTTAATTTAATTAGGTCAATATTAGTATTTAAATTATTAAAAGTATTTTGTTACAAACATGCAAATGCTACTCACAACTGAGCCATCTACCATCTAGAATAATTTTTCTTTCCTCCACAACTTTTAATTTCCACTGGAATTGTGTAGTTTATTCATTTGCTTGTCATTTTGTATAACTATCACAAATTTAACCACAACTCTGCCAGGGTCTAAATCACCTCTCAAAATGATGAGAAGTGTCTGTTATAGTATCAGAAGCATGACAGTTCGTACTGTTCTACATTATTGTCAACACTTGATGTCGTCATTTAAAATTTTTAATCATTCTGGAAGGCATTTCTATGGATATATCCTACAGTTGTTTTAATCTGCATTTTTTGGTGGCTAATGAAATTGTGCACTTTTCTATTTCTTTATTAGACATGTAGCTATCTTCTTTTATAATAGAATTGTTTCATCCTTTTCCCCATTTTTAATTGGATTGTACTTTTTCTTAATGATTTGTAAAAATTCTTTATTCTGGATACTAGTCTTGAGGTTAGATGTATTATAAATTTATTCTCCCACTTTCTGTGTCTTTTTACTCTTTTAATAAGGTTGTTTGATGAATGTAAGTTCCTAATTTTAATGTAGGACAATTATCTATTCTTTACAGGACCAGCTACATAATTTACCGGGCTTAGAACAAAATCAAAATGAAGGATCCTATATTCAAAAATTAGTAAAAATTTCAAGATGAGGACATAGAATATTAAACCAAGCATGAAGCCCTTTTACTCTCAGGGCCCTGTGCAGCCATATGAGTCACATGGCAATGAAACTGGCCCTGATTCCACTTTGTGTGTAGCGTTTTTTGAGGCCTCATTTAGAGAGTTTTTGGCTACTGCAAGGTCATTGAGATATTCTCTTATATTATTTCCCAGAAGCTTTTATGTCTTGCCTTTTACTTTTATTTTTCTTTTTTGAGACCAAGTGTATTTCTATACATTTTAGAGTCCACATGTCAATTACTACTAAAAAGGACATGCTGAGATTTGTTAATGAGATTGCATTGAGTTTACAGATTAATTTGAGAGAAATCAAACCTTCATAATATTGAGTCTTCTAATCCATGAATGTGGTACGTTTCTTTATTTATTCTGACTTCTTTAACTTCTTAATCATGTTTTATATTTTTCTCTGTAGAACCTTCACAGGTCTTTAATGCATAGGTATTTATGGGATTTTATTTTTGCATTCGTAATTTTTAAATGTTTAATGTCTAATTGCTGTTATGTAAAAATACAGTTGCTTTTATAGAAAGAGCTTATATCCAGCAAACTTGCTGTATTCCTTTATTAATTCTATGATCTGTAGGTAGATGTGCTTGTGTTTTCTCTGTACACAAATGTGTCATTTTGATAAAAAAATTTTATTCTCTTTTAATTTCATATCCTTTATTTCTTCGTCTTGCCTTATTACACGGGCTAGGACCTTGCAATGCTGACTACTACTGGGCATTCTCATCTCATTCCTCTTCTCACCATTTAGTTTACTGAAAGATTTTTATAGATATCTAGATATCTTTTTTTTTTTTTTTTTTTTTTGAGACGGAGTCTCGCTCAGTCGCCCAGGCTGGAGCGCTGTGGCGCAATCTCGGCTCACCACAAGCTCCGCCTCCCGGGTTCACGCCATTCTCCTGCCTCAGCCTCCCGAGTAGCTGGGACTACAGGCGCTGGCCACTACGCCCGGCTAATTTTTAATGTTTTTAATTTTCTTTTTATTTTTAGTAGAGATGGGGTTTCACCGTGTTAGCCAGGATGATCTCCTGACCTCGTGATCCTCCCGTCTTGGCCTCCCAAGTGCTGGGATTACAGACTTGAGCCACCGCGCCCGGCCTTTTATAGATATCTTTACCAAGTTAAGGAAGTCTTCTGATTTCTTAGGTTTCTCAGCTAATCATTCTTTATTATGAATAAGTGTTACATTTTAACAAAAGCAGTTATACATCTATCGAGATAATCATGTGATTATTTCCCTCTATTCTGTTAATATATTAAGTGACATTGATTGAGTTCAAAGGTAAGTTTGAGACCTAGAAATCCTGGAATAAACCCAACTTGGTTATGAAGTGTTATTCCTTTTATATATAACTAGATTTGGTTTGCTAATACTTGGTTTAATATTGTTACATTTATGATTATGAGTGATTTCTTGTAATTTTTCTTTCTTGTAATGTCCTTGTTAGGTTTCAGTATTAAAATTTGTGAGAGATTGACACTACTTCTTCCTTGTTTGCAAAAATTTACTGATGAAGCGTTCATGACCTAGAATATTCTTTTTGACAGAAGTAAATTTATTATAAAGCTGATATCATGCTGTTTTACCTAGTGTCCTCACACAAAGGTATAGGACCAGAGGTTGTCTTGCATTGCCGTCTTATCCTATTGCACCCAGCATCAAATGGTGACAAAATACAGAGTTCAAAATTAGTATGTGGAAAATTCTTCCATTATATGGATGAGTAGACTGTAAGCAGAGGATTTGGTTCTTCTCAGTGAGTAGTCAAAATAAGTCTCCTCTCCTGTCAGGAATACACTTGATAATACCCTGACATTGTATAGTTTACATATGAAAGAAACTTGATAGAGGTATCTCTCAAATTTGAAAATCTTAATTTATGTAACATTTCAATAATGACTTATGAATCTCAACTCACTGTAACCTCCACTTCCTGGGTTCAAGCGATTCTCCTGTCTCAGCTTCCGGAGTAGCTGGGATTACAAGTGTGTGCACCACCACGCCTGGCTAATTTTTGTATTTTTAGTAGAGAAGGGGTTTCACTATGTTGGCCAGGCTGGTCTTGAATTCCTGACCTCAGGTGATCCACCCACCTCGGCCTCCCAAAGTGCTGGGATTACAGGCATGGGCCACAGCGCCCGGCCTGAAAATATATCTACACGTTTTTTTTTTTGTTTTGTTTTTTAACTGCAGAACAAACCAACAATGGTGGTAAGTGGCTTGCCAAAACTCACACGGCCGGAAGTGATGGGCCAGAAAGAGAAAACATGAATTCTGAAGGCAGATGCAACCCAGCTTTAATCAATAACTTTCGACTTGCTAGCTTCATGCTTATGGGCAAATTGTATACCCACTGTCATTGCCAGTTTCATCAGCTGTGAAATGGAGAATTCACAAGGATAAAGCCTGTTCGGGGGCCACTGGGAAAATCAGTGATTATATACATGTCAGTACCTAACACAAGGCAACACTCAAGAAATGAAAGCATTATTCTTCCCAAACACTCTAGAGCCATCCCCATCATCCTGGGAAACTTCTTTTAATGTTTTCATTTCACATGTGTGCTGATATCTTTTCAAAGCCACACTTGAATTTGTGCCAAACCAGAAATGACTCCCCCAAAGACTTATTACCTGTATCACTCATTACCTATATCCTGTCCTGCTCATCCCTGTCTAACTACCTGTAACAAAAATATATATATATACACATAAATATATATATACACATAACAAATATATATATATACACACACACACATAACAAATACATATATTTGTTACAAGTAGTTAGGCATGAACGAGGTAGGAGAGGGCTTTTTCCCATCCACCAGGAGTATCAGGTGCTGTTTTGGCAATTGCCACATTGCCTCTCTAAAAGTGATAAATTGGCAGCTGGTGCCAGGGAGAGGCCGTTTCCTGATGCTCCACACCTGTTGCAAAAGTGTTAATTGAATGTAGGCACCAGGGAGAAGAAACTTCCTGGGCATGCACCTTAAGAGACAAAATGGCGGAGTATGATATTCCAAAGGCACCCACCGGAAAAGGGGAATAGCCTCAGATGGGCATGCATACAACTTCCTAACCCTTTTATGCCTGAGGTTGCAATTTTTTGCATTTTTGCAATCAGACCTTGGCAGTGACCTTGAGCAGTAGGATATAAATAATTCCCACATGCTTAGCGTTCCAGTAGTGGAACACTAGGCATAAATGGGATTTATTAAAGACACTGCACCTACTTACCTCCCAAGGATAAGGAGGGCACTGCACATATGGGCAGCTCGTGCTAAGGGAGGAATCATGTGGAAAGGGCCAACCTATAAATTCCTAGGATCGTGGTTAAACACTGCACTTGACCTCAGTGCCCGCTTGGATCTCTTCCAACCATACTTTCCTTTCCTTTCTTTCCTGCTCTAAAGCCTTTTAAGTAAACTTCCACTCCTGATCTGAAACTTGCCTTCATCTCCTTTTCTGTCTTATGCCCCTCAGTCAAATTCTTTCTTCTGAAGAGGCAAGGATTGAGGTTGCTGCAGACCCATATGAATTCACTGCCGGTAATTCAGATACCTTCCACCAGTAATATATTTCATGTCGTGATACTTGGATGTTTGCCACTACTAACATATTCATTCAATATTCTACTATGACTTATTTTCTCATTCAAAGAAATACTCATTTTCATGTGTAATATTGTATTTGTACTTATATATATATATTTTTTCTTACACAGTATCTTCAAAGGTGTGTACAAGAGCCCACAAAGCTAGTTTTGTCCCTGATTTGTGGGAATTTTAAAAATGATGAACTAATTTATAATTATACAATGCTTCATGTTGGTTTTGATAAGTCCTTGCTAGGAAATTGTTCATTTCATCTAAATATTTTTTAATCAAATTTGTTGCAATATTCTCATTTTATCTTTTCATATATGCATGTATGCTATTGATTCTGTTTCTCTGGAGAGCCCCAACTATACACCCCCCTTCCCTAGCTCTATTCCATCCTGCCCAGGGTTTGACTTACAAAGGTGACTTTTCTGTCTGTACTGCCACCGGTTTGTACACACTTCTCATTCTCCCTTATTCATTTAATAAATATTTGTTGAATACCTGCCATGCTAATCGCCATATTAAATGCAGAAGATATCTTGTTTAAAAAGAATGGGCTGGTCCTTATCCTCATAAAGTTTGATGAAGACCCATATTAAACTACAAATGTAGTAAGATGATCCTCTCACCTTGCTTTATGAATGCTATTTTCCTACTTATAGGACTTTTTATTTCTTCTGCAATGCAAGACCTACCCTTCACATGAGGCCTACCTCAAGCTTTATCTGTCTTGTCCAAGCTAATATTTCCAAAGTACATAAGAATTACCTTCAATATTTTCCTGTGTGTGCATGCATGTACGTGCTATTTCTTTTATTTTTCATAGAGATAAGAGTATACAGAATTAAGCACATGTAAATGAATGAGCAAATGAGCATATATTGATTGCCTTTGTCTATAGGATATGACAGATGGTCATATCACAAGCTAAGTCATGCCTTTGTTTATTATTCCCTATTACAGACAAACTTCAGAGAGTGTGAGTTCTCCTTGTGGGCAAAATTGGGCACCACTGTTTATCTTATGGCTTCATAGTGGTAACCACAAAGCATTTTATCTAGTTCTGACTGTTATAGCAGGTAGCTAGTCAGGCATGAGGAGCCCTCTCCTCCCCACCCACCACACACACACACCAGGAATGTCAGGCCACCATCAGGTGATGGTCAGGCAGTTGTTAACTGTTTCTCTAAAATATAATTAGTCACAGCCAGTACAAGGGAAAGGTAGTCTCCAATAAACAGAAACACATAAAACTGGTAATGAGCAGCTTCCTGATAAGATCTCAGGAGTTGGGCAAGTAGGCTCAAGTATGTGCATTAAAAGGCAAAATGGCAGAGTTTAGCTGGTATGTGACCTCCTAGGGACATTTGACTGGTAAGGGAAAGAAAGCCTCAAGTGAGCATGCATACAACTCCAGTAAACACACTGCACATGCTGCCCTCCCAAGTGCTAGCAGGCCACTCTGCATGCAGACAGCCCACCCCAAGGGAAGATTCTGGAGAGAGGGAACACAAGACCCCAGAAGCATGCCAACATATAAAACCCCAATTCAAAAGGTCAAACCGTGCTCTTGTCTTTCAAATACCCACTTGGCCCTCTTCCAAGTGTACTTTCCTTCCTTTTGTTCCTACTCTGAAACTTTTTAATAAACTTTCACTCCTGCTCTAAAACTTGCCTCAGTCTCTCCTTCTGCCATATGCCCCTCGGTCTTATTCTTTCTTCTGAGGTGGCAAGAGTTGAGGTTGCTGCAGACCTGTATGGATTCGCTGCTGGTAACAGGACCACTCCATAATAATAGCTAACATTTACCAAATACTTACTATGTGCCAGGCATTGTTTTGTTTGCTTTTTAACTCATGAACTTCTGTGATACTCAGAGATCCTATGAGATATGTATTATTACTAATCCCATTTTATAAAGGCTGAAACTGAGGCTTAGAGGTTAAATAGCTCACCCAATGTCACAGAGCTTGCCAGACCCAAATCCAGGCAGTCTGTTTCCAGTGTTAACCTTGTTAGCCTTTGGTTGATACTTCTAACCAAAGAGATGTTCAACAAATACTAGATAGTGTTAAACTATGAAAGCTAACCAATTTAATGAATTTTTGCTATATCAACATAAAAAAATTCATTGATTTTTACATAGTTGTTGATTGTAATTCTGTATTTCATGAGCATGATGTTCTGATTTGACTTTAACATGTGAAACACTAATAAAAAATGAGATTAAAAAACACAATTTAAAATACTGAAGTGGCTGGGTTTATTCTGTAGCATTAGAACAATAAAAAAGGTGAGTATGTTTAGAATTAAAATTATTTTTCAGATGAAAGATTAAGAGAAAAATATTTTTACCATGACTCATTTATTGATGCTGTACATTGTATCTTTGCTGTTTCCATTTTCCTTGCAAAAGATATTTGTACCAAAGCTGTCCTTCCCCTGCAGGAGCACAAGTGTGAGCAGATAATTTCAGAAGTCATAAGCTTATGTATTATTTCTGGAAAATGAGGGACATTACCATTCACACTGTGCTTAAGTGTCATTCTGTAATGAGGAAACTATAATCAAAATTTGAAATGAGAAAGGACAAGATAATATTAACCATAAAGCACAGACTGAAAACAAAAATCCTTAAAATTAAATTATTTTAGGAAATGAAGTCATCATCATAATTTTTCTAAGTATTCTAGGTACAGTCATAAAGGATAATGCAGTTTGAATACTCACAAACTAAAGACTCAGAGGGTTTTTTTTAAAATGTCATTTCATGAGTTATAAAACACTTGCATGTTTCTTTTAATTTTTTGATTAACTCAGGCTTCACTACTGTCTGAAAATACATGTTTCTTTTAGACAACTTTGAAAACATAAAAGCAACAAAGAAGAAAGAAGAATTTTAAATTCTTCATTTCCTTGCTAACCACAACTCCCTGCCCCTCCCCCGCCCCTCCCCCACCCTGGCTCCCAAGAGAAGCAGCAAGTGTTTATGGCTCATTCAGGGAGAAAACAAAGGGTTGGAGAGATTCAGAAATGAGTAGCGTTCTCCCTGGCTTTCCTATCCATTTCATCACATTGTCTGCAGAAGAACAGAAGATCGAAATGGCAGAAATTGTGCACATCAGAGTCCTGACGTGACATTATGTAGATTTTGAGGCAGGAAAGTGTCTGCCTCATGCAATTACTAAGAATTCCCCTTAAACGTGTAGAAAAGACAATGTAAAGCTTTTTTATGACTTGTTATCTGGGTGAGCAAACAACTTAATCCCACTGAGTTTGTTGTTTTCCATCGTTTAAGAAGAAGATAATAAATAATTTCCCTATCTTCCTAATCTTGTTGTAAAGTTGAAACTTTGTGTGTGTATAATATAGCACACATAAATATAATATAGCACATATATAATATATTATATATAAATGTGTTTTGGAAAAGGAGGAAGTATTATAAAAGTTTTGTTAATTTTAGATACAAAAGCAGACTTTTAAAGTTTATACTATTATATGAAGAGAGAGGCAAGAGTTGTAAATTGTTCTTCAAACTTTCATTATGTGTTTATTTAGAAAAATTACTTTGTTTTTCTTTACGTGAAAAAATAATAATGACAGCTACCATTTAATAGAGCCCTGGCAGTACAAAGTATTCCACATGCATTACCTCATTTAATTCCCTCAATAACTGTTATTGATAAGCAACTCAAAGCTGGGACTAGGGTGAGGCAAAGGAGGCATTTGTTTCAGGTACAAAATTTAACAGGGCACCAAAAACTCAGTTATTAAATAAATAACATTTTAGAATTGTATTTAAAAATCAAAAGGAATCCAAATAAATCTACAATAAACAAAATATCTACATTTTAATTAAAGGCAGGGCAGTTATCTTGGGTAACCTTGAGTAAATAACTTCTTTGTGCCTCTGCTTTATTTAAAACGGGATAATAATAATAATAATACCTGCTCCTTAGGGTTGTAGTGAGGGTTTAATGATTTAATGTATGTGATTAGAACAATGCCTGGCATATTTTAAATGCTTGAAACATGCTGGTTAAAATCATCTAGTATTGTCTTTACTGGTTTTGCAAAACTTTAAATGTAAGAAAACTGAGACTCAGAGGGTTTAAAAGACTTGACCAAGGTTACAAAGTGAGTCGCAGTATTCACACCCAGAAAGTTTTCCTCCAGAGCCCTTTTCTTAATCACTCCACCATACTGTTTCTCATGGGGATGTTATGGAACTTGTATGTTCACAGAGCACGTGAGTGTGCATGTGTGTGCACCTTATTGGTAGATAAGTGATCATACAATGAAAGCTTTTAAAAATCTCTTGAAATGCTATCACGTGTTAGTGTATTGGCTAAGATGGGTTTTATTAAATTGGCATTGCTTAGCAAAGGAGCACAAAAGAAGCGGAAGAAATACGCTACAGGCAGAGTGTGAGATTAAGAGAGCAGGGCCTTCACTTCGCTCAAGAGGTTAAGACAGATTATATAACCAGTCCCTTTACATAAGAGGGCAATCCATCTTCTTTAGGAGATATATCAATGGTTAGGATTCAGTTAGGATATATCAATGGTTAAAATTTAGTTTTAACTTGTTCAACTTGTTCATCTGAATTTAGCTATAGATTTTTTTGTTTCTTAATGAGAATAAATGGAACTATCTGTTAACAGGATAAGTGGGAAACAACACATGAGGTTTTATACAACTCTATCCACAATAGGCAGTGCATGGCACAGAACAAAAAAGCGCTCTTATTTACAGAGCTTCTGACTTCAGTTACACCTCTTAGTAAAGTGAGCAAAGGATTATTCATGCAGGTTTCTAGGTTGGTCACAATCACGCTTTCTAAGAATGATGCTGAGTTGTTTAAACTTGTGACTCAGTGCTCTCTAGCCTTCCTGGATCTGTGTTATTGCCTCTTAACTGTTGTCTGTCATCCAGATTTTGGAAGATAATTTACTTTCCTTTGTGAATGAACAGGGGCAAATTAAAGGATGCATTTCTATGTGTTTCTTTTGAATATTTTCCTCACTGAATACTGGGATGATATAAACTGCAAAGCCTGTAGTCTGAAGTGTAATCCCATATAGTGAAGTTATATAAGAGTCAGCAGTTCCTCAGAGTCCAGCAATTCAGCAAGAGCCACACACACACAAGATGCACAACAATGATGAAACATGCGTGAATAGATTTATATAATTGCCAACAAAAGGACATCTTTTTACAAAATGCTGAAATTTGCATGATGTCTTTTTCACAACTTGTGCGTATTTCGCAACTTCACAACATATTTATAAGCAATTGGTTCAACTAATAGAAAACATGCCATTTACTTCCCTTATCTTTGGGATCTGACGCTAACTCTGCAACTTACTGTTTCTGTACCCCATTTTCTTACCTAAAAGGAGGTTAGTAATGTGACTCATCTCACAAACTTGTTGTGAAGACTGAATAAGATAAAGCGTGCAAAGTCTTAAGAAGAAGACATGGCATTTAGCAACTAATCAAAAATGTCACCTCTCTCAGTATCATTATTACCTTAGAAAAAGTCTGGAAACTTGCCAAAGTAATCACATCACCTTTAATAATGAGTGTGGAAATGTACCTTCTTGGTTCCAGAGACCCTTATTTCCTCCAGGTTTCTAAGACATCCATTACATCATAGTAAAATAGCTAACATTCCTTTTCCTTTCCTCTTTGTCAATAGCTGCTATGACCTTAATTATCTGTAGAAGGCCTCTAGAATGAGATTTTTGACAATATGCATTACAAGTAAAACTATTCTATAATTATATTCTGTTGCAGTGATTATTGACCATCTTGTTTCTTGCCTTGTTGTAAAAAGATAAAATACAGGTATCATTATCTATGTCCACTGAGATAGCGAAGGCTCTATTTCCTGTTTCCTGTTCCATTAGTGCCCAAATGACTGCCCCCTTTAGAGCTGCTCTATAAGCTCCCTGACATACAACAGCACAGCTGGGCCTTGCCTTCCTACAACATATAGGATAACATTAAACAGGTCAGTATGTGTAGAGGATGCATGGTGTATATTGAATTTGAAGAACAAACAAATCTGGTGTACAATCATGACAGTCACAGTAACTTTTATCTCAAAAAATTAATTTTAGCCCAAGGATTTTTCTAATCAAATATGAAACTCTTGTCACATGGCACAATGACATGATGATTTTGATGAACAATTACCTGAGGAAAGGTTAACACTTTTGCCCATCACGTTCTAATTAAATAGAACAAAATGGATGACTTTCAATGTGGGGAAAAATCAGATTTAAGTAAACTAAAAAAATGCCATCAATATTTCTCTTTGTTTGACAGTATTAGATATCACTTTAATGGAAACCTATAGAGTTCTGTTGCACGATTGATTTTTGAAGGCTTTAAAATTGAGTAACTTGTCATATCTTGGTCGTCTCTATGCAAACACATGTATACTTTTTTTTTTTTTTTTTTTTTTTTTTTTTTTTATGTGAGACAGAGTCTTGCTCTGTCACCCAGGCTGTAGTACAGTGGCAGGATCTCGGCTCACTGCAAGCTGCGCCTCCCGGGTTCACGCCATTCTCCTGCCTCAGCCTCCTGAGTAGCTGGGACTACAGGCGCCCGCCACCACGTCCGGCTAATTTTTTGTATTTTTTTAGTAGAGACGGGGTTTCACCGTGTTAGCCAGGATGGTCTTGATCTCCTGACCTCGTGATCCGCCAGCCTCAGCCTCCCAAAGTGCTGGGATTACAGGCGTGAGCCACCGTGCCCGGCCTTACATATTTTTTCTGAAGAATTTTTTTTTGAGATAGGTGCTTGTTCTGCTGCCCAGGCTAGGGTATAGTGGTGCAATCATAGCTCACTGCAGCCTCGAACTCCTGGGCTCAAGCAATCCTCTCTCCTCAGCCTCCTGAGTAGCTGGGACTATAGGCATGCACCACCACGCCTGGCCAATTTTTAACATTTTTGTGTTAAGCGTCAAGGTCTCACTATGTTGCCCAATCTGGTTTTTTTGAATTTTTACAGCAGATAGAAATATCGGAAAATCTATTTCACCAGGAGAGAGAGAGAGAGATTTAACAGACATCCAAGAATGAGGAAAATGGTGAATGCTGTTAATTTTTTTTAGTTGAGAATATTCCCAATTAAAAAAAAAAAAGTACGCCGGGCACGGTGGTTCAGGCCTGTAATCCCAGCACTTTGGGAGGTCGAGACTGGCGGATCATGAGGTCAGGAGATGGAGACCATCCTGGTCAACATGGTGAAACCCTGTCTCTACTAAAATACAAAAAAATTGCGAGGCGTGCTGGCGCGCGCCTGCAGTCCCAGCTACTCGGGAGACTGAGGCAGGAGAATCACTTGACCCGGGAGGCCGAGGTTGCAGTGAGCTGAGATCGCGCCACTGCACTCCAGCCTGGCAACAGAGCAAAACTCCGTCTCAAAAAAAAAAAAAAAAAAAAAAGTAAAAGAAGTGTTTACCTTCAAACTATTTAAGATAGAAAACTAAGTAACATACAGAACACAGAATTATATCTGCAATTAAATGTAAAATTCTCAACATTTAATTTTTCATTTCTGTATGTTAACTTTGTTTCAAAATACAAATATATTTTAACATTGCTGGCTCCGAACAACACTAAATTGATTTTAGAACGTGAAAGATAAGAGCCTTAATCAGCCATCTCCACTTAGGAGATCTGAGAGTTCAGAGAGAGATGTAAAGCACCATGGTTCCGCTGAAGGGGTTGTTCTCCATTGGCACCTGAAAGGCAGGATTGGGGTGTGGCTTCCTCGTGCCTGAGCCAGTGTGCTTTGCTCTGTTCCTGGGACGCAGACAACGCACCTAAGCCTGTCACTCAGATCCTTTCTTCTAGATCTAGATGGAAACACAACAAATATTTTTTTGATCAGCACAAATTCCCTCCGACTGCGAGAAAAAATAGCTGACTGCACATGCCCTAGCAAGGCCGGGCCAATGGCTTTTTTTTTATTCTGTGAGAAGCACGGAGTTTGTCTTCAGTAGAGATTACATAAAATCCTGGCGATTTTGCATTCTGTAAGTTTCTCACACTTACCCATTTTTTCCTTCTCCATTACTATTTCTCCATTCCAAAGTACTGTATTCTCTCACCTACCTGAGAATAGCTTCCTAGAATGGATCCTCCTTTCTCCATACTGTATTCCTCCCGCCCAATTGTTTTTTCCGTAGCTAGCATTGACCTTGTAGAATGCACACCTGCTCTCATCCATGTCCATCAACGCTGCTGCCCTCCCGTCTACCACTACCACCTCAATGGCTTCCCATCTCTCTGATGAAAGAAAAACTTCAGCCGAATTAAACTTAAAGGAGCTTAACTGAGCAACGAACAGTTCACAAATTGGGCAGCCCCCAGAAACAGCAGATTCAGAGACTCCAGTGCAGCCACATGGTGGAAGAATATTTATAGACAAAAAAGGTAAATAACGTACAGAAATTGGGAAGTGAGGTACAGAGCAGCTGGATTGGTTACAGGCTGGCGTTTGCCTTATTTGAACACGGTTTGAACACTCAGCAGTGTATGACTGGTTGAAGTACAGCGCTGGGATTTGCCAAGACCCAGCTATTGTCACAGGCGCATACTCCTAAGTTAGGTTTTCAATCTTGTCTACCTATTAAGCTAGGTTGCAGTTTGTCCACAAGGACTCCAATATAGAAGTACAGAGTCCTTCTCAGGTCATATTTAGTTCGCTTTTAACACCTCCCAAGGTAAAATAGAATACTGTTAGCATGTTTACCTGTAGATCTGAGCCGTCTTACCTCTCTGGCCTTATCTTGAAGCAACTTCCTTCTCATTTTCTTTGTTCTATGCTCAAAAGCCTCTTTCAGTCCCTTTTATTTGCAGCGCTCCCTCCCCCGACAGGGCATGTTCCCCTGCTGCTTTCCGCACCCAGAAGGCATCTTAACATCCTTTCCTCCTTCTCCCTAGGGCTTCACACCTCACACTTCCACAGCCTCAGAGCAGGCTTCTTTTACTTTGGAGGGTAGGCCACTCATCACAGCACTTGTAAGAGTGGTGGTTCTACACTTTTTGTGCAATAATTTAATTAATGAAGCACTCTGAGGGTGACTACAATCTCTCACAGATGGGCTGTCTCAAACTTAATGAAGCGGGCTTAGGTAAACATAGAGAAAGACCTGATTCTGAGCTAAAACTAAACAACAACCACAGCCCTTGTCAAAAAACAGCAAGTGTCAAATATCACCTAAGTAAATTTAAGTTGTTTAAATTCTATTTTTGGAAAGACATTTGTTGAATTTAAATAGTCAGAGAAGAGATTTTATTAACTTTGATTTCTTACTTTTCTATATTGAACACAGTTGACTTACCTTAAAAATTAACTTGAGATTTTAAAGCTCTAATCAGTCTTTTTCCTGCATTTCGATATGGATCAACTTTATTTTCTTATTTTTATATGTTTTAATTGTATGTTCTTCAATTTCTGACCATAGTTATTTTGCCAATGTGATATGCAAAGATGTGTTGTAAGATGCTAATTTTACAGGAATGAAGAATTGATGGACAAACGCAGCTGATAAAAGGGCTGGAGTTGAGCCAGTGGTGTGCTGGTAAATGTTTAATAACTTGCTTTCAGAAAAAAAGTACATGTCTATATATATGTACATTATAAATGTTACTGATATAAAGGATGTATCAAACAAAATTTGCAAACAATAATAAACTACAAAGTTCTTTTTACTATAAATTACATGTAGCCAATTGACCCTCACCAGATGCTTTCACTGATATTTGCCAAAATACATCCATACATAGTAAATCTACATTTGCAATTTATAAATAAGTGTAGTTTTTGCTACTTCTTTGCTAAACCAGATAACAGTCTTTAAATACTGGAAGATTATTTCTCTGTGTGTGTGTGTCTGTGTGTGTGTGTGTGTGTGTGTGTGTGTGTGCGCGCGCGCGTGCGTGCGCGAGCAGTATTCACAATGTAATGAGTAAAGGAAAACATACTTTTAAGTTTAATCTGTATTGCTAACATTTTTCTCCATCATCACTTTTTAAAGTCTAGGCCACTGTCCAATAGAAATATAATGTGAGCCATATATGTGTAAATTTCTGGTAACCACTTAAAAAATAAACAGATTAAAATTAATCTTGATATATCTTATTTGAACAAATATATTCAAAATAGTATAATTTCAAGCTGTAGTAGATATACAAATTATTAGAGATATTTTACTGTCTTTCTCCATAGCGTCTTCAAAATCTGATGCGTATTTTATACTTCTAACACATCTTAATTTGTATTAGTCATATTTCAAGTGCTTGATAGCCACATGTGCCTAGGTGCTACCATCTAGGAAGGTACAGGTTTAGACAATCAACAAAACAATAAATCAAGCTGTGATCTGTGAAGTTTGCATTTTTTTGTTTTGTGGTATAAATATTCCCACCATGGTCAATTTCAAGTTGTCAGTATTATGGAAAGAGATGTGCTGAGCACATTTTTATATAGCATTTCTACCAATTACATAGCATTTCTACCAAACAGCCACAATGGACGTAAAAAACACTCAAGCACATAGGAACAAGTAAAATAATTAGGAATTGATGAGTTTGAAGCATTTATTGTTTGTTTTTAATATAACATTTAATTGTAGGTTTATATAGCTTGATTTTGAGTTAAGGCTGTGTTTATCAACTGGCTCAGAAAATTCCTGGAAATTTTACAACTGGTTCTCAGGAGCCAGGATGAGATTGCTCCAGAACACCACTGAATTGAGTTATCAAAATGGATAAATGTCACAAAAGTGTGCTGGTGAAAGGAAAATCTGGCTAAGGAGATCACAAAGCATTGCAAATCTTATCTTCCTTCAAATCCAAATAGTGCATGCCAAATTGATCAGTTTGTGGGAATTCAGAAAGCTAAATGGCAGAAAAATATCACTGGCTGAAAATAAGTTTTCTGTAACATTAGAAATGTTGAAGTAAAAATAACAGAGGAATTAAGAACATGGGCCTTGGGGTCAGACAGCTCAACATTCCATTCCTAACTGTGTTATTTCACTACTTGCACAACTGAACAAGGATCTTAATCATTTTGAAATTATCCATATATCTATAAATGAGGATGCTGACATCTACCTTCCTGGTTTCCTATAATAAAAAATGGACACAATGTTGCCATTGACAAAGTGTATACCACAAAAAAACTGGTTTTGTGACATGTCAATACGTATTAATTTGGGGGGAATTCTGGTTAAGTAGGTTAGAAAATTGGAATTTTTTAGCATACTTAAGTAGCTAAGAAATGAATATAATAAGGAAAACCCTTGAAATGTATTTGTACATTGATCTCAATTTGTAACAGGTATCTTCATGGCTTATTTATTGTATTCCAAGGAAAACACGGATAAATATTTACAAAGTACTCGGCATAGGTCTGGCATGTGATTATGTGCTCAAGAAAGGGGAACAACAGTAATATAATTACTAAAAATATGATAAAATATGACTTGTATGTAACCAAGGTATGGTGTGTAGTCCACTGGAGAAAATAAAAGCTTCATGCACAAGCAGATAGTCAATTCATGCACAAAGACATTTTTTATTTTTTATTTTTTTTACATGGGTTCTCACTCTGTTGCCCTGGCTGGAGTGTAGTGGTGCAATCATGGCTCATTGTATCTTTGATCTCCTAGACTCAAAGGATGCCCCTGCCTTGGCTTCCCAAAGTACTGGGATTATAGGTGGTGCGAGCCACCTCACCCTGTCCACAAGGAAATTAAAGTAAAATTACATGACTCCTTCAACCAATGTTTATAGTTTCAGACAGAACGAAATCAAAATGAATTGAAAGGCTAGGACAATTAGCCAGATAAACACTGGAAGCAGAAGCCAAAGCTAGAAGAAACCCAGGATGAATCAAGGGAAGATTCCTTTTAAAATCCATTAAAAAGGAAAAGAGCCTTGATTTAAAATGAAGAACAAATGAAAGATTCCTGTCTTCTTAGGATGTCCCAGCCAAATTATTAAGAAAGATGAATGAAAAAAATGAATAGTTACCTGAGACTAAAAAGTATGGATCAAGCTAGGAAAAGCCCCAGAGTCCTAGCAAGTTTCAGTAGCATGATAAACAGCATTGGTGGGCTGGGACAAACCTCAAGAGACAGAGACAGAAAGCAGAGCAAAAGCAGCATGGAAAGAAAACTTGCTTGAAGGAAACCAGTTTGGTATAAACTGATTTGTTCCCAGTGAATTAACAAACAAACACATGAATGAATGGGATTATAATTACAAGGGGAGGGACCTTCTGCGAAAACTGATCAAAAGAAGGGGACAATTTGAAGAGGGGCTGGTTATGACCTTTTTGTGGGAGAAGCACTTCAATGTTCCAGTACACAGAGAGATCACAATTGGAGTCTGCAGCTTGGGCTCTCAAATGGAGGCCTATTAAAAAAGACTTGGCTTTTCCAGAACCAGAGGCAAGAAATAAACAATTGCCTGGTGTTTATGCAATTTGGACATGCAAAATTCAGACTTCAGACTTACGTGTTAAGATCTGCCAGGTGATCTGAGGCCTATCTTTGGAGGTACATGAAATATAACCTGTTCCAGGACAATACTGTAAAAGAGCATTGAAAATAATAATTAAAAAAAAAGCTGATTAGGCATATATATGATATGGTGATGACCAATTCTGGAGAAGTCTGTGTACAAACTAGGAGTATGGGCAATAATTGAGTCTAACTTCCACCATCTGGAATTGCCCTTGGAACTTTATCAGCAGACCCTGGCCAGTACTAAATCTAGGAAGACTCTGTTTGAGGATACCAGATTACATCTTTCACCCTTCACCTAGATTCAAGAAACTATATAATAATCCTCCCAATTCCTTAGCAAAACCTTAAGGAACAAACAAACAAACAAAAAGCGATGCTTTTTTAGAAGAATGTATCACCATTAATTCACAATTCTGGAAATGTGAATTAATGAATTCTGGAAATGATTCTGCTAACCCAAGAATCAAAATTATTATCTTTTATCCTTCTGAGGCATTCCTTTAATCTGTAGTTCAGGATTTCCTTCTGACCTTGTCACTTAAATTGAAATGTAAGACATTTTGATGCTTAGATAATCTTTCCAAATAAAGATCTAGTGAGCACTGAACTTTATGGAGTATGCACCATCAGCACTACGGTGCCCAGGCTAAAATGCTTTGAAAGAAGGGCCGAGGCGGCCGATTGTTCTTATTTCAGTTGATCAAGGGCATTTGTGGTATCTCCTCAATTCAAAGACTTTTGACATTTTAAAATTCACAACACAATTGCTTCCGAAGTAAGAATTACTTCATTACACATCCTCTTAGTCCTTTAGGCATGGATTCTTTTTTAAACCTCTCTACCACATGGCCTTGCTCCTGCCAAGGACGCCATCTTGCCCCTGGCATTCAGCGCTGACCCAGTCTGACAGAAGCAGGGCAAGCTGAAAATAACAGCAACAAAAGCAGCCAGGCTTGCCTGCTGCTCTAGGGATGCTTTTGCATGTCTTTTTCTTGTTTTTTTAATGGTGCAATGAAGCTTTATTACAAGTCTAAAGAGTGAACTTCTGATACAGCTAAGCAGATATTCTATATATGAAATACACGCACACACAATTGTATATATGATTGATACTTAACAATATAAATGCATTTATTTTTCTAGTTCCATATCCTGAATTCTCAGCACATATTTTGCACTTAGGCAGGGAATAACTGGTTGCCCTTTTGCTCTGCTGCAATTGTTCTTTCCTTGGACCACTTTGCACCTCAAGTGTCTGGCGTATGGCAATAATTCAATACATGTTTACTAAATACCATAATTAGTATATATTTTCAGGATAGCCAACTATACTGCTATAGCAAGTGACTCCAGTGTTTATTTCTTGCTTGTGCTTTATGCCCTTCAGGGTCAGCTTCAGCTGTGGTTCTCTTCATGTCACTTCTTTCATTGGCCAGAGCAAGTCACATGTATAAGCTTGACATCAATAGGTTGGGAAAGTATAATCTGCTTCCAGGGAAGGATAGCACATATTACAAATACTTCTCTTCAGTGCCCACATACAGAACACACTTACCTACCCCCGTTAGGAGATAACCCTATTATTCATGGCACCAAGCTCAATGAAGAGTGGGGTTTTGTGATGGTCTTTACATTGGTCTAGAGACCTGTGAATAAATTTTAGTGTTAGACTGTTCTTGCATTGCTATTAAAAAATACCTGAGACTGGGTAATTTGTAAGAAAAGATGTTTAGTTTGTTCCCCGTTCTGCAGGCTGTACAGGAAGCATAGTGGCATCTGCTTCAGGGAGGCCTCAGGAATCTTCCAGTCATGGCGGAAGGCAAAGGGGGAGCAGTCACATCACCTGGCAAAAGCGGGAGCAAGAAAGACAGGGAAGGTGCCACACACTTTTAAACAGCCAGATCTCACAAGAACTCACTCCCTGTCATGAGAACAGCACCAAGGAGATGGCATTAAGCCATTCGTGATAAATCCACCCCCATGATCCAATCACCTCCAACCAGGCCCCACGTCTAACACTGAGGATTACAATTCAACATGAGATTTCGGTGGGGACACATATCCAAACTATATCCGTTATTAACTCCATGCACATCCAATATACAGTGACTGAGCAGGCTCAGGATAAATGCAGTAAGTATTCGCATTTGGAAGAGGGAAGACCAGGACATACAATAGTCATGGCCTGCAAAAGTTTGAAATCCCACTGGGAAGTTGTAAGAGGCCACTGTTTCCCTGAGGCTGGGGGATGTTCCTTGATAATTCTCTGAACTCACCCCCAGGAATGCCTCTACAGTTCGTTCTTCTCCATAGGGCTTAGCTTTGCCCTCTGAGAAGCCTTCCTTTTCCATTATCCTCTTTGGCTACATCTGAAAAGAATGTTGGAGATCATGGTCTCATTGGGAGCCAAGGTGCAGTCCCAGGCTGCTTTTCCCTCAGGAAAGTTTAGGGGCCCAAGCCTCAAGAAGCCACAGTCTCTTTTAGTCCCTGCTGGGTTTTATCAATATAATCACTCACTCAGAAACATACTTGGCTTCTTATCTATTTGATTCCATCAATTCTTTTTGCCAATAGATATGTCTTTCTCTTTGCAACTTATGAGGGTCCATTAATCCTTACAACTAATGTATTAACTAGAAAGTGTTTGAATATAACTGCCCCTTAACAAACAGAAAAATTGAAATAAAGAAAACAAAAGAAGTGCACAAAATATTTCAGGAAAACAATGGCAGGATCTTGTCTTCAATTGCACCATTAAGACCTCGATTTTACATTTAACCCACTCTTTTTCCATCATGCTTTTGCATGGGTACATTTACTACATATTAAACCTAGGGAGAGATGTTTCTGTTGCAATTGCAATTATATTACAGAAGCAGAGTATACAATATACAGCAAGACCCTTAGTTCACTATGCACATCCAGAACCTGAATTTAATGGACCACAGTTGGTGAACAATTAGAATTAGAACTGAAGATAATAGTATCCATAAAACAGTCCTCAGTGTTTACTTGAAACTTCAGTTTGTTGTTGTGATCAACCAGTATTTTAATTCATTGATTTTATTTTTATTTTTTTTCTACTGGCAATCGCAATTTAAGAAATTACATACATGCTATATCAGTCAGGGTTCTCTAGAAGGACAGAACTAATAGGATAAATATATATATAAAGGGGAGTTTATTAAGAAGTATTAACTCATGTGATCATAAGGTCCCACAATAGGCTGTCTGCAAGCAGAGGAGCAAGGAAGCCAGTCAGAGTCCCAAAGCTGAAGAACTTGGAGTTTGATGTTCAAGGGCAGGAAGCAGCCAGCATGGGGGAAAGATGTAGCCTGGGAGGCTAAGCCAGTCTAGTCTTTTCACGTTCTTCTGCCTGCTTTTTATTCTGGGTGCACTGGCAGCTGATTAGATGGCGCCCACCCAGATTAAGGGTGGGTCTGCCTTTCCCAGCCCACTGACTGGAATGTTAATCTCTTCATAGACACACCCAGGGTCAATACTTTGCATCCTTCAATCCAATCAAGTTGACACTCAGTATTAACCATCACAAATATGTATACTGAACATGGAGTTTAGAGAGATCCTATGAATTTTGAGCACAAAGTTTACAACGAAGCCAAAATATAGATGAAATTGGTTCAAAAAATAACAACAGATGTGGCTCACCCACTTTCAGTTTTGTGTTATCAGTTGTTAGAAGCAACTAGGATCAAATAGATAAGAAGCTGTTTCTCCAGATAATTTGTCTTACGTAGGTTGACCCAGCCAAAAATAAAAACATACAGTAAAACAATAATTGGAGAGGGAGTTTTTTATGTATAATATTTCAAAAATCTCATATTTCTGTTATTTTCAGATTCTACTTGGAGTGAAGAGTACAGAATATCTAAAGTGTGGGAGTGTATTAATAAATGGCCAGGCACAGTAGCTCACACCTGTAATCCTTGCACTTTGGGAGACTGAGGCAGGCAGATCACCTGAGGTCAGGAGTTCGAGACCAGACTGGCAAACATGGTGAAACCTCATCTCTACTAAAAATACAAAAAAAAAAAAAAAAAAAAAAATTAGCTGGCGGTGGTGGTGGGTGCCTATAATCCCAGCTACTTGGGAGGCTGAGACAGGAGAATCACTTGAACCCGGGAGGTGGAGGTTGCAGTGAGCCTAGATTGCACCACTGCACTCTAGCCCAGGTGACAAGAGCAAAACTCTTATCTCAAAAATAAATAAATAAATAAATAAATAAATAAATAAATGGCCACTGAAATTTAGAGTGCATTTGAAGAATTTCTCACAAAATGTTTTCTTTTCTCTAGAATGAAACTGAACTTCAACCTTTACATACTAATCTTTTTCTGTTATTATTGTAATTTAATTGATTTTAATATTCAAATTATCCCTGATTCATTCAGTCATCAAAATTTAGGAGGCACCCACTATGTGAAAGTCTCGATTAGACATTCTGTAAATATTTTAACAATAGGAAGACAATAATTTCTAAATAAAGATTCCCCCAAAATAGTCTTTCACGAGTGAAGACTTAAGACTTAATTTTTTTTTCTGAAAACATGTCACAGTCATAAGAAGACTTGATTTTTAAGAGTAAAATTAGTTGTTTATTTAATGAACCAGGGAAAAATAGATAACTTCAATACGTATATATATTTTTAGACAGATTCTTGTTCTGTTGTCCAAGCTGGAGTGCAGTGGCATGATCTCAGCTCACTGCAACCTCTGCCTCCCAGGTTCAAGTGATTCTTCTGCCTCAGCCTCCTGAGTAACTGAGATTACAGGTGCCCACCACTATGCCTAGCTAATTTTTTGTATTATTAGTAGAGACAAAGTTTCACCATGTTTCCCAGGTTGGTCTCGAACTCCTGACCTTCAGTGATCCACCTGTCTCAGCCTCCCAAAGTGCTGGGATTACAGGTGTGAGCCACCACACCAGGCAAATTTGGTTAATATTAAACTGACAAGGTAATGTTTAATCCTAACTTCAGGTAAAGTAGGCTTAAAATCTTATTAGAAGTATTTCATGATGTGTTTCCATGTAAGCCACCATGAATGTCCCAAAAATGCCAAATGCTGCAAAAATTATAATTCAGGTGGTTGCTCTGTTCATGTTTTTATAGTCAAATTTTCTTGTGTAATTTGGTATTCAGTGCTGGCATGATTCTTGCCTGCCTCCCCTCATTACCAAGAATAACTCAACATTCTCTCATATTTGGCCTTCTACATTAAGACTTTCTTTTCTCAAATTTGATACAAAATACTGAAAATATTTTATCTTTACAAAAGCAAGATTTTTTAGTGGGTCTTCTTTTTCTTTGTGGAGTAAAGAACAGATATGTTTTGGCCGGGCACAGTGGCTCATGCCTGTAATCCCAGCACTTTGGGAGGCTGAGGCCAGTGGATCACGAGGTCAGGGGTTCGAGACCAGCCTGACCAACATGGTGAAACCCCGGCTCTACTAAAAATACAAAAATTAGCTGGGCATGGTGGTGGGTGCCTGTAATCCCAGCTACTCAGGAGGCTGAGGCAGGAGAATTGCTTGAACCCGGGAAGCGGAGGTTGCAGTGAGCCGAGATCGCGCCACTGCACTCCAGCCTGGGCGACAGAGCGAGACTCTGTCTCAAAAAAAAAAGAAAAAAAAAAGAACATTATGTTTTAAACAAGCAAGCTTAGTTTTCTGCATTTATTTTCACAGAATTTATATGTTGAATAATAATTCTAGATTTCCTCCCGTCACTTATCCCAGTAGATACTTTTATCATGACTTATTCCTACTGGGTTCTATTTCTCAGTCTCCTTCAACAGTGCCTGTCTAAAGTGGGGCTGATAAACCACACTAAATTTAGGATCTGAAAAGCAGGAAATCATCTTAGGTCTTAAACGCATTTGTTAAATATGCATCCGTACTCTTAATTTATATAGCACTTGGTTTTAAGTTGTCATAGAAAATGTATGTCCCCTAGCCAACATGGTAAAACCTCATCTCTACTAAAAATACAAAAATTAGCCATGCATGGTGGCACATACCTGTAATCCCAGCTACTCGGGGGCTGAGGCAGGAGAATTGCTTGAACCTGGGAGGCGGAGGTTGCAGTGAGCCAAAATCGTGCCATTGCATTCAGGCCTGGGTGACACAGCGAGATTCTGTGTCAAAAAAAGAAAAGAAAAAAAGAAAAGGCATTCGTGTAATTTTATTGGTTTTTATTGCTAAAATTGTACCTTGCAATAAAAAACAAGACCAAATCTATATATTGTACAAAAAATTGGACATTGACTCTGTTCAATTTGTAATTTGAAATTACCTATGTGTCTCACATTTGTGTCTTGCATTGCATTTCTACTAGACAGCACAGCTTTGGAAAGTGGTGTAAATTTCTTACTCAATATGTCTCATGTTACCTTTTATTTATTTTGCCCTTACTCATATTTCTTTTTCTTTTCTTTTCTTCCTTTCTTTCTTTTTTTTTTTTTTTTTTTTTTTTTTTTTGAGACAGACTCCTGCTCTTTCATCCAGGCTGGAGTACAGATGGGATCTCAGCTCACTGCTACCTCCACCTCCTGGGTTCAAGTGATTGTCTCACTTCAGCCTCCCGAGTAGCTGGGACTACAAAGTCCATTGACTTTGTATTAAATTTCACTCCTTTGTTTAAAAGATATTTTCAAATTCTGCTCAATTCCATGAGAATTCTTGATTATTTTCTTTATACAAAAATCCTTCCATAGTCTCTGTGATGAGAAACCAGGATTACAAAGCCATGCTCCCTGCTCTCACATTAATTTTCACAAAACTTACATATTGCCTAACACTTCTAGATTTGTGTGAACCTCTCTTGCAAATATTGTCTAATAGATACATTCATCATTAGTAAGTAAGACAATGTAGTAGTGGAGAAAGCCTCATATTATCTTGAAATACAAAGAAAGAACACATAAGCAGAATCTACTAGAAAAGCAAATGTGAAACAAAGCCCTGGTTGTTTATCTTTAAAATCATATTTCAGAAGTTTGGTCGATTTTAAAGACCCCCTTCTACATTTGAATGAAAATCATAAAATTTTTGCCTTCAAAGGAAATCACCTGGCTGGGCACAATGGCTCATGCCTGTAATCCTACCACTTTCACAGGCTGAGGCAGGAGGATCACGAGGTCAGGAGATCGACACCATCCTGGCTAACACGGTGAAACCCCGTCTCTACTAAAAATACAAATAATTAGCTGGCCATGGTGGCACTTGCCTGTAGTCCCAGCTACTTGGAAGATTGAGGCAAGATAATTGCTTGAACTCAGGAGGCGGAGGTTGCAGTAAGCCAAGATTGCGCCACTGCCCTCCAGCCTGGGCGACAGAGTGAGACTCTGTCTCAAAAAAAAAAAAAAAAGAAAGAAAGAAAGAAAAAAATCACCTGTGCTTCATATATCAGAATATGATTAAATATAGCTACAGTTATTGAGAGCCAACTATATAGCTAATGCTTTGTGAATGTTATTTTTAACCTGCATGAAATTCTACAAAGGAAATATTATTATTATTTTATGGATATGAAAACTGAGACTCGGAGGATAAGTAATTTGACAAGGTGAAGCAACGCAGTCAAGCCAGTTATCCATTCTCACATCTGCTTAACACAAACCCAATGCCCTGTCCATTGTTGCAGGCCCTGTACTTTCACCATGAAGTGATAGCACTGCAGTGTCCAGCGGGGCAGTGACTAGCCACACATGCCTATTGACTAGAAGTGTGGCCAGGTCAAATTGAGACTAAAACACACGCTGGATTTGGAAGACTTAATACCAAAAAAAAGGAATGTAAAATATCACATAAATTATTTTTATGTTGACCATATGTTGAAATAGTTGAAAATACCTTGAATAAATATTTGAAATAATATTTTGAATATATTGGATTAAGTATGTTATTAAATGAATTTTCCTTATTTCTTTTTCCCTTTTTAAAATGTGGCTACTGGAAAATTTGAAATTACCTATGTGTCTCACATTTGTGGGTTACGTTGTATTTCTACCGGGCAGCACAGCTTTGGAAAATGGTGTAAATTTCTTACTCAGTATATCTCATGTTACCTTTTATTTATTTTGCTTTTACTCTTTTTTTCTTTTTTAAGACAGACTTTTGCTCTGTCACCCAGGCTGGAGTACAGGTGTGATCTCAGCTCACTGTAACCTCCACTTCCTGGGTTCAAGTGATTCTCCTAACTCAGCCTCCCAAGTAGCTAGGACTACAGGACACACCACCAGACTCAGCTAATTTTTGTATTTTTAGTAGAGACGGGGTTTTGCCTTTTTGGCCAGGCTGGTCTGGAACTCCTGGCCTCAAGTGATCTGCCTGCCTCAGCCTTCCAAAGTGCTGGGATTACAGGCGTGAATCAATGTGCCCGGTCTCATTTTTTTTCTTAAAGACTGTAAAGCTACATGTGTGGTCATTACCTAGCTGCAGAAAACTTTTACTGGATTCACTAGCAATGTCTTTCTCCCTGAAGACTCGGATCAGAGGATTTGTAACTTGCTGAGTGCTTGAAAGGCTTTTGGCTTCTACAGAATTTCATTGCTGCCTGAATAGAATTTAAGTGCTTTCAAACAAGGGCCAATTCTCGCTTTCTGTTTTATATTATTTCCACAGTTGTCAAATGTATTGGGAGATAGTTAATGAGCATTTTATTGCCTTTTAAAATCAGTTGGTACAGATGGGTTGAGTAGGACGGGAGCTGAAGGCTCAAAGCAAAACACTATCCCATCTCCTTTTCAATGCCAAAGAGACATTGCAAATTATTGTCATTAAATCCCAGGTTCACCAAAATTGTTTTTATTCCAGAAAAATGTTTATTGATACCGCCCTCCTGCTTATCTCCAACACTCTCTCTATGCCCCTTGACTTCTGAGGGTGTCATTATCTACACTCTGAAGAGACACAGGTATCTGGCTAAACTCATTCAAAATCTCCCTGCCTTCCCCCTTAGTCCCAACCACTTAGGGAAACAATCTTATCAGAGTAACATTTTAAAAAGGGAAAAGAAAGGAGAAGCAAAATATATTCAGTCTAATTTAGCTTCTCTGATTTCTAGATTAGAATATACAGATGCCCCTAGACTTAAGATGGGATTATATCCCAAAAAAACCATCATAAATTGAAAATATTTTAAGTCAAAAATGCATTTAATACACCTAACCTACTGAACACCATAGCTTAGCCCAACCTACCTTAATTATGCTCAGAACATTTACATTAGCCTGCAGATGGGCAAAATCATCTAACACCAAACCTATTTAATAATAAAGTGCTGGCCAGGCACTGTGGCTCACACCTGTAATCTCAGCACTTTAAGAGACTGCGGGAGGAGGATCACTTGAAACCAGGAGTTCGAGGCCAGCCTAGGCAACATAGTGAGATCCCATCTCTACAAAAAGTAAAAAATTAGCCAAGTGTGCTGCTGTACACCTATACTGGAATCTGAGGATAATTTCTTAATCCCAAGCATTCCAGGCTACAGAGAGCTATGATGGCACCACTGCATTCTAGCCTGGGTGACAGAGTGAGACCCTGTCTCAAAAAAATTAAAAAAAAAAAAACAGTATTCAATATCTTATGGAATTTATTGAATACTATACTGAAAGTGAAAAACAGAATGGTTATATGGATACCTGAAGTATGATTTCTGCTAAATGCATGTTGCTTTTGTACCACCATAAAGTTGAAAAAATCATGTGGAACCATTGTAAGTCCAGATTGTCTGTAATCAACACATATTTCTATCAATGAAGACGCTTTCAGTTGAAAATTATAGAATATAAATTGAGTACATAACAACATCACAATAAATCTTTTTATCTTTTAAGATAATACATAGACTCTTTCCTGAGAAAATCCATTCCAGGCTATTTAATTAGGGCCAATCCTGCATCCAATCCCAAGTTACAGGGTCTGGATTTAGCCAGACATGACCAGTCAAATTATCTCTTATTTCTGGTCACAGTAATTGGTTCTGCAATGACATCTGAAACAAGCTGAGCCAATTAGATCCTTCCTAGGATGTTTTATAAAAACTACTGGGAAAGACCATTTCTTTCTGTGCATAGGATATGCGTCTAGGGATGCTGGTGGCTATCTTTCCCACCACAGGAAGAGGGCTTATCTGGAAATACAGAGTTAGCAACCTGAAAATATCATTTGATTCCGTGGATTTAACTGTGCCCAAAACCACATATGCCCTATTACATATGTCCATGTTCTCTTTTCTTTTTAAATAGGTATGAAGTGGATTCTGTTACTTTATCCCAAAAGAGTCTTGGTTGACACAAAATTGATATTCAGAGTGGAATGTCATAGGTGAAAAACACCAAAACATGAAATAAACTCAACTGAGTTGCAATTGCAATGAAGCACAAAGAAGATCTTTTACCATCATTTTGGAAGATGGCAAGTCTTATTAGGGTGTGTTTATGTCAGCTGACTGTGAGCCAAAGTAGCAAATGTAGTAAATCATGTTTGCTTGTTTCTGCTTTCCAACGTAGTTTCATAAAGCCCCTGACTCTGACAACCTGCAGCTCTTCAGAGGGATGCTTTGAAGACAAAACAGGATAGAGCATATGGCCCCCACGTCTCTTGCCTGAGTCACTATACTCTTTAAAAGATAAATGACCCTAGTTCTTGCCTTTTCCTATACATAAGATAGTATCTGTCAGGCATAGTGACTATGCCTCCGTAACCAGATGTACTCTTACACCCAAACTTTGCTATGATTTTGAACATACTGAACCCCTACTACCTGTGTATAAGCTGTGAGCTAAAGCACCATTTTGGAGGAGTCTGACAAAACCTCTCTGAAGAATTCCTCCTGGGCTCTAGTCTTCAGTCAACAGTCCTCAGCAAGACTTCTGCATGAAACTAATTTTTTGAGAGCTCGATTTTTTTTTTTTAATTTAGTCAACAAACTAATTTAACAGTTACTTGTATCTTGTAACATAGGTCATATTATCACTGAGGTTAGAGCATTAGGAGACAGGAACAATATCAGGATGTTGGAGTGTGTTAATCATTTTTTACAGCTATTAGTAAAGTTCTAAAAAAGGTAAGTATCTAAAAACAGACACATCTGGAAATAGAACCAGCATGCAGCCATGCTAAGGAAGTCCTTGTTGCTTACAGGCCAGACTTCAAAATCTCGGAGAGCCAGATAATCATGGACCCTGGGAGATTTAAGAAGCTGAATTTTCTGGCCCACGTTGTTTAAAGTTAGTATTAGCAAAGACAGGGAAGCAGGAAGCACAGAGGAAAATAAGTTTTGGACACAGGAAGGACCAAAGAACTAGCTGAATTCTGTTTACTGAGGGCCACCAAACACTTTGCTGAATATTCTTGGCTCCCACAAAAGAATAATTATCTCCAATATAAGGCACTATCCCATGGAATGAAGCCTGGGTACAGGATGTAGCAGAGCCCAGCCTCATTAGTGTAACCCATGGGTTTGTATTAGCAGGCCAAGGTGAGTGTTAGGCTAAAGGTAAGTATAGCGGCCAGTTGAGAATTGACAGATACAAGGTAGAGTCCAGATTCAAGTGTCACATCCTGGCCTTGGTTTCTAACCCACACAGTCTCAAGAATTCAATTTAGTCATCAGTAAGATGAGACATTAAGGAAGTTGGGAGCTCCAAGGAAACCCAAGGCTGGTAACCAGGCTGTTCAAACCTGAGGCCATCTCCAAGTTCCTGAACCTACAATGATAGGAATTGTTAAAACAGAATGTTCCCCAGAAGAGGAAGCTCTCAAATGCACCTCACATAAGAAGCTGTGACAGGTAATAGGAAAAGGAAATCCTCTCAGGGAGTGAAACTGGAAGCAACCAGATTAGCTGGCCAAGAAACTCATTCCTTTGCCAGGGCAGGGAGTCTCTGCTTTCCCCATCCAATGGGATACGGTACATGCCACAGACGGAGACCTCTACATGTTGTTTAGCCTTCTCCTCTTTTCTAAATGGGAACTTTTGTTAGAGTTTTGCTGGATGGGCTTATCAGTAAGCTAAAGTTGTTAAATATTCATTTGGACTAACCAAAATAAAATGTATATCATTCAGATATCTTGGAATTGGGTGCAATAACTAGATGGACTTCGGGTTGCTTCAACTTGCAGAATGGATGAATGCCCTTTCAATTTCATACTGGTCAAATGCAGGAATTTCTGAAATTGCATGCATTGAGAAAAAGATATATATATATATATAAACGCCATACAGCTAAGAGTTAGAATGTAGTCGACATCTGTTATTTCTACCTGCCCAATACCCATTCTCATTTCTGTTGATAATATAATCTCTTCCTTGAGGAACTGTAATAGAATTAGTGGGCTTTTACCACAGAATATTTGTCTAGATCATGACCTCTATAAAAACACTTGTTTAACACTACAGATAAATAAATTTAAGTGGTAAATATGAACTATTTCTGACACAACTGGAAAAGGCATAAGCTGTGATGTGGCAGGAGTTTCTGAGTCTTCTTCAGGTATTCTGATTTTACTATACCTCTGTAGATTAGTAAATGACTTATATTAACAATTTATGAAGCAGATCTTCTGTTTGAAACTAACACCTGAACAATTACACATCCTTTACAGGTACCTATTTCAGATGTTTCAGGTGGAGATGGCCCACAGTTTCCCAGCCTCAGAAATGAGTATGTGACTTGACCTAGCCACTTAAAGTGTTCCATAATCCAGAGACATTCAGAGATTGGATTTAACCAAAACTATGCTAAGTTGACCCCTCCTAGCCACTTTTCTGCCAAAACAATAAGAAAAGACATTCATTGTCTTTCCAGAACTTTAAGCTGTAAGAAATGCATCTGGGGCTGCTGGCAGCAATCTTTTCTGCTGTATGGAGAAAGCTTTGTTTATTGAGCACCTATTAGGTGTTAAATATTGTGCTACATCTATTCTATGGAAATAGAGTTGTAAAAAAATGAATCTAGTCTGTGCAATCAAAGAGCCAATAGTCTGGAATATTAGTAATAAGCTCTGTATCAGCCAGATATAAATATTGAATGAATGTGTCTATCAGTGTTCAGTTGCAGAGAACTGAATTCACACTAGCTGGTTTAAGCAGAACAGAATATTGACAATGGATTTTATAATTACCAAAAGAAGAAACTCACCACAAGAAAGAGTCTTGTCTGGGCTGATAACCTGGCTCCAATGCCAAGGCCCTGGGTGTCAGAGAAAAGGACTGGAAGGGCAGTGTAGCTGTGCTGGACTCAGCTTGCCTTGAATAAAATGACCCTGTTTGGAATTCAGGAGCTGGGCACTAAAAGCAATCCCAGTTGGGAATATCAACCCACTTTGGCACAGAATATCACAGTTCAATTGTTCCACTGGGGATAGAAGATCTCTGTGTACTCTGAAAAAGTATTGCAACATAAGAAGCAGACCTTGGCTAATGGACTGATCATATTTCCTTGTTTCTTGTCCTTTGAAACTTTTGGGTCCTTTGACCTAAGTAAGCACTTTGGGAAGAGAAATGTGTTCCTCAAAAGAGATGCCTGAGTCATACTCTAGACCACTTAAGTCCAGTCTTTGAAAGGCATAGATGAAAACTCATTATCTTTTCAAAATGCTTCCAAGGTTAAAAACAACTCGGTTAAATAATCACAAATTAAAACCATATCATATGCTTTCTTTCCTTGTCTTTCTCTACAAGCCTCAAATCCTTCTCAGGTGCTAAAATGTGGATTTTGTCAATGAATTTGTACTAAGAATTTAGCTTCTTTCAGTTATGCTTATATTCATTTATTCTTTTGTTCAACATTCTATAAACAACATGAATGCTAATCCTACTTCCTAACTAGATGCTTCAAATAGAGTGACAAACAAAATATAGTCTGTAGCTCTCCAGGAACCCAGGAGCTTTCTTCCACCTACCTCCATGCTAGATGGAACTGCATGCCCATTCATGTCTCTCAGACCTCATCAGCTCTATAAAAAATAAAATCCATTGACATAAAGTTTATTCCTAAGTGCTTTTTTCTTCAAGAAATACAACTGATTTGTCATGAGATTTCCAGCATTTCCTGTGTCATCTGAGTTTGGAATAACTTGAACTCTGATGACCCTTGTATCCCAATATATCCTCTTTTTGTCTGTCTAGTTCAGAATAATCAGAAAGACAAACAAAAAATCATGCCTATTCACATTCGTTCCAAATTTTTAATATTTCTAAGGAAATATTAAGGCTAAATTTCTTTATTCAAAAGCAGCTCACTTTTCTTTGTTAGGTAACTGAATTATGTTTAGGATTCTAAAAAAGAGGAAAACTAAAAACTATGTCTAGAGCCTTTGATTTGGAGGCTATTGTTTGCAGGTGATTTTAAAATGTATTTTTTAAAGCCCCATTATGTTTCACTAAGGACAGTTTCTCTGGTTTCCATAGTGATATTCAAAATGAGTGTAGGTGCAATCAAAGAGAATGATCGCATTAATAAGTGGTTTAGCATTTCTGTTGAATATGAAGTTTGCCCAATATTTTAAAACAATTGAGCTATTTTTTAAGTCCTCATTCCATAATGGATACATTTGCCAGACATGCTAAACCATCTACTAATGCAATCAGATGTCTCCTTTATGAAATGAGTAACAAAGCCCACTTTGCTTGAAACTTAAAAGAGTTTCAAAGATATTGAAGTTATTCTGGTTATATCTTGCATTTTTAAAAGATCCTATGAATAATTACTTCAGGCAATTATTCAGAAAGCACTTTTTAAGTAACTGTGTCCAATGGCATAATAAGACGGGTAGAGATGAGAGGTGTGAGCAGATACAAACTGGGTACAGGGTTTACATCATTTTCAATCTATCAATGAAACCCAGCCAGTGGTTCTATTTGGAAGCTAATTTCCACTATGGTAACAACCAAAGTCAACATATGTAATATAGGGAGTAAAAAAAATCATTGAACTAGCTCATAAAACCCTCAGGATGCTCTTTTCCTCCATCTACGTACTATGTGGGATTGACTCAATTAGGGGCCAGACAGCTGTTGGGTCTAATCAATTATTATTGAGTTATTTTAGGAACAAATAGAATCCACAAGATGTCTTATGACACTTACTCAGTAAACAATGGTTTTCCCCAGCTGCTGTCCAAAAATTCTCATGAATTAAATTAACAATAGTCCTTAGGAGAAAATTTAAAAAAACAAAACAAAACAAGATTTAAAAACCCCAACTGCACTAGCCAACTGAGAGAAAAATAAGCAGTAGCAGATTAGCAGAAGAATCTAATTCAACTTTAGAGGTAAGTACCTTCAAACACCAGAGGGATAATGAAAATAGCCCTTTACTGTAATTGAATGTATTTCTTTGAATTCATCATTATTTTATGCAGTTACCCCTTCCTTTCCATGATCATCTTTATCAGAACACCTGAAATTTTTTTTAACACTTAATTTTTATTTTCAAAACATTGCCATAAACATACATACAACACTGAATTTTATCCCCTCCATTGGCTGGCTGTGTGCCATGAAGCACTTGTGACAGAAAACATATGTAAGCTTAGGGTAAAAGTTTATAAGGAATCAAAATATCTTCCCAAAAGAGGGGGTAGAGGCAAGAGGAATCAATAAGTTTAAAAATCATAACTTTCATTTTATAAAAAATAGTTTGAATAATTTTCTTATAAATCTTTAACGCTTACAAAAGCAGGAAATACATTTAAAATAGTCTTTTTAACACAGATTCATTTGTACAATGTGGCCATAAGAAAAATAACTAAAATGACATTTCAGTAGTCTATATTCTATTCTTGGCAAATTCCACATAAAATTTAACTAATTTACTATTCAAAATAAGATTTTAACTGCCAAGGATGTCAGACTAGTTGTGGTTAGTACCTGAATACCAAGCTCTTCTCCATTTTATATGTTGTACTAAAATTTTAAATACAGCTTAGCAGTGATAGGTACTAATAACAATACTTGACTACATGGTTACCACCCATGACTACTGCATTGCAGTTTAAAACATGCTTTGGTCAGTAAATTTAAAAGATATACATCAAATAACAAGGCCAGGAAAGTTGTTTTAGAATTTCTTGACCTTAAGTAAACTTTAAATACATCGACAAGGCAAAAAAAAAAATATGATCAAATATACAGAAAGGTTTCCAGTTTTTCAACCATATGGCATTTTATATTATTAATTTCACTGTTTAAAATAATATTTTATACTCCTGTGCACAGATTATCATTGCTCTCCAAATTAAAACTAAACTACAATTACTTTCCTAGAATGTCGAGTAGTGTATATACTAATTGCTCCTTTTGCATTTCCATGAAGATGATCCTTCATCCTGTAACTTTTTAAATTTTGGACCAAGAAAGAACCACCAACCAAATCCAATGAAAACACAGATAATGGACTCCACATAATAACCATCCAGGGCTGTAACACATGAGCCACCCAGTTTTTTGCAAAGCTTTAAAAATAAAACTATAGTAAATAATCCACAATTTCACAATGAAAGTATTTAGCAATTAACATGCTTCTACTTTAAAAAGAATTAATCAAAATATATTTTTCTTAAAACATTTCAGTATTTCACTGAATTCCAATGACAAAATATGTTAATGTATCTTAATCTCTCTAATGCTACTAACAGGATTAAAAACAATTTTCAGTTCTTGCTGTAAACAATACTCATTTTCTTTTTTGAGGCAGGGTCTCACTTGTGGCCCCAGATGGAATGCAGTGGTGTGATAATGGCTCACTGCAATCTCTGTCTCCTGGGCTCAAGCAATCCTCCCACCTCAGCCTTCTGAGTAGCAAAGACCACAGGCGTGCACCACCATGCCCCATTAATTTCTATATTTTTTGTAGAGATGATGTTTCACTATGTGGCCCAGGGTGGTCTTGAACTCCTGGGCTCAAGTAATCTGCCTGCTTCAGCCTCTCAAAATGCGGAATTACAGGTGTGAGCCACCACACCCAGCCGAATATCTGTTTTCTTTCTTTCTTTTTTTTTTTTTTTTATTATACTTTAAGTTTTAGGGTACATGTGCACAACATGCAGGTTTGTTACATATGTATACATGTGCCATGTTGGTGTGCTGCACCCATTAAATCATCACTTACATTAGGTATATCTCCTAATGCTATCCCTCCCCACTCCACCCACCCCACAACAGGCCCTGGGGTGTGATGTTTCCCTTCCTGTGTCCAAGTGTTCTCATTCAGAACACCTGAAATTTTAAAATAAGGTAGTCCAGACTTCCATCTGTTATTTGTCACATTTTTGTATTTACCTGTGGTGATGAGTTTGAGATAAGTACATTTAACACTCTGACAGTTTTACATCAGCATAGGTCTTGCACACTGGTTGTCAAATAAATACATGCTATGGGCTGAGTTTGGAGAGAAGAACGTTCAAAGTGTGTTGATTGTATGTTGATAACTTTTTCTAGTTGTTTAGATATTGATGACACTCTTTCAGTATTCTGGGTTGAGCATTTAGTTATAAAGTGTGCCCAAGGTGGATTAAGACTGGAGCATAAGCATTGTTCTGAAATGATTAAGAGGTCTCTGCGTCCTTTTAAAGATCCAGGATCAATCAATCAATGTATCATCTATCTATCTATCCATCTGTCCATCCAGTGGGATATTTATTGAGTATATGTTGTGTGCTTTCATTGTACTTGGCATTATGAAGGGGAAAATAAACCTGGTCTCTACTTTCATTTATGTAGCGATAGACCTAAATCAAACAGCCTTGATCATTGAAAAAGTGTTTTACAAAGGAGAAATAGGTATTAACAGTGGTAATGGGTCTGTGTAAGGAAGGAATTTAACTCAACAGGATGACAGAGAAGACCCTCAGAAGAAGGGAAGCATGAAATGGGAGCTGAAGGAGGAGGAGTTAATAGAAAGATGGCCAGATAAAGGTGAAGAGAGAAGTAGAGGTAAAACCATGTAAGTGCTTGTAGTCCATATTAAGACATTCTATCAGTATGTCAATAGCCATCAGTATTAATGGCCGTTGAAAAATCTACCGAGATGTGGGTGGACATTGCCAGATTTTTGTGTTATTGTTAGTAAATGTTTCCTTTCATCTGTGGCAATACTCCTAATCTTGAAGTCTAGTTTGTTAGATATTACAGCCACTCAGCCTTCTTTTAATTGGTGTTTACATAATATATACATTTGCTATTATTTTGCTTTTAAGCTGTCAATATATATCTTTTGTAAACAGCATGGGATTGGGTCTTGGTTTTTAATGTAGTGTGACAATTTCTACCTTTTGATTAGAGAGTTTAGTATTATTGGCACAATTAGGGTTAAGGCTATGGTCTTGCAATTTGTTTTCTATTTGTTCCATCTGTTTTCATTTATTTTTTTTTTCTTTCCTTTTTGGGATTATTTTTTACACTTCTATTTTAGTTCATTTATTGGCTTTTCAGTTTTTCTTTTATGTGTTTACACTAGGAATTATAAAATGTATCCTTTATGTATTATGGTCTATTATATATTGGTACTATATGATTTAATATTAAATGTAAGAACTTTACAACCATATATTTCCACTTACCGTTTCTCATATTTTGTGATATTTGCTTCCATTCTGTAATAAATCTCACAATACATTGTTATTATCTTCACTATAAATAATCAATTATATTTTAAATTAATTAAGACATAGGAAAAAATCTATATTGCCTGCATATTTACCATTTCTTGCATTATTCATTCTGTTGTATAGATCTGGGTGTGTAAATGGTTTCATTTTCTTTCAGACTGAAGATTTTTCTTAAAAGTATTTCAAAATATATGAAGCAAAAGCTTACAAAATGGAAGACAGAGATAGACAAATTCACAATTACAGTGGAAAAATTTACTTTTCAACCTTACTTTTTCAATAATTAATAGAAAATGGTGACCAAAAACGGGTAAGGGTATGAAAGATTTGAGCAACATTCATCATCACTGGCCATCAGAGAAATGCAAATCAAAACCACAATGAGATACCATCTCACACCAGTTAGAATGGGGATCATTAAAAAGTCAGGAAACAACAGGTGCTGGAGAGGATGTGGAGAAATAGGAACACTTTTACACTGTTGGTGGGACTGTAAACTAGTTCAACCATTGTGGAAGACAGTCTGGCGATTCCTCAAGGATCTAGAACTAGAAATACCATTTGACCCAGCCATCCCATTACTGGGTATATACCCAAAGGATTATAAATCATGCTGCTAGAAAGACACATGCACACGTAGGTTTATTGCGTCACTATTCACAATAGCAAAGACTTGGAACCAACCCAAATGTCCATCAATGATAGACTGGATTAAGAAAATGTGGCACATATACACCATGGAATGCTATGCAGCCTTAAAAAATGATAAGTTCATGTCCTTTGTAGGGACATGGATGAAGCTGGAAACCATTATCCTTAGCAAACTACCACGAGGACAAAAAACCAAACACCACATGTTCTCACTCATAGGTGGGAATTGAACAATGAGAACACATGGACACAGGAAGGGGAACATCACACACCAGGGCCTGTTGTGGGGTGGGGGGCAGGGGAAGGGAAAGCATTAGGAGACATACCTAATATAAATGACGAGTTAATGGGTGCAGCACACCAACATGGCACGTGTATACATATGTAACAAACCTGCAAGTTGTGCACATGTACCCTAGAACTTAAAGTATAATTAAAAAAAAGAAAGATTTGAGCAACACTGTCAATCAATTTGACTCAATAACATTTGTAGAAAATATGCTCAACAATACAGAATACCCATCCTATTCAAGGGCATGTGAAACAATCACTAAGAAGGTAATATATTAAGGCATAAAACAAATACCAATAACATTAAAATATGAAAATTATACACAGTATATTATTTTACCATAACAGAATTAAATTATAAATTAATAACAAAAAGATACTTGAAAAATACCAAATATATGGAAATCAAATAATCTATGGGTCTAACAAGAAATCACAATAAAGTTAGAAAATATTTTGAACTAAGTGATGATGAAAATAAAGCATATCAGAAACATGTGAGATACAGCTAAAGCAGTGGTTAGGGGACATTTATAGCTTTAAATGCTTATATTAGGGAAAAAATTCTAAAATCAGTAATCTATGCTTCCATCTTAAGAATCATAAAAAAGTCAAGAACAAATTAAAGTCAAAATAAGTAAGAAAATAGAAACAAGAAAGATGAAGGTATAAATCAATGAAATAGTAAACGGACAAGTTAACAAAGTCTTAAAAATAATTTTTGAAAAGACTGATAACATTGAAAACATTGTGATACCATTTTCATATTTGAGTTTTAAAATTTTCAGGTATTTTAAATTTTATGTAATTTAAGGTTCACAACCACATTTTCCTCATATCAGTGTGTCGTAATTTGTTACTAATAAAAAATTACCAAAATTTTAAATGACATTTTAATAATTAGAGCTTATTCAAGTTTATTCCTACAATGTTATTCTCACCAAATTCCATTAATACATGCTTTTCTGAAAGAGAAGAAAAGAATGACATCATAAGGTGTACTTTGTGGGTTGTATATAACCGTAGATATTCCCATGAGAATGTCTCAAATTTGAATATCACTTGGCATGCTTGATAGAAGTAAGGGGAAAAAAAAAGCTAAGAATCATTTAAGTAGCTCAGCTAATAAAAGTCTCTATATTAGAACATGAATATTTGTCCAAAAGTTACATGGAATAAAATCACAGAAAAATGATCAAGAACATGATAAAAGGGTTGAAATAAACCAAGAGTCAATGTGCATTAGGCCATTCTTGCATTGCTATAAAGAAACACCTAAGACTGGGTAATTTATAAGAAAAGAGGTTGAGTTGGCTCATGGTTATGCAGGCTTTATAGGAAGCACTGTGTCATCTGCTTCTGGGGCGGCCTCAGGAAGCTTTAACTATGGCAGAAGGTGAAGCAAGAGCAGGCAGTTCACACGGTGAAACCAAGAGCAAGAGAGACATAGTGGTGCTGGTGGGGAGGCGGGGAGTGCTACACACTTTTAAACAACCAGATATCATGTGAACTCAGGGGAAGAGCTCACTTATCACCAAGGAAATGGCCCAAACCATTCATTCATGAGGGATCCACCCCCATCATCCAAAAACCTCCCACCAGTCTCCACCTCCAGCATTGGGGATTACTTTTCAACATAAGATCAGGGCGGAGACAAATATACAAACTGTATCACAAGGTCTGTTGGCACTTGCATCCGTTTCTTTGTGTGAATCCATTAGATCCTATTCCAAGGTTGCAAAAGAGTTATTTCTAAAAAATAAACTCTGCCCTTTAAGTTGAGAAATGTTTTGTTTTACAGGGATCTTTCTAAAACTTCAGATAGCAAATTTCTAAGCAGGGTCAGAATCTTTCAGGATGATGTAAATTAAACATAATTATATCTCTTAAATAAATGTTTCCATTGTTTCATTCCTAAGCATTATATATATATTTATATATGATAGATATTTTTGTATATGTATATATATACATATATATATTTCTAGGTGCTGTTTTTGAATGAAGAAAGACTATGATTATTTTACCTACCCAATGCAGAAGTATGGAAGTAAAATTAATACTATGTCTATGCAAAGATTTCATAAAAACATGTTTGTAGGATAAATTGTGAATCCTTCTAATTCCCTGGCTATTTTCTAGAACATGTGTGTCTTCTATTTATTTGACAAAAAATGTATGGAGTGCCTACTATATGACAGACACTGTGCTAAGTGTTTGGGATGCATCACTGATAAAACAGATTTCTCTCCTCATGGAATTTGAGATTAATTTTCCCAATGCAAAGTTCTAGTCACTTTATAACTCCATTTAAAAACTTTCAGTAGGCTGGGTGAAGTGGCTCATACCTGTAATCCCAGCACTTTGGGAGGCCAAGGCGGGCAGATCACCTGAGGTCAGGAGTTCAAGACCAGCCTGACAAACATGGAGAAACCCCATCTCTACTAAAAATACAAAATTAGTCAGGTGTGGTGGCGCATGCCTGTAATCCCTGCTACTCGGGAGTCTGAGGCAGGAGAATCACTTGAACCCAGGAGGCGGAGGTTGCAGTGAGCCAAGATCGTGCCATTGCACTCCAGCCTGGGCAGGAAGAGCAAAACTCTGTCTCAAAAACAAACAAACAAACAAAATCTTTCAGTTGTTCCCCGGTTTCTGCTAAGTTAAAAACAAGCTCCTTAGTCTTTCATTAAGACACGATCTGGCCCAAACTTCCTTCCCATGTTTGCCTCCTGTGTTTTATTTTCTTTGGCTTGATCTTATACTTCAGTGAAACTGGGAGATTCCTACCTTCAGGTTTTCACCTACCCAGAATGTTCCAGGGCCTGTCTTTATTATCATCTTTCTTTTTCCTTTCAGTCTGTCTTATGTTTCCCCTCCATCCTTCCCTTTCTCCCTCCTTTCCTCCCTTCTGATCCTCTGTCCCTTCCTACCTATCCACTCATTTCCTCAGCAAACATAATTGAGTGTCTACAGTGTGCCAGGCACTGTGCTAGATGCTGGGGAGGTAAAGACAGTTTTCTCCTTATTTCCACTTATTGAAATATAAGCAAGCAAGGCTTGAATTTGAGCATTAAATCTAAGTAACACTCTTGAGTGTGGGGCAAGACACGTCACTCAAATGTCTGTCAGCTCAGTTACTGGACACTGACATCCTATAAGCTCCAAGAGGGCAGGGGCCATGTGCGTTGTTCACTTTTTAATCTCCAGTGCTTGGCACATATCCTGGTTATATGGCTGATGTTTACGAGTAATTTTTGAATGAATGAATGAGAACAAACAATAAGACAGTATACTACTTTAGAAGAATAGTAGCAGAAGACAAAATTATTGAACTGCCCAAGATCCTTGAAGAGGCTGAGCATAATGGCTCATGCCTGCAATCCCAGCACTTTGGGAGGCTAAGGAGGGAAAATCACTTGAGCCCAGGAGTTCAAGAGTAGCCTGGGAAACATAGAGAGACCTCATTTTTACAAAAAATTTAAAAATTAGCCAGCAGTGGTGGTGCACTCCTGTAGTCCCAGCTATTAGAGAGGCTGAGGTTTGAGGATTGTTTGAGCCTGTGAGGTCAAGGCAGCAATGAGCAGTGCTCATGCCACCTACTGCACTCCAGCCTGGGTGACACACAGAGCAAGGCCTTGTCTCAAAAAAAAAAAAAAAAAAAAAAAAAAAGAAGGAAAAGAAAATGCATAAGGAGAGGAAACTTGGAAGCCTTGGAGTTGGAATGATAAAACCAGTTGAGAGTTGAGTTTCAACTCAATGTTCTAGGTAGATGAAACCCTGAGGGTACGAATCTCCCTGTTTGACTGCAGTATAAGATCATCACAAAGAAAATAAAACACAGGCGGCAAACAAGGGAAGGTGGTTTGGGCCAGACTGGACTGTCTTCATGAAAGACTGAGGAGTTTGCTCTTAACTTAGTAAAAACAAGGGAATAACTGAAAGTTTTTAAATGGGGTTATAAAATGGCTAGAAATTGGACTGTTACCCATCTCTGAACTATCCCCAAGCCCAGCAAGTAATGAAAAAGAAAACTTAGAAAACATATTTATTTTAGAGACATATTTCTTGAATCTAAGGCAAAAAAAAAATGTATCTTTTCAGTTGCACTTCCTTTGATTAGGCAATTAAAATCTCTTTTTTACTTATTTGCTAGGAAACTCAGCTGAATAGTGTTCAACTCTCAAGTCCAGCTAAGCCTCAACTATAAATGCAGGTGCTATGATTTCTCTCATCAGGGTACAGTTAAGACAAAGTGTGATAACTTAAAACATGAGAACTACACAGGTCCAGTTACACAGGAAGAGCTCAATGCGTATAGCTGCTCCAAATATTCCAGGAACTCTTTATACTCCTGGTGTCTTCAGATAGGACCAACTTGTTTTGGATCCTAGCATCCAGCAATAGTAAGTGGCTGGGAACTCCGAAACCAGACTGCCAGGACTTTAATCCTGACTTTGTCCATTTTTATGTAAATTTGAGCATCAATTAATATTTATCTGCTTATTTTCTTATCTATAATATAGCTATCATATTACTATTTGCCTCAGAGCACTGTAAAAAATAAGTTAATAGATATAAAAGTCTTGGTAAACAAATAAAAAATAAGTTAAACAGATAAAAAAGGCTTGGTAGATCGGGCACGGTGACTCGTGTCTGTAATCCCAGCACTTTGGGAGGCCGAGGTGGGTGGACCACCTGAGGTCAGGAGTTTGAGACCAGCCTGACCAATGTGATGAAAACCCATCTCTACTAAAAATACAAAAATTAGCCAGGTGTGGTGGCATGTGCTTGTAATCCCAGCTACTCAGGAGGCTGAGACAGGAGAATCGCTTAAATCTGGGAGGTGGAGGTTGCAGTGAGCCAAGATCGTGCCGTTGCACTCCTGCCTGGGCAACAAGAGAGAAACTCTGTCTCAATAAATAAATAAATACATAAAAGGCTTGGTATACATTCCCAAAACACAGAAAGCATATGATGAACATTAGCTTTTACAAGATTCTTGGCTGTAATCAACAGAGTCTTCAAAGTGGGAACATCTTAATGATTGAGAGCAAGAACCCTGGGGTAAAATTGCCTGGATGCACATTATAGGTCTACCACTTCCTAACTTCCTTTGTGAACTCAAGCAAATTAATGCCTCTGAGTTTAAATTTCCTCCTCCCTAAAATGAGAATACTAATAGTTCCCATGTCATAAAGTTTTGTGAGTTTTAACTCCAATAACTGATCGTACACTTAAAATAGAATCGGTCATATAAGTATCACTCAGTAAATATTAGCCCTTCTTATAATGAAAAAAAATGCATACCCTCAAAGTGCTCATAGTCTCATAGGAGGGAGAAAATGAGACATGTAACAAATAATTACAACATACAGTGGTCAGGGCTGATGGGCCTATGCTTAATGAGAGTATAAGACAGACTCCTTTGTGTGGCGCTTCAGGGAAATTATCACCTAATTGATAGTTAACCAAATATATTTACTGGGTAGACTATAAGCACTTAATTACCTGATTGGAATAACAAATATTGGCAAAGAAGGGGAAACCCCTCTGAAGAAAATAAGCATTTTCTTAGTGGGACATTTTTGTTTTGATCATTAATGACTTAGCTACATTTCATTTATTCTAAGTTTCCTAAAAGATTGTTCAACTGTGCTAATAACAGTGAATCCAGCTCTTGCTTCATAAGAACAGACAATATGCTTAATTAACAATGCAAATCACAACAGCCCCCCGCCAAGTAACTATGCTATTTTCACAGCTTGCTTCATACCTCTTCTACCAGCCCCTGGTAATTCTTTGTGTATTTTTGTACTCCAGGGGAAATCATGGTTATTGTCTAGGCTGTGTCTAAATAGGTTGCATGTACCCAAGAGTTTGTGCCATTTCTTTACACTCATCAACTTCATCTGTCTACTTTGTTCCTTTTGTTCATTGTATTTTTTTCCCCCTATGACTATGCTGAGAAAGATCAAAGAGCAGATTCCTACTTTGTATGAGTATATTGTTGGGGAGATTGAAATGTAAGTCAGAAAGGTTTAAACCAAAGCCATCAGAGCCCAAGTAAGCCCGACACACGGAGGGGGCTTGCAGTGATGGCTCAGAGTTATCATTAGATAAAGTGACAATGACTGCACTTTGTTCTGTGAATGTGCTGATTAGTAGAAAGTTCTAGTTAATGGAATTGACCATCTGAAAATATAAAAGACTATGCTTGGTTTTTCTATGGTTCTGCTTGTTACTTAACTTGCTTGCTATTTTTCAGTTTAGATTTGGTTTGCAATATATTTTTCTTACGCTTTCTTTACCCTTAGAGAAGAATGCAACAGTTTATATAGTTGCCGTCCATGTGAGTGACAAAAAAGAAATCCAAGAAAATCACACAGAAACTCCCGTCTCCATAAAAGACCAGTCTGAAGATTTTATGTCCCAGAAACATCTTGCCAGAAATGTATTCCTACTGGGAATAAAAGCCTGAACCTCAGGGAAGAAAATACTTTATTAATACTTTCTTAAAGATTTTAACGTTAGTCAGTTTTGGATCATTTATGAAGAGCAGCCTTGAGAACATGTTGGTAAGCTTAAGTAACACAGAATTAAAAAGTCACAAAGTAATAATTTTGTAGAAGCTGCATTGGTTGGGATCTTTTTCCATCCCCTTGCCCTGCTTTTCTCTCCAGGCTTCAATCTTAAGAATCCATGCAGCAAGAAGACATCTGACAGCAGCTGCAGCCCTCTATCCACCCACATACAAAGGCAGTAGCATTTCAGTCTCCTCATTGACCTGAGTTGAGTTATGTTCTTAGGTGCCACTTGACTTAGGCATAAAAAACATGCCTTTCCCCAAGCCTTAGGACTGAAATATTGGGGAAGGATGGTTTCTATGGGTAATTTAGAGTGTTCTTAACAAGCACAAAATGAGAAATGGGATAGTAGGCACTTAGAATACAGCAAATACATTCTATTAAAAGTGCTAGGAAGTCATTTAACAATCAGTAAACGTGCATTATATGAGGGAGGCACTTAACTGTTGGACAAGTAATGCTCTATTAGTATATTGGCTCTCAACAGAAAATAATTTCCCATATTTCCTTGTGTTACGATAACAAATAATGTGAAATAGAATTTTGGTTTCTTCCTTCCACCCTTCAGACCTTTGACAAAAAAATCAGAATCACAGAATATTAGAGCTGGAAAGAATCTGGAGCTTCATTATGGAGCTAGGTACCATTTAATTTAACATAGGGCCGGATTTGCCAAAACATTTTCATCAAGGTCTTCTATGAATAGGAACTTTTTCTTTTCTTTTTTTTTTTTTTTGAGACAAAGTCTTGCTCAGTCGCCCAGGCTGGAGTGCAGTGGCAGGATCTTGGCTCACTGCAAGCTCCGCCTCCCGGATTCATGCCATTCTCCTGCCTCAGCCTCCAGAGTAGCTGGGACTACAGGCGCCCACCACCACACCCGGTTATTTTTTTTTTTTAATTTATTTTTTGTTTTTAGTAGAGACAGGGTTTCACCGGGTTAGCCAGGATGGTCTTGATCTCCTGACCTCGTGTTCCGCCCGCCTTGGCCTCCCAAAGTGCTGGAATTACAGGCATGATGAATAGGAACTTAATGAATACATATATATATTACTAATAAATTATATTCCTCTACTATCCTACCAGTATACTGTCTATATTATAAATGTACATCAAGAAAAGAAATTTCAAAAAAATTTAAAGATGAGATAGATGATACATTATAATGTCTTCCTAATCATGATGGTTTCATGTTTTCATTTGCACAACATTTACTTCCTGAGATTCGTAACTAATTATGGTGGATGAAAATCCAAAGTCCAGGTAGTCTCTTGATCATTTCAAATATTTGGGCCAATTCATTTCTAGTACTGGTTAAACTGACTTTTGAAAAAATCCTGTAGTATTGCTGATAAAAAGATGGCAATAAGTTTAAGGAAAGGGTCAAGTCTACCGTTTTCTTTCTTATTTGAATCTGAATTAGTAGTATTTGCTTCATTCTGATTTTTATTTTGTTCTGTTTTTTATCAGAAATCTTTTTAAACCACATGCCCATTCTATAAGTATTATTTTATCTAAAACAAAAAATAGTAAATCCATAAAGCTCCCTGACTGGACACTCATCATCTGCCATTAGAGTAACGACCCTCTGTCAAGAGCCACCCTCTCTGTCCTCAGGACGCTTCTCACATCTTAAGTGCTCACTGAACAGTCCAATGAAGGACAAGCATCAATCTATGTATTAGATACTTTTAAAGCCAATTTCGTTCTCATTTCTAAGATAAAGATAAAAATAAGTGCTGTTTTCTCCCCACAACCTGGGGCCTGCCTTGAACATTCTCTAGGTTAGACCAATCCACGTTGGAGACCAAAGACTAGTGGCATAGGATGTGTACAGGCCAACAACATCTGTTCCTACTGGAAGCCAACTGTGCAGCTTGGCTCTATTTGCCCATCAGTAAAAACAGGATTATAAAGTGATTCTCACAGAGTTTTTGCAAGGATTAAGTGAGATAATTATTTTCAGTGCTGAGCAACCTTTTCTGAAGAGACAATAAGTTGTCTTCATTAGGATCTTGTGTGGCCTGAAGTCAGACTACCTAAGCTCAAAGGCTAAGTATCAAGTCTGCTAATGACGTGACCTTGGGCAAGTTACTTACACTTTGCAAGGCCCGGTCTCTTCACGTGTTAAATGGTACAGTAATTCATTAATGGCACAATCTTTTGAGGATTAAGTTAAATAACATTTGTAAAGCTCTTCCTACAGAGTTTGATATAAGGGAGTACTCTATAAGTATTAAATATTGTTTTATTATTATTCTCAGGATCAGTTACAAAAAATGTTTACTAAGCTATTTTCATAATGGATATAACTATATAACCCTTTATAATTATATATAAAATCTCCTTACAATTTAGACTAACTGCATCATACAGAACAGCAGTTATAAGGTGGAGTCTGGAATTCCTTGGGTTTTCTGAAACTCTTTCAAAAGCTCCGGCAGGTCTAAAGCATTTTTGTAACGATACTAAGAAGTTGCATTATTTTTTCACTCTCATTCTTTCTTGAATTTACAGTGGAGTTTTCCAAAGGCTATATATGTGATGTTGCAACAGACCTATTCAGCTGGACATTAAAGAATTTGTCAAAATTTCCTTTACATTTTCTTACTAGATTGTTTTTTATTTATAACATATATTTATTTTTCATAAAGATACATTATATATGTAATGGTTTGTTATTGTTTTTAAGTAAACAAGTAAATATGTATTTTCAGTTTTTCTCAGAGTAATTTCCAGTAAGATAAATCTTGACAACTATAACCCACATAAATAAAAATCTGTGGGATTCTTAGTAATTTTTTTAGTAAACAAGTTTCTAAAACCAACAAGTTTGAGAATTGATATAGAAGATTGTCTATGAAGAAAATGGCAATGTTTTTAGCCACTAAAATTAGCCACACTGTCTATTCTTTCAGCCTGAAGGTAGAGCCCAGCTGGGAGGCTGTGGTTAAGCTGGATGCATGAGCCTTCTCCAGGAGACGACTCTGTGATGCTGATGTGAGCACTGAGCATCCTACCTGGTGAAAAGTGGGGATTGTAGGCTGGGCCTGGTGGTTTACCTGCAATCCCAGAACTCTGGGAGGCGGAGGCAGGCAGATCACTTGAGCTCAGGAGTTTGAGACTAGCCTGGGCAATATAGTGTGACCCTGTCTCTACTAAAAATGCAAAAAAATAGCCAGGCATGGTATTGCGCACCTGTGGTCCCAGCTACTCCAGAGGCTCAGGTGGGAAGATGGCTTGAGCCTGGTAGGTGGAGGTTGCAGTGGGCCAAGATGGTGCCACTGCAGCCTGGGGTGACAGAGGACCCCATCTCAAAAAAAAAAAAAAAAAAAAAAAAGCGGGGTTTGTAGCACAGGGTCATGGTGGTTGAAAAGGGACCCAGAAGTGTTGAATGTCTTTCCTAAGGTCACAGTCCGTTAGTGACAAAGCGGGAATACCTAATGGAGTATTTATTCCTTCTCCAAATTTTTATCTGAAGGTGAACTTTTAAATATAAATATTCCAGAGATTCTCACAATTATCTTTCTGTCTTACAATCCCTTGTAAATATAGTAGAAATAAAATAACAAAACATTGTGATCATTATGAAACATTCATTCATTAAATTGTAATTCCATCAATCTTATTGTGACTCTCATCTTACCATTGTCCCTTTTAGCTAGACCTTATAAGATCTATAAATAGAGACATGTTACTATTTTCTAGTTGTAAACAGAGTATACAACTTAAGGATATTTGTCATATTTTGTAGGTCTCTTTAGAGAATTGTTCAACCTAGAATCTGCATTTTCTTCACAAAATGTCTTCTACAAATGTCCCATTGCTCTATTCCTTCACTATCTAGTGCTATTTAGGTCTTTCCTGTTTTTTTTCTCCCTCCCTGCCCTTCCTCCCTCCCTCCCTCTTTGCCTCCCTCCCTCCCTTCCTGCCTTCCTCCCTCCCTCCCTCCCTTCCTTCCTTCCTTCCTGCCTGCCTGCCTCCAGTCTGCCTTCCTTCCTTCCTTTCTTCTTTCTTTCCTTCCTTCCACTTTAAAATACATCCTATAGGGATAATGGCATATTTCTTCTCTTCTTCATCTCTCATTCTCACATATTAAAGGCCAACTGTAACCTGCCAACTAGCAAAAAATTGTCCTTCTGGACAGAAAAGAAATATCCATTCTGGTTGTACTCTCTAGATGCTTAAAAATGAAAGCAGAGAGCTAGTCAGTCAATTCTGTTTGAAATCAGCTTTTCAAGGTGACATGTGGCCTTTTTGTGCTTCAACATGGTAATGGGATAGAATAATTTGCTTCTTTTGGTAGATTTTTCTTTAACGGTAATAGAAACCAAGTTTGAGGTTTCACTGTTCTCGTATCAAACTCTTGTAAATTCTAAGGATATTTAAATGGTAACAGCTGTGAGACTGCCATGGGAAATTTTGAGGCAGCTTAATCTTTTGCCACAAACAGGCAGTTCCAAAGCAGTAATAATTTAATAATGTTGTTTTGTTTTGCAACTATGATCTGTGGGCTTAATTTTCTTGCAGCCACAAAGTTTACTGAAAGTGTTTGCTTGTCCTCTGTAGTTTTCTTCCAAGTTATAATTACAGTAATGATTTGTATAAAATATTTTTTAAGATGTGGGTTCTATCTGCCATGCTTTATGCAGGAAGTCTCAGAGGCAAAAGTAACTGTGAAGTCTGCAGTTTAGCATCATGGTTAGGAGTTGCTGTCAGGCACATCTGAGTTATCATTGTTTCACCAGCCTCTGTTCAATCTTGGGCAGGTCACTTGACTGCCCTCAAACTGTGAACTATAAATTAGGCTTGTAAATAGTTCCTGCATGCTGTTGCTATGCAGATTAAATAAGGCTAGGTTAGTTAATGCCAAGTACAATTTCAACAGCTAATTAGCAATACAGACACATTCGCCATTTTTATTATGTCATAGGATATGGGAGCTAAAGGCAGAGAGAGGGAGAGAATGGAAAAGACTGAATAAACAGAAAAACAGAAAGTTTAGGGCCAGGTGTGGTGGCTCATGCCTGTAATCCCAGCACTTTGGGAGGCTGAGGCGGGTGGATCACCTGAGGTCGAGGGTCGGAGACCAGCCTGATCAACATGGAGAAACCCCATCTCTACTAAAAATACAAAATTAGCCGAGCATCGTGGCACATCCTGTAATGCCAGCTACTCGGAAGGCTGAGGCAGGAGAATCGCTTGAATCAGGGAGACAGGTTGCGGTGAGCCGAGATCACCCCACTGCACTCTAGCCAGAGCAACAAAAGTGAAACTACGTCCAAAAAAAACAAAACAAACAAACAAAAAAAACTCCCACGGGCACCTCCGTGTTAATTAGCAATAGAAGTTAGAAAAATTCACAAGAATGTATGGCCAGGTGCGGTGACTCACGCCTATAATCCTAGCACGTTAGAAGGCCGAGGCAGGTGAATCACCTGAGGTCAGGAGTTTAAGACCATCCTGGGCAATGTGGCAAAACCCCGTCTCTACTAAAAATACAGAAAAATTAGCTGGGCGTGGTGGTGCCTGCCTGTAATCTCAGATACTCGGCAGGTTGAGGCAGGAGAATCGCTTAAACCTGGGAGGCGGAGGTTGCAAGGAGCCGAGATCAAGCCACTGCACTCCAGCCTAGGGCGATAGAGCGAGACTCCGTAGCAAAAAAAAGAAAGAAAGTTTAACATAACAAGAGAACAAGAAAGAAAGTAGTAAAAGAAGTTTTTTAAGAGGTAGCTTTATAAACATAGGAATAGAAAAAAGGGACATTTGGTTATGGAGACTGAGAAAAAATGGAATGAAAAAGAAAGATAAATCAATTGCTGAAACATATGCTAGATTTAGAACTCACGCCAGAGATTTATTTTTCAAACAGTACTGTTTGAGCAAGTACAGATGAGATTATTTAGATCTAATTTTTTATAAGGTCTAGCATCATCACTTGCTTCTTGGGTTTCTCTGGAGGCTGGGAAGCAGGAGCAGCTTCTGCAGTCTCCCTTGAGGCTTGGCCTCTTGGAAATTTGTCTATCTTGCTTTGTGACAATGTCCCAAATGCAGACTCTTTCAGAGACAACAAAGGTCTTTTACCAATATAGTAATGAAGTTGTAACCGATCAGTGACCCTGCCTACTGCCCAGAAAACAATACAATTTTCAAGAGCTTCAGTGAACTGTCTTGGCCTAAAGTCATCTCCTTTGTGTCACCACCTCCCAAACATTTTTCTTATATTTAAGATGTTTTTCAGAATCCTCATAAATGCCAAAGCGAAGTTCCTTTGAAGGAAAGAAAAAGACAATTGTTTCACAGCTATTATTTTGTTTTTCAGTCTGAATGGTTTGGGAGAATGAATGCAATACAGAAATCTGGATTATTTGAATTAAACTCTTTGAGCTTTATATATTCTGCCAGTAAAATCTAAAAGAAAAACAAAAAAGGCTGGACGCAGTGGCTCACGCCTGTAATCCCAGCACTTTGGGAGGCCGAGGCAGGCAGATCAGCTGAGGTCAGGAGTTTTACACCAGCCTGGCCAACGTGGTGAAACTCTGTCTCTATTAAAATTCAAAAATTAGCTGGGCATGGTGGCCGGCACCTGTAGTCCCAGCTATTTGGGAGGCTGAGGCAGGAGAATAGCTTGAAGCCAGGAGATGGAGGTTGCAGTGAGCCGAGATCGCACCATTGCACTCCAGCCTGGTTGACAGGAGTGACACTCCATCTCCAAAGAAAAAAGAAAAACAAAAAATACCCAAAACCTGAAACAGACCTGTCTGACTGTCTTACCTTGGAATATTGGAAAAGTGAAAGGGCTTGCTCTTATATTTTGAGGTTAATGTTAAATTCTAATTTAGCACATAAAGTAGTCTTTCTGAAATAATTCTTACATATTGCTCCCTATTGATATTCCAGGTCAGTGAGCAGTGGACCTTTTCCATATTTAAATTATTTATTATAAAATGGCTTTAGCCTTATTTTGTTTCCCCTCTATTAAATAATACATGCAGTTGGGAGTTTTACTGGCCGGCTGCTTACAGCTATGAGTTAAATTACCACTGAGAATGAGAGCTGCATAAAATCAGATAAGATGTCTTCTCACTGTCTTAACAGATAAAACAAGGAAGCCTGTACGGAAGCTTAGAAAACCCTCCAGGAAAATGTGTTTTACCTGGAAAAGAATAGTAAAAGGTACCAAAATGTCACTTGTGGAAATCTGAGGTAAATGAGCAGACAGACATTTTTCATTGATGTCTAAACAATTATTCCTTCATGTCACCTCAGCCATTTTCTAACAGGGGTAGGTCAAAAAACACTCACCTCCTGCTCTTTCATGAACCATTGACTTATACTCCTTGGCTCAAACTCAAAAAGAGTAATTTAAGTTAAAAAAATATGGTAAACATGACAATTCTAGCTATGGAGTCACCGGTAGCATATTAACACTTATAGTGTAACGTGTCTCTCCTCCCAGAGTCAACTGTGCTACCAGTGGGCATTTACATGGGCTGACTCCCTTCTGATGTAGATTTAATAGGGCTTTTAAAATCCCTTCACATCTGATTACATAGCATCCACTCACTCATTCATCAGGTATTTATCAAGTGCCTACTCTGTGCCCAATTCTGTTCTCGACATGTTTAATGCTTGCTCCCAAAATATTACTGACACAACCCATGAATGAGACCAAGCTGAGTTTCCTGAGTTTATTGGTAAGGGACAATGCCAGCTCTACCAAGTAGCAGTTATGTCTCTGATCACATAGGCAAGGTCAGATTTGTTGAGAATTAAAAGTCTGGTTGAAAGAGGGTCTTTCAATGTCAGGGAAAGGAGAAGACTAGATTAGAATTAGACTAGTATCATGATATAACAGTTTAGAATTGATGAAAAGAGCAAGGTGGGGATTTTTTAGGCAAAAGAGTCAAAGAATCCTCCTTAGTTAATAATCCCTCTCTGTTTTCTATTGAAGAGTTGATAGATCTTTCTGGATCTAATATAATGAATAATCAAGTTATGTGCCTGGGCAAGAGTCTCTTGGAGTGAGAAAGTTATGCTAATGAAGACAGTGGACTAGTCAAGTCATGTTAATACTTCCAGTAAGTTGCATGTGGCAGTGCAGATGGGGATCGGTAGTTCCCATTCTCAGACACTTAGGATCCATCAGCAGACAAACGGGAGGAAAACCTTTGCATTTGTGGGGTTTACATTCTGGCAATTTCAATCAATCTCAAATTGTGAACAAAAATGACTCGTTTAAATTATGTGTCAGTCACTGTTTTTTTCTTTCACAGTTTGAATTTAGAATTAGCCAGACATTATTATTTATTCATTAGGCTATTCGACCAGGCTTTCTGGACTACTCCAAATGCCTGGCCATTGAGTTAGCTGTGATGGTGAGACTCTGTCCTAGAAATTTTGCTGTTTAGCATGTGATACACCCTTGCAAAGAGATACCTCTTTATACAAGGTAGTAAGTGACTTCTAAGAAACAGTTGCTTATCTGATAAAATTAATATTTGTTCTAACACAGGGTTCTATTTAGAAAAGTACTTACTTTATAGTCACAATACATGAAAAGGGAAAGTGAGTTAAGTGGAAAGGTGAATTTACAGACTTATATAACCTGATCTATGATTGTTACATCTGTTTCAAAGTGACTGTGTGTTTGAATAAGACCCAAGTTCATTGCATTTACTTGTTCTTATGACTAAGCATGAAGAAACTGACAATGTATCTCCTCCCCAGTGTGGAGACCCCGCTTTGTTAATGTTACTCTACACGTGGTTTTAACACTTACTAAGGAGTTACAAAATGCACAGGACCTCTGAAACCTGACAGACACAGTAACCTGTGAAGTGTTTAGCTGTAGGTGAGAACTGAGCTCAACCTGAGGGTACAGAGGGACAGAGTATGTGCTCCGCCTAAGGGTATTCACATTGCCTCAGGGGAAAAGAAGGTACAGACCAAAGGAAGACCTGTAGACATGATTCAGCTTGCCTCTGGCCTTCTTATTAGCCCTGATTAAAACAAGGAAATTCCATAAACTAGGGCTTCACCTTCAGTGGACTGGATCTCCTGGTAGATCTAGAAGCTCATCGGTAAATAGAAAGAAAGGTGCTGTTCACTTCCCTGCTTCATCAGGGACTTGACCATTAACCTCCTTCCTTTATGGAAATTCCACTATACAACCTTCACCCATACAGGGAGAATCAAAATATAAGGCAAGTGGAGGTGGTATGGGCTTGGATTTTACTTATGTAAAATAGTGATAAAAAGGTGGCACAGTAATAAAAGGTAGCACAGTAATAATTTCAGCAGCAACAATGGCAACTTTAATTTGGAGAAAAAAGATAAATATAAATAAATCTCTTTGGGTTAAAGTGTGGTCACTATGTTATAATTAAGACATGTCTAATGCTCATGCATTTTGTTTAATATACGTATTCCAAATGTCATTCTAAATTCAGAATTGTGTTTGTATATATCATAAAACATAAAAAAGACCTGTGTTCATAAATTGGGCATGTGTACCTAATGTGGGCCACATATGGACCTAATGCCCACATAATTCAAATCTTTCACTCTTCAGATGGATGAACAAAGACAGAGAGATGGATCTATTTATTCCAAGTGATAAAACATGTTAGAGTTGGAGCCGAAGCCAAATCTTACAATCTCTGCCTATTTATACCCTTCTCCCTTTTCTGAGGAGTTTCTCTTCTAAGGTGTGACAGTAGATAGAACTATATTCTTTGCAAAATTGCTTTTAAAAACTAACAAGGTAATACATACAACTTGAATACAAACAATGCAGATATCTATGAAGTAAATTTAAATTAAAAGTAAAATTATTCCCTTTGCTCACTCTTGGTCACACCCCCTAGGCCTTACCACTTTAACAACTTTGTGTGTATTCTTGCAGAGTTCTCATGCGCATACAAAACATATACAGGCTGGGCACGGTGGCTCACGACTGTAATCCCACCACTTTGGGAGGCCGAGGTGGGTGGATCATTTGAGGTCAGGAGTTCCAGACCAGCCTGGCCAACATGGTGAAACCCCATCTCTACTAAAAATACAAAAATTATCTGGGCGTGGTGGCAGGCACCTGTAGTCCCAGCTACTCGGGAGGCTGAGACAGGAGAATCGCTTGAACTCAGGAGGTGGAAGTTGCAATGAGCCGAGATCGCGCCATTGCACTACAGCCTGGGTGACAGAGTGAGACTCTCTTTGAAGAAAAAAAATATATATATACAATACGTGTATACTTATTTAATTCTAGCTTGTTGTCACCAAAATTGGATTCTACGTTTGCAATTTGATTTTTTTCTCCAATAACATGTCATGCTCTTCCTTCCATATGTAGACAGCTTATTATTTATGTGCAAAGCACTCCATGGTAGGTGAGCCATAGTTATTTTCAGCATTTCTCTATTGATAGTTTGCTTTCCACTATTTTTGGCTAGTACAAAAACATGTCACTGTACATCTTTTTTTTATGTCCTTTATCAAGTGTGTTAATATTTCTATAGCGGAGGTTCCTAAGTGTGGAATGTCTAGGTCAAAGTGTTTTTGCCTGTGTAAATTTTGGTTGTAAAATTTGGTATGTTCTACCAAATTGCCATCAAAAAAGCAAAGAAAAGAATGTGTCAGTCTACAGCCCAGCAACAGTGAATGCAAGAGCTCTCTCTAACACCGAGTGCCATCGAGGATGGCGTTTGTACTACTCCTTTGTATTTACAGGAAGAAAGTTCCCAGATCTTAACAGGAACTAAAATAAACAGAAAGGGGAAATTGATTGAGCCAGTTTGAGAGGGAAAGATGCAGCAGTGGCCTTAGAGAACTCTATCACCAGGAACTTCAAGGTCACCAGAGTGCAATGGTGCTCCTTTTCCACACCTTTCTGCATGTCAGCTGCATTAGCTCAGTGGGCTTCTTCATGAGCCCCTCTTCCCAGTTTTTAAGAAATGAGACACACTTCTGAGTTCATACACTAATAAGTTCCATTAGCAAATAGTAGAAGAGGCTTCTTCCTCCTACCATTAGTTTGAAAAGCCCTAGGGAAAATTCCAATTGGCCAGCTTGCATCACAGGCTCACCACTTAGAACAATTACGGTGTGTGTGTCTGTATGTGTGTGCTCACACACAGGAGTGTGAAGTACTGTGCTTGAATCAGTTGAAAGTGTGTGCCCTGCCAACTCCTGTGCTTGATACCTACAAAAGGCAGAAAAGAAATGTTGGATTGGCTGATATTGTTGGAAATTTTATGTCTATGTTTGATATTTTATATATATGTCTGTGTGTGCATAACTAAAATAAATTGGTCATTTGAATGATTAAATTACCATCAAGCTGGAAATTTGCATGATTAATTTACCTTTAAACTGGTCGTTTAGATGATTGAATTATTAATTTATCCTTTGGAATCTTAGTTCAGCTTTTTACATGTAAAATAATTTTTGTTTGTTTTTGTTTTTTTGAGACAAAGTCTCACACTGTCACTCAGGCTACAGTGCAGTGGTGGGATCTTGGATGATCCACTTGTCTCTACCTCCCAAAATGCTGAGATTACAGGCCTCAGCCACCGCGCCCAGCCATAAAATAATTTTAAAGTTATTCAGATGTTTAAACAACTGCCATGGACAGCATCTCTTAGCCTAAAATGTGTTCTCTAAAAGTTTGTTACAAGTTTAGATTGAAGTAATAACTGCAGACTCATAGTAGAAAGACTTTTTTTTTTTTTTTTTTGAGACGGAGTCTTGCTCTTTCGCCCAGGCTGGAGTGCAGTGGCCCGATCTCAGCTCACTGCAAGCTCCGCCTCCTGGGTTCACGCCATTCTCCTGCCGCAGCCTCCCGAGTAGCTGGGACTACAGGCGCCCGCCACCACGCCCGGCTAATTTTTTTCTATTTTTAGTAGAAACGGGGTTTCACCGTGTTAGCTAGGATGGTCTCGATCTCCTGACCTCGTGATCCGCCCGCCTCGGCCTCCCAAAGTGCTGGGATTACAGGCGTGAGCCACCGCGCCCGGCCAGTAGAAAGACTTTTATGACCGACCTTCTGAAGCCTAATTCTGTCAGCTCGTCATTCTCTGACCACCTTTCTTCCGTTGCTGGCGAGGAGTTGCGATCCTTTGAAGGAGAAGAGGCACTCTGGTTTTTAGAATTTTCAGCTTTTCTGCTCTGGTTTCTCCCCACCTTTGTGGTTTTATCTGCCTTTGGTCTTTGATGTTGGTGACCTACAGATGGGGTTTGGTGTGGATCTCCCTTTTGTTGATGTTGATGGTATTTTTCTGTTTGTTAGTTTTCCTTCTAACAGTCAGGTCCCTCAGCTGCAGATCTGTTGGAGTTTGCTGGAAGTCTGTCCACTCCACACCCTGTTTGCCTAGGTTGGTGGGAGTGTAAACTAGTTCAACCATTGTGGAAGACAGTGTGGCGATTGCTCAAGGATCTAGAGCTAGAAATACCGTTTGACCCAGCCATCCCATTACTGGGTATATACCCAAAGGATTATAAATCATGCTACTATAAAGACACATGCACACGTATGTTTATTGTGGCATGATTCACAAAGCAAAGACTTGGAACAAACCCAAATGTCCATCGATGATAGATTGCATTAGGAAAATGTGGCACAGATACACCATGGAATACTATGCAGCCATAAAAAAGGATAAGTTCATGTCCTTTGCAGGGACATGGATGAAGGTACAAACCATCATTTTGAGAAACTATCACAAGGAACGAAAACCAAACACCCCATGTTCTCCCTCATAGGTGGGAATTGAACAATGAGAACACTTGGACACAGGGTGGGGAACATCACACACTGGGGCCTGTCATGGGGTGGAGGGCGGGGGAAGGGATAGCATTGGGAGAAATACCTAATGTAAATGAAGAGATGATGGGTGCAGCAGGTCAGCATGGCACATGTATACCTATGGAACAAGCCTGCACGTTGTGCACACGTACCCTAGAATTTAAAGTATAATAAAAAATAAAAAAAATGCAGCAATAACGTTTTTTGTATATTTGATTCAGGTTCTTTTGGACAGTTTCTTGATACAAATTATACAACCCTGAGATTCCTCAATCAAAGGATATGAAGGTTTCAATGATAATTGATATACATATATATCAATACCTATTTCAAATACATACTTTATCAATTTAATGCTGCCTCAAAATACCACACTTTTGTCAGAATTGGGTATAGTGTTTTTTAAAAACCTAGTGATTAAAAATAGTGCCTCACTTACATTTTAATTACATTTCTATGATTACTACAGATGTTTGACTTCTCTTGGGTGCTGTAAAATTATTCTCTTCTGAGTATATCATTTTTTTCATGATGTTTACCCAATTCTCTATTAAGGCTTTCAATCCAACTAATTTGTAAAGTCTCTTATTAAACTGCAGTGCTGCAAATTAAAACCACAATGTGGCCCAGCACAGTGGCTCACACCTGTAATTCCAGTACATCGGGAGGCCAAGCCTGGCAGATAATTGAGGCAGGAGTTCAAGACCAGCCTGGCCAACATGGTGAAACCCCATCTCTACTAGAAACACAAAATTTGCGGGACATGGTGGTACATGCCTCTAATCTCAGCTGAGGCAGGAGAATCACTTGAACCTGGGAGGCAGAGGTTGTTGTGAGCCGAAATCACGCCACTGCACTCCAGCCTGGGCAACAAGAGCAAAAAGCTGTCTCAAAAAAAAAAAAAAAAAAAAAGTGGTGTATATACCCAATAGAATACTATTCAGCCTTAGAAAAGAAAGAAATCATGTCATTTGCAACATGAATGAGTCTAGAGGATGTTATAGTGAGTGAAATAAAGCAAAGGCCAGGCATGGTGGCTCATGCCTGTAATCCCAGTACTTTGGGAGGCAAAGGCAGGTGGAGAACTTTAGCCCAGGAGTTCGAGATCAATCTGGGCAGCATGGTGAAACCCCATCTCTACAAAAAATACAAACATTAGCCAGATGTGGTATTGGACGCCTGTAGTCCTAGCTACTCAGGAGGCTGAAGTGGGAGGATCTCTTGACCCGGGGAGGTGGAGACCATGGTGAGTGACCCGTGTTTCTGTCAGTGTACTACAGCCTGCATGACAGACTGAGACCCTGTCTCATAAAATAAATAAATACATAATAAAGTTTTAAAAAGCAAGCACAGAAAGACCAATACTGCATGATCTCACTTATATATGGAATCTGAAAACATTGAACTCATAGTTGTAGAGAGCAGACGGGTGGTTGCCCCAGGCAGGGGCTGGGGAGGGATTGGGGAGATGTTAGTCAAATGATACAAAATTTCAGATAGGAATAGTGATAGAGATCTATTGAACAGCATGCAACTGCAGTGAATAACTATGTATTATGTACTTGAAACTTGCTATAAGAGTAGATTTAAAACATGTTCTCATAACAATAAAATCAGTATGTGAGGAAATCAGTGTGTTAATTAGCTTGATTTTGTCATTCCACAATGCATACATATAGGAAACCTCATGTTGTACCCCATAAACATATATAATTTTTACTTGTCAATTTAAAATTAAAATTTAAGTAAATTATAAAAATAAAATGAAATAACATACACTAAAAAAGACTTTTATTTATTAAATCTCCACAAGAAGTCTAAGTTATGAAGGAAAATAAAATTCCAGGAACAGTAAAATCAATCAGAAATGCCCTACGTCAGTGCTTTCCGAAATTTGTCTGACAGAGTGGAAATCCAGTTCTTCACTAAGTCATTGTTTTGGAACAGTTAGTGAGTGTGTATATATGTTTGTGTGGGCTCACATACACAAATTAAATTCATGGTAATGTAAGCATTCAAAATATCAGTTTAATTTAGTTACGTACACATACACAAACACACACCCCCCACACACATTTATAAAATCAGCCATTCCACCAAAACTAGCTACTTAGTGTCTCATCTCTCACTGAAGATTCAAAACAGAAACGTGGATTTAGGGAGGCATGATGGTTCATTCTCTCTTGGAGCCCAGTTGGAAGTTGACTGACTGATTCAGACAATATAATTGATTGGTCTGGGTGGAAGAATCCACTTTGACTCTTAATTGAACACCTACTATGTGCCATTGTTTTAAGGCTTGCCATGTGTTGCTTCATTCCTTCCTCACCATTACCTTATCATCACACTTTAAAGATAAAAAAGTAGAAGCGCAAAGAAGTTATTTGTCCAATATTACAATGCTAGTAAGTAGTGGAATTTGAATTTGAACCCAGATATCTAACTCCAGAGCCTAAGTGCTTCACCCATCTCACTGTGGTGGCTCTAGAGAAAAACAGGTAAGTGCACATTAAGAAGCAAATGCCTCTGAGTTGTTTTCAATTTTTTTTTATTTTTAATTTTTAAATTCTTATAACCATTTATTCTGCGCCTGCGCCGGGGGTGGGGGAAAAATCGGGTGCGGTAGGGGAGGTTCAGAAAGCCCCACAGAAGGAGAAGAGGCCCAGGAGAGAAGACTGTCAGGAGGCTGGTGGGCCTGGGGGCTGGCCTTGTTCTCAGAGGCCAGGGAAGTCCAGGTGGGCTGAGTGAGGCTAGTGGTGTAGCGACAGAGGTCTGCGAGGGGCAGAGGGATGGGGACAGGCGCGAGGGGCCGTGGCAGGGACCTGGGGGAATGGGAGTTGGGGCTCGGGCCTCAGGGAGGCGATTGGTGGAAGGACAGAGGTCTGGGAGGGGCAGAGCGATGGGGACATGGACGGCGGCCCGCTGCAGGGATTCCGGAGGACTGGGAGTGGGGGGTTGGGGTTACTCTTGGCTTTTTGCCCTCTCCTGCCGCCGGCTGCTCCAGTTCCTCTCGCTTTGCGGCGAGGTGGACAGGGTGAGCTCTCGGGACTGATGGCGGTTTTGGAAGAGGCCTGGGGCCAAGGACAGGCCAGGGCGGCGGGAGAGGCGGACCGGTGGCGTGGCTGGATCTGGGCGCGCTGTCGGACCTTCCACATCACCAGCTGCAGGCAGGCGTTTGCGTCCTCGCTGGAGTTGTGGCCGTCCTGGCTGTCCCGGATGATCTGTCCCAGGTAGTCGGCCGCGAGATTCCTGAGGGAGCGCTTGTAGGGGAAACCTAGGTAGTGCGGGAAGAGCACGGCCGTGTCCACCACGGTGCTGTGGATGAGCTTCAGGGCCAGCAGACCGCTCTCCAGGCTGTGCCCGATGAGGATGGTTTGGGCGCTGGAAAAGCTCAGCAGGATGGCTTGGACTTGGGGCAAGGTGATGCTCGTCTTGGCGACGTCGGCCTCGGTGACTCCGGAAAACCTGATGTTGTAGTCCACGATCTCGTTGTCGGGCTTAACGAAGGTGTCGTACACCACTCGCATGTCGGCGTCCACCACGGTGACGCGGGTCAGCTCTAGGCCATGCGTGGTGTAGCACATCTCACAGTCCAAGGCGTAGATTACTGGATGAGGGTCTCTGGACAATTCTTTCTTGAAAGTCTCCACGAAACCATCGCGGCTGTCCTTGCGGCCGTCCCGCACGTGCTGCTTTGCCACCTGGCAGCCCACAGAGCCAGGAGCAGCTGCACAGCAGGTGTACTGACTAACCCGGCCTCTAGCCACCTGGCTCGAGGGGACCCGCCCCCAGTGACAGTAACACAACTGGTCGCGTACACAGCGGCCCGAGGAGGACACCAGGTACTCGGTGCCACAACGGCAGCAGACCCTGCAGGAGGAGTCGCCGGGCCCCTTCCCCTGGCCAGTGAAGAGGACGGCGCCTCTGGGCCGCTCGGGGTGCGGGAAGGGGTAGCCGTTCTCCTTGAGCTGGTCCTGGCTGAGCAGGAACCCCTGGAGGCGGCTGTACAGGGCGGCCCTGCTGAGGCCCGGCATGGAGCTGGGGGTCAGGCCCCTCAGTCTCTTGAGGGTGTTCAGGACCACGCTCAGGTACCTGTTCTTGTTGGGGCTGCAGTCGTAGGCCACCTTCTCCTCGTTCAGCGCCTTCTCCTCGGCCTCCTGCTTGGAGGCGCAGAACTTGAGACACTCTTCGGCGAACAGTTGGAGATACCCTCGGCGGAGGACGGTGGGGACTTGGCACCCAGACCTTCGGAGGATAATGGGTTTCTTCAAACTCGGTAAGGATGGACGACGGACGATTCGCTTAGAGCTGATGGTGGTGGTGGTCTTGCATGCCATCCCTGACCTGTTGCGCGTCTTCCCTGGCTGTCTGCCGACCTTGGAGCCACTGGAGCGTTGGCTGCTGCTGGCCACCCGGGTTCTCTTGGCATCTGTGTAACCTGTGACCAAGCAAGGGCTGGAAGAGTGGGCGATCGTCTTCCTCTTCCTGGGGGCTGAGATGCGGACTCCCGAGGGCCTCTCTGTCAGCCTTGGGGCGGCTGGCAAGCAGCAGGCCGATCCCCTCTGTGCAGGGAAGTAGCACGCTTCTGTCACCACCTTGGGACACGCTGGGGGCACCGCCGGACCCCTGTTCTGGGGCTCCGCCTGGATGTCCACAAATGCGGAGGCCTGGTTGTGCATCTGGGGCACCCGGAGCCCGAAGCTCTGGGCAGGCTGATGAGAGGGCAGGGGGAATTCTGGAGCCTCGAGGGCCGCCTCCTCGGCCACCTTCTTAGCTTCTGGGTATCCAGGTGGGAACCAGCAGGGAGCTGTGGCTCGCAACATCTTGCTGCCTTCGGGAGCACCGGCCTGGCTCTGCTCCGCTCCCAACTGGCGGCTTCTTGCCTCCAGGGCCGCCTCCTCGGCCACCTTCTTAGCTTCTGGGTATCCAGGTGGGAACCAGCAGGGAGCTGTGGCTCGCAACATCTTGCTGCCTTCGGGAGCACCGGCCTGGCTCTGCTCCTCTCCCAACTGGCGGCTTCAATGAGTGCCGCGGCCGCCACCCGTCGCCTTTATAGACGCACAGGGCAGAGTGGGTGGGACTTCTCCTTGATAGGTTGGTGCTTCAATCCAATCACACTGAGCCTCATCTTCCACCAGACTCCAGCTTGGGAATGCCTCAGGGGGTGCACCAATGGAATCAACTGGAACTCCTGGTTGCTAACCTTGGAGCTAGGTTGCTTTTCCTGAGTTAATTAACTGTCCCTGCAGGGCAGTCCTATAATGGCTACTGCAATTGGGCTACCTAGGATTCAATTAAGGTTCAGGGAGGTTGGTCAACTGGCTTGGGCCCACACAGCACCCCATGGAGCCAGGACTGGGCCAGCAGTCTGCTGCATGCTGCAGGGCAGGATCTCTCTGGGGTTGCCTTTCCCTCCTCTGTGCACTCCTCCGCTGCGGGCAAATTGAGGACAGGAAGTGGACCGCACTCACTTCTCTCACTGGACTTGGGTAACGTTCAACACAGGGGGTCTTCAAAAGGTTCATAGAAAATGCACATGGTGAAGAAACTATGCATGGGTTTCCACTGGTTTGCACTCAAATAAACTTGTCCGAACTTCTTATAACCTTTCTGAACTAGATCTAGTTTGAGGCACTGAGAAGGATGAGACATCCACTGAAAAGGACTCCTATCAGAGCAACATGAATTCCATGAAAATTGTTTTTTTGAGACAGAGTTTCACTCGCGTCGCCCAGGCTGGAGTGCAGTGGCGTGATTTCGAGTCACTAGAACCTCTGCCTACCAGGTTGAAGTGATTCTCCTGCCTCAGCTGAGATTAAAGGCATGTACCAGCATGTCCAACTAATTTTGTGTTTCTAGTAGAGATGGGGTTTCACCATGTTGGCCAGGCTGGCCTTGAACTCCAACAATTCTAATTCAACTAATTTATTTTATAGCAATATTTATGTGTGAGAAACAATATTTACAGGAGTAAAAGATTTGAAACTACTTAATTGTACATCAGGAAGAGGTTGGCTAATCAATTATAGTACGTTCATCCTTAGGGAAGAATACTTTGCAGCTAAAACAGAACGAAAGAGAGGAAACTTTTCAAAATGTTAACTGGGAATGACGTTCATGTCTTATTGTTAAATAAAACAAATTGAGAAGAAGAGTCTTTTCTTGGTACTAAATTTGTGTCAATAAAAATGGATTCTATACGTTGGATGGTTTTAAAGTATGTGGAAAAATTCTTTGATGCTTTTTCCTTGGAAAAGTGAAACCTAAATCCACTCCGTTTGGATGTGGGACTATTTACAGTTGTTGCTTACTAAACATAAACTACGTTTAGGCTGATATTTCAGACAATGCAACCTTTGAGTGCCCGTAGGGGGAAGATCTCGGTTGCTGAGTGCAGGGAAGGAGGATGTAATTCCATCATATATACTCTGTGTGCCTACCCCATTTTGAACCATGCGAGTGATACCTATTTATAAAATAAAATAAACCAAGCAAAAGTACGAACTTAGCAACACTATATTTAGTTAATACAATGGTATCTTGTATTTCTTATGTCCTGGAATACTTATAAATGCCTACAGGGATTTCACCACCTCAGGATGGAGAGACTGAATGCTTCTGAGGGAATTAGGGTGGTGGAATATTGGAGGTACCAGTGAAGGGGGAGAGATGTTTGAAAACACTATGTTTACTCGTTCTTGGGTTCCAATAAAGAAGAAACAGGGCACAGGAGTCGGAAGGACAAGTGGCAATAGTGATGAAGGGACCTTCTTATCATGCTGGCAATGTTAATTACCCAGGTGTAGGAAGCCATACGCTGAGGCGGAAGATCGCAAGTCAGAGTGGCCGGCAGGCACAACTTCCTGGCACACCAGAGGCAGGTCTTCAATACCCACTGGTTTCCCCAACAGGCTGCGTAAGGGACCCTGAGCCACAGGGAGTTGTTCAAATGCTTCTGACAGTGTGGAGAAACAAACAGGCAAAACGTGGGGAAAAAGTGATGAGACCCCACACTTTTCACTAGTGGTCACAATGAGCTATTAAGTAACAGGTTCTCAACCTGTGCTGTTTCCAGTTGGATGCACATAATCCATTTGCATTGCAGACAATTTTTGGATGTGGTTTACAGTAAGGTGGAAGGTACCTTATGGCAAAAATCTCTCAGAAATTTATGTGTGGATTTAAAGTCATTCCAGTCCTAGAACGTTGTGCTTTTTACAGACGCCATAGCCGTTTTTCCCTTTGTAATATCAAAGCAGTAATATCTTCTCTGGAGGACTGTTGGGTGAATTTAATGGAATCAAGCTAAGTAGGTGCCAGGACCATTGCTGTTTTCCCGCCATAGCCCTGCCACCCACTGAAAAAAGTTTGATGAGATTACTTAATGATTTCCAATTAAGTTGTATTTCCAAATATCATCATTTCCATTTGAATGTAGTTGGTATGGAGTTTGTGAGTGTGTGCTTCTTTTATTATGGATCACCTTCAGCTCCTTTTTGTTTGCCTCCTAGTTATAATAGTAAAACTCTACTCCTCGACTGCGAGGAGTCCCTACCACCCATATCATCACTTTCCAGCCCAGCACTCTTCATGCTCATTCATTTAAAGAATTCAACATTGTGCAAATGAATTTTGGAAGGCAAAAGCTACTGAATTTAGAGAATTTGTGGAGGCATTCCCACAAATCAGCCAGGTGAAGTATCACACAACCGAAGACTGCACCACTCCTCTAAGGCAGCACTATGCGGAAAACCCAGACGGCCACTCTTCTCACCCCTCCTCCGTTGGCTGTTCTGGGTAATGAGGTTCAAAAGTCACCTAGGCAACTGCAAAAATAGCTGAAATGGAGAAAGGGCTTCAGGCTGGTGACTAGCAGAGGTCCACCTGACCCCCGTAAGCTGCTGAACAAGAAGGGCTGCCAGAAATGTCCCCCTAGGGAATTTGGTGGAGACGAAGACCCGCTCACTGGACAAGGGTTCCTCCCAGGAGACGCCCGAGCGGAAGAAACGGGCTGTGAGCCACGCCCTTTCACCCTCCGCTACCCCGCCCTGGGCTGGCGAAGGTGCACGTAAGGATGAGGACTACTGAGCCCTGAAGAAATAAATCCTTCCCCTTTGACCCCAAGGAGGATTGCCTGTGAGGATCTTCAACGAGTCTACCCGTGTCTAGACACGGGAGCAGGTTGTCCGGCACAGCACCTCCCTCAAGGAGGAGAAGAGTGAGGAGAAAGGAAACTCAAGTCTGACCATTCTGTCCTGGGAGAGAAGAGGAGGATCTCATCTCTCATCTGTCCAAGCAAGGCAAGGAGACTTTCTCTCATCTTTCCAAGCAAGGCAAGGAGACTTTGTATAATTAGGAAACAAAAAGAATTTAGAAGGAATGAAAGCAGCCCGTAAGGTGCATTCCTAAGGACTGCCCATTGAAACTGACAAAATTGCCCTTGTTTGATGAGAGGAATGAGCAGAGCACTGAGGTGGTGAACAGGGATCTAGTGAGACTTTCCCAGCATGTTTCTACCAAAGCTTTCTCTAAGCTTCTCGGAACACTCTCCTAATAAGCAGATGTTTGGCCCTTCAGAAAGTCAACAAGCAAAATGCCTTGAGTGTCCCAAAACACTGATGCCATGATGTTGGCTCCTGACTGGCCTCCTTTTCCTTTGACTGGACCACTGCCACCTCTCGGTAGCCGTCGCTTTGATGATGCTTTGCCTTCGAGGTCATATTGGTAAAGCCATGTTCCAACTTCCGGTTACAATTTGTCAGAGGGATGTGTCAGGATCGTGATCCCTCCTGTTTAAAATTTCCACTGATAGCTCTCGTCGTAACTGCAGCTGATCTGGGCACAGTGGTTTTCACAGCCACTGCAGGATTCTTCTCCCATATATTCTCAACTCTTCTTGAAACAAGCTATACATTCGTAAAGAGTTCATTTCTTGGGGTAGTGTCCTTAGAAGCTTTTGTTAAAACATCAATGATTTCTTCATTCTTCCACCCAAGCGTCACCAGAAATTTGATGTTTGCTCTTGCTGCAATTTTCGTGGAATTCATGTTGCTCTGATAGGAGTCCTTTTCAGTGGATGTCTCATCCTTCTCAGTGCCTCAAACTCGATCTAGTTCAGAAAGGTTATAAGAAGTTCGGACAAGTTTATTTGAGTGCAAACCAGTGGAAACCCATGCATAGTTTCTTCACCATGTGCATTTTCTATGAACCTTTTGAAGAACCAATGTGTTGAACATTTCCCAAGTAGTGGGAGACAAGTGGGTGCAGTCCACTTCCTGTCCTCAATTTGCCCGCAGCGGAGGAGTGCACAGAGCAGGGAAAGGCAACCCCAGAGAGATCCTGCCCTGCAGCATGCAGCAGACTGCTGGCCCAGTCCTGGCTCCATGGGGTGCTGTGTGGGCCCAAGCAAGTTGACCAATCTCCCTGAACCTTAATTGAATCCTAGGTGGCCCAATTCCAGTAGCCATTATAAGACTGCCCTGCAGGGACAGTTAATTAACTCAGGAAAAGCAACCTAGCTCCAAGGTTAGCAACCAGGAGTTCCAGTTGATTCCACTAGTGCACCCCTTGAGGCATTCCCAAGCTGGAGTCTGGTGGAAGATGAGGCTCAGTGTGATTGGATGGAAGCACCAACCTATCCAGGAGAAGTCCCACCCACTCTGCCCTGTGCGTCTATAAAGGCGACGGGTGGCGGCCGCGGCACTCATTGAAGCCGCCAGTTGGGAGAGGAGCAGAGCCAGGCCGGTGCTCCCGAAGGCAGCAAGATGTTGCGAGCCACAGCTCCCTGCTGGTTCCCACCAGGATACCCAGAAGCTAAGAAGGTGGCCGAGGAGGCGGCCCTCGAGGCTCCAGAATTCCCCCTGCCCTCTCATCAGCCTGCCCAGAGCTTCGGGCTCCGGGTGCCCCAGATGTACAACCAGACCTCCGCATTTGTGGACATCCAGGCGGAGCCCCAGAACAGGGGTCCGGCGGTGCCCCCAGCGTGTCCCAAGGTGGTGACGGAGGCGTGCTACTTCCCTGCACAGAGGGGATCGGCCTGCTGCTTGCCAGCCGCCCCAAGGCTGACAGAGAGGCCCTCGGGAGTCCGCATCTCAGCCCCCAGGAAGAGGAAGACGATCGCCCAGTCTTCCAGCCCTTGCTTGGTCACAGGTTGCACAGATGCCAAGAGAACCCGCGTGGCCAGCAGCAGCCAACGCTCCAGTGGCTCCAAGGTCGGCAGACAGCCAGGGAAGATGCGCAACAGGTCAGGGATGGCATGCAAGACCACCACCACCATCAGCTCTAAGCGAATCGTCCGTCGTCCATCCTTACCGAGTTTGAAGAAACCTATTGTCCTCCGAAGGTCTGGGTGCCAAGTCCCCACCGTCCTCCGCCGAGGCTATCTCCAACTGTTCACCGAAGAGTGTCTCAAGTTCTGCGCCTCCAAGCAGGAGGCCGAGGAGAAGGCGCTGAACGAGGAGAAGGTGGCCTACGACTGCAGCCCCAACAAGAACAGGTACCTGAACGTGGTCCTGAACACCCTCAAGAGACTGAAGGGCCTGACCCCCAGCTGCATGCCGGGCCTCAGCAGGGCCGCCCTGTACAGCCGCCTCCAGGAGTTCCTGCTCAGCCAGGACCAGCTCAAGGAGAACGGCTACCCCTTCCCGCACCCCGAGCGGCCCGGAGGCGCCGTCCTCTTCACTGGCCAGGGGAAGGGGCCCGGCGACTCCTCCTGCAGGGTCTGCTGCTGTTGTGGCACCGAGTACCTGGTGTCCTCCTCGGGCCGCTGTGTACGCGACCAGTTGTGTTATTATCACTGGGGGCGGGTCCGCTGGAGCCAGGTGGCTGGAGGCCGGGTTAGCCAGTACACCTGCTGTGCAGCTGCTCCTGGCTCTGTGGGCTGCCAGGTGGCAAAGCAGCACGTGCGGGACGGCCGCAAGGACAGCCTCGATGGCTTCGTGGAGACCTTCAAGAAAGAGTTGTCCAGAGACGCTTATCCAGGAATCTACGCCTTGGACTGTGAGATGTGCTACACCACGCATGGCCTAGAGCTGACCCGCGTCACCGTGGTGGACGCCGACATGCGAGTGGTGTACGACACCTTCGTCAAGCCCGACAACGAGATCGTGGACTACAACACCAGGTTTTCCGGAGTCACCGAGGCCGACGTCGCCAAGACGAGCATCACCTTGCCCCAAGTGCAAGCCATCCTGCTGAGCTTTTTCAGCGCCCAAACCATCCTCATCGGGCACAGCCTGGAGAGCGATCTGCTGGCCCTGAAGCTCATCCACAGCACCGTGGTGGACACGGCCGTGCTCTTCCCGCACTACCTGGGTTTCCCCTACAAGCGTTCCCTCAGGAATCTCGCGGCCGACTACCTGGGACAGATCATCCAGGACAGCCAGGACGGCCACAACTCCAGCGAGGACGCAAACGCCTGCCTGCAGCTGGTGATGTGGAAGGTCCGACAGCGCGCCCAGATCCAGCCACGCCACCGGTCGGCCTCTCCCGCCGCCCTGGCCTGTTCTTGGCCCCAGGCCCCTTCCACAACCGCCATCAGTCCCGAGAGCTCACCCTGTCCACCTCGCCGCAAGGCCAAAGAAACCGGAGCAGTCGACGGCAGGAGAGGGCAAAAAGCCAAGAGTAACCCCAACCGGCCACTCCCAGTCCCCCGGAATCCCTGCCGCGGACCCTCGGGCCTGTCCCCATCCCTCTGCCCTTCCCAGACCTCTGTCCTTCCACTAATCGCCTCCCGCAGCACCGAGCCACCACTTCCAGTCCCCCGAGTCCCTGCCGCGCCCCCTCGCGCCTGTCCACATCCCTCTGCCCATCCGAGACCTCTGTCCTTACACCACTAGCCACCCCACGTGGGACTTCCATGGCCTCTGAGTACAAGGCCAGCCCCCCGGCCCACCAGCTTTCTGAATGTGTGCTTACCTGTTTTTCTCGAGAGGCACCACAGTGAGGTGGGTGAAGCACTTAGGCTCTGGAGTTAGATATCTGGGTTCAAGGCCAAATTCCACCACTTACTAGGTTTCTAATATTGCACAGATAATGTCTTTGCGCTTCTACATTTTGATCTTTAAAGTGTGATCAAAAGAGACTTAGACTCCCACATCATAATCATGGGAAACTTTAGCAGCCCTCTGTAAACATTAGACAGACCAACGAGACAGAAATCTAAAAAGGATATCCAGGAATTGAACTCAGCTCTGCACCAAGCGGACCTAGGAGACATCTACAGAACGCTCCACACCAAATCGACAGAATATACATGCTTCTCAGCACCACATCACACTTATTTCCACATTGACCACATAGTTGGAAGTAAAGCACTCCTCAGTAAATGTAAAATAACAGAAATTACTGCAAACGGTCTCTCAGACCACATTGCAATCAAAGTAGACCTCAGGATAAAGAAACTCACTCAAAACCGCTCAACTGCATGGAAACCGGACACCCTGCTCCTTAATGAGTACTGGGTACATAACGAAATGAAGGGAGAAAGAAAGATATTTTCTGAAACCAATGAAAACAAAGGCACAACATACCAGAATCTCTGCGTCACATTTAAAGCAGTGTGTAGAGGGAAATTTATAGCACTAATTGCCCACGAGAGAAAGCAGGAAAAATCAAAAATGCATACCCTAACATCACCATTAAAAGAATGAGAGAAGCAAGAGCAAACACATTCAAAAACTAGCAGAAGGCAAGAAATAACTAAGATCCGAGCAGAACTGATGGAGATAGAGACACAATAAACCCTTCAACAAATCAATGAATCCAGGAGCGGGTTTTTTGCAGTGATCAACAAAATTGATAGAGCACTAGCAAGACTAAGAAAGAAGAAAAGAAAGAAGAATCAAACAGATGCAGTAAAAAATGATAAAGGGGATATCACCACGGATCCCACAGAAATACAAACTACCATCAGACAATACTATCAGCACCTCTAAGCTAATGAACTAGAAAATCTAGAAGAAATGGATAAATTCCTGGACGCATACAACCTCCCCAGAGTAAACCAGGAAGAAGTTGAATGCCTGAGTAGACCACTAACAGGCTCTGAAATTGAGGCAATAATTAACAGCCTATCAAGCAATAAAACTCCAGGACCAGACGGATTCACAGCCGAATTCTACCAGAAGGACAAGGAGGAGCTGGTACCATGCCTTCTGAAACTATTCCAATCAACAGAAAAAGAGGGAATCCTCCCTCACTCATTTCATGAGGCCGGCATCATCCTGATCCCAAAGCCTGAGAGAGACACAACCCAAAAAGAGAATTTTAGGCCTATGTCCCTGAGGAACATCGATGGGAAAATCCTCCATAAAATACTGGAAAACCGAATCCAGCAGCACATCAAAGAGCTTATCCATCATGATGAAGTGGGCTTCATCCCTGACATGCAAGGCTGTTCCAACATATGCAAAACAATAAACATAATCCAGCATATAATCAGAACCAAAGACAGAAACCGCGTGATTATCTCAACAGATGCAGAAAAGGCCTTCGACAAAATTCAACAGCCCTTCATGCCAAAAACTCTCAATAAATTAGGTATTGATGGGACATCTCCCAAAATAATACGGGCTATTTAGGGCAAACCCACAGCCAATATCATACTGAATGGGCAAAAAGTGGAAGCATTCCCTTTGCAAACTGCCACAAGACAGGGATGCCCTCTCTCACCACTCCTATTCAACATAGTGTTGGAAATTCTGCCCAGGGCAATCAGGCAGGAGAAAGAAATAAAGAGAAATCAATTAGGAAAAGAGGAAGTCAAATTGTCCCTGTTTGCAGATGACATGATTGAATATTTAGAAAACCCCATCGTCTCAGCCCAAAATCTCCTTAAGCTGATTAGCAACTTCAGCAAAGTCTCAGGATACAAAATCGAGGTGCAAAAATCACAAGCATTCTTATACACCAATAAGAGGCAAACAGAGAGCCAAATCATGAGTGAGCTCCCATTCACAATTGCTTCAAAGAGAATAAAATGCCTAGGAATCCAACTAACAAGGGATGTGAAGGACCTCTTCAAGGAGAACTACAAAGCATTGCTCCACGAACTAAAAGAGGAGACAAACAAATGGAAGAATATTCCACCATCACGGATTGGAAGAATCAATATTGTGAAAATGGCCATACTGCCCTAGGGAAATTATAGATTCAATGCCATCCCCATCCAACTACCAATGACTTTCTTCACAGAACTGGAAAAAACTGCTTTAAAGCTCATATGGAACCACAAAACGGCCCCCACTGCCAACATAATCCTAAGCCAAAAGAACAAAGATGGAGGCATCAAGCTGTCCGACTTCAAGCTACAGTAGAAGGCTACAGTAACCAAAGAGCATGCTATCGGTTGCCATTTTGCTTAACGTAGACCAATGGAACAGAACAGAGCCCTCAGAAATAATACGACACATCTACAACCATCTGATCTTTGACAAACCTGACAAAAACAAGAAATGGGGAAAGGATTCCCTATTTAAAAAATGGTGCTGGGAAAACAGTCTAGCCATATATCGAAAGCTGAAATCGGATCCCTTCCTTACACCTTGTACAAAAATTAATCCAAGACAGATGAAAGACTTAAATGTTAGATCTTAAACCATACAAACCCTAGGAGAAAACCCAGCCAATACCATTGAGGACAAAGGCATGGGCAAGGACCTCATGTCTAAAATGCCAAAAGCAATGGCAACGAAAGCCAACATTGACAAACGGCATCTAATTACACTAAAGACGTTCTGCATAGCTAAAGAAAGTCCCATGAGAGTGAACAGGCATCCTGCAGAAAGGGAGAAAATTTTTGCAATCTACTCATCTGACAAAAGGCTAATATCCAGAATCTACTAAGAACTCAAACAGAGTTACAAGAAAAACCAAACAAGCCCATCAACAAGTGGGGGAAGGATATGAAGAGACACTTCTCAAAAGAAGACATTTATGCAGCCAACAGACACATGAAAAAATGCTCATCAACACTGGCCATCAGAGAAATGCAAATCAAATCCGCAATGAGATATCATCTCACACCAGTTAGAATAGTGATCATTAAAAAGTCAGGAAACAACAGGTGCTGGAGAGGTAGTGGACAAATAGGAACACTTTTACACTGTTGGTGGGACTGTAAACTAGTTCAACGGTAGTGGAAGATAGTGTGGTGAATCCTCAAGGATCTCGAAATAGAAATACCATTTGACCCAGCCATCCCATTGCTGGGTATATATACCCATAGGATTAGAAATCATGCTGCTAAAAGGACACACGCAGACGTATGTTTATTGCGGCACCATTCACAGTAGCAAAGACTTGGAACCAACCCAGATGTCCATCAATGATAGACTGGATTAAGAAAATGTGGCACAAATACACCATGGAATACTATGCAGCCATGAAAAAGCATGAGTTCATGCCCTTTGGAGGGACACGGATGAAGCTGGAAACCATCATTCTTAGCAAACTATCGCAAGGACAAAAAAAGCAAACACCGCATGTTCTCATTCATAGGTGGGAATTGAAGTATGAGAACGCTTGGACACAGAAAGAGGAACATCACACACCGGGGCCTGTCATGGGCGGGGGGAGGGGGAGGGATAGCATTAAGAGATATACCTAATGTAAATGACTAGTGAATGGGTGCAACACACCAACCAGGTGAATCTTGGAAGGCAAAAGCTACTGAATTTAGCGAATTTGTGGAGGCATTCCCAGAAATCAGCCAGGTGAAGTATCACAAAACCGAAGACTGCACAACTCCTCTAAGGCAGCACTATGCGGCCAACCCAGACGGCCACTCTTCTCACCCCTCCTCCGTTGGCTGTTCTGGGTAATGAGGTTCAAAAGTCACCTAGGCAACTGCAAAAATAGCTGAAATGGAGAAAGGGCCTCAGGCTGGTGACTAGCAGAGGTCCACCTGACCCCCGTAAGCTGCTGAACAAGAAGGGCTGCCAGAAATGTCCCCCTAGGGAATTTGGTGGAGACGAAGACCCGCTCACTGGACAAGGGTTCCTCCCAGGAGACGCCCGAGCGGAAGAAACGGGCTGTGAGCCACGCCCTTTCACCCTCCGCTACCCCGCCCTGGGCTGGTGAAGGTGCGCGTAAGGATGAGGACTACTGAGCCCTGAAGAAATAAATCCTTCCCCTTTGACCCCAAGGAGGATTGCCTGTGAGGATCTTCAACGAGTCTACCCGTGTCTAGACACGGGAGCAGGTCTGTCCGGCACAGCACCTCCCTCAAGGAGGAGAAGAGTGAGGAGAAAGGAAACTCAAGTCTGACCATTCTGTCCTGGGAGAGAAGAGGAGGATCTCATCTCTCATCTGTCCAAGCAAGGCAAGGAGACTTTCTCTCATCTTTCCAAGCAAGGCAAGGAGACTTTGTATAATTAGGAAACAAAAAGAATTTAGAAGGAATGAAAGCAGCCCGTAAGGTGCATTCCTAAGGACTGCCCATTGAAACTGACACAATTGCCCTTGTTTGATGAGAGGAATGAGCAGAGCACTGAGGTGGTGAACAGGGATCTAGTGAGACTTTCCCAGCATGTTTCTACCAAAGCTTTCTCTAAGCTTCTCGGAACACTCTCCTAATAAGCAGATGTTTGGCCCTTCAGAAAGTCAACAAGCAAAATGCCTTGAGTGTCCCAAAACACTGATGCCATGATGTTGGCTCCTGACTGGCCTCCTTTTCCTTTGACTGGACCACTGCCACCTCTCGGTAGCCATCGCTTTGATGATGCTTTGCCTTCGAGGTCATATTGGTAAAGCCATGTTCCAACTTCCGGTTACAATTTGTCAGAGGGATGCGTCAGGATCGTGATCCCTCCTGTTTAAAATTTCCACTGATAGCTCTCGTCGTAACTGCAGCTGATCTGGGCACAGTGGTTTTCACAGCCACTGCAGGATTCATCTTCCACATCTTCTCACCTCTTCTTGAAACAAGCTATACATTCGTAAAGAGTTCATTTCTTTGGGGTAGTGTCCTTGTAAGCTTTTGTTAAAACATCAATGATTTCTTCATTCTTCCACCCAAGCTTCACCAGAAATTTGATGTTTGCTCTTGCTGCAATTTTCGTGGAATTCATGTTGCTCTGATAGGAGTCCTTTTCAGTGGATGTCTCATCCTTCTCAGTGCCTCAAACTAGATCTAGTTCAGAAAGGTTATAAGAAGTTCGGACAAGTTTATTTGAGTGCAAACCAGTGGAAACCCATGCATAGTTTCTTCACCATGTGCATTTTCTATGAACCTTTTGAAGAACCCCTGTGTTGAACATTGCGCAAGTCGTGGGAGAGAAGTGGGTGCGGTCCACTTCCTGTCCTCAATTTGCCGGCAGCGGAGGAGTGCACAGAGCAGGGAAAGGCAACCCCAGAGAGATCCTGCCCTGCAGCATGCAGCAGACTGCTGGCCCAGTCCTGGCTCCATGGGGTGCTGTGTGGGCCCAAGCATGTTGACAAAACTCCCTGAACCTTAATTGAATCCTAGGTGGCCCAATTCCAGTAGCCATTATAAGACTGCCCTGCAGGGACAGTTAATTAACTCAGGAAAAGCAACCTAGCTCCAAGGTTAGCAACCAGGAGTTCCAGTTGATTCCATTAGTGCACCCCTTGAGGCATTCCCAAGCTGGAGTCTGGTGGAAGATGAGGCTCAGTGTGATTGGATGGAAGCACCAACCTATCAAGGAGAAGTCCCACCCACTCTGCCCTGTGCGTCTATAAAGGCGACGGGTGGCGGCCGCGGCACTCATTGAAGCCGCCAGTTGGGAGCGGAGCAGAGCCAGGCCGGTGCTCCCGAAGGCAGCAAGATGTTGCGAGCCACAGCTCCCTGCTGGTTCCCACCTGGATACCCAGAAGCTAAGAAGGTGGCCGAGGAGGCGGCCCTGGAGGCAAGAAGCCGCCAGTTGGGAGCGGAGCAGAGCCAGGTCGGTGCTCCCGAAGGCAGCAATATGTTGCGAGCCACAGCTCCCTGCTGGTTCCCACCTGGATACCCAGAAGCTAAGAAGGTGGCCGAGGAGGCGGCCCTCGAGGCTCCAGAATTCCCCCTGCCCTCTCATCAGCCTGCCCAGAGCTTCGGGCTCCGGGTGCCCCAGATGCACAACCAGGCCTCCGCATTTGTGGACATCCAGGCGGAGCCCCAGAACAGGGGTCCGGCGGTGCCCCCAGCGTGTCCCAAGGTGGTGACGGAGGCGTGCTACTTCCCTGCACAGAGGGGATCGGCCTGCTGCTTGCCAGCCGCCCCAAGGCTGACAGAGAGGCCCTCGGGAGTCCGCATCTCAGCCCCCAGGAAGAGGAAGACGATCGCCCAGTCTTCCAGCCCTTGCTTGGTCACAGGTTGCACAGATGCCAAGAGAACCCGCGTGGCCAGCAGCAGCCAACGCTCCAGTGGCTCCAAGGTCGGCAGACAGCCAGGGAAGACGCGCAACAGGTCAGGGATGGCATGCAAGACCACCACCACCATCAGCTCTAAGCGAATCGTCCGTCGTCCATCCTTACCGAGTTTGAAGAAACCTATTATCCTCCGAAGGTCTGGGTGCCAAGTCCCCACCGTCCTCCGCCGAGGCTATCTCCAACTGTTCACCGAAGAGTGTCTCAAGTTCTGCGCCTCCAAGCAGGAGGCCGAGGAGAAGGCGCTGAACGAGGAGAAGGTGGCCTACGACTGCAGCCCCAACAAGAACAGGTACCTGAACGTGGTCCTGAACACCCTCAAGAGACTGAAGGGCCTGACCCCCAGCTCCATGCCGGGCCTCAGCAGGGCCGCCCTGTACAGCCGCCTCCAGGAGTTCCTGCTCAGCCAGGACCAGCTCAAGGAGAACGGCTCCCCCTTCCCGCACCCCGAGCGGCCCGGAGGCGCCGTCCTCTTCACTGGCCAGGGGAAGGGGCCCGGCGACTCCTCCTGCAGGGTCTGCTGCCGTTGTGGCACCGAGTACCTGGTGTCCTCCTCGGGCCGCTGTGTACGCGACCAGTTGTGTTATTATCACTGGGGGCGGGTCCGCTCGAGCCAGGTGGCTGGAGGCCGGGTTAGCCAGTACACCTGCTGTGCAGCTGCTCCTGGCTCTGTGGGCTGCCAGGTGGCAAAGCAGCACGTGCGGGACGGCCGCAAGGACAGCCTCGATGGCTTCGTGGAGACCTTCAAGAAAGAGTTGTCCAGAGACGCTTATCCAGGAATCTACGCCTTGGACTGTGAGATGTGCTACACCACGCATGGCCTAGAGCTGACCCGCGTCACCGTGGTGGACGCCGACATGCGAGTGGTGTACGACACCTTCGTCAAGCCCGACAACGAGATCGTGGACTACAACACCAGGTTTTCCGGAGTCACCGAGGCCGACGTCGCCAAGACGAGCATCACCTTGCCCCAAGTGCAAGCCATCCTGCTGAGCTTTTTCAGCGCCCAAACCATCCTCATCGGGCACAGCCTGGAGAGCGATCTGCTGGCCCTGAAGCTCATCCACAGCACCGTGGTGGACACGGCCGTGCTCTTCCCGCACTACCTGGGTTTCCCCTACAAGCGTTCCCTCAGGAATCTCGCGGCCGACTACCTGGGACAGATCATCCAGGACAGCCAGGACGGCCACAACTCCAGCGAGGACGCAAACGCCTGCCTGCAGCTGGTGATGTGGAAGGTCCGACAGCGCGCCCAGATCCAGCCACGCCACCGGTCGGCCTCTCCCGCCGCCCTGGCCTGTCCTTGGCCCCAGGCCCCTTCCACAACCGCCATCAGTCCCGAGAGCTCACCCTGTCCACCTCGCCGCAAGGCCAAAGAAACCAGAGCAGTCGACGGCAGGAGAGGGCAAAAAGCCAAGAGTAACCCCAACCGGCCACTCCCAGTCCCCCGGAATCCCTGCCGCGGACCCTCGGGCCTGTCCCCATCCCTCTGCCCTTCCCAGACCTCTGTCCTTCCACTAATCGCCTCCCGCAGCACCGAGCCGCCACTCCCAGTCCCCCGAGTCCCTGCCGCGCCCCCTCGCGCCTGTCCACATCCCTCTGCCCATCCGAGACCTCTGTCCTTACACCACTAGCCACCCCACGTGGGACTTCCATGGCCTCTGAGTACAAGGCCAGCCCCCCGGCCCACCAGCTTTCTGAATGTGTGCTTACCTGTTTTTCTCGAGAGGCACCACAGTGAGGTGGGTGAAGCACTTAGGCTCTGGAGTTAGATATCTGGGTTCAAGGCCAAATTCCACCACTTACTAGGTTTCTAATATTGCACAGATAATGTCTTTGCGCTTCTACCTTTTGATCTTTAAAGTGTGATCAAAAGAGACTTAGACTCCCACATCATAATCATGGGAAACTTTAACAGCCCTCTGTAAACATTAGACAGACCAACGAGACAGAAATCTAAAAAGGATATCCAGGAATTGAACTCAGCTCTGCACCAAGCGGACCTAGGAGACATCTACAGAACGCTCCACCCCAAATCAACAGAATATACATGCTTCTCAGCACCACATCACACTTATTTCCACATTGACCACATAGTTGGAAGTAAAGCACTCCTCAGTAAATGTAAAATAACAGAAATTACTACAAACGGTCTCTCAGACCACATTGCAATCAAAGTAGACCTCAGGATAAAGAAACTCACTCAAAACCGCTCAACTGCATGGAAACCGGACAACCTGCTCCTGAATGAGTACTGGGTACATAACGAAATGAAGGCAGAAAGAAAGCTATTCTCTGAAACCAATGAAAACAAAGGCACAACATACCAGAATCTCTGCGTCACATTTAAAGCAGTGTGTAGAGGGAAATTTATAGCACTAATTGCCCACGAGAGAAAGCAGGAAAAATCAAAAATGCATACCCTAACATCACCATTAAAAGAATGAGAGAAGCAAGAGCAAACACATTCAAAAACTAGCAGAAGGCAAGAAATAACTAAGATCCGAGCAGAACTGATGGAGATAGAGACACAATAAACCCTTCAACAAATCAATGAATCCAGGAGCGGGTTTTTTGCAGTGATCAACAAAATTGATAGAGCACTAGCAAGACTAAGAAAGAAGAAAAGAAAGAAGAATCAAACAGATGCAGTAAAAAATGATAAAGGGGATATCACCACGGATCCCACAGAAATACAAACTACCATCAGACAATACTATCAGCACCTCTAAGCTAATGAACTAGAAAATCTAGAAGAAATGGATAAATTCCTGGACGCATACAACCTCCCCAGAGTAAACCAGGAAGAAGTTGAATGCCTGAGTAGATCACTAACAGGCTCTGAAATTGAGGCAATAATTAACAGCCTATCAAGCAATAAAACTCCAGGACCAGACGGATTCACAGCCGAATTCTACCAGAAGGACAAGGAGGAGCTGGTACCATGCCTTCTGAAACTATTCCAATCAACAGAAAAAGAGGGAATCCTCCCTCACTCATTTCATGAGGCCGGCATCATCCTGATCCCAAAGCCTGAGAGAGACACAACCCAAAAAGAGAATTTTAGGCCTATGTCCCTGAGGAACATCGATGGGAAAATCCTCCATAAAATACTGGAAAACCGAATCCAGCAGCACATCAAAGAGCTTATCCATCATGATGCAGTGGGCTTCATCCCTGACATGCAAGGCTGGTCCAACATATGCAAAACAAAAAACATAATCCAGCATATAATCAGGACCAAAGACAGAAACCGCGTGATTATCTCAACAGACGCAGAAAAGGCCTTCGACAAAATTCAACAGCCCTTCATGCCAAAAACTCTCAATGAATTAGGTATTGATGGGACATCTCCCAAAATAATACGGGCTATTTAGGGCAAACCCACAGCCAATATCATACTGAATGGGCAAAAAGTGGAAGCATTCCCATTGCAAACTGCCACAAGACAGGGATGCCCTCTCTCACCACTCCTATTCAACATAGTGTTGGAACTTCTGCCCAGGGCAATCAGGCAGGAGAAAGAAATAAAGAGAAATCAATTAGGAAAAGAGGAAGTCAAATTGTCCCTGTTTGCAGATGACATGATTGAATATTTAGAAAACCCCATCGTCTCAGCCCAAAATCTCCTTAAGCTGATAAGCAACTTCAGCAAAGTCTCAGGATACAAAATCGAGGTGCAAAAATCACAAGCATTCTTATACACCAATAAGAGGCAAACAGAGAGCCAAATCATGAGTGAGCTCCCATTCACAATTGCTTCAAAGAGAATAAAATGCCTAGGAATCCAACTAACAAGGGATGTGAAGGACCTCTTCAAGGAGAACTACAAAGCATTGCTCCACGAACTAAAAGAGGAGACAAACAAATGGAAGAATATTCCACCATCACGGATTGGAAGAATCAATATCGTGAAAATGGCCATACTGCCCAAGGTAAATTATAGATTCAATGCCATCCCCATCCAACTACCAATGACTTTCTTCACAGAACTGGAAAAAACTGCTTTAAAGCTCATATGGAACCACAAAACGGCCCCCACTGCCAACATAATCCTAAGCCAAAAGAACAAAGATGGAGGCATCAAGCTGTCCGACTTCAAGCTACAGTAGAAGGCTACAGTAACCAAAGAGCATGCTATCGGTTGCCGTTTTGGTTAGCGTAGACCAATGGAACAGAATAGAGCCCTCAGAAATAATACGACACATCTACAACCATCTGATCTTTGACAAACCTGACAAAAACAAGAAATGGGGAAAGGATTCCCTATTTAAAAAATGGTGCTGGGAAAACAGGCTAGCCATATGTCGAAAGCTGAAATCGGATCCCTTCCTTACACCTTGTACAAAAACTAATTCAAGACAGATGAAAGACTTAAATGTTAGATCTTAAACCATACAAACCCTAGGAGAAAACCCAGCCAATGCCATTGAGGACACACGCATGGCCAAGGACCTCATGTCTAAAACGCCAAAAGCAATGGCAACGAAAGCCAACATTGACAAACAGCATCTAATTACACTAAAGACGTTCTGCATAGCTAAAGAAACTCCCATGAGAGTGAACAAGCATCCTGCAGAAAGGGAGAAAATTTTTGCAATCTACTCATCTGACAAAAGGCTAATATCCAGAATCTACTAAGACCTCAAACAGAGTTACAAGAAAAACCAAACAAGCCCATCAACAAGTGGGGGAAGTATATGAAGAGACACTTCTCAAAAGAAGACATTTATGCAGCCAACAGACACATGAAAAAATGCTCATCAACACTGGCCATCAGAGAAATGCAAATCAAATCCGCAATGAGATATCATCTCACACCAGTTAGAATAGTGATCATTAAAAAGTCAGGAAACAACAGGTGCTGGAGAGGTAGTGGACAAATAGGAACACTTTTACACTGTTGGTGGGACTGTAAACTAGTTCAACGGTAGTGGAAGATAGTGTGGCGAATCCTCAAGGATCTCGAAATAGAAATACCATTTGACCCAGCCATCCCATTGCTGGGTATATATACCCATAGGATTAGAAATCATGCTGATAAAAGGACACACGCAGACGTATGTTTATTGCGGCACCATTCACAGTAGCAAAGACTTGGAACCAACCCAGATGTCCATCAATGATAGACTGGATTAAGAAAATGTGGCACAAATACACCATGGAATACTATGCAGCCATGAAAAAGCATGAGTTCATGCCCTTTGGAGGGACACGGATGAAGCTGGAAACCATCATTCTTAGCAAACTATCGCAAGGAGAAAAAAACCAAACACCGCATGTTCTCATTCATAGTTGGGAATTGAAGTATGAGAACACTTGGACACAGAAAGGGGAACATCACACACCGGGGCCTGTCATGGGAGGGGGGAGGGGGAGGGATAGCATTAAGAGATATACCTAATGTAAATGACTAGTGAATGGGTGCAACACACCAACCAGGTGAATCTTGGAAGGCAAAAGCTACTGAATTTAGCGAATTTGTGGAGGCATTCCCAGAAATCAGCCAGGTGAAGTATCACACAACCGAAGACTGCACCACTCCTCTAAGGCAGCACTATGCGGCCAACCCAGACGGCCACTCTTCTCACCCCTCCTCCGTTGGCTGTTCTGGGTAATGAGGTTCAAAAGTCACCTAGGCAACTGCAAAAATAGCTGAAATGGAGAAAGGGCCTCAGGCTGGTGACTAGCAGAGGTCCACCTGACCCCCGTAAGCTGCTGAACAAGAAGGGCTGCCAGAAATGTCCCCCTAGGGAATTTGGTGGAGACGAAGACCCGCTCACTGGACAAGGGTTCCTCCCAGGAGACGCCCGAGCGGAAGAAACGGGCTGTGAGCCACGCCCTTTCACCCTCCGCTACCCCGCCCTGGGCTGGTGAAGGTGCGCGTAAGGATGAGGACTACTGAGCCCTGAAGAAATAAATCCTTCCCCTTTGACCCCAAGGAGGATTGCCTGTGAGGATCTTCAACGAGTCTACCCGTGTCTAGACACGGGAGCAGGTCTGTCCGGCACAGCACCTCCCTCAAGGAGGAGAAGAGTGAGGAGAAAGGAAACTCAAGTCTGACCATTCTGTCCTGGGAGAGAAGAGGAGGATCTCATCTCTCATCTGTCCAAGCAAGGCAAGGAGACTTTCTCTCATCTTTCCAAGCAAGGCAAGGAGACTTTGTATAATTAGGAAACAAAAAGAATTTAGAAGGAATGAAAGCAGCCCGTAAGGTGCATTCCTAAGGACTGCCCATTGAAACTGACACAATTGCCCTTGTTTGATGAGAGGAATGAGCAGAGCACTGAGGTGGTGAACAGGGATCTAGTGAGACTTTCCCAGCATGTTTCTACCAAAGCTTTCTCTAAGCTTCTCGGAACACTCTCCTAATAAGCAGATGTTTGGCCCTTCAGAAAGTCAACAAGCAAAATGCCTTGAGTGTCCCAAAACACTGATGCCATGATGTTGGCTCCTGACTGGCCTCCTTTTCCTTTGACTGGACCACTGCCACCTCTCGGTAGCCATCGCTTTGATGATGCTTTGCCTTCGAGGTCATATTGGTAAAGCCATGTTCCAACTTCCGGTTACAATTTGTCAGAGGGATGCGTCAGGATCGTGATCCCTCCTGTTTAAAATTTCCACTGATAGCTCTCGTCGTAACTGCAGCTGATCTGGGCACAGTGGTTTTCACAGCCACTGCAGGATTCATCTTCCACATCTTCTCACCTCTTCTTGAAACAAGCTATACATTCGTAAAGAGTTCATTTCTTTGGGGTAGTGTCCTTGTAAGCTTTTGTTAAAACATCAATGATTTCTTCATTCTTCCACCCAAGCTTCACCAGAAATTTGATGTTTGCTCTTGCTGCAATTTTCGTGGAATTCATGTTGCTCTGATAGGAGTCCTTTTCAGTGGATGTCTCATCCTTCTCAGTGCCTCAAACTAGATCTAGTTCAGAAAGGTTATAAGAAGTTCGGACAAGTTTATTTGAGTGCAAACCAGTGGAAACCCATGCATAGTTTCTTCACCATGTGCATTTTCTATGAACCTTTTGAAGAACCCCTGTGTTGAACATTGCCCAAGTCGTGGGAGAGAAGTGGGTGCGGTCCACTTCCTGTCCTCAATTTGCCCGCAGCGGAGGAGTGCACAGAGCAGGGAAAGGCAACCCCAGAGAGATCCTGCCCTGCAGCATGCAGCAGACTGCTGGCCCAGTCCTGGCTCCATGGGGTGCTGTGTGGGCCCAAGCATGTTGACAAAACTCCCTGAACCTTAATTGAATCCTAGGTGGCCCAATTCCAGTAGTCATTATAAGACTGTCCTGCAGGGACAGTTAATTAACTCAGGAAAAGCAACCTAGCTCCAAGGTTAGCAACCAGGAGTTCCAGTTGATTCCATTAGTGCACCCCTTGAGGCATTCCCAAGCTGGAGTCTGGTGGAAGATGAGGCTCAGTGTGATTGGATGGAAGCACCAACCTATCAAGGAGAAGTCCCACCCACTCTGCCCTGTGCGTCTATAAAGGCGACGGGTGGCGGCCGCGGCACTCATTGAAGCCGCCAGTTGGGAGAGGAGCAGAGCCAGGCCGGTGCTCCCGAAGGCAGCAAGATGTTGCGAGCCACAGCTCCCTGCTGGTTCCCACCTGGATACCCAGAAGCTAAGAAGGTGGCCGAGGAGGCGGCCCTGGAGGCAAGAAGCCGCCAGTTGGGAGCGGAGCAGAGCCAGGTCGGTGCTCCCGAAGGCAGCAATATGTTGCGAGCCACAGCTCCCTGCTGGTTCCCACCTGGATACCCAGAAGCTAAGAAGGTGGCCGAGGAGGCGGCCCTCGAGGCTCCAGAATTCCCCCTGCCCTCTCATCAGCCTGCCCAGAGCTTCGGGCTCCGGGTGCCTCAGATGCACAACCAGGCCTCCGCATTTGTGGACATCCAGGCGGAGCCCCAGAACAGGGGTCCGGCGGTGCCCCCAGCGTGTCCCAAGGTGGTGACGGAGGCGTGCTACTTCCCTGCGCAGAGGGGATCGGCCTGCTGCTTGCCAGCCGCCCCAAGGCTGACAGAGAGGCCCTCGGGAGTCCGCATCTCAGCCCCCAGGAAGAGGAAGACGATCGCCCAGTCTTCCAGCCCTTGCTTGGTCACAGGTTGCACAGATGCCAAGAGAACCCGCGTGGCCAGCAGCAGCCAACGCTCCAGTGGCTCCAAGGTCGGCAGACAGCCAGGGAAGATGCGCAACAGGTCAGGGATGGCATGCAAGACCACCACCACCATCAGCTCTAAGCGAATCGTCCGTCGTCCATCCTTACCGAGTTTGAAGAAACCTATTATCCTCCGAAGGTCTGGGTGCCAAGTCCCCACCGTCCTCCGCCGAGGCTATCTCCAGCTGTTCACCGAAGAGTGTCTCAAGTTCTGCGCCTCCAAGCAGGAGGCCGAGGAGAAGGCGCTGAACGAGGAGAAGGTGGCCTACGACTGCAGCCCCAACAAGAACAGGTACCTGAACGTGGTCCTGAACACCCTCAAGAGACTGAAGGGCCTGACCCCCAGCTCCATGCCGGGCCTCAGCAGGGCCGCCCTGTACAGCCGCCTCCAGGAGTTCCTGCTCAGCCAGGACCAGCTCAAGGAGAACGGCTACCCCTTCCCGCACCCCGAGCGGCCCGGAGGCGCCGTCCTCTTCACTGGCCAGGGGAAGGGGCCCGGCGACTCCTCCTGCAGGGTCTGCTGCCGTTGTGGCACCGAGTACCTGGTGTCCTCCTCGGGCCGCTGTGTACGCGACCAGTTGTGTTATTATCACTGGGGGCGGGTCCGCTGGAGCCAGGTGGCTGGAGGCCGGGTTAGCCAGTACACCTGCTGTGCAGCTGCTCCTGGCTCTGTGGGCTGCCAGGTGGCAAAGCAGCACGTGCGGGACGGCCGCAAGGACAGCCTCGATGGCTTCGTGGAGACCTTCAAGAAAGAGTTGTCCAGAGACGCTTATCCAGGAATCTACGCCTTGGACTGTGAGATGTGCTACACCACGCATGGCCTAGAGCTGACCCGCGTCACCGTGGTGGACGCCGACATGCGAGTGGTGTACGACACCTTCGTCAAGCCCGACAACGAGATCGTGGACTACAACACCAGGTTTTCCGGAGTCACCGAGGCCGACGTGGCCAAGACGAGCATCACCTTGCCCCAAGTGCAAGCCATCCTGCTGAGCTTTTTCAGCGCCCAAACCATCCTCATCGGGCACAGCCTGGAGAGCGATCTGCTGGCCCTGAAGCTCATCCACCGCACCGTGGTGGACACGGCCGTGCTCTTCCCGCACTACCTGGGTTTCCCCTACAAGCGTTCCCTCAGGAATCTCGCGGCCGACTACCTGGGACAGATCATCCAGGACAGCCAGGACGGCCACAACTCCAGCGAGGACGCAAACGCCTGCCTGCAGCTGGTGATGTGGAAGGTCCGACAGCGCGCCCAGATCCAGCCACGCCACCGGTCGGCCTCTCCCGCCGCCCTGGCCTGTCCTTGGCCCCAGGCCCCTTCCACAACCGCCATCAGTCCCGAGAGCTCACCGTGTCCACCTCGCCGCAAGGCCAAAGAAACCGGAGCAGTCGACGGCAGGAGAGGGCAAAAAGCCAAGAGTAACCCCAACCGGCCACTCCCAGTCCCCCGGAATCCCTGCCGCGGACCCTCGGGCCTGTCCCCATCCCTCTGCCCTTCCCAGACCTCTGTCCTTCCACTAATCGCCTCCCGCAGCACCGAGCCGCCACTCCCAGTCCCCCGAGTCCCTGCCGCGCCCCCTCGCGCCTGTCCACATCCCTCTGCCCATCCGAGACCTCTGTCCTTACACCACTAGCCACCCCACGTGGGACTTCCATGGCCTCTGAGTACAAGGCCAGCCCCCCGGCCCACCAGCTTTCTGAATGTGTGCTTACCTGTTTTTCTCGAGAGGCACCACAGTGAGGTGGGTGAAGCACTTAGGCTCTGGAGTTAGATATCTGGGTTCAAGGCCAAATTCCACCACTTACTAGGTTTCTAATATTGCACAGATAATGTCTTTGCGCTTCTACCTTTTGATCTTTAAAGTGTGATCAAAAGAGACTTAGACTCCCACATCATAATCATGGGAAACTTTAACAGCCCTCTGTAAACATTAGACAGACCAACGAGACAGAAATCTAAAAAGGATATCCAGGAATTGAACTCAGCTCTGCACCAAGCGGACCTAGGAGACATCTACAGAACGCTCCACCCCAAATCAACAGAATATACATGCTTCTCAGCACCACATCACACTTATTTCCACATTGACCACATAGTTGGAAGTAAAGCACTCCTCAGTAAATGTAAAATAACAGAAATTACTACAAACGGTCTCTCAGACCACATTGCAATCAAAGTAGACCTCAGGATAAAGAAACTCACTCAAAACCGCTCAACTGCATGGAAACCGGACAACCTGCTCCTGAATGAGTACTGGGTACATAACGAAATGAAGGCAGAAAGAAAGCTATTCTCTGAAACCAATGAAAACAAAGGCACAACATACCAGAATCTCTGCGTCACATTTAAAGCAGTGTGTAGAGGGAAATTTATAGCACTAATTGCCCACGAGAGAAAGCAGGAAAAATCAAAAATGCATACCCTAACATCACCATTAAAAGAATGAGAGAAGCAAGAGCAAACACATTCAAAAACTAGCAGAAGGCAAGAAATAACTAAGATCCGAGCAGAACTGATGGAGATAGAGACACAATAAACCCTTCAACAAATCAATGAATCCAGGAGCGGGTTTTTTGCAGTGATCAACAAAATTGATAGAGCACTAGCAAGACTAAGAAAGAAGAAAAGAAAGAAGAATCAAACAGATGCAGTAAAAAATGATAAAGGGGATATCACCACGGATCCCACAGAAATACAAACTACCATCACACAATACTATCAGCACCTCTAAGTTAATGAACTAGAAAATCTAGAAGAAATGGATAAATTCCTGGACGCATACAACCTCCCCAGAGTAAACCAGGAAGAAGTTGAATGCCTGAGTAGATCACTAACAGGCTCTGAAATTGAGGCAATAATTAACAGCCTATCAAGCAATAAAACTCCAGGACCAGACGGATTCACAGCCGAATTCTACCAGAAGGACAAGGAGGAGCTGGTACCATGCCTTCTGAAACTATTCCAATCAACAGAAAAAGAGGGAATCCTCCCTCACTCATTTCATGAGGCCGGCATCATCCTGATCCCAAAGCCTGAGAGAGACACAACCCAAAAAGAGAATTTTAGGCCTATGTCCCTGAGGAACATCGATGGGAAAATCCTCCATAAAATACTGGAAAACCGAATCCAGCAGCACATCAAAGAGCTTATCCATCATGATGCAGTGGGCTTCATCCCTGACATGCAAGGCTGGTCCAACATATGCAAAACAATAAACATAATTCAGCATATAATCAGGACCAAAGACAGAAACCGCGTGATTATCTCAACAGATGCAGAAAAGGCCTTCGACAAAATTCAACAGCCCTTCATGCCAAAAACTCTCAATAAATTAGGTATTGATGGGACATCTCCCAAAATAATACGGGCTATTTAGGGCAAACCCACAGCCAATATCATACTGAATGGGCAAAAAGTGGAAGCGTTCCCTTTGCAAACTGCCACAAGACAGGGATGCCCTCTCTCACCACTCCTATTCAACATAGTGTTGGAACTTCTGCCCAGGGCAATCAGGCAGGAGAAAGAAATAAAGAGAAATCAATTAGGAAAAGAGGAAGTCAAATTGTCCCTGTTTGCAGATGACATGATTGAATATTTAGAAAACCCCATCGTCTCAGCCCAAAATCTCCTTAAGCTGATAAGCAACTTCAGCAAAGTCTCAGGATACAAAATCGAGGTGCAAAAATCACAAGCATTCTTATACACCAATAACAGGCAAACAGAGAGCCAAATCATGAGTGAGCTCCCATTCACAATTGCTTCAAAGAGAATAAAATGCTTAGGAATCCAACTAACAAGGGATGTGAAGGACCTCTTCAAGGAGAACTACAAAGCATTGCTCCACGAACTAAAAGAGGAGACAAACAAATGGAAGAATATTCCACCATCACGGATTGGAAGAATCAATATCGTGAAAATGGCCATACTGCCCAAGGTAAATTATAGATTCAATGCCATCCCCATCCAACTACCAATGACTTTCTTCACAGAACTGGAAAAAACTGCTTTAAAGCTCATATGGAACCACAAAACGGCCCCCACTGCCAACATAATCCTAAGCCAAAAGAACAAAGATGGAGGCATCAAGCTGTCCGACTTCAAGCTACAGTAGAAGGCTACAGTAACCAAAGAGCATGCTATCGGTTGCCGTTTTGGTTAGCGTAGACCAATGGAACAGAATAGAGCCCTCAGAAATAATACGACACATCTACAACCATCTGATCTTTGACAAACCTGACAAAAACAAGAAATGGGGAAAGGATTCCCTATTTAAAAAATGGTGCTGGGAAAACAGGCTAGCCATATGTCGAAAGCTGAAATCGGATCCCTTCCTTACACCTTGTACAAAAACTAATTCAAGACAGATGAAAGACTTAAATGTTAGATCTTAAACCATACAAACCCTAGGAGAAAACCCAGCCAATACCATTGAGGACACAGGCATGGCCAAGGACCTCATGTCTAAAACGCCAAAAGCAATGGCAATGAAAGCCAACATTGACAAACAGCATCTAATTACACTAAAGACGTTCTGCATAGCTAAAGAAACTCCCATGAGAGTGAACAAGCATCCTGCAGAAAGGGAGAAAATTTTTGCAGTCTACTCATCTGACAAAAGGCTAATATCCAGAATCTACTAAGACCTCAAACAGAGTTACAAGAAAAACCAAACAAGCCCATCAACAAGTGGGGGAAGGATATGAAGAGACACTTCTCAAAAGAAGACATTTATGCAGCCAACAGACACATGAAAAAATGCTCATCAACACTGGCCATCAGAGAAATGCAAATCAAATCCGCAATGAGATATCATCTCACACCAGTTAGAATAGCGATCATTAAAAAGTCAGGAAACAACAGGTGCTGGAGAGGTAGTGGACAAATAGGAACACTTTTACACTGTTGGTGGGACTGTAAACTAGTTCAACGGTAGTGGAAGATAGTGTGGTGAATCCTCAAGGATCTCGAAATAGAAATACCATTTGACCCAGCCATCCCATTACTGTGTATATATACCCATAGGATTAGAAATCATGCTGCTAAAAGGACACACGCAGACGTATGTTTATTGCGGCACCATTCACAGTAGCAAAGACTTGGAACCAACCCAGATGTCCATCAATGATAGACTGGATTAAGAAAATGTGGCACAAATACACCATGGAATACTATGCAGCCATGAAAAAGCATGAGTTCATGCCCTTTGGAGGGACACGGATGAAGCTGGAAACCATCATTCTTAGCAAACTATCGCAAGGAGAAAAAACCAAACACCGCATGTTCTCATTCATAGGTGGGAATTGAAGTATGAGAACGCTTGGACACAGAAAGGGGAACATCACACACCAGGGCCTGTCATGGGCGGGGGGAGGGTCAGGGATAGCATTAAGAGATATACCTAATGTAAATGACTAGTGAATGGGTGCAACACACCAACCAGGTGAATCTTGGAAGGCAAAAGCTACTGAATTTAGCGAATTTGTGGAGGCATTCCCAGAAATCAGCCAGGTGAATTATCACACAACCGAAGACTGCACCACTCCTCTAAGGCAGCACGATGCGTCAAACCCAGACGGCCACTCTTCTCACCCCTCCTCCGTTGGCTGTTCTGGGTAATGAGGTTCAAAAGTCACCTAGGCAACTGCAAAAATAGCTGAAATGGAGAAAGGGCTTCAGGCTGGTGACTAGCAGAGGTCCACCTGACCCCCGTAAGCTGCTGAACAAGAAGGGCTGCCAGAAATGTCCCCCTAGGGAATTTGGTGGAGACGAAGACCCGCTCACTGGACAAGGGTTCCTCCCAGGAGACGACCGAGCGGAAGAAACGGGCTGTGAGCCACGCCCTTTCACCCTCCGCTACCCCGCCCTGGGCTGGTGAAGGTGCGCGTAAGGATGAGGACTACTGAGCCCTGAAGAAATAAATCCTTCCCCTTTGACCCCAAGGAGGATTGCCTGTGAGGATCTTCAACGAGTCTACCCGTGTCTAGACACGGGAGCAGGTCTGTCCGGCACAGCACCTCCCTCAAGGAGGAGAAGAGTGAGGAGAAAGGAAACTCAAGTCTGACCATTCTGTCCTGGGAGAGAAGAGGAGGATCTCATCTCTCATCTGTCCAAGCAAGGCAAGGAGACTTTCTCTCATCTTTCCAAGCAAGGCAAGGAGACTTTGTATAATTAGGAAACAAAAAGAATTTAGAAGGAATGAAAGCAGCCCGTAAGGTGCATTCCTAAGGACTGCCCATTGAAACTGACACAATTGCCCTTGTTTGATGAGAGGAATGAGCAGAGCACTGAGGTGGTGAACAGGGATCTAGTGAGACTTTCCCAGCATGTTTCTACCAAAGCTTTCTCTAAGCTTCTCGGAACACTCTCCTAATAAGCAGATGTTTGGCCCTTCAGAAAGTCAACAAGCAAAATGCCTTGAGTGTCCCAAAACACTGATGCCATGATGTTGGCTCCTGACTGGCCTCCTTTTCCTTTGACTGGACCACTGCCACCTCTCGGTAGCCATCGCTTTGATGATGCTTTGCCTTCGAGGTCATATTGGTAAAGCCATGTTCCAACTTCCGGTTACAATTTGTCAGAGGGATGCGTCAGGATCGTGATCCCTCCTGTTTAAAATTTCCACTGATAGCTCTCGTCGTAACTGCAGCTGATCTGGGCACAGTGGTTTTCACAGCCACTGCAGGATTCATCTTCCACATCTTCTCACCTCTTCTTGAAACAAGCTATACATTCGTAAAGAGTTCATTTCTTTGGGGTAGTGTCCTTGTAAGCTTTTGTTAAAACATCAATGATTTCTTCATTCTTCCACCCAAGCTTCACCAGAAATTTGATGTTTGCTCTTGCTGCAATTTTCGTGGAATTCATGTTGCTCTGATAGGAGTCCTTTTCAGTGGATGTCTCATCCTTCTCAGTGCCTCAAACTAGATCTAGTTCAGAAAGGTTATAAGAAGTTCGGACAAGTTTATTTGAGTGCAAACCAGTGGAAACCCATGCATAGTTTCTTCACCATGTGCATTTTCTATGAACCTTTTGAAGAACCCCTGTGTTGAACATTGCCCAAGTCGTGGGAGAGAAGTGGGTGCGGTCCACTTCCTGTCCTCAATTTGCCCGCAGCGGAGGAGTGCACAGAGCAGGGAAAGGCAACCCCAGAGAGATCCTGCCCTGCAGCATGCAGCAGACTGCTGGCCCAGTCCTGGCTCCATGGGGTGCTGTGTGGGCCCAAGCAAGTTGACCAAACTCCCTAACGCTGAAATGAATCCTAGGTGGCCCAATTCCAGTAGCCATTATAGGACTGCCCTGCAGGGACAGTTAATTAACTCAGGAAAAGCAACCTAGCTCCAAGGTTAGCAACCAGGAGTTCCAGTTGATTCCATTAGTGCACCCCTTGAGGCATTCCCAAGCTGGAGTCTGGTGGAAGATGAGGCTCAGTGTGATTGGATGGAAGCACCAACCTATCAAGGAGAAGTCCCACCCACTCTGCCCTGTGCGTCTATAAAGGCGACGGGTGGCAGCCGCGGCACACATTGAAGCCGCCAGTTGGGAGAGGAGCAGAGCCAGGCCGGTGCTCCCGAAGGCAGCAAGATGTTGCGAGCCACAGCTCCCTGCTGGTTCCCACCTGGATACCCAGAAGCTAAGAAGGTGGCCGAGGAGGCGGCCCTCGAGGCTCCAGAATTCCCCCTGCCCTCTCATCAGCCTGCCCAGAGCTTCAGGCTCCGGGTGCCCCAGATGCACAACCAGGCCTCTGCGTTTGTGGACATCCAGGCGGAGCCCCAGAACAGGGGTCCGGCGGTGCCCCCAGCGTGTCCCAAGGTGGTGACGGAGGCGTGCTACTTCCCTGCGCAGAGGGGATCGGCCTGCTGCTTGCCAGCCGCCCCAAGGCTGACAGAGAGGCCCTCGGGAGTCCGCATCTCAGCCCCCAGGAAGAGGAAGACGATCGCCCAGTCTTCCAGCCCTTGCTTGGTCACAGGTTGCACAGATGCCAAGAGAACCCGCGTGGCCAGCAGCAGCCAACGCTCCAGTGGCTCCAAGGTCGGCAGACAGCCAGGGAAGATGCGCAACAGGTCAGGGATGGCATGCAAGACCACCACCACCATCAGCTCTAAGCGAATCGTCCGTCGTCCATCCTTACCGAGTTTGAAGAAACCTATTATCCTCCGAAGGTCTGGGTGCCAAGTCCCCACCGTCCTCCGCCGAGGCTATCTCCAACTGTTCACCGAAGAGTGTCTCAAGTTCTGCGCCTCCAAGCAGGAGGCCGAGGAGAAGGCGCTGAACGAGGAGAAGGTGGCCTACGACTGCAGCCCCAACAAGAACAGGTACCTGAACGTGGTCCTGAACACCCTCAAGAGACTGAAGGGCCTGACCCCCAGCTGCATGCCGGGCCTCAGCAGGGCCGCCCTGTACAGCCGCCTCCAGGAGTTCCTGCTCAGCCAGGACCAGCTCAAGGAGAACGGCTACCCCTTCCCGCACCCCGAGCGGCCCGGAGGCGCCGTCCTCTTCACTGGCCAGGGGAAGGGGCCCGGCGACTCCTCCTGCAGGGTCTGCTGCCGTTGTGGCACCGAGTACCTGGTGTCCTCCTCGGGCCGCTGTGTACGCGACCAGTTGTGTTATTATCACTGGGGGCGGGTCCGCTGGAGCCAGGTGGCTGGAGGCCGGGTTAGCCAGTACACCTGCTGTGCAGCTGCTCCTGGCTCTGTGGGCTGCCAGGTGGCAAAGCAGCACGTGCGGGACGGCCGCAAGGACAGCCTCGATGGCTTCGTGGAGACCTTCAAGAAAGAGTTGTCCAGAGACGCTTATCCAGGAATCTACGCCTTGGACTGTGAGATGTGCTACACCACGCATGGCCTAGAGCTGACCCGCGTCACCGTGGTGGACGCCGACATGCGAGTGGTGTACGACACCTTCGTCAAGCCCGACAACGAGATCGTGGACTACAACACCAGGTTTTCCGGAGTCACCGAGGCCGACGTGGCCAAGACGAGCATCACCTTGCCCCAAGTGCAAGCCATCCTGCTGAGCTTTTTCAGCGCCCATACCATCCTCATCGGGCACAGCCTGGAGAGCGATCTGCTGGCCCTGAAGCTCATCCACAGCACCGTGGTGGACACGGCCGTGCTCTTCCCGCACTACCTGGGTTTCCCCTACAAGCGTTCCCTCAGGAATCTCGCGGCCGACTACCTGGGACAGATCATCCAGGACAGCCAGGACGGCCACAACTCCAGCGAGGACGCAAACGCCTGCCTGCAGCTGGTGATGTGGAAGGTCCGACAGCGCGCCCAGATCCAGCCACGCCACCGGTCCGCCTCTCCCGCCGCCCTGGCCTGTCCTTGGCCCCAGGCCCCTTCCACAACCGCCATCAGTCCCGAGAGCTCACCCTGTCCACCTCGCCGCAAGGCCAAAGAAACCGGAGCAGTCGACGGCAGGAGAGGGCAAAAAGCCAAGAGTAACCCCAACCGGCCACTCCCAGTCCCCCGGAATCCCTGCCGCGGACCCTCGGGCCTGTCCCCATCCCTCTGCCCTTCCCAGACCTCTGTCCTTCCACTAATCGCCTCCCGCAGCACCGAGCCGCCACTCCCAGTCCCCCGAGTCCCTGCCGCGCCCCCTCGCGCCTGTCCACATCCCTCTGCCCATCCGAGACCTCTGTCCTTACACCACTAGCCACCCCACGTGGGACTTCCATGGCCTCTGAGTACAAGGCCAGCCCCCCGGCCCACCAGCTTTCTGAATGTGTGCTTACCTGTTTTTCTCGAGAGGCACCACAGTGAGGTGGGTGAAGCACTTAGGCTCTGGAGTTAGATATCTGGGTTCAAGGCCAAATTCCACCACTTACTAGGTTTCTAATATTGCACAGATAATGTCTTTGCGCTTCTACCTTTTGATCTTTAAAGTGTGATCAAAAGAGACTTAGACTCCCACATCATAATCATGGGAAACTTTAACAGCCCTCTGTAAACATTAGACAGACCAACGAGACAGAAATCTAAAAAGGATATCCAGGAATTGAACTCAGCTCTGCACCAAGCGGACCTAGGAGACATCTACAGAACGCTCCACCCCAAATCAACAGAATATACATGCTTCTCAGCACCACATCACACTTATTTCCACATTGACCACATAGTTGGAAGTAAAGCACTCCTCAGTAAATGTAAAATAACAGAAATTACTACAAACGGTCTCTCAGACCACATTGCAATCAAAGTAGACCTCAGGATAAAGAAACTCACTCAAAACCGCTCAACTGCATGGAAACCGGACAACCTGCTCCTGAATGAGTACTGGGTACATAACGAAATGAAGGCAGAAAGAAAGCTATTCTCTGAAACCAATGAAAACAAAGGCACAACATACCAGAATCTCTGCGTCACATTTAAAGCAGTGTGTAGAGGGAAATTTATAGCACTAATTGCCCACGAGAGGAAGAAGGAAATATCAAAAATGCATACCCTAACATCACCATTAAAAGAATGAGAGAAGCAAGAGCAAACACATTCAAAAACTAGCAGAAGGCAAGAAATAACTAAGATCCGAGCAGAACTGATGGAGATAGAGACACAATAAACACTTCAACAAATCAATGAATCCAGGAGCGGGTTTTTTTTGCAGTGATCAACAAAATTGATAGAGCACTAGCAAGACTAAGAAAGAAGAAAAGAAAGAAGAATCAAACAGATGCAGTAAAAAATGATAAAGGGGATATCACCACCGATCCCACAGAAATACAAACTACCATCAGACAATACTATCAGCACCTCTAAGCTAATGAACTAGAAAATCTAGAAGAAATGGATAAATTCCTGGACGCATACAACCTCCCCAGAGTAAACCAGGAAGAAGTTGAATGCCTGAGTAGATCACTAACAGGCTCTGAAATTGAGGCAATAATTAACAGCCTATCAAGCAATAAAACTCCAGGACCAGACGGATTCACAGCCGAATTCTACCAGAAGGACAAGGAGGAGCTGGTACCATGCCTTCTGAAACTATTCCAATCAACAGAAAAAGAGGGAATCCTCCCTCACTCATTTCATGAGGCCGGCATCATCCTGATCCCAAAGCCTGAGAGAGACACAACCCAAAAGGAGAATTTTAGGCCTATGTCCCTGAGGAACATCGATGGGAAAATCCTCCATAAAATACTGGAAAACCGAATCCAGCAGCACATCAAAGAGCTTATCCATCATGATGCAGTGGGCTTCATCCCTGACATGCAAGGCTGGTCCAACATATGCAAAACAATAAACATAATCCAGCATATAATCAGAACCAAAGACAGAAACCGCGTGATTATCTCAACAGATGCAGAAAAGGCCTTCGACAAAATTCAACAGCCCTTCATGCCAAAAACTCTCAATAAATTAGGTATTGATGGGACATCTCCCAAAATAATACGGGCTATTTAGGGCAAACCCACAGCCAATATCATACTGAATGGGCAAAAAGTGGAAGCGTTCCCTTTGCAAACTGCCACAAGACAGGGATGCCCTCTCTCACCACTCCTATTCAACATAGTGTTGGAACTTCTGCCCAGGGCAATCAGGCTGGAGAAAGAAATAAAGAGAAATCAATTAGGAAAAGAGGAAGTCAAATTGTCCCTGTTTGCAGATGACATGATTGAATATTTAGAAAACCCCATCGTCTCAGTCCAAAATCTCCTTAAGCTGATAAGCAACTTCAGCAAAGTCTCAGGATACAAAATCGAGGTGCAAAAATCACAAGCATTCTTATACACCAATAAGAGGCAAACAGAGAGCCAAATCATGAGTGAGCTCCCATTCACAATTGCTTCAAAGAGAATAAAATGCCTAGGAATCCAACTAACAAGGGATGTGAAGGACCTCTTCAAGGAGAACTACAAAGCATTGCTCCACGAACTAAAAGAGGAGACAAACAAATGGAAGAATATTCCACCATCACGGATTGGAAGAATCAATATCGTGAAAATGGCCATACTGCCCAAGGTAAATTATAGATTCAATGCCATCCCCATCCAACTACCAATGACTTTCTTCACAGAACTGGAAAAAACTGCTTTAAAGCTCATATGGAACCACAAAACGGCCCCCACTGCCAACATAATCCTAAGCCAAAAGAACAAAGATGGAGGCATCAAGCTGTCCGACTTCAAGCTACAGTAGAAGGCTACAGTAACCAAAGAGCATGCTATCGGTTGCCGTTTTGGTTAGCGTAGACCAATGGAACAGAATAGAGCCCTCAGAAATAATACGACACATCTACAACCATCTGATCTTTGACAAACCTGACAAAAACAAGAAATGGGGAAAGGATTCCCTATTTAAAAAATGGTGCTGGGAAAACAGGCTAGCCATATGTCGAAAGCTGAAATCGGATCCCTTCCTTACACCTTGTACAAAAATTAATTCAAGACAGATGAAAGACTTAAATGTTAGATCTTAAACCATACAAACCCTAGGAGAAAACCCAGCCAATACCATTGAGGACAAAGGCATGGGCAAGGACCTCATGTCTAAAACGCCAAAAGCAATGGCAACGAAAGCCAACATTGACAAACAGCATCTAATTACACTAAAGACGTTCTGCATAGCTAAAGAAACTCCCATGAGAGTGAACAGGCATCCTGCAGAAAGGGAGAAAATTTTTGCAATCTACTCATCTGACAAAAGGCTAATATCCAGAATCTACTAAGACCTCAAACAGAGTTACAAGAAAAACCAAACAAGCCCATCAACAAGTGGGGGAAGGATATGAAGAGACACTTCTCAAAAGAAGACATTTATGCAGCCAACAGACACATGAAAAAATGCTCATCAACACTGGCCATCAGAGAAATGCAAATCAAATCCACAATGAGATATCATCTCACACCAGTTAGAATAGCGATCATTAAAAAGTCAGGAAACAACAGGTGCTGGAGAGGTAGTGGACAAATAGGAACACTTTTACACTGTTGGTGGGACTGTAAACTAGTTCAACGGTAGTGGAAGATAGTGTGGTGAATCCTCAAGGATCTCGAAATAGAAATACCATTTGACCCAGCCATCCCATTACTGTGTATATATACCCATAGGATTAGAAATCATGCTGCTAAAAGGACACACGCAGACGTATGTTTATTGCGGCACCATTCACAGTAGCAAAGACTTGGAACCAACCCAGATGTCCATCAATGATAGACTGGATTAAGAAAATGTGGCACAAATACACCATGGAATACTATGCAGCCATGAAAAAGCATGAGTTCATGCCCTTTGGAGGGACACGGATGAAGCTGGAAACCATCATTCTTAGCAAACTATCGCAAGGAGAAAAAACCAAACACCGCATGTTCTCATTCATAGGTGGGAATTGAAGTATGAGAACGCTTGGACACAGAAAGGGGAACATCACACACCAGGGCCTGTCATGGGCGGGGGGAGGGTCAGGGATAGCATTAAGAGATATACCTAATGTAAATGACTAGTGAATGGGTGCAACACACCAACCAGGTGAATCTTGGAAGGCAAAAGCTACTGAATTTAGCGAATTTGTGGAGGCATTCCCAGAAATCAGCCAGGTGAATTATCACACAACCGAAGACTGCACCACTCCTCTAAGGCAGCACGATGCGGCAAACCCAGACGGCCACTCTTCTCACCCCTCCTCCGTTGGCTGTTCTGGGTAATGAGGTTCAAAAGTCACCTAGGCAACAGCAAAAATAGCTGAAATGGAGAAAGGGCTTCAGGCTGGTGACTAGCAGAGGTCCACCTGACACCCGTAAGCTGCTGAACAAGAAGGGCTGCCAGAAATGTCCCCCTAGGGAATTTGGTGGAGACGAAGACCCGCTCACTGGACAAGGGTTCCTCCCAGGAGACGACCGAGCGGAAGAAACGGGCTGTGAGCCACGCCCTTTCACCCTCCGCTACCCCGCCCTGGGCTGGTGAAGGTGCGCGTAAGGATGAGGACTACTGAGCCCTGAAGAAATAAATCCTTCCCCTTTGACCCCAAGGAGGATTGCCTGTGAGGATCTTCAACGAGTCTACCCGTGTCTAGACACGGGAGCAGGCCTGTCCGGCACAGCACCTCCCTCAAGGAGGAGAAGAGTGAGGAGAAAGGAAACTCAAGTCTGACCATTCTGTCCTGGGAGAGAAGAGGAGGATCTCATCTCTCATCTGTCCAAGCAAGGCAAGGAGACTTTCTCTCATCTTTCCAAGCAAGGCAAGGAGACTTTGTATAATTAGGAAACAAAAAGAATTTAGAAGGAATGAAAGCAGCCCGTAAGGTGCATTCCTAAGGACTGCCCATTGAAACTGACACAATTGCCCTTGTTTGATGAGAGGAATGAGCAGAGCACTGAGGTGGTGAACAGGGATCTAGTGAGACTTTCCCAGCATGTTTCTACCAAAGCTTTCTCTAAGCTTCTCGGAACACTCTCCTAATAAGCAGATGTTTGGCCCTTCAGAAAGTCAACAAGCAAAATGCCTTGAGTGTCCCAAAACACTGATGCCATGATGTTGGCTCCTGACTGGCCTCCTTTTCCTTTGACTGGACCACTGCCACCTCTCGGTAGCCATCGCTTTGATGATGCTTTGCCTTCGAGGTCATATTGGTAAAGCCATGTTCCAACTTCCGGTTACAATTTGTCAGAGGGATGCGTCAGGATCGTGATCCCTCCTGTTTAAAATTTCCACTGATAGCTCTCGTCGTAACTGCAGCTGATCTGGGCACAGTGGTTTTCACAGCCACTGCAGGATTCATCTTCCACATCTTCTCACCTCTTCTTGAAACAAGCTATACATTCGTAAAGAGTTCATTTCTTTGGGGTAGTGTCCTTGTAAGCTTTTGTTAAAACATCAATGATTTCTTCATTCTTCCACCCAAGCTTCACCAGAAATTTGATGTTTGCTCTTGCTGCAATTTTCGTGGAATTCATGTTGCTCTGATAGGAGTCCTTTTCAGTGGATGTCTCATCCTTCTCAGTGCCTCAAACTAGATCTAGTTCAGAAAGGTTATAAGAAGTTCGGACAAGTTTATTTGAGTGCAAACCAGTGGAAACCCATGCATAGTTTCTTCACCATGTGCATTTTCTATGAACCTTTTGAAGAAACCCTGTGTTGAACATTGCCCAAGTCGTGGGAGAGAAGTGGGTGCGGTCCACTTCCTGTCCTCAATTTGCCCGCAGCGGAGGAGTGCACAGAGCAGGGAAAGGCAACCCCAGAGAGATCCTGCCCTGCAGCATGCAGCAGACTGCTGGCCCAGTCCTGGCTCCATGGGGTGCTGTGTGGGCCCAAGCAAGTTGACCAAACTCCCTAACGCTGAAATGAATCCTAGGTGGCCCAATTCCAGTAGCCATTATAGGACTGCCCTGCAGGGACAGTTAATTAACTCAGGAAAAGCAACCTAGCTCCAAGGTTAGCAACCAGGAGTTCCAGTTGATTCCATTAGTGCACCCCTTGAGGCATTCCCAAGCTGGAGTCTGGTGGAAGATGAGGCTCAGTGTGATTGGATGGAAGCACCAACCTATCAAGGAGAAGTCCCACCCACTCTGCCCTGTGCGTCTATAAAGGCGACGGGTGGCGGCCGCGGCACACATTGAAGCCGCCAGTTGGGAGAGGAGCAGAGCCAGGCCGGTGCTCCCGAAGGCAGCAAGATGTTGCGAGCCACAGCTCCCTGCTGGTTCCCACCTGGATACCCAGAAGCTAAGAAGGTGGCCGAGGAGGCGGCCCTCGAGGCTCCAGAATTCCCCCTGCCCTCTCATCAGCCTGCCCAGAGCTTCAGGCTCCGGGTGCCCCAGATGCACAACCAGGCCTCTGCGTTTGTGGACATCCAGGCGGAGCCCCAGAACAGGGGTCCGGCGGTGCCCCCAGCGTGTCCCAAGGTGGTGACGGAGGCGTGCTACTTCCCTGCGCAGAGGGGATCGGCCTGCTGCTTGCCAGCCGCCCCAAGGCTGACAGAGAGGCCCTCGGGAGTCCGCATCTCAGCCCCCAGGAAGAGGAAGACGATCGCCCAGTCTTCCAGCCCTTGCTTGGTCACAGGTTGCACAGATGCCAAGAGAACCCGCGTGGCCAGCAGCAGCCAACGCTCCAGTGGCTCCAAGGTCGGCAGACAGCCAGGGAAGATGCGCAACAGGTCAGGGATGGCATGCAAGACCACCACCACCATCAGCTCTAAGCGAATCGTCCGTCGTCCATCCTTACCGAGTTTGAAGAAACCTATTATCCTCCGAAGGTCTGGGTGCCAAGTCCCCACCGTCCTCCGCCGAGGCTATCTCCAACTGTTCACCGAAGAGTGTCTCAAGTTCTGCGCCTCCAAGCAGGAGGCCGAGGAGAAGGCGCTGAACGAGGAGAAGGTGGCCTACGACTGCAGCCCCAACAAGAACAGGTACCTGAACGTGGTCCTGAACACCCTCAAGAGACTGAAGGGCCTGACCCCCAGCTGCATGCCGGGCCTCAGCAGGGCCGCCCTGTACAGCCGCCTCCAGGAGTTCCTGCTCAGCCAGGACCAGCTCAAGGAGAACGGCTACCCCTTCCCGCACCCCGAGCGGCCCGGAGGCGCCGTCCTCTTCACTGGCCAGGGGAAGGGGCCCGGCGACTCCTCCTGCAGGGTCTGCTGCCGTTGTGGCACCGAGTACCTGGTGTCCTCCTCGGGCCGCTGTGTACGCGACCAGTTGTGTTATTATCACTGGGGGCGGGTCCGCTGGAGCCAGGTGGCTGGAGGCCGGGTTAGCCAGTACACCTGCTGTGCAGCTGCTCCTGGCTCTGTGGGCTGCCAGGTGGCAAAGCAGCACGTGCGGGACGGCCGCAAGGACAGCCTCGATGGCTTCGTGGAGACCTTCAAGAAAGAGTTGTCCAGAGACGCTTATCCAGGAATCTACGCCTTGGACTGTGAGATGTGCTACACCACGCATGGCCTAGAGCTGACCCGCGTCACCGTGGTGGACACCGACATGCGAGTGGTGTACGACACCTTCGTCAAGCCCGACAACGAGATCGTGGACTACAACACCAGGTTTTCCGGAGTCACCGAGGCCGACGTCGCCAAGACGAGCATCACCTTGCCCCAAGTGCAAGCCATCCTGCTGAGCTTTTTCAGCGCCCATACCATCCTCATCGGGCACAGCCTGGAGAGCGATCTGCTGGCCCTGAAGCTCATCCACAGCACCGTGGTGGACACGGCCGTGCTCTTCCCGCACTACCTGGGTTTCCCCTACAAGCGTTCCCTCAGGAATCTCGCGGCCGACTACCTGGGACAGATCATCCAGGACAGCCAGGACGGCCACAACTCCAGCGAGGACGCAAACGCCTGCCTGCAGCTGGTGATGTGGAAGGTCCGACAGCGCGCCCAGATCCAGCCACGCCACCGGTCCGCCTCTCCCGCCGCCCTGGCCCTGTCCTTGGCCCCAGGCCCCTTCCACAACCGCCATCAGTCCCGAGAGCTCACCCTGTCCACCTCGCCGCAAGGCCAAAGAAACCGGAGCAGTCGACGGCAGGAGAGGGCAAAAAGCCAAGAGTAACCCCAACCGGCCACTCCCAGTCCCCCGGAATCCCTGCCGCGGACCCTCGGGCCTGTCCCCATCCCTCTGCCCTTCCCAGACCTCTGGCCTTCCACTAATCGCCTCCCGCAGCACCGAGCCGCCACTCCCAGTCCCCCGAGTCCCTGCCGCGCCCCCTCGCGCCTGTCCACATCCCTCTGCCCATCCGAGACCTCTGTCCTTACACCACTAGCCACCCCACGTGGGACTTCCATGGCCTCTGAGTACAAGGCCAGCCCCCCGGCCCACCAGCTTTCTGAATGTGTGCTTACCTGTTTTTCTCGAGAGGCACCACAGTGAGGTGGGTGAAGCACTTAGGCTCTGGAGTTAGATATCTGGGTTCAAGGCCAAATTCCACCACTTACTAGGTTTCTAATATTGCACAGATAATGTCTTTGCGCTTCTACCTTTTGATCTTTAAAGTGTGATCAAAAGAGACTTAGACTCCCACATCATAATCATGGGAAACTTTAACAGCCCTCTGTAAACATTAGACAGACCAACGAGACAGAAATCTAAAAAGGATATCCAGGAATTGAACTCAGCTCTGCACCAAGCGGACCTAGGAGACATCTACAGAACGCTCCACCCCAAATCAACAGAATATACATGCTTCTCAGCACCACATCACACTTATTTCCACATTGACCACATAGTTGGAAGTAAAGCACTCCTCAGTAAATGTAAAATAACAGAAATTACTACAAACGGTCTCTCAGACCACATTGCAATCAAAGTAGACCTCAGGATAAAGAAACTCACTCAAAACCGCTCAACTGCATGGAAACCGGACAACCTGCTCCTGAATGAGTACTGGGTACATAACGAAATGAAGGCAGAAAGAAAGCTATTCTCTGAAACCAATGAAAACAAAGGCACAACATACCAGAATCTCTGCGTCACATTTAAAGCAGTGTGTAGAGGGAAATTTATAGCACTAATTGCCCACGAGAGGAAGAAGGAAATATCAAAAATGCATACCCTAACATCACCATTAAAAGAATGAGAGAAGCAAGAGCAAACACATTCAAAAACTAGCAGAAGGCAAGAAATAACTAAGATCCGAGCAGAACTGATGGAGATAGAGACACAATAAACACTTCAACAAATCAATGAATCCAGGAGCGGGTTTTTTTTGCAGTGATCAACAAAATTGATAGAGCACTAGCAAGACTAAGAAAGAAGAAAAGAAAGAAGAATCAAACAGATGCAGTAAAAAATGATAAAGGGGATATCACCACCGATCCCACAGAAATACAAACTACCATCAGACAATACTATCAGCACCTCTAAGCTAATGAACTAGAAAATCTAGAAGAAATGGATAAATTCCTGGACGCATACAACCTCCCCAGAGTAAACCAGGAAGAAGTTGAATGCCTGAGTAGATCACTAACAGGCTCTGAAATTGAGGCAATAATTAACAGCCTATCAAGCAATAAAACTCCAGGACCAGACGGATTCACAGCCGAATTCTACCAGAAGGACAAGGAGGAGCTGGTACCATGCCTTCTGAAACTATTCCAATCAACAGAAAAAGAGGGAATCCTCCCTCACTCATTTCATGAGGCCGGCATCATCCTGATCCCAAAGCCTGAGAGAGACACAACCCAAAAGGAGAATTTTAGGCCTATGTCCCTGAGGAACATCGATGGGAAAATCCTCCATAAAATACTGGAAAACCGAATCCAGCAGCACATCAAAGAGCTTATCCATCATGATGAAGTGGGCTTCATCCCTGACATGCAAGGCTGGTCCAACATATGCAAAACAATAAACATAATCCAGCATATAATCAGAACCAAAGACAGAAACCGCGTGATTATCTCAACAGATGCAGAAAAGGCCTTCGACAAAATTCAACAGCCCTTCATGCCAAAAACTCTCAATAAATTAGGTATTGATGGGACATCTCCCAAAATAATACGGGCTATTTAGGGCAAACCCACAGCCAATATCATACTGAATGGGCAAAAAGTGGAAGCGTTCCCTTTGCAAACTGCCACAAGACAGGGATGCCCTCTCTCACCACTCCTATTCAACATAGTGTTGGAACTTCTGCCCAGGGCAATCAGGCAGGAGAAAGAAATAAAGAGAAATCAATTAGGAAAAGAGGAAGTCAAATTGTCCCTGTTTGCAGATGACATGATTGAATATTTAGAAAACCCCATCGTCTCAGTCCAAAATCTCCTTAAGCTGATAAGCAGCTTCAGCAAAGTCTCAGGATACAAAATCGAGGTGCAAAAATCACAAGCATTCTTATACACCAATAAGAGGCAAACAGAGAGCCAAATCATGAGTGAGCTCCCATTCACAATTGCTTCAAAGAGAATAAAATGCCTAGGAATCCAACTAACAAGGGATGTGAAGGACCTCTTCAAGGAGAACTACAAAGCATTGCTCCACGAACTAAAAGAGGAGACAAACAAATGGAAGAATATTCCACCATCACGGATTGGAAGAATCAATATCGTGAAAATGGCCATACTGCCCAAGGTAAATTATAGATTCAATGCCATCCCCATCCAACTACCAATGACTTTCTTCACAGAACTGGAAAAAACTGCTTTAAAGCTCATATGGAACCACAAAACGGCCCCCACTGCCAACATAATCCTAAGCCAAAAGAACAAAGATGGAGGCATCAAGCTGTCCGACTTCAAGCTACAGTAGAATGCTACAGTAACCAAAGAGCATGCTATCGGTTGCCGTTTTGGTTACCGTAGACCAATGGAACAGAATAGAGCCCTCAGAAATAATACGACACATCTACTACCATCTGATCTTTGACAAACCTGACAAAAACAAGAAATGGGGAAAGGATTCCCTATTTAAAAAAATGGTGCTGGGAAAACAGGCTAGCCATATGTCGAAAGCTGAAATCGGATCCCTTCCTTACACCTTGTACAAAAATTAATTCAAGACAGATGAAAGACTTAAATGTTAGATCTTAAACCATACAAACCCTAGGAGAAAACCCAGCCAATACCATTGAGGACAAAGGCATGGGCAAGGACCTCATGTCTAAAACGCCAAAAGCAATGGCAACGAAAGCCAACATTGACAAACAGCATCTAATTACACTAAAGACGTTCTGCATAGCTAAAGAAAGTCCCATGAGAGTGAACAGGCATCCTGCAGAAAGGGAGAACATTTTTGCAATCTACTCATCTGACAAAAGGCTAATATCCAGAATCTACTAAGACCTCAAACAGAGTTACAAGAAAAACCAAACAAGCCCATCAACAAGTGGGGGAAGGATATGAAGAGACACTTCTCAAAAGAAGACATTTATGCAGCCAACAGACACATGAAAAAATGCTCATCAAAACTGGCCATCAGAGAAATGCAAATCAAATCCACAATGAGATATCATCTCACACCAGTTAGAATAGCGATCATTAAAAAGTCAGGAAACAACAGGTGCTGGAGAGGTAGTGGACAAATAGGAACACTTTTACACTGTTGGTGGGACTGTAAACTAGTTCAACGGTAGTGGAAGATAGTGTGGCGAATCCTCAAGGATCTCGAAATAGAAATACCATTTGACCCAGCCATCCCATTGCTGGGTATATATACCCATAGGATTAGAAATCATGCTGCTAAAAGGACACACGCAGACGTATGTTTATTGCGGCACCATTCACAGTAGCAAAGACTTGGAACCAACCCAGATGTCCATCAATGATAGACTGGATTAAGAAAATGTGGCACAAATACACCATGGAATACTATGCAGCCATGAAAAAGCATGAGTTCATCCCCTTTGGAGGGACACGGATGAAGCTGGAAACCATCATTCTTAGCAAACTATCGCAAGGACAAAAAAACCAAACACCGTATGTTCTCATTCATAGGTGGGAATTGAAGTATGAGAACGCTTGGACACAGAAAGGGGAACATCACACACCGGAGCCTGTCATGGGCGGGGGGAGGGGGAGGGATAGCATTAAGAGATATACCTAATGTAAATGACTAGTGAATGGGTGCAACACACCAACCAGGTGAATCTTGGAAGGCAAAAGCTACTGAATTTAGCGAATTTGTGGAGGCATTCCCAGAAATCAGCCAGGTGAAGTATCACACAACCGAAGACTGCACAACTCCTCTAAGGCAGCACGATGCGGCCAACCCAGACGGCCACTCTTCTCACCCCTCCTCCGTTGGCTGTTCTGGGTAATGAGGTTCAAAAGTCACCTAGGCAACCGCCAAAATAGCTGAAATGGAGTAAGGGCTTCAGGCTGGTGACTAGCAGAGGTCCACCTGACCCCCGTAAGCTGCTGAACAAGAAGGGCTGCCAGAAATGTCCCCCTAGGGAATTTGGTGGAGACGAAGACCCGCTCACTGGACAAGGGTTCCTCCCAGGAGACGCCCGAGCGGAAGAAACGGGCTGTGAGCCACGCCCTTTCACCCTCCGCTACCCCGCCCTGGGCTGGTGAAGGTGCGCGTAAGGATGAGGACTACTGAGCCCTGAAGAAATAAATCCTTCCCCTTTGACCCCAAGGAGGATTGCCTGTGAGGATCTTCAACGAGTCTACCCGTGTCTCGACACGGGAGCAGGTCTGTCCGGCACAGCACCTCTCTCAAGGAGGAGAAGAGTGAGGAGAAAGGAAACTCAAGTCTGACCATTCTGTCCTGGGAGAGAAGAGGAGGATCTCATCTCTCATCTGTCCAAGCAAGGCAAGGAGACTTTCTCTCATCTTTCCAAGCAAGGCAAGGAGACTTTGTATAATTAGGAAACAAAAAGAATTTAGAAGGAATGAAAGCAGCCCGTAAGGTGCATTCCTAAGGACTGCCCATTGAAACTGACACAATTGCCCTTGTTTGATGAGAGGAATGAGCAGAGCACTGAGGTGGTGAACAGGGATCTAGTGAGACTTTCCCAGCATGTTTCTACCAAAGCTTTCTCTAAGCTTCTCGGAACACTCTCCTAATAAGCAGATGTTTGGCCCTTCAGAAAGTCAACAAGCAAAATGCCTTGAGTGTCCCAAAACACTGATGCCATGATGTTGGCTCCTGACTGGCCTCCTTTTCCTTTGACTGGACCACTGCCACCTCTCGGTAGCCATCGCTTTGATGATGCTTTGCCTTCGAGGTCATATTGGTAAAGCCATGTTCCAACTTCCGGTTACAATTTGTCAGAGGGATGCGTCAGGATCGTGATCCCTCCTGTTTAAAATTTCCACTGATAGCTCTCGTCGTAACTGCAGCTGATCTGGGCACAGTGGTTTTCACAGCCACTGCAGGATTCATCTCCCACATCTTCTCACCTCTTCTTGAAACAAGCTATACATTCGTAAAGAGTTCAATTCTTTGGGGTAGTGTCCTTAGAAGCTTTTGTGAAAACATCAATGATTTCTTCATTCTTCCACCCAAGCTTCACCAGAAATTTGATGTTTGCTCTTGCTGCAATTTTCGTGGAATTCATGTTGCTCTGATAGGAGTCCTTTTCAGTGGATGTCTCATCCTTCTCAGTGCCTCAAACTAGATCTAGTTCAGAAAGGTTATAAGAAGTTCGGACAAGTTTATTTGAGTGCAAACCAGTGGAAACCCATGCATAGTTTCTTCACCATGTGCATTTTCTATGAACCTTTTGAAGAACCCCTGTGTTGAACATTGCCCAAGTCGTGGGAGAGAAGTGGGTGCGGTCCACTTCCTGTCCTCAATTTGCCCGCAGCGGAGGAGTGCAGAGAGCAGGGAAACGCAACCCCAGAGAGATCCTGCCCTGCAGCATGCAGCAGACTGCTGGCCCAGTCCTGGCTCCATGGGGTGCTGTGTGGGCCCAAGCAAGTTGACCAAACTCCCTGACGCTGAAATGAATCCTAGGTGGCCCAATTCCAGTAGCCATTATAGGACTGCCCTGCAGGGACAGTTAATTAACTCAGGAAAAGCAACCTAGCTCCAAGGTTAGCAACCAGGAGTTCCAGTTGATTCCATTAGTGCACCCCTTGAGGCATTCCCAAGCTGGAGTCTGGTGGAAGATGAGGCTCAGTGTGATTGGATGGAAGCAGCAACCTATCAAGGAGAAGTCCCACCCACTCTGCCCTGTGCGTCTATAAAGGCGACGGGTGGCGGCCGCGGCACTCATTGAAGCCGCCAGTTGGGAGAGGAGCAGAGCCAGGCCGGTGCTCCCGAAGGCAGCAAGATGTTGCGAGCCACAGCTCCCTGCTGGTTCCCACCTGGATACCCAGAAGCTAAGAAGGTGGCCGAGGAGGCGGCCCTGGAGGCAAGAAGCCGCCAGTTGGGAGCGGAGCAGAGCCAGGCCGGTGCTCCCGAAGGCAGCAAGATGTTGCGAGCCACAGCTCCCTGCTGGTTCCCACCTGGATACCCAGAAGCTAAGAAGGTGGCCGAGGAGGCGGCCCTCGAGGCTCCAGAATTCCCCCTGCCCTCTCATCAGCCTGCCCAGAGCTTCGGGCTCCGGGTGCCCCAGATGCACAACCAGGCCTCCGCATTTGTGGACATCCAGGCGGAGCCCCAGAACAGGGGTCCGGCGGTGCCCCCAGCGTGTCCCAAGGTGGTGACGCAGGCGTGCTACTTCCCTGCACAGAGGGGATCGGCCTGCTGCTTGCCAGCTGCCCCAAGGCTGACAGAGAGGCCCTCGGGAGTCCGCATCTCAGCCCCCAGGAAGAGGAAGACGATCGCCCAGTCTTCAAGCCCTTGCTTGGTCACAGGTTGCACAGATGCCAAGAGAACCCGCGTGGCCAGCAGCAGCCAACGCTCCAGTGGCTCCAAGGTCGGCAGACAGCCAGGGAAGACGCGCAACAGGTCAGGGATGGCATGCAAGACCACCACCACCATCAGCTCTAAGCGAATCGTCCGTCGTCCATCCTTACCGAGTTTGAAGAAACCTATTATCCTCCGAAGGTCTGGGTGCCAAGTCCCCACCGTCCTCCGCCGAGGCTATCTCCAACTGTTCGCCGAAGAGTGTCTCAAGTTCTGCGCCTCCAAGCAGGAGGCCGAGGAGAAGGCGCTGAACGAGGAGAAGGTGGCCTACGACTGCAGCCCCAACAAGAACAGGTACCTGAACGTGGTCCTGAACACCCTCAAGAGACTGAAGGGCCTGACCCCCAGCTCCATGCCGGGCCTCAGCAGGGCCGCCCTGTACAGCCGCCTCCAGGAGCTCCTGCTCAGCCAGGACCAGCTCAAGGAGAACGGCTACCCCTTCCCGCACCCCGAGCGGCCCGGAGGCGCCATCCTCTTCACTGGCCAGGGGAAGGGGCCCGGCGACTCCTCCTGCAGGGTCTGCTGCCGTTGTGGCACCGAGTACCTGGTGTCCTCCTCGGGCCGCTGTGTACGCGACCAGTTGTGTTATTATCACTGGGGGCGGGTCCCCTCGAGCCAGGTGGCTGGAGGCCGGGTTAGCCAGTACACCTGCTGTGCAGCTGCTCCTGGCTCTGTGGGCTGCCAGGTGGCAAAGCAGCACGTGCGGGACGGCCGCAAGGACAGCCTCGATGGCTTCGTGGAGACCTTCAAGAAAGAGTTGTCCAGAGACGCTTATCCAGGAATCTACGCCTTGGACTGTGAGATGTGCTACACCACGCATGGCCTAGAGCTGACCCGCGTCACCGTGGTGGACGCCGACATGCGAGTGGTGTACGACACCTTCGTCAAGCCCGACAACGAGATCGTGGACTACAACACCAGGTTTTCCGGAGTCACCGAGGCCGACGTGGCCAAGACGAGCATCTCCTTGGCCCAAGTGCAAGCCATCCTGCTGAGCTTTTTCAGCGCCCAAACCATCCTCATCGGGCACAGCCTGGAGAGCGATCTGCTGGCCCTGAAGCTCATCCACAGCACCGTGGTGGACACGGCCGTGCTCTTCCCGCACTACCTGGGTTTCCCCTACAAGCGTTCCCTCAGGAATCTCGCGGCCGACTACCTGGGACAGATCATCCAGGACAGCCAGGACGGCCACAACTCCAGCGAGGACGCAAACGCCTGCCTGCAGCTGGTGATGTGGAAGGTCCGACAGCGCACCCAGATCCAGCCACGCCACCGGTCCGCCTCTCCCGCTGCCCTGGCCTGTCCTTGGCCCCAGGCCCCTTCCACAACGGCCATCAGTCCTGAGAGCTCACCCTGTCCACCTCGCCGCAAGGCCAAAGAAACCGGAGCAGTCGACGGCAGGAGAGGGCAAAAAGCCAAGAGTAACCCCAACCGGCCACTCCCAGTCCCCCGGAATCCCTGCCGCGGACCCTCGGGCCTGTCCCCATCCCTCTGCCCTTCCCAGACCTCTGTCCTTCCACTAATCGCCTCCCGCAGCACCGAGCCGCCACTCCCAGTCCCCCGAGTCCCTGCCGTGCCACCCCGCGCCTGTCCACATCCCTCTGCCCATCCGAGACCTCTGTCCTTACACCACTAGCCACCCCACGTGGGACTTCCATGGCCACTGAGAACAAGGCCGGCCCCCCGGCCCACCAGCTTTCTGAATGTGTGCTTACCTGTTTTTCTCGAGAGGCACCACAGTGAGGTGGGTGAAGCACTTAGGCTCTGGAGTTAGATATCTGGGTTCAAGGCCAAATTCCACCACTTACTAGGTTTCTAATATTGCACAGATAATGTCTTTGCGCTTCTACTTTTTGATCTTTAAAGTGTGATCCAAAGAGACTTAGACTCCCACATCATAATAATGGGAAACTTTAACAGCCCTCTGTAAACATTAGACAGACCAACGAGACAGAAATCTAAAAAGGATATCCAGGAATTGAACTCAGCTCTGCACCAAGCGGACCTAGGAGACATCTACAGAACGCTCCACCCCAAATCAACAGAATATACATGCTTCTCAGCACCACATCACACTTATTTCCACATTGACCACATAGTTGGAAGTAAAGCACTCCTCAGTAAATGTAAAATAACAGAAATTACTACAAACGGTCTTTCAGTCCACATTGCAATCAAAGTAGACCTTAGGATAAAGAAACTCACTCAAAACCGCTCAACTGCATGGAAACCGGACAACCTGCTCCTGAATTAGTACTGGGTTCATAACGAAATGAAGGCAGAAAGAAAGCTATTCTCTGAAACCAATGAAAACAAAGGCACAACATACCAGAATCTCTGCGTCACATTTAAAGCAGTGTGTAGAGGGAAATTTATAGCACTAATTGCCCACGAGAGAAAGCAGGAAAAATCAAAAATGCATACCCTAACATCACCATTAAAAGAATGAGAGAAGCAAGAGCAAACTCATTCAAAAACTAGCAGAAGGCAAGAAATAACTAAGATCCGAGCAGTACTGATGGAGATAGAGACACAGTAAACCCTTCAACAAATCAATGAATCCAGGAGCGAGTTTTTTGCAGTGATCAACAAAATTGATAGAGCACTAGCAAGTCTAAGAAAGAAGAAAAGAAAGAAGAATCAAAGAGATGCAGTAAAAAATGATAAAGGGGATATCACCACGGATCCCACAGAAATACAAACTACCATCAGACAATACTATCAGCACCTCTAAGCTAATGAACTAGAAAATCTAGAAGAAATGGATAAATTCCTGGACGCATACAACCTCCCCAGAGTAAACCAGGAAGAAGTTGAATGCCTGAGTAGACCACTAACAGGCTGTGAAATTGAGGCAATAATTAACAGCCTATCAAGCAATAAAACTCCAGGACCAGACGGATTCACAGCCGAATTCTACCAGAAGGACAAGGAGGAGCTGGTACCATGCCTTCTGAAACTATTCCAATCAACAGAAAAAGAGGGAATCCTCCCTCACTCATTTCATGAAGCCGGAATCATCCTGATCTCAAAGCCTGAGAGAGACACAACCCAAAAGGAGAATTTTAGGCCTATGTCCCTGAGGAACATCGATGGGAAAATCCTCCATAAAATACTGGAAAACCGAATCCAGCAGCACATCAAAGAGCTTATCCATCATGATGCAGTGGGCTTCATCCCTGACATGCAAGGCTGGTCCAACATATGCAAAACAATAAACATAATCCAGCATATAATCAGAACCAAAGACAGAAACCGCGTGATTATCTCAACAGATGCAGAAAAGGCCTTCGACAAAATTCAACAGCCCTTCATGCCAAAAACTCTCAATAAATTAGGTATTGATGGGACATCTCCCAAAATAATACGGGCTATTTAGGGCAAACCCACAGCCAATATCATACTGAATGGGCAAAAAGTGGAAGCGTTCCCTTTGCAAACTGCCACAAGACAGGGATGCCCTCTCTCACCACTCCTATTCAACATAGTGTTGGAACTTCTGCCCAGGGCAATCAGGCAGGAGAAAGAAATAAAGAGAAATCAATTAGGAAAAGAGGAAGTCAAATTGTCCCTGTTTGCAGATGACATGATTGAATATTTAGAAAACCCCATCGTCTCAGTCCAAAATCTCCTTAAGCTGATAAGCAACTTCAGCAAAGTCTCAGGATACAAAATCGAGGTGCAAAAATCACAAGCATTCTTATACACCAATAAGAGGCAAACAGAGAGCCAAATCATGAGTGAGCTCCCATTCACAATTGCTTCAAAGAGAATAAAATGCCTAGGAATCCAACTAACAAGGGATGTGAAGGACCTCTTCAAGGAGAACTACAAAGCATTGCTCCACGAACTAAAAGAGGAGACAAACAAATGGAAGAATATTCCACCATCACGGATTGGAAGAATCAATATCGTGAAAATGGCCATACTGCCCAAGGTAAATTATAGATTCAATGCCATCCCCATCCAACTACCAATGACTTTCTTCACAGAACTGGAAAAAACTGCTTTAAAGCTCATATGGAACCACAAAACGGCCCCCACTGCCAACATAATCCTAAGCCAAAAGAACAAAGATGGAGGCATCAAGCTGTCCGACTTCAAGCTACAGTAGAAGGCTACAGTAACCAAAGAGCATGCTATCGGTTGCCGTTTTGGTTACCGTAGACCAATGGAACAGAATAGAGCCCTCAGAAATAATACGACACATCTACAACCATCTGATCTTTGACAAACCTGACAAAAACAAGAAATGGGGAAAGGATTCCCTATTTAAAAAAATGGTGCTGGGAAAACAGGCTAGCCATATGTCGAAAGCTGAAATCGGATCCCTTCCTTACACCTTGTACAAAAATTAATTCAAGACAGATGAAAGACTTAAATATTAGATCTTAAGCCATACAAACCCTAGGAGAAAACCCAGCCAATACCATTGAGGACAAAGGCATGGGCAAGGACCTCATGTCTAAAACGCCAAAAGCAATGGCAACGAAAGCCAACATTGACAAACAGCATCTAATTACACTAAAGACGTTCTGCATAGCTAAAGAAACTCCCATGAGAGTGAACAGGCATCCTGCAGAAAGGGAGAAAATTTTTGCAATCTACTCATCTGACAAAAGGCTAATATCCAGAATCTACTAAGAACTCAAACAGAGTTACAAGAAAAACCAAACAAGCCCATCAACAAGTGGGGGAAGGATATGAAGAGACACTTCTCAAAAGAAGACATTTATGCAGCCAACAGACACATGAAAAAATGCTCATCAACACTGGCCATCAGAGAAATGCAAATCAAATCCGCAATGAGATATCATCTCACACCAGTTAGAATAGCGATCATTAAAAAGTCAGGAAACAACAGGTGCTGGAGAGGTAGTGGACAAATAGGAACACTTTTACACTGTTGGTGGGACTGTAAACTAGTTCAACGGTAGTGGAAGATAGTGTGGCGAATCCTCAAGGATCTCGAAATAGAAATACCATTTGACCCAGCCATCCCATTGCTGGGTATATATACCCATAGGATTAGAAATCATGCTGCTAAAAGGACACACGCAGACGTATGTTTATTGCGGCACCATTCACAGTAGCAAAGACCTGGAACCAACCAAGGCGTAGATTCCTGGATAAGCGTCTCTGGACAACTCTTTCTTGAAGGTCTCCACGAAGCCATCGAGGCTGTCCTTGCGGCCGTCCCGCACGTGCTGCTTTGCCACCTGGCAGCCCACAGAGCCAGGAGCAGCTGCACAGCAGGTGTACTGGCTAACCCGGCCTCCAGCCACCTGGCTCCAGCGGACCCGCCCCCAGTGATAATAACACAACTGGTCGCGTACACAGCGGCCCGAGGAGGACACCAGGTACTCGGTGCCACAACGGCAGCAGACCCTGCAGGAGGAGTCGCCGGGCCCCTTCCCCTGGCCAGTGAAGAGGACGGCGCCTCCGGGCCGCTCGGGGTGCAGGAAGGGGTAGCCGTTCTCCTTGAGCTGGTCCTGGCTGAGCAGGAACTCCTGGAGGCGGCTGTACAGGGCGGCCCTGCTGAGGCCCGGCATGCAGCTGGGGGTCAGGCCCTTCAGTCTCTTGAGGGTGTTCAGGACCACGTTCAGGTACCTGTTCTTGTTGGGGCTGCAGTCGTAGGCCACCTTCTCCTCGTTCAGCGCCTTCTCCTCGGCCTCCTGCTTGGAGGCGCAGAACTTGAGACACTCTTCGGCGAACAGTTGGAGATAGCCTCGGCGGAGGACGGTGGGGACTTGGCACCCAGACCTTCGGAGGATAATAGGTTTCTTCAAACTCGGTAAGGATGGACGACGGACGATTCGCTTAGAGCTGATGGTGGTGGTGGTCTTGCATGCCATCCCTGACCTGTTGCGCGTCTTCCCTGGCTGTCTGCCGACCTTGGAGCCACTGGAGCGTTGGCTGTTGCTGGCCACGCAGGTTCTCTTGGCATCTGTGCAACCTGTGACCAAGCAAGGGCTGGAAGACTGGGCGATCGTCTTCCTCTTCCTGGGGGCTGAGATGCGGACTCCCGAGGGCCTCTCTGTCAGCCTTGGGGCGGCTGGCAAGCAGCAGGCCGATCCCCTCTGCGCAGGGAAGTAGCACGCCTCCGTCACCACCTTGGGACACGCTGGGGGCACCGCCGGACCCCTGTTCTGGGGCTCCGCCTGGATGTCCACAAATGCGGAGGCCTGGTTGTGCATCTGGGGCACCCGGAGCCCGAAGCTCTGGGCAGGCTGATGAGAGGGCAGGGGGAATTCTGGAGCCTCGAGGGCCGCCTCCTCGGCCACCTTCTTAGCTTCTGGGTATCCAGGTGGGAACCAGCAGTGAGCTGTGGCTCGCAACATCTTGCTGCCTTCGGGAGCACCGGCCTGGCTCTGCTCCGCTCCCAACTGGCGGCTTCTTGCCTCCAGGGCCGCCTCCTCGGCCACCTTCTTAGCTTCTGGGTATCCAGGTGGGAACCAGCAGGGAGCTGTGGCTCGCAACATCTTGCTGCCTTCGGGAGCACCGGCCTGGCTCTGCTCCTCTCCCAACTGGCGGCTTCAATGAGTGCCGCGGCCGCCACCCGTCGCCTTTATAGACGCACAGGGCAGAGTGGGTGGGACTTCTCCTTGATAGGTTGGTGCTTCCATCCAATCACACTGAGCCTCATCTTCCACCAGACTCCAGCTTGGGAATGCCTCAAGGGGTGCACTAATGGAATCAACTGGAACTCCTGGTTGCTAACCTTGGAGCTAGGTTGCTTTTCCTGAGTTAATTAACTGTCCCTGCAGGGCAGTCCTATAATGGCTACTGGAATTGGGCCACCTAGGATTCATTTCAGCGTCAGGGAGTTTGGTCAACTTGCATGGGCCCACACAGCACCCCATGGAGCCAGGACTGGGCCAGCAGTCTGCTGCATGCTGCAGGGCAGGATCTCTCTGGGGTTGCGTTTCCCTGCTCTCTGCACTCCTCCGCTGCGGGCAAATTGAGGACAGGAAGTGGACCGCACCCACTTCTCTCCCACGACTTGGGCAATGTTCAACACAGGGGTTCTTCAAAAGGTTCATAGAAAATGCACATGGTGAAGAAACTATGCATGGGTTTCCACTGGTTTGCACTCAAATAAACTTGTCCGAACTTCTTATAACCTTCCTGAACTAGATCGAGTTTGAGGCACTGAGAAGGATGAGACATCCACTGAAAAGGACTCCTATCAGAGCAACATGAATTCCACGAAAATTGCAGCAAGAGCAAACATCAAATTTCTGGTGAAGCTTGGGTGGAAGAATGAAGAAATCATTGATGTTTTCACAAAAGCTTCTAAGGACACTACCCCAAAGAAATGAACTCTTTACGAATGTATAGCTTGTTTCAAGAAGAGGTGAGAAGATGTGGGAGATGAATCCTGCAGTGGCTGTGAAAACCACTGTGCCCAGATCAGCTGCAGTTACGACGAGAGCTATCAGTGGAAATTTTAAACAGGAGGGATCACGATCCTGACGCATCCCTCTGACAAATTGTAACCGGAAGTTGGAACATGGCTTTACCAATATGACCTCGAAGGCAAAGCATCATCAAAGCGACGGCTACCGAGAGGTGGCAGTGGTCCAGTCAAAGGAAAAGGAGGCCAGTCAGGAGCCAACATCATGGCATCAGTGTTTTGGGACACTCAAGGCATTTTGCTTGTTGACTTTCTGAAGGGCCAAACATCTGCTTATTAGGAGAGTGTTCCGAGAAGCTTAGAGAAAGCTTTGGTAGAAACATGCTGGGAAAGTCTCACTAGATCCCTGTTCACCACCTCAGTGCTCTGCTCATTCCTCTCATCAAACAAGGGCAATTGTGTCAGTTTCAATGGGCAGTCCTTAGGAATGCACCTTACGGGCTGCTTTCATTCCTTCTAAATTCTTTTTGTTTCCTAATTATACAAAGTCTCCTTGCCTTGCTTGGAAAGATGAGAGATGAGATCCTCCTCTTCTCTCCCAGGACAGAATGGTCAGACTTGAGTTTCCTTTCTCCTCACTCTTCTCCTCCTTGAGGGAGGTGCTGTGCCGGACAGACCTGCTCCCGTGTCTAGACACGGGTAGACTCGTTGAAGATCCTCACAGGCAATCCTCCTTGGGGTCAAAGGGGAAGGATTTATTTCTTCAGGGCTCAGTAGTCCTCATCCTTACGCGCACCTTCACCAGCCCAGGGCGGGGTAGCGGAGGGTGAAAGGGCGTGGCTCACAGCCCGTTTCTTCCGCTCGGGCGTCTCCTGGGAGGAACCCTTGTCCAGTGAGCGGGTCTTCGTCTCCACCAAATTCCCTAGGGGGACATTTCTGGCAGCCCTTCTTGTTCAGCAGCTTACGGGGGTCAGGTGGACCTCTGCTAGTCACCAGCCTGAAGCCCTTACTCCATTTCAGCTATTTTGGCAGTTGCCTAGGTGACTTTTGAACCTCGTTACCCAGAACAGCCAACGGAGGAGGGGTGAGAAGAGTGGCCGTCTGGGTTTGCCGCATCGTGCTGCCTTACAGGAGTTGTGCAGTCTTCGGTTGTGTGATACTTCACCTGGCTGATTTCTGGGAATGCCTCCACAAATTCGCTAAATTCAGTAGCTTTTGCCTTCCAAGATTCACCTGGTTGGTGTGTTGCACCCATTCACTAGTCATTTACATTAGGTATATCTCTTAATGCTATCCCTCCCCCTCCCCCCGCCCATGACAGGCCCCGGTGTGTGATGTTCCCCTTTCTGTGTCCAAGCGTTCTCATACTTCAATTCCCACCTATGAATGAGAACATGCGGTGTTTGCTTTTTTTGTCCTTGCGATAGTTTGCTAAGAATGATGGTTTCCATCTTCATCCGTGTCCCTCCAAAGGGGATGAACTCATGCTTTTTCATGGCTGCATAGTATTCCATGGTGTATTTGTGCCACATTTTCTTAATCCAGTCTATCATTGATGGACATCTGGGTTGGTTCCAAGTCTTTGCTACTGTGAATGGTGCCGCAATATACATACGTCTGCGTGTGTCCTTTTAGCAGCATGATTTCTAATCCTATGGGTATATATACCCAGCAATGGGATGGCTGGGTCAAACGGTATTTCTATTTCGAGATCCTTGAGGATTCGCCACACTATCTTCCACTACCGTTGAACTAGTTTACAGTCCCACCAACAGTGTAAAAGTGTTCCTATTTGTCCACTACCTCTCCAGCACCAGTTGTTTCCTGACTTTTTAATGATCGCTATTCTAACTGGTGTGAGATGATATCTCATTGCGGATTTGATTTGCATTTCTCTGATGGCCAGTTTTGATGAGCATTTTTTCATGTGTCTGTTGGCTGCATAAATGTCTTCTTTTGAGAAGTGTCTCTTCATATCCTTCCCCCACTTGTTGATGGGCTTGTTTGGTTTTTCTTGTAACTCTGTTTGAGGTCTTAGTAGATTCTGGATATTAGCCTTTTGTCAGATGAGTAGATTGCAAAAATTTTCTCCCTTTCTGCAGGATGCCTGTTCACTCTCATGGGAGTTTCTTTAGCTATGCAGAACGTCTTTGGTGTAATTAGATGCTGTTTGTCAATGTTGGCTTTCGTTGCCATTGCTTTTGGCGTTTTAGACATGAGGTCCTTGCCCATGCCTTTGTCCTCAATGGTATTGGCTGGGTTTTCTCCTAGGGTTTGTATGGTTTAAGATCTAACATTTAAGTCTTTCATCTGTCTTGAATTAATTTTTGTACAAGGTGTAAGGAAGGGATCCGATTTCAGCTTTCGACATATGGCTAGCCTGTTTTCCCAGCACCATTTTTTTAAATAGGGAATCCTTTCCCCATTTCTTGTTTTTGTCAGGTTTGTCAAAGATCAGATGGTTGTAGATGTGTCGTATTATTTCTGAGGGCTCTATTCTGTTCCATTGGTCTACGGTAACCAAAACGGCAACCGATAGCATGCTCTTTGGTTACTGTAGCCTTCTACTGTAGCTTGAAGTCGGACAGCTTGATGCCTCCATCTTTGTTCTTTTGGCTTAGGATTATGTTGGCAGTGGGGGCCGTTTTGTGGTTCCATATGAGCTTTAAAGCAGTTTTTTCCAGTTCTGTGAAGAAAGTCATTGGTAGTTGGATGGGGATGGCATTGAATCTATAATTTACCTTGGGCAGTATGGCCATTTTCACGATATTGATTCTTCCAATCCGTGATGGTGGAATATTCTTCCATTTGTTTGTCTCCTCTTTTAGTTCGTGGAGCAATGCTTTGTAGTTCTCCTTGAAGAGGTCCTTCACATCCCTTGTTAGTTGGATTCCTAGGCATTTTATTCTCTTTGAAGCAATTGTGAATGGGAGCTCACTCATGATTTGGCTCTCTGTTTGCCTCTTATTGGTGTATAAGAATGCTTGTGATTTTTGCACCTCGATTTTGTATCCTGAGACTTTGCTGAAGTTGCTTATCAGCTTAAGGAGATTTTGGACTGAGACGATGGGGTTTTCTAAATATTCAATCATGTCATCTGCAAACAGGGACAATTTGACTTCCTCTTTTCCTAATTGATTTCTCTTTATTTCTTTCTCCTGCCTGATTGCCCTGGGCAGAAGTTCCAACACTATGTTGAATAGGAGTGGTGAGAGAGGGCATCCCTGTCTTGTGGCAGTTTGCAAAGGGAATGCTTCCACTTTTTGCCCATTCAGTATGATATTGGCTGTGGGTTTGCCCTAAATAGCCCGTATTATTTTGGGAGATGTCCCATCAATACCTAATTTATTGAGAGTTTTTGGCATGAAGGGCTGTTGAATTTTGTCGAAGGCCTTTTCTGCATCTGTTGAGATAATCACGCGGTTTCTGTCTTTGGTTCTGATTATATGCTGGATTATGTTTATTGTTTTGCATATGTTGGACCAGCCTTGCATGTCAGGGATGAAGCCCACTGCATCATGATGGATAAGCTCTTTGATGTGCTGCTGGATTCGGTTTTCCAGTATTTTATGGAGGATTTTCCCATCGATGTTCCTCAGGGACATAGGCCTAAAATTCTCTTTTTGGGTTGTGTCTCTCTCAGGCTTTGGGATCAGGATGATGCCGGCCTCATGAAATGAGTGAGGGAGGATTCCCTCTTTTTCTGTTGATTGGAATAGTTTCAGAAGGCATGGTACCAGCTCCTCCTTGTCCTTCTGGTAGAATTCGGCTGTGAATCCGTCTGGTCCTGGAGTTTTATTGCTTGATAGGCTGTTAATTATTGCCTCAATTTCAGAGCCTGTTAGTGATCTACTCAGGCATTCAACTTCTTCCTGGTTTACTCTGGGGAGGTTGTATGCGTCCAGGAATTTATCCATTTCTTCTAGATTTTCTAGTTCATTAGCTTAGAGGTGCTGATAGTATTGTCTGATGGTAGTTTGTATTTCTGTGGGATCGGTGGTGATATCCCCTTTATCATTTTTTACTGCATCTGTTTGATTCTTCTTTCTTTTCTTCTTTCTTAGTCTTGCTAGTGCTCTATCAATTTTGTTGATCACTGCAAAAAAAACCCGCTCCTGGATTCATTGATTTGTTGAAGTGTTTATTGTGTCTCTATCTCCATCAGTTCTGCTCGGATCTTAGTTATTTCTTGCCTTCTGCAAGTTTTTGAATGTGTTTGCTCTTGCTTCTCTCATTCTTTTAATGGTGATGTTAGGGTATGCATTTTTGATATTTCCTGCTTCCTCTCGTGGGCAATTAGTGCTATAAATTTCCCTCTACACACTGCTTTAAGTGTGACGCAGAGATTCTGGTATGTTGTGCCTTTGTTTTCATTGGTTTCAGAGAATATCTTTCTTTCTGCCTTCATTTCGTTATGTACCCAGTACTCATTCAGGAGCAGGTTGTCCGGTTTCCATGCAGTTGAGCGGTTTTGAGTGAGTTTTTTATCCTGAGGTCTACTTTGATTGCAATGTGGTCTGAGAGACCGTTTGTAGTAATTTCTGTTATTTTACATTTACTGAGGAGTGCTTTACTTCCAACTATGTGGTCAATGTGGAAATAAGTGTGATGTGGTGCTGAGAAGCATGTATATTCTGTTGATTTGGGGTGGAGCGTTCTGTAGATGTCTCCTAGGTCCGCTTGGTGCAGAGCTGAGTTCAATTCCTGGATATCCTTTTTAGATTTCTGTCTCGTTGGTCTGTCTAATGTTTACAGAGGGCTGTTAAAGTTTCCCATGATTATGATGTGGGAGTCTAAGTCTCTTTTGATCACACTTTAAAGATCAAAAGGTAGAAGCGCAAAGACATTATCTGTGCAATATTAGAAACCTAGTAAGTGGTGGAATTTGGCCTTGAACCCAGATATCTAACTCCAGAGCCTAAGTGCTTCACCCACCTCACTGTGGTGCCTCTCGAGAAAAACAGGTAAGCACACATTCAGAAAGCTGGTGGGCCGGGGGGCTGGCCTTGTACTCAGAGGCCATGGAAGTCCCACGTGGGGTGGCTAGTGGTGTAAGGACAGAGGTCTCGGATGGGCAGAGGGATGTGGACAGGCGCGAGGGGGCGCGGCAGGGACTCGGGGGACTGGGAGTGGCGGCTCGGTGCTGCGGGAGGCGATTAGTGGAAGGACAGAGGTCTGGGAAGGGCAGAGGGATGGGGACAGGCCCGAGGGTCCGCGGCAGGGATTCCGGGGGACTGGGAGTGGCCGGTTGGGGTTACTCTTGGCTTTTTGCCCTCTCCTGCCGTCGACTGCTCCGGTTTCTTTGGCCTTGCGGCGAGGTGGACAGGGTGAGCTCTCGGGACTGATGGCGGTTGTGGAAGGGGCCTGGGGCCAAGGACAGGCCAGGGCGGCGGGAGAGGCCGACCGGTGGCGTGGCTGGATCTGGGCGCGCTGTCGGACCTTCCACAACACCAGCTGCAGGCAGGCGTTTGCGTCCTCGCTGGAGTTGTGGCCGTCCTGGCTGTCCTGGATGATCTGTCCCAGGTAGTCGGCCGCGAGATTCCTGAGGGAACGCTTGTAGGGGAAACCCAGGTAGTGCGGGAAGAGCACGGCCGTGTCCACCACGGTGCGGTGGATGAGCTTCAGGGCCAGCAGATCGCTCTCCAGGCTGTGCCCGATGAGGATGGTTTGGGCGCTGAAAAAGCTCAGCAGGATGGCTCGCACTTGGGGCAAGGTGATGCTCGTCTTGGCGACGTCGGCCTCGGTGACTCCGGAAAACCTGGTGTTGTAGTCCACGATCTCGTTGTCGGGCTTGACGAAGGTGTCGTACACCACTCGCATGTCGGCGTCCACCACGGTGACGCGGGTCAGCTCTAGGCCATGCGTGGTGTAGCACATCTCACAGTCCAAGGCGTAGATTCCTGGATAAGCGTCTCTGGACAACTCTTTCTTGAAGGTCTCCACGAAGCCATCGAGGCTGTCCTTGCGGCCGTCCCGCACGTGCTGCTTTGCCACCTGGCAGCCCACAGAGCCAGGAGCAGCTGCACAGCAGGTGTACTGGCTAACCCGGCCTCCAGCCACCTGGCTCGAGCGGACCCGCCCCCAGTGATAATAACACAACTGGTCGCGTACACAGCGGCCCGAGGAGGACACCAGGTACTCGGTGCCACAACGGCAGCAGACCCTGCAGGAGGAGTCGCCGGGCCCCTTCCCCTGGCCAGTGAAGAGGACGGCGCCTCCGGGCCGCTCGGGGTGCGGGAAGGGGTAGCCGTTCTCCTCGAGCTGGTCCTGGCTGAGCAGGAACTCCTGGAGGCGGCTGTACAGGGCGGCCCTGCTGAGGCCCGGCATGGAGCTGGGGGTCGGGCCCTTCAGTCTCTTGAGGGTGTTCAGGACCACGTTCAGGTACCTGTTCTTGTTGGGGCTGCAGTCGTAGGCCACCTTCTCCTCGTTCAGCGCCTTCTCCTCGGCCTCCTGCTTGGAGGCGCAGAACTTGAGACACTCTTCGGTGAACAGTTGGAGATAGCCTCGGCGGAGGACGGTGGGGACTTGGCACCCAGACCTTCGGAGGATAATAGGTTTCTTCAAACTCGGTAAGGATGGACGACGGACGATTCGCTTAGAGATGATGGTGGTGGTGGTCTTGCATGCCATCCCTGACCTGTTGCGCATCTTCCCTGGCTGTCTGCCGACCTTGGAGCCACTGGAGCGTTGGCTGCTGCTGGCCACGCGGGTTCTCTTGGCATCTGTGCAACCTGTGACCAAGCAAGGGCTGGAAGACTGGGCGATCGTCTTCCTCTTCCTGGGGGCTGAGATGCGGACTCCCGAGGGCCTCTCTGTCAGCCTTGGGGCGGCTGGGAAGCAGCAGGCCGATCCCCTCTGCGCAGGGAAGTAGCACGCCTCCGTCACCACCTTGGGACACGCTGGGGGCACCGCCGGACCCCTGTTCTGGGGCTCCGCCTGGATGTCCACAAATGCGGAGGCCTGGTTGTGCATCTGGGGCACCCGGAGCCCGAAGCTCTGGGCAGGCTGATGAGAGGGCAGGGGGAATTCTGGAGCCTCGAGGGCCGCCTCCTCGGCCACCTTCTTAGCTTCTGGGTATCCAGGTGGGAACCAGCAGGGAGCTGTGGCTCGCAACATCTTGCTGCCTTCGGGAGCACCGGCCTGGCTCTGCTCCGCTCCCAACTGGCGGCTTCTTGCCTCCAGGGCCGCCTCCTCGGCCACCTTCTTAGCTTCTGGGTAACCAGGTGGGAACCAGCAGGGAGCTGTGGCTCGCAACATCTTGCTGCCTTCGGGAGCACCGGCCTGGCTCTGCTCCTCTCCCAACTGGCGGCTTCAATGAGTGCCGCGGCCGCCAGCCGTCGCCTTTATAGACGCACAGGGCAGAGTGGGTGGGACTTCTCCTTGATAGGTTGGTGCTTCCATCCAATCACACTGAGCCTCATCTTCCACCAGACTCCAGCTTGGGAATGCCTCGAGGGTTGCACTAATGGAATCAACTGGAACTCCTGGTTGCTAACGTTGGAGCTAGGTTGCTTTTCCTGAGTTAATTAACTGTCCCTGCAGGGCAGTCTTATAATGACTACTGGAATTGGGCCACCTAGGATTCAATTAAGGTTCAGGGAGTTTTGTCAACATGCTTGGGCCCACACAGCACCCCATGGAGCCAGGACTGGGCCAGCAGTCTGCTGCATGCTGCAGGGCAGGATCTCTCTGGGGTTGCCTTTCCCTGCTCTGTGCACTCCTCCGCTGCGGGCAAATTGAGGACAGGAAGTGGACCGCACCCACTTCTCTCCCACGACTTGGGCAATGTTCAACACAGGGGTTCTTCAAAAGGTTCATAGAAAATGCACATGGTGAAGAAACTATGCATGGGTTTCCACTGGTTTGCACTCAAATAAACTTGTCCGAACTTCTTATAACCTTTCTGAACTAGATCTAGTTTGAGGCACTGAGAAGGATGAGACATCCACTGAAAAGGACTCCTATCAGAGCAACATGAATTCCACGAAAATTGCAGCAAGAGCAAACATCAAATTTCTGGTGAAGCTTGGGTGGAAGAATGAAGAAATCATTGATGTTTTCACAAAAGCTTACAAGGACACTACCCCAAAGAAATGAACTCTTTACGAATGTATAGCTTGTTTCAAGAAGAGGTGAGAAGATGTGGGAGATGAATCCTGCAGTGGCTGTGAAAACCACTGTGCCCAGATCAGCTGCAGTTACGACGAGAGCTATCAGTGGAAATTTTAAACAGGAGGGATCACGATCCTGACGCATCCCTCTGACAAATTGTAACCGGAAGTTGGAACATGGCTTTACCAATATGACCTCGAAGGCAAAGCATCATCAAAGCGATGGCTACCGAGAGGTGGCAGTGGTCCAGTCAAAGGAAAAGGAGGCCAGTCAGGAGCCAACATCATGGCATCAGTGTTTTGGGACACTCAAGGCATTTTGCTTGTTGACTTTCTGAAGGGCCAAACATCTGCTTATTAGGAGAGTGTTCCGAGAAGCTTAGAGAAAGCTTTGGTAGAAACATGCTGGGAAAGTCTCACTAGATCCCTGTTCACCACCTCAGTGCTCTGCTCATTCCTCTCATCAAACAAGGGCAATTGTGTCAGTTTCAATGGGCAGTCCTTAGGAATGCACCTTACGGGCTGCTTTCATTCCTTCTAAATTCTTTTTGTTTCCTAATTATACAAAGTCTCCTTGCCTTGCTTGGAAAGATGAGAGAAAGTCTCCTTGCCTTGCTTGGACAGATGAGAGATGAGATCCTCCTCTTCTCTCCCAGGACAGAATGGTCAGACTTGAGTTTCCTTTCTCCTCACTCTTCTCCTCCTTGAGGGAGGTGCTGTGCCGGACAGACCTGCTCCCGTGTCTAGACACGGGTAGACTCGTTGAAGATCCTCACAGGCAATCCTCCTTGGGGTCAAAGGGGAAGGATTTATTTCTTCAGGGCTCAGTAGTCCTCATCCTTACGCGCACCTTCACCAGCCCAGGGCGGGGTAGCGGAGGGTGAAAGGGCGTGGCTCACAGCCCGTTTCTTCCGCTCGGGCGTCTCCTGGGAGGAACCCTTGTCCAGTGAGCGGGTCTTCGTCTCCACCAAATTCCCTAGGGGAACATTTCTGGCAGCCTTTCTTGTTCAGCAGCTTACGGGGGTCAGGTGGACCTCTGCTAGTCACCAGCCTGAGGCCCTTTCTCCATTTCAGCTATTTTTGCAGTTGCCTAGGTGACTTTTGAACCTCATTACCCAGAACAGCCAACGGAGGAGGGGTGAGAAGAGTGGCCGTCTGGGTTGGCCGCATAGTGCTGCCTTAGAGGAGTGGTGCAGTCTTCGGTTGTGTGATACTTCACCTGGCTGATTTCTGGGAATGCCTCCACAAATTCGCTAAATTCAGTAGCTTTTGCCTTCCAAGATTCACCTGGTTGGTGTGTTGCACCCATTCACTAGTCATTTACATTAGGTATATCTCTTAATGCTATCCCTCCCCCTCCCCCCGCCCATGACAGGCCCCGGTGTGTGATGTTCCCCTTTCTGTGTCCAAGCGTTCTCATACTTCAATTCCCACCTATGAATGAGAACATGCGGTGTTTGGTTTTTTTCTCCTTGCGATAGTTTGCTAAGAATGATGGTTTCCAGCTTCATCCGTGTCCCTCCAAAGGGCATGAACTCATGCTTTTTCATGGCTGCATAGTATTCCATGGTGTATTTGTGCCACATTTTCTTAATCCAGTCTATCATTGATGGACATCTGGGTTGGTTCCAAGTCTTTGCTACTGTGAATGGTGCCGCAATAAACATACGTCTGCGTGTGTCCTTTTAGCAGCATGATTTCTAATCCTATGGGTATATATACCCAGCAATGGGATGGCTGGGTCAAATGGTATTTCTATTTCGAGATCCTTGAGGATTCGCCACACTATCTTCCACTACCGTTGAACTAGTTTACAGTCCCACCAACAGTGTAAAAGTGTTCCTATTTGTCCACTACCTCTCCAGCACCTGTTGTTTCCTGACTTTTTAATGATCGCTATTCTAACTGGTGTGAGATGATATCTCATTGCGGATTTGATTTGCATTTCTCTGATGGCCAGTGTTGATGAGCATTTTTTCATGTGTCTGTTGGCTGCATAAATGTCTTCTTTTGAGAAGTGTCTCTTCATATCCTTCCCCCACTTGTTGATGGGCTTGTTTGGTTTTTCTTGTAACTCTGTTTGAGGTCTTAGTAGATTCTGGATATTAGCCTTTTGTCAGATGAGTAGATTGCAAAAATTTTCTCCCTTTCTGCAGGATGCTTGTTCACTCTCATGGGAGTTTCTTTAGCTATGCAGAACGTCTTTAGTGTAATTAGATGCTGTTTGTCAATGTTGGCTTTCGTTGCCATTGCTTTTGGCGTTTTAGACATGAGGTCCTTGGCCATGCGTGTGTCCTCAATGGTATTGGCTGGGTTTTCTCCTAGGGTTTGTATGGTTTAAGATCTAACATTTAAGTCTTTCATCTGTCTTCAATTAGTTTTTGTACAAGGTGTAAGGAAGGGATCCGATTTCAGCTTTCGACATATGGTTAGCCTGTTTTCCCAGCACCATTTTTTAAATAAGGAATCCTTTCCCCATTTCTTGTTTTTGTCAGGTTTGTCAAAGATCAGATGGTTGTAGATGTGTCGTATTATTTCTGAGGGCTCTATTCTGTTCCATTGGTCTACGCTAACCAAAACGGCAACCGATAGCATGCTCTTTGGTTACTGTAGCCTTCTACTGTAGCTTGAAGTCGGACAGCTTGATGCCTCCATCTTTGTTCTTTTGGCTTAGGATTATGTTGGCAGTGGGGGCCGTTTTGTGGTTCCATATGAGCTTTAAAGCAGTTTTTTCCAGTTCTGTGAAGAAAGTCATTGGTAGTTGGATGGGGATGGCATTGAATCTATAATTTACCTTGGGCAGTATGGCCATTTTCACGATATTGATTCTTCCAATCCGTGATGGTGGAATATTCTTCCATTTGTTTGTCTCCTCTTTTAGTTCGTGGAGCAATGCTTTGTAGTTCTCCTTGAAGAGGTCCTTCACATCCCTTGTTAGTTGGATTCCTAGGCATTTTATTCTCTTTGAAGCAATTGTGAATGGGAGCTCACTCATGATTTGGCTCTCTGTTTGCCTCTTATTGGTGTATAAGAATGCTTGTGATTTTTGCACCTCGATTTTGTATCCTGAGACTTTGCTGAAGTTGCTTATCAGCTTAAGGAGATTTTGGGCTGAGACGATGGGGTTTTCTAAATATTCAATCATGTCATCTGCAAACAGGGACAATTTGACTTCCTCTTTTCCTAATTGATTTCTCTTTATTTCTTTCTCCTGCCTGATTGCCCTGGGCAGAAGTTCCAACACTATGTTGAATAGGAGTGGTGAGAGAGGGCATCCCTGTCTTGTGGCAGTTTGCAAAGGGAATGCTTCCACTTTTTGCCCATTCAGTATGATATTGGCTGTGGGTTTGCCCTAAATAGCCCGTATTATTTTGGGAGATGTCCCATCAATACCTAATTCATTGAGAGTTTTTGGCATGAAGGGCTGTTGAATTTTGTCGAAGGCCGTTTCTGCATCTGTTGAGATAATCACGCGGTTTCTGTCTTTGGTCCTGATTATATGCTGGATTATGTTTATTGTTTTGCATATGTTGGACCAGCCTTGCATGTCAGGGATGAAGCCCACTGCATCATGATGGATAAGCTCTTTGATGTGCTGCTGGATTCGGTTTTCCAGTATTTTATGGAGGATTTTCCCATCGATGTTCCTCAGGGACATAGGCCTAAAATTCTCTTTTTGGGTTGTGTCTCTCTCAGGCTTTGGGATCAGGATGATGCCGGCCTCATGAAATGAGTGAGGGAGGATTCCCTCTTTTTCTGTTGATTGGAATAGTTTCAGAAGGCATGGTACCAGCTCCTCCTTGTCCTTCTGGTAGAATTCGGCTGTGAATCCGTCTGGTCCTGGAGTTTTATTGCTTGATAGGCTGTTAATTATTGCCTCAATTTCAGAGCCTGTTAGTGATCTACTCAGGCATTCAACTTCTTCCTGGTTTACTCTGGGGAGGTTGTATGCGTCCAGGAATTTATCCATTTCTTCTAGATTTTCTAGTTCATTAGCTTAGAGGTGCTGATAGTATTGTCTGATGGTAGTTTGTATTTCTGTGGGATCCGTGGTGATATCCCCTTTATCATTTTTTACTGCATCTGTTTGATTCTTCTTTCTTTTCTTCTTTCTTAGTCTTGCTAGTGCTCTATCAATTTTGTTGATCACTGCAAAAAACCCGCTCCTGGATTCATTGATTTGTTGAAGGGTTTATTGTGTCTCTATCTCCATCAGTTCTGCTCGGATCTTAGTTATTTCTTGCCTTCTGCTAGTTTTTGAATGTGTTTGCTCTTGCTTCTCTCATTCTTTTAATGGTGATGTTAGGGTATGCATTTTTGATTTTTCCTGCTTTCTCTCGTGGGCAATTAGTGCTATAAATTTCCCTCTACACACTGCTTTAAATGTGACGCAGAGATTCTGGTATGTTGTGCCTTTGTTTTCATTGGTTTCAGAGAATATCTTTCTTTCTGCCTTCATTTCGTTATGTACCCAGTACTCATTCAGGAGCAGGTTGTCCGGTTTCCATGCAGTTGAGCGGTTTTGAGTGAGTTTCTTTATCCTGAGGTCTACTTTGATTGCAATGTGGTCTGAGAGACCGTTTGCAGTAATTTCTGTTATTTTACATTTACTGAGGAGTGCTTTACTTCCAACTATGTGGTCAATGTGGAAATAAGTGTGATGTGGTGCTGAGAAGCATGTATATTCTGTCGATTTGGTGTGGAGCGTTCTGTAGATGTCTCCTAGGTCCGCTTGGTGCAGAGCTGAGTTCAATTCCTGGATATCCTTTTTAGATTTCTGTCTCGTTGGTCTGTCTAATGTTTACAGAGGGCTGTTAAAGTTTCCCATGATTATGATGTGGGAGTCTAAGTCTCTTTTGATCACACTTTAAAGATCAAAAGGTAGAAGCGCAAAGACATTATCTGTGCAATATTAGAAACCTAGTAAGTGGTGGAATTTGGCCTTGAACCCAGATATCTAACTCCAGAGCCTAAGTGCTTCACCCACCTCACTGTGGTGCCTCTCGAGAAAAACAGGTAAGCACACATTCAGAAAGCTGGTGGGCCGGGGGGCTGGCCTTGTACTCAGAGGCCATGGAAGTCCCACGTGGGGTGGCTAGTGGTGTAAGGACAGAGGTCTCGGATGGGCAGAGGGATGTGGACAGGCGCGAGGGGGCGCGGCAGGGACTCGGGGGACTGGGAGTGGCGGCTCGGTGCTGCGGGAGGCGATTAGTGGAAGGCCAGAGGTCTGGGAAGGGCAGAGGGATGGGGACAGGCCCGAGGGTCCGCGGCAGGGATTCCGGGGGACTGGGAGTGGCCGGTTGGGGTTACTCTTGGCTTTTTGCCCTCTCCTGCCGTCGACTGCTCCGGTTTCTTTGGCCTTGCGGCGAGGTGGACAGGGTGAGCTCTCGGGACTGATGGCGGTTGTGGAAGGGGCCTGGGGCCAAGGACAGGCCAGGGCGGCGGGAGAGGCGGACCGGTGGCGTGGCTGGATCTGGGCGCGCTGTCGGACCTTCCACATCACCAGCTGCAGGCAGGCGTTTGCGTCCTCGCTGGAGTTGTGGCCGTCCTGGCTGTCCTGGATGATCTGTCCCAGGTAGTCGGCCGCGAGATTCCTGAGGGAACGCTTGTAGGGGAAACCCAGGTAGTGCGGGAAGAGCACGGCCGTGTCCACCACGGTGCTGTGGATGAGCTTCAGGGCCAGCAGATCGCTCTCCAGGCTGTGCCCGATGAGGATGGTTTGGGCGCTGAAAAAGCTCAGCAGGATGGCTTGCACTTGGGGCAAGGTGATGCTCGTCTTGGCGACGTCGGCCTCGGTGACTCCGGAAAACCTGGTGTTGTAGTCCACGATCTCGTTGTCGGGCTTGACGAAGGTGTCGTACACCACTCGCATGTCGGCGTCCACCACGGTGACGCGGGTCAGCTCTAGGCCATGCGTGGTGTAGCACATCTCACAGTCCAAGGCGTAGATTCCTGGATAAGCGTCTCTGGACAACTCTTTCTTGAAGGTCTCCACGAAGCCATCGAGGCTGTCCTTGCGGCCGTCCCGCACGTGCTGCTTTGCCACCTGGCAGCCCACAGAGCCAGGAGCAGCTGCACAGCAGGTGTACTGGCTAACCCGGCCTCCAGCCACCTGGCTCGAGCGGACCCGCCCCCAGTGATAATAACACAACTGGTCGCGTACACAGCGGCCCGAGGAGGACACCAGGTACTCGGTGCCACAACGGCAGCAGACCCTGCAGGAGGAGTCGCCGGGCCCCTTCCCCTGGCCAGTGAAGAGGACGGCGCCTCCGGGCCGCTCGGGGTGCGGGAAGGGGTAGCCGTTCTCCTCGAGCTGGTCCTGGCTGAGCAGGAACTCCTGGAGGCGGCTGTACAGGGCGGCCCTGCTGAGGCCCGGCATGGAGCTGGGGGTCAGGCCCTTCAGTCTCTTGAGGGTGTTCAGGACCACGTTCAGGTACCTGTTCTTGTTGGGGCTGCAGTCGTAGGCCACCTTCTCCTCGTTCAGCGCCTTCTCCTCGGCCTCCTGCTTGGAGGCGCAGAACTTGAGACACTCTTCGGTGAACAGTTGGAGATAGCCTCGGCGGAGGACGGTGGGGACTTGGCACCCAGACCTTCGGAGGATAATAGGTTTCTTCAAACTCGGTAAGGATGGACGACGGACGATTCGCTTAGAGCTGATGGTGGTGGTGGTCTTGCATGCCATCCCTGACCTGTTGCGCGTCTTCCCTGGCTGTCTGCCGACCTTGGAGCCACTGGAGCGTTGGCTGCTGCTGGCCACGCGGGTTCTCTTGGCATCTGTGCAACCTGTGACCAAGCAAGGGCTGGAAGACTGGGCGATCGTCTTCCTCTTCCTGGGGGCTGAGATGCGGACTCCCGAGGGCCTCTCTGTCAGCCTTGGGGCGGCTGGCAAGCAGCAGGCCGATCCCCTCTGTGCAGGGAAGTAGCACGCCTCCGTCACCACCTTGGGACACGCTGGGGGCACCGCCGGACCCCTGTTCTGGGGCTCCGCCTGGATGTCCACAAATGCGGAGGCCTGGTTGTGCATCTGGGGCACCCGGAGCCCGAAGCTCTGGGCAGGCTGATGAGAGGGCAGGGGGAATTCTGGAGCCTCGAGGGCCGCCTCTTCGGCCACCTTCTTAGCTTCTGGGTATCCAGGTGGGAACCAGCAGGGAGCTGTGGCTCGCAACATCTTGCTGCCTTCGGGAGCACCGGCCTGGCTCTGCTCCGCTCCCAACTGGCGGCTTCTTGCCTCCAGGGCCGCCTCCTCGGCCACCTTCTTAGCTTCTGGGTATCCAGGTGGGAACCAGCAGGGAGCTGTGGCTCGCAACATCTTGCTGCCTTCGGGAGCACCGGCCTGGCTCTGCTCCTCTCCCAACTGGCGGCTTCAATGAGTGCCGCGGCCGCCACCCGTCGCCTTTATAGACGCACAGGGCAGAGTGGGTGGGACTTCTCCTTGATAGGTTGGTGCTTCCATCCAATCACACTGAGCCTCATCTTCCACCAGACTCCAGCTTGGGAATGCCTCAAGGGGTGCACTAATGGAATCAACTGGAACTCCTGGTTGCTAACCTTGGAGCTAGGTTGCTTTTCCTGAGTTAATTAACTGTCCCTGCAGGGCAGTCCTATAATGGCTACTGGAATTGGGCCACCTAGGATTGAATTAAGGTTCAGGGAGATTGGTCAACTTGCTTGGGCCCACACAGCACCCCATGGAGCCAGGACTGGGCCAGCAGTCTGCTGCATGCTGCAGGGCAGGATCTCTCTGGGGTTGCGTTTCCCTGCTCTCTGCACTCCTCCGCTGCGGGCAAATTGAGGACAGGAAGTGGACCGCACCCACTTCTCTCCCACGACTTGGGCAATGTTCAACACAGGGGTTCTTCAAAAGGTTCATAGAAAATGCACATTGTGAAGAAACTATGCATGGGTTTCCACTGGTTTGCACTCAAATAAACTTGTCCGAACTTCTTATAACCTTTCTGAACTAGATCGAGTTTGAGGCACTGAGAAGGATGAGACATCCACTGAAAAGGACTCCTATCAGAGCAACATGAATTCCACGAAAATTGCAGCAAGAGCAAACATCAAATTTCTGGTGACGCTTGGGTGGAAGAATGAAGAAATCATTGATGTTTTCACAAAAGCTTCTAAGGACACTACCCCAAAGAATTGAACTCTTTACGAATGTATAGCTTGTTTCAAGAAGAGGTGAGAAGATGTGGGAGATGAATCCTGCAGTGGCTGTGAAAACCACTGTGCCCAGATCAGCTGCAGTTACGACGAGAGCTATCAGTGGAAATTTTAAACAGGAGGGATCACGATCCTGACGCATCCCTCTGACAAATTGTAACCGGAAGTTGGAACATGGCTTTACCAATATGACCTCGAAGGCAAAGCATCATCAAAGCGACGGCTACCGAGAGGTGGCAGTGGTCCAGTCAAAGGAAAAGGAGGCCAGTCAGGAGCCAACATCATGGCATCAGTGTTTTGGGACACTCAAGGCATTTTGCTTGTTGACTTTCTGAAGGGCCAAACATCTGCTTATTAGGAGAGTGTTCCGAGAAGCTTAGAGAAAGCTTTGGTAGAAACATGCTGGGAAAGTCTCACTAGATCCCTGTTCACCACCTCAGTGCTCTGCTCATTCCTCTCATCAAACAAGGGCAATTGTGTCAGTTTCAATGGGCAGTCCTTAGGAATGCACCTTACGGGCTGCTTTCATTCCTTCTAAATTCTTTTTGTTTCCTAATTATACAAAGTCTCCTTGCCTTGCTTGGAAAGATGAGAGAAAGTCTCCTTGCCTTGCTTGGACAGATGAGAGATGAGATCCTCCTCTTCTCTCCCAGGACAGAATGGTCAGACTTGAGTTTCCTTTCTCCTCACTCTTCTCCTCCTTGAGGGAGGTGCTGTGCCGGACAGACCTGCTCCCGTGTCTAGACACGGGTAGACTCGTTGAAGATCCTCACAGGCAATCCTCCTTGGGGTCAAAGGGGAAGGATTTATTTCTTCAGGGCTCAGTAGTCCTCATCCTTACGCGCACCTTCACCAGCCCAGGGCGGGGTAGCGGAGGGTGAAAGGGCGTGGCTCACAGCCCGTTTCTTCCGCTCGGGCGTCTCCTGGGAGGAACCCTTGTCCAGTGAGCGGGTCTTCGTCTCCACCAAATTCCCTGGGGGGACATTTCTGGCAGCCCTTCTTGTTCAGCAGCTTACGGGGGTCAGGTGGACCTCTGCTAGGCACCAGCCTGAAGCCCTTACTCCATTTCAGCTATTTTGGCAGTTGCCTAGGTGACTTTTGAACCTCATTACCCAGAACAGCCAACGGAGGAGGGGTGAGAAGAGTGGCCGTCTGGGTTTGCCGCATCGTGCTGCCTTACAGGAGTTGTGCAGTCTTCGGTTGTGTGATACTTCACCTGGCTGATTTCTGGGAATGCCTCCACAAATTCGCTAAATTCAGTAGCTTTTGCCTTCCAAGATTCACCTGGTTGGTGTGTTGCACCCATTCACTAGTCATTTACATTAGGTATATCTCTTAATGCTATCCCTCCCCCTCCCCCTCCCCCCGCCCATGACAGGCCCCGGTGTGTGATGTTCCCCTTTCTGTGTCCAAGCGTTCTCATACTTCAATTCCCACCTATGAATGAGAACATGCGGTGTTTGCTTTTTTTGTCCTTGCGATAGTTTGCTAAGAATGATGGTTTCCAGCTTCATCCGTGTCCCTCGAAAGGGGATGAACTCATGCTTTTTCATGGCTGCATAGTATTCCATGGTGTATTTGTGCCACATTTTCTTAATCCAGTCTATCATTGATGGACATCTGGGTTGGTTCCAAGTCTTTGCTACTGTGAATGGTGCCGCAATAAACATACGTCTGCGTGTGTCCTTTTAGCAGCATGATTTCTAATCCTATGGGTATATATACCCAGCAATGGGATGGCTGGGTCAAACGGTATTTCTATTTCGAGATCCTTGAGGATTCGCCACACTATCTTCCGCTACCGTTGAACTAGTTTACAGCCCCACCAACAGTGTAAAAGTGTTCCTATTTGTCCACTACCTCTCCAGCACCTGTTGTTTCCTGACTTTTTAATGATCGCTATTCTAACTGGTGTGAGATGATATCTCATTGCGGATTTGATTTGCATTTCTCTGATGGCCAGTTTTGATGAGCATTTTTTCATGTGTCTGTTGGCTGCATAAATGTCTTCTTTTGAGAAGTGTCTCTTCATATCCTTCCCCCACTTGTTGATGGGCTTGTTTGGTTTTTCTTGTAACTCTGTTTGAGGTCTTAGTAGATTCTGGATATTAGCCTTTTGTCAGATGAGTAGATTGCAAAAATGTTCTCCCTTTCTGCAGGATGCCTGTTCACTCTCATGGGAGTTTCTTTAGCTATGCAGAACGTCTTTAGTGTAATTAGATGCTGTTTGTCAATGTTGGCTTTCGTTGCCATTGCTTTTGGCGTTTTAGACATGAGGTCCTTGCCCATGCCTTTGTCCTCAATGGTATTGGCTGGGTTTTCTCCTAGGGTTTGTATGGTTTAAGATCTAACATTTAAGTCTTTCATCTGTCTTCAATTAGTTTTTGTACAAGGTGTAAGGAAGGGATCCGATTTCAGCTTTCGACATATGGTTAGCCTGTTTTCCCAGCACCATTTTTTAAATAAGGAATCCTTTCCCCATTTCTTGTTTTTGTCAGGTTTGTCAAAGATCAGATGGTTGTAGATGTGTCGTATTATTTCTGAGGGCTCTATTCTGTTCCATTGGTCTACGCTAACCAAAACGGCAACCGATAGCATGCTCTTTGGTTACTGTAGCCTTCTACTGTAGCTTGAAGTCGGACAGCTTGATGCCTCCATCTTTGTTCTTTTGGCTTAGGATTATGTTGGCAGTGGGGGCCGTTTTGTGGTTCCATATGAGCTTTAAAGCAGTTTTTTCCAGTTCTGTGAAGAAAGTCATTGGTAGTTGGATGGGGATGGCATTGAATCTATAATTTACCTTGGGCAGTATGGCCATTTTCACGATATTGATTCTTCCAATCCGTGATGGTGGAATATTCTTCCATTTGTTTGTCTCCTCTTTTAGTTCGTGGAGCAATGCTTTGTAGTTCTCCTTGAAGAGGTCCTTCACATCCCTTGTTAGTTGGATTCCTAGGCATTTTATTCTCTTTGAAGCAATTGTGAATGGGAGCTCACTCATGATTTGGCTCTCTGTTTGCCTCTTATTGGTGTATAAGAATGCTTGTGATTTTTGCACCTCGATTTTGTATCCTGAGACTTTGCTGAAGTTGCTTATCAGCTTAAGGAGATTTTGGGCTGAGACGATGGGGTTTTCTAAATATTCAATCATGTCATCTGCAAACAGGGACAATTTGACTTCCTCTTTTCCTAATTGATTTCTCTTTATTTCTTTCTCCTGCCTGATTGCCCTGGGCAGAAGTTCCAACACTATGTTGAATAGGAGTGGTGAGAGAGGGCATCCCTGTCTTGTGGCAGTTTGCAAAGGGAATGCTTCCACTTTTTGCCCATTCAGTATGATATTGGCTGTGGGTTTGCCCTAAATAGCCCGTATTATTTTGGGAGATGTCCCATCAATACCTAATTCATTGAGAGTTTTTGGCATGAAGGGCTGTTGAATTTTGTCGAAGGCCGTTTCTGCATCTGTTGAGATAATCACGCGGTTTCTGTCTTTGGTCCTGATTATATGCTGGATTATGTTTATTGTTTTGCATATGTTGGACCAGCCTTGCATGTCAGGGATGAAGCCCACTGCATCATGATGGATAAGCTCTTTGATGTGCTGCTGGATTCGGTTTTCCAGTATTTTATGGAGGATTTTCCCATCGATGTTCCTCAGGGACATAGGCCTAAAATTCTCTTTTTGGGTTGTGTCTCTCTCAGGCTTTGGGATCAGGATGATGCCGGCCTCATGAAATGAGTGAGGGAGGATTCCCTCTTTTTCTGTTGATTGGAATAGTTTCAGAAGGCATGGTACCAGCTCCTCCTTGTCCTTCTGGTAGAATTCGGCTGTGAATCCGTCTGGTCCTGGAGTTTTATTGCTTGATAGGCTGTTAATTATTGCCTCAATTTCAGAGCCTGTTAGTGATCTACTCAGGCATTCAACTTCTTCCTGGTTTACTCTGGGGAGGTTGTATGCGTCCAGGAATTTATCCATTTCTTCTAGATTTTCTAGTTCATTAGCTTAGAGGTGCTGATAGTATTGTCTGATGGTAGTTTGTATTTCTGTGGGATCCGTGGTGATATCCCCTTTATCATTTTTTACTGCATCTGTTTGATTCTTCTTTCTTTTCTTCTTTCTTAGTCTTGCTAGTGCTCTATCAATTTTGTTGATCACTGCAAAAAACCCGCTCCTGGATTCATTGATTTGTTGAAGGGTTTATTGTGTCTCTATCTCCATCAGTTCTGCTCGGATCTTAGTTATTTCTTGCCTTCTGCTAGTTTTTGAATGTGTTTGCTCTTGCTTCTCTCATTCTTTTAATGGTGATGTTAGGGTATGCATTTTTGATTTTTCCTGCTTTCTCTCGTGGGCAATTAGTGCTATAAATTTCCCTCTACACACTGCTTTAAATGTGACGCAGAGATTCTGGTATGTTGTGCCTTTGTTTTCATTGGTTTCAGAGAATATCTTTCTTTCTGCCTTCATTTCGTTATGTACCCAGTACTCATTCAGGAGCAGGTTGTCCGGTTTCCATGCAGTTGAGCGGTTTTGAGTGAGTTTCTTTATCCTGAGGTCTACTTTGATTGCAATGTGGTCTGAGAGACCGTTTGCAGTAATTTCTGTTATTTTACATTTACTGAGGAGTGCTTTACTTCCAACTATGTGGTCAATGTGGAAATAAGTGTGATGTGGTGCTGAGAAGCATGTATATTCTGTCGATTTGGTGTGGAGCGTTCTGTAGATGTCTCCTAGGTCCGCTTGGTGCAGAGCTGAGTTCAATTCCTGGATATCCTTTTTAGATTTCTGTCTCGTTGGTCTGTCTAATGTTTACAGAGGGCTGTTAAAGTTTCCCATGATTATGATGTGGGAGTCTAAGTCTCTTTTGATCACACTTTAAAGATCAAAAGGTAGAAGCGCAAAGACATTATCTGTGCAATATTAGAAACCTAGTAAGTGGTGGAATTTGGCCTTGAACCCAGATATCTAACTCCAGAGCCTAAGTGCTTCACCCACCTCACTGTGGTGCCTCTCGAGAAAAACAGGTAAGCACACATTCAGAAAGCTGGTGGGCCGGGGGGCTGGCCTTGTACTCAGAGGCCATGGAAGTCCCACGTGGGGTGGCTAGTGGTGTAAGGACAGAGGTCTCGGATGGGCAGAGGGATGTGGACAGGCGCGAGGGGGCGCGGCAGGGACTCGGGGGACTGGGAGTGGCGGCTCGGTGCTGCGGGAGGCGATTAGTGGAAGGACAGAGGTCTGGGAAGGGCAGAGGGATGGGGACAGGCCCGAGGGTCCGCGGCAGGGATTCCGGGGGACTGGGAGTGGCCGGTTGGGGTTACTCTTGGCTTTTTGCCCTCTCCTGCCGTCGACTGCTCCGGTTTCTTTGGCCTTGCGGCGAGGTGGACAGGGTGAGCTCTCGGGACTGATGGCGGTTGTGGAAGGGGCCTGGGGCCAAGGACAGGCCAGGGCGGCGGGAGAGGCGGACCGGTGGCGTGGCTGGATCTGGGCGCGCTGTCGGACCTTCCACATCACCAGCTGCAGGCAGGCGTTTGCGTCCTCGCTGGAGTTGTGGCCGTCCTGGCTGTCCTGGATGATCTGTCCCAGGTAGTCGGCCGCGAGATTCCTGAGGGAACGCTTGTAGGGGAAACCCAGGTAGTGCGGGAAGAGCACGGCCGTGTCCACCACGGTGCTGTGGATGAGCTTCAGGGCCAGCAGATCGCTCTCCAGGCTGTGCCCGATGAGGATGGTTTGGGCGCTGAAAAAGCTCAGCAGGATGGCTTGCACTTGGGGCAAGGTGATGCTCGTCTTGGCGACGTCGGCCTCGGTGACTCCGGAAAACCTGGTGTTGTAGTCCACGATCTCGTTGTCGGGCTTGACGAAGGTGTCGTACACCACTCGCATGTCGGCGTCCACCACGGTGACGCGGGTCAGCTCTAGGCCATGCGTGGTGTAGCACATCTCACAGTCCAAGGCGTAGATTCCTGGATAAGCGTCTCTGGACAACTCTTTCTTGAAGGTCTCCACGAAGCCATCGAGGCTGTCCTTGCGGCCGTCCCGCACGTGCTGCTTTGCCACCTGGCAGCCCACAGAGCCAGGAGCAGCTGCACAGCAGGTGTACTGGCTAACCCGGCCTCCAGCCACCTGGCTCGAGCGGACCCGCCCCCAGTGATAATAACACAACTGGTCGCGTACACAGCGGCCCGAGGAGGACACCAGGTACTCGGTGCCACAACGGCAGCAGACCCTGCAGGAGGAGTCGCCGGGCCCCTTCCCCTGGCCAGTGAAGAGGACGGCGCCTCCGGGCCGCTCGGGGTGCGGGAAGGGGTAGCCGTTCTCCTCGAGCTGGTCCTGGCTGAGCAGGAACTCCTGGAGGCGGCTGTACAGGGCGGCCCTGCTGAGGCCCGGCATGGAGCTGGGGGTCAGGCCCTTCAGTCTCTTGAGGGTGTTCAGGACCACGTTCAGGTACCTGTTCTTGTTGGGGCTGCAGTCGTAGGCCACCTTCTCCTCGTTCAGCGCCTTCTCCTCGGCCTCCTGCTTGGAGGCGCAGAACTTGAGACACTCTTCGGTGAACAGTTGGAGATAGCCTCGGCGGAGGACGGTGGGGACTTGGCACCCAGACCTTCGGAGGATAATAGGTTTCTTCAAACTCGGTAAGGATGGACGACGGACGATTCGCTTAGAGCTGATGGTGGTGGTGGTCTTGCATGCCATCCCTGACCTGTTGCGCGTCTTCCCTGGCTGTCTGCCGACCTTGGAGCCACTGGAGCGTTGGCTGCTGCTGGCCACGCGGGTTCTCTTGGCATCTGTGCAACCTGTGACCAAGAAAGGGCTGGAAGACTGGGCGATCGTCTTCCTCTTCCTGGGGGCTGAGATGCGGACTCCCGAGGGCCTCTCTGTCAGCCTTGGGGCGGCTGGCAAGCAGCAGGCCGATCCCCTCTGTGCAGGGAAGTAGCACGCCTCCGTCACCACCTTGGGACACGCTGGGGGCACCGCCGGACCCCTGTTCTGGGGCTCCGCCTGGATGTCCACAAATGCGGAGGCCTGGTTGTGCATCTGGGGCACCCGGAGCCCGAAGCTCTGGGCAGGCTGATGAGAGGGCAGGGGGAATTCTGGAGCCTCGAGGGCCGCCTCTTCGGCCACCTTCTTAGCTTCTGGGTATCCAGGTGGGAACCAGCAGGGAGCTGTGGCTCGCAACATCTTGCTGCCTTCGGGAGCACCGGCCTGGCTCTGCTCCGCTCCCAACTGGCGGCTTCTTGCCTCCAGGGCCGCCTCCTCGGCCACCTTCTTAGCTTCTGGGTATCCAGGTGGGAACCAGCAGGGAGCTGTGGCTCGCAACATCTTGCTGCCTTCGGGAGCACCGGCCTGGCTCTGCTCCTCTCCCAACTGGCGGCTTCAATGAGTGCCGCGGCCGCCACCCGTCGCCTTTATAGACGCACAGGGCAGAGTGGGTGGGACTTCTCCTTGATAGGTTGGTGCTTCCATCCAATCACACTGAGCCTCATCTTCCACCAGACTCCAGCTTGGGAATGCCTCAAGGGGTGCACTAATGGAATCAACTGGAACTCCTGGTTGCTAACCTTGGAGCTAGGTTGCTTTTCCTGAGTTAATTAACTGTCCCTGCAGGGCAGTCCTATAATGGCTACTGGAATTGGGCCACCTAGGATTGAATTAAGGTTCAGGGAGATTGGTCAACTTGCTTGGGCCCACACAGCACCCCATGGAGCCAGGACTGGGCCAGCAGTCTGCTGCATGCTGCAGGGCAGGATCTCTCTGGGGTTGCGTTTCCCTGCTCTCTGCACTCCTCCGCTGCGGGCAAATTGAGGACAGGAAGTGGACCGCACCCACTTCTCTCCCACGACTTGGGCAATGTTCAACACAGGGGTTCTTCAAAAGGTTCATAGAAAATGCACATTGTGAAGAAACTATGCATGGGTTTCCACTGGTTTGCACTCAAATAAACTTGTCCGAACTTCTTATAACCTTTCTGAACTAGATCGAGTTTGAGGCACTGAGAAGGATGAGACATCCACTGAAAAGGACTCCTATCAGAGCAACATGAATTCCACGAAAATTGCAGCAAGAGCAAACATCAAATTTCTGGTGACGCTTGGGTGGAAGAATGAAGAAATCATTGATGTTTTCACAAAAGCTTCTAAGGACACTACCCCAAAGAATTGAACTCTTTACGAATGTATAGCTTGTTTCAAGAAGAGGTGAGAAGATGTGGGAGATGAATCCTGCAGTGGCTGTGAAAACCACTGTGCCCAGATCAGCTGCAGTTACGACGAGAGCTATCAGTGGAAATTTTAAACAGGAGGGATCACGATCCTGACGCATCCCTCTGACAAATTGTAACCGGAAGTTGGAACATGGCTTTACCAATATGACCTCGAAGGCAAAGCATCATCAAAGCGACGGCTACCGAGAGGTGGCAGTGGTCCAGTCAAAGGAAAAGGAGGCCAGTCAGGAGCCAACATCATGGCATCAGTGTTTTGGGACACTCAAGGCATTTTGCTTGTTGACTTTCTGAAGGGCCAAACATCTGCTTATTAGGAGAGTGTTCCGAGAAGCTTAGAGAAAGCTTTGGTAGAAACATGCTGGGAAAGTCTCACTAGATCCCTGTTCACCACCTCAGTGCTCTGCTCATTCCTCTCATCAAACAAGGGCAATTGTGTCAGTTTCAATGGGCAGTCCTTAGGAATGCACCTTACGGGCTGCTTTCATTCCTTCTAAATTCTTTTTGTTTCCTAATTATACAAAGTCTCCTTGCCTTGCTTGGAAAGATGAGAGAAAGTCTCCTTGCCTTGCTTGGACAGATGAGAGATGAGATCCTCCTCTTCTCTCCCAGGACAGAATGGTCAGACTTGAGTTTCCTTTCTCCTCACTCTTCTCCTCCTTGAGGGAGGTGCTGTGCCGGACAGACCTGCTCCCGTGTCTAGACACGGGTAGACTCGTTGAAGATCCTCACAGGCAATCCTCCTTGGGGTCAAAGGGGAAGGATTTATTTCTTCAGGGCTCAGTAGTCCTCATCCTTACGCGCACCTTCACCAGCCCAGGGCGGGGTAGCGGAGGGTGAAAGGGCGTGGCTCACAGCCCGTTTCTTCCGCTCGGGCGTCTCCTGGGAGGAACCCTTGTCCAGTGAGCGGGTCTTCGTCTCCACCAAATTCCCTGGGGGGACATTTCTGGCAGCCCTTCTTGTTCAGCAGCTTACGGGGGTCAGGTGGACCTCTGCTAGGCACCAGCCTGAAGCCCTTACTCCATTTCAGCTATTTTGGCAGTTGCCTAGGTGACTTTTGAACCTCATTACCCAGAACAGCCAACGGAGGAGGGGTGAGAAGAGTGGCCGTCTGGGTTTGCCGCATCGTGCTGCCTTACAGGAGTTGTGCAGTCTTCGGTTGTGTGATACTTCACCTGGCTGATTTCTGGGAATGCCTCCACAAATTCGCTAAATTCAGTAGCTTTTGCCTTCCAAGATTCACCTGGTTGGTGTGTTGCACCCATTCACTAGTCATTTACATTAGGTATATCTCTTAATGCTATCCCTCCCCCTCCCCCTCCCCCCGCCCATGACAGGCCCCGGTGTGTGATGTTCCCCTTTCTGTGTCCAAGCGTTCTCATACTTCAATTCCCACCTATGAATGAGAACATGCGGTGTTTGCTTTTTTTGTCCTTGCGATAGTTTGCTAAGAATGATGGTTTCCAGCTTCATCCGTGTCCCTCGAAAGGGGATGAACTCATGCTTTTTCATGGCTGCATAGTATTCCATGGTGTATTTGTGCCACATTTTCTTAATCCAGTCTATCATTGATGGACATCTGGGTTGGTTCCAAGTCTTTGCTACTGTGAATGGTGCCGCAATAAACATACGTCTGCGTGTGTCCTTTTAGCAGCATGATTTCTAATCCTATGGGTATATATACCCAGCAATGGGATGGCTGGGTCAAACGGTATTTCTATTTCGAGATCCTTGAGGATTCGCCACACTATCTTCCGCTACCGTTGAACTAGTTTACAGCCCCACCAACAGTGTAAAAGTGTTCCTATTTGTCCACTACCTCTCCAGCACCTGTTGTTTCCTGACTTTTTAATGATCGCTATTCTAACTGGTGTGAGATGATATCTCATTGCGGATTTGATTTGCATTTCTCTGATGGCCAGTTTTGATGAGCATTTTTTCATGTGTCTGTTGGCTGCATAAATGTCTTCTTTTGAGAAGTGTCTCTTCATATCCTTCCCCCACTTGTTGATGGGCTTGTTTGGTTTTTCTTGTAACTCTGTTTGAGGTCTTAGTAGATTCTGGATATTAGCCTTTTGTCAGATGAGTAGATTGCAAAAATGTTCTCCCTTTCTGCAGGATGCCTGTTCACTCTCATGGGAGTTTCTTTAGCTATGCAGAACGTCTTTAGTGTAATTAGATGCTGTTTGTCAATGTTGGCTTTCGTTGCCATTGCTTTTGGCGTTTTAGACATGAGGTCCTTGCCCATGCCTTTGTCCTCAATGGTATTGGCTGGGTTTTCTCCTAGGGTTTGTATGGTTTAAGATCTAACATGTAAGTCTTTCATCTGTCTTGAATTAATTTTTGTACAAGGTGTAAGGAAGGGATCCGATTTCAGCTTTCGACATATGGCTAGCCTGTTTTCCCAGCACCATTTTTTTAAATAGGGAATCCTTTCCCCATTTCTTGTTTTTGTCAGGTTTGTCAAAGATCAGATGGTTGTAGATGTGTCGTATTATTTCTGAGGGCTCTATTCTGTTCCATTGGTCTACGGTAACCAAAACGGCAACCGATAGCATGCTCTTTGGTTACTGTAGCCTTCTACTGTAGCTTGAAGTCGGACAGCTTGATGCCTCCATCTTTGTTCTTTTGGCTTAGGATTATGTTGGCAGTGGGGGCCGTTTTGTGGTTCCATATGAGCTTTAAAGCAGTTTTTTCCAGTTCTGTGAAGAAAGTCATTGGTAGTTGGATGGGGATGGCATTGAATCTATAATTTACCTTGGGCAGTATGGCCATTTTCACGATATTGATTCTTCCAATCCGTGATGGTGGAATATTCTTCCATTTGTTTTTCTCCTCTTTTAGTTCGTGGAGCAATGCTTTGTAGTTCTCCTTGAAGAGGTCCTTCACATCCCTTGTTAGTTGGATTCCTAGGCATTTTATTCTCTTTGAAGCAATTGTGAATGGGAGCTCACTCATGATTTGGCTCTCTGTTTGCCTCTTATTGGTGTATAAGAATGCTTGTGATTTTTGCACCTCGATTTTGTATCCTGAGACTTTGCTGAAGTTGCTTATCAGCTTAAGGAGATTTTGGGCTGAGACGATGGGGTTTTCTAAATATTCAATCATGTCATCTGCAAACAGGGACAATTTGACTTCCTCTTTTCCTAATTGATTTCTCTTTATTTCTTTCTCCTGCCTGATTGCCCTGGGCAGAAGTTCCAACACTATGTTGAATAGGAGTGGTGAGAGAGGGCATCCCTGTCTTGTGGCAGTTTGCAAAGGGAATGCTTCCACTTTTTGCCCATTCAGTATGATATTGGCTGTGGGTTTGCCCTAAATAGCCCGTATTATTTTGGGAGATGTCCCATCAATACCTAATTTATTGAGAGTTTTTGGCATGAAGGGCTGTTGAATTTTGTCGAAGGCCTTTTCTGCATCTGTTGAGATAATCACGCGGTTTCTGTCTTTGGTCCTGATTATACGCTGGATTATGTTTATTGTTTTGCATATGTTGGACCAGCCTTGCATGTCAGGGATGAAGCCCACTTCATCATGATGGATAAGCTCTTTGATGTGCTGCTGGATTCGGTTTTCCAGTATTTTATGGAGGATTTTCCCATCGATGTTCCTCAGTGACATAGGCCTAAAATTCTCTTTTTGGGTTGTGTCTCTCTCAGGCTTTGGGATCAGGATGATGCCGGCCTCATGAAATGAGTGAGGGAGGATTCCCTCTTTTTCTGTTGATTGGAATAGTTTCAGAAGGCATGGTACCAGCTCCTCCTTGTCCTTCTGGTAGAATTCGGCTGTGAATCCGTCTGGTCCTGGAGTTTTATTGCTTGATAGGCTGTTAATTATTGCCTCAATTTCAGAGCCTTTTAGTGGTCTACTCAGGCATTCAACTTCTTCCTGGTTTACTCTGGGGAGGTTGTATGCGTCCAGGAATTTATCCATTTCTTCTAGATTTTCTAGTTCATTAGCTTAGAGGTGCTGATAGTATTGTCTGATGGTAGTTTGTATTTCTGTGGGATCCGTGGTGATATCCCCTTTATCATTTTTTACTGCATCTGTTTGATTCTTCTTTCTTTTCTTCTTTCTTAGTCTTGCTAGTGCTCTATCAATTTTGTTGATCACTGCACAAAACCCGCTCCTGGATTCATTGATTTGTTGAAGGGTTTATTGTGTCTCTATCTCCATCAGTTCTGCTCGGATCTTAGTTATTTCTTGCCTTCTGCTAGTTTTTGAATGTGTTTGCTCTTGCTTCTCTCATTCTTTTAATGGTGATGTTAGGGTATGCATTTTTGATTTTTCCTGCTTTCTCTCGTGGGCAATTAGTGCTATAAATTTCCCTCTACACACTGCTTTAAATGTGACGCAGAGATTCTGGTATGTTGTGCCTTTGTTTTCATTGGTTTCAGAGAATATCTTTCTTTCTGCCTTCATTTCGTTATGTACCCAGTACTCATTCAGGTGCAGGTTGTCCGGATTCCATGCAGTTGAGCGGTTTTGAGTGAGTTTCTTTATCCTGAGGTCTACTTTGATTGCAATGTGGTCTGAGAGACCGTTTGTAGTAATTTCTGTTATTTTACATTTACTGAGGAGTGCTTTACTTCCAACTATGTGGTCAATGTGGAAATAAGTGTGATGTGGTGCTGAGAAGCATGTATATTCTGTCGATTTGGGGTGGAGCGTTCTGTAGATGTCTCCTAGGTCCGCTTGGTGCAGAGCTGAGTTCAATTCCTGGATATCCTTTTTAGATTTCTGTCTCGTTGGTCTGTCTAATGTTTACAGAGGGCTGTTAAAGTTTCCCATGATTATGATGTGGGAGTCTAAGTCTCTTTTGATCACACTTTAAAGATCAAAAGGTAGAAGCGCAAAGACATTATCTGTGCAATATTAGAAACCTAGTAAGTGGTGGAATTTGGCCTTGAACCCAGATATCTAACTCCAGAGCCTAAGTGCTTCACCCACCTCACTGTGGTGCCTCTCGAGAAAAACAGGTAAGCACACATTCAGAAAGCTGGTGGGCCGGGGGGCTGGCCTTGTACTCAGAGGCCATGGAAGTCCCACGTGGGGTGGCTAGTGGTGTAAGGACAGAGGTCTCGGATGGGCAGAGGGATGTGGACAGGCGCGAGGGGGCGCGGCAGGGACTCGGGGGACTGGGAGTGGCGGCTCGGTGCTGCGGGAGGCGATTAGTGGAAGGACAGAGGTCTGGGAAGGGCAGAGGGATGGGGACAGGCCCGAGGGTCCGCGGCAGGGATTCCGGGGGACTGGGAGTGGCCGGTTGGGGTTACTCTTGGCTTTTTGCCCTCTCCTGCCGTCGACTGCTCCGGTTTCTTTGGCCTTGCGGCGAGGTGGACAGGGTGAGCTCTCGGGACTGATGGCGGTTGTGGAAGGGGCCTGGGGCCAAGGACAGGGCCAGGGCGGCGGGAGAGGCGGACCGGTGGCGTGGCTGGATCTGGGCGCGCTGTCGGACCTTCCACATCACCAGCTGCAGGCAGGCGTTTGCGTCCTCGCTGGAGTTGTGGCCGTCCTGGCTGTCCTGGATGATCTGTCCCAGGTAGTCGGCCGCGAGATTCCTGAGGGAACGCTTGTAGGGGAAACCCAGGTAGTGCAGGAAGAGCACGGCCGTGTCCACCACGGTGCTGTGGATGAGCTTCAGGGCCAGCAGATCGCTCTCCAGGCTGTGCCCGATGAGGATGGTTTGGGCGCTGAAAAAGCTCAGCAGGATGGCTTGCACTTGGGGCAAGGTGATGCTCGTCTTGGCGACGTCGGCCTCGGTGACTCCGGAAAACCTGGTGTTGTAGTCCACGATCTCGTTGTCGGGCTTGACGAAGGTGTCGTACACCACTCGCATGTCGGCGTCCACCACGGTGACGCGGGTCAGCTCTAGGCCATGCGTGGTGTAGCACATCTCACAGTCCAAGGCGTAGATTCCTGGATAAGCGTCTCTGGACAACTCTTTCTTGAAGGTCTCCACGAAGCCATCGAGGCTGTCCTTGCGGCCGTCCCGCACGTGCTGCTTTGCCACCTGGCAGCCCACAGAGCCAGGAGCAGCTGCACAGCAGGTGTACTGGCTAACCCGGCCTCCAGCCACCTGGCTCCAGCGGACCCGCCCCCAGTGATAATAACACAACTGGTCGCGTACAGAGCGGCCCGAGGAGGACACCAGGTACTCGGTGCCACAACGGCAGCAGACCCTGCAGGAGGAGTCGCCGGGCCCCTTCCCCTGGCCAGTGAAGAGGACGGCGCCTCCGGGCCGCTCGGGGTGCGGGAAGGGGTAGCCGTTCTCCTCGAGCTGGTCCTGGCTGAGCAGGAACTCCTGGAGGCGGCTGTACAGGGCGGCCCTGCTGAGGCCCGGCATGGAGCTGGGGGTCAGGCCCTTCAGTCTCTTGAGGGTGTTCAGGACCACGTTCACGTACCTGTTCTTGTTGGGGCTGCAGTCGTAGGCCACCTTCTCCTCGTTCAGCGCCTTCTCCTCGGCCTCCTGCTTGGAGGCGCAGAACTTGAGACACTCTTCGGTGAACAGTTGGAGATAGCCTCGGCGGAGGACGGTGGGGACTTGGCACCCAGACCTTCGGAGGACAATAGGTTTCTTCAAACTCGGTAAGGATGGACGACGGACGATTCGCTTAGAGATGATGGTGGTGGTGGTCTTGCATGCCATCCCTGACCTGTTGCGCGTCTTCCCTGGCTGTCTGCCGACCTTGGAGCCACTGGAGCGTTGGCTGCTGCTGGCCACGCGGGTTCTCTTGGCATCTGTGCAACCTGTGACCAAGCAAGGGCTGGAAGACTGGGCGATCGTCTTCCTCTTCCTGGGGGCTGAGATGCGGACTCCCGAGGGCCTCTCTGTCAGCCTTGGGGCGGCTGGCAAGCAGCAGGCCGATCCCCTCTGTGCAGGGAAGTAGCACGCCTCCGTCACCACCTTGGGACACGCTGGGGGCACCGCAGGACCCCTGTTCTGGGGCTCCGCCTGGATGTCCACAAATGCGGAGGCCTGGTTGTGCATCTGGGGCACCCGGAGCCCGAAGCTCTGGGCAGGCTGATGAGAGGGCAGGGGGAATTCTGGAGCCTCGAGGGCCGCCTCCTCGGCCACCTTCTTAGCTTCTGGGTATCCAGGTGGGAACCAGCAGGGAGCTGTGGCTCGCAACATCTTGCTGCCTTCGGGAGCACCGGCCTGGCTCTGCTCCGCTCCCAACTGGCGGCTTCTTGCCTCCAGGGCCGCCTCCTCGGCCACCTTCTTAGCTTCTGGGTATCCAGGTGGGAACCAGCAGGGAGCTGTGGCTCGCAACATCTTGCTGCCTTCGGGAGCACCGGCCTGGCTCTGCTCCGCTCCCAACTGGCGGCTTCTTGCCTCCAGGGCCGCCTCCTCGGCCACCTTCTTAGCTTCTGGGTATCCAGGTGGGAACCAGCAGGGAGCTGTGGCTCGCAACATCTTGCTGCCTTCGGGAGCACCGGCCTGGCTCTGCTCCTCTCCCAACTGGCGGCTTCAATGAGTGCCGCGGCCGCCACCCGTCGCCTTTATAGACGCACAGGGCAGAGTGGGTGGGACTTCTCCTTGATAGGTTGCTGCTTCCATCCAATCACACTGAGCCTCATCTTCCACCAGACTCCAGCTTGGGAATGCCTCAAGGGGTGCACTAATGGAATCAACTGGAACTCCTGGTTGCTAACCTTGGAGCTAGGTTGCTTTTCCTGAGTTAATTAACTGTCCCTGCAGGGCAGTCCTATAATGGCTACTGGAATTGGGCCACCTAGGATTCATTTCAGCGTCAGGGAGTTTGGTCAACTTGCTTGGGCCCACACAGCACCCCATGGAGCCAGGACTGGGCCAGCAGTCTGCTGCATGCTGCAGGGCAGGATCTCTCTGGGGTTGCGTTTCCCTCTTCTGTGCACTCCTCCGCTGCGGGCAAATTGAGGACAGGAAGTGGACCGCACCCACTTCTCTCCCACGACTTGGGCAATGTTCAACACAGGGGTTCTTCAAAAGGTTCATAGAAAATGCACATGGTGAAGAAACTATGCATGGGTTTCCACTGGTTTGCACTCAAATAAACTTGTCCGAACTTCTTATAACCTTTCTGAACTAGATCGAGTTTGAGGCACTGAGAAGGATGAGACATCCACTGAAAAGGACTCCTATCAGAGCAACATGAATTCCACGAAAATTGCAGCAAGAGCAAACATCAAATTTCTGGTGAAGCTTGGGTGGAAGAATGAAGAAATCATAGATGTTTCCACAAAAGCTTCTAAGGACACTACCCCAAAGAAATGAACTCTTTACGAATGTATAGCTTGTTTCAAGAAGAGGTGAGAAGATGTGGGAGATGAATCCTGCAGTGGCTGTGAAAACCACTGTGCCCAGATCAGCTGCAGTTACGACGAGAGCTATCAGTGGAAATTTTAAACAGGAGGGATCACGATCCTGACGCATCCCTCTGACAAATTGTAACCGGAAGTTGGAACATGGCTTTACCAATATGACCTCGAAGGCAAAGCATCATCAAAGCGATGGCTACCGAGAGGTGGCAGTGGTCCAGTCAAAGGAAAAGGAGGCCAGTCAGGAGCCAACATCATGGCATCAGTGTTTTGGGACACTCAAGGCATTTTGCTTGTTGACTTTCTGAAGGGCCAAACATCTGCTTATTAGGAGAGTGTTCCGAGAAGCTTAGAGAAAGCTTTGGTAGAAACATGCTGGGAAAGTCTCACTAGATCCCTGTTCACCACCTCAGTGCTCTGCTCATTCCTCTCATCAAACAAGGGCAATTGTGTCAGTTTCAATGGGCAGTCCTTAGGAATGCACCTTACGGGCTGCTTTCATTCCTTCTAAATTCTTTTTGTTTCCTAATTATACAAAGTCTCCTTGCCTTGCTTGGAAAGATGAGAGAAAGTCTCCTTGCCTTGCTTGGACAGATGAGAGATGAGATCCTCCTCTTCTCTCCCAGGACAGAATGGTCAGACTTGAGTTTCCTTTCTCCTCACTCTTCTCCTCCTTGAGGGAGGTGCTGTGCCGGACAGACCTGCTCCCGTGTCTAGACACGGGTAGACTCGTTGAAGATCCTCACAGGCAATCCTCCTTGGGGTCAAAGGGGAAGGATTTATTTCTTCAGGGCTCAGTAGTCCTCATCCTTACGCGCACCTTCACCAGCCCAGGGCGGGGTAGCGGAGGGTGAAAGGGCGTGGCTCACAGCCCGTTTCTTCCGCTCGGGCGTCTCCTGGGAGGAACCCTTGTCCAGTGAGCGGGTCTTCGTCTCCACCAAATTCCCTGGGGGGACATTTCTGGCAGCCCTTCTTGTTCAGCAGCTTACGGGGGTCAGGTGGACCTCTGCTAGGCACCAGCCTGAAGCCCTTACTCCATTTCAGCTATTTTGGCAGTTGCCTAGGTGACTTTTGAACCTCATTACCCAGAACAGCCAACGGAGGAGGGGTGAGAAGAGTGGCCGTCTGGGTTTGCCGCATCGTGCTGCCTTACAGGAGTTGTGCAGTCTTCGGTTGTGTGATACTTCACCTGGCTGATTTCTGGGAATGCCTCCACAAATTCGCTAAATTCAGTAGCTTTTGCCTTCCAAGATTCACCTGGTTGGTGTGTTGCACCCATTCACTAGTCATTTACATTAGGTATATCTCTTAATGCTATCCCTCCCCCTCCCCCTCCCCCCGCCCATGACAGGCCCCGGTGTGTGATGTTCCCCTTTCTGTGTCCAAGCGTTCTCATACTTCAATTCCCACCTATGAATGAGAACATGCGGTGTTTGCTTTTTTTGTCCTTGCGATAGTTTGCTAAGAATGATGGTTTCCAGCTTCATCCGTGTCCCTCGAAAGGGGATGAACTCATGCTTTTTCATGGCTGCATAGTATTCCATGGTGTATTTGTGCCACATTTTCTTAATCCAGTCTATCATTGATGGACATCTGGGTTGGTTCCAAGTCTTTGCTACTGTGAATGGTGCCGCAATAAACATACGTCTGCGTGTGTCCTTTTAGCAGCATGATTTCTAATCCTATGGGTATATATACCCAGCAATGGGATGGCTGGGTCAAACGGTATTTCTATTTCGAGATCCTTGAGGATTCGCCACACTATCTTCCGCTACCGTTGAACTAGTTTACAGCCCCACCAACAGTGTAAAAGTGTTCCTATTTGTCCACTACCTCTCCAGCACCTGTTGTTTCCTGACTTTTTAATGATCGCTATTCTAACTGGTGTGAGATGATATCTCATTGCGGATTTGATTTGCATTTCTCTGATGGCCAGTTTTGATGAGCATTTTTTCATGTGTCTGTTGGCTGCATAAATGTCTTCTTTTGAGAAGTGTCTCTTCATATCCTTCCCCCACTTGTTGATGGGCTTGTTTGGTTTTTCTTGTAACTCTGTTTGAGGTCTTAGTAGATTCTGGATATTAGCCTTTTGTCAGATGAGTAGATTGCAAAAATGTTCTCCCTTTCTGCAGGATGCCTGTTCACTCTCATGGGAGTTTCTTTAGCTATGCAGAACGTCTTTAGTGTAATTAGATGCTGTTTGTCAATGTTGGCTTTCGTTGCCATTGCTTTTGGCGTTTTAGACATGAGGTCCTTGCCCATGCCTTTGTCCTCAATGGTATTGGCTGGGTTTTCTCCTAGGGTTTGTATGGTTTAAGATCTAACATGTAAGTCTTTCATCTGTCTTGAATTAATTTTTGTACAAGGTGTAAGGAAGGGATCCGATTTCAGCTTTCGACATATGGCTAGCCTGTTTTCCCAGCACCATTTTTTTAAATAGGGAATCCTTTCCCCATTTCTTGTTTTTGTCAGGTTTGTCAAAGATCAGATGGTTGTAGATGTGTCGTATTATTTCTGAGGGCTCTATTCTGTTCCATTGGTCTACGGTAACCAAAACGGCAACCGATAGCATGCTCTTTGGTTACTGTAGCCTTCTACTGTAGCTTGAAGTCGGACAGCTTGATGCCTCCATCTTTGTTCTTTTGGCTTAGGATTATGTTGGCAGTGGGGGCCGTTTTGTGGTTCCAGATGAGCTTTAAAGCAGTTTTTTCCAGTTCTGTGAAGAAAGTCATTGGTAGTTGGATGGGGATGGCATTGAATCTATAATTTACCTTGGGCAGTATGGCCATTTTCACGATATTGATTCTTCCAATCCGTGATGGTGGAATATTCTTCCATTTGTTTTTCTCCTCTTTTAGTTCGTGGAGCAATGCTTTGTAGTTCTCCTTGAAGAGGTCCTTCACATCCCTTGTTAGTTGGATTCCTAGGCATTTTATTCTCTTTGAAGCAATTGTGAATGGGAGCTCACTCATGATTTGGCTCTCTGTTTGCCTCTTATTGGTGTATAAGAATGCTTGTGATTTTTGCACCTCGATTTTGTATCCTGAGACTTTGCTGAAGTTGCTTATCAGCTTAAGGAGATTTTGGGCTGAGACGATGGGGTTTTCTAAATATTCAATCATGTCATCTGCAAACAGGGACAATTTGACTTCCTCTTTTCCTAATTGATTTCTCTTTATTTCTTTCTCCTGCCTGATTGCCCTGGGCAGAAGTTCCAACACTATGTTGAATAGGAGTGGTGAGAGAGGGCATCCCTGTCTTGTGCCAGTTTGCAAAGGGAATGCTTCCACTTTTTGCCCATTCAGTATGATATTGGCTGTGGGTTTGCCCTAAATAGCCCGTATTATTTTGGGAGATGTCCCATCAATACCTAATTTATTGAGAGTTTTTGGCATGAAGGGCTGTTGAATTTTGTCGAAGGCCTTTTCTGCATCTGTTGAGATAATCACGCGGTTTCTGTCTTTGGTCCTGATTATACGCTGGATTATGTTTATTGTTTTGCATATGTTGGACCAGCCTTGCATGTCAGGGATGAAGCCCACTTCATCATGATGGATAAGCTCTTTGATGTGCTGCTGGATTCGGTTTTCCAGTATTTTATGGAGGATTTTCCCATCGATGTTCCTCAGTGACATAGGCCTAAAATTCTCTTTTTGGGTTGTGTCTCTCTCAGGCTTTGGGATCAGGATGATGCCGGCCTCATGAAATGAGTGAGGGAGGATTCCCTCTTTTTCTGTTGATTGGAATAGTTTCAGAAGGCATGGTACCAGCTCCTCCTTGTCCTTCTGGTAGAATTCGGCTGTGAATCCGTCTGGTCCTGGAGTTTTATTGCTTGATAGGCTGTTAATTATTGCCTCAATTTCAGAGCCTTTTAGTGGTCTACTCAGGCATTCAACTTCTTCCTGGTTTACTCTGGGGAGGTTGTATGCGTCCAGGAATTTATCCATTTCTTCTAGATTTTCTAGTTCATTAGCTTAGAGGTGCTGATAGTATTGTCTGATGGTAGTTTGTATTTCTGTGGGATCCGTGGTGATATCCCCTTTATCATTTTTTACTGCATCTGTTTGATTCTTCTTTCTTTTCTTCTTTCTTAGTCTTGCTAGTGCTCTATCAATTTTGTTGATCACTGCACAAAACCCGCTCCTGGATTCATTGATTTGTTGAAGGGTTTATTGTGTCTCTATCTCCATCAGTTCTGCTCGGATCTTAGTTATTTCTTGCCTTCTGCTAGTTTTTGAATGTGTTTGCTCTTGCTTCTCTCATTCTTTTAATGGTGATGTTAGGGTATGCATTTTTGATTTTTCCTGCTTTCTCTCGTGGGCAATTAGTGCTATAAATTTCCCTCTACACACTGCTTTAAATGTGACGCAGAGATTCTGGTATGTTGTGCCTTTGTTTTCATTGGTTTCAGAGAATATCTTTCTTTCTGCCTTCATTTCGTTATGTACCCAGTACTCATTCAGGTGCAGGTTGTCCGGATTCCATGCAGTTGAGCGGTTTTGAGTGAGTTTCTTTATCCTGAGGTCTACTTTGATTGCAATGTGGTCTGAGAGACCGTTTGTAGTAATTTCTGTTATTTTACATTTACTGAGGAGTGCTTTACTTCCAACTATGTGGTCAATGTGGAAATAAGTGTGATGTGGTGCTGAGAAGCATGTATATTCTGTCGATTTGGGGTGGAGCGTTCTGTAGATGTCTCCTAGGTCCGCTTGGTGCAGAGCTGAGTTCAATTCCTGGATATCCTTTTTAGATTTCTGTCTCGTTGGTCTGTCTAATGTTTACAGAGGGCTGTTAAAGTTTCCCATGATTATGATGTGGGAGTCTAAGTCTCTTTTGATCACACTTTAAAGATCAAAAGGTAGAAGCGCAAAGACATTATCTGTGCAATATTAGAAACCTAGTAAGTGGTGGAATTTGGCCTTGAACCCAGATATCTAACTCCAGAGCCTAAGTGCTTCACCCACCTCACTGTGGTGCCTCTCGAGAAAAACAGGTAAGCACACATTCAGAAAGCTGGTGGGCCGGGGGGCTGGCCTTGTACTCAGAGGCCATGGAAGTCCCACGTGGGGTGGCTAGTGGTGTAAGGACAGAGGTCTCGGATGGGCAGAGGGATGTGGACAGGCGCGAGGGGGCGCGGCAGGGACTCGGGGGACTGGGAGTGGCGGCTCGGTGCTGCGGGAGGCGATTAGTGGAAGGCCAGAGGTCTGGGAAGGGCAGAGGGATGGGGACAGGCCCGAGGGTCCGCGGCAGGGATTCCGGGGGACTGGGAGTGGCCGGTTGGGGTTACTCTTGGCTTTTTGCCCTCTCCTGCCGTCGACTGCTCCGGTTTCTTTGGCCTTGCGGCGAGGTGGACAGGGTGAGCTCTCGGGACTGATGGCGGTTGTGGAAGGGGCCTGGGGCCAAGGACAGGGCCAGGGCGGCGGGAGAGGCGGACCGGTGGCGTGGCTGGATCTGGGCGCGCTGTCGGACCTTCCACATCACCAGCTGCAGGCAGGCGTTTGCGTCCTCGCTGGAGTTGTGGCCGTCCTGGCTGTCCTGGATGATCTGTCCCAGGTAGTCGGCCGCGAGATTCCTGAGGGAACGCTTGTAGGGGAAACCCAGGTAGTGCAGGAAGAGCACGGCCGTGTCCACCACGGTGCTGTGGATGAGCTTCAGGGCCAGCAGATCGCTCTCCAGGCTGTGCCCGATGAGGATGGTTTGGGCGCTGAAAAAGCTCAGCAGGATGGCTTGCACTTGGGGCAAGGTGATGCTCGTCTTGGCGACGTCGGCCTCGGTGACTCCGGAAAACCTGGTGTTGTAGTCCACGATCTCGTTGTCGGGCTTGACGAAGGTGTCGTACACCACTCGCATGTCGGCGTCCACCACGGTGACGCGGGTCAGCTCTAGGCCATGCGTGGTGTAGCACATCTCACAGTCCAAGGCGTAGATTCCTGGATAAGCGTCTCTGGACAACTCTTTCTTGAAGGTCTCCACGAAGCCATCGAGGCTGTCCTTGCGGCCGTCCCGCACGTGCTGCTTTGCCACCTGGCAGCCCACAGAGCCAGGAGCAGCTGCACAGCAGGTGTACTGGCTAACCCGGCCTCCAGCCACCTGGCTCCAGCGGACCCGCCCCCAGTGATAATAACACAACTGGTCGCGTACACAGCGGCCCGAGGAGGACACCAGGTACTCGGTGCCACAACGGCAGCAGACCCTGCAGGAGGAGTCGCCGGGCCCCTTCCCCTGGCCAGTGAAGAGGACGGCGCCTCCGGGCCGCTCGGGGTGCGGGAAGGGGTAGCCGTTCTCCTCGAGCTGGTCCTGGCTGAGCAGGAACTCCTGGAGGCGGCTGTACAGGGCGGCCCTGCTGAGGCCCGGCATGGAGCTGGGGGTCAGGCCCTTCAGTCTCTTGAGGGTGTTCAGGACCACGTTCACGTACCTGTTCTTGTTGGGGCTGCAGTCGTAGGCCACCTTCTCCTCGTTCAGCGCCTTCTCCTCGGCCTCCTGCTTGGAGGCGCAGAACTTGAGACACTCTTCGGTGAACAGTTGGAGATAGCCTCGGCGGAGGACGGTGGGGACTTGGCACCCAGACCTTCGGAGGACAATAGGTTTCTTCAAACTCGGTAAGGATGGACGACGGACGATTCGCTTAGAGCTGATGGTGGTGGTGGTCTTGCATGCCATCCCTGACCTGTTGCGCGTCTTCCCTGGCTGTCTGCCGACCTTGGAGCCACTGGAGCGTTGGCTGCTGCTGGCCACGCGGGTTCTCTTGGCATCTGTGCAACCTGTGACCAAGCAAGGGCTGGAAGACTGGGCGATCGTCTTCCTCTTCCTGGGGGCTGAGATGCGGACTCCCGAGGGCCTCTCTGTCAGCCTTGGGGCGGCTGGCAAGCAGCAGGCCGATCCCCTCTGTGCAGGGAAGTAGCACGCCTCCGTCACCACCTTGGGACACGCTGGGGGCACCGCAGGACCCCTGTTCTGGGGCTCCGCCTGGATGTCCACAAATGCGGAGGCCTGGTTGTGCATCTGGGGCACCCGGAGCCCGAAGCTCTGGGCAGGCTGATGAGAGGGCAGGGGGAATTCTGGAGCCTCGAGGGCCGCCTCCTCGGCCACCTTCTTAGCTTCTGGGTATCCAGGTGGGAACCAGCAGGGAGCTGTGGCTCGCAACATCTTGCTGCCTTCGGGAGCACCGGCCTGGCTCTGCTCCGCTCCCAACTGGCGGCTTCTTGCCTCCAGGGCCGCCTCCTCGGCCACCTTCTTAGCTTCTGGGTATCCAGGTGGGAACCAGCAGGGAGCTGTGGCTCGCAACATCTTGCTGCCTTCGGGAGCACCGGCCTGGCTCTGCTCCGCTCCCAACTGGCGGCTTCTTGCCTCCAGGGCCGCCTCCTCGGCCACCTTCTTAGCTTCTGGGTATCCAGGTGGGAACCAGCAGGGAGCTGTGGCTCGCAACATCTTGCTGCCTTCGGGAGCACCGGCCTGGCTCTGCTCCTCTCCCAACTGGCGGCTTCAATGAGTGCCGCGGCCGCCACCCGTCGCCTTTATAGACGCACAGGGCAGAGTGGGTGGGACTTCTCCTTGATAGGTTGCTGCTTCCATCCAATCACACTGAGCCTCATCTTCCACCAGACTCCAGCTTGGGAATGCCTCAAGGGGTGCACTAATGGAATCAACTGGAACTCCTGGTTGCTAACCTTGGAGCTAGGTTGCTTTTCCTGAGTTAATTAACTGTCCCTGCAGGGCAGTCCTATAATGGCTACTGGAATTGGGCCACCTAGGATTCATTTCAGCGTCAGGGAGTTTGGTCAACTTGCTTGGGCCCACACAGCACCCCATGGAGCCAGGACTGGGCCAGCAGTCTGCTGCATGCTGCAGGGCAGGATCTCTCTGGGGTTGCGTTTCCCTCTTCTGTGCACTCCTCCGCTGCGGGCAAATTGAGGACAGGAAGTGGACCGCACCCACTTCTCTCCCACGACTTGGGCAATGTTCAACACAGGGGTTCTTCAAAAGGTTCATAGAAAATGCACATGGTGAAGAAACTATGCATGGGTTTCCACTGGTTTGCACTCAAATAAACTTGTCCGAACTTCTTATAACCTTTCTGAACTAGATCGAGTTTGAGGCACTGAGAAGGATGAGACATCCACTGAAAAGGACTCCTATCAGAGCAACATGAATTCCACGAAAATTGCAGCAAGAGCAAACATCAAATTTCTGGTGAAGCTTGGGTGGAAGAATGAAGAAATCATAGATGTTTCCACAAAAGCTTCTAAGGACACTACCCCAAAGAAATGAACTCTTTACGAATGTATAGCTTGTTTCAAGAAGAGGTGAGAAGATGTGGGAGATGAATCCTGCAGTGGCTGTGAAAACCACTGTGCCCAGATCAGCTGCAGTTACGACGAGAGCTATCAGTGGAAATTTTAAACAGGAGGGATCACGATCCTGACGCATCCCTCTGACAAATTGTAACCGGAAGTTGGAACATGGCTTTACCAATATGACCTCGAAGGCAAAGCATCATCAAAGCGACGGCTACCGAGAGGTGGCAGTGGTCCAGTCAAAGGAAAAGGAGGCCAGTCAGGAGCCAACATCATGGCATCAGTGTTTTGGGACACTCAAGGCATTTTGCTTGTTGACTTTCTGAAGGGCCAAACATCTGCTTATTAGGAGAGTGTTCCGAGAAGCTTAGAGAAAGCTTTGGTAGAAACATGCTGGGAAAGTCTCACTAGATCCCTGTTCACCACCTCAGTGCTCTGCTCATTCCTCTCATCAAACAAGGGCAATTGTGTCAGTTTCAATGGGCAGTCCTTAGGAATGCACCTTACGGGCTGCTTTCATTCCTTCTAAATTCTTTTTGTTTCCTAATTATACAAAGTCTCCTTGCCTTGCTTGGAAAGATGAGAGAAAGTCTCCTTGCCTTGCTTGGACAGATGAGAGATGAGATCCTCCTCTTCTCTCCCAGGACAGAATGGTCAGACTTGAGTTTCCTTTCTCCTCACTCTTCTCCTCCTTGAGGGAGGTGCTGTGCCGGACAGACCTGCTCCCGTGTCTAGACACGGGTAGACTCGTTGAAGATCCTCACAGGCAATCCTCCTTGGGGTCAAAGGGGAAGGATTTATTTCTTCAGGGCTCAGTAGTCCTCATCCTTACGCGCACCTTCACCAGCCCAGGGCGGGGTAGCGGAGGGTGAAAGGGCGTGGCTCACAGCCCGTTTCTTCCGCTCGGGCGTCTCCTGGGAGGAACCCTTGTCCAGTGAGCGGGTCTTCGTCTCCACCAAATTCCCTAGGGGGACATTTCTGGCAGCCCTTCTTGTTCAGCAGCTTACGGGGGTCAGGTGGACCTCTGCTAGGCACCAGCCTGAAGCCCTTACTCCATTTCAGCTATTTTGGCAGTTGCCTAGGTGACTTTTGAACCTCATTACCCAGAACAGCCAACGGAGGAGGGGTGAGAAGAGTGGCCGTCTGGGTTTGCCGCATCGTGCTGCCTTACAGGAGTTGTGCAGTCTTCGGTTGTGTGATACTTCACCTGGCTGATTTCTGGGAATGCCTCCACAAATTCGCTAAATTCAGTAGCTTTTGCCTTCCAAGATTCACCTGGTTGGTGTGTTGCACCCATTCACTAGTCATTTACATTAGGTATATCTCTTAATGCTATCCCTCCCCCTCCCCCCGCCCATGACAGGCCCCGGTGTGTGATGTTCCCCTTTCTGTGTCCAAGCGTTCTCATACTTCAATTCCCACCTATGAATGAGAACATGCGGTGTTTGCTTTTTTTGTCCTTGCGATAGTTTGCTAAGAATGATGGTTTCCAGCTTCATCCGTGTCCCTCCAAAGGGGATGAACTCATGCTTTTTCATGGCTGCATAGTATTCCATGGTGTATTTGTGCCACATTTTCTTAATCCAGTCTATCATTGATGGACATCTGGGTTGGTTCCAAGTCTTTGCTACTGTGAATGGTGCCGCAATAAACATACGTCTGCGTGTGTCCTTTCAGCAGCATGATTTCTAATCCTATGGGTATATATACCCAGCAATGGGATGGCTGGGTCAAACGGTATTTCTATTTCGAGATCCTTGAGGATTCGCCACACTATCTTCCACTACCGTTGAACTAGTTTACAGCCCCACCAACAGTGTAAAAGTGTTCCTATTTGTCCACTACCTCTCCAGCACCTGTTGTTTCCTGACTTTTTAATGATCGCTATTCTAACTGGTGTGAGATGATATCTCATTGCGGATTTGATTTGCATTTCTCTGATGGCCAGTTTTGATGAGCATTTTTTCATGTGTCTGTTGGCTGCATAAATGTCTTCTTTTGAGAAGTGTCTCTTCATATCCTTCCCCCACTTGTTGATGGGCTTGTTTGGTTTTTCTTGTAACTCTGTTTGAGGTCTTAGTAGATTCTGGATATTAGCCTTTTGTCAGATGAGTAGATTGCAAAAATTTTCTCCCTTTCTGCAGGATGCCTGTTCACTCTCATGGGAGTTTCTTTAGCTATGCAGAACGTCTTTAGTGTAATTAGATGCTGTTTGTCAATGTTGGCTTTCGTTGCCATTGCTTTTGGCGTTTTAGACATGAGGTCCTTGCCCATGCCTTTGTCCTCAATGGTATTGGCTGGGTTTTCTCCTAGGGTTTGTATGGTTTAAGATCTAACATTTAAGTCTTTCATCTGTCTTGAATTAATTTTTGTACAAGGTGTAAGGAAGGGATCCGATATCAGCTTTCGACATATGGCTAGCCTGTTTTCCCAGCACCATTTTTTTAAATAGGGAATCCTTTCCCCATTTCTTGTTTTTGTCAGGTTTGTCAAAGATCAGATGGTTGTAGATGTGTCGTATTATTTCTGAGGGCTCTATTCTGTTCCATTGGTCTACGGTAACCAAAACGGCAACCGATAGCATGCTCTTTGGTTACTGTAGCCTTCTACTGTAGCTTGAAGTCGGACAGCTTGATGCCTCCATCTTTGTTCTTTTGGCTTAGGATTATGTTGGCAGTGGGGGCCGTTTTGTGGTTCCATATGAGCTTTAAAGCAGTTTTTTCCAGTTCTGTGAAGAAAGTCATTGGTAGTTGGATGGGGATGGCATTGAATCTATAATTTACCTTGGGCAGTATGGCCATTTTCACGATATTGATTCTTCCAATCCGTGATGGTGGAATATTCTTCCATTTGTTTTTCTCCTCTTTTAGTTCGTGGAGTAATGCTTTGTAGTTCTCCTTGAAGAGGTCCTTCACATCCCTTGTTAGTTGGATTCCTAGGCATTTTATTCTCTTTGAAGCAATTGTGAATGGGAGCTCACTCATGATTTGGCTCTCTGTTTGCCTCTTATTGGTGTATAAGAATGCTTGTGATTTTTGCACCTCGATTTTGTATCCTGAGACTTTGCTGAAGTTGCTTATCAGCTTAAGGAGATTTTGGACTGAGACGATGGGGTTTTCTAAATATTCAATCATGTCATCTGCAAACAGGGACAATTTGACTTCCTCTTTTCCTAATTGATTTCTCTTTATTTCTTTCTCCTGCCTGATTGCCCTGGGCAGAAGTTCCAACACTATGTTGAATAGGAGTGGTGAGAGAGGGCATCCCTGTCTTGTGGCAGTTTGCAAAGGGAATGCTTCCACTTTTTGCCCATTCAGTATGATATTGGCTGTGGGTTTGCCCTAAATAGCTCGTATTATTTTGGGAGATGTCCCATCAATACCTAATTCATTGAGAGTTTTTGGCATGAAGGGCTGTTGAATTTTGTCGAAGGCCTTTTCTGCATCTGTTGAGATAATCACGCGGTTTCTGTCTTTGGTTCTGATTATATGCCGGATTATGTTTATTGTTTTGCATATGTTGGACCAGCCTTGCATGTCAGGGATGAAGCACACTTCATCATGATGGATAAGCTCTTTGATGTGCTGCTGGATTCGGTTTTCCAGTATTTTATGGAGGATTTTCCCACCGATGTTCCTCAGGGACATAGGCCTAAAATTCTCTTTTTGGGTTGTGTCTCTCTCAGGCTGTGGGATCAGGATGATGCCGGCCTCATGAAATGAGTGAGGGAGGATTCCCTCTTTTTCTGTTGATTGGAATAGTTTCAGAAGGCATGGTACCAGCTCCTCCTTGTCCTTCTGGTAGAATTCGGCTGTGAATCCGTCTGGTCCTGGAGTTTTATTGCTTGATAGGCTGTTAATTATTGCCTCAATTTCAGAGCCTGTTAGTGGTCTACTCAGGCATTCAACTTCTTCCTGGTTTACTCTGGGGAGGTTGTATGCGTCCAGGAATTTATCCATTTCTTCTAGATTTTCTAGTTCATTAGCTTAGAGGTGCTGATAGTATTGTCTGATGGTAGTTTGTATTTCTGTGGGATCCGTGGTGATATCCCCTTTATCATTTTTTACTGCATCTGTTTGATTCTTCTTTCTTTTCTTCTTTCTTAGTCTTGCTAGTGCTCTATCAATTTTGTTGATCACTGCACAAAACCCGCTCCTGGATTCATTGATTTGTTGAAGGGTTTATTGTGTCTCTATCTCCATCAGTTCTGCTCGGATCTTAGTTATTTCTTGCCTTCTGCTAGTTTTTGAATGTGTTTGCTCTTGCTTCTCTCATTCTTTTAATGGTGATGTTAGGGTATGCATTTTTGATTTTTCCTGCTTTCTCTCGTGGGCAATTAGTGCTATAAATTTCCCTCTACACACTGCTTTAAATGTGACGCAGAGATTCTGGTATGTTGTGCCTTTGTTTTCATTGGTTTCAGAGAATATCTTTCTTTCTGCCTTCATTTCGTTATGTACCCAGTACTCATTCAGGTGCAGGTTGTCCGGATTCCATGCAGTTGAGCGGTTTTGAGTGAGTTTCTTTATCCTGAGGTCTACTTTGATTGCAATGTGGTCTGAGAGACCGTTTGTAGTAATTTCTGTTATTTTACATTTACTGAGGAGTGCTTTACTTCCAACTATGTGGTCAATGTGGAAATAAGTGTGATGTGGTGCTGAGAAGCATGTATATTCTGTGGATTTGGGGTGGAGCGTTCTGTAGATGTCTCCTAGGTCCGCTTGGTGCAGAGCTGAGTTCAATTCCTGGATATCCTTTTTAGATTTCTGTCTCGTTGGTCTGTCTAATGTTTACAGAGGGCTGTTAAAGTTTCCCATGATTATGATGTGGGAGTCTAAGTCTCTTTTGATCACACTTTAAAGATCAAAAGGTAGAAGCGCAAAGACATTATCTGTGCAATATTAGAAACCTAGTAAGTGGTGGAATTTGGCCTTGAACCCAGATATCTAACTCCAGAGCCTAAGTGCTTCACCCACCTCACTGTGGTGCCTCTCGAGAAAAACAGGTAAGCACACATTCAGAAAGCTGGTGGGCCGGGGGGCTGGCCTTGTACTCAGAGGCCATGGAAGTCCCACGTGGGGTGGCTAGTGGTGTAAGGACAGAGGTCTCGGATGGGCAGAGGGATGTGGACAGGCGCGAGGGGGCGCGGCAGGGACTCGGGGGACTGGGAGTGGCGGCTCGGTGCTGCGGGAGGCGATTAGTGGAAGGACAGAGGTCTGGGAAGGGCAGAGGGATGGGGACAGGCCCGAGGGTCCGCGGCAGGGATTCCGGGGGACTGGGAGTGGCCGGTTGGGGTTACTCTTGGCTTTTTGCCCTCTCCTGCCGTCGACTGCTCCGGTTTCTTTGGCCTTGCGGCGAGGTGGACAGGGTGAGCTCTCGGGACTGATGGCGGTTGTGGAAGGGGCCTGGGGCCAAGGACAGGGCCAGGGCGGCGGGAGAGGCGGACCGGTGGCGTGGCTGGATCTGGGCGCGCTGTCGGACCTTCCACATCACCAGCTGCAGGCAGGCGTTTGCGTCCTCGCTGGAGTTGTGGCCGTCCTGGCTGTCCTGGATGATCTGTCCCAGGTAGTCGGCCGCGAGATTCCTGAGGGAACGCTTGTAGGGGAAACCCAGGTAGTGCGGGAAGAGCACGGCCGTGTCCACCACGGTGCTGTGGATGAGCTTCAGGGCCAGCAGATCGCTCTCCAGGCTGTGCCCGATGAGGATGGTTTGGGCGCTGAAAAAGCTCAGCAGGATGGCTTGCACTTGGGGCAAGGTGATGCTCGTCTTGGCGACGTCGGCCTCGGTGACTCCGGAAAACCTGGTGTTGTAGTCCACGATCTCGTTGTCGGGCTTGACGAAGGTGTCGTACACCACTCGCATGTCGGCGTCCACCACGGTGACGCGGGTCAGCTCTAGGCCATGCGTGGTGTAGCACATCTCACAGTCCAAGGCGTAGATTCCTGGATAAGCGTCTCTGGACAACTCTTTCTTGAAGGTCTCCACGAAGCCATCGAGGCTGTCCTTGCGGCCGTCCCGCACGTGCTGCTTTGCCACCTGGCAGCCCACAGAGCCAGGAGCAGCTGCACAGCAGGTGTACTGGCTAACCCGGCCTCCAGCCACCTGGCTCGAGCGGACCCGCCCCCAGTGATAATAACACAACTGGTCGCGTACACAGCGGCCCGAGGAGGACACCAGGTACTCGGTGCCACAACGGCAGCAGACCCTGCAGGAGGAGTCGCCGGGCCCCTTCCCCTGGCCAGTGAAGAGGACGGCGCCTCCGGGCCGCTCGGGGTGCGGGAAGGGGTAGCCGTTCTCCTCGAGCTGGTCCTGGCTGAGCAGGAACTCCTGGAGGCGGCTGTACAGGGCGGCCCTGCTGAGGCCCGGCATGGAGCTGGGGGTCGGGCCCTTCAGTCTCTTGAGGGTGTTCAGGACCACGTTCAGGTACCTGTTCTTGTTGGGGCTGCAGTCGTAGGCCACCTTCTCCTCGTTCAGCGCCTTCTCCTCGGCCTCCTGCTTGGAGGCGCAGAACTTGAGACACTCTTCGGTGAACAGTTGGAGATAGCCTCGGCGGAGGACGGTGGGGACTTGGCACCCAGACCTTCGGAGGACAATAGGTTTCTTCAAACTCGGTAAGGATGGACGACGGACGATTCGCTTAGAGCTGATGGTGGTGGTGGTCTTGCATGCCATCCCTGACCTGTTGCGCGTCTTCCCTGGCTGTCTGCCGACCTTGGAGCCACTGGAGCGTTGGCTGCTGCTGGCCACGCGGGTTCTCTTGGCATCTGTGGGACCTGTGACCAAGCAAGGGCTGGAAGACTGGGCGATCGTCTTCCTCTTCCTGGGGGCTGAGATGCGGACTCCCGAGGGCCTCTCTGTCAGCCTTGGGGCGGCTGGCAAGCAGCAGGCCGATCCCCTCTGTGCAGGGAAGTAGCACGCCTCCGTCACCACCTTGGGACACGCTGGGGGCACCGCCGGACCCCTGTTCTGGGGCTCCGCCTGGATGTCCACAAATGCGGAGGTCTGGTTGTGCATCTGGGGCACCCGGAGCCCGAAGCTCTGGGCAGGCTGATGAGAGGGCAGGGGGAATTCTGGAGCCTCGAGGGCCGCCTCCTCGGCCACCTTCTTAGCTTCTGGGTATCCAGGTGGGAACCAGCAGGGAGCTGTGGCTCGCAACATCTTGCTGCCTTCGGGAGCACCGGCCTGGCTCTGCTCCGCTCCCAACTGGCGGCTTCTTGCCTCCAGGGCCGCCTCCTCGGCCACCTTCTTAGCTTCTGGGTATCCAGGTGGGAACCAGCAGGGAGCTGTGGCTCGCAACATCTTGCTGCCTTCGGGAGCACCGGCCTGGCTCTGCTCCTCTCCCAACTGTCGGCTTCAATGAGTGCCGCGGCCGCCACCCGTCGCCTTTATAGACGCACAGGGCAGACTGGGTGGGACTTCTCCTTGATAGGTTGGTGCTTCCATCCAATCACACTGAGCCTCATCTTCTACCAGACTCCAGCTTGGGAATGCCTCAAGGGGTGCACTAATGGAATCAACTGGAACTCCTGGTTGCTAACCTTGGAGCTAGGTTGCTTTTCCTGAGTTAATTAACTGTCCCTGCAGGGCAGTCCTATAATGGCTACTGGAATTGGGCCACCTAGGATTCATTTCAGCGTCAGGGAGTTTGGTCAACTTGCTTGGGCCCACACAGCACCCCATGGAGCCAGGACTGGGCCAGCAGTCTGCTGCATGCTGCAGGGCAGGATCTCTCTGGGGTTGCGTTTCCCTCTTCTGTGCACTCCTCTGCTGCGGGCAAATTGAGGACAGGAAGTGGACCGCACCCACTTCTCTCCCACGACTTGGGCAATGTTCAACACAGGGGTTCTTCAAAAGGTTCATAGAAAATGCACATGGTGAAGAAACTATGCATGGGTTTCCACTGGTTTGCACTCAAATAAACTTGTCCGAACTTCTTATAACCTTTCTGAACTAGATCGAGTTTGAGGCACTGAGAAGGATGAGACATCCACTGAAAAGGACTCCTATCAGAGCAACATGAATTCCACGAAAATTGCAGCAAGAGCAAACATCAAATTTCTGGTGAAGCTTGGGTGGAAGAATGAAGAAATCATAGATGTTTCCACAAAAGCTTCTAAGGACACTACCCCAAAGAAATGAACTCTTTACGAATGTATAGCTTGTTTTAAGAAGAGGTGAGAAGATGTGGGAGATGAATCCTGCAGTGGCTGTGAAAACCACTGTGCCCAGATCAGCTGCAGTTACGACGAGAGCTATCAGTGGAAATTTTAAACAGGAGGGATCACGATCCTGACGCATCCCTCTGACAAATTGTAACCGGAAGTTGGAACATGGCTTTACCAATATGACCTCGAAGGCAAAGCATCATCAACGCGACGGCTACCGAGAGGTGGCAGTGGTCCTGTCAAAGGAAAAGGAGGCCAGTCAGGAGCCAACATCATGGCATCAGTGTTTTGGGACACTCAAGGCATTTTGCTTGTTGACTTTCTGAAGGGCCAAACATCTGCTTATTAGGAGAGTGTTCCGAGAAGCTTAGAGAAAGCTTTGGTAGAAACATGCTGGGAAAGTCTCACTAGATCCCTGTTCACCACCTCAGTGCTCTGCTCATTCCTCTCATCAAACAAGGGCAATTGTGTCAGTTTCAATGGGCAGTCCTTAGGAATGCACCTTACGGGCTGCTTTCATTCCTTCTAAATTCTTTTTGTTTCCTAATTATACAAAGTCTCCTTGCCTTGCTTGGAAAGATGAGAGAAAGTCTCCTTGCCTTGCTTGGACAGATGAGAGATGAGATCCTCCTCTTCTCTCCCAGGACAGAATGGTCAGACTTGAGTTTCCTTTCTCCTCACTCTTCTCCTCCTTGAGGGAGGTGCTGTGCCGGACAGACCTGCTCCCGTGTCTAGACACGGGTAGACTCGTTGAAGATCCTCACAGGCAATCCTCCTTGGGGTCAAAGGGGAAGGATTTATTTCTTCAGGGCTCAGTAGTCCTCATCCTTACGCGCACCTTCACCAGCCCAGGGCGGGGTAGCGGAGGGTGAAAGGGCGTGGCTCACAGCCCGTTTCTTCCGCTCGGGCGTCTCCTGGGAGGAACCCTTGTCCAGTGAGCGGGTCTTCGTCTCCACCAAATTCCCTAGGGGGACATTTCTGGCAGCCCTTCTTGTTCAGCAGCTTACGGGGTCAGGTGGACCTCTGCTAGGCACCAGCCTGAAGCCCTTACTCCATTTCAGCTATTTTGGCAGTTGCCTAGGTGACTTTTGAACCTCGTTACCCAGAACAGCCAACGGAGGAGGGGTGAGAAGAGTGGCCGTCTGGGTTTGCCGCATCGTGCTGCCTTACAGGAGTTGTGCAGTCTTCGGTTGTGTGATACTTCACCTGGCTGATTTCTGGGAATGCCTCCACAAATTCGCTAAATTCAGTAGCTTTTGCCTTCCAAGATTCACCTGGTTGGTGTGTTGCACCCATTCACTAGTCATTTACATTAGGTATATCTCTTAATGCTATCCCTCCCCCTCCCCCCGCCCATGACAGGCCCCGGTGTGTGATGTTCCCCTTTCTGTGTCCAAGCGTTCTCATACTTCAATTCCCACCTATGAATGAGAACATGCGGTGTTTGCTTTTTTTGTCCTTGCGATAGTTTGCTAAGAATGATGGTTTCCAGCTTCATCCGTGTCCCTCCAAAGGGGATGAACTCATGCTTTTTCATGGCTGCATAGTATTCCATGGTGTATTTGTGCCACATTTTCTTAATCCAGTCTATCATTGATGGACATCTGGGTTGGTTCCAAGTCTTTGCTACTGTGAATGGTGCCGCAATAAACATACGTCTGCGTGTGTCCTTTTAGCAGCATGATTTCTAATCCTATGGGTATATATACCCAGCAATGGGATGGCTGGGTCAAACGGTATTTCTATTTCGAGATCCTTGAGGATTCGCCACACTATCTTCCACTACCGTTGAACTAGTTTACAGTCCCACCAACAGTGTAAAAGTGTTCCTATTTGTCCACTACCTCTCCAGCACCTGTTGTTTCCTGACTTTTTAATGATCGCTATTCTAACTGGTGTGAGATGATATCTCATTGCGGATTTGATTTGCATTTCTCTGATGGCCAGTTTTGATGAGCATTTTTTCATGTGTCTGTTGGCTGCATAAATGTCTTCTTTTGAGAAGTGTCTCTTCATATCCTTCCCCCACTTGTTGATGGGCTTGTTTGGTTTTTCTTGTAACTCTGTTTGAGGTCTTAGTAGATTCTGGATATTAGCCTTTTGTCAGATGAGTAGATTGCAAAAATGTTCTCCCTTTCTGCAGGATGCCTGTTCACTCTCATGGGAGTTTCTTTAGCTATGCAGAACGTCTTTAGTGTAATTAGATGCTGTTTGTCAATGTTGGCTTTCGTTGCCATTGCTTTTGGCGTTTTAGACATGAGGTCCTTGCCCATGCCTTTGTCCTCAATGGTATTGGCTGGGTTTTCTCCTAGGGTTTGTATGGTTTAAGATCTAACATTTAAGTCTTTCATCTGTCTTGAATTAATTTTTGTACAAGGTGTAAGGAAGGGATCCGATTTCAGCTTTCGACATATGGCTAGCCTGTTTTCCCAGCACCATTTTTTTAAATAGGGAATCCTTTCCCCATTTCTTGTTTTTGTCAGGTTTGTCAAAGATCAGATGGTTGTAGATGTGTCGTATTATTTCTGAGGGCTCTATTCTGTTCCATTGGTCTACGGTAACCAAAACGGCAACCGATAGCATGCTCTTTGGTTACTGTAGCCTTCTACTGTAGCTTGAAGTCTTACAGCTTGATGCCTCCATCTTTGTTCTTTTGGCTTAGGATTATGTTGGCAGTGGGGGCCGTTTTGTGGTTCCATATGAGCTTTAAAGCAGTTTTTTCCAGTTCTGTGAAGAAAGTCATTGGTAGTTGGATGGGGATGGCATTGAATCTATAATTTACCTTGGGCAGTATGGCCATTTTCACGATATTGATTCTTCCAATCCGTGATGGTGGAATATTCTTCCATTTGTTTGTCTCCTCTTTTAGTTCGTGGAGCAATGCTTTGTAGTTCTCCTTGAAGAGGTCCTTCACATCCCTTGTTAGTTGGATTCCTAGGCATTTTATTCTCTTTGAAGCAATTGTGAATGGGAGCTCACTCATGATTTGGCTCTCTGTTTGCCTCTTATTGGTGTATAAGAATGCTTGTGATTTTTGCACCTCGATTTTGTATCCTGAGACTTTGCTGAAGTTGCTTATCAGCTTAAGGAGATTTTGGACTGAGACGATGGGGTTTTCTAAATATTCAATCATGTCATCTGCAAACAGGGACAATTTGACTTCCTCTTTTCCTAATTGATTTCTCTTTATTTCTTTCTCCTGCCTGATTGCCCTGGGCAGAAGTTCCAACACTATGTTGAATAGGAGTGGTGAGAGAGGGCATCCCTGTCTTGTGGCAGTTTGCAAAGGGAATGCTTCCACTTTTTGCCCATTCAGTATGATATTGGCTGTGGGTTTGCCCTAAATAGCCCGTATTATTTTGGGAGATGTCCCATCAATACCTAATTTATTGAGAGTTTTTGGCATGAAGGGCTGTTGAATTTTGTCGAAGGCCTTTTCTGCATCTGTTGAGATAATCACGTGGTTTCTGTCTTGGTCCTGATTATACGCCGGATTATGTTTATTGTTTTGCATATGTTGGACCAGCCTTGCATGTCAGGGATGAAGCCCACTTCATCATGATGGATAAGCTCTTTGATGTGCTGCTGGATTCGGTTTTCCAGTATTTTATGGAGGATTTTCCCATCGATGTTCCTCAGGGACATAGGCCTAAAATTCTCTTTTTGGGTTGTGTCTCTCTCAGGCTTTGGGATCAGGATGATGCCGGCCTCATGAAATGAGTGAGGGAGGATTCCCTCTTTTTCTGTTGATTGGAATAGTTTCAGAAGGCATGGTACCAGCTCCTCCTTGTCCTTCTGGTAGAATTCGGCTGTGAATCCGTCTGGTCCTGGAGTTTTATTGCTTGATAGGCTGTTAATTATTGCCTCAATTTCAGAGCCTGTTAGTGGTCTACTCAGGCATTCAACTTCTTCCTGGTTTACTCTGGGGAGGTTGTATGCGTCCAGGAATTTATCCATTTCTTCTAGATTTTCTAGTTCATTAGCTTAGAGGTGCTGATAGTATTGTCTGATGGTAGTTTGTATTTCTGTGGGATCGGTGGTGATATCCCCTTTATCATTTTTTACTGCATCTGTTTGATTCTTCTTTCTTTTCTTCTTTCTTAGTCTTGCTAGTGCTCTATCAATTTTGTTGATCACTGCAAAAAATCCGCTCCTGGATTCATTGATTTGTTGAAGGGTTTATTGTGTCTCTATCTCCATCAGTTCTGCTCGGATCTTAGTTATTTCTTGCCTTCTGCTAGTTTTTGAATGTGTTTGCTCTTGCTTCTCTCATTCTTTTAATGGTGATGTTAGGGTATGCATTTTTGATTTTTCCTGCTTTCTCTCGTGGGCAATTAGTGCTATAAATTTCCCTCTACACACTGCTTTAAATGTGACGCAGAGATTCTGGTATGTTGTGCCTTTGTTTTCATTGGTTTCAGAGAATATCTTTCTTTCTCCCTTCATTTCGTTATGTACCCAGTACTCATTAAGGAGCAGGGTGTCCGGTTTTCATGCAGTTGAGCGGTTCTGAGTGAGTTTCTTTATCCTGAGGTCTACTTTGATTGCAATGTGGTCTGAGAGACCGTTTGTAGTAATTTCTGTTATTTTACATTTACTGAGGAGTGCTTTACTTCCAACTATGTGGTCAATGTGGAAATAAGTGTGATGTGGTGCTGAGAAGCATGTATATTCTGTCGATTTGGTGTGGAGCGTTCTGTAGATGTCTCCTAGGTCCGCTTGGTGCAGAGCTGAGTTCAATTCCTGGATATCCTTTTTAGATTTCTGTCTCGTTGGTCTGTCTAATGTTTACAGAGGGCTGTTAAAGTTTCCCATGATTATGATGTGGGAGTCTAAGTCTCTTTTGATCACACTTTAAAGATCAAAAGGTAGAAGCGCAAAGACATTATCTGTGCAATATTAGAAACCTAGTAAGTGGTGGAATTTGGCCTTGAACCCAGATATCTAACTCCAGAGCCTAAGTGCTTCACCCACCTCACTGTGGTGCCTCTCGAGAAAAACAGGTAAGCACACATTCAGAAAGCTGGTGGGCCGGGGGGCTGGCCTTGTACTCAGAGGCCATGGAAGTCCCACGTGGGGTGGCTAGTGGTGTATGGACAGAGGTCTCGGATGGGCAGAGGGATGTGGACAGGCGCGAGGGGGCGCGGCAGGGACTCGGGGGACTGGGAGTGGCGGCTCGGTGCTGCGGGAGGCGATTAGTGGAAGGACAGAGGTCTGGGAAGGGCAGAGGGATGGGGACAGGCCCGAGGGTCCGCGGCAGGGATTCCGGGGGACTGGGAGTGGCCGGTTGGGGTTACTCTTGGCTTTTTGCCCTCTCCTGCCGTCGACTGCTCCGGTTTCTTTGGCCTTGCGGCGAGGTGGACAGGGTGAGCTCTCAGGACTGATGGCGGTTGTGGAAGGGGCCTGGGGCCAAGGACAGGCCAGGGCGGCGGGAGAGGCGGACCGGTGGCGTGGCTGGATCTGGGCGCGCTGTCGGACCTTCCACATCACCAGCTGCAGGCAGGCGTTTGCGTCCTCGCTGGAGTTGTGGCCGTCCTGGCTGTCCTGGATGATCTGTCCCAGGTAGTCGGCCGCGAGATTCCTGAGGGAACGCTTGTAGGGGAAACCCAGGTAGTGCGGGAAGAGCACGGCCGTGTCCACCACGGTGCTGTGGATGAGCTTCAGGGCCAGCAGATCGCTCTCCAGGCTGTGCCCGATGAGGATGGTTTGGGCGCTGAAAAAGCTCAGCAGGATGGCTTGCACTTGGGGCAAGGTGATGCTCGTCTTGGCGACGTCGGCCTCGGTGACTCCGGAAAACCTGGTGTTGTAGTCCACGATCTCGTTGTCGGGCTTGACGAAGGTGTCGTACACCACTCGCATGTCGGCGTCCACCACGGTGACGCGGGTCAGCTCTAGGCCATGCGTGGTGTAGCACATCTCACAGTCCAAGGCGTAGATTCCTGGATAAGCGTCTCTGGACAACTCTTTCTTGAAGGTCTCCACGAAGCCATCGAGGCTGTCCTTGCGGCCGTCCCGCACGTGCTGCTTTGCCACCTGGCAGCCCACAGAGCCAGGAGCAGCTGCACAGCAGGTGTACTGGCTAACCCGGCCTCCAGCCACCTGGCTCGAGCGGACCCGCCCCCAGTGATAATAACACAACTGGTCGCGTACACAGCGGCCCGAGGAGGACACCAGGTACTCGGTGCCACAACGGCAGCAGACCCTGCAGGAGGATTCGCCGGGCCCCTTCCCCTGGCCAGTGAAGAGGACGGCGCCTCCGGGCCGCTCGGGTTGCGGGAAGGGGTAGCCGTTCTCCTCGAGCTGGTCCTGGCTGAGCAGGAACTCCTGGAGGCGGCTGTACAGGGCGGCCCTGCTGAGGCCCGGCATGGAGCTGGGGGTCAGGCCCTTCAGTCTCTTGAGGGTGTTCAGGACCACGTTCAGGTACCTGTTCTTGTTGGGGCTGCAGTCGTAGGCCACCTTCTCCTCGTTCAGCGCCTTCTCCTCGGCCTCCTGCTTGGAGGCGCAGAACTTGAGACACTCTTCGGTGAACAGTTGGAGATAGCCTCGGCGGAGGACGGTGGGGACTTGGCACCCAGACCTTCGGAGGACAATAGGTTTCTTCAAACTCGGTAAGGATGGACGACGGACGATTCGCTTAGAGCTGATGGTGGTGGTGGTCTTGCATGCCATCCCTGACCTGTTGCGCGTCTTCCCTGGCTGTCTGCCGACCTTGGAGCCACTGGAGCGTTGGCTGCTGCTGGCCACGCGGGTTCTCTTGGCATCTGTGCAACCTGTGACCAAGCAAGGGCTGGAAGACTGGGCGATCGTCTTCCTCTTCCTGGGGGCTGAGATGCGGACTCCCGAGGGCCTCTCTGTCAGCCTTGGGGCGGCTGGCAAGCAGCAGGCCGATCCCCTCTGTGCAGGGAAGTAGCACGCCTCCGTCACCACCTTGGGACACGCTGGGGGCACCGCCGGACCCCTGTTCTGGGGCTCCGCCTGGATGTCCACAAATGCGGAGGCCTGGTTGTGCATCTGGGGCACCCGGAGCCCGAAGCTCTGGGCAGACTGATGAGAGGGCAGGGGGAATTCTGGAGCCGCGAGGGCCGCCTCCACGGCCACCTTCTTAGCTTCTGGGTATCCAGGTGGGAACCAGCAGGGAGCTGTGGCTCGCAACATCTTGCTGCCTTCGGGAGCACCGGCCTGGCTCTGCTCCGCTCCCAACTGGCGGCTTCTTGCCTCCAGGGCCGCCTCCTCGGCCACCTTCTTAGCTTCTGGGTATCCAGGTGGGAACCAGCAGGGAGCTGTGGCTCGCAACATCTTGCTGCCTTCGGGAGCACCGGCCTGGCTCTGCTCCTCTCCCAACTGGCGGCTTCAATGAGTGCCGCGGCCGCCACCCGTCGCCTTTATAGACGCACAGGGCAGAGTGGGTGGGACTTCTCCTTGATAGGTTGCTGCTTCCATCCAATCACACTGAGCCTCATCTTCCACCAGACTCCAGCTTGGGAATGCCTCGAGGGGTGCACTAATGGAATCAACTGGAACTCCTGGTTGCTAACCTTGGAGCTAGGTTGCTTTTCCTGAGTTAATTAACTGTCCCTGCAGGGCAGTCCTATAATGGCTACTGGAATTGGGCCACCTAGGATTCATTTCAGCGTCAGGGAGTTTGGTCAACTTGCTTGGGCCCACACAGCACCCCATGGAGCCAGGACTGGGCCAGCAGTCTGCTGCATGCTGCAGGGCAGGATCTCTCTGGGGTTGCGTTTCCCTGCTCTCTGCACTCCTCCGCTGCGGGCAAATTGAGGACAGGAAGTGGACCGCACCCACTTCTCTCCCACGACTTGGGCAATGTTCAACACAGGGGTTCTTCAAAAGGTTCATAGAAAATGCACATGGTGAAGAAACTATGCATGGGTTTCCACTGGTTTGCACTCAAATAAACTTGTCCGAACTTCTTATAACCTTTCTGAACTAGATCGAGTTTGAGGCACTGAGAAGGATGAGACATCCACTGAAAAGGACTCCTATCAGAGCAACATGAATTCCACGAAAATTGCAGCAAGAGCAAACATCAAATTTCTGGTGAAGCTTGGGTGGAAGAATGAAGAAATCATTGATGTTTTCACAAAAGCTTCTAAGGACACTACCCCAAAGAAATGAACTCTTTACGAATGTATAGCTTGTTTCAAGAAGAGGTGAGAAGATGTGGGAGATGAATCCTGCAGTGGCTGTGAAAACCACTGTGCCCAGATCAGCTGCAGTTACGACGAGAGCTATCAGTGGAAATTTTAAACAGGAGGGATCACGATCCTGACGCATCCCTCTGACAAATTGTAACCGGAAGTTGGAACATGGCTTTACCAATATGACCTCGAAGGCAAAGCATCATCAAAGCGACGGCTACCGAGAGGTGGCAGTGGTCCAGTCAAAGGAAAAGGAGGCCAGTCAGGAGCCAACATCATGGCATCAGTGTTTTGGGACACTCAAGGCATTTTGCTTGTTGACTTTCTGAAGGGCCAAACATCTGCTTATTAGGAGAGTGTTCCGAGAAGCTTAGAGAAAGCTTTGGTAGAAACATGCTGGGAAAGTCTCACTAGATCCCTGTTCACCACCTCAGTGCTCTGCTCATTCCTCTCATTAAACAAGGGCAATTGTGTCAGTTTCAATGGGCAGTCCTTAGGAATGCACCTTACGGGCTGCTTTCATTCCTTCTAAATTCTTTTTGTTTCCTAATTATACAAAGTCTCCTTGCCTTGCTTGGAAAGATGAGAGAAAGTCTCCTTGCCTTGCTTGGACAGATGAGAGATGAGATCCTCCTCTTCTCTCCCAGGACAGAATGGTCAGACTTGAGTTTCCTTTCTCCTCACTCTTCTCCTCCTTGAGGGAGGTGCTGTGCCGGACAGACCTGCTCCCGTGTCTAGACACGGGTAGACTCGTTGAAGATCCTCACAGGCAATCCTCCTTGGGGTCAAAGGGGAAGGATTTATTTCTTCAGGGCTCAGTAGTCCTCATCCTTACGCGCACCTTCACCAGCCCAGGGCGGGGTAGCGGAGGGTGAAAGGGCGTGGCTCACAGCCCGTTTCTTCCGCTCGGGCGTCTCCTGGGAGGAACCCTTGTCCAGTGAGCGGGTCTTCGTCTCCACCAAATTCCCTAGGGGGACATTTCTGGCAGCCCTTCTTGTTCAGCAGCTTACGGGGGTCAGGTGGACCTCTGCTAGTCACCAGCCTGAAGCCCTTACTCCATTTCAGGTATTTTGGCAGTTGCCTAGGTGACTTTTGAACCTCATTACCCAGAACAGCCAACGGAGGAGGGGTGAGAAGAGTGGCCGTCTGGGTTTGCCGCATCGTGCTGCCTTACAGGAGTTGTGCAGTCTTCGGTTGTGTGATACTTCACCTGGCTGATTTCTGGGAATGCCTCCACAAATTCGCTAAATTCAGTAGCTTTTGCCTTCCAAGATTCACCTGGTTGGTGTGTTGCACCCATTCACTAGTCATTTACATTAGGTATATCTCTTAATGCTATAGCTCCCCCTCCCCCCGCCCATGACAGGCCCCGGTGTGTGATGTTCCCCTTTCTGTGTCCAAGCGTTCTCATACTTCAATTCCCACCTATGAATGAGAACATGCGGTGTTTGTTTTTTTTGTCCTTGCGATAGTTTGCTAAGAATGATGGTTTCCAGCTTCATCCGTGTCCCTCCAAAGGGGATGAACTCATGCTTTTTCATGGCTGCATAGTATTCCATGGTGTATTTGTGCCACATTTTCTTAATCCAGTCTATCATTGATGGACATCTGGGTTGGTTCCAAGTCTTTGCTACTGTGAATGGTGCCGCAATAAACATACGTCTGCGTGTGTCCTTTCAGAAGCATGAATTCTAATCCTATGGGTATATATACCCAGCAATGGGATGGCTGGGTCAAACGGTATTTCTATTTCGAGATCCTTGAGGATTCGCCACACTATCTTCCACTACCGTTGAACTAGTTTACAGTCCCACCAACAGTGTAAAAGTGTTCCTATTTGTCCACTACCTCTCCAGCACCTGTTGTTTCCTGACTTTTTAATGATCGCTATTCTAACTGGTGTGAGATGATATCTCATTGCGGATTTGATTTGCATTTCTCTGATGGCCAGTTTTGATGAGCATTTTTTCATGTGTCTGTTGGCTGCATAAATGTCTTCTTTTGAGAAGTGTCTCTTCATATCCTTCCCCCACTTGTTGATGGGCTTGTTTGGTTTTTCTTGTAACTCTGTTTGAGGTCTTAGTAGATTCTGGATATTAGCCTTTTGTCAGATGAGTAGATTGCAAAAATTTTCTCCCTTTCTGCAGGATGCCTGTTCACTCTCATGGGAGTTTCTTTAGCTATGCAGAACGTCTTTAGTGTAATTAGATGCTGTTTGTCAATGTTGGCTTTCGTTGCCATTGCTTTTGGCGTTTTAGACATGAGGTCCTTGCCCATGCCTTTGTCCTCAATGGTATTGGCTGGGTTTTCTCCTAGGGTTTGTATGGTTTAAGATCTAACATTTAAGTCTTTCATCTGTCTTGAATTAATTTTTGTACAAGGTGTAAGGAAGGGATCCGATTTCAGCTTTCGACATATGGCTAGCCTGTTTTCCCAGCACCATTTTTTTAAATAGGGAATCCTTTCCCCATTTCTTGTTTTTGTCAGGTTTGTCAAAGATCAGATGGTTGTAGATGTGTCGTATTATTTCTGAGGGCTCTATTCTGTTCCATTGGTCTACGGTAACCAAAACGGCAACCGATAGCATGCTCTTTGGTTACTGTAGCCTTCTACTGTAGCTTGAAGTCGGACAGCTTGATGCCTCCATCTTTGTTCTTTTGGCTTAGGATTATGTTGGCAGTGGGGGCCGTTTTGTGGTTCCATATGAGCTTTAAAGCAGTTTTTTCCAGTTCTGTGAAGAAAGTCATTGGTAGTTGGATGGGGATGGCATTGAATCTATAATTTACCTTGGGCAGTATGGCCATTTTCACGATATTGATTCTTCCAATCCGTGATGGTGGAATATTCTTCCATTTGTTTGTCTCCTCTTTTAGTTCGTGGAGCAATGCTTTGTAGTTCTCCTTGAAGAGGTCCTTCACATCCCTTGTTAGTTGGATTCCTAGGCATTTTATTCTCTTTGAAGCAATTGTGAATGGGAGCTCACTCATGATTTGGCTCTCTGTTTGCCTCTTATTGGTGTATAAGAATGCTTGTGATTTTTGCACCTCGATTTTGTATCCTGAGACTTTGCTGAAGTTGCTTATCAGCTTAAGGAGATTTTGGACTGAGACGATGGGGTTTTCTAAATATTCAATCATGTCATCTGCAAACAGGGACAATTTGACTTCCTCTTTTCCTAATTCATTTCTCTTTATTTCTTTCTCCTGCCTGATTGCCCTGGGCAGAAGTTCCAACACTATGTTGAATAGGAGTGGTGAGAGAGGGCATCCCTGTCTTGTGGCAGTTTGCAAAGGGAATGCTTCCACTTTTTGCCCATTCAGTATGATATTGGCTGTGGGTTTGCCCTAAATAGCCCGTATTATTTTGGGAGATGTCCCATCAATACCTAATTTATTGAGAGTTTTTGGCATGAAGGGCTGTTGAATTTTGTCGAAGGCCTTTTCTGCATCTGTTGAGATAATCACGTGGTTTCTGTCTTTGGTTCTGATTATATGCCGGATTATGTTTATTGTTTTGCATATGTTGGACCAGCCTTGCATGTCAGGGATGAAGCCCACTTCATCATGATGGATAAGCTCTTTGATGTGCTGCTGGATTCGGTTTTCCAGTATTTTATGGAGGATTTTCCCATCGATGTTCCTCAGTGACATAGGCCTAAAATTCTCTTTTTGGGTTGTGTCTCTCTCAGGCTGTGGGATCAGGATGATGCCGGCCTCATGAAATGAGTGAGGGAGGATTCCCTCTTTTTCTGTTGATTGGAATAGTTTCAGAAGGCATGGTACCAGCTCCTCCTTGTCCTTCTGGTAGAATTCGGCTGTGAATCCGTCTGGTCCTGGAGTTTTATTGCTTGATAGGCTGTTAATTATTGCCTCAATTTCAGAGCCTGTTAGTGGTCTACTCAGGCATTCAACTTCTTCCTGGTTTACTCTGGGGAGGTTGTATGCGTCCAGGAATTTATCCATTTCTTCTAGATTTTCTAGTTCATTAGCTTAGAGGTGCTGATAGTATTGTCTGATGGTAGTTTGTATTTCTGTGGGATCCGTGGTGATATCCCCTTTATCATTTTTTACTGCATCTGTTTGATTCTTCTTTCTTTTCTTCTTTCTTAGTCTTGCTAGTGCTCTATCAATTTTGTTGATCACTGCAAAAAACCCGCTCCTGGATTCATTGATTTGTTGAAGGGTTTATTGTGTCTCTATCTCCATCAGTTCTGCTCGGATCTTAGTTATTTCTTGCCTTCTGCTAGTTTTTGAATGTGTTTGCTCTTGCTTCTCTCATTCTTTTAATGGTGATGTTAGGGTATGCATTTTTGATTTTTCCAGCTTTCTCTCGTGGGCAATTAGTGCTATAAATTTCCCTCTACACACTGCTTTAAATGTGACGCAGAGATTCTGGTATGTTGTGCCTTTGTTTTCATTGGTTTCAGAGAATATCTTTCTTTCTCCCTTCATTTCGTTATGTACCCAGTACTCATTAAGGAGCAGGGTGTCCGGTTTCCATGCAGTTGAGCGGTTTTGAGTGAGTTTCTTTATCCTGAGGTCTACTTTGATTGCAATGTGGTCTGAGAGACCGTTTGTAGTAATTTCTGTTATTTTACATTTACTGAGGAGTGCTTTACTTCCAACTATGTGGTCAATGTGGAAATAAGTGTGATGTGGTGCTGAGAAGCATGTATATTCTGTCGATTTGGTGTGGAGCGTTCTGTAGATGTCTCCTAGGTCCGCTTGGTGCAGAGCTGAGTTCAATTCCTGGATATCCTTTTTAGATTTCTGTCTCGTTGGTCTGTCTAATGTTTACAGAGGGCTGTTAAAGTTTCCCATGATTATGATGTGGGAGTCTAAGTCTCTTTTGATCACACTTTAAAGATCAAAAGGTAGAAGCGCAAAGACATTATCTGTGCAATATTAGAAACCTAGTAAGTGGTGGAATTTGGCCTTGAACCCAGATATCTAACTCCAGAGCCTAAGTGCTTCACCCATCTCACTGTGGTGCCTCTCGAGAAAAACAGGTAAGCACACATTCAGAAAGCTGGTGGGCCGGGGGGCTGGCCTTGTACTCAGAGGCCATGGAAGTCCCACGTGGGGTGGCTAGTGGTGTAAGGACAGAGGTCTCGGATGGGCAGAGGGATGTGGACAGGCGCGAGGGGGCGCGGCAGGGACTCGGGGGACTGGGAGTGGCGGCTCGGTGCTGCGGGAGGCGATTAGTGGAAGGACAGAGGTCTGGGAAGGGCAGAGGGATGGGGACAGGCCCGAGGGTCCGCGGCAGGGATTCCGGGGGACTGGGAGTGGCCGGTTGGGGTTACTCTTGGCTTTTTGCCCTCTCCTGCCGTCGACTGCTCCGGTTTCTTTGGCCTTGCGGCGAGGTGGACAGGGTGAGCTCTCGGGACTGATGGCGGTTGTGGAAGGGGCCTGGGGCCAAGGACAGGCCAGGGCGGCGGGAGAGGCGGACCGGTGGCGTGGCTGGATCTGGGCGCGCTGTCGGACCTTCCACATCACCAGCTGCAGGCAGGCGTTTGCGTCCTCGCTGGAGTTGTGGCCGTCCTGGCTGTCCTGGATGATCTGTCCCAGGTAGTCGGCCGCGAGATTCCTGAGGGAACGCTTGTAGGGGAAACCCAGGTAGTGCGGGAAGAGCACGGCCGTGTCCACCACGGTGCTGTGGATGAGCTTCAGGGCCAGCAGATCGCTCTCCAGGCTGTGCCCGATGAGGATGGTTTGGGCGCTGAAAAAGCTCAGCAGGATGGCTTGCACTTGGGGCAAGGTGATGCTCGTCTTGGCGACGTCGGCCTCGGTGACTCCGGAAAACCTGGTGTTGTAGTCCACGATCTCGTTGTCGGGCTTGACGAAGGTGTCGTACACCACTCGCATGTCGGCGTCCACCACGGTGACGCGGGTCAGCTCTAGGCCATGCGTGGTGTAGCACATCTCACAGTCCAAGGCGTAGATTCCTGGATAAGCGTCTCTGGACAACTCTTTCTTGAAGGTCTCCACGAAGCCATCGAGGCTGTCCTTGCGGCCGTCCCGCACGTGCTGCTTTGCCACCTGGCAGCCCACAGAGCCAGGAGCAGCTGCACAGCAGGTGTACTGGCTAACCCGGCCTCCAGCCACCTGGCTCGAGCGGACCCGCCCCCAGTGATAATAACACAACTGGTCGCGTACACAGCGGCCCGAGGAGGACACCAGGTACTCGGTGCCACAACGGCAGCAGACCCTGCAGGAGGAGTCGCCGGGCCCCTTCCCCTGGCCAGTGAAGAGGACGGCGCCTCCGGGCCGCTCGGGGTGCGGGAAGGGGTAGCCGTTCTCCTCGAGCTGGTCCTGGCTGAGCAGGAACTCCTGGAGGCGGCTGTACAGGGCGGCCCTGCTGAGGCCCGGCATGGAGCTGGGGGTCAGGCCCTTCAGTCTCTTGAGGGTGTTCAGGACCACGTTCAGGTACCTGTTCTTGTTGGGGCTGCAGTCGTAGGCCACCTTCTCCTCGTTCAGCGCCTTCTCCTCGGCCTCCTGCTTGGAGGCGCAGAACTTGAGACACTCATCGGTGAACAGTTGGAGATAGCCTCGGCGGAGGACGGTGGGGACTTGGCACCCAGACCTTCGGAGGACAATAGGTTTCTTCAAACTCGGTAAGGATGGACGACGGACGATTCGCTTAGAGCTGATGGTGGTGGTGGTCTTGCATGCCATCCCTGACCTGTTGCGCGTCTTCCCTGGCTGTCTGCCGACCTTGGAGCCACTGGAGCGTTGGCTGCTGCTGGCCACGCGGGTTCTCTTGGCATCTGTGGGACCTGTGACCAAGCAAGGGCTGGAAGACTGGGCGATCGTCTTCCTCTTCCTGGGGGCTGAGATGCGGACTCCCGAGGGCCTCTCTGTCAGCCTTGGGGCGGCTGGCAAGCAGCAGGCCGATCCCCTCTGTGCAGGGAAGTAGCACGCCTCCGTCACCACCTTGGGACACGCTGGGGGCACCGCCGGACCCCTGTTCTGGGGCTCCGCCTGGATGTCCACAAATGCGGAGGCCTGGTTGTGCATCTGGGGCACCCGGAGCCCGAAGCTCTGGGCAGGCTGATGAGAGGGCAGGGGGAATTCTGGAGCCTCGAGGGCCGCCTCCTCGGCCACCTTCTTAGCTTCTGGGTATCCAGGTGGGAACCAGCAGGGAGCTGTGGCTCGCAACATCTTGCTGCCTTCGGGAGCACCGGCCTGGCTCTGCTCCACTCCCAACTGGCGGCTTCTTGCCTCCAGGGCCGCCTCCTCGGCCACCTTCTTAGCTTCTGGGTATCCAGGTGGGAACCAGCAGGGAGCTGTGGCTCGCAACATCTTGCTGCCTTCGGGAGCACCGGCCTGGCTCTGCTCCGCTCCCAACTGGCGGCTTCTTGCCTCCAGGGCCGCCTCCTCGGCCACCTTCTTAGCTTCTGGGTATCCAGGTGGGAACCAGCAGGGAGCTGTGGCTCGCAACATCTTGCTGCCTTCGGGAGCACCGGCCTGGCTCTGCTCCTCTCCCAACTGGCGGCTTCAATGAGTGCCGCGGCCGCCACCCGTCGCCTTTATAGACGCACAGGGCAGAGTGGGTGGGACTTCTCCTTGATAGGTTGGTGCTTCCATCCAATCACACTGAGCCTCATCTTCCACCAGACTCCAGCTTGGGAATGCCTCAAGGGGTGCACTAATGGAATCAACTGGAACTCCTGGTTGCTAACCTTGGAGCTAGGTTGCTTTTCCTGAGTTAATTAACTGTCCCTGCAGGGCAGTCCTATAATGGCTACTGGAATTGGGCCACCTAGGATTCATTTCAGCGTCAGGGAGTTTGGTCAACTTGCTTGGGCCCACACAGCACCCCATGGAGCCAGGACTGGGCCAGCAGTCTGCTGCATGCTGCAGGGCAGGATCTCTCTGGGGTTGCGTTTCCCTGCTCTCTGCACTCCTCCGCTGCGGGCAAATTGAGGACAGGAAGTGGACCGCACCCACTTCTCTCCCACGACTTGGGCAATGTTCAACACAGGGGTTCTTCAAAAGGTTCATAGAAAATGCACATGGTGAAGAAACTATGCATGGGTTTCCACTGGTTTGCACTCAAATAAACTTGTCCGAACTTCTTATAACCTTTCTGAACTAGATCGAGTTTGAGGCACTGAGAAGGATGAGACATCCACTGAAAAGGACTCCTATCAGAGCAACATGAATTCCACGAAAATTGCAGCAAGAGCAAACATCAAATTTCTGGTGAAGCTTGGGTGGAAGAATGAAGAAATCATTGATGTTTTCACAAAAGCTTCTAAGGACACTACCCCAAAGAAATGAACTCTTTACGAATGTATAGCTTGTTTCAAGAAGAGGTGAGAAGATGTGGGAGATGAATCCTGCAGTGGCTGTGAAAACCACTGTGCCCAGATCAGCTGCAGTTACGACGAGAGCTATCAGTGGAAATTTTAAACAGGAGGGATCACGATCCTGACGCATCCCTCTGACAAATTGTAACCGGAAGTTGGAACATGGCTTTACCAATATGACCTCGAAGGCAAAGCATCATCAAAGCGACGGCTACCGAGAGGTGGCAGTGGTCCAGTCAAAGGAAAAGGAGGCCAGTCAGGAGCCAACATCATGGCATCAGTGTTTTGGGACACTCAAGGCATTTTGCTTGTTGACTTTCTGAAGGGCCAAACATCTGCTTATTAGGAGAGTGTTCCGAGAAGCTTAGAGAAAGCTTTGGTAGAAACATGCTGGGAAAGTCTCACTAGATCCCTGTTCACCACCTCAGTGCTCTGCTCATTCCTCTCATCAAACAAGGGCAATTGTGTCAGTTTCAATGGGCAGTCCTTAGGAATGCACCTTACGGGCTGCTTTCATTCCTTCTAAATTCTTTTTGTTTCCTAATTATACAAAGTCTCCTTGCCTTGCTTGGAAAGATGAGAGAAAGCCTCCTTGCCTTGCTTGGACAGATGAGAGATGAGATCCTCCTCTTCTCTCCCAGGACAGAATGGTCAGACTTGAGTTTCCTTTCTCCTCACTCTTCTCCTCCTTGAGGGAGGTGCTGTGCCGGACAGACCTGCTCCCGTGTCTAGACACGGGTAGACTCGTTGAAGATCCTCACAGGCAATCCTCCTTGGGGTCAAAGGGGAAGGATTTATTTCTTCAGGGCTCAGTAGTCCTCATCCTTACGCGCGCCTTCACCAGCCCAGGGCGGGGTAGTGGAGGGTGAAAGGGCGTGGCTCACAGCCCGTTTCTTCCGCTCGGGCGTCTCCTGGGAGGAACCCTTGTCCAGTGAGCGGGTCTTCGTCTCCACCAAATTCCCTAGGGGGACATTTCTGGCAGCCCTTCTTGTTCAGCAGCTTACGGGGGTCAGGTGGACCTCTGCTAGGCACCAGCCTGAAGCCCTTACTCCATTTCAGCTATTTTGGCAGTTGCCTAGGTGACTTTTGAACCTCATTACCCAGAACAGCCAACGGAGGAGGTGTGAGAAGAGTGGCCGTCTGGGTTTGCCGCATCGTGCTGCCTTAGAGGAGTTGTGCAGTCTTCGGTTGTGTGATACTTCACCTGGCTGATTTCTGGGAATGCCTCCACAAATTCGCTAAATTCAGTAGCTTTTGCCTTCCAAGATTCACCTGGTTGGTGTGTTGCACCCATTCACTAGTCATTTACATTAGGTATATCTCTTAATGCTATCCCTCCCCCTCCCCCCGCCCATGACAGGCCCCGGTGTGTGATGTTCCCCTTTCTGTGTCCAAGCGTTCTCATACTTCAATTCCCACCTATGAATGAGAACATGCGGTGTTTGCTTTTTTTGTCCTTGCGATAGTTTGCTACTAATGATGGTTTCCAGCTTCATCCGTGTCCCTCCAAAGGGGATGAACTCATGCTTTTTCATGGCTGCATAGTATTCCATGGTGTATTTGTGCCACATTTTCTTAATCCAGTCTATCATTGATGGACATCTGGGTTGGTTCCAAGTCTTTGCTACTGTGAATGGTGCCGCAATAAACATACGTCTGCGTGTGTCCTTTTAGCAGCATGATTTCTAATCCTATGGGTATATATACCCAGCAATGGGATGGCTGGGTCAAATGGTATTTCTATTTCGAGATCCTTGAGGATTCGCCACACTATCTTCCACTACCGTTGAACTAGTTTACAGTCCCACCAACAGTGTAAAAGTGTTCCTATTTGTCCACTACCTCTCCAGCACCTGTTTTTTCCTGACTTTTTAATGATCGCTATTCTAACTGGTGTGAGATGATATCTCATTGCGGATTTGATTTGCATTTCTCTGATGGCCAGTTTTGATGAGCATTTTTTCATGTGTCTGTTGGCTGCATAAATGTCTTCTTTTGAGAAGTGTCTCTTCATATCCTTCCCCCACTTGTTGATGGGCTTGTTTGGTTTTTCTTGTAACTCTGTTTGAGGTCTTAGTAGATTCTGGATATTAGCCTTTTGTCAGATGAGTAGATTGCAAAAATTTTCTCCCTTTCTGCAGGATGCCTGTTCACTCTCATGGGAGTTTCTTTAGCTATGCAGAACGTCTTTAGTGTAATTAGATGCTGTTTGTCAATGTTGGCTTTCGTTGCCATTGCTTTTGGCGTTTTAGACATGAGGTCCTTGCCCATGCCTTTGTCCTCAATGGTATTGGCTGGGTTTTCTCCTAGGGTTTGTATGGTTTAAGATCTAACATTTAAGTCTTTCATCTGTCTTGAATTAATTTTTGTACAAGGTGTAAGGAAGGGATCCGATTTCAGCTTTCGACATATGGCTAGCCTGTTTTCCCAGCACCATTTTTTTAAATAGGGAATCCTTTCCCCATTTCTTGTTTTTGTCAGGTTTGTCAAAGATCAGATGGTTGTAGATGTGTCGTATTATTTCTGAGGGCTCTATTCTGTTCCATTGGTCTACGGTAACCAAAACGGCAACCGATAGCATGCTCTTTGGTTACTGTAGCCTTCTACTGTAGCTTGAAGTCGGACAGCTTGATGCCTCCATCTTTGTTCTTTTGGCTTAGGATTATGTTGGCAGTGGGGGCCGTTTTGTGGTTCCATATGAGCTTTAAAGCAGTTTTTTCCAGTTCTGTGAAGAAAGTCATTGGTAGTTTGATGGGGATGGCATTGAATCTATAATTTACCTTGGGCAGTATGGCCATTTTCACGATATTGATTCTTCCAATCCGTGATGGTGGAATATTCTTCCATTTGTTTGTCTCCTCTTTTAGTTCGTGGAGCAATGCTTTGTAGTTCTCCTTGAAGAGGTCCTTCACATCCCTTGTTAGTTGGATTCCTAGGCATTTTATTCTCTTTGAAGCAATTGTGAATGGGAGCTCACTCATGATTTGGCTCTCTGTTTGCCTCTTATTGGTGTATAAGAATGCTTGTGATTTTTGCACCTCGATTTTGTATCCTGAGACTTTGCTGAAGTTGCTTATCAGCTTAAGGAGATTTTGGACTGAGACGATGGGGTTTTCTAAATATTCAATCATGTCATCTGCAAACAGGGACAATTTGACTTCCTCTTTTCCTAATTGATTTCTCTTTATTTCTTTCTCCTCCCTGATTGCCCTGGGCAGAAGTTCCAACACTATGTTGAATAGGAGTGGTGAGAGAGGGCATCCCTGTCTTGTGGCAGTTTGCAAAGGGAATGCTTCCACTTTTTGCCCATTCAGTATGATATTGTCTGTGGGTTTGCCCTAAATAGCCCGTATTATTTTGGGAGATGTCCCATCAATACCTAATTTATTGAGAGTTTTTGGCATGAAGGGCTGTTGAATTTTGTCGAAGGCCTTTTCTGCATCTGTTGAGATAATCACGTGGTTTCTGTCTTTGGTCCTGATTATACGCTGGATTATGTTTATTGTTTTGCATATGTTGGACCAGCCTTGCATGTCAGGGATGAAGCCCACTTCATCATGATGGATAAGCTCTTTGATGTGCTGCTGGATTCGGTTTTCCAGTATTTTATGGAGGATTTTCCCATCGATGTTCCTCAGGGACATAGGCCTAAAATTCTCTTTTTGGGTTGTGTCTCTCTCAGGCTTTGGGATCAGGATGATGCCGGCCTCATGAAATGAGTGAGGGAGGATTCCCTCTTTTTCTGTTGATTGGAATAGTTTCAGAAGGCATGGTACCAGCTCCTCCTTGTCCTTCTGGTAGAATTCGGCTGTGAATCCGTCTGGTCCTGGAGTTTTATTGCTTGATAGGCTGTTAATTATTGCCTCAATTTCAGAGCCTGTTAGTGGTCTACTCAGGCATTCAACTTCTTCCTGGTTTACTCTGGGGAGGTTGTATGCGTCCAGGAATTTATCCATTTCTTCTAGATTTTCTAGTTCATTAGCTTAGAGGTGCTGATAGTATTGTCTGATGGTAGTTTGTATTTCTGTGGGATCGGTGGTGATATCCCCTTTATCATTTTTTACTGCATCTGTTTGATTCTTCTTTCTTTTCTTCTTTCTTAGTCTTGCTAGTGCTCTATCAATTTTGTTGATCACTGCAAAAAACCCGCTCCTGGATTCATTGATTTGTTGAAGGGTTTATTGTGTCTCTATCTCCATCAGTTCTGCTCGGATCTTAGTTATTTCTTGCCTTCTGCTAGTTTTTGAATGTGTTTGCTCTTGCTTCTCTCATTCTTTTAATGGTGATGTTAGGGTATGCATTTTTGATTTTTCCTGCTTTCTCTCGTGGGCAATTAGTGCTATAAATTTCCCTCTACACACTGCTTTAAATGTGACGCAGAGATTCTGGTATGTTGTGCCTTTGTTTTCATTGGTTTCAGAGAATATCTTTCTTTCTGCCTTCATTTCGTTATGTACCCAGTACTCATTCAGGTGCAGGGTGTACGGATTCCATGCAGTTGAGCGGTTTTGAGTGAGTTTCTTTATCCTGAGGTCTACTTTGATTGCAATGTGGTCTGAAAGACCGTTTGTAGTAATTTCTGTTATTTTACATTTACTGAGGAGTGCTTTACTTCCAACTATGTTGTCAATGTGGAAATAAGTGTGATGTGGTGCTGAGAAGCATGTATATTCTGTCGATTTGGTGTGGAGCGTTCTGTAGATGTCTCCTAGGTCCGCTTGGTGCAGAGCTGAGTTCAATTCCTGGATATCCTTTTTAGATTTCTGTCTCGTTGGTCTGTCTAATGTTTACAGAGGGCTGCTAAAGTTTCCCATGATTATGATGTGGGAGTCTAAGTCTCTTTTGATCACACTTTAAAGATCAAAAGGTAGAAGCGCAAAGACATTATCTGTGCAATATTAGAAACCTAGTAAGTGGTGGAATTTGGCCTTGAACCCAGATATCTAACTCCAGAGCCTAAGTGCTTCACCCACCTCACTGTGGTGCCTCTCGAGAAAAACAGGTAAGCACACATTCAGAAAGCTGGTGGGCCGGGGGGCTGGCCTTGTACTCAGAGGCCATGGAAGTCCCACGTGGGGTGGCTAGTGGTGTAAGGACAGAGGTCTCGGATGGGCAGAGGGATGTGGACAGGCGCGAGGGGGCGCGGCAGGGACTCGGGGGACTGGGAGTGGCGGCTCGGTGCTGCGGGAGGCGATTAGTGGAAGGACAGAGGTCTGGGAAGGGCAGAGGGATGGGGACAGGCCCGAGGGTCCGCGGCAGGGATTCCGGGGGACTGGGAGTGGCCGGTTGGGGTTACTCTTGGCTTTTTGCCCTCTCCTGCCGTCGACTGCTCCGGTTTCTTTGGCCTTGCGGCGAGGTGGACAGGGTGAGCTCTCGGGACTGATGGCGGTTGTGGAAGGGGCCTGGGGCCAAGGACAGGCCAGGGCGGCGGGAGAGGCGGACCGGTGGCGTGGCTGGATCTGGGCGCGCTGTCGGACCTTCCACATCACCAGCTGCAGGCAGGCGTTTGCGTCCTCGCTGGAGTTGTGGCCGTCCTGGCTGTCCTGGATGATCTGTCCCAGGTAGTCGGCCGCGAGATTCCTGAGGGAACGCTTGTAGGGGAAACCCAGGTAGTGCGGGAAGAGCACGGCCGTGTCCACCACGGTGCTGTGGATGAGCTTCAGGGCCAGCAGATCGCTCTCCAGGCTGTGCCCGATGAGGATGGTTTGGGCGCTGAAAAAGCTCAGCAGGATGGCTTGCACTTGGGGCAAGGTGATGCTCGTCTTGGCGACGTCGGCCTCGGTGACTCCGGAAAACCTGGTGTTGTAGTCCACGATCTCGTTGTCGGGCTTGACGAAGGTGTCGTACACCACTCGCATGTCGGCGTCCACCACGGTGACGCGGGTCAGCTCTAGGCCATGCGTGGTGTAGCACATCTCACAGTCCAAGGCGTAGATTCCTGGATAAGCGTCTCTGGACAACTCTTTCTTGAAGGTCTCCACGAAGCCATCGAGGCTGTCCTTGCGGCCGTCCCGCACGTGCTGCTTTGCCACCTGGCAGCCCACAGAGCCAGGAGCAGCTGCACAGCAGGTGTACTGGCTAACCCGGCCTCCAGCCACCTGGCTCGAGCGGACCCGCCCCCAGTGATAATAACACAACTGGTCGCGTACACAGCGGCCCGAGGAGGACACCAGGTACTCGGTGCCACAACGGCAGCAGACCCTGCAGGAGGAGTCGCCGGGCCCCTTCCCCTGGCCAGTGAAGAGGACGGCGCCTCCGGGCCGCTCGGGGTGCGGGAAGGGGTAGCCGTTCTCCTCGAGCTGGTCCTGGCTGAGCAGGAACTCCTGGAGGCGGCTGTACAGGGCGGCCCTGCTGAGGCCCGGCATGGAGCTGGGGGTCAGGCCCTTCAGTCTCTTGAGGGTGTTCAGGACCACGTTCAGGTACCTGTTCTTGTTGGGGCTGCAGTCGTAGGCCACCTTCTCCTCGTTCAGCGCCTTCTCCTCGGCCTCCTGCTTGGAGGCGCAGAACTTGAGACACTCTTCGGTAAACAGTTGGAGATAGCCTCGGCGGAGGACGGTGGGGACTTGGCACCCAGACCTTCGGAGGACAATAGGTTTCTTCAAACTCGGTAAGGATGGACGACGGACGATTCGCTTAGAGCTGATGGTGGTGGTGGTCTTGCATGCCATCCCTGACCTGTTGCGCGTCTTCCCTGGCTGTCTGCCGACCTTGGAGCCACTGGAGCGTTGGCTGCTGCTGGCCACGCGGGTTCTCTTGGCATCTGTGCAACCTGTGACCAAGCAAGGGCTGGAAGACTGGGCGATCGTCTTCCTCTTCCTGGGGGCTGAGATGCGGACTCCCGAGGGCCTCTCTGTCAGCCTTGGGGCGGCTGGCAAGCAGCAGGCCGATCCCCTCTGTGCAGGGAAGTAGCACGCCTCCGTCACCACCTTGGGACACGCTGGGGGCACCGCCGGACCCCTGTTCTGGGGCTCCGCCTGGATGTCCACAAATGCGGAGGCCTGGTTGTGCATCTGGGGCACCCGGAGCCCGAAGCTCTGGGCAGGCTGATGAGAGGGCAGGGGGAATTCTGGAGCCTCGAGGGCCGCCTCCTCGGCCACCTTCTTAGCTTCTGGGTATCCAGGTGGGAACCAGCAGGGAGCTGTGGCTCGCAACATCTTGCTGCCTTCGGGAGCACCGGCCTGGCTCTGCTCCGCTCCCAACTGGCGGCTTCTTGCCTCCAGGGCCGCCTCCTCGGCCACCTTCTTAGCTTCTGGGTATCCAGGTGGGAACCAGCAGGGAGCTGTGGCTCGCAACATCTTGCTGCCTTCGGGAGCACCGGCCTGGCTCTGCTCCGCTCCCAACTGGCGGCTTCTTGCCTCCAGGGCCGCCTCCTCGGCCACCTTCTTAGCTTCTGGGTATCCAGGTGGGAACCAGCAGGGAGCTGTGGCTCGCAACATCTTGCTGCCTTCGGGAGCACCGGCCTGGCTCTGCTCCTCTCCCAACTGGCGGCTTCAATGAGTGCCGCGGCCGCCACCCGTCGCCTTTATAGACGCACAGGGCAGAGTGGGTGGGACTTCTCCTTGATAGGTTGGTGCTTCCATCCAATCACACTGAGCCTCATCTTCCACCAGACTCCAGCTTGGGAATGCCTCAAGGGGTGCACTAATGGAATCAACTGGAACTCCTGGTTGCTAACCTTGGAGCTAGGTTGCTTTTCCTGAGTTAATTAACTGTCCCTGCAGGGCAGTCCTATAATGGCTACTGGAATTGGGCCACCTAGGATTCATTTCAGCGTCAGGGAGTTTGGTCAACTTGCTTGGGCCCACACAGCACCCCATGGAGCCAGGACTGGGCCAGCAGTCTGCTGCATGCTGCAGGGCAGGATCTCTCTGGGGTTGCGTTTCCCTGCTCTCTGCACTCCTCCGCTGCGGGCAAATTGAGGACAGGAAGTGGACCGCACCCACTTCTCTCCCACGACTTGGGCAATGTTCAACACAGGGGTTCTTCAAAAGGTTCATAGAAAATGCACATGGTGAAGAAACTATGCATGGGTTTCCACTGGTTTGCACTCAAATAAACTTGTCCGAACTTCTTATAACCTTTCTGAACTAGATCGAGTTTGAGGCACTGAGAAGGATGAGACATCCACTGAAAAGGACTCCTATCAGAGCAACATGAATTCCACGAAAATTGCAGCAAGAGCAAACATCAAATTTCTGGTGAAGCTTGGGTGGAAGAATGAAGAAATCATTGATGTTTTCACAAAAGCTTCTAAGGACACTACCCCAAAGAAATGAACTCTTTACGAATGTATAGCTTGTTTCAAGAAGAGGTGAGAAGATGTGGGAGATGAATCCTGCAGTGGCTGTGAAAACCACTGTGCCCAGATCAGCTGCAGTTACGACGAGAGCTATCAGTGGAAATTTTAAACAGGAGGGATCACGATCCTGACGCATCCCTCTGACAAATTGTAACCGGAAGTTGGAACATGGCTTTACCAATATGACCTCGAAGGCAAAGCATCATCAAAGCGACGGCTACCGAGAGGTGGCAGTGGTCCAGTCAAAGGAAAAGGAGGCCAGTCAGGAGCCAACATCATGGCATCAGTGTTTTGGGACACTCAAGGCATTTTGCTTGTTGACTTTCTGAAGGGCCAAACATCTGCTTATTAGGAGAGTGTTCCGAGAAGCTTAGAGAAAGCTTTGGTAGAAACATGCTGGGAAAGTCTCACTAGATCCCTGTTCACCACCTCAGTGCTCTGCTCATTCCTCTCATCAAACAAGGGCAATTGTGTCAGTTTCAATGGGCAGTCCTTAGGAATGCACCTTACGGGCTGCTTTCATTCCTTCTAAATTCTTTTTGTTTCCTAATTATACAAAGTCTCCTTGCCTTGCTTGGAAAGATGAGAGAAAGTCTCCTTGCCTTGCTTGGACAGATGAGAGATGAGATCCTCCTCTTCTCTCCCAGGACAGAATGGTCAGACTTGAGTTTCCTTTCTCCTCACTCTTCTCCTCCTTGAGGGAGGTGCTGTGCCGGACAGACCTGCTCCCGTGTCTAGACACGGGTAGACTCGTTGAAGATCCTCACAGGCAATCCTCCTTGGGGTCAAAGGGGAAGGATTTATTTCTTCAGGGCTCAGTAGTCCTCATCCTTACGCGCACCTTCACCAGCCCAGGGCGGGGTAGCGGAGGGTGAAAGGGCGTGGCTCACAGCCCGTTTCTTCCGCTCGGGCGTCTCCTGGGAGGAACCCTTGTCCAGTGAGCGGGTCTTCGTCTCCACCAAATTCCCTGGGGGGACATTTCTGGCAGCCCTTCTTGTTCAGCAGCTTACGGGGGTCAGGTGGACCTCTGCTAGGCACCAGCCTGAAGCCCTTACTCCATTTCAGCTATTTTGGCAGTTGCCTAGGTGACTTTTGAACCTCATTACCCAGAACAGCCAACGGAGGAGGGGTGAGAAGAGTGGCCGTCTGGGTTTGCCGCATCGTGCTGCCTTACAGGAGTTGTGCAGTCTTCGGTTGTGTGATACTTCACCTGGCTGATTTCTGGGAATGCCTCCACAAATTCGCTAAATTCAGTAGCTTTTGCCTTCCAAGATTCACCTGGTTGGTGTGTTGCACCCATTCACTAGTCATTTACATTAGGTATATCTCTTAATGCTATCCCTCCCCCTCCCCCTCCCCCCGCCCATGACAGGCCCCGGTGTGTGATGTTCCCCTTTCTGTGTCCAAGCGTTCTCATACTTCAATTCCCACCTATGAATGAGAACATGCGGTGTTTGCTTTCTTTGTCCTTGCGATAGTTTGCTAAGAATGATGGTTTCCAGCTTCATCCGTGTCCCTCCAAAGGGGATGAACTCATGCTTTTTCATGGCTGCATAGTATTCCATGGTGTATTTGTGCCACATTTTCTTAATCCAGTCTATCATTGATGGACATCTGGGTTGGTTCCAAGTCTTTGCTACTGTGAATGGTGCCGCAATAAACATACGTCTGCGTGTGTCCTTTCAGAAGCATGATTTCTAATCCTATGGGTATATATACCCAGCAATGGGATGGCTGGGTCAAACGGTATTTCTATTTCGAGATCCTTGAGGATTCGCCACACTATCTTCCACTACCGTTGAACTAGTTTACAGTCCCACCAACAGTGTAAAAGTGTTCCTATTTGTCCACTACCTCTCCAGCACCTGTTGTTTCCTGACTTTTTAATGATCGCTATTCTAACTGGTGTGAGATGATATCTCATTGCGGATTTGATTTGCATTTCTCTGATGGCCAGTTTTGATGAGCATTTTTTCATGTGTCTGTTGGCTGCATAAATGTCTTCTTTTGAGAAGTGTCTCTTCATATCCTTCCCCCACTTGTTGATGGGCTTGTTTGGTTTTTCTTGTAACTCTGTTTGAGGTCTTAGTAGATTCTGGATATTAGCCTTTTGTCAGATGAGTAGATTGCAAAAATGTTCTCCCTTTCTGCAGGATGCCTGTTCACTCTCATGGGAGTTTCTTTAGCTATGCAGAACGTCTTTAGTGTAATTAGATGCTGTTTGTCAATGTTGGCTTTCGTTGCCATTGCTTTTGGCGTTTTAGACATGAGGTCCTTGCCCATGCCTTTGTCCTCAATGGTATTGGCTGGGTTTTCTCCTAGGGTTTGTATGGTTTAAGATCTAACATTTAAGTCTTTCATCTGTCTTGAATTAATTTTTGTACAAGGTGTAAGGAAGGGATCCGATATCAGCTTTCGACATATGGCTAGCCTGTTTTCCCAGCACCATTTTTTTAAATAGGGAATCCTTTCCCCATTTCTTGTTTTTGTCAGGTTTGTCAAAGATCAGATGGTTGTAGATGTGTCGTATTATTTCTGAGGGCTCTATTCTGTTCCATTGGTCTACGGTAACCAAAACGGCAACCGATAGCATGCTCTTTGGTTACTGTAGCCTTCTACTGTAGCTTGAAGTCGGACAGCTTGATGCCTCCATCTTTGTTCTTTTGGCTTAGGATTATGTTGGCAGTGGGGGCCGTTTTGTGGTTCCATATGAGCTTTAAAGCAGTTTTTTCCAGTTCTGTGAAGAAAGTCATTGGTAGTTTGATGGGGATGGCATTGAATCTATAATTTACCTTGGGCAGTATGGCCATTTTCACGATATTGATTCTTCCAATCCGTGATGGTGGAATATTCTTCCATTTGTTTGTCTCCTCTTTTAGTTCGTGGAGCAATGCTTTGTAGTTCTCCTTGAAGAGGTCCTTCACATCCCTTGTTAGTTGGATTCCTAGGCATTTTATTCTCTTTGAAGCAATTGTGAATGGGAGCTCACTCATGATTTGGCTCTCTGTTTGCCTCTTATTGGTGTATAAGAATGCTTGTGATTTTTGCACCTCGATTTTGTATCCTGAGACTTTGCTGAAGTTGCTTATCAGCTTAAGGAGATTTTGGACTGAGACGATGGGGTTTTCTAAATATTCAATCATGTCATCTGCAAACAGGGACAATTTGACTTCCTCTTTTCCTAATTGATTTCTCTTTATTTCTTTCTCCTGCCTGATTGCCCTGGGCAGAAGTTCCAACACTATGTTGAATAGGAGTGGTGAGAGAGGGCATCCCTGTCTTGTGGCAGTTTGCAAAGGGAATGCTTCCACTTTTTGCCCATTCAGTATGATATTGGCTGTGGGTTTGCCCTAAATAGCCCGTATTATTTTGGGAGATGTCCCATCAATACCTAATTTATTGAGAGTTTTTGGCATGAAGGGCTGTTGAATTTTGTCGAAGGCCTTTTCTGCATCTGTTGAGATAATCACGTGGTTTCTGTCTTTGGTCCTGATTATACGCCGGATTATGTTTATTGTTTTGCATATGTTGGACCAGCCTTGCATGTCAGGGATGAAGCCCACTTCATCATGATGGATAAGCTCTTTGATGTGCTGCTGGATTCGGTTTTCCAGTATTTTATGGAGGATTTTCCCATCGATGTTCCTCAGGGACATAGGCCTAAAATTCTCTTTTTGGGTTGTGTCTCTCTCAGGCTTTGGGATCAGGATGATGCCGGCCTCATGAAATGAGTGAGGGAGGATTCCCTCTTTTTCTGTTGATTGGAATAGTTTCAGAAGGCATGGTACCAGCTCCTCCTTGTCCTTCTGGTAGAATTCGGCTGTGAATCCGTCTGGTCCTGGAGTTTTATTGCTTGATAGGCTGTTAATTATTGCCTCAATTTCAGAGCCTGTTAGTGGTCTACTCAGGCATTCAACTTCTTCCTGGTTTACTCTGGGGAGGTTGTATGCGTCCAGGAATTTATCCATTTCTTCTAGATTTTCTAGTTCATTAGCTTAGAGGTGCTGATAGTATTGTCTGATGGTAGTTTGTATTTCTGTGGGATCGGTGGTGATATCCCCTTTATCATTTTTTACTGCATCTGTTTGATTCTTCTTTCTTTTCTTCTTTCTTAGTCTTGCTAGTGCTCTATCAATTTTGTTGATCACTGCAAAAAACCCGCTCCTGGATTCATTGATTTGTTGAAGGGTTTATTGTGTCTCTATCTCCATCAGTTCTGCTCGGATCTTAGTTATTTCTTGCCTTCTGCTAGTTTTTGAATGTGTTTGCTCTTGCTTCTCTCATTCTTTTAATGGTGATGTTAGGGTATGCATTTTTGATTTTTCCTGCTTTCTCTCGTGGGCAATTAGTGCTATAAATTTCCCTCTACACACTGCTTTAAATGTGACGCAGAGATTCTGGTATGTTGTGCCTTTGTTTTCATTGGTTTCAGAGAATATCTTTCTTTCTCCCTTCATTTCGTTATGTACCCAGTACTCATTAAGGAGCAGGGTGTCCGGTTTCCATGCAGTTGAGCGGTTTTGAGTGAGTTTCTTTATCCTGAGGTCTACTTTGATTGCAATGTGGTCTGAGAGACCGTTTGCAGTAATTTCTGTTATTTTACATTTACTGAGGAGTGCTTTACTTCCAACTATGTGGTCAATGTGGAAATAAGTGTGATGTGGTGCTGAGAAGCATGTATATTCTGTCGATTTGGTGTGGAGCGTTCTGTAGATGTCTCCTAGGTCCGCTTGGTGCAGAGCTGAGTTCAATTCCTGGATATCCTTTTTAGATTTCTGTCTCATTGGTCTGTCTAATGTTTACAGAGGGCTGCTAAAGTTTCCCATGATTATGATGTGGGAGTCTAAGTCTCTTTTGATCACACTTTAAAGATCAAAAGGTAGAAGCGCAAAGACATTATCTGTGCAATATTAGAAACCTAGTAAGTGGTGGAATTTGGCCTTGAACCCAGATATCTAACTCCAGAGCCTAAGTGCTTCACCCACCTCACTGTGGTGCCTCTCGAGAAAAACAGGTAAGCACACATTCAGAAAGCTGGTGGGCCGGGGGGCTGGCCTTGTACTCAGAGGCCATGGAAGTCCCACGTGGGGTGGCTAGTGGTGTAAGGACAGAGGTCTCGGATGGGCAGAGGGATGTGGACAGGCGCGAGGGGGCGCGGCAGGGACTCGGGGGACTGGGAGTGGCGGCTCGGTGCTGCGGGAGGCGATTAGTGGAAGGACAGAGGTCTGGGAAGGGCAGAGGGATGGGGACAGGCCCGAGGGTCCGCGGCAGGGATTCCGGGGGACTGGGAGTGGCCGGTTGGGGTTACTCTTGGCTTTTTGCCCTCTCCTGCCGTCGACTGCTCCGGTTTCTTTGGCCTTGCGGCGAGGTGGACAGGGTGAGCTCTCGGGACTGATGGCGGTTGTGGAAGGGGCCTGGGGCCAAGGACAGGCCAGGGCGGCGGGAGAGGCGGACCGGTGGCGTGGCTGGATCTGGGCGCGCTGTCGGACCTTCCACATCACCAGCTGCAGGCAGGCGTTTGCGTCCTCGCTGGAGTTGTGGCCGTCCTGGCTGTCCTGGATGATCTGTCCCAGGTAGTCGGCCGCGAGATTCCTGAGGGAACGCTTGTAGGGGAAACCCAGGTAGTGCGGGAAGAGCACGGCCGTGTCCACCACGGTGCGGTGGATGAGCTTCAGGGCCAGCAGATCGCTCTCCAGGCTGTGCCCGATGAGGATGGTTTGGGCGCTGAAAAAGCTCAGCAGGATGGCTTGCACTTGGGGCAAGGTGATGCTCGTCTTGGCGACGTCGGCCTCGGTGACTCCGGAAAACCTGGTGTTGTAGTCCACGATCTCGTTGTCGGGCTTGACGAAGGTGTCGTACACCACTCGCATGTCGGCGTCCACCACGGTGACGCGGGTCAGCTCTAGGCCATGCGTGGTGTAGCACATCTCACAGTCCAAGGCGTAGATTCCTGGATAAGCGTCTCTGGACAACTCTTTCTTGAAGGTCTCCACGAAGCCATCGAGGCTGTCCTTGCGGCCGTCCCGCACGTGCTGCTTTGCCACCTGGCAGCCCACAGAGCCAGGAGCAGCTGCACAGCAGGTGTACTGGCTAACCCGGCCTCCAGCCACCTGGCTCGAGCGGACCCGCCCCCAGTGATAATAACACAACTGGTCGCGTACACAGCGGCCCGAGGAGGACACCAGGTACTCGGTGCCACAACGGCAGCAGACCCTGCAGGAGGAGTCGCCGGGCCCCTTCCCCTGGCCAGTGAAGAGGACGGCGCCTCCGGGCCGCTCGGGGTGCGGGAAGGGGTAGCCGTTCTCCTCGAGCTGGTCCTGGCTGAGCAGGAACTCCTGGAGGCGGCTGTACAGGGCGGCCCTGCTGAGGCCCGGCATGGAGCTGGGGGTCAGGCCCTTCAGTCTCTTGAGGGTGTTCAGGACCACGTTCAGGTACCTGTTCTTGTTGGGGCTGCAGTCGTAGGCCACCTTCTCCTCGTTCAGCGCCTTCTCCTCGGCCTCCTGCTTGGAGGCGCAGAACTTGAGACACTCTTCGGTGAACAGTTGGAGATAGCCTCGGCGGAGGACGGTGGGGACTTGGCACCCAGACCTTCGGAGGACAATAGGTTTCTTCAAACTCGGTAAGGATGGACGACGGACGATTCGCTTAGAGCTGATGGTGGTGGTGGTCTTGCATGCCATCCCTGACCTGTTGCGCGTCTTCCCTGGCTGTCTGCCGACCTTGGAGCCACTGGAGCGTTGGCTGCTGCTGGCCACGCGGGTTCTCTTGGCATCTGTGCAACCTGTGACCAAGCAAGGGCTGGAAGACTGGGCGATCGTCTTCCTCTTCCTGGGGGCTGAGATGCGGACTCCCGAGGGCCTCTCTGTCAGCCTTGGGGCGGCTGGAAAGCAGCAGGCCGATCCCCTCTGTGCAGGGAAGTAGCACGCCTCCGTCACCACCTTGGGACACGCTGGGGGCACCGCAGGACCCCTGTTCTGGGGCTCCGCCTGGATGTCCACAAATGCGGAGGCCTGGTTGTGCATCTGGGGCACCCGGAGCCCGAAGCTCTGGGCAGGCTGATGAGAGGGCAGGGGGAATTCTGGAGCCTCGAGGGCCGCCTCCTCGGCCACCTTCTTAGCTTCTGGGTATCCAGGTGGGAACCAGCAGGGAGCTGTGGCTCGCAACATCTTGCTGCCTTCGGGAGCACCGGCCTGGCTCTGCTCCGCTCCCAACTGGCGGCTTCTTGCCTCCAGGGCCGCCTCCTCGGCCACCTTCTTAGCTTCTGGGTATCCAGGTGGGAACCAGCAGGGAGCTGTGGCTCGCAACATCTTGCTGCCTTCGGGAGCACCGGCCTGGCTCTGCTCCGCTCCCAACTGGCGGTTTCTTGCCTCCAGGGCCGCCTCCTCGGCCACCTTCTTAGCTTCTGGGTATCCAGGTGGGAACCAGCAGGGAGCTGTGGCTCGCAACATCTTGCTGCCTTCGGGAGCACCGGCCTGGCTCTGCTCCTCTCCCAACTGGCGGCTTCAATGAGTGCCGCGGCCGCCACCCGTCGCCTTTATAGACGCACAGGGCAGAGTGGGTGGGACTTCTCCTTGATAGGTTGGTGCTTCCATCCAATCACACTGAGCCTCATCTTCCACCAGACTCCAGCTTGGGAATGCCTCAAGGGGTGCACTAATGGAATCAACTGGAACTCCTGGTTGCTAACCTTGGAGCTAGGTTGCTTTTCCTGAGTTAATTAACTGTCCCTGCAGGGCAGTCCTATAATGGCTACTGGAATTGGGCCACCTAGGATTCATTTCAGCGTCAGGGAGTTTGGTCAACTTGCTTGGGCCCACACAGCACCCCATGGAGCCAGGACTGGGCCAGCAGTCTGCTGCATGCTGCAGGGCAGGATCTCTCTGGGGTTGCGTTTCCCTGCTCTCTGCACTCCTCCGCTGCGGGCAAATTGAGGACAGGAAGTGGACCGCACCCACTTCTCTCCCACGACTTGGGCAATGTTCAACACAGGGGTTCTTCAAAAGGTTCATAGAAAATGCACATGGTGAAGAAACTATGCATGGGTTTCCACTGGTTTGCACTCAAATAAACTTGTCCGAACTTCTTATAACCTTTCTGAACTAGATCGAGTTTGAGGCACTGAGAAGGATGAGACATCCACTGAAAAGGACTCCTATCAGAGCAACATGAATTCCACGAAAATTGCAGCAAGAGCAAACATCAAATTTCTGGTGAAGCTTGGGTGGAAGAATGAAGAAATCATTGATGTTTTCACAAAAGCTTCTAAGGACACTACCCCAAAGAAATGAACTCTTTACGAATGTATAGCTTGTTTCAAGAAGAGGTGAGAAGATGTGGGAGATGAATCCTGCAGTGGCTGTGAAAACCACTGTGCCCAGATCAGCTGCAGTTACGACGAGAGCTATCAGTGGAAATTTTAAACAGGAGGGATCACGATCCTGACGCATCCCTCTGACAAATTGTAACCGGAAGTTGGAACATGGCTTTACCAATATGACCTCGAAGGCAAAGCATCATCAACGCGACGGCTACCGAGAGGTGGCAGTGGTCCAGTCAAAGGAAAAGGAGGCCAGTCAGGAGCCAACATCATGGCATCAGTGTTTTGGGACACTCAAGGCATTTTGCTTGTTGACTTTCTGAAGGGCCAAACATCTGCTTATTAGGAGAGTGTTCCGAGAAGCTTAGAGAAAGCTTTGGTAGAAACATGCTGGGAAAGTCTCACTAGATCCCTGTTCACCACCTCAGTGCTCTGCTCATTCCTCTCATCAAACAAGGGCAATTGTGTCAGTTTCAATGGGCAGTCCTTAGGAATGCACCTTACGGGCTGCTTTCATTCCTTCTAAATTCTTTTTGTTTCCTAATTATACAAAGTCTCCTTGCCTTGCTTGGAAAGATGAGAGAAAGTCTCCTTGCCTTGCTTGGACAGATGAGAGATGAGATCCTCCTCTTCTCTCCCAGGACAGAATGGTCAGACTTGAGTTTCCTTTCTCCTCACTCTTCTCCTCCTTGAGGGAGGTGCTGTGCCGGACAGACCTGCTCCCGTGTCTAGACACGGGTAGACTCGTTGAAGATCCTCACAGGCAATCCTCCTTGGGGTCAAAGGGGAAGGATTTATTTCTTCAGGGCTCAGTAGTCCTCATCCTTACGCGCACCTTCACCAGCCCAGGGCGGGGTAGCGGAGGGTGAAAGGGCGTGGCTCACAGCCCGTTTCTTCCGCTCGGGCGTCTCCTGGGAGGAACCCTTGTCCAGTGAGCGGGTCTTCGTCTCCACCAAATTCCCTAGGGGGACATTTCTGGCAGCCCTTCTTGTTCAGCAGCTTACGGGGGTCAGGTGGACCTCTGCTAGTCACCAGCCTGAAGCCCTTACTCCATTTCAGCTATTTTGGCAGTTGCCTAGGTGACTTTTGAACCTCATTACCCAGAACAGCCAACGGAGGAGGGGTGAGAAGAGTGGCCGTCTGGGTTTGCCGCATCGTGCTGCCTTAGAGGAGTTGTGCAGTCTTCGGTTGTGTGATACTTCACCTGGCTGATTTCTGGGAATGCCTCCACAAATTCGCTAAATTCAGTAGCTTTTGCCTTCCAAGATTCACCTGGTTGGTGTGTTGCACCCATTCACTAGTCATTTACATTAGGTATATCTCTTAATGCTATCCCTCCCCCTCCCCCCGCCCATGACAGGCCCCGGTGTGTGATGTTCCCCTTTCTGTGTCCAAGCGTTCTCATACTTCAATTCCCACCTATGAATGAGAACATGCGGTGTTTGCTTTCTTTGTCCTTGCGATAGTTTGCTAAGAATGATGGTTTCCAGCTTCATCCGTGTCCCTCCAAAGGGGATGAACTCATGCTTTTTCATGGCTGCATAGTATTCCATGGTGTATTTGTGCCACATTTTCTTAATCCAGTCTATCATTGATGGACATCTGGGTTGGTTCCAAGTCTTTGCTACTGTGAATGGTGCCGCAATAAACATACGTCTGCGTGTGTCCTTTCAGAAGCATGATTTCTAATCCTATGGGTATATATACCCAGCAATGGGATGGCTGGGTCAAACGGTATTTCTATTTCGAGATCCTTGAGGATTCGCCACACTATCTTCCACTACCGTTGAACTAGTTTACAGTCCCACCAACAGTGTAAAAGTGTTCCTATTTGTCCACTACCTCTCCAGCACCTGTTGTTTCCTGACTTTTTAATGATCGCTATTCTAACTGGTGTGAGATGATATCTCATTGCGGATTTGATTTGCATTTCTCTGATGGCCAGTTTTGATGAGCATTTTTTCATGTGTCTGTTGGCTGCATAAATGTCTTCTTTTGAGAAGTGTCTCTTCATATCCTTCCCCCACTTGTTGATGGGCTTGTTTGGTTTTTCTTGTAACTCTGTTTGAGGTCTTAGTAGATTCTGGATATTAGCCTTTTGTCAGATGAGTAGATTGCAAAAATGTTCTCCCTTTCTGCAGGATGCCTGTTCACTCTCATGGGAGTTTCTTTAGCTATGCAGAACGTCTTTAGTGTAATTAGATGCTGTTTGTCAATGTTGGCTTTCGTTGCCATTGCTTTTGGCGTTTTAGACATGAGGTCCTTGCCCATGCCTTTGTCCTCAATGGTATTGGCTGGGTTTTCTCCTAGGGTTTGTATGGTTTAAGATCTAACATTTAAGTCTTTCATCTGTCTTGAATTAATTTTTGTACAAGGTGTAAGGAAGGGATCCGATATCAGCTTTCGACATATGGCTAGCCTGTTTTCCCAGCACCATTTTTTTAAATAGGGAATCCTTTCCCCATTTCTTGTTTTTGTCAGGTTTGTCAAAGATCAGATGGTTGTAGATGTGTCGTATTATTTCTGAGGGCTCTATTCTGTTCCATTGGTCTACGGTAACCAAAACGGCAACCGATAGCATGCTCTTTGGTTACTGTAGCCTTCTACTGTAGCTTGAAGTCGGACAGCTTGATGCCTCCATCTTTGTTCTTTTGGCTTAGGATTATGTTGGCAGTGGGGGCCGTTTTGTGGTTCCATATGAGCTTTAAAGCAGTTTTTTCCAGTTCTGTGAAGAAAGTCATTGGTAGTTTGATGGGGATGGCATTGAATCTATAATTTACCTTGGGCAGTATGGCCATTTTCACGATATTGATTCTTCCAATCCGTGATGGTGGAATATTCTTCCATTTGTTTGTCTCCTCTTTTAGTTCGTGGAGCAATGCTTTGTAGTTCTCCTTGAAGAGGTCCTTCACATCCCTTGTTAGTTGGATTCCTAGGCATTTTATTCTCTTTGAAGCAATTGTGAATGGGAGCTCACTCATGATTTGGCTCTCTGTTTGCCTCTTATTGGTGTATAAGAATGCTTGTGATTTTTGCACCTCGATTTTGTATCCTGAGACTTTGCTGAAGTTGCTTATCAGCTTAAGGAGATTTTGGACTGAGACGATGGGGTTTTCTAAATATTCAATCATGTCATCTGCAAACAGGGACAATTTGACTTCCTCTTTTCCTAATTGATTTCTCTTTATTTCTTTCTCCTGCCTGATTGCCCTGGGCAGAAGTTCCAACACTATGTTGAATAGGAGTGGTGAGAGAGGGCATCCCTGTCTTGTGGCAGTTTGCAAAGGGAATGCTTCCACTTTTTGCCCATTCAGTATGATATTGGCTGTGGGTTTGCCCTAAATAGCCCGTATTATTTTGGGAGATGTCCCATCAATACCTAATTTATTGAGAGTTTTTGGCATGAAGGGCTGTTGAATTTTGTCGAAGGCCTTTTCTGCATCTGTTGAGATAATCACGCGGTTTCTGTCTTTGGTCCTGATTATACGCCGGATTATGTTTATTGTTTTGCATATGTTGGACCAGCCTTGCATGTCAGGGATGAAGCCCACTTCATCATGATGGATAAGCTCTTTGATGTGCTGCTGGATTCGGTTTTCCAGTATTTTATGGAGGATTTTCCCATCGATGTTCCTCAGGGACATAGGCCTAAAATTCTCTTTTTGGGTTGTGTCTCTCTCAGGCTTTGGGATCAGGATGATGCCGGCCTCATGAAATGAGTGAGGGAGGATTCCCTCTTTTTCTGTTGATTGGAATAGTTTCAGAAGGCATGGTACCAGCTCCTCCTTGTCCTTCTGGTAGAATTCGGCTGTGAATCCGTCTGGTCCTGGAGTTTTATTGCTTGATAGGCTGTTAATTATTGCCTCAATTTCAGAGCCTGTTAGTGGTCTACTCAGGCATTCAACTTCTTCCTGGTTTACTCTGGGGAGGTTGTATGCGTCCAGGAATTTATCCATTTCTTCTAGATTTTCTAGTTCATTAGCTTAGAGGTGCTGATAGTATTGTCTGATGGTAGTTTGTATTTCTGTGGGATCGGTGGTGATATCCCCTTTATCATTTTTTACTGCATCTGTTTGATTCTTCTTTCTTTTCTTCTTTCTTAGTCTTGCTAGTGCTCTATCAATTTTGTTGATCACTGCAAAAAACCCGCTCCTGGATTCATTGATTTGTTGAAGGGTTTATTGTGTCTCTATCTCCATCAGTTCTGCTCGGATCTTAGTTATTTCTTGCCTTCTGCTAGTTTTTGAATGTGTTTGCTCTTGCTTCTCTCATTCTTTTAATGGTGATGTTAGGGTATGCATTTTTGATTTTTCCTGCTTTCTCTCGTGGGCAATTAGTGCTATAAATTTCCCTCTACACACTGCTTTAAATGTGACGCAGAGATTCTGGTATGTTGTGCCTTTGTTTTCATTGGTTTCAGAGAATATCTTTCTTTCTCCCTTCATTTCGTTATGTACCCAGTACTCATTAAGGAGCAGGGTGTCCGGTTTCCATGCAGTTGAGCGGTTTTGAGTGAGTTTCTTTATCCTGAGGTCTACTTTGATTGCAATGTGGTCTGAGAGACCGTTTGCAGTAATTTCTGTTATTTTACATTTACTGAGGAGTGCTTTACTTCCAACTATGTGGTCAATGTGGAAATAAGTGTGATGTGGTGCTGAGAAGCATGTATATTCTGTCGATTTGGTGTGGAGCGTTCTGTAGATGTCTCCTAGGTCCGCTTGGTGCAGAGCTGAGTTCAATTCCTGGATATCCTTTTTAGATTTCTGTCTCATTGGTCTGTCTAATGTTTACAGAGGGCTGCTAAAGTTTCCCATGATTATGATGTGGGAGTCTAAGTCTCTTTTGATCACACTTTAAAGATCAAAAGGTAGAAGCGCAAAGACATTATCTGTGCAATATTAGAAACCTAGTAAGTGGTGGAATTTGGCCTTGAACCCAGATATCTAACTCCAGAGCCTAAGTGCTTCACCCACCTCACTGTGGTGCCTCTCGAGAAAAACAGGTAAGCACACATTCAGAAAGCTGGTGGGCCGGGGGGCTGGCCTTGTACTCAGAGGCCATGGAAGTCCCACGTGGGGTGGCTAGTGGTGTAAGGACAGAGGTCTCGGATGGGCAGAGGGATGTGGACAGGCGCGAGGGGGCGCGGCAGGGACTCGGGGGACTGGGAGTGGCGGCTCGGTGCTGCGGGAGGCGATTAGTGGAAGGACAGAGGTCTGGGAAGGGCAGAGGGATGGGGACAGGCCCGAGGGTCCGCGGCAGGGATTCCGGGGGACTGGGAGTGGCCGGTTGGGGTTACTCTTGGCTTTTTGCCCTCTCCTGCCGTCGACTGCTCCGGTTTCTTTGGCCTTGCGGCGAGGTGGACAGGGTGAGCTCTCAGGACTGATGGCGGTTGTGGAAGGGGCCTGGGGCCAAGGACAGGCCAGGGCGGCGGGAGAGGCGGACCGGTGGCGTGGCTGGATCTGGGCGCGCTGTCGGACCTTCCACATCACCAGCTGCAGGCAGGCGTTTGCGTCCTCGCTGGAGTTGTGGCCGTCCTGGCTGTCCTGGATGATCTGTCCCAGGTAGTCGGCCGCGAGATTCCTGAGGGAACGCTTGTAGGGGAAACCCAGGTAGTGCGGGAAGAGCACGGCCGTGTCCACCACGGTGCGGTGGATGAGCTTCAGGGCCAGCAGATCGCTCTCCAGGCTGTGCCCGATGAGGATGGTTTGGGCGCTGAAAAAGCTCAGCAGGATGGCTTGCACTTGGGGCAAGGTGATGCTCGTCTTGGCGACGTCGGCCTCGGTGACTCCGGAAAACCTGGTGTTGTAGTCCACGATCTCGTTGTCGGGCTTGACGAAGGTGTCGTACACCACTCGCATGTCGGCGTCCACCACGGTGACGCGGGTCAGCTCTAGGCCATGCGTGGTGTAGCACATCTCACAGTCCAAGGCGTAGATTCCTGGATAAGCGTCTCTGGACAACTCTTTCTTGAAGGTCTCCACGAAGCCATCGAGGCTGTCCTTGCGGCCGTCCCGCACGTGCTGCTTTGCCACCTGGCAGCCCACAGAGCCAGGAGCAGCTGCACAGCAGGTGTACTGGCTAACCCGGCCTCCAGCCACCTGGCTCGAGCGGACCCGCCCCCAGTGATAATAACACAACTGGTCGCGTACACAGCGGCCCGAGGAGGACACCAGGTACTCGGTGCCACAACGGCAGCAGACCCTGCAGGAGGAGTCGCCGGGCCCCTTCCCCTGGCCAGTGAAGAGGACGGCGCCTCCGGGCCGCTCGGGGTGCGGGAAGGGGTAGCCGTTCTCCTCGAGCTGGTCCTGGCTGAGCAGGAACTCCTGGAGGCGGCTGTACAGGGCGGCCCTGCTGAGGCCCGGCATGGAGCTGGGGGTCAGGCCCTTCAGTCTCTTGAGGGTGTTCAGGACCACGTTCAGGTACCTGTTCTTGTTGGGGCTGCAGTCGTAGGCCACCTTCTCCTCGTTCAGCGCCTTCTCCTCGGCCTCCTGCTTGGAGGCGCAGAACTTGAGACACTCTTCGGTGAACAGTTGGAGATAGCCTCGGCGGAGGACGGTGGGGACTTGGCACCCAGACCTTCGGAGGACAATAGGTTTCTTCAAACTCGGTAAGGATGGACGACGGACGATTCGCTTAGAGCTGATGGTGGTGGTGGTCTTGCATGCCATCCCTGACCTGTTGCGCGTCTTCCCTGGCTGTCTGCCGACCTTGGAGCCACTGGAGCGTTGGCTGCTGCTGGCCACGCGGGTTCTCCTGGCCTCTGTGCAACCTGTGACCAAGCAAGGGCTGGAAGACTGGGCGATCGTCTTCCTCTTCCTGGGGGCTGAGATGCGGACTCCCGAGGGCCTCTCTGTCAGCCTTGGGGCGGCTGGCAAGCAGCAGGCCGATCCCCTCTGTGCAGGGAAGTAGCACGCCTCCGTCACCACCTTGGGACACGCTGGGGGCACCGCCGGACCCCTGTTCTGGGGCTCCGCCTGGATGTCCACAAATGCGGAGGCCTGGTTGTGCATCTGGGGCACCCGGAGCCCGAAGCTCTGGGCAGGCTGATGAGAGGGCAGGGGGAATTCTGGAGCCTCGAGGGCCGCCTCCTCGGCCACCTTCTTAGCTTCTGGGTATCCAGGTGGGAACCAGCAGGGAGCTGTGGCTCGCAACATCTTGCTGCCTTCGGGAGCACCGGCCTGGCTCTGCTCCGCTCCCAACTGGCGGCTTCTTGCCTCCAGGGCCGCCTCCTCGGCCACCTTCTTAGCTTCTGGGTATCCAGGTGGGAACCAGCAGGGAGCTGTGGCTCGCAACATCTTGCTGCCTTCGGGAGCACCGGCCTGGCTCTGCTCCGCTCCCAACTGGCGGCTTCTTGCCTCCAGGGCCGCCTCCTCGGCCACCTTCTTAGCTTCTGGGTATCCAGGTGGGAACCAGCAGGGAGCTGTGGCTCGCAACATCTTGCTGCCTTCGGGAGCACCGGCCTGGCTCTGCTCCTCTCCCAACTGGCGGCTTCAATGAGTGCCGCGGCCGCCACCCGTCGCCTTTATAGACGCACAGGGCAGAGTGGGTGGGACTTCTCCTTGATAGGTTGGTGCTTCCATCCAATCACACTGAGCCTCATCTTCCACCAGACTCCAGCTTGGGAATGCCTCAAGGGGTGCACTAATGGAATCAACTGGAACTCCTGGTTGCTAACCTTGGAGCTAGGTTGCTTTTCCTGAGTTAATTAACTGTCCCTGCAGGGCAGTCCTATAATGGCTACTGGAATTGGGCCACCTAGGATTCATTTCAGCGTCAGGGAGTTTGGTCAACTTGCTTGGGCCCACACAGCACCCCATGGAGCCAGGACTGGGCCAGCAGTCTGCTGCATGCTGCAGGGCAGGATCTCTCTGGGGTTGCGTTTCCCTGCTCTCTGCACTCCTCCGCTGCGGGCAAATTGAGGACAGGAAGTGGACCGCACCCACTTCTCTCCCACGACTTGGGCAATGTTCAACACAGGGGTTCTTCAAAAGGTTCATAGAAAATGCACATGGTGAAGAAACTATGCATGGGTTTCCACTGGTTTGCACTCAAATAAACTTGTCCGAACTTCTTATAACCTTTCTGAACTAGATCGAGTTTGAGGCACTGAGAAGGATGAGACATCCACTGAAAAGGACTCCTATCAGAGCAACATGAATTCCACGAAAATTGCAGCAAGAGCAAACATCAAATTTCTGGTGAAGCTTGGGTGGAAGAATGAAGAAATCATTGATGTTTTCACAAAAGCTTCTAAGGACACTACCCCAAAGAAATGAACTCTTTACGAATGTATAGCTTGTTTCAAGAAGAGGTGAGAAGATGTGGGAGATGAATCCTGCAGTGGCTGTGAAAACCACTGTGCCCAGATCAGCTGCAGTTACGACGAGAGCTATCAGTGGAAATTTTAAACAGGAGGGATCACGATCCTGACACATCCCTCTGACAAATTGTAACCGGAAGTTGGAACATGGCTTTACCAATATGACCTCGAAGGCAAAGCATCATCAAAGCGACGGCTACCGAGAGGTGGCAGTGGTCCAGTCAAAGGAAAAGGAGGCCAGTCAGGAGCCAACATCATGGCATCAGTGTTTTGGGACACTCAAGGCATTTTGCTTGTTGACTTTCTGAAGGGCCAAACATCTGCTTATTAGGAGAGTGTTCCGAGAAGCTTAGAGAAAGCTTTGGTAGAAACACGCTGGGAAAGTCTCACTAGATCCCTGTTCACCACCTCAGTGCTCTGCTCATTCCTCTCATCAAACAAGGGCAATTGTGTCAGTTTCAATGGGCAGTCCTTAGGAATGCACCTTACGGGCTGCTTTCATTCCTTCTAAATTCTTTTTGTTTCCTAATTATACAAAGTCTCCTTGCCTTGCTTGGAAAGATGAGAGAAAGTCTCCTTGCCTTGCTTGGACAGATGAGAGATGAGATCCTCCTCTTCTCTCCCAGGACAGAATGGTCAGACTTGAGTTTCCTTTCTCCTCACTCTTCTCCTCCTTGAGGGAGGTGCTGTGCCGGACAGACCTGCTCCCGTGTCTAGACACGGGTAGACTCGTTGAAGATCCTCACAGGCAATCCTCCTTGGGGTCAAAGGGGAAGGATTTATTTCTTCAGGGCTCAGTAGTCCTCATCCTTACGCGCACCTTCACCAGCCCAGGGCGGGGTAGCGGAGGGTGAAAGGGCGTGGCTCACAGCCCGTTTCTTCCGCTCGGGCGTCTCCTGGGAGGAACCCTTGTCCAGTGAGCGGGTCTTCGTCTCCACCAAATTCCCTAGGGGGACATTTCTGGCAGCCCTTCTTGTTCAGCAGCTTACGGGGGTCAGGTGGACCTCTGCTAGTCACCAGCCTGAAGCCCTTACTCCATTTCAGCTATTTTGGCAGTTGCCTAGGTGACTTTTGAACCTCATTACCCAGAACAGCCAACGGAGGAGGGGTGAGAAGAGTGGCCGTCTGGGTTTGCCGCATCGTGCTGCCTTACAGGAGTTGTGCAGTCTTCGGTTGTGTGATACTTCACCTGGCTGATTTCTGGGAATGCCTCCACAAATTCGCTAAATTCAGTAGCTTTTGCCTTCCAAGATTCACCTGGTTGGTGTGTTGCACCCATTCACTAGTCATTTACATTAGGTATATCTCTTAATGCTATCCCTCCCCCTCCCCCCGCCCATGACAGGCCCCGGTGTGTGATGTTCCCCTTTCTGTGTCCAAGCGTTCTCATACTTCAATTCCCACCTATGAATGAGAACATGCGGTGTTTGCTTTCTTTGTCCTTGCGATAGTTTGCTAAGAATGATGGTTTCCAGCTTCATCCGTGTCCCTCCAAAGGGGATGAACTCATGCTTTTTCATGGCTGCATAGTATTCCATGGTGTATTTGTGCCACATTTTCTTAATCCAGTCTATCATTGATGGACATCTGGGTTGGTTCCAAGTCTTTGCTACTGTGAATGGTGCCGCAATAAACATACGTCTGCGTGTGTCCTTTCAGAAGCATGATTTCTAATCCTATGGGTATATATACCCAGCAATGGGATGGCTGGGTCAAATGGTATTTCTATTTCGAGATCCTTGAGGATTCGCCACACTATCTTCCACTACCGTTGAACTAGTTTACAGTCCCACCAACAGTGTAAAAGTGTTCCTATTTGTCCACTACCTCTCCAGCACCTGTTGTTTCCTGACTTTTTAATGATCGCTATTCTAACTGGTGTGAGATGATATCTCATTGCGGATTTGATTTGCATTTCTCTGATGGCCAGTTTTGATGAGCATTTTTTCATGTGTCTGTTGGCTGCATAAATGTCTTCTTTTGAGAAGTGTCTCTTCATATCCTTCCCCCACTTGTTGATGGGCTTGTTTGGTTTTTCTTGTAACTCTGTTTGAGGTCTTAGTAGATTCTGGATATTAGCCTTTTGTCAGATGAGTAGATTGCAAAAATGTTCTCCCTTTCTGCAGGATGCCTGTTCACTCTCATGGGAGTTTCTTTAGCTATGCAGAACGTCTTTAGTGTAATTAGATGCTGTTTGTCAATGTTGGCTTTCGTTGCCATTGCTTTTGGCGTTTTAGACATGAGGTCCTTGCCCATGCCTTTGTCCTCAATGGTATTGGCTGGGTTTTCTCCTAGGGTTTGTATGGTTTAAGATCTAACATTTAAGTCTTTCATCTGTCTTGAATTAATTTTTGTACAAGGTGTAAGGAAGGGATCCGATATCAGCTTTCGACATATGGCTAGCCTGTTTTCCCAGCACCATTTTTTTAAATAGGGAATCCTTTCCCCATTTCTTGTTTTTGTCAGGTTTGTCAAAGATCAGATGGTTGTAGATGTGTCGTATTATTTCTGAGGGCTCTATTCTGTTCCATTGGTCTACGGTAACCAAAACGGCAACCGATAGCATGCTCTTTGGTTACTGTAGCCTTCTACTGTAGCTTGAAGTCGGACAGCTTGATGCCTCCATCTTTGTTCTTTTGGCTTAGGATTATGTTGGCAGTGGGGGCCGTTTTGTGGTTCCATATGAGCTTTAAAGCAGTTTTTTCCAGTTCTGTGAAGAAAGTCATTGGTAGTTGGATGGGGATGGCATTGAATCTATAATTTACCTTGGGCAGTATGGCCATTTTCACGATATTGATTCTTCCAATCCGTGATGGTGGAATATTCTTCCATTTGTTTGTCTCCTCTTTTAGTTCGTGGAGCAATGCTTTGTAGTTCTCCTTGAAGAGGTCCTTCACATCCCTTGTTAGTTGGATTCCTAGGCATTTTATTCTCTTTGAAGCAATTGTGAATGGGAGCTCACTCATGATTTGGCTCTCTGTTTGCCTCTTATTGGTGTATAAGAATGCTTGTGATTTTTGCACCTCGATTTTGTATCCTGAGACTTTGCTGAAGTTGCTTATCAGCTTAAGGAGATTTTGGACTGAGACGATGGGGTTTTCTAAATATTCAATCATGTCATCTGCAAACAGGGACAATTTGACTTCCTCTTTTCCTAATTGATTTCTCTTTATTTCTTTCTCCTGCCTGATTGCCCTGGGCAGAAGTTCCAACACTATGTTGAATAGGAGTGGTGAGAGAGGGCATCCCTGTCTTGTGGCAGTTTACAAAGGGAATGCTTCCACTTTTTGCCCATTCAGTATGATATTGGCTGTGGGTTTGCCCTAAATAGCCCGTATTATTTTGGGAGATGTCCCATCAATACCTAATTTATTGAGAGTTTTTGGCATGAAGGGCTGTTGAATTTTGTCAAAGGCCTTTTCTGCATCTGTTGAGATAATCACGTGGTTTCTGTCTTTGGTCCTGATTATACGCTGGATTATGTTTATTGTTTTGCATATGTTGGACCAGCCTTGCATGTCAGGGATGAAGCCCACTTCATCATGATGGATAAGCTCTTTGATGTGCTGCTGGATTCGGTTTTCCAGTATTTTATGGAGGATTTTCCCATCGATGTTCCTCAGGGACATAGGCCTAAAATTCTCTTTTTGGGTTGTGTCTCTCTCAGGCTTTGGGATCAGGATGATGCCGGCCTCATGAAATGAGTGAGGGAGGATTCCCTCTTTTTCTGTTGATTGGAATAGTTTCAGAAGGCATGGTACCAGCTCCTCCTTGTCCTTCTGGTAGAATTCGGCTGTGAATCCGTCTGGTCCTGGAGTTTTATTGCTTGATAGGCTGTTAATTATTGCCTCAATTTCAGAGCCTGTTAGTGGTCTACTCAGGCATTCAACTTCTTCCTGGTTTACTCTGGGGAGGTTGTATGCGTCCAGGAATTTATCCATTTCTTCTAGATTTTCTAGTTCATTAGCTTAGAGGTGCTGATAGTATTGTCTGATGGTAGTTTGTATTTCTGTGGGATCGGTGGTGATATCCCCTTTATCATTTTTTACTGCATCTGTTTGATTCTTCTTTCTTTTCTTCTTTCTTAGTCTTGCTAGTGCTCTATCAATTTTGTTGATCACTGCAAAAAACCCGCTCCTGGATTCATTGATTTGTTGAAGGGTTTATTGTGTCTCTATCTCCATCAGTTCTGCTCGGATCTTAGTTATTTCTTGCCTTCTGCTAGTTTTTGAATGTGTTTGCTCTTGCTTCTCTCATTCTTTTAATGGTGATGTTAGGGTATGCATTTTTGATTTTTCCTGCTTTCTCTCGTGGGCAATTAGTGCTATAAATTTCCCTCTACACACTGCTTTAAATGTGACGCAGAGATTCTGGTATGTTGTGCCTTTGTTTTCATTGGTTTCAGAGAATATCTTTCTTTCTCCCTTCATTTCGTTATGTACCCAGTACTCATTAAGGAGCAGGGTGTCCGGTTTCCATGCAGTTGAGCGGTTTTGAGTGAGTTTCTTTATCCTGAGGTCTACTTTGATTGCAATGTGGTCTGAGAGACCGTTTGCAGTAATTTCTGTTATTTTACATTTACTGAGGAGTGCTTTACTTCCAACTATGTGGTCAATGTGGAAATAAGTGTGATGTGGTGCTGAGAAGCATGTATATTCTGTCGATTTGGTGTGGAGCGTTCTGTAGATGTCTCCTAGGTCCGCTTGGTGCAGAGCTGAGTTCAATTCCTGGATATCCTTTTTAGATTTCTGTCTCGTTGGTCTGTCTAATGTTTACAGAGGGCTGCTAAAGTTTCCCATGATTATGATGTGGGAGTCTAAGTCTCTTTTGATCACACTTTAAAGATCAAAAGGTAGAAGCGCAAAGACATTATCTGTGCAATATTAGAAACCTAGTAAGTGGTGGAATTTGGCCTTGAACCCAGATATCTAACTCCAGAGCCTAAGTGCTTCACCCACCTCACTGTGGTGCCTCTCGAGAAAAACAGGTAAGCACACATTCAGAAAGCTGGTGGGCCGGGGGGCTGGCCTTGTACTCAGAGGCCATGGAAGTCCCACGTGGGGTGGCTAGTGGTGTAAGGACAGAGGTCTCGGATGGGCAGAGGGATGTGGACAGGCGCGAGGGGGCGCGGCAGGGACTCGGGGGACTGGGAGTGGCGGCTCGGTGCTGCGGGAGGCGATTAGTGGAAGGACAGAGGTCTGGGAAGGGCAGAGGGATGGGGACAGGCCCGAGGGTCCGCGGCAGGGATTCCGGGGGACTGGGAGTGGCCGGTTGGGGTTACTCTTGGCTTTTTGCCCTCTCCTGCCGTCGACTGCTCCGGTTTCTTTGGCCTTGCGGCGAGGTGGACAGGGTGAGCTCTCGGGACTGATGGCGGTTGTGGAAGGGGCCTGGGGCCAAGGACAGGCCAGGGCGGCGGGAGAGGCGGACCGGTGGCGTGGCTGGATCTGGGCGCGCTGTCGGACCTTCCACATCACCAGCTGCAGGCAGGCGTTTGCGTCCTCGCTGGAGTTGTGGCCGTCCTGGCTGTCCTGGATGATCTGTCCCAGGTAGTCGGCCGCGAGATTCCTGAGGGAACGCTTGTAGGGGAAACCCAGGTAGTGCGGGAAGAGCACGGCCGTGTCCACCACGGTGCGGTGGATGAGCTTCAGGGCCAGCAGATCACTCTCCAGGCTGTGCCCGATGAGGACGGTTTGGGCGCTGAAAAAGCTCAGCAGGATGGCTTGCACTTGGGGCAAGGTGATGCTCGTCTTGGCCACGTCGGCCTCGGTGACTCCGGAAAACCTGGTGTTGTAGTCCACGATCTCGTTGTCGGGCTTGACGAAGGTGTCGTACACCACTCGCATGTCGGCGTCCACCACGGTGACGCGGGTCAGCTCTAGGCCATGCGTGGTGTAGCACATCTCACAGTCCAAGGCGTAGATTCCTGGATAAGCGTCTCTGGACAACTCTTTCTTGAAGGTCTCCACGAAGCCATCGAGGCTGTCCTTGCGGCCGTCCCGCACGTGCTGCTTTGCCACCTGGCAGCCCACAGAGCCAGGAGCAGCTGCACAGCAGGTGTACTGGCTAACCCGGCCTCCAGCCACCTGGCTCGAGCGGACCCGCCCCCAGTGATAATAACACAACTGGTCGCGTACACAGCGGCCCGAGGAGGACACCAGGTACTCGGTGCCACAACGGCAGCAGACCCTGCAGGAGGAGTCGCCGGGCCCCTTCCCCTGGCCAGTGAAGAGGACGGCGCCTCCGGGCCGCTCGGGGTGCGGGAAGGGGTAGCCGTTCTCCTCGAGCTGGTCCTGGCTGAGCAGGAACTCCTGGAGGCGGCTGTACAGGGCGGCCCTGCTGAGGCCCGGCATGGAGCTGGGGGTCAGGCCCTTCAGTCTCTTGAGGGTGTTCAGGACCACGTTCAGGTACCTGTTCTTGTTGGGGCTGCAGTCGTAGGCCACCTTCTCCTCGTTCAGCGCCTTCTCCTCGGCCTCCTGCTTGGAGGCGCAGAACTTGAGACACTCTTCGGTGAACAGTTGGAGATAGCCTCGGCGGAGGACGGTGGGGACTTGGCACCCAGACCTTCGGAGGACAATAGGTTTCTTCAAACTCGGTAAGGATGGACGACGGACGATTCGCTTAGAGCTGATGGTGGTGGTGGTCTTGCATGCCATCCCTGACCTGTTGCGCGTCTTCCCTGGCTGTCTGCCGACCTTGGAGCCACTGGAGCGTTGGCTGCTGCTGGCCACGCGGGTTCTCTTGGCCTCTGTGCAACCTGTGACCAAGCAAGGGCTGGAAGACTGGGCGATCGTCTTCCTCTTCCTGGGGGCTGAGATGCGGACTCCCGAGGGCCTCTCTGTCAGCCTTGGGGCGGCTGGCAAGCAGCAGGCCGATCCCCTCTGTGCAGGGAAGTAGCACGCCTCCGTCACCACCTTGGGACACGCTGGGGCCACCGCAGGACCCCTGTTCTGGGGCTCCGCCTGGATGTCCACAAATGCGGAGGCCTGGTTGTGCATCTGGGGCACCCGGAGCCCGAAGCTCTGGGCAGGCTGATGAGAGGGCAGGGGGAATTCTGGAGCCTCGAGGGCCGCCTCCTCGGCCACCTTCTTAGCTTCTGGGTATCCAGGTGGGAACCAGCAGGGAGCTGTGGCTCGCAACATCTTGCTGCCTTCGGGAGCACCGGCCTGGCTCTGCTCCGCTCCCAACTGGCGGCTTCTTGCCTCCAGGGCCGCCTCCTCGGCCACCTTCTTAGCTTCTGGGTATCCAGGTGGGAACCAGCAGGGAGCTGTGGCTCGCAACATCTTGCTGCCTTCGGGAGCACCGGCCTGGCTCTGCTCCGCTCCCAACTGGCGGTTTCTTGCCTCCAGGGCCGCCTCCTCGGCCACCTTCTTAGCTTCTGGGTATCCAGGTGGGAACCAGCAGGGAGCTGTGGCTCGCAACATCTTGCTGCCTTCGGGAGCACCGGCCTGGCTCTGCTCCGCTCCCAACTGGCGGCTTCTTGCCTCCAGGGCCGCCTCCTCGGCCACCTTCTTAGCTTCTGGGTATCCAGGTGGGAACCAGCAGGGAGCTGTGGCTCGCAACATCTTGCTGCCTTCGGGAGCACCGGCCTGGCTCTGCTCCTCTCCCAACTGGCGGCTTCAATGAGTGCCGCGGCCGCCACCCGTCGCCTTTATAGACGCACAGGGCAGAGTGGGTGGGACTTCTCCTTGATAGGTTGGTGCTTCCATCCAATCACACTGAGCCTCATCTTCCACCAGACTCCAGCTTGGGAATGCCTCAAGGGGTGCACTAATGGAATCAACTGGAACTCCTGGTTGCTAACCTTGGAGCTAGGTTGCTTTTCCTGAGTTAATTAACTGTCCCTGCAGGGCAGTCCTATAATGGCTACTGGAATTGGGCCACCTAGGATTCATTTCAGCGTCAGGGAGTTTGGTCAACTTGCTTGGGCCCACACAGCACCCCATGGAGCCAGGACTGGGCCAGCAGTCTGCTGCATGCTGCAGGGCAGGATCTCTCTGGGGTTGCGTTTCCCTGCTCTCTGCACTCCTCCGCTGCGGGCAAATTGAGGACAGGAAGTGGACCGCACCCACTTCTCTCCCACGACTTGGGCAATGTTCAACACAGGGGCTCTTCAAAAGGTTCATAGAAAATGCACATGGTGAAGAAACTATGCATGGGTTTCCACTGGTTTGCACTCAAATAAACTTGTCCGAACTTCTTATAACCTTTCTGAACTAGATCGAGTTTGAGGCACTGAGAAGGATGAGACATCCACTGAAAAGGACTCCTATCAGAGCAACATGAATTCCACGAAAATTGCAGCAAGAGCAAACATCAAATTTCTGGTGAAGCTTGGGTGGAAGAATGAAGAAATCATTGATGTTTTCACAAAAGCTTCTAAGGACACTACCCCAAAGAAATGAACTCTTTACGAATGTATAGCTTGTTTCAAGAAGAGGTGAGAAGATGTGGGAGATGAATCCTGCAGTGGCTGTGAAAACCACTGTGCCCAGATCAGCTGCAGTTACGACGAGAGCTATCAGTGGAAATTTTAAACAGGAGGGATCACGATCCTGACGCATCCCTCTGACAAATTGTAACCGGAAGTTGGAACATGGCTTTACCAATATGACCTCGAAGGCAAAGCATCATCAAAGCGACGGCTACCGAGAGGTGGCAGTGGTCCAGTCAAAGGAAAAGGAGGCCAGTCAGGAGCCAACATCATGGCATCAGTGTTTTGGGACACTCAAGGCATTTTGCTTGTTGACTTTCTGAAGGGCCAAACATCTGCTTATTAGGAGAGTGTTCCGAGAAGCTTAGAGAAAGCTTTGGTAGAAACATGCTGGGAAAGTCTCACTAGATCCCTGTTCACCACCTCAGTGCTCTGCTCATTCCTCTCATCAAACAAGGGCAATTGTGTCAGTTTCAATGGGCAGTCCTTAGGAATGCACCTTACGGGCTGCTTTCATTCCTTCTAAATTCTTTTTGTTTCCTAATTATACAAAGTCTCCTTGCCTTGCTTGGAAAGATGAGAGAAAGTCTCCTTGCCTTGCTTGGACAGATGAGAGATGAGATCCTCCTCTTCTCTCCCAGGACAGAATGGTCAGACTTGAGTTTCCTTTCTCCTCACTCTTCTCCTCCTTGAGGGAGGTGCTGTGCCGGACAGACCTGCTCCCGTGTCTAGACACGGGTAGACTCGTTGAAGATCCTCACAGGCAATCCTCCTTGGGGTCAAAGGGGAAGGATTTATTTCTTCAGGGCTCAGTAGTCCTCATCCTTACGCGCACCTTCACCAGCCCAGGGCGGGGTAGCGGAGGGTGAAAGGGCGTGGCTCACAGCCCGTTTCTTCCGCTCGGGCGTCTCCTGGGAGGAACCCTTGTCCAGTGAGCGGGTCTTCGTCTCCACCAAATTCCCTAGGGGGACATTTCTGGCAGCCCTTCTTGTTCAGCAGCTTACGGGGGTCAGGTGGACCTCTGCTAGTCACCAGCCTGAAGCCCTTACTCCATTTCAGCTATTTTGGCAGTTGCCTAGGTGACTTTTGAACCTCATTACCCAGAACAGCCAACGGAGGAGGGGTGAGAAGAGTGGCCGTCTGGGTTTGCCGCATCGTGCTGCCTTACAGGAGTTGTGCAGTCTTCGGTTGTGTGATACTTCACCTGGCTGATTTCTGGGAATGCCTCCACAAATTCGCTAAATTCAGTAGCTTTTGCCTTCCAAGATTCACCTGGTTGGTGTGTTGCACCCATTCACTAGTCATTTACATTAGGTATATCTCTTAATGCTATCCCTCCCCCTCCCCCCGCCCATGACAGGCCCCGGTGTGTGATGTTCCCCTTTCTGTGTCCAAGCGTTCTCATACTTCAATTCCCACCTATGAATGAGAACATGTGGTGTTTGCTTTCTTTGTCCTTGCGATAGTTTGCTAAGAATGATGGTTTCCAGCTTCATCCGTGTCCCTCCAAAGGGGATGAACTCATGCTTTTTCATGGCTGCATAGTATTCCATGGTGTATTTGTGCCACATTTTCTTAATCCAGTCTATCATTGATGGACATCTGGGTTGGTTCCAAGTCTTTGCTACTGTGAATGGTGCCGCAATAAACATACGTCTGCGTGTGTCCTTTCAGAAGCATGATTTCTAATCCTATGGGTATATATACCCAGCAATGGGATGGCTGGGTCAAACGGTATTTCTATTTCGAGATCCTTGAGGATTCGCCACACTATCTTCCACTACCGTTGAACTAGTTTACAGTCCCACCAACAGTGTAAAAGTGTTCCTATTTGTCCACTACCTCTCCAGCACCTGTTGTTTCCTGACTTTTTAATGATCGCTATTCTAACTGGTGTGAGATGATATCTCATTGCGGATTTGATTTGCATTTCTCTGATGGCCAGTTTTGATGAGCATTTTTTCATGTGTCTGTTGGCTGCATAAATGTCTTCTTTTGAGAAGTGTCTCTTCATATCCTTCCCCCACTTGTTGATGGGCTTGTTTGGTTTTTCTTGTAACTCTGTTTGAGGTCTTAGTAGATTCTGGATATTAGCCTTTTGTCAGATGAGTAGATTGCAAAAATGTTCTCCCTTTCTGCAGGATGCCTGTTCACTCTCATGGGAGTTTCTTTAGCTATGCAGAACGTCTTTAGTGTAATTAGATGCTGTTTGTCAATGTTGGCTTTCGTTGCCATTGCTTTTGGCGTTTTAGACATGAGGTCCTTGCCCATGCCTTTGTCCTCAATGGTATTGGCTGGGTTTTCTCCTAGGGTTTGTATGGTTTAAGATCTAACATTTAAGTCTTTCATCTGTCTTGAATTAATTTTTGTACAAGGTGTAAGGAAGGGATCCGATATCAGCTTTCGACATATGGCTAGCCTGTTTTCCCAGCACCATTTTTTTAAATAGGGAATCCTTTCCCCATTTCTTGTTTTTGTCAGGTTTGTCAAAGATCAGATGGTTGTAGATGTGTCGTATTATTTCTGAGGGCTCTATTCTGTTCCATTGGTCTACGGTAACCAAAACGGCAACCGATAGCATGCTCTTTGGTTACTGTAGCCTTCTACTGTAGCTTGAAGTCGGACAGCTTGATGCCTCCATCTTTGTTCTTTTGGCTTAGGATTATGTTGGCAGTGGGGGCCGTTTTGTGGTTCCATATGAGCTTTAAAGCAGTTTTTTCCAGTTCTGTGAAGAAAGTCATTGGTAGTTGGATGGGGATGGCATTGAATCTATAATTTACCTTGGGCAGTATGGCCATTTTCACGATATTGATTCTTCCAATCCGTGATGGTGGAATATTCTTCCATTTGTTTGTCTCCTCTTTTAGTTCGTGGAGCAATGCTTTGTAGTTCTCCTTGAAGAGGTCCTTCACATCCCTTGTTAGTTGGATTCCTAGGCATTTTATTCTCTTTGAAGCAATTGTGAATGGGAGCTCACTCATGATTTGGCTCTCTGTTTGCCTCTTATTGGTGTATAAGAATGCTTGTGATTTTTGCACCTCGATTTTGTATCCTGAGACTTTGCTGAAGTTGCTTATCAGCTTAAGGAGATTTTGGACTGAGACGATGGGGTTTTCTAAATATTCAATCATGTCATCTGCAAACAGGGACAATTTGACTTCCTCTTTTCCTAATTGATTTCTCTTTATTTCTTTCTCCTGCCTGATTGCCCTGGGCAGAAGTTCCAACACTATGTTGAATAGGAGTGGTGAGAGAGGGCATCCCTGTCTTGTGGCAGTTTGCAAAGGGAATGCTTCCACTTTTTGCCCATTCAGTATGATATTGGCTGTGGGTTTGCCCTAAATAGCCCGTATTATTTTGGGAGATGTCCCATCAATACCTAATTTATTGAGAGTTTTTGGCATGAAGGGCTGTTGAATTTTGTCGAAGGCCTTTTCTGCATCTGTTGAGATAATCACGCGGTTTCTGTCTTTGGTTCTGATTATATGCCGGATTATGTTTATTGTTTTGCATATGTTGGACCAGCCTTGCATGTCAGGGATGAAGCCCACTTCATCATGATGGATAAGCTCTTTGATGTGCTGCTGGATTCGGTTTTCCAGTATTTTATGGAGGATTTTCCCATCGATGTTCCTCAGGGACATAGGCCTAAAATTCTCCTTTTGGGTTGTGTCTCTCTCAGGCTTTGGGATCAGGATGATGCCGGCCTCATGAAATGAGTGAGGGAGGATTCCCTCTTTTTCTGTTGATTGGAATAGTTTCAGAAGGCATGGTACCAGCTCCTCCTTGTCCTTCTGGTAGAATTCGGCTGTGAATCCGTCTGGTCCTGGAGTTTTATTGCTTGATAGGCTGTTAATTATTGCCTCAATTTCAGAGCCTTTTAGTGATCTACTCAGGCATTCAACTTCTTCCTGGTTTACTCTGGGGAGGTTGTATGCGTCCAGGAATTTATCCATTTCTTCTAGATTTTCTAGTTCATTAGCTTAGAGGTGCTGATAGTATTGTCTGATGGTAGTTTGTATTTCTGTGGGATCGGTGGTGATATCCCCTTTATCATTTTTTACTGCATCTGTTTGATTCTTCTTTCTTTTCTTCTTTCTTAGTCTTGCTAGTGCTCTATCAATTTTGTTGATCACTGCAAAAAACCCGCTCCTGGATTCATTGATTTGTTGAAGGGTTTATTGTGTCTCTATCTCCATCAGTTCTGCTCGGATCTTAGTTATTTCTTGCCTTCTGCTAGTTTTTGAATGTGTTTGCTCTTGCTTCTCTCATTCTTTTAATGGTGATGTTAGGGTATGCATTTTTGATTTTTCCTGCTTTCTCTCGTGGGCAATTAGTGCTATAAATTTCCCTCTACACACTGCTTTAAATGTGACGCAGAGATTCTGGTATGTTGTGCCTTTGTTTTCATTGGTTTCAGAGAATATCTTTCTTTCTGCCTTCATTTCGTTATGTACCCAGTACTCATTCAGGTGCAGGTTGTCCGGATTCCATGCAGTTGAGCGGTTTTGAGTGAGTTTCTTTATCCTGAGGTCTACTTTGATTGCAATGTGGTCTGAGAGACCGTTTGTAGTAATTTCTGTTATTTTACATTTACTGAGGAGTGCTTTACTTCCAACTATGTGGTCAATGTGGAAATAAGTGTGATGTGGTGCTGAGAAGCATGTATATTCTGTCGATTTGGGGTGGAGCGTTCTGTAGATGTCTCCTAGGTCCGCTTGGTGCAGAGCTGAGTTCAATTCCTGGATATCCTTTTTAGATTTCTGTCTCGTTGGTCTGTCTAATGTTTACAGAGGGCTGTTAAAGTTTCCCATGATTATGATGTGGGAGTCTAAGTCTCTTTTGATCACACTTTAAAGATCAAAAGGTAGAAGCGCAAAGACATTATCTGTGCAATATTAGAAACCTAGTAAGTGGTGGAATTTGGCCTTGAACCCAGATATCTAACTCCAGAGCCTAAGTGCTTCACCCACCTCACTGTGGTGCCTCTCGAGAAAAACAGGTAAGCACACATTCAGAAAACTGGTGGGCCGGGGGGCTGGCCTTGTACTCAGAGGCCATGGAAGTCCCACGTGGGGTGGCTAGTGGTGTAAGGACAGAGGTCTCGGATGGGCAGAGGGATGTGGACAGGCGCGAGGGGGCGCGGCAGGGACTCGGGGGACTGGGAGTGGCGGCTCGGTGCTGCGGGAGGCGATTAGTGGAAGGACAGAGGTCTGGGAAGGGCAGAGGGATGGGGACAGGCCCGAGGGTCCGCGGCAGGGATTCCGGGGGACTGGGAGTGGCCGGTTGGGGTTACTCTTGGCTTTTTGCCCTCTCCTGCCGTCGACTGCTCCGGTTTCTTTGGCCTTGCGGCGAGGTGGACAGGGTGAGCTCTCGGGACTGATGGCGGTTGTGGAAGGGGCCTGGGGCCAAGGACAGGCCAGGGCGGCGGGAGAGGCGGACCGGTGGCGTGGCTGGATCTGGGCGCGCTGTCGGACCTTCCACATCACCAGCTGCAGGCAGGCGTTTGCGTCCTCGCTGGAGTTGTGGCCGTCCTGGCTGTCCTGGATGATCTGTCCCAGGTAGTCGGCCGCGAGATTCCTGAGGGAACGCTTGTAGGGGAAACCCAGGTAGTGCGGGAAGAGCACGGCCGTGTCCACCACGGTGCTGTGGATGAGCTTCAGGGCCAGCAGATCGCTCTCCAGGCTGTGCCCGATGAGGATGGTTTGGGCGCTGAAAAAGCTCAGCAGGATGGCTTGCACTTGGGGCAAGGTGATGCTCGTCTTGGCGACGTCGGCCTCGGTGACTCCGGAAAACCTGGTGTTGTAGTCCACGATCTCGTTGTCGGGCTTGACGAAGGTGTCGTACACCACTCGCATGTCGGCGTCCACCACGGTGACGCGGGTCAGCTCTAGGCCATGCGTGGTGTAGCACATCTCACAGTCCAAGGCGTAGATTCCTGGATAAGCGTCTCTGGACAACTCTTTCTTGAAGGTCTCCACGAAGCCATCGAGGCTGTCCTTGCGGCCGTCCCGCACGTGCTGCTTTGCCACCTGGCAGCCCACAGAGCCAGGAGCAGCTGCACAGCAGGTGTACTGGCTAACCCGGCCTCCAGCCACCTGGCTCGAGCGGACCCGCCCCCAGTGATAATAACAAAACTGGTCGCGTACACAGCGGCCCGAGGAGGACACCAGGTACTCGGTGCCACAACGGCAGCAGACCCTGCAGGAGGAGTCGCCGGGCCCCTTCCCCTGGCCAGTGAAGAGGACGGCGCCTCCGGGCCGCTCGGGGTGCGGGAAGGGGTAGCCGTTCTCCTCGAGCTGGTCCTGGCTGAGCAGGAACTCCTGGAGGCGGCTGTACAGGGCGGCCCTGCTGAGGCCCGGCATGGAGCTGGGGGTCGGGCCCTTCAGTCTCTTGAGGGTGTTCAGGACCACGTTCAGGTACCTGTTCTTGTTGGGGCTGCAGTCGTAGGCCACCTTCTCCTCGTTCAGCGCCTTCTCCTCGGCCTCCTGCTTGGAGGCGCAGAACTTGAGACACTCTTCGGTGAACAGTTGGAGATAGCCTCGGCGGAGGACGGTGGGGACTTGGCACCCAGACCTTCGGAGGACAATAGGTTTCTTCAAACTCGGTAAGGATGGACGACGGACGATTCGCTTAGAGCTGATGGTGGTGGTGGTCTTGCATGCCATCCCTGACCTGTTGCGCGTCTTCCCTGGCTGTCTGCCGACCTTGGAGCCACTGGAGCGTTGGCTGCTGCTGGCCACGCGGGTTCTCTTGGCCTCTGTGCAACCTGTGACCAAGCAAGGGCTGGAAGACTGGGCGATCGTCTTCCTCTTCCTGGGGGCTGAGATGCGGACTCCCGAGGGCCTCTCTGTCAGCCTTGGGGCGGCTGGCAAGCAGCAGGCCGATCCCCTCTGTGCAGGGAAGTAGCACGCCTCCGTCACCACCTTGGGACACGCTGGGGGCACCGCAGGACCCCTGTTCTGGGGCTCCGCCTGGATGTCCACAAATGCGGAGGCCTGGTTGTGCATCTGGGGCACCCGGAGCCCGAAGCTCTGGGCAGGCTGATGAGAGGGCAGGGGGAATTCTGGAGCCTCGAGGGCCGCCTCCTCGGCCACCTTCTTAGCTTCTGGGTATCCAGGTGGGAACCAGCAGGGAGCTGTGGCTCGCAACATCTTGCTGCCTTCGGGAGCACCGGCCTGGCTCTGCTCCGCTCCCAACTGGCGGCTTCTTGCCTCCAGGGCCGCCTCCTCGGCCACCTTCTTAGCTTCTGGGTATCCAGGTGGGAACCAGCAGGGAGCTGTGGCTCGCAACATCTTGCTGCCTTCGGGAGCACCGGCCTGGCTCTGCTCCTCTCCCAACTGGCGGCTTCAATGAGTGCCGCGGCCGCCACCCGTCGCCTTTATAGACGCACAGGGCAGAGTGGGTGGGACTTCTCCTTGATAGGTTGGTGCTTCCATCCAATCACACTGAGCCTCATCTTCCACCAGACTCCAGCTTGGGAATGCCTCAAGGGGTGCACTAATGGAATCAACTGGAACTCCTGGTTGCTAACCTTGGAGCTAGGTTGCTTTTCCTGAGTTAATTAACTGTCCCTGCAGGGCAGTCCTATAATGGCTACTGGAATTGGGCCACCTAGGATTCATTTCAGCGTCAGGGAGTTTGGTCAACTTGCTTGGGCCCACACAGCACCCCATGGAGCCAGGACTGGGCCAGCAGTCTGCTGCATGCTGCAGGGCAGGATCTCTCTGGGGTTGCGTTTCCCTGCTCTCTGCACTCCTCCGCTGCGGGCAAATTGAGGACAGGAAGTGGACCGCAACCACTTCTCCCCCACGACTTGGGCAATGTTCAACACAGGGGTTCTTCAAAAGGTTCATAGAAAATGCACATGGTGAAGAAACTATGCATGGGTTTCCACTGGTTTGCACTCAAATAAACTTGTCCGAACTTCTTATAACCTTTCTGAACTAGATCGAGTTTGAGGCACTGAGAAGGATGAGACATCCACTGAAAAGGACTCCTATCAGAGCAACATGAATTCCACGAAAATTGCAGCAAGAGCAAACATCAAATTTCTGGTGAAGCTTGGGTGGAAGAATGAAGAAATCATTGATGTTTTCACAAAAGCTTCTAAGGACACTACCCCAAAGAAATGAACTCTTTACGAATGTATAGCTTGTTTCAAGAAGAGGTGAGAAGATGTGGGAGATGAATCCTGCAGTGGCTGTGAAAACCACTGTGCCCAGATCAGCTGCAGTTACGACGAGAGCTATCAGTGGAAATTTTAAACAGGAGGGATCACGATCCTGACGCATCCCTCTGACAAATTGTAACCGGAAGTTGGAACATGGCTTTACCAATATGACCTCGAAGGCAAAGCATCATCAAAGCGACGGCTACCGAGAGGTGGCAGTGGTCCAGTCAAAGGAAAAGGAGGCCAGTCAGGAGCCAACATCATGGCATCAGTGTTTTGGGACACTCAAGGCATTTTGCTTGTTGACTTTCTGAAGGGCCAAACATCTGCTTATTAGGAGAGTGTTCCGAGAAGCTTAGAGAAAGCTTTGGTAGAAACATGCTGGGAAAGTCTCACTAGATCCCTGTTCACCACCTCAGTGCTCTGCTCATTCCTCTCATCAAACAAGGGCAATTGTGTCAGTTTCAATGGGCAGTCCTTAGGAATGCACCTTACGGGCTGCTTTCATTCCTTCTAAATTCTTTTTGTTTCCTAATTATACAAAGTCTCCTTGCCTTGCTTGGAAAGATGAGAGAAAGTCTCCTTGCCTTGCTTGGACAGATGAGAGATGAGATCCTCCTCTTCTCTCCCAGGACAGAATGGTCAGACTTGAGTTTCCTTTCTCCTCACTCTTCTCCTCCTTGAGGGAGGTGCTGTGCCGGACAGACCTGCTCCCGTGTCTAGACACGGGTAGACTCGTTGAAGATCCTCACAGGCAATCCTCCTTGGGGTCAAAGGGGAAGGATTTATTTCTTCAGGGCTCAGTAGTCCTCATCCTTACGCGCACCTTCACCAGCCCAGGGCGGGGTAGCGGAGGGTGAAAGGGCGTGGCTCACAGCCCGTTTCTTCCGCTCGGGCGTCTCCTGGGAGGAACCCTTGTCCAGTGAGCGGGTCTTCGTCTCCACCAAATTCCCTAGGGGGACATTTCTGGCAGCCCTTCTTGTTCAGCAGCTTACGGGGGTCAGGTGGACCTCTGCTAGTCACCAGCCTGAAGCCCTTACTCCATTTCAGCTATTTTGGCAGTTGCCTAGGTGACTTTTGAACCTCATTACCCAGAACAGCCAACGGAGGAGGGGTGAGAAGAGTGGCCGTCTGGGTTTGCCGCATCGTGCTGCCTTACAGGAGTTGTGCAGTCTTCGGTTGTGTGATACTTCACCTGGCTGATTTCTGGGAATGCCTCCACAAATTCGCTAAATTCAGTAGCTTTTGCCTTCCAAGATTCACCTGGTTGGTGTGTTGCACCCATTCACTAGTCATTTACATTAGGTATATCTCTTAATGCTATCCCTCCCCCTCCCCCCGCCCATGACAGGCCCCGGTGTGTGATGTTCCCCTTTCTGTGTCCAAGCGTTCTCATACTTCAATTCCCACCTATGAATGAGAACATGCGGTGTTTGCTTTCTTTGTCCTTGCGATAGTTTGCTAAGAATGATGGTTTCCAGCTTCATCCGTGTCCCTCCAAAGGGGATGAACTCATGCTTTTTCATGGCTGCATAGTATTCCATGGTGTATTTGTGCCACATTTTCTTAATCCAGTCTATCATTGATGGACATCTGGGTTGGTTCCAAGTCTTTGCTACTGTGAATGGTGCCGCAATAAACATACGTCTGCGTGTGTCCTTTCAGAAGCATGATTTCTAATCCTATGGGTATATATACCCAGCAATGGGATGGCTGGGTCAAACGGTATTTCTATTTCGAGATCCTTGAGGATTCGCCACACTATCTTCCACTACCGTTGAACTAGTTTACAGTCCCACCAACAGTGTAAAAGTGTTCCTATTTGTCCACTACCTCTCCAGCACCTGTTGTTTCCTGACTTTTTAATGATCGCTATTCTAACTGGTGTGAGATGATATCTCATTGCGGATTTGATTTGCATTTCTCTGATGGCCAGTTTTGATGAGCATTTTTTCATGTGTCTGTTGGCTGCATAAATGTCTTCTTTTGAGAAGTGTCTCTTCATATCCTTCCCCCACTTGTTGATGGGCTTGTTTGGTTTTTCTTGTAACTCTGTTTGAGGTCTTAGTAGATTCTGGATATTAGCCTTTTGTCAGATGAGTAGATTGCAAAAATGTTCTCCCTTTCTGCAGGATGCCTGTTCACTCTCATGGGAGTTTCTTTAGCTATGCAGAACGTCTTTAGTGTAATTAGATGCTGTTTGTCAATGTTGGCTTTCGTTGCCATTGCTTTTGGCGTTTTAGACATGAGGTCCTTGCCCATGCCTTTGTCCTCAATGGTATTGGCTGGGTTTTCTCCTAGGGTTTGTATGGTTTAAGATCTAACATTTAAGTCTTTCATCTGTCTTGAATTAATTTTTGTACAAGGTGTAAGGAAGGGATCCGATATCAGCTTTCGACATATGGCTAGCCTGTTTTCCCAGCACCATTTTTTTAAATAGGGAATCCTTTCCCCATTTCTTGTTTTTGTCAGGTTTGTCAAAGATCAGATGGTTGTAGATGTGTCGTATTATTTCTGAGGGCTCTATTCTGTTCCATTGGTCTACGGTAACCAAAACGGCAACCGATAGCATGCTCTTTGGTTACTGTAGCCTTCTACTGTAGCTTGAAGTCGGACAGCTTGATGCCTCCATCTTTGTTCTTTTGGCTTAGGATTATGTTGGCAGTGGGGGCCGTTTTGTGGTTCCATATGAGCTTTAAAGCAGTTTTTTCCAGTTCTGTGAAGAAAGTCATTGGTAGTTGGATGGGGATGGCATTGAATCTATAATTTACCTTGGGCAGTATGGCCATTTTCACGATATTGATTCTTCCAATCCGTGATGGTGGAATATTCTTCCATTTGTTTGTCTCCTCTTTTAGTTCGTGGAGCAATGCTTTGTAGTTCTCCTTGAAGAGGTCCTTCACATCCCTTGTTAGTTGGATTCCTAGGCATTTTATTCTCTTTGAAGCAATTGTGAATGGGAGCTCACTCATGATTTGGCTCTCTGTTTGCCTCTTATTGGTGTATAAGAATGCTTGTGATTTTTGCACCTCGATTTTGTATCCTGAGACTTTGCTGAAGTTGCTTATCAGCTTAAGGAGATTTTGGACTGAGACGATGGGGTTTTCTAAATATTCAATCATGTCATCTGCAAACAGGGACAATTTGACTTCCTCTTTTCCTAATTGATTTCTCTTTATTTCTTTCTCCTGCCTGATTGCCCTGGGCAGAAGTTCCAACACTATGTTGAATAGGAGTGGTGAGAGAGGGCATCCCTGTCTTGTGGCAGTTTGCAAAGGGAATGCTTCCACTTTTTGCCCATTCAGTATGATATTGGCTGTGGGTTTGCCCTAAATAGCCCGTATTATTTTGGGAGATGTCCCATCAATACCTAATTTATTGAGAGTTTTTGGCATGAAGGGCTGTTGAATTTTGTCGAAGGCCTTTTCTGCATCTGTTGAGATAATCACGCGGTTTCTGTCTTTGGTTCTGATTATATGCTGGATTATGTTTATTGTTTTGCATATGTTGGACCAGCCTTGCATGTCAGGGATGAAGCCCACTTCATCATGATGGATAAGCTCTTTGATGTGCTGCTGGATTCGGTTTTCCAGTATTTTATGGAGGATTTTCCCATCGATGTTCCTCAGGGACATAGGCCTAAAATTCTCCTTTTGGGTTGTGTCTCTCTCAGGCTTTGGGATCAGGATGATGCCGGCCTCATGAAATGAGTGAGGGAGGATTCCCTCTTTTTCTGTTGATTGGAATAGTTTCAGAAGGCATGGTACCAGCTCCTCCTTGTCCTTCTGGTAGAATTCGGCTGTGAATCCGTCTGGTCCTGGAGTTTTATTGCTTGATAGGCTGTTAATTATTGCCTCAATTTCAGAGCCTTTTAGTGATCTACTCAGGCATTCAACTTCTTCCTGGTTTACTCTGGGGAGGTTGTATGCGTCCAGGAATTTATCCATTTCTTCTAGATTTTCTAGTTCATTAGCTTAGAGGTGCTGATAGTATTGTCTGATGGTAGTTTGTATTTCTGTGGGATCGGTGGTGATATCCCCTTTATCATTTTTTACTGCATCTGTTTGATTCTTCTTTCTTTTCTTCTTTCTTAGTCTTGCTAGTGCTCTATCAATTTTGTTGATCACTGCAAAAAACCCGCTCCTGGATTCATTGATTTGTTGAAGGGTTTATTGTGTCTCTATCTCCATCAGTTCTGCTCGGATCTTAGTTATTTCTTGCCTTCTGCTAGTTTTTGAATGTGTTTGCTCTTGCTTCTCTCATTCTTTTAATGGTGATGTTAGGGTATGCATTTTTGATTTTTCCTGCTTTCTCTCGTGGGCAATTAGTGCTATAAATTTCCCTCTACACACTGCTTTAAATGTGACGCAGAGATTCTGGTATGTTGTGCCTTTGTTTTCATTGGTTTCAGAGAATATCTTTCTTTCTGCCTTCATTTCGTTATGTACCCAGTACTCATTCAGGTGCAGGTTGTCCGGATTCCATGCAGTTGAGCGGTTTTGAGTGAGTTTCTTTATCCTGAGGTCTACTTTGATTGCAATGTGGTCTGAGAGACCGTTTGTAGTAATTTCTGTTATTTTACATTTACTGAGGAGTGCTTTACTTCCAACTATGTGGTCAATGTGGAAATAAGTGTGATGTGGTGCTGAGAAGCATGTATATTCTGTCGATTTGGGGTGGAGCGTTCTGTAGATGTCTCCTAGGTCCGCTTGGTGCAGAGCTGAGTTCAATTCCTGGATATCCTTTTTAGATTTCTGTCTCGTTGGTCTGTCTAATGTTTACAGAGGGCTGTTAAAGTTTCCCATGATTATGATGTGGGAGTCTAAGTCTCTTTTGATCACACTTTAAAGATCAAAAGGTAGAAGCGCAAAGACATTATCTGTGCAATATTAGAAACCTAGTAAGTGGTGGAATTTGGCCTTGAACCCAGATATCTAACTCCAGAGCCTAAGTGCTTCACCCACCTCACTGTGGTGCCTCTCGAGAAAAACAGGTAAGCACACATTCAGAAAACTGGTGGGCCGGGGGGCTGGCCTTGTACTCAGAGGCCATGGAAGTCCCACGTGGGGTGGCTAGTGGTGTAAGGACAGAGGTCTCGGATGGGCAGAGGGATGTGGACAGGCGCGAGGGGGCGCGGCAGGGACTCGGGGGACTGGGAGTGGCGGCTCGGTGCTGCGGGAGGCGATTAGTGGAAGGACAGAGGTCTGGGAAGGGCAGAGGGATGGGGACAGGCCCGAGGGTCCGCGGCAGGGATTCCGGGGGACTGGGAGTGGCCGGTTGGGGTTACTCTTGGCTTTTTGCCCTCTCCTGCCGTCGACTGCTCCGGTTTCTTTGGCCTTGCGGCGAGGTGGACAGGGTGAGCTCTCGGGACTGATGGCGGTTGTGGAAGGGGCCTGGGGCCAAGGACAGGCCAGGGCGGCGGGAGAGGCGGACCGGTGGCGTGGCTGGATCTGGGCGCGCTGTCGGACCTTCCACATCACCAGCTGCAGGCAGGCGTTTGCGTCCTCGCTGGAGTTGTGGCCGTCCTGGCTGTCCTGGATGATCTGTCCCAGGTAGTCGGCCGCGAGATTCCTGAGGGAACGCTTGTAGGGGAAACCCAGGTAGTGCGGGAAGAGCACGGCCGTGTCCACCACGGTGCTGTGGATGAGCTTCAGGGCCAGCAGATCGCTCTCCAGGCTGTGCCCGATGAGGATGGTTTGGGCGCTGAAAAAGCTCAGCAGGATGGCTTGCACTTGGGGCAAGGTGATGCTCGTCTTGGCGACGTCGGCCTCGGTGACTCCGGAAAACCTGGTGTTGTAGTCCACGATCTCGTTGTCGGGCTTGACGAAGGTGTCGTACACCACTCGCATGTCGGCGTCCACCACGGTGACGCGGGTCAGCTCTAGGCCATGCGTGGTGTAGCACATCTCACAGTCCAAGGCGTAGATTCCTGGATAAGCGTCTCTGGACAACTCTTTCTTGAAGGTCTCCACGAAGCCATCGAGGCTGTCCTTGCGGCCGTCCCGCACGTGCTGCTTTGCCACCTGGCAGCCCACAGAGCCAGGAGCAGCTGCACAGCAGGTGTACTGGCTAACCCGGCCTCCAGCCACCTGGCTCGAGCGGACCCGCCCCCAGTGATAATAACACAACTGGTCGCGTACACAGCGGCCCGAGGAGGACACCAGGTACTCGGTGCCACAACGGCAGCAGACCCTGCAGGAGGAGTCGCCGGGCCCCTTCCCCTGGCCAGTGAAGAGGACGGCGCCTCCGGGCCGCTCGGGGTGCGGGAAGGGGTAGCCGTTCTCCTCGAGCTGGTCCTGGCTGAGCAGGAACTCCTGGAGGCGGCTGTACAGGGCGGCCCTGCTGAGGCCCGGCATGGAGCTGGGGGTCAGGCCCTTCAGTCTCTTGAGGGTGTTCAGGACCACGTTCAGGTACCTGTTCTTGTTGGGGCTGCAGTCGTAGGCCACCTTCTCCTCGTTCAGCGCCTTCTCCTCGGCCTCCTGCTTGGAGGCGCAGAACTTGAGACACTCTTCGGTGAACAGTTGGAGATAGCCTCGGCGGAGGACGGTGGGGACTTGGCACCCAGACCTTCGGAGGACAATAGGTTTCTTCAAACTCGGTAAGGATGGACGACGGACGATTCGCTTAGAGCTGATGGTGGTGGTGGTCTTGCATGCCATCCCTGACCTGTTGCGCGTCTTCCCTGGCTGTCTGCCGACCTTGGAGCCACTGGAGCGTTGGCTGCTGCTGGCCACGCGGGTTCTCTTGGCATCTGTGCAACCTGTGACCAAGCAAGGGCTGGAAGACTGGGCGATCGTCTTCCTCTTCCTGGGGGCTGAGATGCGGACTCCCGAGGGCCTCTCTGTCAGCCTTGGGGCGGCTGGCAAGCAGCAGGCCGATCCCCTCTGTGCAGGGAAGTAGCACGCCTCCGTCACCACCTTGGGACACGCTGGGGGCACCGCCGGACCCCTGTTCTGGGGCTCCGCCTGGATGTCCACAAATGCGGAGGCCTGGTTGTGCATCTGGGGCACCCGGAGCCCGAAGCTCTGGGCAGGCTGATGAGAGGGCAGGGGGAATTCTGGAGCCTCGAGGGCCGCCTCCTCGGCCACCTTCTTAGCTTCTGGGTATCCAGGTGGGAACCAGCAGGGAGCTGTGGCTCGCAACATCTTGCTGCCTTCGGGAGCACCGGCCTGGCTCTGCTCCGCTCCCAACTGGCGGCTTCTTGCCTCCAGGGCCGCCTCCTCGGCCACCTTCTTAGCTTCTGGGTATCCAGGTGGGAACCAGCAGGGAGCTGTGGCTCGCAACATCTTGCTGCCTTCGGGAGCACCGGCCTGGCTCTGCTCCGCTCCCAACTGGCGGCTTCTTGCCTCCAGGGCCGCCTCCTCGGCCACCTTCTTAGCTTCTGGGTATCCAGGTGGGAACCAGCAGGGAGCTGTGGCTCGCAACATCTTGCTGCCTTCGGGAGCACCGGCCTGGCTCTGCTCCTCTCCCAACTGGCGGCTTCAATGAGTGCCGCGGCCGCCACCCGTCGCCTTTATAGACGCACAGGGCAGAGTGGGTGGGACTTCTCCTTGATAGGTTGGTGCTTCCATCCAATCACACTGAGCCTCATCTTCCACCAGACTCCAGCTTGGGAATGCCTCAAGGGGTGCACTAATGGAATCAACTGGAACTCCTGGTTGCTAACCTTGGAGCTAGGTTGCTTTTCCTGAGTTAATTAACTGTCCCTGCAGGGCAGTCCTATAATGGCTACTGGAATTGGGCCACCTAGGATTCATTTCAGCGTCAGGGAGTTTGGTCAACTTGCTTGGGCCCACACAGCACCCCATGGAGCCAGGACTGGGCCAGCAGTCTGCTGCATGCTGCAGGGCAGGATCTCTCTGGGGTTGCGTTTCCCTGCTCTCTGCACTCCTCCGCTGCGGGCAAATTGAGGACAGGAAGTGGACCGCACCCACTTCTCTCCCACGACTTGGGCAATGTTCAACACAGGGGTTCTTCAAAAGGTTCATAGAAAATGCACATGGTGAAGAAACTATGCATGGGTTTCCACTGGTTTGCACTCAAATAAACTTGTCCGAACTTCTTATAACCTTTCTGAACTAGATCGAGTTTGAGGCACTGAGAAGGATGAGACATCCACTGAAAAGGACTCCTATCAGAGCAACATGAATTCCACGAAAATTGCAGCAAGAGCAAACATCAAATTTCTGGTGAAGCTTGGGTGGAAGAATGAAGAAATCATTGATGTTTTCACAAAAGCTTCTAAGGACACTACCCCAAAGAAATGAACTCTTTACGAATGTATAGCTTGTTTCAAGAAGAGGTGAGAAGATGTGGGAGATGAATCCTGCAGTGGCTGTGAAAACCACTGTGCCCAGATCAGCTGCAGTTACGACGAGAGCTATCAGTGGAAATTTTAAACAGGAGGGATCACGATCCTGACGCATCCCTCTGACAAATTGTAACCGGAAGTTGGAACATGGCTTTACCAATATGACCTCGAAGGCAAAGCATCATCAAAGCGACGGCTACCGAGAGGTGGCAGTGGTCCAGTCAAAGGAAAAGGAGGCCAGTCAGGAGCCAACATCATGGCATCAGTGTTTTGGGACACTCAAGGCATTTTGCTTGTTGACTTTCTGAAGGGCCAAACATCTGCTTATTAGGAGAGTGTTCCGAGAAGCTTAGAGAAAGCTTTGGTAGAAACATGCTGGGAAAGTCTCACTAGATCCCTGTTCACCACCTCAGTGCTCTGCTCATTCCTCTCATCAAACAAGGGCAATTGTGTCAGTTTCAATGGGCAGTCCTTAGGAATGCACCTTACGGGCTGCTTTCATTCCTTCTAAATTCTTTTTGTTTCCTAATTATACAAAGTCTCCTTGCCTTGCTTGGAAAGATGAGAGAAAGTCTCCTTGCCTTGCTTGGACAGATGAGAGATGAGATCCTCCTCTTCTCTCCCAGGACAGAATGGTCAGACTTGAGTTTCCTTTCTCCTCACTCTTCTCCTCCTTGAGGGAGGTGCTGTGCCGGACAGACCTGCTCCCGTGTCTAGACACGGGTAGACTCGTTGAAGATCCTCACAGGCAATCCTCCTTGGGGTCAAAGGGGAAGGATTTATTTCTTCAGGGCTCAGTAGTCCTCATCCTTACGCGCACCTTCACCAGCCCAGGGCGGGGTAGCGGAGGGTGAAAGGGCGTGGCTCACAGCCCGTTTCTTCCGCTCGGGCGTCTCCTGGGAGGAACCCTTGTCCAGTGAGCGGGTCTTCGTCTCCACCAAATTCCCTAGGGGGACATTTCTGGCAGCCCTTCTTGTTCAGCAGCTTACGGGGGTCAGGTGGACCTCTGCTAGTCACCAGCCTGAAGCCCTTACTCCATTTCAGCTATTTTGGCAGTTGCCTAGGTGACTTTTGAACCTCATTACCCAGAACAGCCAACGGAGGAGGGGTGAGAAGAGTGGCCGTCTGGGTTTGCCGCATCGTGCTGCCTTACAGGAGTTGTGCAGTCTTCGGTTGTGTGATACTTCACCTGGCTGATTTCTGGGAATGCCTCCACAAATTCGCTAAATTCAGTAGCTTTTGCCTTCCAAGATTCACCTGGTTGGTGTGTTTCACCCATTCACTAGTCATTTACATTAGGTATATCTCTTAATGCTATCCCTCCCCCTCCCCCCGCCCATGACAGGCCCCGGTGTGTGATGTTCCCCTTTCTGTGTCCAAGCGTTCTCATACTTCAATTCCCACCTATGAATGAGAACATGCGGTGTTTGCTTTCTTTGTCCTTGCGATAGTTTGCTAAGAATGATGGTTTCCAGCTTCATCCGTGTCCCTCGAAAGGGGATGAACTCATGCTTTTTCATGGCTGCATAGTATTCCATGGTGTATTTGTGCCACATTTTCTTAATCCAGTCTATCATTGATGGACATCTGGGTTGGTTCCAAGTCTTTGCTACTGTGAATGGTGCCGCAATAAACATACGTCTGCGTGTGTCCTTTCAGAAGCATGATTTCTAATCCTATGGGTATATATACCCAGCAATGGGATGGCTGGGTCAAATGGTATTTCTATTTCGAGATCCTTGAGGATTCGCCACACTATCTTCCACTACCGTTGAACTAGTTTACAGTCCCACCAACAGTGTAAAAGTGTTCCTATTTGTCCACTACCTCTCCAGCACCTGTTGTTTCCTGACTTTTTAATGATCGCTATTCTAACTGGTGTGAGATGATATCTCATTGCGGATTTGATTTGCATTTCTCTGATGGCCAGTTTTGATGAGCATTTTTTCATGTGTCTGTTGGCTGCATAAATGTCTTCTTTTGAGAAGTGTCTCTTCATATCCTTCCCCCACTTGTTGATGGGCTTGTTTGGTTTTTCTTGTAACTCTGTTTGAGGTCTTAGTAGATTCTGGATATTAGCCTTTTGTCAGATGAGTAGATTGCAAAAATTTTCTCCCTTTCTGCAGGATGCCTGTTCACTCTCATGGGAGTTTCTTTAGCTATGCAGAACGTCTTTAGTGTAATTAGATGCTGTTTGTCAATGTTGGCTTTCGTTGCCATTGCTTTTGGCGTTTTAGACATGAGGTCCTTGCCCATGCCTTTGTCCTCAATGGTATTGGCTGGGTTTTCTCCTAGGGTTTGTATGGTTTAAGATCTAACATTTAAGTCTTTCATCTGTCTTGAATTAATTTTTGTACAAGGTGTAAGGAAGGGATCCGATATCAGCTTTCGACATATGGCTAGCCTGTTTTCCCAGCACCATTTTTTTAAATAGGGAATCCTTTCCCCATTTCTTGTTTTTGTCAGGTTTGTCAAAGATCAGATGGTTGTAGATGTGTCGTATTATTTCTGAGGGCTCTATTCTGTTCCATTGGTCTACGGTAACCAAAACGGCAACCGATAGCATGCTCTTTGGTTACTGTAGCCTTCTACTGTAGCTTGAAGTCGGACAGCTTGATGCCTCCATCTTTGTTCTTTTGGCTTAGGATTATGTTGGCAGTGGGGGCCGTTTTGTGGTTCCATATGAGCTTTAAAGCAGTTTTTTCCAGTTCTGTGAAGAAAGTCATTGGTAGTTTGATGGGGATGGCATTGAATCTATAATTTACCTTGGGCAGTATGGCCATTTTCACGATATTGATTCTTCCAATCCGTGATGGTGGAATATTCTTCCATTTGTTTGTCTCCTCTTTTAGTTCGTGGAGCAATGCTTTGTAGTTCTCCTTGAAGAGGTCCTTCACATCCCTTGTTAGTTGGATTCCTAGGCATTTTATTCTCTTTGAAGCAATTGTGAATGGGAGCTCACTCATGATTTGGCTCTCTGTTTGCCTCTTATTGGTGTATAAGAATGCTTGTGATTTTTGCACCTCGATTTTGTATCCTGAGACTTTGCTGAAGTTGCTTATCAGCTTAAGGAGATTTTGGACTGAGACGATGGGGTTTTCTAAATATTCAATCATGTCATCTGCAAACAGGGACAATTTGACTTCCTCTTTTCCTAATTGATTTCTCTTTATTTCTTTCTCCTGCCTGATTGCCCTGGGCAGAAGTTCCAACACTATGTTGAATAGGAGTGGTGAGAGAGGGCATCCCTGTCTTGTGGCAGTTTGCAAAGGGAATGCTTCCACTTTTTGCCCATTCAGTATGATATTGGCTGTGGGTTTGCCCTAAATAGCCCGTATTATTTTGGGAGATGTCCCATCAATACCTAATTTATTGAGAGTTTTTGGCATGAAGGGCTGTTGAATTTTGTCAAAGGCCTTTTCTGCATCTGTTGAGATAATCACGTGGTTTCTGTCTTTGGTCCTGATTATACGCTGGATTATGTTTATTGTTTTGCATATGTTGGACCAGCCTTGCATGTCAGGGATGAAGCCCACTTCATCATGATGGATAAGCTCTTTGATGTGCTGCTGGATTCGGTTTTCCAGTATTTTATGGAGGATTTTCCCATCGATGTTCCTCAGGGACATAGGCCTAAAATTCTCTTTTTGGGTTGTGTCTCTCTCAGGCTTTGGGATCAGGATGATGCCGGCCTCATGAAATGAGTGAGGGAGGATTCCCTCTTTTTCTGTTGATTGGAATAGTTTCAGAAGGCATGGTACCAGCTCCTCCTTGTCCTTCTGGTAGAATTCGGCTGTGAATCCGTCTGGTCCTGGAGTTTTATTGCTTGATAGGCTGTTAATTATTGCCTCAATTTCAGAGCCTGTTAGTGGTCTACTCAGGCATTCAACTTCTTCCTGGTTTACTCTGGGGAGGTTGTATGCGTCCAGGAATTTATCCATTTCTTCTAGATTTTCTAGTTCATTAGCTTAGAGGTGCTGATAGTATTGTCTGATGGTAGTTTGTATTTCTGTGGGATCGGTGGTGATATCCCCTTTATCATTTTTTACTGCATCTGTTTGATTCTTCTTTCTTTTCTTCTTTCTTAGTCTTGCTAGTGCTCTATCAATTTTGTTGATCACTGCAAAAAACCCGCTCCTGGATTCATTGATTTGTTGAAGGGTTTATTGTGTCTCTATCTCCATCAGTTCTGCTCGGATCTTAGTTATTTCTTGCCTTCTGCTAGTTTTTGAATGTGTTTGCTCTTGCTTCTCTCATTCTTTTAATGGTGATGTTAGGGTATGCATTTTTGATTTTTCCTGCTTTCTCTCGTGGGCAATTAGTGCTATAAATTTCCCTCTACACACTGCTTTAAATGTGACGCAGAGATTCTGGTATGTTGTACCTTTGTTTTCATTGGTTTCAGAGAATATCTTTCTTTCTGCCTTCATTTCGTTATGTACCCAGTACTCATTAAGGAGCAGGGTGTCCGGTTTCCATGCAGTTGAGCGGTTTTGAGTGAGTTTCTTTATCCTGAGGTCTACTTTGATTGCAATGTGGTCTGAGAGACCGTTTGTAGTAATTTCTGTTATTTTACATTTACTGAGGAGTGCTTTACTTCCAACTATGTGGTCAATGTGGAAATAAGTGTGATGTGGTGCTGAGAAGCATGTATATTCTGTGGATTTGGGGTGGAGCGTTCTGTAGATGTCTCCTAGGTCCGCTTGGTGCAGAGCTGAGTTCAATTCCTGGATATCCTTTTTAGATTTCTGTCTCGTTGGTCTGTCTAATGTTTACAGAGGGCTGTTAAAGTTTCCCATGATTATGATGTGGGAGTCTAAGTCTCTTTTGATCACACTTTAAAGATCAAAAGGTAGAAGCGCAAAGACATTATCTGTGCAATATTAGAAACCTAGTAAGTGGTGGAATTTGGCCTTGAACCCAGATATCTAACTCCAGAGCCTAAGTGCTTCACCCACCTCACTGTGGTGCCTCTCGAGAAAAACAGGTAAGCACACATTCAGAAAGCTGGTGGGCCGGGGGGCTGGCCTTGTACTCAGAGGCCATGGAAGTCCCACGTGGGGTGGCTAGTGGTGTAAGGACAGAGGTCTCGGATGGGCAGAGGGATGTGGACAGGCGCGAGGGGGCGCGGCAGGGACTCGGGGGACTGGGAGTGGCGGCTCGGTGCTGCGGGAGGCGATTAGTGGAAGGACAGAGGTCTGGGAAGGGCAGAGGGATGGGGACAGGCCCGAGGGTCCGCGGCAGGGATTCCGGGGGACTGGGAGTGGCCGGTTGGGGTTACTCTTGGCTTTTTGCCCTCTCCTGCCGTCGACTGCTCCGGTTTCTTTGGCCTTGCGGCGAGGTGGACAGGGTGAGCTCTCGGGACTGATGGCGGTTGTGGAAGGGGCCTGGGGCCAAGGACAGGCCAGGGCGGCGGGAGAGGCGGACCGGTGGCGTGGCTGGATCTGGGCGCGCTGTCGGACCTTCCACATCACCAGCTGCAGGCAGGCGTTTGCGTCCTCGCTGGAGTTGTGGCCGTCCTGGCTGTCCTGGATGATCTGTCCCAGGTAGTCGGCCGCGAGATTCCTGAGGGAACGCTTGTAGGGGAAACCCAGGTAGTGCGGGAAGAGCACGGCCGTGTCCACCACGGTGCTGTGGATGAGCTTCAGGGCCAGCAGATCGCTCTCCAGGCTGTGCCCGATGAGGATGGTTTGGGCGCTGAAAAAGCTCAGCAGGATGGCTTGCACTTGGGGCAAGGTGATGCTCGTCTTGGCGACGTCGGCCTCGGTGACTCCGGAAAACCTGGTGTTGTAGTCCACGATCTCGTTGTCGGGCTTGACGAAGGTGTCGTACACCACTCGCATGTCGGCGTCCACCACGGTGACGCGGGTCAGCTCTAGGCCATGCGTGGTGTAGCACATCTCACAGTCCAAGGCGTAGATTCCTGGATAAGCGTCTCTGGACAACTCTTTCTTGAAGGTCTCCACGAAGCCATCGAGGCTGTCCTTGCGGCCGTCCCGCACGTGCTGCTTTGCCACCTGGCAGCCCACAGAGCCAGGAGCAGCTGCACAGCAGGTGTACTGGCTAACCCGGCCTCCAGCCACCTGGCTCGAGCGGACCCGCCCCCAGTGATAATAACACAACTGGTCGCGTACACAGCGGCCCGAGGAGGACACCAGGTACTCGGTGCCACAACGGCAGCAGACCCTGCAGGAGGAGTCGCCGGGCCCCTTCCCCTGGCCAGTGAAGAGGACGGCGCCTCCGGGCCGCTCGGGGTGCGGGAAGGGGTAGCCGTTCTCCTCGAGCTGGTCCTGGCTGAGCAGGAACTCCTGGAGGCGGCTGTACAGGGCGGCCCTGCTGAGGCCCGGCATGGAGCTGGGGGTCAGGCCCTTCAGTCTCTTGAGGGTGTTCAGGACCACGTTCAGGTACCTGTTCTTGTTGGGGCTGCAGTCGTAGGCCACCTTCTCCTCGTTCAGCGCCTTCTCCTCGGCCTCCTGCTTGGAGGCGCAGCACTTGAGACACTCATCGGTGAACAGTTGGAGATAGCCTCGGCGGAGGACGGTGGGGACTTGGCACCCAGACCTTCGGAGGACAATAGGTTTCTTCAAACTCGGTAAGGATGGACGACGGACGATTCGCTTAGAGCTGATGGTGGTGGTGGTCTTGCATGCCATCCCTGACCTGTTGCGCGTCTTCCCTGGCTGTCTGCCGACCTTGGAGCCACTGGAGCGTTGGCTGCTGCTGGCCACGCGGGTTCTCTTGGCATCTGTGGGACCTGTGACCAAGCAAGGGCTGGAAGACTGGGCGATCGTCTTCCTCTTCCTGGGGGCTGAGATGCGGACTCCCGAGGGCCTCTCTGTCAGCCTTGGGGCGGCTGGCAAGCAGCAGGCCGATCCCCTCTGTGCAGGGAAGTAGCACGCCTCCGTCACCACCTTGGGACACGCTGGGGGCACCGCCGGACCCCTGTTCTGGGGCTCCGCCTGGATGTCCACAAATGCGGAGGCCTGGTTGTGCATCTGGGGCACCCGGAGCCCGAAGCTCTGGGCAGGCTGATGAGAGGGCAGGGGGAATTCTGGAGCCTCGAGGGCCGCCTCCTCGGCCACCTTCTTAGCTTCTGGGTATCCAGGTGGGAACCAGCAGGGAGCTGTGGCTCGCAACATCTTGCTGCCTTCGGGAGCACCGGCCTGGCTCTGCTCCGCTCCCAACTGGCGGCTTCTTGCCTCCAGGGCCGCCTCCTCGGCCACCTTCTTAGCTTCTGGGTATCCAGGTGGGAACCAGCAGGGAGCTGTGGCTCGCAACATCTTGCTGCCTTCGGGAGCACCGGCCTGGCTCTGCTCCGCTCCCAACTGGCGGCTTCTTGCCTCCAGGGCCGCCTCCTCGGCCACCTTCTTAGCTTCTGGGTATCCAGGTGGGAACCAGCAGGGAGCTGTGGCTCGCAACATCTTGCTGCCTTCGGGAGCACCGGCCTGGCTCTGCTCCTCTCCCAACTGGCGGCTTCAATGAGTGCCGCGGCCGCCACCCGTCGCCTTTATAGACGCACAGGGCAGAGTGGGTGGGACTTCTCCTTGATAGGTTGGTGCTTCCATCCAATCACACTGAGCCTCATCTTCCACCAGACTCCAGCTTGGGAATGCCTCAAGGGGTGCACTAATGGAATCAACTGGAACTCCTGGTTGCTAACCTTGGAGCTAGGTTGCTTTTCCTGAGTTAATTAACTGTCCCTGCAGGGCAGTCCTATAATGGCTACTGGAATTGGGCCACCTAGGATTCATTTCAGCGTCAGGGAGTTTGGTCAACTTGCTTGGGCCCACACAGCACCCCATGGAGCCAGGACTGGGCCAGCAGTCTGCTGCATGCTGCAGGGCAGGATCTCTCTGGGGTTGCGTTTCCCTGCTCTCTGCACTCCTCCGCTGCGGGCAAATTGAGGACAGGAAGTGGACCGCACCCACTTCTCTCCCACGACTTGGGCAATGTTCAACACAGGGGTTCTTCAAAAGGTTCATAGAAAATGCACATGGTGAAGAAACTATGCATGGGTTTCCACTGGTTTGCACTCAAATAAACTTGTCCGAACTTCTTATAACCTTTCTGAACTAGATCGAGTTTGAGGCACTGAGAAGGATGAGACATCCACTGAAAAGGACTCCTATCAGAGCAACATGAATTCCACGAAAATTGCAGCAAGAGCAAACATCAAATTTCTGGTGAAGCTTGGGTGGAAGAATGAAGAAATCATTGATGTTTTCACAAAAGCTTCTAAGGACACTACCCCAAAGAAATGAACTCTTTACGAATGTATAGCTTGTTTCAAGAAGAGGTGAGAAGATGTGGGAGATGAATCCTGCAGTGGCTGTGAAAACCACTGTGCCCAGATCAGCTGCAGTTACGACGAGAGCTATCAGTGGAAATTTTAAACAGGAGGGATCACGATCCTGACGCATCCCTCTGACAAATTGTAACCGGAAGTTGGAACATGGCTTTACCAATATGACCTCGAAGGCAAAGCATCATCAACGCGACGGCTACCGAGAGGTGGCAGTGGTCCAGTCAAAGGAAAAGGAGGCCAGTCAGGAGCCAACATCATGGCATCAGTGTTTTGGGACACTCAAGGCATTTTGCTTGTTGACTTTCTGAAGGGCCAAACATCTGCTTATTAGGAGAGTGTTCCGAGAAGCTTAGAGAAAGCTTTGGTAGAAACATGCTGGGAAAGTCTCACTAGATCCCTGTTCACCACCTCAGTGCTCTGCTCATTCCTCTCATCAAACAAGGGCAATTGTGTCAGTTTCAATGGGCAGTCCTTAGGAATGCACCTTACGGGCTGCTTTCATTCCTTCTAAATTCTTTTTGTTTCCTAATTATACAAAGTCTCCTTGCCTTGCTTGGAAAGATGAGAGAAAGTCTCCTTGCCTTGCTTGGACAGATGAGAGATGAGATCCTCCTCTTCTCTCCCAGGACAGAATGGTCAGACTTGAGTTTCCTTTCTCCTCACTCTTCTCCTCCTTGAGGGAGGTGCTGTGCCGGACAGACCTGCTCCCGTGTCTAGACACGGGTAGACTCGTTGAAGATCCTCACAGGCAATCCTCCTTGGGGTCAAAGGGGAAGGATTTATTTCTTCAGGGCTCAGTAGTCCTCATCCTTACGCGCACCTTCACCAGCCCAGGGCGGGGTAGCGGAGGGTGAAAGGGCGTGGCTCACAGCCCGTTTCTTCCGCTCGGGCGTCTCCTGGGAGGAACCCTTGTCCAGTGAGCGGGTCTTCGTCTCCACCAAATTCCCTAGGGGGACATTTCTGGCAGCCCTTCTTGTTCAGCAGCTTACGGGGGTCAGGTGGACCTCTGCTAGTCACCAGCCTGAAGCCCTTACTCCATTTCAGCTATTTTGGCAGTTGCCTAGGTGACTTTTGAACCTCATTACCCAGAACAGCCAACGGAGGAGGGGTGAGAAGAGTGGCCGTCTGGGTTTGCCGCATCGTGCTGCCTTAGAGGAGTTGTGCAGTCTTCGGTTGTGTGATACTTCACCTGGCTGATTTCTGGGAATGCCTCCACAAATTCGCTAAATTCAGTAGCTTTTGCCTTCCAAGATTCACCTGGTTGGTGTGTTGCACCCATTCACTAGTCATTTACATTAGGTATATCTCTTAATGCTATCCCTCCCCCTCCCCCCGCCCATGACAGGCCCCGGTGTGTGATGTTCCCCTTTCTGTGTCCAAGCGTTCTCATACTTCAATTCCCACCTATGAATGAGAACATGCGGTGTTTGCTTTCTTTGTCCTTGCGATAGTTTGCTAAGAATGATGGTTTCCAGCTTCATCCGTGTCCCTCCAAAGGGGATGAACTCATGCTTTTTCATGGCTGCATAGTATTCCATGGTGTATTTGTGCCACATTTTCTTAATCCAGTCTATCATTGATGGACATCTGGGTTGGTTCCAAGTCTTTGCTACTGTGAATGGTGCCGCAATAAACATACGTCTGCGTGTGTCCTTTCAGAAGCATGATTTCTAATCCTATGGGTATATATACCCAGCAATGGGATGGCTGGGTCAAATGGTATTTCTATTTCGAGATCCTTGAGGATTCGCCACACTATCTTCCACTACCGTTGAACTAGTTTACAGTCCCACCAACAGTGTAAAAGTGTTCCTATTTGTCCACTACCTCTCCAGCACCTGTTGTTTCCTGACTTTTTAATGATCGCTATTCTAACTGGTGTGAGATGATATCTCATTGCGGATTTGATTTGCATTTCTCTGATGGCCAGTTTTGATGAGCATTTTTTCATGTGTCTGTTGGCTGCATAAATGTCTTCTTTTGAGAAGTGTCTCTTCATATCCTTCCCCCACTTGTTGATGGGCTTGTTTGGTTTTTCTTGTAACTCTGTTTGAGGTCTTAGTAGATTCTGGATATTAGCCTTTTGTCAGATGAGTAGATTGCAAAAATTTTCTCCCTTTCTGCAGGATGCCTGTTCACTCTCATGGGAGTTTCTTTAGCTATGCAGAACGTCTTTAGTGTAATTAGATGCTGTTTGTCAATGTTGGCTTTCGTTGCCATTGCTTTTGGCGTTTTAGACATGAGGTCCTTGCCCATGCCTTTGTCCTCAATGGTATTGGCTGGGTTTTCTCCTAGGGTTTGTATGGTTTAAGATCTAACATTTAAGTCTTTCATCTGTCTTGAATTAATTTTTGTACAAGGTGTAAGGAAGGGATCCGATATCAGCTTTCGACATATGGCTAGCCTGTTTTCCCAGCACCATTTTTTTAAATAGGGAATCCTTTCCCCATTTCTTGTTTTTGTCAGGTTTGTCAAAGATCAGATGGTTGTAGATGTGTCGTATTATTTCTGAGGGCTCTATTCTGTTCCATTGGTCTACGGTAACCAAAACGGCAACCGATAGCATGCTCTTTGGTTACTGTAGCCTTCTACTGTAGCTTGAAGTCGGACAGCTTGATGCCTCCATCTTTGTTCTTTTGGCTTAGGATTATGTTGGCAGTGGGGGCCGTTTTGTGGTTCCATATGAGCTTTAAAGCAGTTTTTTCCAGTTCTGTGAAGAAAGTCATTGGTAGTTGGATGGGGATGGCATTGAATCTATAATTTACCTTGGGCAGTATGGCCATTTTCACGATATTGATTCTTCCAATCCGTGATGGTGGAATATTCTTCCATTTGTTTGTCTCCTCTTTTAGTTCGTGGAGCAATGCTTTGTAGTTCTCCTTGAAGAGGTCCTTCACATCCCTTGTTAGTTGGATTCCTAGGCATTTTATTCTCTTTGAAGCAATTGTGAATGGGAGCTCACTCATGATTTGGCTCTCTGTTTGCCTCTTATTGGTGTATAAGAATGCTTGTGATTTTTGCACCTCGATTTTGTATCCTGAGACTTTGCTGAAGTTGCTTATCAGCTTAAGGAGATTTTGGACTGAGACGATGGGGTTTTCTAAATATTCAATCATGTCATCTGCAAACAGGGACAATTTGACTTCCTCTTTTCCTAATTGATTTCTCTTTATTTCTTTCTCCTGCCTGATTGCCCTGGGCAGAAGTTCCAACACTATGTTGAATAGGAGTGGTGAGAGAGGGCATCCCTGTCTTGTGGCAGTTTGCAAAGGGAATGCTTCCACTTTTTGCCCATTCAGTATGATATTGGCTGTGGGTTTGCCCTAAATAGCCCGTATTATTTTGGGAGATGTCCCATCAATACCTAATTTATTGAGAGTTTTTGGCATGAAGGGCTGTTGAATTTTGTCAAAGGCCTTTTCTGCATCTGTTGAGATAATCACGTGGTTTCTGTCTTTGGTCCTGATTATACGCTGGATTATGTTTATTGTTTTGCATATGTTGGACCAGCCTTGCATGTCAGGGATGAAGCCCACTTCATCATGATGGATAAGCTCTTTGATGTGCTGCTGGATTCGGTTTTCCAGTATTTTATGGAGGATTTTCCCATCGATGTTCCTCAGGGACATAGGCCTAAAATTCTCTTTTTGGGTTGTGTCTCTCTCAGGCTTTGGGATCAGGATGATGCCGGCCTCATGAAATGAGTGAGGGAGGATTCCCTCTTTTTCTGTTGATTGGAATAGTTTCAGAAGGCATGGTACCAGCTCCTCCTTGTCCTTCTGGTAGAATTCGGCTGTGAATCCGTCTGGTCCTGGAGTTTTATTGCTTGATAGGCTGTTAATTATTGCCTCAATTTCAGAGCCTGTTAGTGGTCTACTCAGGCATTCAACTTCTTCCTGGTTTACTCTGGGGAGGTTGTATGCGTCCAGGAATTTATCCATTTCTTCTAGATTTTCTAGTTCATTAGCTTAGAGGTGCTGATAGTATTGTCTGATGGTAGTTTGTATTTCTGTGGGATCGGTGGTGATATCCCCTTTATCATTTTTTACTGCATCTGTTTGATTCTTCTTTCTTTTCTTCTTTCTTAGTCTTGCTAGTGCTCTATCAATTTTGTTGATCACTGCAAAAAACCCGCTCCTGGATTCATTGATTTGTTGAAGGGTTTATTGTGTCTCTATCTCCATCAGTTCTGCTCGGATCTTAGTTATTTCTTGCCTTCTGCTAGTTTTTGAATGTGTTTGCTCTTGCTTCTCTCATTCTTTTAATGGTGATGTTAGGGTATGCATTTTTGATTTTTCCTGCTTTCTCTCGTGGGCAATTAGTGCTATAAATTTCCCTCTACACACTGCTTTAAATGTGACGCAGAGATTCTGGTATGTTGTGCCTTTGTTTTCATTGGTTTCAGAAAATATCTTTCTTTCTGCCTTCATTTCGTTATGTACCCAGTACTCATTAAGGAGCAGGGTGTCCGGTTTCCATGCAGTTGAGCGGTTTTGAGTGAGTTTCTTTATCCTGAGGTCTACTTTGATTGCAATGTGGTCTGAGAGACCGTTTGCAGTAATTTCTGTTATTTTACATTTACTGAGGAGTGCTTTACTTCCAACTATGTGGTCAATGTAGAAATAAGTGTGATGTGGTGCTGAGAAGCATGTATATTCTGTCGATTTGGTGTGGAGCGTTCTGTAGATGTCTCCTAGGTCCGCTTGGTGCAGAGCTGAGTTCAATTCCTGGATATCCTTTTTAGATTTCTGTCTCGTTGGTCTGTCTAATGTTTACAGAGGGCTGCTAAAGTTTCCCATGATTATGATGTGGGAGTCTAAGTCTCTTTTGATCACACTTTAAAGATCAAAAGGTAGAAGCGCAAAGACATTATCTGTGCAATATTAGAAACCTAGTAAGTGGTGGAATTTGGCCTTGAACCCAGATATCTAACTCCAGAGCCTAAGTGCTTCACCCACCTCACTGTGGTGCCTCTCGAGAAAAACAGGTAAGCACACATTCAGAAAGCTGGTGGGCCGGGGGGCTGGCCTTGTACTCAGAGGCCATGGAAGTCCCACGTGGGGTGGCTAGTGGTGTAAGGACAGAGGTCTCGGATGGGCAGAGGGATGTGGACAGGCGCGAGGGGGCGCGGCAGGGACTCGGGGGACTGGGAGTGGCGGCTCGGTGCTGCGGGAGGCGATTAGTGGAAGGACAGAGGTCTGGGAAGGGCAGAGGGATGGGGACAGGCCCGAGGGTCCGCGGCAGGGATTCCGGGGGACTGGGAGTGGCCGGTTGGGGTTACTCTTGGCTTTTTGCCCTCTCCTGCCGTCGACTGCTCCGGTTTCTTTGGCCTTGCGGCGAGGTGGACAGGGTGAGCTCTCGGGACTGATGGCGGTTGTGGAAGGGGCCTGGGGCCAAGGACAGGCCAGGGCGGCGGGAGAGGCGGACCGGTGGCGTGGCTGGATCTGGGCGCGCTGTCGGACCTTCCACATCACCAGCTGCAGGCAGGCGTTTGCGTCCTCGCTGGAGTTGTGGCCGTCCTGGCTGTCCTGGATGATCTGTCCCAGGTAGTCGGCCGCGAGATTCCTGAGGGAACGCTTGTAGGGGAAACCCAGGTAGTGCGGGAAGAGCACGGCCGTGTCCACCACGGTGCTGTGGATGAGCTTCAGGGCCAGCAGATCGCTCTCCAGGCTGTGCCCGATGAGGATGGTTTGGGCGCTGAAAAAGCTCAGCAGGATGGCTTGCACTTGGGGCAAGGTGATGCTCGTCTTGGCGACGTCGGCCTCGGTGACTCCGGAAAACCTGGTGTTGTAGTCCACGATCTCGTTGTCGGGCTTGACGAAGGTGTCGTACACCACTCGCATGTCGGCGTCCACCACGGTGACGCAGGTCAGCTCTAGGCCATGCGTGGTGTAGCACATCTCACAGTCCAAGGCGTAGATTCCTGGATAAGCGTCTCTGGACAACTCTTTCTTGAAGGTCTCCACGAAGCCATCGAGGCTGTCCTTGCGGCCGTCCCGCACGTGCTGCTTTGCCACCTGGCAGCCCACAGAGCCAGGAGCAGCTGCACAGCAGGTGTACTGGCTAACCCGGCCTCCAGCCACCTGGCTCGAGCGGACCCGCCCCCAGTGATAATAACACAACTGGTCGCGTACACAGCGGCCCGAGGAGGACACCAGGTACTCGGTGCCACAACGGCAGCAGACCCTGCAGGAGGAGTCGCCGGGCCCCTTCCCCTGGCCAGTGAAGAGGACGGCGCCTCCGGGCCGCTCGGGGTGCGGGAAGGGGTAGCCGTTCTCCTCGAGCTGGTCCTGGCTGAGCAGGAACTCCTGGAGGCGGCTGTACAGGGCGGCCCTGCTGAGGCCCGGCATGGAGCTGGGGGTCAGGCCCTTCAGTCTCTTGAGGGTGTTCAGGACCACGTTCAGGTACCTGTTCTTGTTGGGGCTGCAGTCGTAGGCCACCTTCTCCTCGTTCAGCGCCTTCTCCTCGGCCTCCTGCTTGGAGGCGCAGAACTTGAGACACTCTTCGGTGAACAGTTGGAGATAGCCTCGGCGGAGGACGGTGGGGACTTGGCACCCAGACCTTCGGAGGACAATAGGTTTCTTCAAACTCGGTAAGGATGGACGACGGACGATTCGCTTAGAGCTGATGGTGGTGGTGGTCTTGCATGCCATCCCTGACCTGTTGCGCGTCTTCCCTGGCTGTCTGCCGACCTTGGAGCCACTGGAGCGTTGGCTGCTGCTGGCCACGCGGGTTCTCTTGGCATCTGTGCAACCTGTGACCAAGCAAGGGCTGGAAGACTGGGCGATCGTCTTCCTCTTCCTGGGGGCTGAGATGCGGACTCCCGAGGGCCTCTCTGTCAGCCTTGGGGCGGCTGGCAAGCAGCAGGCCGATCCCCTCTGTGCAGGGAAGTAGCACGCCTCCGTCACCACCTTGGGACACGCTGGGGGCACCGCCGGACCCCTGTTCTGGGGCTCCGCCTGGATGTCCACAAATGCGGAGGCCTGGTTGTGCATCTGGGGCACCCGGAGCCCGAAGCTCTGGGCAGGCTGATGAGAGGGCAGGGGGAATTCTGGAGCCTCGAGGGCCGCCTCCTCGGCCACCTTCTTAGCTTCTGGGTATCCAGGTGGGAACCAGCAGGGAGCTGTGGCTCGCAACATCTTGCTGCCTTCGGGAGCGCCGGCCTGGCTCTGCTCCGCTCCCAACTGGCGGCTTCTTGCCTCCAGGGCCGCCTCCTCGGCCACCTTCTTAGCTTCTGGGTATCCAGGTGGGAACCAGCAGGGAGCTGTGGCTCGCAACATCTTGCTGCCTTCGGGAGCACCGGCCTGGCTCTGCTCCGCTCCCAACTGGCGGCTTCTTGCCTCCAGGGCCGCCTCCTCGGCCACCTTCTTAGCTTCTGGGTATCCAGGTGGGAACCAGCAGGGAGCTGTGGCTCGCAACATCTTGCTGCCTTCGGGAGCACCGGCCTGGCTCTGCTCCTCTCCCAACTGGCGGCTTCAATGAGTGCCGCGGCCGCCACCCGTCGCCTTTATAGACGCACAGGGCAGAGTGGGTGGGACTTCTCCTTGATAGGTTGCTGCTTCCATCCAATCACACTGAGCCTCATCTTCCACCAGACTCCAGCTTGGGAATGCCTCAAGGGGTGCACTAATGGAATCAACTGGAACTCCTGGTTGCTAACCTTGGAGCTAGGTTGCTTTTCCTGAGTTAATTAACTGTCCCTGCAGGGCAGTCCTATAATGGCTACTGGAATTGGGCCACCTAGGATTCATTTCAGCGTCAGGGAGTTTGGTCAACTTGCTTGGGCCCACACAGCACCCCATGGAGCCAGGACTGGGCCAGCAGTCTGCTGCATGCTGCAGGGCAGGATCTCTCTGGGGTTGCGTTTCCCTGCTCTCTGCACTCCTCCGCTGCGGGCAAATTGAGGACAGGAAGTGGACCGCACCCACTTCTCTCCCACGACTTGGGCAATGTTCAACACAGGGGTTCTTCAAAAGGTTCATAGAAAATGCACATGGTGAAGAAACTATGCATGGGTTTCCACTGGTTTGCACTCAAATAAACTTGTCCGAACTTCTTATAACCTTTCTGAACTAGATCGAGTTTGAGGCACTGAGAAGGATGAGACATCCACTGAAAAGGACTCCTATCAGAGCAACATGAATTCCACGAAAATTGCAGCAAGAGCAAACATCAAATTTCTGGTGAAGCTTGGGTGGAAGAATGAAGAAATCATTGATGTTTTCACAAAAGCTTCTAAGGACACTACCCCAAAGAAATGAACTCTTTACGAATGTATAGCTTGTTTCAAGAAGAGGTGAGAAGATGTGGGAGATGAATCCTGCAGTGGCTGTGAAAACCACTGTGCCCAGATCAGCTGCAGTTACGACGAGAGCTATCAGTGGAAATTTTAAACAGGAGGGATCACGATCCTGACGCATCCCTCTGACAAATTGTAACCGGAAGTTGGAACATGGCTTTACCAATATGACCTCGAAGGCAAAGCATCATCAAAGCGACGGCTACCGAGAGGTGGCAGTGGTCCAGTCAAAGGAAAAGGAGGCCAGTCAGGAGCCAACATCATGGCATCAGTGTTTTGGGACACTCAAGGCATTTTGCTTGTTGACTTTCTGAAGGGCCAAACATCTGCTTATTAGGAGAGTGTTCCGAGAAGCTTAGAGAAAGCTTTGGTAGAAACATGCTGGGAAAGTCTCACTAGATCCCTGTTCACCACCTCAGTGCTCTGCTCATTCCTCTCATCAAACAAGGGCAATTGTGTCAGTTTCAATGGGCAGTCCTTAGGAATGCACCTTACGGGCTGCTTTCATTCCTTCTAAATTCTTTTTGTTTCCTAATTATACAAAGTCTCCTTGCCTTGCTTGGAAAGATGAGAGAAAGTCTCCTTGCCTTGCTTGGACAGATGAGAGATGAGATCCTCCTCTTCTCTCCCAGGACAGAATGGTCAGACTTGAGTTTCCTTTCTCCTCACTCTTCTCCTCCTTGAGGGAGGTGCTGTGCCGGACAGACCTGCTCCCGTGTCTAGACACGGGTAGACTCGTTGAAGATCCTCACAGGCAATCCTCCTTGGGGTCAAAGGGGAAGGATTTATTTCTTCAGGGCTCAGTAGTCCTCATCCTTACGCGCACCTTCACCAGCCCAGGGCGGGGTAGCGGAGGGTGAAAGGGCGTGGCTCACAGCCCGTTTCTTCCGCTCGGGCGTCTCCTGGGAGGAACCCTTGTCCAGTGAGCGGGTCTTCGTCTCCACCAAATTCCCTAGGGGGACATTTCTGGCAGCCCTTCTTGTTCAGCAGCTTACGGGGGTCAGGTGGACCTCTGCTAGTCACCAGCCTGAAGCCCTTACTCCATTTCAGCTATTTTGGCAGTTGCCTAGGTGACTTTTGAACCTCATTACCCAGAACAGCCAACGGAGGAGGGGTGAGAAGAGTGGCCGTCTGGGTTTGCCGCATCGTGCTGCCTTAGAGGAGTTGTGCAGTCTTCGGTTGTGTGATACTTCACCTGGCTGATTTCTGGGAATGCCTCCACAAATTCGCTAAATTCAGTAGCTTTTGCCTTCCAAGATTCACCTGGTTGGTGTGTTGCACCCATTCACTAGTCATTTACATTAGGTATATCTCTTAATGCTATCCCTCCCCCTCCCCCCGCCCATGACAGGCCCCGGTGTGTGATGTTCCCCTTTCTGTGTCCAAGCGTTCTCATACTTCAATTCCCACCTATGAATGAGAACATGCGGTGTTTGCTTTCTTTGTCCTTGCGATAGTTTGCTAAGAATGATGGTTTCCAGCTTCATCCGTGTCCCTCCAAAGGGGATGAACTCATGCTTTTTCATGGCTGCATAGTATTCCATGGTGTATTTGTGCCACATTTTCTTAATCCAGTCTATCATTGATGGACATCTGGGTTGGTTCCAAGTCTTTGCTACTGTGAATGGTGCCGCAATAAACATACGTCTGCGTGTGTCCTTTCAGAAGCATGATTTCTAATCCTATGGGTATATATACCCAGCAATGGGATGGCTGGGTCAAATGGTATTTCTATTTCGAGATCCTTGAGGATTCGCCACACTATCTTCCACTACCGTTGAACTAGTTTACAGTCCCACCAACAGTGTAAAAGTGTTCCTATTTGTCCACTACCTCTCCAGCACCTGTTGTTTCCTGACTTTTTAATGATCGCTATTCTAACTGGTGTGAGATGATATCTCATTGCGGATTTGATTTGCATTTCTCTGATGGCCAGTTTTGATGAGCATTTTTTCATGTGTCTGTTGGCTGCATAAATGTCTTCTTTTGAGAAGTGTCTCTTCATATCCTTCCCCCACTTGTTGATGGGCTTGTTTGGTTTTTCTTGTAACTCTGTTTGAGGTCTTAGTAGATTCTGGATATTAGCCTTTTGTCAGATGAGTAGATTGCAAAAATTTTCTCCCTTTCTGCAGGATGCCTGTTCACTCTCATGGGAGTTTCTTTAGCTATGCAGAACGTCTTTAGTGTAATTAGATGCTGTTTGTCAATGTTGGCTTTCGTTGCCATTGCTTTTGGCGTTTTAGACATGAGGTCCTTGCCCATGCCTTTGTCCTCAATGGTATTGGCTGGGTTTTCTCCTAGGGTTTGTATGGTTTAAGATCTAACATTTAAGTCTTTCATCTGTCTTGAATTAATTTTTGTACAAGGTGTAAGGAAGGGATCCGATATCAGCTTTCGACATATGGCTAGCCTGTTTTCCCAGCACCATTTTTTTAAATAGGGAATCCTTTCCCCATTTCTTGTTTTTGTCAGGTTTGTCAAAGATCAGATGGTTGTAGATGTGTCGTATTATTTCTGAGGGCTCTATTCTGTTCCATTGGTCTACGGTAACCAAAACGGCAACCGATAGCATGCTCTTTGGTTACTGTAGCCTTCTACTGTAGCTTGAAGTCGGACAGCTTGATGCCTCCATCTTTGTTCTTTTGGCTTAGGATTATGTTGGCAGTGGGGGCCGTTTTGTGGTTCCATATGAGCTTTAAAGCAGTTTTTTCCAGTTCTGTGAAGAAAGTCATTGGTAGTTGGATGGGGATGGCATTGAATCTATAATTTACCTTGGGCAGTATGGCCATTTTCACGATATTGATTCTTCCAATCCGTGATGGTGGAATATTCTTCCATTTGTTTGTCTCCTCTTTTAGTTCGTGGAGCAATGCTTTGTAGTTCTCCTTGAAGAGGTCCTTCACATCCCTTGTTAGTTGGATTCCTAGGCATTTTATTCTCTTTGAAGCAATTGTGAATGGGAGCTCACTCATGATTTGGCTCTCTGTTTGCCTCTTATTGGTGTATAAGAATGCTTGTGATTTTTGCACCTCGATTTTGTATCCTGAGACTTTGCTGAAGTTGCTTATCAGCTTAAGGAGATTTTGGACTGAGACGATGGGGTTTTCTAAATATTCAATCATGTCATCTGCAAACAGGGACAATTTGACTTCCTCTTTTCCTAATTGATTTCTCTTTATTTCTTTCTCCTGCCTGATTGCCCTGGGCAGAAGTTCCAACACTATGTTGAATAGGAGTGGTGAGAGAGGGCATCCCTGTCTTGTGGCAGTTTGCAAAGGGAATGCTTCCACTTTTTGCCCATTCAGTATGATATTGGCTGTGGGTTTGCCCTAAATAGCCCGTATTATTTTGGGAGATGTCCCATCAATACCTAATTTATTGAGAGTTTTTGGCATGAAGGGCTGTTGAATTTTGTCAAAGGCCTTTTCTGCATCTGTTGAGATAATCACGTGGTTTCTGTCTTTGGTCCTGATTATACGCTGGATTATGTTTATTGTTTTGCATATGTTGGACCAGCCTTGCATGTCAGGGATGAAGCCCACTTCATCATGATGGATAAGCTCTTTGATGTGCTGCTGGATTCGGTTTTCCAGTATTTTATGGAGGATTTTCCCATCGATGTTCCTCAGGGACATAGGCCTAAAATTCTCTTTTTGGGTTGTGTCTCTCTCAGGCTTTGGGATCAGGATGATGCCGGCCTCATGAAATGAGTGAGGGAGGATTCCCTCTTTTTCTGTTGATTGGAATAGTTTCAGAAGGCATGGTACCAGCTCCTCCTTGTCCTTCTGGTAGAATTCGGCTGTGAATCCGTCTGGTCCTGGAGTTTTATTGCTTGATAGGCTGTTAATTATTGCCTCAATTTCAGAGCCTGTTAGTGGTCTACTCAGGCATTCAACTTCTTCCTGGTTTACTCTGGGGAGGTTGTATGCGTCCAGGAATTTATCCATTTCTTCTAGATTTTCTAGTTCATTAGCTTAGAGGTGCTGATAGTATTGTCTGATGGTAGTTTGTATTTCTGTGGGATCGGTGGTGATATCCCCTTTATCATTTTTTACTGCATCTGTTTGATTCTTCTTTCTTTTCTTCTTTCTTAGTCTTGCTAGTGCTCTATCAATTTTGTTGATCACTGCAAAAAACCCGCTCCTGGATTCATTGATTTGTTGAAGGGTTTATTGTGTCTCTATCTCCATCAGTTCTGCTCGGATCTTAGTTATTTCTTGCCTTCTGCTAGTTTTTGAATGTGTTTGCTCTTGCTTCTCTCATTCTTTTAATGGTGATGTTAGGGTATGCATTTTTGATTTTTCCTGCTTTCTCTCGTGGGCAATTAGTGCTATAAATTTCCCTCTACACACTGCTTTAAATGTGACGCAGAGATTCTGGTATGTTGTGCCTTTGTTTTCATTGGTTTCAGAAAATATCTTTCTTTCTGCCTTCATTTCGTTATGTACCCAGTACTCATTAAGGAGCAGGGTGTCCGGTTTCCATGCAGTTGAGCGGTTTTGAGTGAGTTTCTTTATCCTGAGGTCTACTTTGATTGCAATGTGGTCTGAGAGACCGTTTGCAGTAATTTCTGTTATTTTACATTTACTGAGGAGTGCTTTACTTCCAACTATGTGGTCAATGTAGAAATAAGTGTGATGTGGTGCTGAGAAGCATGTATATTCTGTCGATTTGGTGTGGAGCGTTCTGTAGATGTCTCCTAGGTCCGCTTGGTGCAGAGCTGAGTTCAATTCCTGGATATCCTTTTTAGATTTCTGTCTCGTTGGTCTGTCTAATGTTTACAGAGGGCTGCTAAAGTTTCCCATGATTATGATGTGGGAGTCTAAGTCTCTTTTGATCACACTTTAAAGATCAAAAGGTAGAAGCGCAAAGACATTATCTGTGCAATATTAGAAACCTAGTAAGTGGTGGAATTTGGCCTTGAACCCAGATATCTAACTCCAGAGCCTAAGTGCTTCACCCACCTCACTGTGGTGCCTCTCGAGAAAAACAGGTAAGCACACATTCAGAAAGCTGGTGGGCCGGGGGGCTGGCCTTGTACTCAGAGGCCATGGAAGTCCCACGTGGGGTGGCTAGTGGTGTAAGGACAGAGGTCTCGGATGGGCAGAGGGATGTGGACAGGCGCGAGGGGGCGCGGCAGGGACTCGGGGGACTGGGAGTGGCGGCTCGGTGCTGCGGGAGGCGATTAGTGGAAGGACAGAGGTCTGGGAAGGGCAGAGGGATGGGGACAGGCCCGAGGGTCCGCGGCAGGGATTCCGGGGGACTGGGAGTGGCCGGTTGGGGTTACTCTTGGCTTTTTGCCCTCTCCTGCCGTCGACTGCTCCGGTTTCTTTGGCCTTGCGGCGAGGTGGACAGGGTGAGCTCTCGGGACTGATGGCGGTTGTGGAAGGGGCCTGGGGCCAAGGACAGGCCAGGGCGGCGGGAGAGGCGGACCGGTGGCGTGGCTGGATCTGGGCGCGCTGTCGGACCTTCCACATCACCAGCTGCAGGCAGGCGTTTGCGTCCTCGCTGGAGTTGTGGCCGTCCTGGCTGTCCTGGATGATCTGTCCCAGGTAGTCGGCCGCGAGATTCCTGAGGGAACGCTTGTAGGGGAAACCCAGGTAGTGCGGGAAGAGCACGGCCGTGTCCACCACGGTGCTGTGGATGAGCTTCAGGGCCAGCAGATCGCTCTCCAGGCTGTGCCCGATGAGGATGGTTTGGGCGCTGAAAAAGCTCAGCAGGATGGCTTGCACTTGGGGCAAGGTGATGCTCGTCTTGGCGACGTCGGCCTCGGTGACTCCGGAAAACCTGGTGTTGTAGTCCACGATCTCGTTGTCGGGCTTGACGAAGGTGTCGTACACCACTCGCATGTCGGCGTCCACCACGGTGACGCAGGTCAGCTCTAGGCCATGCGTGGTGTAGCACATCTCACAGTCCAAGGCGTAGATTCCTGGATAAGCGTCTCTGGACAACTCTTTCTTGAAGGTCTCCACGAAGCCATCGAGGCTGTCCTTGCGGCCGTCCCGCACGTGCTGCTTTGCCACCTGGCAGCCCACAGAGCCAGGAGCAGCTGCACAGCAGGTGTACTGGCTAACCCGGCCTCCAGCCACCTGGCTCGAGCGGACCCGCCCCCAGTGATAATAACACAACTGGTCGCGTACACAGCGGCCCGAGGAGGACACCAGGTACTCGGTGCCACAACGGCAGCAGACCCTGCAGGAGGAGTCGCCGGGCCCCTTCCCCTGGCCAGTGAAGAGGACGGCGCCTCCGGGCCGCTCGGGGTGCGGGAAGGGGTAGCCGTTCTCCTCGAGCTGGTCCTGGCTGAGCAGGAACTCCTGGAGGCGGCTGTACAGGGCGGCCCTGCTGAGGCCCGGCATGGAGCTGGGGGTCAGGCCCTTCAGTCTCTTGAGGGTGTTCAGGACCACGTTCAGGTACCTGTTCTTGTTGGGGCTGCAGTCGTAGGCCACCTTCTCCTCGTTCAGCGCCTTCTCCTCGGCCTCCTGCTTGGAGGCGCAGAACTTGAGACACTCTTCGGTGAACAGTTGGAGATAGCCTCGGCGGAGGACGGTGGGGACTTGGCACCCAGACCTTCGGAGGACAATAGGTTTCTTCAAACTCGGTAAGGATGGACGACGGACGATTCGCTTAGAGCTGATGGTGGTGGTGGTCTTGCATGCCATCCCTGACCTGTTGCGCGTCTTCCCTGGCTGTCTGCCGACCTTGGAGCCACTGGAGCGTTGGCTGCTGCTGGCCACGCGGGTTCTCTTGGCATCTGTGCAACCTGTGACCAAGCAAGGGCTGGAAGACTGGGCGATCGTCTTCCTCTTCCTGGGGGCTGAGATGCGGACTCCCGAGGGCCTCTCTGTCAGCCTTGGGGCGGCTGGCAAGCAGCAGGCCGATCCCCTCTGTGCAGGGAAGTAGCACGCCTCCGTCACCACCTTGGGACACGCTGGGGGCACCGCCGGACCCCTGTTCTGGGGCTCCGCCTGGATGTCCACAAATGCGGAGGCCTGGTTGTGCATCTGGGGCACCCGGAGCCCGAAGCTCTGGGCAGGCTGATGAGAGGGCAGGGGGAATTCTGGAGCCTCGAGGGCCGCCTCCTCGGCCACCTTCTTAGCTTCTGGGTATCCAGGTGGGAACCAGCAGGGAGCTGTGGCTCGCAACATCTTGCTGCCTTCGGGAGCGCCGGCCTGGCTCTGCTCCGCTCCCAACTGGCGGCTTCTTGCCTCCAGGGCCGCCTCCTCGGCCACCTTCTTAGCTTCTGGGTATCCAGGTGGGAACCAGCAGGGAGCTGTGGCTCGCAACATCTTGCTGCCTTCGGGAGCACCGGCCTGGCTCTGCTCCGCTCCCAACTGGCGGCTTCTTGCCTCCAGGGCCGCCTCCTCGGCCACCTTCTTAGCTTCTGGGTATCCAGGTGGGAACCAGCAGGGAGCTGTGGCTCGCAACATCTTGCTGCCTTCGGGAGCACCGGCCTGGCTCTGCTCCTCTCCCAACTGGCGGCTTCAATGAGTGCCGCGGCCGCCACCCGTCGCCTTTATAGACGCACAGGGCAGAGTGGGTGGGACTTCTCCTTGATAGGTTGCTGCTTCCATCCAATCACACTGAGCCTCATCTTCCACCAGACTCCAGCTTGGGAATGCCTCAAGGGGTGCACTAATGGAATCAACTGGAACTCCTGGTTGCTAACCTTGGAGCTAGGTTGCTTTTCCTGAGTTAATTAACTGTCCCTGCAGGGCAGTCCTATAATGGCTACTGGAATTGGGCCACCTAGGATTCATTTCAGCGTCAGGGAGTTTGGTCAACTTGCTTGGGCCCACACAGCACCCCATGGAGCCAGGACTGGGCCAGCAGTCTGCTGCATGCTGCAGGGCAGGATCTCTCTGGGGTTGCGTTTCCCTGCTCTCTGCACTCCTCCGCTGCGGGCAAATTGAGGACAGGAAGTGGACCGCACCCACTTCTCTCCCACGACTTGGGCAATGTTCAACACAGGGGTTCTTCAAAAGGTTCATAGAAAATGCACATGGTGAAGAAACTATGCATGGGTTTCCACTGGTTTGCACTCAAATAAACTTGTCCGAACTTCTTATAACCTTTCTGAACTAGATCGAGTTTGAGGCACTGAGAAGGATGAGACATCCACTGAAAAGGACTCCTATCAGAGCAACATGAATTCCACGAAAATTGCAGCAAGAGCAAACATCAAATTTCTGGTGAAGCTTGGGTGGAAGAATGAAGAAATCATTGATGTTTTCACAAAAGCTTCTAAGGACACTACCCCAAAGAAATGAACTCTTTACGAATGTATAGCTTGTTTCAAGAAGAGGTGAGAAGATGTGGGAGATGAATCCTGCAGTGGCTGTGAAAACCACTGTGCCCAGATCAGCTGCAGTTACGACGAGAGCTATCAGTGGAAATTTTAAACAGGAGGGATCACGATCCTGACGCATCCCTCTGACAAATTGTAACCGGAAGTTGGAACATGGCTTTACCAATATGACCTCGAAGGCAAAGCATCATCAAAGCGACGGCTACCGAGAGGTGGCAGTGGTCCAGTCAAAGGAAAAGGAGGCCAGTCAGGAGCCAACATCATGGCATCAGTGTTTTGGGACACTCAAGGCATTTTGCTTGTTGACTTTCTGAAGGGCCAAACATCTGCTTATTAGGAGAGTGTTCCGAGAAGCTTAGAGAAAGCTTTGGTAGAAACATGCTGGGAAAGTCTCACTAGATCCCTGTTCACCACCTCAGTGCTCTGCTCATTCCTCTCATCAAACAAGGGCAATTGTGTCAGTTTCAATGGGCAGTCCTTAGGAATGCACCTTACGGGCTGCTTTCATTCCTTCTAAATTCTTTTTGTTTCCTAATTATACAAAGTCTCCTTGCCTTGCTTGGAAAGATGAGAGAAAGCCTCCTTGCCTTGCTTGGACAGATGAGAGATGAGATCCTCCTCTTCTCTCCCAGGACAGAATGGTCAGACTTGAGTTTCCTTTCTCCTCACTCTTCTCCTCCTTGAGGGAGGTGCTGTGCCGGACAGACCTGCTCCCGTGTCTAGACACGGGTAGACTCGTTGAAGATCCTCACAGGCAATCCTCCTTGGGGTCAAAGGGGAAGGATTTATTTCTTCAGGGCTCAGTAGTCCTCATCCTTACGCGCACCTTCACCAGCCCAGGGCGGGGTAGCGGAGGGTGAAAGGGCGTGGCTCACAGCCCGTTTCTTCCGCTCGGGCGTCTCCTGGGAGGAACCCTTGTCCAGTGAGCGGGTCTTCGTCTCCACCAAATTCCCTAGGGGGACATTTCTGGCAGCCCTTCTTGTTCAGCAGCTTACGGGGGTCAGGTGGACCTCTGCTAGGCACCAGCCTGAAGCCCTTACTCCATTTCAGCTATTTTGGCAGTTGCCTAGGTGACTTTTGAACCTCATTACCCAGAACAGCCAACGGAGGAGGGGTGAGAAGAGTGGCCGTCTGGGTTTGCCGCATCGTGCTGCCTTACAGGAGTTGTGCAGTCTTCGGTTGTGTGATACTTCACCTGGCTGATTTCTGGGAATGCCTCCACAAATTCGCTAAATTCAGTAGCTTTTGCCTTCCAAGATTCACCTGGTTGGTGTGTTGCACCCATTCACTAGTCATTTACATTAGGTATATCTCTTAATGCTATCCCTCCCCCTCCCCCCGCCCATGACAGGCCCCGGTGTGTGATGTTCCCCTTTCTGTGTCCAAGCGTTCTCATACTTCAATTCCCACCTATGAATGAGAACATGCGGTGTTTGCTTTCTTTGTCCTTGCGATAGTTTGCTAAGAATGATGGTTTCCAGCTTCATCCGTGTCCCTCCAAAGGGGATGAACTCATGCTTTTTCATGGCTGCATAGTATTCCATGGTGTATTTGTGCCACATTTTCTTAATCCAGTCTATCATTGATGGACATCTGGGTTGGTTCCAAGTCTTTGCTACTGTGAATGGTGCCGCAATAAACATACGTCTGCGTGTGTCCTTTCAGAAGCATGATTTCTAATCCTATGGGTATATATACCCAGCAATGGGATGGCTGGGTCAAATGGTATTTCTATTTCGAGATCCTTGAGGATTCGCCACACTATCTTCCACTACCGTTGAACTAGTTTACAGTCCCACCAACAGTGTAAAAGTGTTCCTATTTGTCCACTACCTCTCCAGCACCTGTTGTTTCCTGACTTTTTAATGATCGCTATTCTAACTGGTGTGAGATGATATCTCATTGCGGATTTGATTTGCATTTCTCTGATGGCCAGTTTTGATGAGCATTTTTTCATGTGTCTGTTGGCTGCATAAATGTCTTCTTTTGAGAAGTGTCTCTTCATATCCTTCCCCCACTTGTTGATGGGCTTGTTTGGTTTTTCTTGTAACTCTGTTTGAGGTCTTAGTAGATTCTGGATATTAGCCTTTTGTCAGATGAGTAGATTGCAAAAATTTTCTCCCTTTCTGCAGGATGCCTGTTCACTCTCATGGGAGTTTCTTTAGCTATGCAGAACGTCTTTAGTGTAATTAGATGCTGTTTGTCAATGTTGGCTTTCGTTGCCATTGCTTTTGGCGTTTTAGACATGAGGTCCTTGCCCATGCCTTTGTCCTCAATGGTATTGGCTGGGTTTTCTCCTAGGGTTTGTATGGTTTAAGATCTAACATTTAAGTCTTTCATCTGTCTTGAATTAATTTTTGTACAAGGTGTAAGGAAGGGATCCGATATCAGCTTTCGACATATGGCTAGCCTGTTTTCCCAGCACCATTTTTTTAAATAGGGAATCCTTTCCCCATTTCTTGTTTTTGTCAGGTTTGTCAAAGATCAGATGGTTGTAGATGTGTCGTATTATTTCTGAGGGCTCTATTCTGTTCCATTGGTCTACGGTAACCAAAACGGCAACCGATAGCATGCTCTTTGGTTACTGTAGCCTTCTACTGTAGCTTGAAGTCGGACAGCTTGATGCCTCCATCTTTGTTCTTTTGGCTTAGGATTATGTTGGCAGTGGGGGCCGTTTTGTGGTTCCATATGAGCTTTAAAGCAGTTTTTTCCAGTTCTGTGAAGAAAGTCATTGGTAGTTTGATGGGGATGGCATTGAATCTATAATTTACCTTGGGCAGTATGGCCATTTTCACGATATTGATTCTTCCAATCCGTGATGGTGGAATATTCTTCCATTTGTTTGTCTCCTCTTTTAGTTCGTGGAGCAATGCTTTGTAGTTCTCCTTGAAGAGGTCCTTCACATCCCTTGTTAGTTGGATTCCTAGGCATTTTATTCTCTTTGAAGCAATTGTGAATGGGAGCTCACTCATGATTTGGCTCTCTGTTTGCCTCTTATTGGTGTATAAGAATGCTTGTGATTTTTGCACCTCGATTTTGTATCCTGAGACTTTGCTGAAGTTGCTTATCAGCTTAAGGAGATTTTGGACTGAGACGATGGGGTTTTCTAAATATTCAATCATGTCATCTGCAAACAGGGACAATTTGACTTCCTCTTTTCCTAATTGATTTCTCTTTATTTCTTTCTCCTGCCTGATTGCCCTGGGCAGAAGTTCCAACACTATGTTGAATAGGAGTGGTGAGAGAGGGCATCCCTGTCTTGTGGCAGTTTGCAAAGGGAATGCTTCCACTTTTTGCCCATTCAGTATGATATTGGCTGTGGGTTTGCCCTAAATAGCCCGTATTATTTTGGGAGATGTCCCATCAATACCTAATTTATTGAGAGTTTTTGGCATGAAGGGCTGTTGAATTTTGTCGAAGGCCTTTTCTGCATCTGTTGAGATAATCACGTGGTTTCTGTCTTTGGTCCTGATTATACGCTGGATTATGTTTATTGTTTTGCATATGTTGGACCAGCCTTGCATGTCAGGGATGAAGCCCACTTCATCATGATGGATGAGCTCTTTGATGTGCTGCTGGATTCGGTTTTCCAGTATTTTATGGAGGATTTTCCCATCGATGTTCCTCAGGGACATAGGCCTAAAATTCTCTTTTTGGGTTGTGTCTCTCTCAGGCTTTGGGATCAGGATGATGCCGGCCTCATGAAATGAGTGAGGGAGGATTCCCTCTTTTTCTGTTGATTGGAATAGTTTCAGAAGGCATGGTACCAGCTCCTCCTTGTCCTTCTGGTAGAATTCGGCTGTGAATCCGTCTGGTCCTGGAGTTTTATTGCTTGATAGGCTGTTAATTATTGCCTCAATTTCAGAGCCTGTTAGTGGTCTACTCAGGCATTCAACTTCTTCCTGGTTTACTCTGGGGAGGTTGTATGCGTCCAGGAATTTATCCATTTCTTCTAGATTTTCTAGTTCATTAGCTTAGAGGTGCTGATAGTATTGTCTGATGGTAGTTTGTATTTCTGTGGGATCGGTGGTGATATCCCCTTTATCATTTTTTACTGCATCTGTTTGATTCTTCTTTCTTTTCTTCTTTCTTAGTCTTGCTAGTGCTCTATCAATTTTGTTGATCACTGCAAAAAACCCGCTCCTGGATTCATTGATTTGTTGAAGGGTTTATTGTGTCTCTATCTCCATCAGTTCTGCTCGGATCTTAGTTATTTCTTGCCTTCTGCTAGTTTTTGAATGTGTTTGCTCTTGCTTCTCTCATTCTTTTAATGGTGATGTTAGGGTATGCATTTTTGATTTTTCCTGCTTTCTCTCGTGGGCAATTAGTGCTATAAATTTCCCTCTACACACTGCTTTAAATGTGACGCAGAGATTCTGGTATGTTGTGCCTTTGTTTTCATTGGTTTCAGAAAATATCTTTCTTTCTCCCTTCATTTCGTTATGTACCCAGTACTCATTAAGGAGCAGGGTGTCCGGTTTCCATGCAGTTGAGCGGTTTTGAGTGAGTTTCTTTATCCTGAGGTCTACTTTGATTGCAATGTGGTCTGAGAGACCGTTTGCAGTAATTTCTGTTATTTTACATTTACTGAGGAGTGCTTTACTTCCAACTATGTGGTCAATGTGGAAATAAGTGTGATGTGGTGCTGAGAAGCATGTATATTCTGTCGATTTGGTGTGGAGCGTTCTGTAGATGTCTCCTAGGTCCGCTTGGTGCAGAGCTGAGTTCAATTCCTGGATATCCTTTTTAGATTTCTGTCTCGTTGGTCTGTCTAATGTTTACAGAGGGCTGCTAAAGTTTCCCATGATTATGATGTGGGAGTCTAAGTCTCTTTTGATCACACTTTAAAGATCAAAAGGTAGAAGCGCAAAGACATTATCTGTGCAATATTAGAAACCTAGTAAGTGGTGGAATTTGGCCTTGAACCCAGATATCTAACTCCAGAGCCTAAGTGCTTCACCCACCTCACTGTGGTGCCTCTAGAGAAAAACAGGTAAGCACACATTGAGAAAGCTGGTGGGCCGGGGGGCTGGCCTTGTACTCAGAGGCCATGGAAGTCCCACGTGGGGTGGCTAGTGGTGTAAGGACAGAGGTCTCGGATGGGCAGAGGGATGTGGACAGGCGCGAGGGGGCGCGGCAGGGACTCGGGGGACTGGGAGTGGCGGCTCGGTGCTGCGGGAGGCGATTAGTGGAAGGACAGAGGTCTGGGAAGGGCAGAGGGATGGGGACAGGCCCGAGGGTCCGCGGCAGGGATTCCGGGGGACTGGGAGTGGCCGGTTGGGGTTACTCTTGGCTTTTTGCCCTCTCCTGCCGTCGACTGCTCCGGTTTCTTTGGCCTTGCGGCGAGGTGGACAGGGTGAGCTCTCGGGACTGATGGCGGTTGTGGAAGGGGCCTGGGGCCAAGGACAGGCCAGGGCGGCGGGAGAGGCGGACCGGTGGCGTGGCTGGATCTGGGCGCGCTGTCGGACCTTCCACATCACCAGCTGCAGGCAGGCGTTTGCGTCCTCGCTGGAGTTGTGGCCGTCCTGGCTGTCCTGGATGATCTGTCCCAGGTAGTCGGCCGCGAGATTCCTGAGGGAACGCTTGTAGGGGAAACCCAGGTAGTGCGGGAAGAGCACGGCCGTGTCCACCACGGTGCTGTGGATGAGCTTCAGGGCCAGCAGATCGCTCTCCAGGCTGTGCCCGATGAGGATGGTTTGGGCGCTGAAAAAGCTCAGCAGGATGGCTTGCACTTGGGGCAAGGTGATGCTCGTCTTGGCGACGTCGGCCTCGGTGACTCCGGAAAACCTGGTGTTGTAGTCCACGATCTCGTTGTCGGGCTTGACGAAGGTGTCGTACACCACTCGCATGTCGGCGTCCACCACGGTGACGCGGGTCAGCTCTAGGCCATGCGTGGTGTAGCACATCTCACAGTCCAAGGCGTAGATTCCTGGATAAGCGTCTCTGGACAACTCTTTCTTGAAGGTCTCCACGAAGCCATCGAGGCTGTCCTTGCGGCCGTCCCGCACGTGCTGCTTTGCCACCTGGCAGCCCACAGAGCCAGGAGCAGCTGCACAGCAGGTGTACTGGCTAACCCGGCCTCCAGCCACCTGGCTCGAGCGGACCCGCCCCCAGTGATAATAACACAACTGGTCGCGTACACAGCGGCCCGAGGAGGACACCAGGTACTCGGTGCCACAACGGCAGCAGACCCTGCAGGAGGAGTCGCCGGGCCCCTTCCCCTGGCCAGTGAAGAGGACGGCGCCTCCGGGCCGCTCGGGGTGCGGGAAGGGGTAGCCGTTCTCCTCGAGCTGGTCCTGGCTGAGCAGGAACTCCTGGAGGCGGCTGTACAGGGCGGCCCTGCTGAGGCCCGGCATGGAGCTGGGGGTCAGGCCCTTCAGTCTCTTGAGGGTGTTCAGGACCACGTTCAGGTACCTGTTCTTGTTGGGGCTGCAGTCGTAGGCCACCTTCTCCTCGTTCAGCGCCTTCTCCTCGGCCTCCTGCTTGGAGGCGCAGAACTTGAGACACTCTTCGGTGAACAGTTGGAGATAGCCTCGGCGGAGGACGGTGGGGACTTGGCACCCAGACCTTCGGAGGACAATAGGTTTCTTCAAACTCGGTAAGGATGGACGACGGACGATTCGCTTAGAGCTGATGGTGGTGGTGGTCTTGCATGCCATCCCTGACCTGTTGCGCGTCTTCCCTGGCTGTCTGCCGACCTTGGAGCCACTGGAGCGTTGGCTGCTGCTGGCCACGCGGGTTCTCTTGGCATCTGTGCAACCTGTGACCAAGCAAGGGCTGGAAGACTGGGCGATCGTCTTCCTCTTCCTGGGGGCTGAGATGCGGACTCCCGAGGGCCTCTCTGTCAGCCTTGGGGCGGCTGGCAAGCAGCAGGCCGATCCCCTCTGTGCAGGGAAGTAGCACGCCTCCGTCACCACCTTGGGACACGCTGGGGGCACCGCCGGACCCCTGTTCTGGGGCTCCGCCTGGATGTCCACAAATGCGGAGGCCTGGTTGTGCATCTGGGGCACCCGGAGCCCGAAGCTCTGGGCAGGCTGATGAGAGGGCAGGGGGAATTCTGGAGCCTCGAGGGCCGCCTCCTCGGCCACCTTCTTAGCTTCTGGGTATCCAGGTGGGAACCAGCAGGGAGCTGTGGCTCGCAACATCTTGCTGCCTTCGGGAGCGCCGGCCTGGCTCTGCTCCGCTCCCAACTGGCGGCTTCTTGCCTCCAGGGCCGCCTCCTCGGCCACCTTCTTAGCTTCTGGGTATCCAGGTGGGAACCAGCAGGGAGCTGTGGCTCGCAACATCTTGCTGCCTTCGGGAGCACCGGCCTGGCTCTGCTCCGCTCCCAACTGGCGGCTTCTTGCCTCCAGGGCCGCCTCCTCGGCCACCTTCTTAGCTTCTGGGTATCCAGGTGGGAACCAGCAGGGAGCTGTGGCTCGCAACATCTTGCTGCCTTCGGGAGCACCGGCCTGGCTCTGCTCCTCTCCCAACTGGCGGCTTCAATGAGTGCCGCGGCCGCCACCCGTCGCCTTTATAGACGCACAGGGCAGAGTGGGTGGGACTTCTCCTTGATAGGTTGGTGCTTCCATCCAATCACACTGAGCCTCATCTTCCACCAGACTCGAGCTTGGGAATGCCTCAAGGGGTGCACTAATGGAATCAACTGGAACTCCTGGTTGCTAACCTTGGAGCTAGGTTGCTTTTCCTGAGTTAATTAACTGTCCCTGCAGGGCAGTCCTATAATGGCTACTGGAATTGGGCCACCTAGGATTCATTTCAGCGTCAGGGAGTTTGGTCAACTTGCTTGGGCCCACACAGCACCCCATGGAGCCAGGACTGGGCCAGCAGTCTGCTGCATGCTGCCAGGCAGGATCTCTCTGGGGTTGCGTTTCCCTGCTCTCTGCACTCCTCCGCTGCGGGCAAATTGAGGACAGGAAGTGGACCGCACCCACTTCTCTCCCACGACTTGGGCAATGTTCAACACAGGGGTTCTTCAAAAGGTTCATAGAAAATGCACATGGTGAAGAAACTATGCATGGGTTTCCACTGGTTTGCACTCAAATAAACTTGTCCGAACTTCTTATAACCTTTCTGAACTAGATCGAGTTTGAGGCACTGAGAAGGATGAGACATCCACTGAAAAGGACTCCTATCAGAGCAACATGAATTCCACGAAAATTGCAGCAAGAGCAAACATCAAATTTCTGGTGAAGCTTGGGTGGAAGAATGAAGAAATCATTGATGTTTTCACAAAAGCTTCTAAGGACACTACCCCAAAGAAATGAACTCTTTACGAATGTATAGCTTGTTTCAAGAAGAGGTGAGAAGATGTGGGAGATGAATCCTGCAGTGGCTGTGAAAACCACTGTGCCCAGATCAGCTGCAGTTACGACGAGAGCTATCAGTGGAAATTTTAAACAGGAGGGATCACGATCCTGACGCATCCCTCTGACAAATTGTAACCGGAAGTTGGAACATGGCTTTACCAATATGACCTCGAAGGCAAAGCATCATCAACGCGACGGCTACCGAGAGGTGGCAGTGGTCCAGTCAAAGGAAAAGGAGGCCAGTCAGGAGCCAACATCATGGCATCAGTGTTTTGGGACACTCAAGGCATTTTGCTTGTTGACTTTCTGAAGGGCCAAACATCTGCTTATTAGGAGAGTGTTCCGAGAAGCTTAGAGAAAGCTTTGGTAGAAACATGCTGGGAAAGTCTCACTAGATCCCTGTTCACCACCTCAGTGCTCTGCTCATTCCTCTCATCAAACAAGGGCAATTGTGTCAGTTTCAATGGGCAGTCCTTAGGAATGCACCTTACGGGCTGCTTTCATTCCTTCTAAATTCTTTTTGTTTCCTAATTATACAAAGTCTCCTTGCCTTGCTTGGAAAGATGAGAGAAAGCCTCCTTGCCTTGCTTGGACAGATGAGAGATGAGATCCTCCTCTTCTCTCCCAGGACAGAATGGTCAGACTTGAGTTTCCTTTCTCCTCACTCTTCTCCTCCTTGAGGGAGGTGCTGTGCCGGACAGACCTGCTCCCGTGTCTAGACACGGGTAGACTCGTTGAAGATCCTCACAGGCAATCCTCCTTGGGGTCAAAGGGGAAGGATTTATTTCTTCAGGGCTCAGTAGTCCTCATCCTTACGCGCACCTTCACCAGCCCAGGGCGGGGTAGCGGAGGGTGAAAGGGCGTGGCTCACAGCCCGTTTCTTCCGCTCGGGCGTCTCCTGGGAGGAACCCTTGTCCAGTGAGCGGGTCTTCGTCTCCACCAAATTCCCTAGGGGGACATTTCTGGCAGCCCTTCTTGTTCAGCAGCTTACGGGGGTCAGGTGGACCTCTGCTAGTCACCAGCCTGAAGCCCTTACTCCATTTCAGCTATTTTGGCAGTTGCCTAGGTGACTTTTGAACCTCATTACCCAGAACAGCCAACGGAGGAGGGGTGAGAAGAGTGGCCGTCTGGGTTTGCCGCATCGTGCTGCCTTACAGGAGTTGTGCAGTCTTCGGTTGTGTGATACTTCACCTGGCTGATTTCTGGGAATGCCTCCACAAATTCGCTAAATTCAGTAGCTTTTGCCTTCCAAGATTCACCTGGTTGGTGTGTTGCACCCATTCACTAGTCATTTACATTAGGTATATCTCTTAATGCTATCCCTCCCCCTCCCCCCGCCCATGACAGGCCCCGGTGTGTGATGTTCCCCTTTCTGTGTCCAAGCGTTCTCATACTTCAATTCCCACCTATGAATGAGAACATGCGGTGTTTGCTTTCTTTGTCCTTGCGATAGTTTGCTAAGAATGATGGTTTCCATCTTCATCCGTGTCCCTCCAAAGGGGATGAACTCATGCTTTTTCATGGCTGCATAGTATTCCATGGTGTATTTGTGCCACATTTTCTTAATCCAGTCTATCATTGATGGACATCTGGGTTGGTTCCAAGTCTTTGCTACTGTGAATGGTGCCGCAATAAACATACGTCTGCGTGTGTCCTTTCAGAAGCATGATTTCTAATCCTATGGGTATATATACCCAGCAATGGGATGGCTGGGTCAAATGGTATTTCTATTTCGAGATCCTTGAGGATTCGCCACACTATCTTCCACTACCGTTGAACTAGTTTACAGTCCCACCAACAGTGTAAAAGTGTTCCTATTTGTCCACTACCTCTCCAGCACCTGTTGTTTCCTGACTTTTTAATGATCGCTATTCTAACTGGTGTGAGATGATATCTCATTGCGGATTTGATTTGCATTTCTCTGATGGCCAGTTTTGATGAGCATTTTTTCATGTGTCTGTTGGCTGCATAAATGTCTTCTTTTGAGAAGTGTCTCTTCATATCCTTCCCCCACTTGTTGATGGGCTTGTTTGGTTTTTCTTGTAACTCTGTTTGAGGTCTTAGTAGATTCTGGATATTAGCCTTTTGTCAGATGAGTAGATTGCAAAAATTTTCTCCCTTTCTGCAGGATGCCTGTTCACTCTCATGGGAGTTTCTTTAGCTATGCAGAACGTCTTTAGTGTAATTAGATGCTGTTTGTCAATGTTGGCTTTCGTTGCCATTGCTTTTGGCGTTTTAGACATGAGGTCCTTGCCCATGCCTTTGTCCTCAATGGTATTGGCTGGGTTTTCTCCTAGGGTTTGTATGGTTTAAGATCTAACATTTAAGTCTTTCATCTGTCTTGAATTAATTTTTGTACAAGGTGTAAGGAAGGGATCCGATATCAGCTTTCGACATATGGCTAGCCTGTTTTCCCAGCACCATTTTTTTAAATAGGGAATCCTTTCCCCATTTCTTGTTTTTGTCAGGTTTGTCAAAGATCAGATGGTTGTAGATGTGTCGTATTATTTCTGAGGGCTCTATTCTGTTCCATTGGTCTACGGTAACCAAAACGGCAACCGATAGCATGCTCTTTGGTTACTGTAGCCTTCTACTGTAGCTTGAAGTCGGACAGCTTGATGCCTCCATCTTTGTTCTTTTGGCTTAGGATTATGTTGGCAGTGGGGGCCGTTTTGTGGTTCCATATGAGCTTTAAAGCAGTTTTTTCCAGTTCTGTGAAGAAAGTCATTGGTAGTTGGATGGGGATGGCATTGAATCTATAATTTACCTTGGGCAGTATGGCCATTTTCACGATATTGATTCTTCCAATCCGTGATGGTGGAATATTCTTCCATTTGTTTGTCTCCTCTTTTAGTTCGTGGAGCAATGCTTTGTAGTTCTCCTTGAAGAGGTCCTTCACATCCCTTGTTAGTTGGATTCCTAGGCATTTTATTCTCTTTGAAGCAATTGTGAATGGGAGCTCACTCATGATTTGGCTCTCTGTTTGCCTCTTATTGGTGTATAAGAATGCTTGTGATTTTTGCACCTCGATTTTGTATCCTGAGACTTTGCTGAAGTTGCTTATCAGCTTAAGGAGATTTTGGACTGAGACGATGGGGTTTTCTAAATATTCAATCATGTCATCTGCAAACAGGGACAATTTGACTTCCTCTTTTCCTAATTGATTTCTCTTTATTTCTTTCTCCTGCCTGATTGCCCTGGGCAGAAGTTCCAACACTATGTTGAATAGGAGTGGTGAGAGAGGGCATCCCTGTCTTGTGGCAGTTTGCAAAGGGAATGCTTCCACTTTTTGCCCATTCAGTATGATATTGGCTGTGGGTTTGCCCTAAATAGCCCGTATTATTTTGGGAGATGTCCCATCAATACCTAATTTATTGAGAGTTTTTGGCATGAAGGGCTGTTGAATTTTGTCAAAGGCCTTTTCTGCATCTGTTGAGATAATCACGTGGTTTCTGTCTTTGGTCCTGATTATACGCTGGATTATGTTTATTGTTTTGCATATGTTGGACCAGCCTTGCATGTCAGGGATGAAGCCCACTTCATCATGATGGATAAGCTCTTTGATGTGCTGCTGGATTCGGTTTTCCAGTATTTTATGGAGGATTTTCCCATCGATGTTCCTCAGGGACATAGGCCTAAAATTCTCTTTTTGGGTTGTGTCTCTCTCAGGCTTTGGGATCAGGATGATGCCGGCCTCATGAAATGAGTGAGGGAGGATTCCCTCTTTTTCTGTTGATTGGAATAGTTTCAGAAGGCATGGTACCAGCTCCTCCTTGTCCTTCTGGTAGAATTCGGCTGTGAATCCGTCTGGTCCTGGAGTTTTATTGCTTGATAGGCTGTTAATTATTGCCTCAATTTCAGAGCCTGTTAGTGGTCTACTCAGGCATTCAACTTCTTCCTGGTTTACTCTGGGGAGGTTGTATGCGTCCAGGAATTTATCCATTTCTTCTAGATTTTCTAGTTCATTAGCTTAGAGGTGCTGATAGTATTGTCTGATGGTAGTTTGTATTTCTGTGGGATCGGTGGTGATATCCCCTTTATCATTTTTTACTGCATCTGTTTGATTCTTCTTTCTTTTCTTCTTTCTTAGTCTTGCTAGTGCTCTATCAATTTTGTTGATCACTGCAAAAAACCCGCTCCTGGATTCATTGATTTGTTGAAGGGTTTATTGTGTCTCTATCTCCATCAGTTCTGCTCGGATCTTAGTTATTTCTTGCCTTCTGCTAGTTTTTGAATGTGTTTGCTCTTGCTTCTCTCATTCTTTTAATGGTGATGTTAGGGTATGCATTTTTGATTTTTCCTGCTTTCTCTCGTGGGCAATTAGTGCTATAAATTTCCCTCTACACACTGCTTTAAATGTGACGCAGAGATTCTGGTATGTTGTGCCTTTGTTTTCATTGGTTTCAGAAAATATCTTTCTTTCTGCCTTCATTTCGTTATGTACCCAGTACTCATTCAGGAGCAGGGTGTCTGGTTTCCATGCAGTTGAGCGGTTTTGAGTGAGTTTCTTTATCCTGAGGTCTACTTTGATTGCAATGTGGTCTGAAAGACCGTTTGTAGTAATTTCTGTTATTTTACATTTACTGAGGAGTGCTTTACTTCCAACTATGTGGTCAATGTGGAAATAAGTGTGATGTGGTGCTGAGAAGCATGCATATTCTGTGGATTTGGGGTGGAGCGTTCTGTAGATGTCTCCTAGGTCCGCTTGGTGCAGAGCTGAGTTCAATTCCTGGATATCCTTTTTAGATTTCTGTCTCGTTGGTCTGTCTAATGTTTACAGAGGGCTGTTAAAGTTTCCCATGATTATGATGTGGGAGTCTAAGTCTCTTTTGATCACACTTTAAAGATCAAAAGGTAGAAGCGCAAAGACATTATCTGTGCAATATTAGAAACCTAGTAAGTGGTGGAATTTGGCCTTGAACCCAGATATCTAACTCCAGAGCCTAAGTGCTTCACCCACCTCACTGTGGTGCCTCTCGAGAAAAACAGGTAAGCACACATTCAGAAAGCTGGTGGGCCGGGGGGCTGGCCTTGTACTCAGAGGCCATGGAAGTCCCACGTGGGGTGGCTAGTGGTGTAAGGACAGAGGTCTCGGATGGGCAGAGGGATGTGGACAGGCGCGAGGGGGCGCGGCAGGGACTCGGGGGACTGGGAGTGGCGGCTCGGTGCTGCGGGAGGCGATTAGTGGAAGGCCAGAGGTCTGGGAAGGGCAGAGGGATGGGGACAGGCCCGAGGGTCCGCGGCAGGGATTCCGGGGGACTGGGAGTGGCCGGTTGGGGTTACTCTTGGCTTTTTGCCCTCTCCTGCCGTCGACTGCTCCGGTTTCTTTGGCCTTGCGGCGAGGTGGACAGGGTGAGCTCTCAGGACTGATGGCGGTTGTGGAAGGGGCCTGGGGCCAAGGACAGGCCAGGGCGGCGGGAGAGGCGGACCGGTGGCGTGGCTGGATCTGGGCGCGCTGTCGGACCTTCCACATCACCAGCTGCAGGCAGGCGTTTGCGTCCTCGCTGGAGTTGTGGCCGTCCTGGCTGTCCTGGATGATCTGTCCCAGGTAGTCGGCCGCGAGATTCCTGAGGGAACGCTTGTAGGGGAAACCCAGGTAGTGCGGGAAGAGCACGGCCGTGTCCACCACGGTGCTGTGGATGAGCTTCAGGGCCAGCAGATCGCTCTCCAGGCTGTGCCCGATGAGGATGGTTTGGGCGCTGAAAAAGCTCAGCAGGATGGCTTGCACTTGGGGCAAGGTGATGCTCGTCTTGGCGACGTCGGCCTCGGTGACTCCGGAAAACCTGGTGTTGTAGTCCACGATCTCGTTGTCGGGCTTGACGAAGGTGTCGTACACCACTCGCATGTCGGCGTCCACCACGGTGACGCGGGTCAGCTCTAGGCCATGCGTGGTGTAGCACATCTCACAGTCCAAGGCGTAGATTCCTGGATAAGCGTCTCTGGACAACTCTTTCTTGAAGGTCTCCACGAAGCCATCGAGGCTGTCCTTGCGGCCGTCCCGCACGTGCTGCTTTGCCACCTGGCAGCCCACAGAGCCAGGAGCAGCTGCACAGCAGGTGTACTGGCTAACCCGGCCTCCAGCCACCTGGCTCGAGCGGACCCGCCCCCAGTGATAATAACACAACTGGTCGCGTACACAGCGGCCCGAGGAGGACACCAGGTACTCGGTGCCACAACGGCAGCAGACCCTGCAGGAGGAGTCGCCGGGCCCCTTCCCCTGGCCAGTGAAGAGGACGGCGCCTCCGGGCCGCTCGGGGTGCGGGAAGGGGTAGCCGTTCTCCTCGAGCTGGTCCTGGCTGAGCAGGAACTCCTGGAGGCGGCTGTACAGGGCGGCCCTGCTGAGGCCCGGCATGGAGCTGGGGGTCAGGCCCTTCAGTCTCTTGAGGGTGTTCAGGACCACGTTCACGTACCTGTTCTTGTTGGGGCTGCAGTCGTAGGCCACCTTCTCCTCGTTCAGCGCCTTCTCCTCGGCCTCCTGCTTGGAGGCGCAGAACTTGAGACACTCTTCGGTGAACAGTTGGAGATAGCCTCGGCGGAGGACGGTGGGGACTTGGCACCCAGACCTTCGGAGGACAATAGGTTTCTTCAAACTCGGTAAGGATGGACGACGGACGATTCGCTTAGAGCTGATGGTGGTGGTGGTCTTGCATGCCATCCCTGACCTGTTGCGCGTCTTCCCTGGCTGTCTGCCGACCTTGGAGCCACTGGAGCGTTGGCTGCTGCTGGCCACGCGGGTTCTCTTGGCATCTGTGCAACCTGTGACCAAGCAAGGGCTGGAAGACTGGGCGATCGTCTTCCTCTTCCTGGGGGCTGAGATGCGGACTCCCGAGGGCCTCTCTGTCAGCCTTGGGGCGGCTGGCAAGCAGCAGGCCGATCCCCTCTGTGCAGGGAAGTAGCACGCCTCCGTCACCACCTTGGGACACGCTGGGGGCACCGCCGGACCCCTGTTCTGGGGCTCCGCCTGGATGTCCACAAATGCGGAGGCCTGGTTGTGCATCTGGGGCACCCGGAGCCCGAAGCTCTGGGCAGGCTGATGAGAGGGCAGGGGGAATTCTGGAGCCTCGAGGGCCGCCTCCTCGGCCACCTTCTTAGCTTCTGGGTATCCAGGTGGGAACCAGCAGGGAGCTGTGGCTCGCAACATCTTGCTGCCTTCGGGAGCGCCGGCCTGGCTCTGCTCCGCTCCCAACTGGCGGCTTCTTGCATCCAGGGCCGCCTCCTCGTCCACCTTCTTAGCTTCTGGGTATCCAGGTGGGAACCAGCAGGGAGCTGTGGCTCGCAACATCTTGCTGCCTTCGGGAGCACCGGCCTGGCTCTGCTCCTCTCCCAACTGGCGGCTTCAATGAGTGCCGCGGCCGCCACCCGTCGCCTTTATAGACGCACAGGGCAGAGTGGGTGGGACTTCTCCTTGATAGGTTGGTGCTTCCATCCAATCACACTGAGCCTCATCTTCCACCAGACTCCAGCTTGGGAATGCCTCAAGGGGTGCACTAATGGAATCAACTGGAACTCCTGGTTGCTAACCTTGGAGCTAGGTTGCTTTTCCTGAGTTAATTAACTGTCCCTGCAGGGCAGTCCTATAATGGCTACTGGAATTGGGCCACCTAGGATTCATTTCAGCGTCAGGGAGTTTGGTCAACTTGCTTGGGCCCACACAGCACCCCATGGAGCCAGGACTGGGCCAGCAGTCTGCTGCATGCTGCAGGGCAGGATCTCTCTGGGGTTGCGTTTCCCTGCTCTCTGCACTCCTCCGCTGCGGGCAAATTGAGGACAGGAAGTGGACCGCACCCACTTCTCTCCCACGACTTGGGCAATGTTCAACACAGGGGTTCTTCAAAAGGTTCATAGAAAATGCACATGGTGAAGAAACTATGCATGGGTTTCCACTGGTTTGCACTCAAATAAACTTGTCCGAACTTCTTATAACCTTTCTGAACTGGATCGAGTTTGAGGCACTGAGAAGGATGAGACATCCACTGAAAAGGACTCCTATCAGAGCAACATGAATTCCACGAAAATTGCAGCAAGAGCAAACATCAAATTTCTGGTGAAGCTTGGGTGGAAGAATGAAGAAATCATTGATGTTTTCACAAAAGCTTCTAAGGACACTACCCCAAAGAAATGAACTCTTTACGAATGTATAGCTTGTTTCAAGAAGAGGTGAGAAGATGTGGGAGATGAATCCTGCAGTGGCTGTGAAAACCACTGTGCCCAGATCAGCTGCAGTTACGACGAGAGCTATCAGTGGAAATTTTAAACAGGAGGGATCACGATCCTGACGCATCCCTCTGACAAATTGTAACCGGAAGTTGGAACATGGCTTTACCAATATGACCTCGAAGGCAAAGCATCATCAAAGCGACGGCTACCGAGAGGTGGCAGTGGTCCAGTCAAAGGAAAAGGAGGTCAGTCAGGAGCCAACATCATGGCATCAGTGTTTTGGGACACTCAAGGCATTTTGCTTGTTGACTTTCTGAAGGGCCAAACGTCTGCTTATTAGGAGAGTGTTCCGAGAAGCTTAGAGAAAGCTTTGGTAGAAACATGCTGGGAAAGTCTCACTAGATCCCTGTTCACCACCTCAGTGCTCTGCTCATTCCTCTCATCAAACAAGGGCAATTTTGTCAGTTTCAATGGGCAGTCCTTAGGAATGCACCTTACGGGCTGCTTTCATTCCTTCTAAATTCTTTTTGTTTCCTAATTATACAAAGTCTCCTTGCCTTGCTTGGAAAGATGAGAGAAAGTCTCCTTGCCTTGCTTGGACAGATGAGAGATGAGATCCTCCTCTTCTCTCCCAGGACAGAATGGTCAGACTTGAGTTTCCTTTCTCCTCACTCTTCTCCTCCTTGAGGGAGGTGCTGTGCCGGACAGACCTGCTCCCGTGTCTAGACACGGGTAGACTCGTTGAAGATCCTCACAGGCAATCCTCCTTGGGGTCAAAGGGGAAGGATTTATTTCTTCAGGGCTCAGTAGTCCTCATCCTTACGCGCACCTTCACCAGCCCAGGGCGGGGTAGCGGAGGGTGAAAGGGCGTGGCTCACAGCCCGTTTCTTCCGCTCGGGCGTCTCCTGGGAGGAACCCTTGTCCAGTGAGCGGGTCTTCGTCTCCACCAAATTCCCTAGGGGGACATTTCTGGCAGCCCTTCTTGTTCAGCAGCTTACGGGGGTCAGGTGGACCTCTGCTAGTCACCAGCCTGAAGCCCTTACTCCATTTCAGCTATTTTGGCAGTTGCCTAGGTGACTTTTGAACCTCATTACCCAGAACATCCAACGGAGGAGGGGTGAGAAGAGTGGCCGTCTGGGTTTGCCGCATCATGCTGCCTTACAGGAGTTGTGCAGTCTTCGGTTGTGTGATACTTCACCTGGCTGATTTCTGGGAATGCCTCCACAAATTCGCTAAATTCAGTAGCTTTTGCCTTCCAAGATTCACCTGGTTGGTGTGTTGCACCCATTCACTAGTCATTTACATTAGGTATATCTCTTAATGCTATCCCTCCCCCTCCCCCCGCCCATGACAGGCCCCGGTGTGTGATGTTCCCCTTTCTGTGTCCAAGCGTTCTCATACTTCAATTCCCACCTATGAATGAGAACATGCGGTGTTTGCTTTTTTTGTCCTTGCGATAGTTTGCTAAGAATGATGGTTTCCAGCTTCATCCATGTCCCTCCAAAGGGGATGAACTCATGCTTTTTCATGGCTGCATAGTATTCCATGGTGTATTTGTGCCACATATTCTTAATCCAGTCTATCATTGATGGACATCTGGGTTGGTTCCAAGTCTTTGCTACTGTGAATGTTGCCGCAATAATCATACGTCTGCGTGTGTCCTTTCAGAAGCATGATTTCTAATCCTATGGGTATATATACCCAGCAATGGGATGGCTGGGTCAAATGGTATTTCTATTTCGAGATCCTTGAGGATTCGCCACACTATCTTCCACTACCGTTGAACTAGTTTACAGTCCCACCAACAGTGTAAAAGTGTTCCTATTTGTCCACTACCTCTCCAGCACCTGTTGTTTCCTGACTTTTTAATGATCGCTATTCTAACTGGTGTGAGATGATATCTCATTGCGGATTTGATTTGCATTTCTCTGATGGCCAGTTTTGATGAGCATTTTTTCATGTGTCTGTTGGCTGCATAAATGTCTTCTTTTGAGAAGTGTCTCTTCATATCCTTCCCCCACTTGTTGATGGGCTTGTTTGGTTTTTCTTGTAACTCTGTTTGAGGTCTTAGTAGATTCTGGATATTAGCCTTTTGTCAGATGAGTAGATTGCAAAAATTTTCTCCCTTTCTGCAGGATGCCTGTTCACTCTCATGGGAGTTTCTTTAGCTATGCAGAACGTCTTTAGTGTAATTAGATGCTGTTTGTCAATGTTGGCTTTCGTTGCCATTGCTTTTGGCGTTTTAGACATGAGGTCCTTGCCCATGCCTTTGTCCTCAATGGTATTGGCTGGGTTTTCTCCTAGGGTTTGTATGGTTTAAGATCTAACATTTAAGTCTTTCATCTGTCTTGAATTAATTTTTGTACAAGGTGTAAGGAAGGGATCCGATATCAGCTTTCGACATATGGCTAGCCTGTTTTCCCAGCACCATTTTTTTAAATAGGGAATCCTTTCCCCATTTCTTGTTTTTGTCAGGTTTGTCAAAGATCAGATGGTTGTAGATGTGTCGTATTATTTCTGAGGGCTCTATTCTGTTCCATTGGTCTACGGTAACCAAAACGGCAACCGATAGCATGCTCTTTGGTTACTGTAGCCTTCTACTGTAGCTTGAAGTCGGACAGCTTGATGCCTCCATCTTTGTTCTTTTGGCTTAGGATTATGTTGGCAGTGGGGGCCGTTTTGTGGTTCCATATGAGCTTTAAAGCAGTTTTTTCCAGTTCTGTGAAGAAAGTCATTGGTAGTTTGATGGGGATGGCATTGAATCTATAATTTACCTTGGGCAGTATGGCCATTTTCACGATATTGATTCTTCCAATCCGTGATGGTGGAATATTCTTCCATTTGTTTGTCTCCTCTTTTAGTTCGTGGAGCAATGCTTTGTAGTTCTCCTTGAAGAGGTCCTTCACATCCCTTGTTAGTTGGATTCCTAGGCATTTTATTCTCTTTGAAGCAATTGTGAATGGGAGCTCACTCATGATTTGGCTCTCTGTTTGCCTCTTATTGGTGTATAAGAATGCTTGTGATTTTTGCACCTCGATTTTGTATCCTGAGACTTTGCTGAAGTTGCTTATCAGCTTAAGGAGATTTTGGACTGAGACGATGGGGTTTTCTAAATATTCAATCATGTCATCTGCAAACAGGGACAATTTGACTTCCTCTTTTCCTAATTGATTTCTCTTTATTTCTTTCTCCTGCCTGATTGCCCTGGGCAGAAGTTCCAACACTATGTTGAATAGGAGTGGTGAGAGAGGGCATCCCTGTCTTGTGGCAGTTTGCAAAGGGAATGCTTCCACTTTTTGCCCATTCAGTATGATATTGGCTGTGGGTTTGCCCTAAATAGCCCGTATTATTTTGGGAGATGTCCCATCAATACCTAATTTATTGAGAGTTTTTGGCATGAAGGGCTGTTGAATTTTGTCAAAGGCCTTTTCTGCATCTGTTGAGATAATCACGTGGTTTCTGTCTTTGGTCCTGATTATACGCTGGATTATGTTTATTGTTTTGCATATGTTGGACCAGCCTTGCATGTCAGGGATGAAGCCCACTTCATCATGATGGATAAGCTCTTTGATGTGCTGCTGGATTCGGTTTTCCAGTATTTTATGGAGGATTTTCCCATCGATGTTCCTCAGGGACATAGGCCTAAAATTCTCTTTTTGGGTTGTGTCTCTCTCAGGCTTTGGGATCAGGATGATGCCGGCCTCATGAAATGAGTGAGGGAGGATTCCCTCTTTTTCTGTTGATTGGAATAGTTTCAGAAGGCATGGTACCAGCTCCTCCTTGTCCTTCTGGTAGAATTCGGCTGTGAATCCGTCTGGTCCTGGAGTTTTATTGCTTGATAGGCTGTTAATTATTGCCTCAATTTCAGAGCCTGTTAGTGGTCTACTCAGGCATTCAACTTCTTCCTGGTTTACTCTGGGGAGGTTGTATGCGTCCAGGAATTTATCCATTTCTTCTAGATTTTCTAGTTCATTAGCTTAGAGGTGCTGATAGTATTGTCTGATGGTAGTTTGTATTTCTGTGGGATCGGTGGTGATATCCCCTTTATCATTTTTTACTGCATCTGTTTGATTCTTCTTTCTTTTCTTCTTTCTTAGTCTTGCTAGTGCTCTATCAATTTTGTTGATCACTGCAAAAAACCCGCTCCTGGATTCATTGATTTGTTGAAGGGTTTATTGTGTCTCTATCTCCATCAGTTCTGCTCGGATCTTAGTTATTTCTTGCCTTCTGCTAGTTTTTGAATGTGTTTGCTCTTGCTTCTCTCATTCTTTTAATGGTGATGTTAGGGTATGCATTTCTGATTTTTCCTGCTTTCTCTCGTGGGCAATTAGTGCTATAAATTTCCCTCTACACACTGCTTTAAATGTGACGCAGAGATTCTGGTATGTTGTGCCTTTGTTTTCATTGGTTTCAGAAAATATCTTTCTTTCTCCCTTCATTTCGTTATGTACCCAGTACTCATTAAGGAGCAGGGTGTCCGGTTTCCATGCAGTTGAGCGGTTTTGAGTGAGTTTTTTATCCTGAGGTCTACTTTGATTGCAATGTGGTCTGAGAGACCGTTTGCAGTAATTTCTGTTATTTTACATTTACTGAGGAGTGCTTTACTTCCAACTATGTGGTCAATGTGGAAGTAAGTGTGATGTGGTGCTGAGAAGCATGTATATTCTGTCGATTTGGTGTGGAGCGTTCTGTAGATGTCTCCTAGGTCTGCTTGGTGCAGAGCTGAGTTCAATTCCTGGATATCCTTTTTAGATTTCTGTCTCGTTGGTCTGTCTAATGTTTACAGAGGGCTGCTAAAGTTTCCCATGATTATGATGTGGGAGTCTAAGTCTCTTTTGATCACACTTTAAAGATCAAAAGGTAGAAGCGCAAAGACATTATCTGTGCAATATTAGAAACCTAGTAAGTGGTGGAATTTGGCCTTGAACCCAGATATCTAACTCCAGAGCCTAAGTGCTTCACCCACCTCACTGTGGTGCCTCTCGAGAAAAACAGGTAAGCACACATTCAGAAAGCTGGTGGGCCGGGGGGCTGGCCTTGTACTCAGAGGCCATGGAAGTCCCACGTGGGGTGGCTAGTGGTGTAAGGACAGAGGTCTCGGATGGGCAGAGGGATGTGGACAGGCGCGAGGGGGCGCGGCAGGGACTCGGGGGACTGGGAGTGGCGGCTCGGTGCTGCGGGAGGCGATTAGTGGAAGGACAGAGGTCTGGGAAGGGCAGAGGGATGGGGACAGGCCCGAGGGTCCGCGGCAGGGATTCCGGGGGACTGGGAGTGGCCGGTTGGGGTTACTCTTGGCTTTTTGCCCTCTCCTGCCGTCGACTGCTCCGGTTTCTTTGGCCTTGCGGCGAGGTGGACAGGGTGAGCTCTCGGGACTGATGGCGGTTGTGGAAGGGGCCTGGGGCCAAGGACAGGCCAGGGCGGCGGGAGAGGCGGACCGGTGGCGTGGCTGGATCTGGGCGCGCTGTCGGACCTTCCACATCACCAGCTGCAGGCAGGCGTTTGCGTCCTCGCTGGAGTTGTGGCCGTCCTGGCTGTCCTGGATGATCTGTCCCAGGTAGTCGGCCGCGAGATTCCTGAGGGAACGCTTGTAGGGGAAACCCAGGTAGTGCGGGAAGAGCACGGCCGTGTCCACCACGGTGCTGTGGATGAGCTTCAGGGCCAGCAGATCGCTCTCCAGGCTGTGCCCGATGAGGATGGTTTGGGCGCTGAAAAAGCTCAGCAGGATGGCTTGCACTTGGGGCAAGGTGATGCTCGTCTTGGCGACGTCGGCCTCGGTGACTCCGGAAAACCTGGTGTTGTAGTCCACGATCTCGTTGTCGGGCTTGACGAAGGTGTCGTACACCACTCGCATGTCGGCGTCCACCACGGTGACGCGGGTCAGCTCTAGGCCATGCGTGGTGTAGCACATCTCACAGTCCAAGGCGTAGATTCCTGGATAAGCGTCTCTGGACAACTCTTTCTTGAAGGTCTCCACGAAGCCATCGAGGCTGTCCTTGCGGCCGTCCCGCACGTGCTGCTTTGCCACCTGGCAGCCCACAGAGCCAGGAGCAGCTGCACAGCAGGTGTACTGGCTAACCCGGCCTCCAGCCACCTGGCTCGAGCGGACCCGCCCCCAGTGATAATAACACAACTGGTCGCGTACACAGCGGCCCGAGGAGGACACCAGGTACTCGGTGCCACAACGGCAGCAGACCCTGCAGGAGGAGTCGCCGGGCCCCTTCCCCTGGCCAGTGAAGAGGACGGCGCCTCCGGGCCGCTCGGGGTGCGGGAAGGGGTAGCCGTTCTCCTCGAGCTGGTCCTGGCTGAGCAGGAACTCCTGGAGGCGGCTGTACAGGGCGGCCCTGCTGAGGCCCGGCATGGAGCTGGGGGTCAGGCCCTTCAGTCTCTTGAGGGTGTTCAGGACCACGTTCAGGTACCTGTTCTTGTTGGGGCTGCAGTCGTAGGCCACCTTCTCCTCGTTCAGCGCCTTCTCCTCGGCCTCCTGCTTGGAGGCGCAGAACTTGAGACACTCTTCGGTGAACAGTTGGAGATAGCCTCGGCGGAGGACGGTGGGGACTTGGCACCCAGACCTTCGGAGGACAATAGGTTTCTTCAAACTCGGTAAGGATGGACGACGGACGATTCGCTTAGAGCTGATGGTGGTGGTGGTCTTGCATGCCATCCCTGACCTGTTGCGCGTCTTCCCTGGCTGTCTGCCGACCTTGGAGCCACTGGAGCGTTGGCTGCTGCTGGCCACGCGGGTTCTCTTGGCATCTGTGCAACCTGTGACCAAGCAAGGGCTGGAAGACTGGGCGATCGTCTTCCTCTTCCTGGGGGCTGAGATGCGGACTCCCGAGGGCCTCTCTGTCAGCCTTGGGGCGGCTGGCAAGCAGCAGGCCGATCCCCTCTGTGCAGGGAAGTAGCACGCCTCCGTCACCACCTTGGGACACGCTGGGGGCACCGCCGGACCCCTGTTCTGGGGCTCCGCCTGGATGTCCACAAATGCGGAGGCCTGGTTGTGCATCTGGGGCACCCGGAGCCCGAAGCTCTGGGCAGGCTGATGAGAGGGCAGGGGGAATTCTGGAGCCTCGAGGGCCGCCTCCTCGGCCACCTTCTTAGCTTCTGGGTATCCAGGTGGGAACCAGCAGGGAGCTGTGGCTCGCAACATCTTGCTGCCTTCGGGAGCACCGGCCTGGCTCTGCTCCGCTCCCAACTGGCGGCTTCTTGCCTCCAGGGCCGCCTCCTCGGCCACCTTCTTAGCTTCTGGGTATCCAGGTGGGAACCAGCAGGGAGCTGTGGCTCGCAACATCTTGCTGCCTTCGGGAGCACCGGCCTGGCTCTGCTCCGCTCCCAACTGGCGGCTTCTTGCCTCCAGGGCCGCCTCCTCGGCCACCTTCTTAGCTTCTGGGTATCCAGGTGGGAACCAGCAGGGAGCTGTGGCTCGCAACATCTTGCTGCCTTCGGGAGCACCGGCCTGGCTCTGCTCCTCTCCCAACTGGCGGCTTCAATGAGTGCCGCGGCCGCCACCCGTCGCCTTTATAGACGCACAGGGCAGAGTGGGTGGGACTTCTCCTTGATAGGTTGGTGCTTCCATCCAATCACACTGAGCCTCATCTTCCACCAGACTCCAGCTTGGGAATGCCTCAAGGGGTGCACTAATGGAATCAACTGGAACTCCTGGTTGCTAACCTTGGAGCTAGGTTGCTTTTCCTGAGTTAATTAACTGTCCCTGCAGGGCAGTCCTATAATGGCTACTGGAATTGGGCCACCTAGGATTCATTTCAGCGTCAGGGAGTTTGGTCAACTTGCTTGGGCCCACACAGCACCCCATGGAGCCAGGACTGGGCCAGCAGTCTGCTGCATGCTGCAGGGCAGGATCTCTCTGGGGTTGCGTTTCCCTGCTCTCTGCACTCCTCCGCTGCGGGCAAATTGAGGACAGGAAGTGGACCGCACCCACTTCTCTCCCACGACTTGGGCAATGTTCAACACAGGGGTTCTTCAAAAGGTTCATAGAAAATGCACATGGTGAAGAAACTATGCATGGGTTTCCACTGGTTTGCACTCAAATAAACTTGTCCGAACTTCTTATAACCTTTCTGAACTAGATCGAGTTTGAGGCACTGAGAAGGATGAGACATCCACTGAAAAGGACTCCTATCAGAGCAACATGAATTCCACGAAAATTGCAGCAAGAGCAAACATCAAATTTCTGGTGAAGCTTGGGTGGAAGAATGAAGAAATCATTGATGTTTTCACAAAAGCTTCTAAGGACACTACCCCAAAGAAATGAACTCTTTACGAATGTATAGCTTGTTTCAAGAAGAGGTGAGAAGATGCGGGAGATGAATCCTGCAGTGGCTGTGAAAACCACTGTGCCCAGATCAGCTGCAGTTACGACGAGAGCTATCAGTGGAAATTTTAAACAGGAGGGATCACGATCCTGACGCATCCCTCTGACAAATTGTAACCGGAAGTTGGAACATGGCTTTACCAATATGACCTCGAAGGCAAAGCATCATCAAAGCGACGGCTACCGAGAGGTGGCAGTGGTCCAGTCAAAGGAAAAGGAGGCCAGTCAGGAGCCAACATCATGGCATCAGTGTTTTGGGACACTCAAGGCATTTTGCTTGTTGACTTTCTGAAGGGCCAAACATCTGCTTATTAGGAGAGTGTTCCGAGAAGCTTAGAGAAAGCTTTGGTAGAAACATGCTGGGAAAGTCTCACTAGATCCCTGTTCACCACCTCAGTGCTCTGCTCATTCCTCTCATCAAACAAGGGCAATTGTGTCAGTTTCAATGGGCAGTCCTTAGGAATGCACCTTACGGGCTGCTTTCATTCCTTCTAAATTCTTTTTGTTTCCTAATTATACAAAGTCTCCTTGCCTTGCTTGGAAAGATGAGAGAAAGTCTCCTTGCCTTGCTTGGACAGATGAGAGATGAGATCCTCCTCTTCTCTCCCAGGACAGAATGGTCAGACTTGAGTTTCCTTTCTCCTCACTCTTCTCCTCCTTGAGGGAGGTGCTGTGCCGGACAGACCTGCTCCCGTGTCTAGACACGGGTAGACTCGTTGAAGATCCTCACAGGCAATCCTCCTTGGGGTCAAAGGGGAAGGATTTATTTCTTCAGGGCTCAGTAGTCCTCATCCTTACGCGCACCTTCACCAGCCCAGGGCGGGGTAGCGGAGGGTGAAAGGCGTGGCTCACAGCCCGTTTCTTCCGCTCGGGCGTCTCCTGGGAGGAACCCTTGTCCAGTGAGCGGGTCTTCGTCTCCACCAAATTCCCTAGGGGGACATTTCTGGCAGCCCTTCTTGTTCAGCAGCTTACGGGGGTCAGGTGGACCTCTGCTAGTCACCAGCCTGAAGCCCTTACTCCATTTCAGCTATTTTGGCAGTTGCCTAGGTGACTTTTGAACCTCATTACCCAGAACAGCCAACGGAGGAGGGGTGAGAAGAGTGGCCGTCTGGGTTTGCCGCATCGTGCTGCCTTACAGGAGTTGTGCAGTCTTCGGTTGTGTGATACTTCACCTGGCTGATTTCTGGGAATGCCTCCACAAATTCGCTAAATTCAGTAGCTTTTGCCTTCCAAGATTCACCTGGTTGGTGTGTTGCACCCATTCACTAGTCATTTACATTAGGTATATCTCTTAATGCTATCCCTCCCCCTCCCCCCGCCCATGACAGGCCCCGGTGTGTGATGTTCCCCTTTCTGTGTCCAAGCGTTCTCATACTTCAATTCCCACCTATGAATGAGAACATGCGGTGTTTGCTTTTTTTGTCCTTGCGATAGTTTGCTAAGAATGATGGTTTCCAGCTTCATCCATGTCCCTCCAAAGGGGATGAACTCATGCTTTTTCATGGCTGCATAGTATTCCATGGTGTATTTGTGCCACATTTTCTTAATCCAGTCTATCATTGATGGACATCTGGGTTGGTTCCAAGTCTTTGCTACTGTGAATGGTGCCGCAATAAACATACGTCTGCGTGTGTCCTTTCAGAAGCATGATTTCTAATCCTATGGGTATATATACCCAGCAATGGGATGGCTGGGTCAAATGGTATTTCTATTTCGAGATCCTTGAGGATTCGCCACACTATCTTCCACTACCGTTGAACTAGTTTACAGTCCCACCAACAGTGTAAAAGTGTTCCTATTTGTCCACTACCTCTCCAGCACCTGTTGTTTCCTGACTTTTTAATGATCGCTATTCTAACTGGTGTGAGATGATATCTCATTGCGGATTTGATTTGCATTTCTCTGATGGCCAGTTTTGATGAGCATTTTTTCATGTGTCTGTTGGCTGCATAAATGTCTTCTTTTGAGAAGTGTCTCTTCATATCCTTCCCCCACTTGTTGATGGGCTTGTTTGGTTTTTCTTGTAACTCTGTTTGAGGTCTTAGTAGATTCTGGATATTAGCCTTTTGTCAGATGAGTAGATTGCAAAAATTTTCTCCCTTTCTGCAGGATGCCTGTTCACTCTCATGGGAGTTTCTTTAGCTATGCAGAACGTCTTTAGTGTAATTAGATGCTGTTTGTCAATGTTGGCTTTCGTTGCCATTGCTTTTGGCGTTTTAGACATGAGGTCCTTGCCCATGCCTTTGTCCTCAATGGTATTGGCTGGGTTTTCTCCTAGGGTTTGTATGGTTTAAGATCTAACATTTAAGTCTTTCATCTGTCTTGAATTAATTTTTGTACAAGGTGTAAGGAAGGGATCCGATATCAGCTTTCGACATATGGCTAGCCTGTTTTCCCAGCACCATTTTTTTAAATAGGGAATCCTTTCCCCATTTCTTGTTTTTGTCAGGTTTGTCAAAGATCAGATGGTTGTAGATGTGTCGTATTATTTCTGAGGGCTCTATTCTGTTCCATTGGTCTACGGTAACCAAAACGGCAACCGATAGCATGCTCTTTGGTTACTGTAGCCTTCTACTGTAGCTTGAAGTCGGACAGCTTGATGCCTCCATCTTTGTTCTTTTGGCTTAGGATTATGTTGGCAGTGGGGGCCGTTTTGTGGTTCCATATGAGCTTTAAAGCAGTTTTTTCCAGTTCTGTGAAGAAAGTCATTGGTAGTTTGATGGGGATGGCATTGAATCTATAATTTACCTTGGGCAGTATGGCCATTTTCACGATATTGATTCTTCCAATCCGTGATGGTGGAATATTCTTCCATTTGTTTGTCTCCTCTTTTAGTTCGTGGAGCAATGCTTTGTAGTTCTCCTTGAAGAGGTCCTTCACATCCCTTGTTAGTTGGATTCCTAGGCATTTTATTCTCTTTGAAGCAATTGTGAATGGGAGCTCACTCATGATTTGGCTCTCTGTTTGCCTCTTATTGGTGTATAAGAATGCTTGTGATTTTTGCACCTCGATTTTGTATCCTGAGACTTTGCTGAAGTTGCTTATCAGCTTAAGGAGATTTTGGACTGAGACGATGGGGTTTTCTAAATATTCAATCATGTCATCTGCAAACAGGGACAATTTGACTTCCTCTTTTCCTAATTGATTTCTCTTTATTTCTTTCTCCTGCCTGATTGCCCTGGGCAGAAGTTCCAACACTATGTTGAATAGGAGTGGTGAGAGAGGGCATCCCTGTCTTGTGGCAGTTTGCAAAGGGAATGCTTCCACTTTTTGCCCATTCAGTATGATATTGGCTGTGGGTTTGCCCTAAATAGCCCGTATTATTTTGGGAGATGTCCCATCAATACCTAATTTATTGAGAGTTTTTGGCATGAAGGGCTGTTGAATTTTGTCGAAGGCCTTTTCTGCATCTGTTGAGATAATCACGTGGTTTCTGTCTTTGGTCCTGATTATACGCTGGATTATGTTTATTGTTTTGCATATGTTGGACCAGCCTTGCATGTCAGGGATGAAGCCCACTTCATCATGATGGATGAGCTCTTTGATGTGCTGCTGGATTCGGTTTTCCAGTATTTTATGGAGGATTTTCCCATCGATGTTCCTCAGGGACATAGGCCTAAAATTCTCTTTTTGGGTTGTGTCTCTCTCAGGCTTTGGGATCAGGATGATGCCGGCCTCATGAAATGAGTGAGGGAGGATTCCCTCTTTTTCTGTTGATTGGAATAGTTTCAGAAGGCATGGTACCAGCTCCTCCTTGTCCTTCTGGTAGAATTCGGCTGTGAATCCGTCTGGTCCTGGAGTTTTATTGCTTGATAGGCTGTTAATTATTGCCTCAATTTCAGAGCCTGTTAGTGGTCTACTCAGGCATTCAACTTCTTCCTGGTTTACTCTGGGGAGGTTGTATGCGTCCAGGAATTTATCCATTTCTTCTAGATTTTCTAGTTCATTAGCTTAGAGGTGCTGATAGTATTGTCTGATGGTAGTTTGTATTTCTGTGGGATCGGTGGTGATATCCCCTTTATCATTTTTTACTGCATCTGTTTGATTCTTCTTTCTTTTCTTCTTTCTTAGTCTTGCTAGTGCTCTATCAATTTTGTTGATCACTGCAAAAAACCCGCTCCTGGATTCATTGATTTGTTGAAGGGTTTATTGTGTCTCTATCTCCATCAGTTCTGCTCGGATCTTAGTTATTTCTTGCCTTCTGCTAGTTTTTGAATGTGTTTGCTCTTGCTTCTCTCATTCTTTTAATGGTGATGTTAGGGTATGCATTTCTGATTTTTCCTGCTTTCTCTCGTGGGCAATTAGTGCTATAAATTTCCCTCTACACACTGCTTTAAATGTGACGCAGAGATTCTGGTATGTTGTGCCTTTGTTTTCATTGGTTTCAGAAAATATCTTTCTTTCTCCCTTCATTTCGTTATGTACCCAGTACTCATTAAGGAGCAGGGTGTCCGGTTTCCATGCAGTTGAGCGGTTTTGAGTGAGTTTTTTATCCTGAGGTCTACTTTGATTGCAATGTGGTCTGAGAGACCGTTTGCAGTAATTTCTGTTATTTTACATTTACTGAGGAGTGCTTTACTTCCAACTATGTGGTCAATGTGGAAGTAAGTGTGATGTGGTGCTGAGAAGCATGTATATTCTGTCGATTTGGTGTGGAGCGTTCTGTAGATGTCTCCTAGGTCTGCTTGGTGCAGAGCTGAGTTCAATTCCTGGATATCCTTTTTAGATTTCTGTCTCGTTGGTCTGTCTAATGTTTACAGAGGGCTGCTAAAGTTTCCCATGATTATGATGTGGGAGTCTAAGTCTCTTTTGATCACACTTTAAAGATCAAAAGGTAGAAGCGCAAAGACATTATCTGTGCAATATTAGAAACCTAGTAAGTGGTGGAATTTGGCCTTGAACCCAGATATCTAACTCCAGAGCCTAAGTGCTTCACCCACCTCACTGTGGTGCCTCTCGAGAAAAACAGGTAAGCACACATTCAGAAAGCTGGTGGGCCGGGGGGCTGGCCTTGTACTCAGAGGCCATGGAAGTCCCACGTGGGGTGGCTAGTGGTGTAAGGACAGAGGTCTCGGATGGGCAGAGGGATGTGGACAGGCGCGAGGGGGCGCGGCAGGGACTCGGGGGACTGGGAGTGGCGGCTCGGTGCTGCGGGAGGCGATTAGTGGAAGGACAGAGGTCTGGGAAGGGCAGAGGGATGGGGACAGGCCCGAGGGTCCGCGGCAGGGATTCCGGGGGACTGGGAGTGGCCGGTTGGGGTTACTCTTGGCTTTTTGCCCTCTCCTGCCGTCGACTGCTCCGGTTTCTTTGGCCTTGCGGCGAGGTGGACAGGGTGAGCTCTCGGGACTGATGGCGGTTGTGGAAGGGGCCTGGGGCCAAGGACAGGCCAGGGCGGCGGGAGAGGCGGACCGGTGGCGTGGCTGGATCTGGGCGCGCTGTCGGACCTTCCACATCACCAGCTGCAGGCAGGCGTTTGCGTCCTCGCTGGAGTTGTGGCCGTCCTGGCTGTCCTGGATGATCTGTCCCAGGTAGTCGGCCGCGAGATTCCTGAGGGAACGCTTGTAGGGGAAACCCAGGTAGTGCGGGAAGAGCACGGCCGTGTCCACCACGGTGCTGTGGATGAGCTTCAGGGCCAGCAGATCGCTCTCCAGGCTGTGCCCGATGAGGATGGTTTGGGCGCTGAAAAAGCTCAGCAGGATGGCTTGCACTTGGGGCAAGGTGATGCTCGTCTTGGCGACGTCGGCCTCGGTGACTCCGGAAAACCTGGTGTTGTAGTCCACGATCTCGTTGTCGGGCTTGACGAAGGTGTCGTACACCACTCGCATGTCGGCGTCCACCACGGTGACGCGGGTCAGCTCTAGGCCATGCGTGGTGTAGCACATCTCACAGTCCAAGGCGTAGATTCCTGGATAAGCGTCTCTGGACAACTCTTTCTTGAAGGTCTCCACGAAGCCATCGAGGCTGTCCTTGCGGCCGTCCCGCACGTGCTGCTTTGCCACCTGGCAGCCCACAGAGCCAGGAGCAGCTGCACAGCAGGTGTACTGGCTAACCCGGCCTCCAGCCACCTGGCTCGAGCGGACCCGCCCCCAGTGATAATAACACAACTGGTCGCGTACACAGCGGCCCGAGGAGGACACCAGGTACTCGGTGCCACAACGGCAGCAGACCCTGCAGGAGGAGTCGCCGGGCCCCTTCCCCTGGCCAGTGAAGAGGACGGCGCCTCCGGGCCGCTCGGGGTGCGGGAAGGGGTAGCCGTTCTCCTCGAGCTGGTCCTGGCTGAGCAGGAACTCCTGGAGGCGGCTGTACAGGGCGGCCCTGCTGAGGCCCGGCATGGAGCTGGGGGTCAGGCCCTTCAGTCTCTTGAGGGTGTTCAGGACCACGTTCAGGTACCTGTTCTTGTTGGGGCTGCAGTCGTAGGCCACCTTCTCCTCGTTCAGCGCCTTCTCCTCGGCCTCCTGCTTGGAGGCGCAGAACTTGAGACACTCTTCGGTGAACAGTTGGAGATAGCCTCGGCGGAGGACGGTGGGGACTTGGCACCCAGACCTTCGGAGGACAATAGGTTTCTTCAAACTCGGTAAGGATGGACGACGGACGATTCGCTTAGAGCTGATGGTGGTGGTGGTCTTGCATGCCATCCCTGACCTGTTGCGCGTCTTCCCTGGCTGTCTGCCGACCTTGGAGCCACTGGAGCGTTGGCTGCTGCTGGCCACGCGGGTTCTCTTGGCATCTGTGCAACCTGTGACCAAGCAAGGGCTGGAAGACTGGGCGATCGTCTTCCTCTTCCTGGGGGCTGAGATGCGGACTCCCGAGGGCCTCTCTGTCAGCCTTGGGGCGGCTGGCAAGCAGCAGGCCGATCCCCTCTGTGCAGGGAAGTAGCACGCCTCCGTCACCACCTTGGGACACGCTGGGGGCACCGCCGGACCCCTGTTCTGGGGCTCCGCCTGGATGTCCACAAATGCGGAGGCCTGGTTGTGCATCTGGGGCACCCGGAGCCCGAAGCTCTGGGCAGGCTGATGAGAGGGCAGGGGGAATTCTGGAGCCTCGAGGGCCGCCTCCTCGGCCACCTTCTTAGCTTCTGGGTATCCAGGTGGGAACCAGCAGGGAGCTGTGGCTCGCAACATCTTGCTGCCTTCGGGAGCGCCGGCCTGGCTCTGCTCCGCTCCCAACTGGCGGCTTCTTGCCTCCAGGGCCGCCTCCTCGGCCACCTTCTTAGCTTCTGGGTATCCAGGTGGGAACCAGCAGGGAGCTGTGGCTCGCAACATCTTGCTGCCTTCGGGAGCACCGGCCTGGCTCTGCTCCGCTCCCAACTGGCGGCTTCTTGCCTCCAGGGCCGCCTCCTCGGCCACCTTCTTAGCTTCTGGGTATCCAGGTGGGAACCAGCAGGGAGCTGTGGCTCGCAACATCTTGCTGCCTTCGGGAGCACCGGCCTGGCTCTGCTCCTCTCCCAACTGGCGGCTTCAATGAGTGCCGCGGCCGCCACCCGTCGCCTTTATAGACGCACAGGGCAGAGTGGGTGGGACTTCTCCTTGATAGGTTGGTGCTTCCATCCAATCACACTGAGCCTCATCTTCCACCAGACTCCAGCTTGGGAATGCCTCAAGGGGTGCACTAATGGAATCAACTGGAACTCCTGGTTGCTAACCTTGGAGCTAGGTTGCTTTTCCTGAGTTAATTAACTGTCCCTGCAGGGCAGTCCTATAATGGCTACTGGAATTGGGCCACCTAGGATTCATTTCAGCGTCAGGGAGTTTGGTCAACTTGCTTGGGCCCACACAGCACCCCATGGAGCCAGGACTGGGCCAGCAGTCTGCTGCATGCTGCAGGGCAGGATCTCTCTGGGGTTGCGTTTCCCTGCTCTCTGCACTCCTCCGCTGCGGGCAAATTGAGGACAGGAAGTGGACCGCACCCACTTCTCTCCCACGACTTGGGCAATGTTCAACACAGGGGTTCTTCAAAAGGTTCATAGAAAATGCACATGGTGAAGAAACTATGCATGGGTTTCCACTGGTTTGCACTCAAATAAACTTGTCCGAACTTCTTATAACCTTTCTGAACTAGATCGAGTTTGAGGCACTGAGAAGGATGAGACATCCACTGAAAAGGACTCCTATCAGAGCAACATGAATTCCACGAAAATTGCAGCAAGAGCAAACATCAAATTTCTGGTGAAGCTTGGGTGGAAGAATGAAGAAATCATTGATGTTTTCACAAAAGCTTCTAAGGACACTACCCCAAAGAAATGAACTCTTTACGAATGTATAGCTTGTTTCAAGAAGAGGTGAGAAGATGCGGGAGATGAATCCTGCAGTGGCTGTGAAAACCACTGTGCCCAGATCAGCTGCAGTTACGACGAGAGCTATCAGTGGAAATTTTAAACAGGAGGGATCACGATCCTGACGCATCCCTCTGACAAATTGTAACCGGAAGTTGGAACATGGCTTTACCAATATGACCTCGAAGGCAAAGCATCATCAAAGCGACGGCTACCGAGAGGTGGCAGTGGTCCAGTCAAAGGAAAAGGAGGCCAGTCAGGAGCCAACATCATGGCATCAGTGTTTTGGGACACTCAAGGCATTTTGCTTGTTGACTTTCTGAAGGGCCAAACATCTGCTTATTAGGAGAGTGTTCCGAGAAGCTTAGAGAAAGCTTTGGTAGAAACATGCTGGGAAAGTCTCACTAGATCCCTGTTCACCACCTCAGTGCTCTGCTCATTCCTCTCATCAAACAAGGGCAATTGTGTCAGTTTCAATGGGCAGTCCTTAGGAATGCACCTTACGGGCTGCTTTCATTCCTTCTAAATTCTTTTTGTTTCCTAATTATACAAAGTCTCCTTGCCTTGCTTGGAAAGATGAGAGAAAGTCTCCTTGCCTTGCTTGGACAGATGAGAGATGAGATCCTCCTCTTCTCTCCCAGGACAGAATGGTCAGACTTGAGTTTCCTTTCTCCTCACTCTTCTCCTCCTTGAGGGAGGTGCTGTGCCGGACAGACCTGCTCCCGTGTCTAGACACGGGTAGACTCGTTGAAGATCCTCACAGGCAATCCTCCTTGGGGTCAAAGGGGAAGGATTTATTTCTTCAGGGCTCAGTAGTCCTCATCCTTACGCGCACCTTCACCAGCCCAGGGCGGGGTAGCGGAGGGTGAAAGGCGTGGCTCACAGCCCGTTTCTTCCGCTCGGGCGTCTCCTGGGAGGAACCCTTGTCCAGTGAGCGGGTCTTCGTCTCCACCAAATTCCCTAGGGGGACATTTCTGGCAGCCCTTCTTGTTCAGCAGCTTACGGGGGTCAGGTGGACCTCTGCTAGTCACCAGCCTGAAGCCCTTACTCCATTTCAGCTATTTTGGCAGTTGCCTAGGTGACTTTTGAACCTCATTACCCAGAACAGCCAACGGAGGAGGGGTGAGAAGAGTGGCCGTCTGGGTTTGCCGCATCGTGCTGCCTTACAGGAGTTGTGCAGTCTTCGGTTGTGTGATACTTCACCTGGCTGATTTCTGGGAATGCCTCCACAAATTCGCTAAATTCAGTAGCTTTTGCCTTCCAAGATTCACCTGGTTGGTGTGTTGCACCCATTCACTAGTCATTTACATTAGGTATATCTCTTAATGCTATCCCTCCCCCTCCCCCCGCCCATGACAGGCCCCGGTGTGTGATGTTCCCCTTTCTGTGTCCAAGCGTTCTCATACTTCAATTCCCACCTATGAATGAGAACATGCGGTGTTTGCTTTTTTTGTCCTTGCGATAGTTTGCTAAGAATGATGGTTTCCAGCTTCATCCATGTCCCTCCAAAGGGGATGAACTCATGCTTTTTCATGGCTGCATAGTATTCCATGGTGTATTTGTGCCACATTTTCTTAATCCAGTCTATCATTGATGGACATCTGGGTTGGTTCCAAGTCTTTGCTACTGTGAATGGTGCCGCAATAAACATACGTCTGCGTGTGTCCTTTCAGAAGCATGATTTCTAATCCTATGGGTATATATACCCAGCAATGGGATGGCTGGGTCAAATGGTATTTCTATTTCGAGATCCTTGAGGATTCGCCACACTATCTTCCACTACCGTTGAACTAGTTTACAGTCCCACCAACAGTGTAAAAGTGTTCCTATTTGTCCACTACCTCTCCAGCACCTGTTGTTTCCTGACTTTTTAATGATCGCTATTCTAACTGGTGTGAGATGATATCTCATTGCGGATTTGATTTGCATTTCTCTGATGGCCAGTTTTGATGAGCATTTTTTCATGTGTCTGTTGGCTGCATAAATGTCTTCTTTTGAGAAGTGTCTCTTCATATCCTTCCCCCACTTGTTGATGGGCTTGTTTGGTTTTTCTTGTAACTCTGTTTGAGGTCTTAGTAGATTCTGGATATTAGCCTTTTGTCAGATGAGTAGATTGCAAAAATTTTCTCCCTTTCTGCAGGATGCCTGTTCACTCTCATGGGAGTTTCTTTAGCTATGCAGAACGTCTTTAGTGTAATTAGATGCTGTTTGTCAATGTTGGCTTTCGTTGCCATTGCTTTTGGCGTTTTAGACATGAGGTCCTTGCCCATGCCTTTGTCCTCAATGGTATTGGCTGGGTTTTCTCCTAGGGTTTGTATGGTTTAAGATCTAACATTTAAGTCTTTCATCTGTCTTGAATTAATTTTTGTACAAGGTGTAAGGAAGGGATCCGATATCAGCTTTCGACATATGGCTAGCCTGTTTTCCCAGCACCATTTTTTTAAATAGGGAATCCTTTCCCCATTTCTTGTTTTTGTCAGGTTTGTCAAAGATCAGATGGTTGTAGATGTGTCGTATTATTTCTGAGGGCTCTATTCTGTTCCATTGGTCTACGGTAACCAAAACGGCAACCGATAGCATGCTCTTTGGTTACTGTAGCCTTCTACTGTAGCTTGAAGTCGGACAGCTTGATGCCTCCATCTTTGTTCTTTTGGCTTAGGATTATGTTGGCAGTGGGGGCCGTTTTGTGGTTCCATATGAGCTTTAAAGCAGTTTTTTCCAGTTCTGTGAAGAAAGTCATTGGTAGTTTGATGGGGATGGCATTGAATCTATAATTTACCTTGGGCAGTATGGCCATTTTCACGATATTGATTCTTCCAATCCGTGATGGTGGAATATTCTTCCATTTGTTTGTCTCCTCTTTTAGTTCGTGGAGCAATGCTTTGTAGTTCTCCTTGAAGAGGTCCTTCACATCCCTTGTTAGTTGGATTCCTAGGCATTTTATTCTCTTTGAAGCAATTGTGAATGGGAGCTCACTCATGATTTGGCTCTCTGTTTGCCTCTTATTGGTGTATAAGAATGCTTGTGATTTTTGCACCTCGATTTTGTATCCTGAGACTTTGCTGAAGTTGCTTATCAGCTTAAGGAGATTTTGGACTGAGACGATGGGGTTTTCTAAATATTCAATCATGTCATCTGCAAACAGGGACAATTTGACTTCCTCTTTTCCTAATTGATTTCTCTTTATTTCTTTCTCCTGCCTGATTGCCCTGGGCAGAAGTTCCAACACTATGTTGAATAGGAGTGGTGAGAGAGGGCATCCCTGTCTTGTGGCAGTTTGCAAAGGGAATGCTTCCACTTTTTGCCCATTCAGTATGATATTGGCTGTGGGTTTGCCCTAAATAGCCCGTATTATTTTGGGAGATGTCCCATCAATACCTAATTTATTGAGAGTTTTTGGCATGAAGGGCTGTTGAATTTTGTCGAAGGCCTTTTCTGCATCTGTTGAGATAATCACGTGGTTTCTGTCTTTGGTCCTGATTATACGCTGGATTATGTTTATTGTTTTGCATATGTTGGACCAGCCTTGCATGTCAGGGATGAAGCCCACTTCATCATGATGGATGAGCTCTTTGATGTGCTGCTGGATTCGGTTTTCCAGTATTTTATGGAGGATTTTCCCATCGATGTTCCTCAGGGACATAGGCCTAAAATTCTCTTTTTGGGTTGTGTCTCTCTCAGGCTTTGGGATCAGGATGATGCCGGCCTCATGAAATGAGTGAGGGAGGATTCCCTCTTTTTCTGTTGATTGGAATAGTTTCAGAAGGCATGGTACCAGCTCCTCCTTGTCCTTCTGGTAGAATTCGGCTGTGAATCCGTCTGGTCCTGGAGTTTTATTGCTTGATAGGCTGTTAATTATTGCCTCAATTTCAGAGCCTGTTAGTGGTCTACTCAGGCATTCAACTTCTTCCTGGTTTACTCTGGGGAGGTTGTATGCGTCCAGGAATTTATCCATTTCTTCTAGATTTTCTAGTTCATTAGCTTAGAGGTGCTGATAGTATTGTCTGATGGTAGTTTGTATTTCTGTGGGATCGGTGGTGATATCCCCTTTATCATTTTTTACTGCATCTGTTTGATTCTTCTTTCTTTTCTTCTTTCTTAGTCTTGCTAGTGCTCTATCAATTTTGTTGATCACTGCAAAAAACCCGCTCCTGGATTCATTGATTTGTTGAAGGGTTTATTGTGTCTCTATCTCCATCAGTTCTGCTCGGATCTTAGTTATTTCTTGCCTTCTGCTAGTTTTTGAATGTGTTTGCTCTTGCTTCTCTCATTCTTTTAATGGTGATGTTAGGGTATGCATTTTTGATTTTTCCTGCTTTCTCTCGTGGGCAATTAGTGCTATAAATTTCCCTCTACACACTGCTTTAAATGTGACGCAGAGATTCTGGTATGTTGTGCCTTTGTTTTCATTGGTTTCAGAGAATATCTTTCTTTCTCCCTTCATTTCGTTATGTACCCAGTACTCATTAAGGAGCAGGGTGTCCGGTTTCCATGCAGTTGAGCGGTTTTGAGTGAGTTTCTTTATCCTGAGGTCTACTTTGATTGCAATGTGATCTGAGAGACCGTTTGTAGTAATTTCTGTTATTTTACATTTACTGAGGAGTGCTTTACATCCAACTATGTGGTCAATGTGGAAATAAGTGTGATGTGGTGCTGAGAAGCATGTATATTCTGTGGATTTGGGGTGGAGCGTTCTGTAGATGTCTCCTAGGTCCGCTTGGTGCAGAGCTGAGTTCAATTCCTGGATATCCTTTTTAGATTTCTGTCTCGTTGGTCTGTCTAATGTTTACAGAGGGCTGTTAAAGTTTCCCATGATTATGATGTGGGAGTCTAAGTCTCTTTTGATCACACTTTAAAGATCAAAAGGTAGAAGCGCAAAGACATTATCTGTGCAATATTAGAAACCTAGTAAGTGGTGGAATTTGGCCTTGAACCCAGATATCTAACTCCAGAGCCTAAGTGCTTCACCCACCTCACTGTGGTGCCTCTCGAGAAAAACAGGTAAGCACACATTCAGAAAGCTGGTGGGCCGGGGGGCTGGCCTTGTACTCAGAGGCCATGGAAGTCCCACGTGGGGTGGCTAGTGGTGTAAGGACAGAGGTCTCGGATGGGCAGAGGGATGTGGACAGGCGCGAGGGGGCGCGGCAGGGACTCGGGGGACTGGGAGTGGCGGCTCGGTGCTGCGGGAGGCGATTAGTGGAAGGACAGAGGTCTGGGAAGGGCAGAGGGATGGGGACAGGCCCGAGGGTCCGCGGCAGGGATTCCGGGGGACTGGGAGTGGCCGGTTGGGGTTACTCTTGGCTTTTTGCCCTCTCCTGCCGTCGACTGCTCCGGTTTCTTTGGCCTTGCGGCGAGGTGGACAGGGTGAGCTCTCGGGACTGATGGCGGTTGTGGAAGGGGCCTGGGGCCAAGGACAGGCCAGGGCGGCGGGAGAGGCGGACCGGTGGCGTGGCTGGATCTGGGCGCGCTGTCGGACCTTCCACATCACCAGCTGCAGGCAGGCGTTTGCGTCCTCGCTGGAGTTGTGGCCGTCCTGGCTGTCCTGGATGATCTGTCCCAGGTAGTCGGCCGCGAGATTCCTGAGGGAACGCTTGTAGGGGAAACCCAGGTAGTGCGGGAAGAGCACGGCCGTGTCCACCACGGTGCTGTGGATGAGCTTCAGGGCCAGCAGATCGCTCTCCAGGCTGTGCCCGATGAGGATGGTTTGGGCGCTGAAAAAGCTCAGCAGGATGGCTTGCACTTGGGGCAAGGTGATGCTCGTCTTGGCGACGTCGGCCTCGGTGACTCCGGAAAACCTGGTGTTGTAGTCCACGATCTCGTTGTCGGGCTTGACGAAGGTGTCGTACACCACTCGCATGTCGGCGTCCACCACGGTGACGCGGGTCAGCTCTAGGCCATGCGTGGTGTAGCACATCTCACAGTCCAAGGCGTAGATTCCTGGATAAGCGTCTCTGGACAACTCTTTCTTGAAGGTCTCCACGAAGCCATCGAGGCTGTCCTTGCGGCCGTCCCGCACGTGCTGCTTTGCCACCTGGCAGCCCACAGAGCCAGGAGCAGCTGCACAGCAGGTGTACTGGCTAACCCGGCCTCCAGCCACCTGGCTCGAGCGGACCCGCCCCCAGTGATAATAACACAACTGGTCGCGTACACAGCGGCCCGAGGAGGACACCAGGTACTCGGTGCCACAACGGCAGCAGACCCTGCAGGAGGAGTCGCCGGGCCCCTTCCCCTGGCCAGTGAAGAGGACGGCGCCTCCGGGCCGCTCGGGGTGCGGGAAGGGGTAGCCGTTCTCCTCGAGCTGGTCCTGGCTGAGCAGGAACTCCTGGAGGCGGCTGTACAGGGCGGCCCTGCTGAGGCCCGGCATGGAGCTGGGGGTCAGGCCCTTCAGTCTCTTGAGGGTGTTCAGGACCACGTTCAGGTACCTGTTCTTGTTGGGGCTGCAGTCGTAGGCCACCTTCTCCTCGTTCAGCGCCTTCTCCTCGGCCTCCTGCTTGGAGGCGCAGAACTTGAGACACTCTTCGGTGAACAGTTGGAGATAGCCTCGGCGGAGGACGGTGGGGACTTGGCACCCAGACCTTCGGAGGACAATAGGTTTCTTCAAACTCGGTAAGGATGGACGACGGACGATTCGCTTAGAGCTGATGGTGGTGGTGGTCTTGCATGCCATCCCTGACCTGTTGCGCGTCTTCCCTGGCTGTCTGCCGACCTTGGAGCCACTGGAGCGTTGGCTGCTGCTGGCCACGCGGGTTCTCTTGGCATCTGTGCAACCTGTGACCAAGCAAGGGCTGGAAGACTGGGCGATCGTCTTCCTCTTCCTGGGGGCTGAGATGCGGACTCCCGAGGGCCTCTCTGTCAGCCTTGGGGCGGCTGGCAAGCAGCAGGCCGATCCCCTCTGTGCAGGGAAGTAGCACGCCTCCGTCACCACCTTGGGACACGCTGGGGGCACCGCCGGACCCCTGTTCTGGGGCTCCGCCTGGATGTCCACAAATGCGGAGGCCTGGTTGTGCATCTGGGGCACCCGGAGCCCGAAGCTCTGGGCAGGCTGATGAGAGGGCAGGGGGAATTCTGGAGCCTCGAGGGCCGCCTCCTCGGCCACCTTCTTAGCTTCTGGGTATCCAGGTGGGAACCAGCAGGGAGCTGTGGCTCGCAACATCTTGCTGCCTTCGGGAGCGCCGGCCTGGCTCTGCTCCGCTCCCAACTGGCGGCTTCTTGCCTCCAGGGCCGCCTCCTCGGCCACCTTCTTAGCTTCTGGGTATCCAGGTGGGAACCAGCAGGGAGCTGTGGCTCGCAACATCTTGCTGCCTTCGGGAGCACCGGCCTGGCTCTGCTCCGCTCCCAACTGGCGGCTTCTTGCCTCCAGGGCCGCCTCCTCGGCCACCTTCTTAGCTTCTGGGTATCCAGGTGGGAACCAGCAGGGAGCTGTGGCTCGCAACATCTTGCTGCCTTCGGGAGCACCGGCCTGGCTCTGCTCCTCTCCCAACTGGCGGCTTCAATGAGTGCCGCGGCCGCCACCCGTCGCCTTTATAGACGCACAGGGCAGAGTGGGTGGGACTTCTCCTTGATAGGTTGGTGCTTCCATCCAATCACACTGAGCCTCATCTTCCACCAGACTCCAGCTTGGGAATGCCTCAAGGGGTGCACTAATGGAATCAACTGGAACTCCTGGTTGCTAACCTTGGAGCTAGGTTGCTTTTCCTGAGTTAATTAACTGTCCCTGCAGGGCAGTCCTATAATGGCTACTGGAATTGGGCCACCTAGGATTCATTTCAGCGTCAGGGAGTTTGGTCAACTTGCTTGGGCCCACACAGCACCCCATGGAGCCAGGACTGGGCCAGCAGTCTGCTGCATGCTGCAGGGCAGGATCTCTCTGGGGTTGCGTTTCCCTGCTCTCTGCACTCCTCCGCTGCGGGCAAATTGAGGACAGGAAGTGGACCGCACCCACTTCTCTCCCACGACTTGGGCAATGTTCAACACAGGGGTTCTTCAAAAGGTTCATAGAAAATGCACATGGTGAAGAAACTATGCATGGGTTTCCACTGGTTTGCACTCAAATAAACTTGTCCGAACTTCTTATAACCTTTCTGAACTAGATCGAGTTTGAGGCACTGAGAAGGATGAGACATCCACTGAAAAGGACTCCTATCAGAGCAACATGAATTCCACGAAAATTGCAGCAAGAGCAAACATCAAATTTCTGGTGAAGCTTGGGTGGAAGAATGAAGAAATCATTGATGTTTTCACAAAAGCTTCTAAGGACACTACCCCAAAGAAATGAACTCTTTACGAATGTATAGCTTGTTTCAAGAAGAGGTGAGAAGATGTGGGAGATGAATCCTGCAGTGGCTGTGAAAACCACTGTGCCCAGATCAGCTGCAGTTACGACGAGAGCTATCAGTGGAAATTTTAAACAGGAGGGATCACGATCCTGACGCATCCCTCTGACAAATTGTAACCGGAAGTTGGAACATGGCTTTACCAATATGACCTCGAAGGCAAAGCATCATCAAAGCGACGGCTACCGAGAGGTGGCAGTGGTCCAGTCAAAGGAAAAGGAGGCCAGTCAGGAGCCAACATCATGGCATCAGTGTTTTGGGACACTCAAGGCATTTTGCTTGTTGACTTTCTGAAGGGCCAAACATCTGCTTATTAGGAGAGTGTTCCGAGAAGCTTAGAGAAAGCTTTGGTAGAAACATGCTGGGAAAGTCTCACTAGATCCCTGTTCACCACCTCAGTGCTCTGCTCATTCCTCTCATCAAACAAGGGCAATTGTGTCAGTTTCAATGGGCAGTCCTTAGGAATGCACCTTACGGGCTGCTTTCATTCCTTCTAAATTCTTTTTGTTTCCTAATTATACAAAGTCTCCTTGCCTTGCTTGGAAAGATGAGAGAAAGCCTCCTTGCCTTGCTTGGACAGATGAGAGATGAGATCCTCCTCTTCTCTCCCAGGACAGAATGGTCAGACTTGAGTTTCCTTTCTCCTCACTCTTCTCCTCCTTGAGGGAGGTGCTGTGCCGGACAGACCTGCTCCCGTGTCTAGACACGGGTAGACTCGTTGAAGATCCTCACAGGCAATCCTCCTTGGGGTCAAAGGGGAAGGATTTATTTCTTCAGGGCTCAGTAGTCCTCATCCTTACGCGCACCTTCACCAGCCCAGGGCGGGGTAGCGGAGGGTGAAAGGGCGTGGCTCACAGCCCGTTTCTTCCGCTCGGGCGTCTCCTGGGAGGAACCCTTGTCCAGTGAGCGGGTCTTCGTCTCCACCAAATTCCCTAGGGGGACATTTCTGGCAGCCCTTCTTGTTCAGCAGCTTACGGGGGTCAGGTGGACCTCTGCTAGTCACCAGCCTGAAGCCCTTACTCCATTTCAGCTATTTTGGCAGTTGCCTAGGTGACTTTTGAACCTCATTACCCAGAACAGCCAACGGAGGAGGGGTGAGAAGAGTGGCCGTCTGGGTTTGCCGCATCGTGCTGCCTTACAGGAGTTGTGCAGTCTTCGGTTGTGTGATACTTCACCTGGCTGATTTCTGGGAATGCCTCCACAAATTCGCTAAATTCAGTAGCTTTTGCCTTCCAAGATTCACCTGGTTGGTGTGTTGCACCCATTCACTAGTCATTTACATTAGGTATATCTCTTAATGCTATCCCTCCCCCTCCCCCCGCCCATGACAGGCCCCGGTGTGTGATGTTCCCCTTTCTGTGTCCAAGCGTTCTCATACTTCAATTCCCACCTATGAATGAGAACATGCGGTGTTTGCTTTCTTTGTCCTTGCGATAGTTTGCTAAGAATGATGGTTTCCAGCTTCATCCGTGTCCCTCCAAAGGGGATGAACTCATGCTTTTTCATGGCTGCATAGTATTCCATGGTGTATTTGTGCCACATTTTCTTAATCCAGTCTATCATTGATGGACATCTGGGTTGGTTCCAAGTCTTTGCTACTGTGAATGGTGCCGCAATAAACATACGTCTGCGTGTGTCCTTTCAGAAGCATGATTTCTAATCCTATGGGTATATATACCCAGCAATGGGATGGCTGGGTCAAATGGTATTTCTATTTCGAGATCCTTGAGGATTCGCCACACTATCTTCCACTACCGTTGAACTAGTTTACAGTCCCACCAACAGTGTAAAAGTGTTCCTATTTGTCCACTACCTCTCCAGCACCTGTTGTTTCCTGACTTTTTAATGATCGCTATTCTAACTGGTGTGAGATGATATCTCATTGCGGATTTGATTTGCATTTCTCTGATGGCCAGTTTTGATGAGCATTTTTTCATGTGTCTGTTGGCTGCATAAATGTCTTCTTTTGAGAAGTGTCTCTTCATATCCTTCCCCCACTTGTTGATGGGCTTGTTTGGTTTTTCTTGTAACTCTGTTTGAGGTCTTAGTAGATTCTGGATATTAGCCTTTTGTCAGATGAGTAGATTGCAAAAATTTTCTCCCTTTCTGCAGGATGCCTGTTCACTCTCATGGGAGTTTCTTTAGCTATGCAGAACGTCTTTAGTGTAATTAGATGCTGTTTGTCAATGTTGGCTTTCGTTGCCATTGCTTTTGGCGTTTTAGACATGAGGTCCTTGCCCATGCCTTTGTCCTCAATGGTATTGGCTGGGTTTTCTCCTAGGGTTTGTATGGTTTAAGATCTAACATTTAAGTCTTTCATCTGTCTTGAATTAATTTTTGTACAAGGTGTAAGGAAGGGATCCGATATCAGCTTTCGACATATGGCTAGCCTGTTTTCCCAGCACCATTTTTTTAAATAGGGAATCCTTTCCCCATTTCTTGTTTTTGTCAGGTTTGTCAAAGATCAGATGGTTGTAGATGTGTCGTATTATTTCTGAGGGCTCTATTCTGTTCCATTGGTCTACGGTAACCAAAACGGCAACCGATAGCATGCTCTTTGGTTACTGTAGCCTTCTACTGTAGCTTGAAGTCGGACAGCTTGATGCCTCCATCTTTGTTCTTTTGGCTTAGGATTATGTTGGCAGTGGGGGCCGTTTTGTGGTTCCATATGAGCTTTAAAGCAGTTTTTTCCAGTTCTGTGAAGAAAGTCATTGGTAGTTGGATGGGGATGGCATTGAATCTATAATTTACCTTGGGCAGTATGGCCATTTTCACGATATTGATTCTTCCAATCCGTGATGGTGGAATATTCTTCCATTTGTTTGTCTCCTCTTTTAGTTCGTGGAGCAATGCTTTGTAGTTCTCCTTGAAGAGGTCCTTCACATCCCTTGTTAGTTGGATTCCTAGGCATTTTATTCTCTTTGAAGCAATTGTGAATGGGAGCTCACTCATGATTTGGCTCTCTGTTTGCCTCTTATTGGTGTATAAGAATGCTTGTGATTTTTGCACCTCGATTTTGTATCCTGAGACTTTGCTGAAGTTGCTTATCAGCTTAAGGAGATTTTGGACTGAGACGATGGGGTTTTCTAAATATTCAATCATGTCATCTGCAAACAGGGACAATTTGACTTCCTCTTTTCCTAATTGATTTCTCTTTATTTCTTTCTCCTGCCTGATTGCCCTGGGCAGAAGTTCCAACACTATGTTGAATAGGAGTGGTGAGAGAGGGCATCCCTGTCTTGTGGCAGTTTGCAAAGGGAATGCTTCCACTTTTTGCCCATTCAGTATGATATTGGCTGTGGGTTTGCCCTAAATAGCCCGTATTATTTTGGGAGATGTCCCATCAATACCTAATTTATTGAGAGTTTTTGGCATGAAGGGCTGTTGAATTTTGTCAAAGGCCTTTTCTGCATCTGTTGAGATAATCACGTGGTTTCTGTCTTTGGTCCTGATTATACGCTGGATTATGTTTATTGTTTTGCATATGTTGGACCAGCCTTGCATGTCAGGGATGAAGCCCACTTCATCATGATGGATAAGCTCTTTGATGTGCTGCTGGATTCGGTTTTCCAGTATTTTATGGAGGATTTTCCCATCGATGTTCCTCAGGGACATAGGCCTAAAATTCTCTTTTTGGGTTGTGTCTCTCTCAGGCTTTGGGATCAGGATGATGCCGGCCTCATGAAATGAGTGAGGGAGGATTCCCTCTTTTTCTGTTGATTGGAATAGTTTCAGAAGGCATGGTACCAGCTCCTCCTTGTCCTTCTGGTAGAATTCGGCTGTGAATCCGTCTGGTCCTGGAGTTTTATTGCTTGATAGGCTGTTAATTATTGCCTCAATTTCAGAGCCTGTTAGTGGTCTACTCAGGCATTCAACTTCTTCCTGGTTTACTCTGGGGAGGTTGTATGCGTCCAGGAATTTATCCATTTCTTCTAGATTTTCTAGTTCATTAGCTTAGAGGTGCTGATAGTATTGTCTGATGGTAGTTTGTATTTCTGTGGGATCGGTGGTGATATCCCCTTTATCATTTTTTACTGCATCTGTTTGATTCTTCTTTCTTTTCTTCTTTCTTAGTCTTGCTAGTGCTCTATCAATTTTGTTGATCACTGCAAAAAACCCGCTCCTGGATTCATTGATTTGTTGAAGGGTTTATTGTGTCTCTATCTCCATCAGTTCTGCTCGGATCTTAGTTATTTCTTGCCTTCTGCTAGTTTTTGAATGTGTTTGCTCTTGCTTCTCTCATTCTTTTAATGGTGATGTTAGGGTATGCATTTTTGATTTTTCCTGCTTTCTCTCGTGGGCAATTAGTGCTATAAATTTCCCTCTACACACTGCTTTAAATGTGACGCAGAGATTCTGGTATGTTGTGCCTTTGTTTTCATTGGTTTCAGAAAATATCTTTCTTTCTGCCTTCATTTCGTTATGTACCCAGTACTCATTCAGGAGCAGGGTGTCTGGTTTCCATGCAGTTGAGCGGTTTTGAGTGAGTTTCTTTATCCTGAGGTCTACTTTGATTGCAATGTGGTCTGAAAGACCGTTTGTAGTAATTTCTGTTATTTTACATTTACTGAGGAGTGCTTTACTTCCAACTATGTGGTCAATGTGGAAATAAGTGTGATGTGGTGCTGAGAAGCATGCATATTCTGTGGATTTGGGGTGGAGCGTTCTGTAGATGTCTCCTAGGTCCGCTTGGTGCAGAGCTGAGTTCAATTCCTGGATATCCTTTTTAGATTTCTGTCTCGTTGGTCTGTCTAATGTTTACAGAGGGCTGTTAAAGTTTCCCATGATTATGATGTGGGAGTCTAAGTCTCTTTTGATCACACTTTAAAGATCAAAAGGTAGAAGCGCAAAGACATTATCTGTGCAATATTAGAAACCTAGTAAGTGGTGGAATTTGGCCTTGAACCCAGATATCTAACTCCAGAGCCTAAGTGCTTCACCCACCTCACTGTGGTGCCTCTCGAGAAAAACAGGTAAGCACACATTCAGAAAGCTGGTGGGCCGGGGGGCTGGCCTTGTACTCAGAGGCCATGGAAGTCCCACGTGGGGTGGCTAGTGTTGTAAGGACAGAGGTCTCGGATGGGCAGAGGGATGTGGACAGGCGCGAGGGGGCGCGGCAGGGACTCGGGGGACTGGGAGTGGCGGCTCGGTGCTGCGGGAGGCGATTAGTGGAAGGACAGAGGTCTGGGAAGGGCAGAGGGATGGGGACAGGCCCGAGGGTCCGCGGCAGGGATTCCGGGGGACTGGGAGTGGCCGGTTGGGGTTACTCTTGGCTTTTTGCCCTCTCCTGCCGTCGACTGCTCCGGTTTCTTTGGCCTTGCGGCGAGGTGGACAGGGTGAGCTCTCAGGACTGATGGCGGTTGTGGAAGGGGCCTGGGGCCAAGGACAGGCCAGGGCGGCGGGAGAGGCGGACCGGTGGTGTGGCTGGATCTGGGCGCGCTGTCGGACCTTCCACATCACCAGCTGCAGGCAGGCGTTTGCGTCCTCGCTGGAGTTGTGGCCGTCCTGGCTGTCCTGGATGATCTGTCCCAGGTAGTCGGCCGCGAGATTCCTGAGGGAACACTTGTAGGGGAAACCCAGGTAGTGCGGGAAGAGCACGGCCGTGTCCACCACGGTGCTGTGGATGAGCTTCAGGGCCAGCAGATCGCTCTCCAGGCTGTGCCCGATGAGGATGGTTTGGGCGCTGAAAAAGCTCAGCAGGATGGCTTGCACTTGGGGCAAGGTGATGCTCGTCTTGGCGACGTCGGCCTCGGTGACTCCGGAAAACCTGGTGTTGTAGTCCACGATCTCGTTGTCGGGCTTGACGAAGGTGTCGTACACCACTCGCATGTCGGCGTCCACCACGGTGACGCGGGTCAGCTCTAGGCCATGCGTGGTGTAGCACATCTCACAGTCCAAGGCGTAGATTCCTGGATAAGCGTCTCTGGACAACTCTTTCTTGAAGGTCTCCACGAAGCCATCGAGGCTGTCCTTGCGGCCGTCCCGCACGTGCTGCTTTGCCACCTGGCAGCCCACAGAGCCAGGAGCAGCTGCACAGCAGGTGTACTGGCTAACCCGGCCTCCAGCCACCTGGCTCGAGCGGACCCGCCCCCAGTGATAATAACACAACTGGTCGCGTACACAGCGGCCCGAGGAGGACACCAGGTACTCGGTGCCACAACGGCAGCAGACCCTGCAGGAGGAGTCGCCGGGCCCCTTCCCCTGGCCAGTGAAGAGGACGGCGCCTCCGGGCCGCTCGGGGTGCGGGAAGGGGTAGCCGTTCTCCTCGAGCTGGTCCTGGCTGAGCAGGAACTCCTGGAGGCGGCTGTACAGGGCGGCCCTGCTGAGGCCCGGCATGGAGCTGGGGGTCAGGCCCTTCAGTCTCTTGAGGGTGTTCAGGACCACGTTCACGTACCTGTTCTTGTTGGGGCTGCAGTCGTAGGCCACCTTCTCCTCGTTCAGCGCCTTCTCCTCGGCCTCCTGCTTGGAGGCGCAGAACTTGAGACACTCTTCGGTGAACAGTTGGAGATAGCCTCGGCGGAGGACGGTGGGGACTTGGCACCCAGACCTTCGGAGGACAATAGGTTTCTTCAAACTCGGTAAGGATGGACGACGGACGATTCGCTTAGAGCTGATGGTGGTGGTGGTCTTGCATGCCATCCCTGACCTGTTGCGCGTCTTCCCTGGCTGTCTGCCGACCTTGGAGCCACTGGAGCGTTGGCTGCTGCTGGCCACGCGGGTTCTCTTGGCATCTGTGCAACCTGTGACCAAGCAAGGGCTGGAAGACTGGGCGATCGTCTTCCTCTTCCTGGGGGCTGAGATGCGGACTCCCGAGGGCCTCTCTGTCAGCCTTGGGGCGGCTGGCAAGCAGCAGGCCGATCCCCTCTGTGCAGGGAAGTAGCACGCCTCCGTCACCACCTTGGGACACGCTGGGGGCACCGCCGGACCCCTGTTCTGGGGCTCCGCCTGGATGTCCACAAATGCGGAGGCCTGGTTGTGCATCTGGGGCACCCGGAGCCCGAAGCTCTGGGCAGGCTGATGAGAGGGCAGGGGGAATTCTGGAGCCTCGAGGGCCGCCTCCTCGGCCACCTTCTTAGCTTCTGGGTATCCAGGTGGGAACCAGCAGGGAGCTGTGGCTCGCAACATCTTGCTGCCTTCGGGAGCACCGGCCTGGCTCTGCTCCGCTCCCAACTGGCGGCTTCTTGCCTCCAGGGCCGCCTCCTCGGCCACCTTCTTAGCTTCTGGGTATCCAGGTGGGAACCAGCAGGGAGCTGTGGCTCGCAACATCTTGCTGCCTTCGGGAGCACCGGCCTGGCTCTGCTCCGCTCCCAACTGGCGGCTTCTTGCCTCCAGGGCCGCCTCCTCGGCCACCTTCTTAGCTTCTGGGTATCCAGGTGGGAACCAGCAGGGAGCTGTGGCTCGCAACATCTTGCTGCCTTCGGGAGCACCGGCCTGGCTCTGCTCCTCTCCCAACTGGCGGCTTCAATGAGTGCCGCGGCCGCCACCCGTCGCCTTTATAGACGCACAGGGCAGAGTGGGTGGGACTTCTCCTTGATAGGTTGGTGCTTCCATCCAATCACACTGAGCCTCATCTTCCACCAGACTCCAGCTTGGGAATGCCTCAAGGGGTGCACTAATGGAATCAACTGGAACTCCTGGTTGCTAACCTTGGAGCTAGGTTGCTTTTCCTGAGTTAATTAACTGTCCCTGCAGGGCAGTCCTATAATGGCTACTGGAATTGGGCCACCTAGGATTCATTTCAGCGTCAGGGAGTTTGGTCAACTTGCTTGGGCCCACACAGCACCCCATGGAGCCAGGACTGGGCCAGCAGTCTGCTGCATGCTGCAGGGCAGGATCTCTCTGGGGTTGCGTTTCCCTGCTCTCTGCACTCCTCCGCTGCGGGCAAATTGAGGACAGGAAGTGGACCGCACCCACTTCTCTCCCACGACTTGGGCAATGTTCAACACAGGGGTTCTTCAAAAGGTTCATAGAAAATGCACATGGTGAAGAAACTATGCATGGGTTTCCACTGGTTTGCACTCAAATAAACTTGTCCGAACTTCTTATAACCTTTCTGAACTAGATCGAGTTTGAGGCACTGAGAAGGATGAGACATCCACTGAAAAGGACTCCTATCAGAGCAACATGAATTCCACGAAAATTGCAGCAAGAGCAAACATCAAATTTCTGGTGAAGCTTCGGTGGAAGAATGAAGAAATCATTGATGTTTTCACAAAAGCTTCTAAGGACACTACCCCAAAGAAATGAACTCTTTACGAATGTATAGCTTGTTTCAAGAAGAGGTGAGAAGATGTGGGAGATGAATCCTGCAGTGGCTGTGAAAACCACTGTGCCCAGATCAGCTGCAGTTACGACGAGAGCTATCAGTGGAAATTTTAAACAGGAGGGATCACGATCCTGACGCATCCCTCTGACAAATTGTAACCGGAAGTTGGAACATGGCTTTACCAATATGACCTCGAAGGCAAAGCATCATCAAAGCGACGGCTACCGAGAGGTGGCAGTGGTCCAGTCAAAGGAAAAGGAGGCCAGTCAGGAGCCAACATCATGGCATCAGTGTTTTGGGACACTCAAGGCATTTTGCTTGTTGACTTTCTGAAGGGCCAAACATCTGCTTATTAGGAGAGTGTTCCGAGAAGCTTAGAGAAAGCTTTGGTAGAAACATGCTGGGAAAGTCTCACTAGATCCCTGTTCACCACCTCAGTGCTCTGCTCATTCCTCTCATCAAACAAGGGCAATTTTGTCAGGTTCAATGGGCAGTCCTTAGGAATGCACCTTACGGGCTGCTTTCATTCCTTCTAAATTCTTTTTGTTTCCTAATTATACAAAGTCTCCTTGCCTTGCTTGGAAAGATGAGAGAAAGTCTCCTTGCCTTGCTTGGACAGATGAGAGATGAGATCCTCCTCTTCTCTCCCAGGACAGAATGGTCAGACTTGAGTTTCCTTTCTCCTCACTCTTCTCCTCCTTGAGGGAGGTGCTGTGCCGGACAGACCTGCTCCCGTGTCTAGACACGGGTAGACTCGTTGAAGATCCTCACAGGCAATCCTCCTTGGGGTCAAAGGGGAAGGATTTATTTCTTCAGGGCTCAGTAGTCCTCATCCTTACGCGCACCTTCACCAGCCCAGGGCGGGGTAGCGGAGGGTGAAAGGGCGTGGCTCACAGCCCGTTTCTTCCGCTCGGGCGTCTCCTGGGAGGAACCCTTGTCCAGTGAGCGGGTCTTCGTCTCCACCAAATTCCCTAGGGGGACATTTCTGGCAGCCCTTCTTGTTCAGCAGCTTACGGGGGTCAGGTGGACCTCTGCTAGTCACCAGCCTGAAGCCCTTACTCCATTTCAGCTATTTTGGCAGTTGCCTAGGTGACTTTTGAACCTCGTTACCCAGAACAGCCAACGGAGGAGGGGTGAGAAGAGTGGCCGTCTGGGTTTGCCGCATCGTGCTGCCTTACAGGAGTTGTGCAGTCTTCGGTTGTGTGATACTTCACCTGGCTGATTTCTGGGAATGCCTCCACAAATTCGCTAAATTCAGTAGCTTTTGCCTTCCAAGATTCACCTGGTTGGTGTGTTGCACCCATTCACTAGTCATTTACATTAGGTATATCTCTTAATGCTATCCCTCCCCCTCCCCCCGCCCATGACAGGCCCCGGTGTGTGATGTTCCCCTTTCTGTGTCCAAGCGTTCTCATACTTCAATTCCCACCTATGAATGAGAACATGCGGTGTTTGCTTTTTTTGTCCTTGCGATACTTTGCTAAGAATGATGGTTTCCATCTTCATCCGTGTCCCTCCAAAGGGGATGAACTCATGCTTTTTCATGGCTGCATAGTATTCCATGGTGTATTTGTGCCACATTTTCTTAATCCAGTCTATCATTGATGGACATCTGGGTTGGTTCCAAGTCTTTGCTACTGTGAATGGTGCCGCAATAAACATACGTCTGCGTGTGTCCTTTTAGCAGCATGATTTCTAATCCTATGGGTATATATACCCAGCAATGGGATGGCTGGGTCAAACGGTATTTCTATTTCGAGATCCTTGAGGATTCGCCACACTATCTTCCACTACCGTTGAACTAGTTTACAGTCCCACCAACAGTGTAAAAGTGTTCCTATTTGTCCACTACCTCTCCAGCACCTGTTGTTTCCTGACTTTTTAATGATCGCTATTCTAACTGGTGTGAGATGATATCTCATTGCGGATTTGATTTGCATTTCTCTGATGGCCAGTTTTGATGAGCATTTTTTCATGTGTCTGTTGGCTGCATAAATGTCTTCTTTTGAGAAGTGTCTCTTCATATCCTTCCCCCACTTGTTGATGGGCTTGTTTGGTTTTTCTTGTAACTCTGTTTGAGGTCTTAGTAGATTCTGGATATTAGCCTTTTGTCAGATGAGTAGATTGCAAAAATTTTCTCCCTTTCTGCAGGATGCCTGTTCACTCTCATGGGAGTTTCTTTAGCTATGCAGAACGTCTTTAGTGTAATTAGATGCTGTTTGTCAATGTTGGCTTTCGTTGCCATTGCTTTTGGCGTTTTAGACATGAGGTCCTTGCCCATGCCTTTGTCCTCAATGGTATTGGCTGGGTTTTCTCCTAGGGTTTGTATGGTTTAAGATCTAACATTTAAGTCTTTCATCTGTCTTGAATTAATTTTTGTACAAGGTGTAAGGAAGGGATCCGATATCAGCTTTCGACATATGGCTAGCCTGTTTTCCCAGCACCATTTTTTTAAATAGGGAATCCTTTCCCCATTTCTTGTTTTTGTCAGGTTTGTCAAAGATCAGATGGTTGTAGATGTGTCGTATTATTTCTGAGGGCTCTATTCTGTTCCATTGGTCTACGGTAACCAAAACGGCAACCGATAGCATGCTCTTTGGTTACTGTAGCCTTCTACTGTAGCTTGAAGTCGGACGGCTTGATGCCTCCATCTTTGTTCTTTTGGCTTAGGATTATGTTGGCAGTGGGGGCCGTTTTGTGGTTCCATATGAGCTTTAAAGCAGTTTTTTCCAGTTCTGTGAAGAAAGTCATTGGTAGTTGGATGGGGATGGCATTGAATCTATAATTTACCTTGGGCAGTATGGCCATTTTCACGATATTGATTCTTCCAATCCGTGATGGTGGAATATTCTTCCATTTGTTTGTCTCCTCTTTTAGTTCGTGGAGCAATGCTTTGTAGTTCTCCTTGAAGAGGTCCTTCACATCCCTTGTTAGTTGGATTCCTAGGCATTTTATTCTCTTTGAAGCAATTGTGAATGGGAGCTCACTCATGATTTGGCTCTCTGTTTGCCTCTTATTGGTGTATAAGAATGCTTGTGATTTTTGCACCTCGATTTTGTATCCTGAGACTTTGCTGAAGTTGCTTATCAGCTTAAGGAGATTTTGGACTGAGACGATGGGGTTTTCTAAATATTCAATCATGTCATCTGCAAACAGGGACAATTTGACTTCCTCTTTTCCTAATTGATTTCTCTTTATTTCTTTCTCCTGCCTGATTGCCCTGGGCAGAAGTTCCAACACTATGTTGAATAGGAGTGGTGAGAGAGGGCATCCCTGTCTTGTGGCAGTTTGCAAAGGGAATGCTTCCACTTTTTGCCCATTCAGTATGATATTGGCTGTGGGTTTGCCCTAAATAGCCCGTATTATTTTGGGAGATGTCCCATCAATACCTAATTTATTGAGAGTTTTTGTCATGAAGGGCTGTTGAATTTTGTCAAAGGCCTTTTCTGCATCTGTTGAGATAATCACGTGGTTTCTGACTTTGGTCCTGATTATACGCTGGATTATGTTTATTGTTTTGCATATGTTGGACCAGCCTTGCATGTCAGGGATGAAGCCCACTTCATCATGATGGATAAGCTCTTTGATGTGCTGCTGGATTCGGTTTTCCAGTATTTTATGGAGGATTTTCCCATCGATGTTCCTCAGGGACATAGGCCTAAAATTCTCTTTTTGGGTTGTGTCTCTCTCAGGCTTTGGGATCAGGATGATGCCGGCCTCATGAAATGAGTGAGGGAGGATTCCCTCTTTTTCTGTTGATTGGAATAGTTTCAGAAGGCATGGTACCAGCTCCTCCTTGTCCTTCTGGTAGAATTCGGCTGTGAATCCGTCTGGTCCTGGAGTTTTATTGCTTGATAGGCTGTTAATTATTGCCTCAATTTCAGAGCCTGTTAGTGGTCTACTCAGGCATTCAACTTCTTCCTGGTTTACTCTGGGGAGGTTGTATGCGTCCAGGAATTTATCCATTTCTTCTAGATTTTCTAGTTCATTAGCTTAGAGGTGCTGATAGTATTGTCTGATGGTAGTTTGTATTTCTGTGGGATCGGTGGTGATATCCCCTTTATCATTTTTTACTGCATCTGTTTGATTCTTCTTTCTTTTCTTCTTTCTTAGTCTTGCTAGTGCTCTATCAATTTTGTTGATCACTGCAAAAAACCCGCTCCTGGATTCATTGATTTGTTGAAGGGTTTATTGTGTCTCTATCTCCATCAGTTCTGCTCGGATCTTAGTTATTTCTTGCCTTCTGCTAGTTTTTGAATGTGTTTGCTCTTGCTTCTCTCATTCTTTTAATGGTGATGTTAGGGTATGCATTTTTGATTTTTCCTGCTTTCTCTCGTGGGCAATTAGTGCTATAAATTTCCCTCTACACACTGCTTTAAATGTGACGCAGAGATTCTGGTATGTTGTGCCTTTGTTTTCATTGGTTTCAGAGAATATCTTTCTTTCTCCCTTCATTTCGTTATGTACCAAGTACTCATTAAGGAGCCGGGTGTCCGGATTCCATGCAGTTGAGCGGTTTTGAGTGAGTTTCTTTATCCTGAGGTCTACTTTGATTGCAATGTGGTCTGAGAGACCGTTTGCAGTAATTTCTGTTATTTTACATTTACTGAGGAGTGCTTTACTTCCAACTATGTGGTCAATGTGGAAATAAGTGTGATGTGGTGCTGAGAAGCATGTATATTCTGTCGATTTGGGGTGGAGCGTTCTGTAGATGTCTCCTAGGTCCGCTTGGTGCAGAGCTGAGTTCAATTCCTGGATATCCTTTTTAGATTTCTGTCTCGTTGGTCTGTCTAATGTTTACAGAGGGCTGTTAAAGTTTCCCATGATTATGATGTGGGAGTCTAAGTCTCTTTTGATCACACTTTAAAGATCAAAAGGTAGAAGCGCAAAGACATTATCTGTGCAATATTAGAAACCTAGTAAGTGGTGGAATTTGGCCTTGAACCCAGATATCTAACTCCAGAGCCTAAGTGCTTCACCCACCTCACTGTGGTGCCTCTCGAGAAAAACAGGTAAGCACACATTCAGAAAGCTGGTGGGCCGGGGGGCTGGCCTTGTACTCAGAGGCCATGGAAGTCCCACGTGGGGTGGCTAGTGGTGTAAGGACAGAGGTCTCGGATGGGCAGAGGGATGTGGACAGGCGCGAGGGGGCGCGGCAGGGACTCGGGGGACTGGGAGTGGCGGCTCGGTGCTGCGGGAGGCGATTAGTGGAAGGACAGAGGTCTGGGAAGGGCAGAGGGATGGGGACAGGCCCGAGGGTCCGCGGCAGGGATTCCGGGGGACTGGGAGTGGCCGGTTGGGGTTACTCTTGGCTTTTTGCCCTCTCCTGCCGTCGACTGCTCCGGTTTCTTTGGCCTTGCGGCGAGGTGGACAGGGTGAGCTCTCAGGACTGATGGCGGTTGTGGAAGGGGCCTGGGGCCAAGGACAGGCCAGGGCGGCGGGAGAGGCGGACCGGTGGCGTGGCTGGATCTGGGCGCGCTGTCGGACCTTCCACATCACCAGCTGCAGGCAGGCGTTTGCGTCCTCGCTGGAGTTGTGGCCGTCCTGGCTGTCCTGGATGATCTGTCCCAGGTAGTCGGCCGCGAGATTCCTGAGGGAACGCTTGTAGGGGAAACCCAGGTAGTGCGGGAAGAGCACGGCCGTGTCCACCACGGTGCTGTGGATGAGCTTCAGGGCCAGCAGATCGCTCTCCAGGCTGTGCCCGATGAGGATGGTTTGGGCGCTGAAAAAGCTCAGCAGGATGGCTTGCACTTGGGGCAAGGTGATGCTCGTCTTGGCGACGTCGGCCTCGGTGACTCCGGAAAACCTGGTGTTGTAGTCCACGATCTCGTTGTCGGGCTTGACGAAGGTGTCGTACACCACTCGCATGTCGGCGTCCACCACGGTGACGCGGGTCAGCTCTAGGCCATGCGTGGTGTAGCACATCTCACAGTCCAAGGCGTAGATTCCTGGATAAGCGTCTCTGGACAACTCTTTCTTGAAGGTCTCCACGAAGCCATCGAGGCTGTCCTTGCGGCCGTCCCGCACGTGCTGCTTTGCCACCTGGCAGCCCACAGAGCCAGGAGCAGCTGCACAGCAGGTGTACTGGCTAACCCGGCCTCCAGCCACCTGGCTCGAGCGGACCCGCCCCCAGTGATAATAACACAACTGGTCGCGTACACAGCGGCCCGAGGAGGACACCAGGTACTCGGTGCCACAACGGCAGCAGACCCTGCAGGAGGAGTCGCCGGGCCCCTTCCCCTGGCCAGTGAAGAGGACGGCGCCTCCGGGCCGCTCGGGGTGCGGGAAGGGGTAGCCGTTCTCCTCGAGCTGGTCCTGGCTGAGCAGGAACTCCTGGAGGCGGCTGTACAGGGCGGCCCTGCTGAGGCCCGGCATGGAGCTGGGGGTCAGGCCCTTCAGTCTCTTGAGGGTGTTCAGGACCACGTTCAGGTACCTGTTCTTGTTGGGGCTGCAGTCGTAGGCCACCTTCTCCTCGTTCAGCGCCTTCTCCTCGGCCTCCTGCTTGGAGGCGCAGAACTTGAGACACTCTTCGGTGAACAGTTGGAGATAGCCTCGGCGGAGGACGGTGGGGACTTGGCACCCAGACCTTCGGAGGACAATAGGTTTCTTCAAACTCGGTAAGGATGGACGACGGACGATTCGCTTAGAGCTGATGGTGGTGGTGGTCTTGCATGCCATCCCTGACCTGTTGCGCGTCTTCCCTGGCTGTCTGCCGACCTTGGAGCCACTGGAGCGTTGGCTGCTGCTGGCCACGCGGGTTCTCTTGGCATCTGTGCAACCTGTGACCAAGCAAGGGCTGGAAGACTGGGCGATCGTCTTCCTCTTCCTGGGGGCTGAGATGCGGACTCCCGAGGGCCTCTCTGTCAGCCTTGGGGCGGCTGGCAAGCAGCAGGCCGATCCCCTCTGTGCAGGGAAGTAGCACGCCTCCGTCACCACCTTGGGACACGCTGGGGGCACCGCCGGACCCCTGTTCTGGGGCTCCGCCTGGATGTCCACAAATGCGGAGGCCTGGTTGTGCATCTGGGGCACCCGGAGCCCGAAGCTCTGGGCAGGCTGATGAGAGGGCAGGGGGAATTCTGGAGCCTCGAGGGCCGCCTCCTCGGCCACCTTCTTAGCTTCTGGGTATCCAGGTGGGAACCAGCAGGGAGCTGTGGCTCGCAACATCTTGCTGCCTTCGGGAGCACCGGCCTGGCTCTGCTCCGCTCCCAACTGGCGGCTTCTTGCCTCCAGGGCCGCCTCCTCGGCCACCTTCTTAGCTTCTGGGTATCCAGGTGGGAACCAGCAGGGAGCTGTGGCTCGCAACATCTTGCTGCCTTCGGGAGCACCGGCCTGGCTCTGCTCCGCTCCCAACTGGCGGCTTCTTGCCTCCAGGGCCGCCTCCTCGGCCACCTTCTTAGCTTCTGGGTATCCAGGTGGGAACCAGCAGGGAGCTGTGGCTCGCAACATCTTGCTGCCTTCGGGAGCACCGGCCTGGCTCTGCTCCTCTCCCAACTGGCGGCTTCAATGAGTGCCGCGGCCGCCACCCGTCGCCTTTATAGACGCACAGGGCAGAGTGGGTGGGACTTCTCCTTGATTGGTTGCTGCTTCCATCCAATCACACTGAGCCTCATCTTCCACCAGACTCCAGCTTGGGAATGCCTCAAGGGGTGCACTAATGGAATCAACTGGAACTCCTGGTTGCTAACCTTGGAGCTAGGTTGCTTTTCCTGAGTTAATTAACTGTCCCTGCAGGGCAGTCCTATAATGGCTACTGGAATTGGGCCACCTAGGATTCATTTCAGCGTCAGGGAGTTTGGTCAACTTGCTTGGGCCCACACAGCACCCCATGGAGCCAGGACTGGGCCAGCAGTCTGCTGCATGCTGCAGGGCAGGATCTCTCTGGGGTTGCGTTTCCCTGTTCTGTGCACTCCTCCGCTGCGGGCAAATTGAGGACAGGAAGTGGACCGCACCCACTTCTCTCCCACGACTTGGGCAATGTTCAACACAGGGGTTCTTCAAAAGGTTCATAGAAAATGCACATGGTGAAGAAACTATGCATGGGTTTCCACTGGTTTGCACTCAAATAAACTTGTCCGAACTTCTTATAACCTTTCTGAACTAGATCGAGTTTGAGGCACTGAGAAGGATGAGACATCCACTGAAAAGGACTCCTATCAGAGCAACATGAATTCCACGAAAATTGCAGCAAGAGCAAACATCAAATTTCTGGTGAAGCTTGGGTGGAAGAATGAAGAAATCATTGATGTTTTCACAAAAGCTTCTAAGGACACTACCCCAAAGAAATGAACTCTTTACGAATGTATAGCTTGTTTCAAGAAGAGGTGAGAAGATGTGGGAGATGAATCCTGCAGTGGCTGTGAAAACCACTGTGCCCAGATCAGCTGCAGTTACGACGAGAGCTATCAGTGGAAATTTTAAACAGGAGGGATCACGATCCTGACGCATCCCTCTGACAAATTGTAACCGGAAGTTGGAACATGGCTTTACCAATATGACCTCGAAGGCAAAGCATCATCAAAGCGATGGCTACCGAGAGGTGGCAGTGGTCCAGTCAAAGGAAAAGGAGGCCAGTCAGGAGCCAACATCATGGCATCAGTGTTTTGGGACACTCAAGGCATTTTGCTTGTTGACTTTCTGAAGGGCCAAACATCTGCTTATTAGGAGAGTGTTCCGAGAAGCTTAGAGAAAGCTTTGGTAGAAACATGCTGGGAAAGTCTCACTAGATCCCTGTTCACCACCTCAGTGCTCTGCTCATTCCTCTCATCAAACAAGGGCAATTGTGTCAGTTTCAATGGGCAGTCCTTAGGAATGCACCTTACGGGCTGCTTTCATTCCTTCTAAATTCTTTTTGTTTCCTAATTATACAAAGTCTCCTTGCCTTGCTTGGAAAGATGAGAGAAAGTCTCCTTGCCTTGCTTGGACAGATGAGAGATGAGATCCTCCTCTTCTCTCCCAGGACAGAATGGTCAGACTTGAGTTTCCTTTCTCCTCACTCTTCTCCTCCTTGAGGGAGGTGCTGTGCCGGACAGACCTGCTCCCGTGTCTAGACACGGGTAGACTCGTTGAAGATCCTCACAGGCAATCCTCCTTGGGGTCAAAGGGGAAGGATTTATTTCTTCAGGGCTCAGTAGTCCTCATCCTTACGCGCACCTTCACCAGCCCAGGGCGGGGTAGCGGAGGGTGAAAGGGCGTGGCTCACAGCCCGTGTCTTCCGCTCGGGCGTCTCCTGGGAGGAACCCTTGTCCAGTGAGCGGGTCTTCGTCTCCACCAAATTCCCTAGGGGGACATTTCTGGCAGCCCTTCTTGTTCAGCAGCTTACGGGGGTCAGGTGGACCTCTGCTAGTCACCAGCCTGAAGCCCTTACTCCATTTCAGCTATTTTGGCAGTTGCCTAGGTGACTTTTGAACCTCATTACCCAGAACAGCCAACGGAGGAGGGGTGAGAAGAGTGGCCGTCTGGGTTTGCCGCATCGTGCTGCCTTACAGGAGTTGTGCAGTCTTCGGTTGTGTGATACTTCACCTGGCTGATTTCTGGGAATGCCTCCACAAATTCGCTAAATTCAGTAGCTTTTGCCTTCCAAGATTCACCTGGTTGGTGTGTTGCACCCATTCACTAGTCATTTACATTAGGTATATCTCTTAATGCTATCCCTCCCCCTCCCCCCGCCCATGACAGGCCCCGGTGTGTGATGTTCCCCTTTCTGTGTCCAAGCGGCCCTCGAGGCTCCAGAATTCCCCCTGCCCTCTCATCAGCCTGCCCAGAGCTTCGGGCTCCGGGTGCCCCAGATGCACAACCAGGCCTCCGCATTTGTGGACATCCAGGCGGAGCCCCAGAACAGGGGTCCGGCGGTGCCCCCAGCGTGTCCCAAGGTGGTGACAGAAGCGTGCTACTTCCCTGCACAGAGGGGATCGGCCTGCTGCTTGCCAGCCGCCCCAAGGCTGACAGAGAGGCCCTCGGGAGTCCGCATCTCAGCCCCCAGGAAGAGTAAGACGATCGCCCACCCCTCCAGCCCTTGCTTGGTCACAGGTTACACAGATGCCAAGAGAACCCGGGTGGCCAGCAGCAGCCAACGCTCCAGTGGCTCCAAGGTCGGCAGACAGCCAGGGAAGACGCGCAACAGGTCAGGGATGGCATGCAAGACCACCACCACCATCAGCTCTAAGCGAATCGTCCGTCGTCCATCCTTACCGAGTTTGAAGAAACCCATTATCCTCCGAAGGTCTGGGTGCCAAGTCCCCACCGTCCTCCGCCGAGGGTATCTCCAACTGTTCGCCGAAGAGTGTCTCAAGTTCTGCGCCTCCAAGCAGGAGGCCGAGGAGAAGGCGCTGAACGAGGAGAAGGTGGCCTACGACTGCAGCCCCAACAAGAACAGGTACCTGAACGTGGTCCTGAACACCCTCAAGAGACTGAGGGTCCTGACCCCCAGCTCCATGCCGGGCCTCAGCAGGGCCGCCCTGTACAGCCGCCTCCAGGGGTTCCTGCTCAGCCAGGACCAGCTCAAGGAGAACGGCTACCCCTTCCCGCACCCCGAGCGGCCCAGAGGCGCCGTCCTCTTCACTGGCCAGGGGAAGGGGCCCGGCGACTCCTCCTGCAGGGTCTGCTGCCGTTGTGGCACCGAGTACCTGGTGTCCTCCTCGGGCCGCTGTGTACGCGACCAGTTGTGTTACTGTCACTGGGGGCGGGTCCCCTCGAGCCAGGTGGCTAGAGGCCGGGTTAGTCAGTACACCTGCTGTGCAGCTGCTCCTGGCTCTGTGGGCTGCCAGGTGGCAAAGCAGCACGTGCGGGACGGCCGCAAGGACAGCCTCGATGGTTTCGTGGAGACTTTCAAGAAAGAATTGTCCAGAGACCCTCATCCAGTAATCTACGCCTTGGACTGTGAGATGTGCTACACCACGCATGGCCTAGAGCTGACCCGCGTCACCGTGGTGGACGCCGACATGCGAGTGGTGTACGACACCTTCGTTAAGCCCGACAACGAGATCGTGGACTACATCATCAGGTTTTCCGGAGTCACCGAGGCCGACGTCGCCAAGACGAGCATCACCTTGCCCCAAGTCCAAGCCATCCTGCTGAGCTTTTCCAGCGCCCAAACCATCCTCATCGGGCACAGCCTGGAGAGCGGTCTGCTGGCCCTGAAGCTCATCCACAGCACCGTGGTGGACACGGCCGTGCTCTTCCCGCACTACCTAGGTTTCCCCTACAAGCGCTCCCTCAGGAATCTCGCGGCCGACTACCTGGGACAGATCATCCGGGACAGCCAGGACGGCCACAACTCCAGCGAGGACGCAAACGCCTGCCTGCAGCTGGTGATGTGGAAGGTCCGACAGCGCGCCCAGATCCAGCCACGCCACCGGTCCGCCTCTCCCGCCGCCCTGGCCTGTCCTTGGCCCCAGGCCTCTTCCAAAACCGCCATCAGTCCCGAGAGCTCACCCTGTCCACCTCGCCGCAAAGCGAGAGGAACTGGAGCAGCCGGCGGCAGGAGAGGGCAAAAAGCCAAGAGTAACCCCAACCCCCCACTCCCAGTCCTCCGGAATCCCTGCAGCGGGCCGCCGTCCATGTCCCCATCGCTCTGCCCCTCCCAGACCTCTGTCCTTCCACCAATCGCCTCCCTGAGGCCCGAGCCCCAACTCCCATTCCCCCAGGTCCCTGCCACGGCCCCTCGCGCCTGTCCCCATCCCTCTGCCCCTCGCAGACCTCTGTCGCTACACCACTAGCCTCACTCAGCCCACCTGGACTTCCCTGGCCTCTGAGAACAAGGCCAGCCCCCAGGCCCACCAGCCTCCTGACAGTCTTCTCTCCTGGGCCTCTTCTCCTTCTGTGGGGCTTTCTGAACCTCCCCTACCGCACCCGATTTTTCCCCCACCCCCGGCGCAGGCGCAGAATAAATGGTTATAAGAATTTAAAAATTAAAAATAAAAAAAAATTGAAAACAACTCAGAGGCATTTGCTTCTTAATGTGCACTTACCTGTTTTTCTCTAGAGCCACCACAGTGAGATGGGTGAAGCACTTAGGCTCTGGAGTTAGATATCTGGGTTCAAATTCAAATTCCACTACTTACTAGCATTGTAATATTGGACAAATAACTTCTTTGCGCTTCTACTTTTTTATCTTTAAAGTGTGATCATAAGGTAATGGTGAGGAAGGAATGAAGCAACACATGGCAAGCCTTAAAACAATGGCACATAGTAGGTGTTCAATTAAGAGTCAAAGTGGATTCTTCCACCCAGACCAATCAATTATATTGTCTGAATCAGTCAGTCAACTTCCAACTGGGCTCCAAGAGAGAATGAACCATCATGCCTCCCTAAATCCACGTTTCTGTTTTGAATCTTCAGTGAGAGATGAGACACTAAGTAGCTAGTTTTGGTGGAATGGCTGCTTTTATAAATGTGTGTGGGGGGTGTGTGTTTGTGTATGTGTACGTAACTAAATTAAACTGATATTTTGAATGCTTACATTACCATGAATTTAATTTGTGTATGTGAGCCCACACAAACATATATACACACTCACTAACTGTTCCAAAACAATGACTTAGTGAAGAACTGGATTTCCACTCTGTCAGACAAATTTCGGAAAGCACTGACGTAGGGCATTTCTGATTGATTTTACTGTTCCTGGAATTTTATTTTCCTTCATAACTTAGACTTCTTGTGGAGATTTAATAAATAAAAGTCTTTTTTAGTGTATGTTATTTCATTTTATTTTTATAATTTACTTAAATTTTAATTTTAAATTGACAAGTAAAAATTATATATGTTTATGGGGTACAACATGAGGTTTCCTATATGTATGCATTGTGGAATGACAAAATCAAGCTAATTAACACACTGATTTCCTCACATACTGATTTTATTGTTATGAGAACATGTTTTAAATCTACTCTTATAGCAAGTTTCAAGTACATAATACATAGTTATTCACTGCAGTTGCATGCTGTTCAATAGATCTCTATCACTATTCCTATCTGAAATTTTGTATCATTTGACTAACATCTCCCCAATCCCTCCCCAGCCCCTGCCTGGGGCAACCACCCGTCTGCTCTCTACAACTATGAGTTCAATGTTTTCAGATTCCATATATAAGTGAGATCATGCAGTATTTGTCTTTCTGTGCTTGCTTTTTAAAACTTTATTATGTATTTATTTATTTTATGAGACAGGGTCTCAGTCTGTCATGCAGGCTGTAGTACACTGACAGAAACACGGGTCACTCACCATGGTCTCCACCTCCCCGGGTCAAGAGATCCTCCCACTTCAGCCTCCTGAGTAGCTAGGACTACAGGCGTCCAATACCACATCTGGCTAATGTTTGTATTTTTTGTAGAGATGGGGTTTCACCATGCTGCCCAGATTGATCTCGAACTCCTGGGCTAAAGTTCTCCACCTGCCTTTGCCTCCCAAAGTACTGGGATTACAGGCATGAGCCACCATGCCTGGCCTTTGCTTTATTTCACTCACTATAACATCCTCTAGACTCATTCATGTTGCAAATGACATGATTTCTTTCTTTTCTAAGGCTGAATAGTATTCTATTGGGTATATACACCACTTTTTTTTTTTTTTTTTTTTTTTTTGAGACAGCTTTTTGCTCTTGTTGCCCAGGCTGGAGTGCAGTGGCGTGATTTCGGCTCACAACAACCTCTGCCTCCCAGGTTCAAGTGATTCTCCTGCCTCAGCTGAGATTAGAGGCATGTACCACCATGTCCCGCAAATTTTGTGTTTCTAGTAGAGATGGGGTTTCACCATGTTGGCCAGGCTGGTCTTGAACTCCTGCCTCAATTATCTGCCAGGCTTGGCCTCCCGATGTACTGGAATTACAGGTGTGAGCCACTGTGCTGGGCCACATTGTGGTTTTAATTTGCAGCACTGCAGTTTAATAAGAGACTTTACAAATTAGTTGGATTGAAAGCCTTAATAGAGAATTGGGTAAACATCATGAAAAAAATGATATACTCAGAAGAGAATAATTTTACAGCACCCAAGAGAAGTCAAACATCTGTAGTAATCATAGAAATGTAATTAAAATGTAAGTGAGGCACTATTTTTAATCACTAGGTTTTTAAAAAACACTATACCCAATTCTGACAAAAGTGTGGTATTTTGAGGCAGCATTAAATTGATAAAGTATGTATTTGAAATAGGTATTGATATATATGTATATCAATTATCATTGAAACCTTCATATCCTTTGATTGAGGAATCTCAGGGTTGTATAATTTGTATCAAGAAACTGTCCAAAAGAACCTGAATCAAATATACAAAAAACGTTATTGCTGCATTTTTTTTATTTTTTATTATACTTTAAATTCTAGGGTACGTGTGCACAACGTGCAGGCTTGTTCCATAGGTATACATGTGCCATGCTGACCTGCTGCACCCATCATCTCTTCATTTACATTAGGTATTTCTCCCAATGCTATCCCTTCCCCCGCCCTCCACCCCATGACAGGCCCCAGTGTGTGATGTTCCCCACCCTGTGTCCAAGTGTTCTCATTGTTCAATTCCCACCTATGAGGGAGAACATGGGGTGTTTGGTTTTCGTTCCTTGTGATAGTTTCTCAAAATGATGGTTTGTACCTTCATCCATGTCCCTGCAAAGGACATGAACTTATCCTTTTTTATGGCTGCATAGTATTCCATGGTGTATCTGTGCCACATTTTCCTAATGCAATCTATCATCGATGGACATTTGGGTTTGTTCCAAGTCTTTGCTTTGTGAATCATGCCACAATAAACATACGTGTGCATGTGTCTTTATAGTAGCATGATTTATAATCCTTTGGGTATATACCCAGTAATGGGATGGCTGGGTCAAACGGTATTTCTAGCTCTAGATCCTTGAGCAATCGCCACACTGTCTTCCACAATGGTTGAACTAGTTTACACTCCCACCAACCTAGGCAAACAGGGTGTGGAGTGGACAGACTTCCAGCAAACTCCAACAGATCTGCAGCTGAGGGACCTGACTGTTAGAAGGAAAACTAACAAACAGAAAAATACCATCAACATCAACAAAAGGGAGATCCACACCAAACCCCATCTGTAGGTCACCAACATCAAAGACCAAAGGCAGATAAAACCACAAAGGTGGGGAGAAACCAGAGCAGAAAAGCTGAAAATTCTAAAAACCAGAGTGCCTCTTCTCCTTCAAAGGATCGCAACTCCTCGCCAGCAACGGAAGAAAGGTGGTCAGAGAATGACGAGCTGACAGAATTAGGCTTCAGAAGGTCGGTCATAAAAGTCTTTCTACTGGCCGGGCGCGGTGGCTCACGCCTGTAATCCCAGCACTTTGGGAGGCCGAGGCGGGCGGATCACGAGGTCAGGAGATCGAGACCATCCTAGCTAACACGGTGAAACCCCGTTTCTACTAAAAATAGAAAAAAATTAGCCGGGCGTGGTGGCGGGCGCCTGTAGTCCCAGCTACTCGGGAGGCTGCGGCAGGAGAATGGCGTGAACCCAGGAGGCGGAGCTTGCAGTGAGCTGAGATCGGGCCACTGCACTCCAGCCTGGGCGAAAGAGCAAGACTCCGTCTCAAAAAAAAAAAAAAAAAAGTCTTTCTACTATGAGTCTGCAGTTATTACTTCAATCTAAACTTGTAACAAACTTTTAGAGAACACATTTTAGGCTAAGAGATGCTGTCCATGGCAGTTGTTTAAACATCTGAATAACTTTAAAATTATTTTATGGCTGGGCGCGGTGGCTGAGGCCTGTAATCTCAGCATTTTGGGAGGTAGAGACAAGTGGATCATCCAAGATCCCACCACTGCACTGTAGCCTGAGTGACAGTGTGAGACTTTGTCTCAAAAAAACAAAAACAAACAAAAATTATTTTACATGTAAAAAGCTGAACTAAGATTCCAAAGGATAAATTAATAATTCAATCATCTAAACGACCAGTTTAAAGGTAAATTAATCATGCAAATTTCCAGCTTGATGGTAATTTAATCATTCAAATGACCAATTTATTTTAGTTATGCACACACAGACATATATATAAAATATCAAACATAGACATAAAATTTCCAACAATATCAGCCAATCCAACATTTCTTTTCTGCCTTTTGTAGGTATCAAGCACAGGAGTTGGCAGGGCACACACTTTCAACTGATTCAAGCACAGTACTTCACACTCCTGTGTGTGAGCACACACATACAGACACACACACCGTAATTGTTCTAAGTGGTGAGCCTGTGATGCAAGCTGGCCAATTGGAATTTTCCCTAGGGCTTTTCAAACTAATGGTAGGAGGAAGAAGCCTCTTCTACTATTTGCTAATGGAACTTATTAGTGTATGAACTCAGAAGTGTGTCTCATTTCTTAAAAACTGGGAAGAGGGGCTCATGGAGAAGCCCACTGAGCTAATGCAGCTGACATGCAGAAAGGTGTGGAAAAGGAGCACCATTGCACTCTGGTGACCTTGAAGTTCCTGGTGATAGAGTTCTCTAAGGCCACTGCTGCATCTTTCCCTCTCAAACTGGCTCAATCAATTTCCCCTTTCTGTTTATTTTAGTTCCTGTTAAGATCTGGGAACTTTCTTCCTGTAAATACAAAGGAGTAGTACAAACGCCATCCTCGATGGCACTCGGTGTTAGAGAGAGCTCTTGCATTCACTGTTGCTGGGCTGTAGACTGACACATTCTTTTCTTTGCTTTTTTGATGGCAATTTGGTAGAACATACCAAATTTTACAACCAAAATTTACACAGGCAAAAACACTTTGACCTAGACATTCCACACTTAGGAACCTCCGCTATAGAAATATTAACACACTTGATAAAGGACATAAAAAAAAGATGTACAGTGACATGTTTTTGTACTAGCCAAAAATAGTGGAAAGCAAACTATCAATAGAGAAATGCTGAAAATAACTATGGCTCACCTACCATGGAGTGCTTTGCACATAAATAATAAGCTGTCTACATATGGAAGGAAGAGCATGACATGTTATTGGAGAAAAAAATCAAATTGCAAACGTAGAATCCAATTTTGGTGACAACAAGCTAGAATTAAATAAGTATACACGTATTGTATATATATATTTTTTTTCTTCAAAGAGAGTCTCACTCTGTCACCCAGGCTGTAGTGCAATGGCGCGATCTCGGCTCATTGCAACTTCCACCTCCTGAGTTCAAGCGATTCTCCTGTCTCAGCCTCCCGAGTAGCTGGGACTACAGGTGCCTGCCACCACGCCCAGATAATTTTTGTATTTTTAGTAGAGATGGGGTTTCACCATGTTGGCCAGGCTGGTCTGGAACTCCTGACCTCAAATGATCCACCCACCTCGGCCTCCCAAAGTGGTGGGATTACAGTCGTGAGCCACCGTGCCCAGCCTGTATATGTTTTGTATGCGCATGAGAACTCTGCAAGAATACACACAAAGTTGTTAAAGTGGTAAGGCCTAGGGGGTGTGACCAAGAGTGAGCAAAGGGAATAATTTTACTTTTAATTTAAATTTACTTCATAGATATCTGCATTGTTTGTATTCAAGTTGTATGTATTACCTTGTTAGTTTTTAAAAGCAATTTTGCAAAGAATATAGTTCTATCTACTGTCACACCTTAGAAGAGAAACTCCTCAGAAAAGGGAGAAGGGTATAAATAGGCAGAGATTGTAAGATTTGGCTTCGGCTCCAACTCTAACATGTTTTATCACTTGGAATAAATAGATCCATCTCTCTGTCTTTGTTCATCCATCTGAAGAGTGAAAGATTTGAATTATGTGGGCATTAGGTCCATATGTGGCCCACATTAGGTACACATGCCCAATTTATGAACACAGGTCTTTTTTATGTTTTATGATATATACAAACACAATTCTGAATTTAGAATGACATTTGGAATACGTATATTAAACAAAATGCATGAGCATTAGACATGTCTTAATTATAACATAGTGACCACACTTTAACCCAAAGAGATTTATTTATATTTATCTTTTTTCTCCAAATTAAAGTTGCCATTGTTGCTGCTGAAATTATTACTGTGCTACCTTTTATTACTGTGCCACCTTTTTATCACTATTTTACATAAGTAAAATCCAAGCCCATACCACCTCCACTTGCCTTATATTTTGATTCTCCCTGTATGGGTGAAGGTTGTATAGTGGAATTTCTATAAAGGAAGGAGGTTAATGGTCAAGTCCCTGATGAAGCAGGGAAGTGAACAGCACCTTTCTTTCTATTTACCGATGAGCTTCTAGATCTACCAGGAGATCCAGTCCACTGAAGGTGAAGCCCTAGTTTATGGAATTTCCTTGTTTTAATCAGGGCTAATAAGAAGGCCAGAGGCAAGCTGAATCATGTCTACAGGTCTTCCTTTGGTCTGTACCTTCTTTTCCCCTGAGGCAATGTGAATACCCTTAGGCGGAGCACATACTCTGTCCCTCTGTACCCTCAGGTTGAGCTCAGTTCTCACCTACAGCTAAACACTTCACAGGTTACTGTGTCTGTCAGGTTTCAGAGGTCCTGTGCATTTTGTAACTCCTTAGTAAGTGTTAAAACCACGTGTAGAGTAACATTAACAAAGCGGGGTCTCCACACTGGGGAGGAGATACATTGTCAGTTTCTTCATGCTTAGTCATAAGAACAAGTAAATGCAATGAACTTGGGTCTTATTCAAACACACAGTCACTTTGAAACAGATGTAACAATCATAGATCAGGTTATATAAGTCTGTAAATTCACCTTTCCACTTAACTCACTTTCCCTTTTCATGTATTGTGACTATAAAGTAAGTACTTTTCTAAATAGAACCCTGTGTTAGAACAAATATTAATTTTATCAGATAAACAACTGTTTCTTAGAAGTCACTTACTACCTTGTATAAAGAGGTATCTCTTTGCAAGGGTGTATCACATGCTAAACAGCAAAATTTCTAGGACAGAGTCTCACCATCACAGCTAACTCAATGGCCAGGCATTTGGAGTAGTCCAGAAAGCCTGGTCGAATAGCCTAATGAATAAAGAATAATGTCTGGCTAATTCTAAATTCAAACTGTGAAAGAAAAAAACAGTGACTGACACATAATTTAAACGAGTCATTTTTGTTCACAATTTGAGATTGATTGAAATTGCCAGAATGTAAACCCCACAAATGCAAAGGTTTTCCTCCCGTTTGTCTGCTGATGGATCCTAAGTGTCTGAGAATGGGAACTACCGATCCCCATCTGCACTGCCACATGCAACTTACTGGAAGTACTAACATGACTTGACTAGTCCACTGTCTTCATTAGCATAACTTTCTCACTCCAAGAGACTCTTGCCCAGGCACATAACTTGATTATTCATTATATTAGATCCAGAAAGATCTATCAACTCTTCAATAGAAAACAGAGAGGGATTATTAACTAAGGAGGATTCTTTGACTCTTTTGCCTAAAAAATCCCCACCTTGCTCTTTTCATCAATTCTAAACTGTTATATCATGATACTAGTCTAATTCTAATCTAGTCTTCTCCTTTCCCTGACATTGAAAGACCCTCTTTCAACCAGACTTTTAATTCTCAACAAATCTGACCTTGCCTATGTGATCAGAGACATAACTGCTACTTGGTAGAGCTGGCATTGTCCCTTACCAATAAACTCAGGAAACTCAGCTTGGTCTCATTCATGGGTTGTGTCAGTAATATTTTGGGAGCAAGCATTAAACATGTCGAGAACAGAATTGGGCACAGAGTAGGCACTTGATAAATACCTGATGAATGAGTGAGTGGATGCTATGTAATCAGATGTGAAGGGATTTTAAAAGCCCTATTAAATCTACATCAGAAGGGAGTCAGCCCATGTAAATGCCCACTGGTAGCACAGTTGACTCTGGGAGGAGAGACACGTTACACTATAAGTGTTAATATGCTACCGGTGACTCCATAGCTAGAATTGTCATGTTTACCATATTTTTTTAACTTAAATTACTCTTTTTGAGTTTGAGCCAAGGAGTATAAGTCAATGGTTCATGAAAGAGCAGGAGGTGAGTGTTTTTTGACCTACCCCTGTTAGAAAATGGCTGAGGTGACATGAAGGAATAATTGTTTAGACATCAATGAAAAATGTCTGTCTGCTCATTTACCTCAGATTTCCACAAGTGACATTTTGGTACCTTTTACTATTCTTTTCCAGGTAAAACACATTTTCCTGGAGGGTTTTCTAAGCTTCCGTACAGGCTTCCTTGTTTTATCTGTTAAGACAGTGAGAAGACATCTTATCTGATTTTATGCAGCTCTCATTCTCAGTGGTAATTTAACTCATAGCTGTAAGCAGCCGGCCAGTAAAACTCCCAACTGAATGTATTATTTAATAGAGGGGAAACAAAATAAGGCTAAAGCCATTTTATAATAAATAATTTAAATATGGAAAAGGTCCACTGCTCACTGACCTGGAATATCAATAGGGAGCAATATGTAAGAATTATTTCAGAAAGACTACTTTATGTGCTAAATTAGAATTTAACATTAACCTCAAAATATAAGAGCAAGCCCTTTCACTTTTCCAATATTCCAAGGTAAGACAGTCAGACAGGTCTGTTTCAGGTTTTGGGTATTTTTTGTTTTTCTTTTTTCTTTGGAGATGGAGTGTCACTCCTGTCAACCAGGCTGGAGTGCAATGGTGCGATCTCGGCTCACTGCAACCTCCATCTCCTGGCTTCAAGCTATTCTCCTGCCTCAGCCTCCCAAATAGCTGGGACTACAGGTGCCGGCCACCATGCCCAGCTAATTTTTGAATTTTAATAGAGACAGAGTTTCACCACGTTGGCCAGGCTGGTGTAAAACTCCTGACCTCAGCTGATCTGCCTGCCTCGGCCTCCCAAAGTGCTGGGATTACAGGCGTGAGCCACTGCGTCCAGCCTTTTTTGTTTTTCTTTTAGATTTTACTGGCAGAATATATAAAGCTCAAAGAGTTTAATTCAAATAATCCAGATTTCTGTATTGCATTCATTCTCCCAAACCATTCAGACTGAAAAACAAAATAATAGCTGTGAAACAATTGTCTTTTTCTTTCCTTCAAAGGAACTTCGCTTTGGCATTTATGAGGATTCTGAAAAACATCTTAAATATAAGAAAAATGTTTGGGAGGTGGTGACACAAAGGAGATGACTTTAGGCCAAGACAGTTCACTGAAGCTCTTGAAAATTGTATTGTTTTCTGGGCAGTAGGCAGGGTCACTGATCGGTTACAACTTCATTACTATATTGGTAAAAGACCTTTGTTGTCTCTGAAAGAGTCTGCATTTGGGACATTGTCACAAAGCAAGATAGACAAATTTCCAAGAGGCCAAGCCTCAAGGGAGACTGCAGAAGCTGCTCCTGCTTCCCAGCCTCCAGAGAAACCCAAGAAGCAAGTGATGATGCTAGACCTTATAAAAAATTAGATCTAAATAATCTCATCTGTACTTGCTCAAACAGTACTGTTTGAAAAATAAATCTCTGGCGTGAGTTCTAAATCTAGCATATGTTTCAGCAATTGATTTATCTTTCTTTTTCATTCCATTTTTTCTCAGTCTCCATAACCAAATGTCCCTTTTTTCTATTCCTATGTTTATAAAGCTACCTCTTAAAAAACTTCTTTTACTACTTTCTTTCTTGTTCTCTTGTTATGTTAAACTTTCTTTCTTTTTTTTTGCTACGGAGTCTCGCTCTATCGCCCTAGGCTGGAGTGCAGTGGCTTGATCTCGGCTCCTTGCAACCTCCGCCTCCCAGGTTTAAGCGATTCTCCTGCCTCAACCTGCCGAGTATCTGAGATTACAGGCAGGCACCACCACGCCCAGCTAATTTTTCTGTATTTTTAGTAGAGACGGGGTTTTGCCACATTGCCCAGGATGGTCTTAAACTCCTGACCTCAGGTGATTCACCTGCCTCGGCCTTCTAACGTGCTAGGATTATAGGCGTGAGTCACCGCACCTGGCCATACATTCTTGTGAATTTTTCTAACTTCTATTGCTAATTAACACGGAGGTGCCCGTGGGAGTTTTTTTTGTTTGTTTGTTTTGTTTTTTTTGGACGTAGTTTCACTTTTGTTGCTCTGGCTAGAGTGCAGTGGGGTGATCTCGGCTCACCGCAACCTGTCTCCCTGATTCAAGCGATTCTCCTGCCTCAGCCTTCCGAGTAGCTGGCATTACAGGATGTGCCACGATGCTCGGCTAATTTTGTATTTTTAGTAGAGATGGGGTTTCTCCATGTTGATCAGGCTGGTCTCCGACCCTCGACCTCAGGTGATCCACCCGCCTCAGCCTCCCAAAGTGCTGGGATTACAGGCATGAGCCACCACACCTGGCCCTAAACTTTCTGTTTTTCTGTTTATTCAGTCTTTTCCATTCTCTCCCTCTCTCTGCCTTTAGCTCCCATATCCTATGACATAATAAAAATGGCGAATGTGTCTGTATTGCTAATTAGCTGTTGAAATTGTACTTGGCATTAACTAACCTAGCCTTATTTAATCTGCATAGCAACAGCATGCAGGAACTATTTACAAGCCTAATTTATAGTTCACAGTTTGAGGGCAGTCAAGTGACCTGCCCAAGATTGAACAGAGGCTGGTGAAACAATGATAACTCAGATGTGCCTGACAGCAACTCCTAACCATGATGCTAAACTGCAGACTTCACAGTTACTTTTGCCTCTGAGACTTCCTGCATAAAGCATGGCAGATAGAACCCACATCTTAAAAAATATTTTATACAAATCATTACTGTAATTATAACTTGGAAGAAAACTACAGAGGACAAGCAAACACTTTCAGTAAACTTTGTGGCTGCAAGAAAATTAAGCCCACAGATCATAGTTGCAAAACAAAACAACATTATTAAATTATTACTGCTTTGGAACTGCCTGTTTGTGGCAAAAGATTAAGCTGCCTCAAAATTTCCCATGGCAGTCTCACAGCTGTTACCATTTAAATATCCTTAGAATTTACAAGAGTTTGATACGAGAACAGTGAAACCTCAAACTTGGTTTCTATTACCGTTAAAGAAAAATCTACCAAAAGAAGCAAATTATTCTATCCCATTACCATGTTGAAGCACAAAAAGGCCACATGTCACCTTGAAAAGCTGATTTCAAACAGAATTGACTGACTAGCTCTCTGCTTTCATTTTTAAGCATCTAGAGAGTACAACCAGAATGGATATTTCTTTTCTGTCCAGAAGGACAATTTTTTGCTAGTTGGCAGGTTACAGTTGGCCTTTAATATGTGAGAATGAGAGATGAAGAAGAGAAGAAATATGCCATTATCCCTATAGGATGTATTTTAAAGTGGAAGGAAGGAAAGAAAGAAGAAAGGAAGGAAGGAAGGCAGACTGGAGGCAGGCAGGCAGGAAGGAAGGAAGGAAGGGAGGGAGGGAGGGAGGAAGGCAGGAAGGGAGGGAGGGAGGCAAAGAGGGAGGGAGGGAGGAAGGGCAGGGAGGGAGAAAAAAAACAGGAAAGACCTAAATAGCACTAGATAGTGAAGGAATAGAGCAATGGGACATTTGTAGAAGACATTTTGTGAAGAAAATGCAGATTCTAGGTTGAACAATTCTCTAAAGAGACCTACAAAATATGACAAATATCCTTAAGTTGTATACTCTGTTTACAACTAGAAAATAGTAACATGTCTCTATTTATAGATCTTATAAGGTCTAGCTAAAAGGGACAATGGTAAGATGAGAGTCACAATAAGATTGATGGAATTACAATTTAATGAATGAATGTTTCATAATGATCACAATGTTTTGTTATTTTATTTCTACTATATTTACAAGGGATTGTAAGACAGAAAGATAATTGTGAGAATCTCTGGAATATTTATATTTAAAAGTTCACCTTCAGATAAAAATTTGGAGAAGGAATAAATACTCCATTAGGTATTCCCGCTTTGTCACTAACGGACTGTGACCTTAGGAAAGACATTCAACACTTCTGGGTCCCTTTTCAACCACCATGACCCTGTGCTACAAACCCCGCTTTTTTTTTTTTTTTTTTTTTTTTTGAGATGGGGTCCTCTGTCACCCCAGGCTGCAGTGGCACCATCTTGGCCCACTGCAACCTCCACCTACCAGGCTCAAGCCATCTTCCCACCTGAGCCTCTGGAGTAGCTGGGACCACAGGTGCGCAATACCATGCCTGGCTATTTTTTTGCATTTTTAGTAGAGACAGGGTCACACTATATTGCCCAGGCTAGTCTCAAACTCCTGAGCTCAAGTGATCTGCCTGCCTCCGCCTCCCAGAGTTCTGGGATTGCAGGTAAACCACCAGGCCCAGCCTACAATCCCCACTTTTCACCAGGTAGGATGCTCAGTGCTCACATCAGCATCACAGAGTCGTCTCCTGGAGAAGGCTCATGCATCCAGCTTAACCACAGCCTCCCAGCTGGGCTCTACCTTCAGGCTGAAAGAATAGACAGTGTGGCTAATTTTAGTGGCTAAAAACATTGCCATTTTCTTCATAGACAATCTTCTATATCAATTCTCAAACTTGTTGGTTTTAGAAACTTGTTTACTAAAAAAATTACTAAGAATCCCACAGATTTTTATTTATGTGGGTTATAGTTGTCAAGATTTATCTTACTGGAAATTACTCTGAGAAAAACTGAAAATACATATTTACTTGTTTACTTAAAAACAATAACAAACCATTACATATATAATGTATCTTTATGAAAAATAAATATATGTTATAAATAAAAAACAATCTAGTAAGAAAATGTAAAGGAAATTTTGACAAATTCTTTAATGTCCAGCTGAATAGGTCTGTTGCAACATCACATATATAGCCTTTGGAAAACTCCACTGTAAATTCAAGAAAGAATGAGAGTGAAAAAATAATGCAACTTCTTAGTATCGTTACAAAAATGCTTTAGACCTGCCGGAGCTTTTGAAAGAGTTTCAGAAAACCCAAGGAATTCCAGACTCCACCTTATAACTGCTGTTCTGTATGATGCAGTTAGTCTAAATTGTAAGGAGATTTTATATATAATTATAAAGGGTTATATAGTTATATCCATTATGAAAATAGCTTAGTAAACATTTTTTGTAACTGATCCTGAGAATAATAATAAAACAATATTTAATACTTATAGAGTACTCCCTTATATCAAACTCTGTAGGAAGAGCTTTACAAATGTTATTTAACTTAATCCTCAAAAGATTGTGCCATTAATGAATTACTGTACCATTTAACACGTGAAGAGACCGGGCCTTGCAAAGTGTAAGTAACTTGCCCAAGGTCACGTCATTAGCAGACTTGATACTTAGCCTTTGAGCTTAGGTAGTCTGACTTCAGGCCACACAAGATCCTAATGAAGACAACTTATTGTCTCTTCAGAAAAGGTTGCTCAGCACTGAAAATAATTATCTCACTTAATCCTTGCAAAAACTCTGTGAGAATCACTTTATAATCCTGTTTTTACTGATGGGCAAATAGAGCCAAGCTGCACAGTTGGCTTCCAGTAGGAACAGATGTTGTTGGCCTGTACACATCCTATGCCACTAGTCTTTGGTCTCCAACGTGGATTGGTCTAACCTAGAGAATGTTCAAGGCAGGCCCCAGGTTGTGGGGAGAAAACAGCACTTATTTTTATCTTTATCTTAGAAATGAGAACGAAATTGGCTTTAAAAGTATCTAATACATAGATTGATGCTTGTCCTTCATTGGACTGTTCAGTGAGCACTTAAGATGTGAGAAGCGTCCTGAGGACAGAGAGGGTGGCTCTTGACAGAGGGTCGTTACTCTAATGGCAGATGATGAGTGTCCAGTCAGGGAGCTTTATGGATTTACTATTTTTTGTTTTAGATAAAATAATACTTATAGAATGGGCATGTGGTTTAAAAAGATTTCTGATAAAAAACAGAACAAAATAAAAATCAGAATGAAGCAAATACTACTAATTCAGATTCAAATAAGAAAGAAAACGGTAGACTTGACCCTTTCCTTAAACTTATTGCCATCTTTTTATCAGCAATACTACAGGATTTTTTCAAAAGTCAGTTTAACCAGTACTAGAAATGAATTGGCCCAAATATTTGAAATGATCAAGAGACTACCTGGACTTTGGATTTTCATCCACCATAATTAGTTACGAATCTCAGGAAGTAAATGTTGTGCAAATGAAAACATGAAACCATCATGATTAGGAAGACATTATAATGTATCATCTATCTCATCTTTAAATTTTTTTGAAATTTCTTTTCTTGATGTACATTTATAATATAGACAGTATACTGGTAGGATAGTAGAGGAATATAATTTATTAGTAATATATATATGTATTCATTAAGTTCCTATTCATCATGCCTGTAATTCCAGCACTTTGGGAGGCCAAGGCGGGCGGAACACGAGGTCAGGAGATCAAGACCATCCTGGCTAACCCGGTGAAACCCTGTCTCTACTAAAAACAAAAAATAAATTAAAAAAAAAAAATAACCGGGTGTGGTGGTGGGCGCCTGTAGTCCCAGCTACTCTGGAGGCTGAGGCAGGAGAATGGCATGAATCCGGGAGGCGGAGCTTGCAGTGAGCCAAGATCCTGCCACTGCACTCCAGCCTGGGCGACTGAGCAAGACTTTGTCTCAAAAAAAAAAAAAAAGAAAAGAAAAAGTTCCTATTCATAGAAGACCTTGATGAAAATGTTTTGGCAAATCCGGCCCTATGTTAAATTAAATGGTACCTAGCTCCATAATGAAGCTCCAGATTCTTTCCAGCTCTAATATTCTGTGATTCTGATTTTTTTGTCAAAGGTCTGAAGGGTGGAAGGAAGAAACCAAAATTCTATTTCACATTATTTGTTATCGTAACACAAGGAAATATGGGAAATTATTTTCTGTTGAGAGCCAATATACTAATAGAGCATTACTTGTCCAACAGTTAAGTGCCTCCCTCATATAATGCACGTTTACTGATTGTTAAATGACTTCCTAGCACTTTTAATAGAATGTATTTGCTGTATTCTAAGTGCCTACTATCCCATTTCTCATTTTGTGCTTGTTAAGAACACTCTAAATTACCCATAGAAACCATCCTTCCCCAATATTTCAGTCCTAAGGCTTGGGGAAAGGCATGTTTTTTATGCCTAAGTCAAGTGGCACCTAAGAACATAACTCAACTCAGGTCAATGAGGAGACTGAAATGCTACTGCCTTTGTATGTGGGTGGATAGAGGGCTGCAGCTGCTGTCAGATGTCTTCTTGCTGCATGGATTCTTAAGATTGAAGCCTGGAGAGAAAAGCAGGGCAAGGGGATGGAAAAAGATCCCAACCAATGCAGCTTCTACAAAATTATTACTTTGTGACTTTTTAATTCTGTGTTACTTAAGCTTACCAACATGTTCTCAAGGCTGCTCTTCATAAATGATCCAAAACTGACTAACGTTAAAATCTTTAAGAAAGTATTAATAAAGTATTTTCTTCCCTGAGGTTCAGGCTTTTATTCCCAGTAGGAATACATTTCTGGCAAGATGTTTCTGGGACATAAAATCTTCAGACTGGTCTTTTATGGAGACGGGAGTTTCTGTGTGATTTTCTTGGATTTCTTTTTTGTCACTCACATGGACGGCAACTATATAAACTGTTGCATTCTTCTCTAAGGGTAAAGAAAGCGTAAGAAAAATATATTGCAAACCAAATCTAAACTGAAAAATAGCAAGCAAGTTAAGTAACAAGCAGAACCATAGAAAAACCAAGCATAGTCTTTTATATTTTCAGATGGTCAATTCCATTAACTAGAACTTTCTACTAATCAGCACATTCACAGAACAAAGTGCAGTCATTGTCACTTTATCTAATGATAACTCTGAGCCATCACTGCAAGCCCCCTCCGTGTGTCGGGCTTACTTGGGCTCTGATGGCTTTGGTTTAAACCTTTCTGACTTACATTTCAATCTCCCCAACAATATACTCATACAAAGTAGGAATCTGCTCTTTGATCTTTCTCAGCATAGTCATAGGGGGAAAAAAATACAATGAACAAAAGGAACAAAGTAGACAGATGAAGTTGATGAGTGTAAAGAAATGGCACAAACTCTTGGGTACATGCAACCTATTTAGACACAGCCTAGACAATAACCATGATTTCCCCTGGAGTACAAAAATACACAAAGAATTACCAGGGGCTGGTAGAAGAGGTATGAAGCAAGCTGTGAAAATAGCATAGTTACTTGGCGGGGGGCTGTTGTGATTTGCATTGTTAATTAAGCATATTGTCTGTTCTTATGAAGCAAGAGCTGGATTCACTGTTATTAGCACAGTTGAACAATCTTTTAGGAAACTTAGAATAAATGAAATGTAGCTAAGTCATTAATGATCAAAACAAAAATGTCCCACTAAGAAAATGCTTATTTTCTTCAGAGGGGTTTCCCCTTCTTTGCCAATATTTGTTATTCCAATCAGGTAATTAAGTGCTTATAGTCTACCCAGTAAATATATTTGGTTAACTATCAATTAGGTGATAATTTCCCTGAAGCGCCACACAAAGGAGTCTGTCTTATACTCTCATTAAGCATAGGCCCATCAGCCCTGACCACTGTATGTTGTAATTATTTGTTACATGTCTCATTTTCTCCCTCCTATGAGACTATGAGCACTTTGAGGGTATGCATTTTTTTTCATTATAAGAAGGGCTAATATTTACTGAGTGATACTTATATGACCGATTCTATTTTAAGTGTACGATCAGTTATTGGAGTTAAAACTCACAAAACTTTATGACATGGGAACTATTAGTATTCTCATTTTAGGGAGGAGGAAATTTAAACTCAGAGGCATTAATTTGCTTGAGTTCACAAAGGAAGTTAGGAAGTGGTAGACCTATAATGTGCATCCAGGCAATTTTACCCCAGGGTTCTTGCTCTCAATCATTAAGATGTTCCCACTTTGAAGACTCTGTTGATTACAGCCAAGAATCTTGTAAAAGCTAATGTTCATCATATGCTTTCTGTGTTTTGGGAATGTATACCAAGCCTTTTATGTATTTATTTATTTATTGAGACAGAGTTTCTCTCTTGTTGCCCAGGCAGGAGTGCAACGGCACGATCTTGGCTCACTGCAACCTCCACCTCCCAGATTTAAGCGATTCTCCTGTCTCAGCCTCCTGAGTAGCTGGGATTACAAGCACATGCCACCACACCTGGCTAATTTTTGTATTTTTAGTAGAGATGGGTTTTCATCACATTGGTCAGGCTGGTCTCAAACTCCTGACCTCAGGTGGTCCACCCACCTCGGCCTCCCAAAGTGCTGGGATTACAGACACGAGTCACCGTGCCCGATCTACCAAGCCTTTTTTATCTGTTTAACTTATTTTTTATTTGTTTACCAAGACTTTTATATCTATTAACTTATTTTTTACAGTGCTCTGAGGCAAATAGTAATATGATAGCTATATTATAGATAAGAAAATAAGCAGATAAATATTAATTGATGCTCAAATTTACATAAAAATGGACAAAGTCAGGATTAAAGTCCTGGCAGTCTGGTTTCGGAGTTCCCAGCCACTTACTATTGCTGGATGCTAGGATCCAAAACAAGTTGGTCCTATCTGAAGACACCAGGAGTATAAAGAGTTCCTGGAATATTTGGAGCAGCTATACGCATTGAGCTCTTCCTGTGTAACTGGACCTGTGTAGTTCTCATGTTTTAAGTTATCACACTTTGTCTTAACTGTACCCTGATGAGAGAAATCATAGCACCTGCATTTATAGTTGAGGCTTAGCTGGACTTGAGAGTTGAACACTATTCAGCTGAGTTTCCTAGCAAATAAGTAAAAAAGAGATTTTAATTGCCTAATCAAAGGAAGTGCAACTGAAAAGATACATTTTTTTTTTGCCTTAGATTCAAGAAATATGTCTCTAAAATAAATATGTTTTCTAAGTTTTCTTTTTCATTACTTGCTGGGCTTGGGGATAGTTCAGAGATGGGTAACAGTCCAATTTCTAGCCATTTTATAACCCCATTTAAAAACTTTCAGTTATTCCCTTGTTTTTACTAAGTTAAGAGCAAACTCCTCAGTCTTTCATGAAGACAGTCCAGTCTGGCCCAAACCACCTTCCCTTGTTTGCCGCCTGTGTTTTATTTTCTTTGTGATGATCTTATACTGCAGTCAAACAGGGAGATTCGTACCCTCAGGGTTTCATCTACCTAGAACATTGAGTTGAAACTCAACTCTCAACTGGTTTTATCATTCCAACTCCAAGGCTTCCAAGTTTCCTCTCCTTATGCATTTTCTTTTCCTTCTTTTTTTTTTTTTTTTTTTTTTTTTTTTGAGACAAGGCCTTGCTCTGTGTGTCACCCAGGCTGGAGTGCAGTAGGTGGCATGAGCACTGCTCATTGCTGCCTTGACCTCACAGGCTCAAACAATCCTCAAACCTCAGCCTCTCTAATAGCTGGGACTACAGGAGTGCACCACCACTGCTGGCTAATTTTTAAATTTTTTGTAAAAATGAGGTCTCTCTATGTTTCCCAGGCTACTCTTGAACTCCTGGGCTCAAGTGATTTTCCCTCCTTAGCCTCCCAAAGTGCTGGGATTGCAGGCATGAGCCATTATGCTCAGCCTCTTCAAGGATCTTGGGCAGTTCAATAATTTTGTCTTCTGCTACTATTCTTCTAAAGTAGTATACTGTCTTATTGTTTGTTCTCATTCATTCATTCATTCAAAAATTACTCGTAAACATCAGCCATATAACCAGGATATGTGCCAAGCACTGGAGATTAAAAAGTGAACAACGCACATGGCCCCTGCCCTCTTGGAGCTTATAGGATGTCAGTGTCCAGTAACTGAGCTGACAGACATTTGAGTGACGTGTCTTGCCCCACACTCAAGAGTGTTACTTAGATTTAATGCTCAAATTCAAGCCTTGCTTGCTTATATTTCAATAAGTGGAAATAAGGAGAAAACTGTCTTTACCTCCCCAGCATCTAGCACAGTGCCTGGCACACTGTAGACACTCAATTATGTTTGCTGAGGAAATGAGTGGATAGGTAGGAAGGGACAGAGGATCAGAAGGGAGGAAAGGAGGGAGAAAGGGAAGGATGGAGGGGAAACATAAGACAGACTGAAAGGAAAAAGAAAGATGATAATAAAGACAGGCCCTGGAACATTCTGGGTAGGTGAAAACCTGAAGGTAGGAATCTCCCAGTTTCACTGAAGTATAAGATCAAGCCAAAGAAAATAAAACACAGGAGGCAAACATGGGAAGGAAGTTTGGGCCAGATCGTGTCTTAATGAAAGACTAAGGAGCTTGTTTTTAACTTAGCAGAAACCGGGGAACAACTGAAAGATTTTGTTTGTTTGTTTGTTTTTGAGACAGAGTTTTGCTCTTCCTGCCCAGGCTGGAGTGCAATGGCACGATCTTGGCTCACTGCAACCTCCGCCTCCTGGGTTCAAGTGATTCTCCTGCCTCAGACTCCCGAGTAGCAGGGATTACAGGCATGCGCCACCACACCTGACTAATTTTGTATTTTTAGTAGAGATGGGGTTTCTCCATGTTTGTCAGGCTGGTCTTGAACTCCTGACCTCAGGTGATCTGCCCGCCTTGGCCTCCCAAAGTGCTGGGATTACAGGTATGAGCCACTTCACCCAGCCTACTGAAAGTTTTTAAATGGAGTTATAAAGTGACTAGAACTTTGCATTGGGAAAATTAATCTCAAATTCCATGAGGAGAGAAATCTGTTTTATCAGTGATGCATCCCAAACACTTAGCACAGTGTCTGTCATATAGTAGGCACTCCATACATTTTTTGTCAAATAAATAGAAGACACACATGTTCTAGAAAATAGCCAGGGAATTAGAAGGATTCACAATTTATCCTACAAACATGTTTTTATGAAATCTTTGCATAGACATAGTATTAATTTTACTTCCATACTTCTGCATTGGGTAGGTAAAATAATCATAGTCTTTCTTCATTCAAAAACAGCACCTAGAAATATATATATGTATATATATACATATACAAAAATATCTATCATATATAAATATATATATAATGCTTAGGAATGAAACAATGGAAACATTTATTTAAGAGATATAATTATGTTTAATTTACATCATCCTGAAAGATTCTGACCCTGCTTAGAAATTTGCTATCTGAAGTTTTAGAAAGATCCCTGTAAAACAAAACATTTCTCAACTTAAAGGGCAGAGTTTATTTTTTAGAAATAACTCTTTTGCAACCTTGGAATAGGATCTAATGGATTCACACAAAGAAACGGATGCAAGTGCCAACAGACCTTGTGATACAGTTTGTATATTTGTCTCCGCCCTGATCTTATGTTGAAAAGTAATCCCCAATGCTGGAGGTGGAGACTGGTGGGAGGTTTTTGGATGATGGGGGTGGATCCCTCATGAATGAATGGTTTGGGCCATTTCCTTGGTGATAAGTGAGCTCTTCCCCTGAGTTCACATGATATCTGGTTGTTTAAAAGTGTGTAGCACTCCCCGCCTCCCCACCAGCACCACTATGTCTCTCTTGCTCTTGGTTTCACCGTGTGAACTGCCTGCTCTTGCTTCACCTTCTGCCATAGTTAAAGCTTCCTGAGGCCGCCCCAGAAGCAGATGACACAGTGCTTCCTATAAAGCCTGCATAACCATGAGCCAACTCAACCTCTTTTCTTATAAATTACCCAGTCTTAGGTGTTTCTTTATAGCAATGCAAGAATGGCCTAATGCACATTGACTCTTGGTTTATTTCAACCCTTTTATCATGTTCTTGATCATTTTTCTGTGATTTTATTCCATGTAACTTTTGGACAAATATTCATGTTCTAATATAGAGACTTTTATTAGCTGAGCTACTTAAATGATTCTTAGCTTTTTTTTTCCCCTTACTTCTATCAAGCATGCCAAGTGATATTCAAATTTGAGACATTCTCATGGGAATATCTACGGTTATATACAACCCACAAAGTACACCTTATGATGTCATTCTTTTCTTCTCTTTCAGAAAAGCATGTATTAATGGAATTTGGTGAGAATAACATTGTAGGAATAAACTTGAATAAGCTCTAATTATTAAAATGTCATTTAAAATTTTGGTAATTTTTTATTAGTAACAAATTACGACACACTGATATGAGGAAAATGTGGTTGTGAACCTTAAATTACATAAAATTTAAAATACCTGAAAATTTTAAAACTCAAATATGAAAATGGTATCACAATGTTTTCAATGTTATCAGTCTTTTCAAAAATTATTTTTAAGACTTTGTTAACTTGTCCGTTTACTATTTCATTGATTTATACCTTCATCTTTCTTGTTTCTATTTTCTTACTTATTTTGACTTTAATTTGTTCTTGACTTTTTTATGATTCTTAAGATGGAAGCATAGATTACTGATTTTAGAATTTTTTCCCTAATATAAGCATTTAAAGCTATAAATGTCCCCTAACCACTGCTTTAGCTGTATCTCACATGTTTCTGATATGCTTTATTTTCATCATCACTTAGTTCAAAATATTTTCTAACTTTATTGTGATTTCTTGTTAGACCCATAGATTATTTGATTTCCATATATTTGGTATTTTTCAAGTATCTTTTTGTTATTAATTTATAATTTAATTCTGTTATGGTAAAATAATATACTGTGTATAATTTTCATATTTTAATGTTATTGGTATTTGTTTTATGCCTTAATATATTACCTTCTTAGTGATTGTTTCACATGCCCTTGAATAGGATGGGTATTCTGTATTGTTGAGCATATTTTCTACAAATGTTATTGAGTCAAATTGATTGACAGTGTTGCTCAAATCTTTCTTTTTTTTAATTATACTTTAAGTTCTAGGGTACATGTGCACAACTTGCAGGTTTGTTACATATGTATACACGTGCCATGTTGGTGTGCTGCACCCATTAACTCGTCATTTATATTAGGTATGTCTCCTAATGCTTTCCCTTCCCCTGCCCCCCACCCCACAACAGGCCCTGGTGTGTGATGTTCCCCTTCCTGTGTCCATGTGTTCTCATTGTTCAATTCCCACCTATGAGTGAGAACATGTGGTGTTTGGTTTTTTGTCCTCGTGGTAGTTTGCTAAGGATAATGGTTTCCAGCTTCATCCATGTCCCTACAAAGGACATGAACTTATCATTTTTTAAGGCTGCATAGCATTCCATGGTGTATATGTGCCACATTTTCTTAATCCAGTCTATCATTGATGGACATTTGGGTTGGTTCCAAGTCTTTGCTATTGTGAATAGTGACGCAATAAACCTATGTGTGCATGTGTCTTTCTAGCAGCATGATTTATAATCCTTTGGGTATATACCCAGTAATGGGATGGCTGGGTCAAATGGTATTTCTAGTTCTAGATCCTTGAGGAATCGCCAGACTGTCTTCCACAATGGTTGAACTAGTTTACAGTCCCACCAACAGTGTAAAAGTGTTCCTATTTCTCCACATCCTCTCCAGCACCTGTTGTTTCCTGACTTTTTAATGATCCCCATTCTAACTGGTGTGAGATGGTATCTCATTGTGGTTTTGATTTGCATTTCTCTGATGGCCAGTGATGATGAATGTTGCTCAAATCTTTCATACCCTTACCCGTTTTTGGTCACCATTTTCTATTAATTATTGAAAAAGTAAGGTTGAAAAGTAAATTTTTCCACTGTAATTGTGAATTTGTCTATCTCTGTCTTCCATTTTGTAAGCTTTTGCTTCATATATTTTGAAATACTTTTAAGAAAAATCTTCAGTCTGAAAGAAAATGAAACCATTTACACACCCAGATCTATACAACAGAATGAATAATGCAAGAAATGGTAAATATGCAGGCAATATAGATTTTTTCCTATGTCTTAATTAATTTAAAATATAATTGATTATTTATAGTGAAGATAATAACAATGTATTGTGAGATTTATTACAGAATGGAAGCAAATATCACAAAATATGAGAAACGGTAAGTGGAAATATATGGTTGTAAAGTTCTTACATTTAATATTAAATCATATAGTACCAATATATAATAGACCATAATACATAAAGGATACATTTTATAATTCCTAGTGTAAACACATAAAAGAAAAACTGAAAAGCCAATAAATGAACTAAAATAGAAGTGTAAAAAATAATCCCAAAAAGGAAAGAAAAAAAAAATAAATGAAAACAGATGGAACAAATAGAAAACAAATGGCAAGACCATAGCCTTAACCCTAATTGTGCCAATAATACTAAACTCTCTAATCAAAAGGTAGAAATTGTCACACTACATTAAAAACCAAGACCCAATCCCATGCTGTTTACAAAAGATATATATTGACAGCTTAAAAGCAAAATAATAGCAAATGTATATATTATGTAAACACCAATTAAAAGAAGGCTGAGTGGCTGTAATATCTAACAAACTAGACTTCAAGATTAGGAGTATTGCCACAGATGAAAGGAAACATTTACTAACAATAACACAAAAATCTGGCAATGTCCACCCACATCTCGGTAGATTTTTCAACGGCCATTAATACTGATGGCTATTGACATACTGATAGAATGTCTTAATATGGACTACAAGCACTTACATGGTTTTACCTCTACTTCTCTCTTCACCTTTATCTGGCCATCTTTCTATTAACTCCTCCTCCTTCAGCTCCCATTTCATGCTTCCCTTCTTCTGAGGGTCTTCTCTGTCATCCTGTTGAGTTAAATTCCTTCCTTACACAGACCCATTACCACTGTTAATACCTATTTCTCCTTTGTAAAACACTTTTTCAATGATCAAGGCTGTTTGATTTAGGTCTATCGCTACATAAATGAAAGTAGAGACCAGGTTTATTTTCCCCTTCATAATGCCAAGTACAATGAAAGCACACAACATATACTCAATAAATATCCCACTGGATGGACAGATGGATAGATAGATAGATGATACATTGATTGATTGATCCTGGATCTTTAAAAGGACGCAGAGACCTCTTAATCATTTCAGAACAATGCTTATGCTCCAGTCTTAATCCACCTTGGGCACACTTTATAACTAAATGCTCAACCCAGAATACTGAAAGAGTGTCATCAATATCTAAACAACTAGAAAAAGTTATCAACATACAATCAACACACTTTGAACGTTCTTCTCTCCAAACTCAGCCCATAGCATGTATTTATTTGACAACCAGTGTGCAAGACCTATGCTGATGTAAAACTGTCAGAGTGTTAAATGTACTTATCTCAAACTCATCACCACAGGTAAATACAAAAATGTGACAAATAACAGATGGAAGTCTGGACTACCTTATTTTAAAATTTCAGGTGTTCTGAATGAGAACACTTGGACACAGGAAGGGAAACATCACACCCCAGGGCCTGTTGTGGGGTGGGTGGAGTGGGGAGGGATAGCATTAGGAGATATACCTAATGTAAGTGATGATTTAATGGGTGCAGCACACCAACATGGCACATGTATACATATGTAACAAACCTGCATGTTGTGCACATGTACCCTAAAACTTAAAGTATAATAAAAAAAAAAAAAAAAAGAAAGAAAGAAAACAGATATTCGGCTGGGTGTGGTGGCTCACACCTGTAATTCCGCATTTTGAGAGGCTGAAGCAGGCAGATTACTTGAGCCCAGGAGTTCAAGACCACCCTGGGCCACATAGTGAAACATCATCTCTACAAAAAATATAGAAATTAATGGGGCATGGTGGTGCACGCCTGTGGTCTTTGCTACTCAGAAGGCTGAGGTGGGAGGATTGCTTGAGCCCAGGAGACAGAGATTGCAGTGAGCCATTATCACACCACTGCATTCCATCTGGGGCCACAAGTGAGACCCTGCCTCAAAAAAGAAAATGAGTATTGTTTACAGCAAGAACTGAAAATTGTTTTTAATCCTGTTAGTAGCATTAGAGAGATTAAGATACATTAACATATTTTGTCATTGGAATTCAGTGAAATACTGAAATGTTTTAAGAAAAATATATTTTGATTAATTCTTTTTAAAGTAGAAGCATGTTAATTGCTAAATACTTTCATTGTGAAATTGTGGATTATTTACTATAGTTTTATTTTTAAAGCTTTGCAAAAAACTGGGTGGCTCATGTGTTACAGCCCTGGATGGTTATTATGTGGAGTCCATTATCTGTGTTTTCATTGGATTTGGTTGGTGGTTCTTTCTTGGTCCAAAATTTAAAAAGTTACAGGATGAAGGATCATCTTCATGGAAATGCAAAAGGAGCAATTAGTATATACACTACTCGACATTCTAGGAAAGTAATTGTAGTTTAGTTTTAATTTGGAGAGCAATGATAATCTGTGCACAGGAGTATAAAATATTATTTTAAACAGTGAAATTAATAATATAAAATGCCATATGGTTGAAAAACTGGAAACCTTTCTGTATATTTGATCATATTTTTTTTTTTGCCTTGTCGATGTATTTAAAGTTTACTTAAGGTCAAGAAATTCTAAAACAACTTTCCTGGCCTTGTTATTTGATGTATATCTTTTAAATTTACTGACCAAAGCATGTTTTAAACTGCAATGCAGTAGTCATGGGTGGTAACCATGTAGTCAAGTATTGTTATTAGTACCTATCACTGCTAAGCTGTATTTAAAATTTTAGTACAACATATAAAATGGAGAAGAGCTTGGTATTCAGGTACTAACCACAACTAGTCTGACATCCTTGGCAGTTAAAATCTTATTTTGAATAGTAAATTAGTTAAATTTTATGTGGAATTTGCCAAGAATAGAATATAGACTACTGAAATGTCATTTTAGTTATTTTTCTTATGGCCACATTGTACAAATGAATCTGTGTTAAAAAGACTATTTTAAATGTATTTCCTGCTTTTGTAAGCGTTAAAGATTTATAAGAAAATTATTCAAACTATTTTTTATAAAATGAAAGTTATGATTTTTAAACTTATTGATTCCTCTTGCCTCTACCCCCTCTTTTGGGAAGATATTTTGATTCCTTATAAACTTTTACCCTAAGCTTACATATGTTTTCTGTCACAAGTGCTTCATGGCACACAGCCAGCCAATGGAGGGGATAAAATTCAGTGTTGTATGTATGTTTATGGCAATGTTTTGAAAATAAAAATTAAGTGTTAAAAAAAATTTCAGGTGTTCTGATAAAGATGATCATGGAAAGGAAGGGGTAACTGCATAAAATAATGATGAATTCAAAGAAATACATTCAATTACAGTAAAGGGCTATTTTCATTATCCCTCTGGTGTTTGAAGGTACTTACCTCTAAAGTTGAATTAGATTCTTCTGCTAATCTGCTACTGCTTATTTTTCTCTCAGTTGGCTAGTGCAGTTGGGGTTTTTAAATCTTGTTTTGTTTTGTTTTTTTAAATTTTCTCCTAAGGACTATTGTTAATTTAATTCATGAGAATTTTTGGACAGCAGCTGGGGAAAACCATTGTTTACTGAGTAAGTGTCATAAGACATCTTGTGGATTCTATTTGTTCCTAAAATAACTCAATAATAATTGATTAGACCCAACAGCTGTCTGGCCCCTAATTGAGTCAATCCCACATAGTACGTAGATGGAGGAAAAGAGCATCCTGAGGGTTTTATGAGCTAGTTCAATGATTTTTTTTACTCCCTATATTACATATGTTGACTTTGGTTGTTACCATAGTGGAAATTAGCTTCCAAATAGAACCACTGGCTGGGTTTCATTGATAGATTGAAAATGATGTAAACCCTGTACCCAGTTTGTATCTGCTCACACCTCTCATCTCTACCCGTCTTATTATGCCATTGGACACAGTTACTTAAAAAGTGCTTTCTGAATAATTGCCTGAAGTAATTATTCATAGGATCTTTTAAAAATGCAAGATATAACCAGAATAACTTCAATATCTTTGAAACTCTTTTAAGTTTCAAGCAAAGTGGGCTTTGTTACTCATTTCATAAAGGAGACATCTGATTGCATTAATAGATGGTTTAGCATGTCTGGCAAATGTATCCATTATGGAATGAGGACTTAAAAAATAGCTCAATTGTTTTAAAATATTGGGCAAACTTCATATTCAACAGAAATGCTAAACCACTTATTAATGCGATCATTCTCTTTGATTGCACCTACACTCATTTTGAATATCACTATGGAAACCAGAGAAACTGTCCTTAGTGAAACATAATGGGGCTTTAAAAAATACATTTTAAAATCATCTGCAAACAATAGCCTCCAAATCAAAGGCTCTAGACATAGTTTTTAGTTTTCCTCTTTTTTAGAATCCTAAACATAATTCAGTTACCTAACAAAGAAAAGTGAGCTGCTTTTGAATAAAGAAATTTAGCCTTAATATTTCCTTAGAAATATTAAAAATTTGGAACGAATGTGAATAGGCATGATTTTTTGTTTGTCTTTCTGATTATTCTGAACTAGACAGACAAAAAGAGGATATATTGGGATACAAGGGTCATCAGAGTTCAAGTTATTCCAAACTCAGATGACACAGGAAATGCTGGAAATCTCATGACAAATCAGTTGTATTTCTTGAAGAAAAAAGCACTTAGGAATAAACTTTATGTCAATGGATTTTATTTTTTATAGAGCTGATGAGGTCTGAGAGACATGAATGGGCATGCAGTTCCATCTAGCATGGAGGTAGGTGGAAGAAAGCTCCTGGGTTCCTGGAGAGCTACAGACTATATTTTGTTTGTCACTCTATTTGAAGCATCTAGTTAGGAAGTAGGATTAGCATTCATGTTGTTTATAGAATGTTGAACAAAAGAATAAATGAATATAAGCATAACTGAAAGAAGCTAAATTCTTAGTACAAATTCATTGACAAAATCCACATTTTAGCACCTGAGAAGGATTTGAGGCTTGTAGAGAAAGACAAGGAAAGAAAGCATATGATATGGTTTTAATTTGTGATTATTTAACCGAGTTGTTTTTAACCTTGGAAGCATTTTGAAAAGATAATGAGTTTTCATCTATGCCTTTCAAAGACTGGACTTAAGTGGTCTAGAGTATGACTCAGGCATCTCTTTTGAGGAACACATTTCTCTTCCCAAAGTGCTTACTTAGGTCAAAGGACCCAAAAGTTTCAAAGGACAAGAAACAAGGAAATATGATCAGTCCATTAGCCAAGGTCTGCTTCTTATGTTGCAATACTTTTTCAGAGTACACAGAGATCTTCTATCCCCAGTGGAACAATTGAACTGTGATATTCTGTGCCAAAGTGGGTTGATATTCCCAACTGGGATTGCTTTTAGTGCCCAGCTCCTGAATTCCAAACAGGGTCATTTTATTCAAGGCAAGCTGAGTCCAGCACAGCTACACTGCCCTTCCAGTCCTTTTCTCTGACACCCAGGGCCTTGGCATTGGAGCCAGGTTATCAGCCCAGACAAGACTCTTTCTTGTGGTGAGTTTCTTCTTTTGGTAATTATAAAATCCATTGTCAATATTCTGTTCTGCTTAAACCAGCTAGTGTGAATTCAGTTCTCTGCAACTGAACACTGATAGACACATTCATTCAATATTTATATCTGGCTGATACAGAGCTTATTACTAATATTCCAGACTATTGGCTCTTTGATTGCACAGACTAGATTCATTTTTTTACAACTCTATTTCCATAGAATAGATGTAGCACAATATTTAACACCTAATAGGTGCTCAATAAACAAAGCTTTCTCCATACAGCAGAAAAGATTGCTGCCAGCAGCCCCAGATGCATTTCTTACAGCTTAAAGTTCTGGAAAGACAATGAATGTCTTTTCTTATTGTTTTGGCAGAAAAGTGGCTAGGAGGGGTCAACTTAGCATAGTTTTGGTTAAATCCAATCTCTGAATGTCTCTGGATTATGGAACACTTTAAGTGGCTAGGTCAAGTCACATACTCATTTCTGAGGCTGGGAAACTGTGGGCCATCTCCACCTGAAACATCTGAAATAGGTACCTGTAAAGGATGTGTAATTGTTCAGGTGTTAGTTTCAAACAGAAGATCTGCTTCATAAATTGTTAATATAAGTCATTTACTAATCTACAGAGGTATAGTAAAATCAGAATACCTGAAGAAGACTCAGAAACTCCTGCCACATCACAGCTTATGCCTTTTCCAGTTGTGTCAGAAATAGTTCATATTTACCACTTAAATTTATTTATCTGTAGTGTTAAACAAGTGTTTTTATAGAGGTCATGATCTAGACAAATATTCTGTGGTAAAAGCCCACTAATTCTATTACAGTTCCTCAAGGAAGAGATTATATTATCAACAGAAATGAGAATGGGTATTGGGCAGGTAGAAATAACAGATGTCGACTACATTCTAACTCTTAGCTGTATGGCGTTTATATATATATATATATCTTTTTCTCAATGCATGCAATTTCAGAAATTCCTGCATTTGACCAGTATGAAATTGAAAGGGCATTCATCCATTCTGCAAGTTGAAGCAACCCGAAGTCCATCTAGTTATTGCACCCAATTCCAAGATATCTGAATGATATACATTTTATTTTGGTTAGTCCAAATGAATATTTAACAACTTTAGCTTACTGATAAGCCCATCCAGCAAAACTCTAACAAAAGTTCCCATTTAGAAAAGAGGAGAAGGCTAAACAACATGTAGAGGTCTCCGTCTGTGGCATGTACCGTATCCCATTGGATGGGGAAAGCAGAGACTCCCTGCCCTGGCAAAGGAATGAGTTTCTTGGCCAGCTAATCTGGTTGCTTCCAGTTTCACTCCCTGAGAGGATTTCCTTTTCCTATTACCTGTCACAGCTTCTTATGTGAGGTGCATTTGAGAGCTTCCTCTTCTGGGGAACATTCTGTTTTAACAATTCCTATCATTGTAGGTTCAGGAACTTGGAGATGGCCTCAGGTTTGAACAGCCTGGTTACCAGCCTTGGGTTTCCTTGGAGCTCCCAACTTCCTTAATGTCTCATCTTACTGATGACTAAATTGAATTCTTGAGACTGTGTGGGTTAGAAACCAAGGCCAGGATGTGACACTTGAATCTGGACTCTACCTTGTATCTGTCAATTCTCAACTGGCCGCTATACTTACCTTTAGCCTAACACTCACCTTGGCCTGCTAATACAAACCCATGGGTTACACTAATGAGGCTGGGCTCTGCTACATCCTGTACCCAGGCTTCATTCCATGGGATAGTGCCTTATATTGGAGATAATTATTCTTTTGTGGGAGCCAAGAATATTCAGCAAAGTGTTTGGTGGCCCTCAGTAAACAGAATTCAGCTAGTTCTTTGGTCCTTCCTGTGTCCAAAACTTATTTTCCTCTGTGCTTCCTGCTTCCCTGTCTTTGCTAATACTAACTTTAAACAACGTGGGCCAGAAAATTCAGCTTCTTAAATCTCCCAGGGTCCATGATTATCTGGCTCTCCGAGATTTTGAAGTCTGGCCTGTAAGCAACAAGGACTTCCTTAGCATGGCTGCATGCTGGTTCTATTTCCAGATGTGTCTGTTTTTAGATACTTACCTTTTTTAGAACTTTACTAATAGCTGTAAAAAATGATTAACACACTCCAACATCCTGATATTGTTCCTGTCTCCTAATGCTCTAACCTCAGTGATAATATGACCTATGTTACAAGATACAAGTAACTGTTAAATTAGTTTGTTGACTAAATTAAAAAAAAAAAATCGAGCTCTCAAAAAATTAGTTTCATGCAGAAGTCTTGCTGAGGACTGTTGACTGAAGACTAGAGCCCAGGAGGAATTCTTCAGAGAGGTTTTGTCAGACTCCTCCAAAATGGTGCTTTAGCTCACAGCTTATACACAGGTAGTAGGGGTTCAGTATGTTCAAAATCATAGCAAAGTTTGGGTGTAAGAGTACATCTGGTTACGGAGGCATAGTCACTATGCCTGACAGATACTATCTTATGTATAGGAAAAGGCAAGAACTAGGGTCATTTATCTTTTAAAGAGTATAGTGACTCAGGCAAGAGACGTGGGGGCCATATGCTCTATCCTGTTTTGTCTTCAAAGCATCCCTCTGAAGAGCTGCAGGTTGTCAGAGTCAGGGGCTTTATGAAACTACGTTGGAAAGCAGAAACAAGCAAACATGATTTACTACATTTGCTACTTTGGCTCACAGTCAGCTGACATAAACACACCCTAATAAGACTTGCCATCTTCCAAAATGATGGTAAAAGATCTTCTTTGTGCTTCATTGCAATTGCAACTCAGTTGAGTTTATTTCATGTTTTGGTGTTTTTCACCTATGACATTCCACTCTGAATATCAATTTTGTGTCAACCAAGACTCTTTTGGGATAAAGTAACAGAATCCACTTCATACCTATTTAAAAAGAAAAGAGAACATGGACATATGTAATAGGGCATATGTGGTTTTGGGCACAGTTAAATCCACGGAATCAAATGATATTTTCAGGTTGCTAACTCTGTATTTCCAGATAAGCCCTCTTCCTGTGGTGGGAAAGATAGCCACCAGCATCCCTAGACGCATATCCTATGCACAGAAAGAAATGGTCTTTCCCAGTAGTTTTTATAAAACATCCTAGGAAGGATCTAATTGGCTCAGCTTGTTTCAGATGTCATTGCAGAACCAATTACTGTGACCAGAAATAAGAGATAATTTGACTGGTCATGTCTGGCTAAATCCAGACCCTGTAACTTGGGATTGGATGCAGGATTGGCCCTAATTAAATAGCCTGGAATGGATTTTCTCAGGAAAGAGTCTATGTATTATCTTAAAAGATAAAAAGATTTATTGTGATGTTGTTATGTACTCAATTTATATTCTATAATTTTCAACTGAAAGCGTCTTCATTGATAGAAATATGTGTTGATTACAGACAATCTGGACTTACAATGGTTCCACATGATTTTTTCAACTTTATGGTGGTACAAAAGCAACATGCATTTAGTAGAAATCATACTTCAGGTATCCATATAACCATTCTGTTTTTCACTTTCAGTATAGTATTCAATAAATTCCATAAGATATTGAATACTGTTTTTTTTTTTTAATTTTTTTGAGACAGGGTCTCACTCTGTCACCCAGGCTAGAATGTAGTGGTGCCATCATAGCTCTCTGTAGCCTGGAATGCTTGGGATTAAGAAATTATCCTCAGATTCCGGTATAGGTGTACAGCAGCACACTTGGCTAATTTTTTACTTTTTGTAGAGATGGGATCTCACTATGTTGCCTAGGCTGGCCTCGAACTCCTGGTTTCAAGTGATCCTCCTCCCGCAGTCTCTTAAAGTGCTGAGATTACAGGTGTGAGCCACAGTGCCTGGCCAGCACTTTATTATTAAATAGGTTTGGTGTTAGATGATTTTGCCCATCTGCAGGCTAATGTAAATGTTCTGAGCATAATTAAGGTAGGTTGGGCTAAGCTATGGTGTTCAGTAGGTTAGGTGTATTAAATGCATTTTTGACTTAAAATATTTTCAATTTATGATGGTTTTTTTGGGATATAATCCCATCTTAAGTCTAGGGGCATCTGTATATTCTAATCTAGAAATCAGAGAAGCTAAATTAGACTGAATATATTTTGCTTCTCCTTTCTTTTCCCTTTTTAAAATGTTACTCTGATAAGATTGTTTCCCTAAGTGGTTGGGACTAAGGGGGAAGGCAGGGAGATTTTGAATGAGTTTAGCCAGATACCTGTGTCTCTTCAGAGTGTAGATAATGACACCCTCAGAAGTCAAGGGGCATAGAGAGAGTGTTGGAGATAAGCAGGAGGGCGGTATCAATAAACATTTTTCTGGAATAAAAACAATTTTGGTGAATCTGGGATTTAATGACAATAATTTGCAATGTCTCTTTGGCATTGAAAAGGAGATGGGATAGTGTTTTGCTTTGAGCCTTCAGCTCCCGTCCTACTCAACCCATCTGTACCAACTGATTTTAAAAGGCAATAAAATGCTCATTAACTATCTCCCAATACATTTGACAACTGTGGAAATAATATAAAACAGAAAGCGAGAATTGGCCCTTGTTTGAAAGCACTTAAATTCTATTCAGGCAGCAATGAAATTCTGTAGAAGCCAAAAGCCTTTCAAGCACTCAGCAAGTTACAAATCCTCTGATCCGAGTCTTCAGGGAGAAAGACATTGCTAGTGAATCCAGTAAAAGTTTTCTGCAGCTAGGTAATGACCACACATGTAGCTTTACAGTCTTTAAGAAAAAAAATGAGACCGGGCACATTGATTCACGCCTGTAATCCCAGCACTTTGGAAGGCTGAGGCAGGCAGATCACTTGAGGCCAGGAGTTCCAGACCAGCCTGGCCAAAAAGGCAAATCCCCGTCTCTACTAAAAATACAAAAATTAGCTGAGTCTGGTGGTGTGTCCTGTAGTCCTAGCTACTTGGGAGGCTGAGTTAGGAGAATCACTTGAACCCAGGAAGTGGAGGTTACAGTGAGCTGAGATCACACCTGTACTCCAGCCTGGGTGACAGAGCAAAAGTCTGTCTTAAAAAAGAAAAAAAGAGTAAAAGCAAAATAAATAAAAGGTAACATGAGATATACTGAGTAAGAAATTTACACCATTTTCCAAAGCTGTGCTGCCCGGTAGAAATACAACGTAACCCACAAATGTGAGACACATAGGTAATTTCAAATTTTCCAGTAGCCACATTTTAAAAAGGGAAAAAGAAATAAGGAAAATTCATTTAATAACATACTTAATCCAATATATTCAAAATATTATTTCAAATATTTATTCAAGGTATTTTCAACTATTTCAACATATGGTCAACATAAAAATAATTTATGTGATATTTTACATTCCTTTTTTTGGTATTAAGTCTTCCAAATCCAGCGTGTGTTTTAGTCTCAATTTGACCTGGCCACACTTCTAGTCAATAGGCATGTGTGGCTAGTCACTGCCCCGCTGGACACTGCAGTGCTATCACTTCATGGTGAAAGTACAGGGCCTGCAACAATGGACAGGGCATTGGGTTTGTGTTAAGCAGATGTGAGAATGGATAACTGGCTTGACTGCGTTGCTTCACCTTGTCAAATTACTTATCCTCCGAGTCTCAGTTTTCATATCCATAAAATAATAATAATATTTCCTTTGTAGAATTTCATGCAGGTTAAAAATAACATTCACAAAGCATTAGCTATATAGTTGGCTCTCAATAACTGTAGCTATATTTAATCATATTCTGATATATGAAGCACAGGTGATTTTTTTCTTTCTTTCTTTCTTTTTTTTTTTTTTTGAGACAGAGTCTCACTCTGTCGCCCAGGCTGGAGGGCAGTGGCGCAATCTTGGCTTACTGCAACCTCCGCCTCCTGAGTTCAAGCAATTATCTTGCCTCAATCTTCCAAGTAGCTGGGACTACAGGCAAGTGCCACCATGGCCAGCTAATTATTTGTATTTTTAGTAGAGACGGGGTTTCACCGTGTTAGCCAGGATGGTGTCGATCTCCTGACCTCGTGATCCTCCTGCCTCAGCCTGTGAAAGTGGTAGGATTACAGGCATGAGCCATTGTGCCCAGCCAGGTGATTTCCTTTGAAGGCAAAAATTTTATGATTTTCATTCAAATGTAGAAGGGGGTCTTTAAAATCGACCAAACTTCTGAAATATGATTTTAAAGATAAACAACCAGGGCTTTGTTTCACATTTGCTTTTCTAGTAGATTCTGCTTATGTGTTCTTTCTTTGTATTTCAAGATAATATGAGGCTTTCTCCACTACTACATTGTCTTACTTACTAATGATGAATGTATCTATTAGACAATATTTGCAAGAGAGGTTCACACAAATCTAGAAGTGTTAGGCAATATGTAAGTTTTGTGAAAATTAATGTGAGAGCAGGGAGCATGGCTTTGTAATCCTGGTTTCTCATCACAGAGACTATGGAAGGATTTTTGTATAAAGAAAATAATCAAGAATTCTCATGGAATTGAGCAGAATTTGAAAATATCTTTTAAACAAAGGAGTGAAATTTAATACAAAGTCAATGGACTTTGTAGTCCCAGCTACGCGGGAGGCTGAAGTGAGACAATCACTTGAACCCAGGAGGTGGAGGTAGCAGTGAGCTGAGATCCCATCTGTACTCCAGCCTGGATGAAAGAGCAGGAGTCTGTCTCAAAAAAAAAAAAAAAAAAAAAAAAAAAGAAAGAAAGGAAGAAAAGAAAAGAAAAAGAAATATGAGTAAGGGCAAAATAAATAAAAGGTAACATGAGACATATTGAGTAAGAAATTTACACCACTTTCCAAAGCTGTGCTGTCTAGTAGAAATGCAATGCAAGACACAAATGTGAGACACATAGGTAATTTCAAATTACAAATTGAACAGAGTCAATGTCCAATTTTTTGTACAATATATAGATTTGGTCTTGTTTTTTATTGCAAGGTACAATTTTAGCAATAAAAACCAATAAAATTACACGAATGCCTTTTCTTTTTTTCTTTTCTTTTTTTGACACAGAATCTCGCTGTGTCACCCAGGCCTGAATGCAATGGCACGATTTTGGCTCACTGCAACCTCCGCCTCCCAGGTTCAAGCAATTCTCCTGCCTCAGCCTCCGAGTAGCTGGGATTACAGGTATGTGCCACCATGCATGGCTAATTTTTGTATTTTTAGTAGAGATGAGGTTTTACCATGTTGGCTAGGGGACATACATTTTCTATGACAACTTAAAACCAAGTGCTATATAAATTAAGAGTACGGATGCATATTTAACAAATGCGTTTAAGACCTAAGATGATTTCCTGCTTTTCAGATCCTAAATTTAGTGTGGTTTATCAGCCCCACTTTAGACAGGCACTGTTGAAGGAGACTGAGAAATAGAACCCAGTAGGAATAAGTCATGATAAAAGTATCTACTGGGATAAGTGACGGGAGGAAATCTAGAATTATTATGCAACATATAAATTCTGTGAAAATAAATGCAGAAAACTAAGCTTGCTTGTTTAAAACATAATGTTCTTTTTTTTTTCTTTTTTTTTTGAGACAGAGTCTCGCTCTGTCGCCCAGGCTGGAGTGCAGTGGCGCGATCTCGGCTCACTGCAACCTCCGCTTCCCGGGTTCAAGCAATTCTCCTGCCTCAGCCTCCTGAGTAGCTGGGATTACAGGCGCCCACCACCATGCCCAGCTAATTTTTGTATTTTTAGTAGAGCCGGGGTTTCACCATGTTGGTCAGGCTGGTCTCGAACCCCTGACCTCGTGATCCACTGGCCTCAGCCTCCCAAAGTGCTGGGATTACAGGCATGAGCCACTGTGCCCGGCCAAAACATATCTGTTCTTTACTCCAGAAAGAAAAAGAAGACCCACTAAAAAATCTTGCTTTTGTAAAGATAAAATATTTTCAGTATTTTGTATCAAATTTGAGAAAAGAAAGTCTTAATGTAGAAGGCCAAATATGAGAGAATGTTGAGTTATTCTTGGTAATGAGGGGAGGCAGGCAAGAATCATGCCAGCACTGAATACCAAATTACACAAGAAAATTTGACTATAAAAACATGAACAGAGCAACCACCTGAATTATAATTTTTGCAGCATTTGGCATTTTTGGGACATTCATGGTGGCTTACATGGAAACACATCATGAAATACTTCTAATAAGATTTTAAGCCTACTTTACCTGAAGTTAGGATTAAACATTACCTTGTCAGTTTAATATTAACCAAATTTGCCTGGTGTGGTGGCTCACACCTGTAATCCCAGCACTTTGGGAGGCTGAGACAGGTGGATCACTGAAGGTCAGGAGTTCGAGACCAACCTGGGAAACATGGTGAAACTTTGTCTCTACTAATAATACAAAAAATTAGCTAGGCATAGTGGTGGGCACCTGTAATCTCAGTTACTCAGGAGGCTGAGGCAGAAGAATCACTTGAACCTGGGAGGCAGAGGTTGCAGTGAGCTGAGATCATGCCACTGCACTCCAGCTTGGACAACAGAACAAGAATCTGTCTAAAAATATATATACGTATTGAAGTTATCTATTTTTCCCTGGTTCATTAAATAAACAACTAATTTTACTCTTAAAAATCAAGTCTTCTTATGACTGTGACATGTTTTCAGAAAAAAAAATTAAGTCTTAAGTCTTCACTCGTGAAAGACTATTTTGGGGGAATCTTTATTTAGAAATTATTGTCTTCCTATTGTTAAAATATTTACAGAATGTCTAATCGAGACTTTCACATAGTGGGTGCCTCCTAAATTTTGATGACTGAATGAATCAGGGATAATTTGAATATTAAAATCAATTAAATTACAATAATAACAGAAAAAGATTAGTATGTAAAGGTTGAAGTTCAGTTTCATTCTAGAGAAAAGAAAACATTTTGTGAGAAATTCTTCAAATGCACTCTAAATTTCAGTGGCCATTTATTTATTTATTTATTTATTTATTTATTTTTGAGATAAGAGTTTTGCTCTTGTCACCTGGGCTAGAGTGCAGTGGTGCAATCTAGGCTCACTGCAACCTCCACCTCCCGGGTTCAAGTGATTCTCCTGTCTCAGCCTCCCAAGTAGCTGGGATTATAGGCACCCACCACCACCGCCAGCTAATTTTTTTTTTTTTTTTTTTTTTTTGTATTTTTAGTAGAGATGAGGTTTCACCATGTTTGCCAGTCTGGTCTCGAACTCCTGACCTCAGGTGATCTGCCTGCCTCAGTCTCCCAAAGTGCAAGGATTACAGGTGTGAGCTACTGTGCCTGGCCATTTATTAATACACTCCCACACTTTAGATATTCTGTACTCTTCACTCCAAGTAGAATCTGAAAATAACAGAAATATGAGATTTTTGAAATATTATACATAAAAAACTCCCTCTCCAATTATTGTTTTACTGTATGTTTTTATTTTTGGCTGGGTCAACCTACGTAAGACAAATTATCTGGAGAAACAGCTTCTTATCTATTTGATCCTAGTTGCTTCTAACAACTGATAACACAAAACTGAAAGTGGGTGAGCCACATCTGTTGTTATTTTTTGAACCAATGTCATCTATATTTTGGCTTCATTGTAAACTTTGTGCTCAAAATTCATAGGATCTCTCTAAACTCCATGTTCAGTATACATATTTGTGATGGTTAATACTGAGTGTCAACTTGATTGGATTGAAGGATGCAAAGTATTGACCCTGGGTGTGTCTATGAAGAGATTAACATTCCAGTCAGTGGGCTGGGAAAGGCAGACCCACCCTTAATCTGGGTGGGCGCCATCTAATCAGCTGCCAGTGCAGCCAGAATAAAAAGCAGGCAGAAGAACGTGAAAAGACTAGACTGGCTTAGCCTCCCAGGCTACATCTTTCCCCCATGCTGGCTGCTTCCTGCCCTTGAACATCAAACTCCAAGTTCTTCAGCTTTGGGACTCTGACTGGCTTCCTTGCTCCTCTGCTTGCAGACAGCCTATTGTGGGACCTTATGATCACATGAGTTAATACTTCATAATAAACTCCCCTTTATATATATATTTATCCTATTAGTTCTGTCCTTCTAGAGAACCCTGACTGATATAGCATGTATGTAATTTCTTAAATTGCGATTGCCAGTAGAAAAAAAATAAAAATAAAATCAATGAATTAAAATACTGGTTGATCACAACAACAAACTGAAGTTTCAAGTAAACACTGAGGACTGTTTTATGGATACTATTATCTTCAGTTCTAATTCTAATTGTTCACCAACTGTGGTCCATTAAATTCAGGTTCTGGATGTGCATAGTGAACTAAGGGTCTTGCTGTATATTGTATACTCTGCTTCTGTAATATAATTGCAATTGCAACAGAAACATCTCTCCCTAGGTTTATTATGTAGTAAATGTACCCATGCAAAAGCATGATGGAAAAAGAGTGGGTTAAATGTAAAATCGAGGTCTTAATGGTGCAATTGAAGACAAGATCCTGCCATTGTTTTCCTGAAATATTTTGTGCACTTCTTTTGTTTTCTTTATTTCAATTTTTCTGTTTGTTAAGGGGCAGTTATATTCAAACACTTTCTAGTTAATACATTAGTTGTAAGGATTAATGGACCCTCATAAGTTGCAAAGAGAAAGACATATCTATTGGCAAAAAGAATTGATGGAATCAAATAGATAAGAAGCCAAGTATGTTTCTGAGTGAGTGATTATATTGATAAAACCCAGCAGGGACTAAAAGAGACTGTGGCTTCTTGAGGCTTGGGCCCCTAAACTTTCCTGAGGGAAAAGCAGCCTGGGACTGCACCTTGGCTCCCAATGAGACCATGATCTCCAACATTCTTTTCAGATGTAGCCAAAGAGGATAATGGAAAAGGAAGGCTTCTCAGAGGGCAAAGCTAAGCCCTATGGAGAAGAACGAACTGTAGAGGCATTCCTGGGGGTGAGTTCAGAGAATTATCAAGGAACATCCCCCAGCCTCAGGGAAACAGTGGCCTCTTACAACTTCCCAGTGGGATTTCAAACTTTTGCAGGCCATGACTATTGTATGTCCTGGTCTTCCCTCTTCCAAATGCGAATACTTACTGCATTTATCCTGAGCCTGCTCAGTCACTGTATATTGGATGTGCATGGAGTTAATAACGGATATAGTTTGGATATGTGTCCCCACCGAAATCTCATGTTGAATTGTAATCCTCAGTGTTAGACGTGGGGCCTGGTTGGAGGTGATTGGATCATGGGGGTGGATTTATCACGAATGGCTTAATGCCATCTCCTTGGTGCTGTTCTCATGACAGGGAGTGAGATCTTGTGAGATCTGGCTGTTTAAAAGTGTGTGGCACCTTCCCTGTCTTTCTTGCTCCCGCTTTTGCCAGGTGATGTGACTGCTCCCCCTTTGCCTTCCGCCATGACTGGAAGATTCCTGAGGCCTCCCTGAAGCAGATGCCACTATGCTTCCTGTACAGCCTGCAGAACGGGGAACAAACTAAACATCTTTTCTTACAAATTACCCAGTCTCAGGTATTTTTTAATAGCAATGCAAGAACAGTCTAACACTAAAATTTATTCACAGGTCTCTAGACCAATGTAAAGACCATCACAAAACCCCACTCTTCATTGAGCTTGGTGCCATGAATAATAGGGTTATCTCCTAACGGGGGTAGGTAAGTGTGTTCTGTATGTGGGCACTGAAGAGAAGTATTTGTAATATGTGCTATCCTTCCCTGGAAGCAGATTATACTTTCCCAACCTATTGATGTCAAGCTTATACATGTGACTTGCTCTGGCCAATGAAAGAAGTGACATGAAGAGAACCACAGCTGAAGCTGACCCTGAAGGGCATAAAGCACAAGCAAGAAATAAACACTGGAGTCACTTGCTATAGCAGTATAGTTGGCTATCCTGAAAATATATACTAATTATGGTATTTAGTAAACATGTATTGAATTATTGCCATACGCCAGACACTTGAGGTGCAAAGTGGTCCAAGGAAAGAACAATTGCAGCAGAGCAAAAGGGCAACCAGTTATTCCCTGCCTAAGTGCAAAATATGTGCTGAGAATTCAGGATATGGAACTAGAAAAATAAATGCATTTATATTGTTAAGTATCAATCATATATACAATTGTGTGTGCGTGTATTTCATATATAGAATATCTGCTTAGCTGTATCAGAAGTTCACTCTTTAGACTTGTAATAAAGCTTCATTGCACCATTAAAAAAACAAGAAAAAGACATGCAAAAGCATCCCTAGAGCAGCAGGCAAGCCTGGCTGCTTTTGTTGCTGTTATTTTCAGCTTGCCCTGCTTCTGTCAGACTGGGTCAGCGCTGAATGCCAGGGGCAAGATGGCGTCCTTGGCAGGAGCAAGGCCATGTGGTAGAGAGGTTTAAAAAAGAATCCATGCCTAAAGGACTAAGAGGATGTGTAATGAAGTAATTCTTACTTCGGAAGCAATTGTGTTGTGAATTTTAAAATGTCAAAAGTCTTTGAATTGAGGAGATACCACAAATGCCCTTGATCAACTGAAATAAGAACAATCGGCCGCCTCGGCCCTTCTTTCAAAGCATTTTAGCCTGGGCACCGTAGTGCTGATGGTGCATACTCCATAAAGTTCAGTGCTCACTAGATCTTTATTTGGAAAGATTATCTAAGCATCAAAATGTCTTACATTTCAATTTAAGTGACAAGGTCAGAAGGAAATCCTGAACTACAGATTAAAGGAATGCCTCAGAAGGATAAAAGATAATAATTTTGATTCTTGGGTTAGCAGAATCATTTCCAGAATTCATTAATTCACATTTCCAGAATTGTGAATTAATGGTGATACATTCTTCTAAAAAAGCATTGCTTTTTGTTTGTTTGTTTGTTCCTTAAGGTTTTGCTAAGGAATTGGGAGGATTATTATATAGTTTCTTGAATCTAGGTGAAGGGTGAAAGATGTAATCTGGCATCCTCAAACAGAGTCTTCCTAGATTTAGTACTGGCCAGGGTCTGCTGATAAAGTTCCAAGGGCAATTCCAGATGGTGGAAGTTAGACTCAATTATTGCCCATACTCCTAGTTTGTACACAGACTTCTCCAGAATTGGTCATCACCATATCATATATATGCCTAATCAGCTTTTTTTTTAATTATTATTTTCAATGCTCTTTTACAGTATTGTCCTGGAACAGGTTATATTTCATGTACCTCCAAAGATAGGCCTCAGATCACCTGGCAGATCTTAACACGTAAGTCTGAAGTCTGAATTTTGCATGTCCAAATTGCATAAACACCAGGCAATTGTTTATTTCTTGCCTCTGGTTCTGGAAAAGCCAAGTCTTTTTTAATAGGCCTCCATTTGAGAGCCCAAGCTGCAGACTCCAATTGTGATCTCTCTGTGTACTGGAACATTGAAGTGTTTCTCCCACAAAAAGGTCATAACCAGCCCCTCTTCAAATTGTCCCCTTCTTTTGATCAGTTTTCGCAGAAGGTCCCTCCCCTTGTAATTATAATCCCATTCATTCATGTGTTTGTTTGTTAATTCACTGGGAACAAATCAGTTTATACCAAACTGGTTTCCTTCAAGCAAGTTTTCTTTCCATGCTGCTTTTGCTCTGCTTTCTGTCTCTGTCTCTTGAGGTTTGTCCCAGCCCACCAATGCTGTTTATCATGCTACTGAAACTTGCTAGGACTCTGGGGCTTTTCCTAGCTTGATCCATACTTTTTAGTCTCAGGTAACTATTCATTTTTTTCATTCATCTTTCTTAATAATTTGGCTGGGACATCCTAAGAAGACAGGAATCTTTCATTTGTTCTTCATTTTAAATCAAGGCTCTTTTCCTTTTTAATGGATTTTAAAAGGAATCTTCCCTTGATTCATCCTGGGTTTCTTCTAGCTTTGGCTTCTGCTTCCAGTGTTTATCTGGCTAATTGTCCTAGCCTTTCAATTCATTTTGATTTCGTTCTGTCTGAAACTATAAACATTGGTTGAAGGAGTCATGTAATTTTACTTTAATTTCCTTGTGGACAGGGTGAGGTGGCTCGCACCACCTATAATCCCAGTACTTTGGGAAGCCAAGGCAGGGGCATCCTTTGAGTCTAGGAGATCAAAGATACAATGAGCCATGATTGCACCACTACACTCCAGCCAGGGCAACAGAGTGAGAACCCATGTAAAAAAAATAAAAAATAAAAAATGTCTTTGTGCATGAATTGACTATCTGCTTGTGCATGAAGCTTTTATTTTCTCCAGTGGACTACACACCATACCTTGGTTACATACAAGTCATATTTTATCATATTTTTAGTAATTATATTACTGTTGTTCCCCTTTCTTGAGCACATAATCACATGCCAGACCTATGCCGAGTACTTTGTAAATATTTATCCGTGTTTTCCTTGGAATACAATAAATAAGCCATGAAGATACCTGTTACAAATTGAGATCAATGTACAAATACATTTCAAGGGTTTTCCTTATTATATTCATTTCTTAGCTACTTAAGTATGCTAAAAAATTCCAATTTTCTAACCTACTTAACCAGAATTCCCCCCAAATTAATACGTATTGACATGTCACAAAACCAGTTTTTTTGTGGTATACACTTTGTCAATGGCAACCTTGTGTCCATTTTTTATTATAGGAAACCAGGAAGGTAGATGTCAGCATCCTCATTTATAGATATATGGATAATTTCAAAATGATTAAGATCCTTGTTCAGTTGTGCAAGTAGTGAAATAACACAGTTAGGAATCGAATGTTGAGCTGTCTGACCCCAAGGCCCATGTTCTTAATTCCTCTGTTATTTTTACTTCAACATTTCTAATGTTACAGAAAACTTATTTTCAGCCAGTGATATTTTTCTGCCATTTAGCTTTCTGAATTCCCACAAACTGATCAATTTGGCATGTACTATTTGGATTTGAAGGAAGATAAGATTTGCAATGCTTTGTGATCTCCTTAGCCAGATTTTCCTTTCACCAGCACACTTTTGTGACATTTATCCATTTTGATAACTCAATTCAGTGGTGTTCTGGAGCAATCTCATCCTGGCTCCTGAGAACCAGTTGTAAAATTTCCAGGAATTTTCTGAGCCAGTTGATAAACACAGCCTTAACTCAAAATCAAGCTATATAAACCTACAATTAAATGTTATATTAAAAACAAACAATAAATGCTTCAAACTCATCAATTCCTAATTATTTTACTTGTTCCTATGTGCTTGAGTGTTTTTTACGTCCATTGTGGCTGTTTGGTAGAAATGCTATGTAATTGGTAGAAATGCTATATAAAAATGTGCTCAGCACATCTCTTTCCATAATACTGACAACTTGAAATTGACCATGGTGGGAATATTTATACCACAAAACAAAAAAATGCAAACTTCACAGATCACAGCTTGATTTATTGTTTTGTTGATTGTCTAAACCTGTACCTTCCTAGATGGTAGCACCTAGGCACATGTGGCTATCAAGCACTTGAAATATGACTAATACAAATTAAGATGTGTTAGAAGTATAAAATACGCATCAGATTTTGAAGACACTATGGAGAAAGACAGTAAAATATCTCTAATAATTTGTATATCTACTACAGCTTGAAATTATACTATTTTGAATATATTTGTTCAAATAAGATATATCAAGATTAATTTTAATCTGTTTATTTTTTAAGTGGTTACCAGAAATTTACACATATATGGCTCACATTATATTTCTATTGGACAGTGGCCTAGACTTTAAAAAGTGATGATGGAGAAAAATGTTAGCAATACAGATTAAACTTAAAAGTATGTTTTCCTTTACTCATTACATTGTGAATACTGCTCGCGCACGCACGCGCACGCACACACACACACACACACACACACACACACACAGACACACACACACAGAGAAATAATCTTCCAGTATTTAAAGACTGTTATCTGGTTTAGCAAAGAAGTAGCAAAAACTACACTTATTTATAAATTGCAAATGTAGATTTACTATGTATGGATGTATTTTGGCAAATATCAGTGAAAGCATCTGGTGAGGGTCAATTGGCTACATGTAATTTATAGTAAAAAGAACTTTGTAGTTTATTATTGTTTGCAAATTTTGTTTGATACATCCTTTATATCAGTAACATTTATAATGTACATATATATAGACATGTACTTTTTTTCTGAAAGCAAGTTATTAAACATTTACCAGCACACCACTGGCTCAACTCCAGCCCTTTTATCAGCTGCGTTTGTCCATCAACTCTTCATTCCTGTAAAATTAGCATCTTACAACACATCTTTGCATATCACATTGGCAAAATAACTATGGTCAGAAATTGAAGAACATACAATTAAAACATATAAAAATAAGAAAATAAAGTTGATCCATATCGAAATGCAGGAAAAAGACTGATTAGAGCTTTAAAATCTCAAGTTAATTTTTAAGGTAAGTCAACTGTGTTCAATATAGAAAAGTAAGAAATCAAAGTTAATAAAATCTCTTCTCTGACTATTTAAATTCAACAAATGTCTTTCCAAAAATAGAATTTAAACAACTTAAATTTACTTAGGTGATATTTGACACTTGCTGTTTTTTGACAAGGGCTGTGGTTGTTGTTTAGTTTTAGCTCAGAATCAGGTCTTTCTCTATGTTTACCTAAGCCCGCTTCATTAAGTTTGAGACAGCCCATCTGTGAGAGATTGTAGTCACCCTCAGAGTGCTTCATTAATTAAATTATTGCACAAAAAGTGTAGAACCACCACTCTTACAAGTGCTGTGATGAGTGGCCTACCCTCCAAAGTAAAAGAAGCCTGCTCTGAGGCTGTGGAAGTGTGAGGTGTGAAGCCCTAGGGAGAAGGAGGAAAGGATGTTAAGATGCCTTCTGGGTGCGGAAAGCAGCAGGGGAACATGCCCTGTCGGGGGAGGGAGCGCTGCAAATAAAAGGGACTGAAAGAGGCTTTTGAGCATAGAACAAAGAAAATGAGAAGGAAGTTGCTTCAAGATAAGGCCAGAGAGGTAAGACGGCTCAGATCTACAGGTAAACATGCTAACAGTATTCTATTTTACCTTGGGAGGTGTTAAAAGCGAACTAAATATGACCTGAGAAGGACTCTGTACTTCTATATTGGAGTCCTTGTGGACAAACTGCAACCTAGCTTAATAGGTAGACAAGATTGAAAACCTAACTTAGGAGTATGCGCCTGTGACAATAGCTGGGTCTTGGCAAATCCCAGCGCTGTACTTCAACCAGTCATACACTGCTGAGTGTTCAAACCGTGTTCAAATAAGGCAAACGCCAGCCTGTAACCAATCCAGCTGCTCTGTACCTCACTTCCCAATTTCTGTACGTTATTTACCTTTTTTGTCTATAAATATTCTTCCACCATGTGGCTGCACTGGAGTCTCTGAATCTGCTGTTTCTGGGGGCTGCCCAATTTGTGAACTGTTCGTTGCTCAGTTAAGCTCCTTTAAGTTTAATTCGGCTGAAGTTTTTCTTTCATCAGAGAGATGGGAAGCCATTGAGGTGGTAGTGGTAGACGGGAGGGCAGCAGCGTTGATGGACATGGATGAGAGCAGGTGTGCATTCTACAAGGTCAATGCTAGCTACGGAAAAAACAATTGGGCGGGAGGAATACAGTATGGAGAAAGGAGGATCCATTCTAGGAAGCTATTCTCAGGTAGGTGAGAGAATACAGTACTTTGGAATGGAGAAATAGTAATGGAGAAGGAAAAAATGGGTAAGTGTGAGAAACTTACAGAATGCAAAATCGCCAGGATTTTATGTAATCTCTACTGAAGACAAACTCCGTGCTTCTCACAGAATAAAAAAAAAGCCATTGGCCCGGCCTTGCTAGGGCATGTGCAGTCAGCTATTTTTTCTCGCAGTCGGAGGGAATTTGTGCTGATCAAAAAAATATTTGTTGTGTTTCCATCTAGATCTAGAAGAAAGGATCTGAGTGACAGGCTTAGGTGCGTTGTCTGCGTCCCAGGAACAGAGCAAAGCACACTGGCTCAGGCACGAGGAAGCCACACCCCAATCCTGCCTTTCAGGTGCCAATGGAGAACAACCCCTTCAGCGGAACCATGGTGCTTTACATCTCTCTCTGAACTCTCAGATCTCCTAAGTGGAGATGGCTGATTAAGGCTCTTATCTTTCACGTTCTAAAATCAATTTAGTGTTGTTCGGAGCCAGCAATGTTAAAATATATTTGTATTTTGAAACAAAGTTAACATACAGAAATGAAAAATTAAATGTTGAGAATTTTACATTTAATTGCAGATATAATTCTGTGTTCTGTATGTTACTTAGTTTTCTATCTTAAATAGTTTGAAGGTAAACACTTCTTTTACTTTTTTTTTTTTTTTTTTTTTGAGACGGAGTTTTGCTCTGTTGCCAGGCTGGAGTGCAGTGGCGCGATCTCAGCTCACTGCAACCTCGGCCTCCCGGGTCAAGTGATTCTCCTGCCTCAGTCTCCCGAGTAGCTGGGACTGCAGGCGCGCGCCAGCACGCCTCGCAATTTTTTTTGTATTTTAGTAGAGACAGGGTTTCACCATGTTGACCAGGATGGTCTCCATCTCCTGACCTCATGATCCGCCAGTCTCGACCTCCCAAAGTGCTGGGATTACAGGCCTGAACCACCGTGCCCGGCGTACTTTTTTTTTTTTAATTGGGAATATTCTCAACTAAAAAAAATTAACAGCATTCACCATTTTCCTCATTCTTGGATGTCTGTTAAATCTCTCTCTCTCTCTCCTGGTGAAATAGATTTTCCGATATTTCTATCTGCTGTAAAAATTCAAAAAAACCAGATTGGGCAACATAGTGAGACCTTGACGCTTAACACAAAAATGTTAAAAATTGGCCAGGCGTGGTGGTGCATGCCTATAGTCCCAGCTACTCAGGAGGCTGAGGAGAGAGGATTGCTTGAGCCCAGGAGTTCGAGGCTGCAGTGAGCTATGATTGCACCACTATACCCTAGCCTGGGCAGCAGAACAAGCACCTATCTCAAAAAAAAATTCTTCAGAAAAAATATGTAAGGCCGGGCACGGTGGCTCACGCCTGTAATCCCAGCACTTTGGGAGGCTGAGGCTGGCGGATCACGAGGTCAGGAGATCAAGACCATCCTGGCTAACACGGTGAAACCCCGTCTCTACTAAAAAAATACAAAAAATTAGCCGGACGTGGTGGCGGGCGCCTGTAGTCCCAGCTACTCAGGAGGCTGAGGCAGGAGAATGGCATGAACCCGGGAGGCGCAGCTTGCAGTGAGCCGAGATCCTGCCACTGTACTACAGCCTGGGTGACAGAGCAAGACTCTGTCTCACATAAAAAAAAAAAAAAAAAAAAAAAAAAAAGTATACATGTGTTTGCATAGAGACGACCAAGATATGACAAGTTACTCAATTTTAAAGCCTTCAAAAATCAATCGTGCAACAGAACTCTATAGGTTTCCATTAAAGTGATATCTAATACTGTCAAACAAAGAGAAATATTGATGGCATTTTTTTAGTTTACTTAAATCTGATTTTTCCCCACATTGAAAGTCATCCATTTTGTTCTATTTAATTAGAACGTGATGGGCAAAAGTGTTAACCTTTCCTCAGGTAATTGTTCATCAAAATCATCATGTCATTGTGCCATGTGACAAGAGTTTCATATTTGATTAGAAAAATCCTTGGGCTAAAATTAATTTTTTGAGATAAAAGTTACTGTGACTGTCATGATTGTACACCAGATTTATTTGTTCTTCAAATTCAATATACACCATGCATCCTCTACACATACTGACCTGTTTAATGTTATCCTATATGTTGTAGGAAGGCAAGGCCCAGCTGTGCTGTTGTATGTCAGGGAGCTTATAGAGCAGCTCTAAAGGGGGCAGTCATTTGGGCACTAATGGAACAGGAAACAGGAAATAGAGCCTTCGCTATCTCAGTGGACATAGATAATGATACCTGTATTTTATCTTTTTACAACAAGGCAAGAAACAAGATGGTCAATAATCACTGCAACAGAATATAATTATAGAATAGTTTTACTTGTAATGCATATTGTCAAAAATCTCATTCTAGAGGCCTTCTACAGATAATTAAGGTCATAGCAGCTATTGACAAAGAGGAAAGGAAAAGGAATGTTAGCTATTTTACTATGATGTAATGGATGTCTTAGAAACCTGGAGGAAATAAGGGTCTCTGGAACCAAGAAGGTACATTTCCACACTCATTATTAAAGGTGATGTGATTACTTTGGCAAGTTTCCAGACTTTTTCTAAGGTAATAATGATACTGAGAGAGGTGACATTTTTGATTAGTTGCTAAATGCCATGTCTTCTTCTTAAGACTTTGCACGCTTTATCTTATTCAGTCTTCACAACAAGTTTGTGAGATGAGTCACATTACTAACCTCCTTTTAGGTAAGAAAATGGGGTACAGAAACAGTAAGTTGCAGAGTTGGCGTCAGATCCCAAAGATAAGGGAAGTAAATGGCATGTTTTCTATTAGTTGAACCAATTGCTTATAAATATGTTGTGAAGTTGCGAAATACGCACAAGTTGTGAAAAAGACATCATGCAAATTTCAGCATTTTGTAAAAAGATGTCCTTTTGTTGGCAATTATATAAATCTATTCACGCATGTTTCATCATTGTTGTGCATCTTGTGTGTGTGTGGCTCTTGCTGAATTGCTGGACTCTGAGGAACTGCTGACTCTTATATAACTTCACTATATGGGATTACACTTCAGACTACAGGCTTTGCAGTTTATATCATCCCAGTATTCAGTGAGGAAAATATTCAAAAGAAACACATAGAAATGCATCCTTTAATTTGCCCCTGTTCATTCACAAAGGAAAGTAAATTATCTTCCAAAATCTGGATGACAGACAACAGTTAAGAGGCAATAACACAGATCCAGGAAGGCTAGAGAGCACTGAGTCACAAGTTTAAACAACTCAGCATCATTCTTAGAAAGCGTGATTGTGACCAACCTAGAAACCTGCATGAATAATCCTTTGCTCACTTTACTAAGAGGTGTAACTGAAGTCAGAAGCTCTGTAAATAAGAGCGCTTTTTTGTTCTGTGCCATGCACTGCCTATTGTGGATAGAGTTGTATAAAACCTCATGTGTTGTTTCCCACTTATCCTGTTAACAGATAGTTCCATTTATTCTCATTAAGAAACAAAAAAAATCTATAGCTAAATTCAGATGAACAAGTTGAACAAGTTAAAACTAAATTTTAACCATTGATATATCCTAACTGAATCCTAACCATTGATATATCTCCTAAAGAAGATGGATTGCCCTCTTATGTAAAGGGACTGGTTATATAATCTGTCTTAACCTCTTGAGCGAAGTGAAGGCCCTGCTCTCTTAATCTCACACTCTGCCTGTAGCGTATTTCTTCCGCTTCTTTTGTGCTCCTTTGCTAAGCAATGCCAATTTAATAAAACCCATCTTAGCCAATACACTAACACGTGATAGCATTTCAAGAGATTTTTAAAAGCTTTCATTGTATGATCACTTATCTACCAATAAGGTGCACACACATGCACACTCACGTGCTCTGTGAACATACAAGTTCCATAACATCCCCATGAGAAACAGTATGGTGGAGTGATTAAGAAAAGGGCTCTGGAGGAAAACTTTCTGGGTGTGAATACTGCGACTCACTTTGTAACCTTGGTCAAGTCTTTTAAACCCTCTGAGTCTCAGTTTTCTTACATTTAAAGTTTTGCAAAACCAGTAAAGACAATACTAGATGATTTTAACCAGCATGTTTCAAGCATTTAAAATATGCCAGGCATTGTTCTAATCACATACATTAAATCATTAAACCCTCACTACAACCCTAAGGAGCAGGTATTATTATTATTATTATCCCGTTTTAAATAAAGCAGAGGCACAAAGAAGTTATTTACTCAAGGTTACCCAAGATAACTGCCCTGCTTTTAATTAAAATGTAGATATTTTGTTTATTGTAGATTTATTTGGATTCCTTTTGATTTTTAAATACAATTCTAAAATGTTATTTATTTAATAACTGAGTTTTTGGTGCCCTGTTAAATTTTGTACCTGAAACAAATGCCTCCTTTGCCTCACCCTAGTCCCAGCTTTGAGTTGCTTATCAATAACAGTTATTGAGGGAATTAAATGAGGTAATGCATGTGGAATACTTTGTACTGCCAGGGCTCTATTAAATGGTAGCTGTCATTATTATTTTTTCACGTAAAGAAAAACAAAGTAATTTTTCTAAATAAACACATAATGAAAGTTTGAAGAACAATTTACAACTCTTGCCTCTCTCTTCATATAATAGTATAAACTTTAAAAGTCTGCTTTTGTATCTAAAATTAACAAAACTTTTATAATACTTCCTCCTTTTCCAAAACACATTTATATATAATATATTATATATGTGCTATATTATATTTATGTGTGCTATATTATACACACACAAAGTTTCAACTTTACAACAAGATTAGGAAGATAGGGAAATTATTTATTATCTTCTTCTTAAACGATGGAAAACAACAAACTCAGTGGGATTAAGTTGTTTGCTCACCCAGATAACAAGTCATAAAAAAGCTTTACATTGTCTTTTCTACACGTTTAAGGGGAATTCTTAGTAATTGCATGAGGCAGACACTTTCCTGCCTCAAAATCTACATAATGTCACGTCAGGACTCTGATGTGCACAATTTCTGCCATTTCGATCTTCTGTTCTTCTGCAGACAATGTGATGAAATGGATAGGAAAGCCAGGGAGAACGCTACTCATTTCTGAATCTCTCCAACCCTTTGTTTTCTCCCTGAATGAGCCATAAACACTTGCTGCTTCTCTTGGGAGCCAGGGTGGGGGAGGGGCGGGGGAGGGGCAGGGAGTTGTGGTTAGCAAGGAAATGAAGAATTTAAAATTCTTCTTTCTTCTTTGTTGCTTTTATGTTTTCAAAGTTGTCTAAAAGAAACATGTATTTTCAGACAGTAGTGAAGCCTGAGTTAATCAAAAAATTAAAAGAAACATGCAAGTGTTTTATAACTCATGAAATGACATTTTAAAAAAAACCCTCTGAGTCTTTAGTTTGTGAGTATTCAAACTGCATTATCCTTTATGACTGTACCTAGAATACTTAGAAAAATTATGATGATGACTTCATTTCCTAAAATAATTTAATTTTAAGGATTTTTGTTTTCAGTCTGTGCTTTATGGTTAATATTATCTTGTCCTTTCTCATTTCAAATTTTGATTATAGTTTCCTCATTACAGAATGACACTTAAGCACAGTGTGAATGGTAATGTCCCTCATTTTCCAGAAATAATACATAAGCTTATGACTTCTGAAATTATCTGCTCACACTTGTGCTCCTGCAGGGGAAGGACAGCTTTGGTACAAATATCTTTTGCAAGGAAAATGGAAACAGCAAAGATACAATGTACAGCATCAATAAATGAGTCATGGTAAAAATATTTTTCTCTTAATCTTTCATCTGAAAAATAATTTTAATTCTAAACATACTCACCTTTTTTATTGTTCTAATGCTACAGAATAAACCCAGCCACTTCAGTATTTTAAATTGTGTTTTTTAATCTCATTTTTTATTAGTGTTTCACATGTTAAAGTCAAATCAGAACATCATGCTCATGAAATACAGAATTACAATCAACAACTATGTAAAAATCAATGAATTTTTTTATGTTGATATAGCAAAAATTCATTAAATTGGTTAGCTTTCATAGTTTAACACTATCTAGTATTTGTTGAACATCTCTTTGGTTAGAAGTATCAACCAAAGGCTAACAAGGTTAACACTGGAAACAGACTGCCTGGATTTGGGTCTGGCAAGCTCTGTGACATTGGGTGAGCTATTTAACCTCTAAGCCTCAGTTTCAGCCTTTATAAAATGGGATTAGTAATAATACATATCTCATAGGATCTCTGAGTATCACAGAAGTTCATGAGTTAAAAAGCAAACAAAACAATGCCTGGCACATAGTAAGTATTTGGTAAATGTTAGCTATTATTATGGAGTGGTCCTGTTACCAGCAGCGAATCCATACAGGTCTGCAGCAACCTCAACTCTTGCCACCTCAGAAGAAAGAATAAGACCGAGGGGCATATGGCAGAAGGAGAGACTGAGGCAAGTTTTAGAGCAGGAGTGAAAGTTTATTAAAAAGTTTCAGAGTAGGAACAAAAGGAAGGAAAGTACACTTGGAAGAGGGCCAAGTGGGTATTTGAAAGACAAGAGCACGGTTTGACCTTTTGAATTGGGGTTTTATATGTTGGCATGCTTCTGGGGTCTTGTGTTCCCTCTCTCCAGAATCTTCCCTTGGGGTGGGCTGTCTGCATGCAGAGTGGCCTGCTAGCACTTGGGAGGGCAGCATGTGCAGTGTGTTTACTGGAGTTGTATGCATGCTCACTTGAGGCTTTCTTTCCCTTACCAGTCAAATGTCCCTAGGAGGTCACATACCAGCTAAACTCTGCCATTTTGCCTTTTAATGCACATACTTGAGCCTACTTGCCCAACTCCTGAGATCTTATCAGGAAGCTGCTCATTACCAGTTTTATGTGTTTCTGTTTATTGGAGACTACCTTTCCCTTGTACTGGCTGTGACTAATTATATTTTAGAGAAACAGTTAACAACTGCCTGACCATCACCTGATGGTGGCCTGACATTCCTGGTGTGTGTGTGTGGTGGGTGGGGAGGAGAGGGCTCCTCATGCCTGACTAGCTACCTGCTATAACAGTCAGAACTAGATAAAATGCTTTGTGGTTACCACTATGAAGCCATAAGATAAACAGTGGTGCCCAATTTTGCCCACAAGGAGAACTCACACTCTCTGAAGTTTGTCTGTAATAGGGAATAATAAACAAAGGCATGACTTAGCTTGTGATATGACCATCTGTCATATCCTATAGACAAAGGCAATCAATATATGCTCATTTGCTCATTCATTTACATGTGCTTAATTCTGTATACTCTTATCTCTATGAAAAATAAAAGAAATAGCACGTACATGCATGCACACACAGGAAAATATTGAAGGTAATTCTTATGTACTTTGGAAATATTAGCTTGGACAAGACAGATAAAGCTTGAGGTAGGCCTCATGTGAAGGGTAGGTCTTGCATTGCAGAAGAAATAAAAAGTCCTATAAGTAGGAAAATAGCATTCATAAAGCAAGGTGAGAGGATCATCTTACTACATTTGTAGTTTAATATGGGTCTTCATCAAACTTTATGAGGATAAGGACCAGCCCATTCTTTTTAAACAAGATATCTTCTGCATTTAATATGGCGATTAGCATGGCAGGTATTCAACAAATATTTATTAAATGAATAAGGGAGAATGAGAAGTGTGTACAAACCGGTGGCAGTACAGACAGAAAAGTCACCTTTGTAAGTCAAACCCTGGGCAGGATGGAATAGAGCTAGGGAAGGGGGGTGTATAGTTGGGGCTCTCCAGAGAAACAGAATCAATAGCATACATGCATATATGAAAAGATAAAATGAGAATATTGCAACAAATTTGATTAAAAAATATTTAGATGAAATGAACAATTTCCTAGCAAGGACTTATCAAAACCAACATGAAGCATTGTATAATTATAAATTAGTTCATCATTTTTAAAATTCCCACAAATCAGGGACAAAACTAGCTTTGTGGGCTCTTGTACACACCTTTGAAGATACTGTGTAAGAAAAAATATATATATATAAGTACAAATACAATATTACACATGAAAATGAGTATTTCTTTGAATGAGAAAATAAGTCATAGTAGAATATTGAATGAATATGTTAGTAGTGGCAAACATCCAAGTATCACGACATGAAATATATTACTGGTGGAAGGTATCTGAATTACCGGCAGTGAATTCATATGGGTCTGCAGCAACCTCAATCCTTGCCTCTTCAGAAGAAAGAATTTGACTGAGGGGCATAAGACAGAAAAGGAGATGAAGGCAAGTTTCAGATCAGGAGTGGAAGTTTACTTAAAAGGCTTTAGAGCAGGAAAGAAAGGAAAGGAAAGTATGGTTGGAAGAGATCCAAGCGGGCACTGAGGTCAAGTGCAGTGTTTAACCACGATCCTAGGAATTTATAGGTTGGCCCTTTCCACATGATTCCTCCCTTAGCACGAGCTGCCCATATGTGCAGTGCCCTCCTTATCCTTGGGAGGTAAGTAGGTGCAGTGTCTTTAATAAATCCCATTTATGCCTAGTGTTCCACTACTGGAACGCTAAGCATGTGGGAATTATTTATATCCTACTGCTCAAGGTCACTGCCAAGGTCTGATTGCAAAAATGCAAAAAATTGCAACCTCAGGCATAAAAGGGTTAGGAAGTTGTATGCATGCCCATCTGAGGCTATTCCCCTTTTCCGGTGGGTGCCTTTGGAATATCATACTCCGCCATTTTGTCTCTTAAGGTGCATGCCCAGGAAGTTTCTTCTCCCTGGTGCCTACATTCAATTAACACTTTTGCAACAGGTGTGGAGCATCAGGAAACGGCCTCTCCCTGGCACCAGCTGCCAATTTATCACTTTTAGAGAGGCAATGTGGCAATTGCCAAAACAGCACCTGATACTCCTGGTGGATGGGAAAAAGCCCTCTCCTACCTCGTTCATGCCTAAATACTTGTAACAAATATATGTATTTGTTATGTGTGTGTGTGTATATATATATATTTGTTATGTGTATATATATATTTATGTGTATATATATATATTTTTGTTACAGGTAGTTAGACAGGGATGAGCAGGACAGGATATAGGTAATGAGTGATACAGGTAATAAGTCTTTGGGGGAGTCATTTCTGGTTTGGCACAAATTCAAGTGTGGCTTTGAAAAGATATCAGCACACATGTGAAATGAAAACATTAAAAGAAGTTTCCCAGGATGATGGGGATGGCTCTAGAGTGTTTGGGAAGAATAATGCTTTCATTTCTTGAGTGTTGCCTTGTGTTAGGTACTGACATGTATATAATCACTGATTTTCCCAGTGGCCCCCGAACAGGCTTTATCCTTGTGAATTCTCCATTTCACAGCTGATGAAACTGGCAATGACAGTGGGTATACAATTTGCCCATAAGCATGAAGCTAGCAAGTCGAAAGTTATTGATTAAAGCTGGGTTGCATCTGCCTTCAGAATTCATGTTTTCTCTTTCTGGCCCATCACTTCTGGCCGTGTGAGTTTTGGCAAGCCACTTACCACCATTGTTGGTTTGTTCTGCAGTTAAAAAACAAAACAAAACAAAAAACGTGTAGATATATTTTCAGGCCGGGCGCTGTGGCCCATGCCTGTAATCCCAGCACTTTGGGAGGCCGAGGTGGGTGGATCACCTGAGGTCAGGAATTCAAGACCAGCCTGGCCAACATAGTGAAACCCCTTCTCTACTAAAAATACAAAAATTAGCCAGGCGTGGTGGTGCACACACTTGTAATCCCAGCTACTCCGGAAGCTGAGACAGGAGAATCGCTTGAACCCAGGAAGTGGAGGTTACAGTGAGTTGAGATTCATAAGTCATTATTGAAATGTTACATAAATTAAGATTTTCAAATTTGAGAGATACCTCTATCAAGTTTCTTTCATATGTAAACTATACAATGTCAGGGTATTATCAAGTGTATTCCTGACAGGAGAGGAGACTTATTTTGACTACTCACTGAGAAGAACCAAATCCTCTGCTTACAGTCTACTCATCCATATAATGGAAGAATTTTCCACATACTAATTTTGAACTCTGTATTTTGTCACCATTTGATGCTGGGTGCAATAGGATAAGACGGCAATGCAAGACAACCTCTGGTCCTATACCTTTGTGTGAGGACACTAGGTAAAACAGCATGATATCAGCTTTATAATAAATTTACTTCTGTCAAAAAGAATATTCTAGGTCATGAACGCTTCATCAGTAAATTTTTGCAAACAAGGAAGAAGTAGTGTCAATCTCTCACAAATTTTAATACTGAAACCTAACAAGGACATTACAAGAAAGAAAAATTACAAGAAATCACTCATAATCATAAATGTAACAATATTAAACCAAGTATTAGCAAACCAAATCTAGTTATATATAAAAGGAATAACACTTCATAACCAAGTTGGGTTTATTCCAGGATTTCTAGGTCTCAAACTTACCTTTGAACTCAATCAATGTCACTTAATATATTAACAGAATAGAGGGAAATAATCACATGATTATCTCGATAGATGTATAACTGCTTTTGTTAAAATGTAACACTTATTCATAATAAAGAATGATTAGCTGAGAAACCTAAGAAATCAGAAGACTTCCTTAACTTGGTAAAGATATCTATAAAAGGCCGGGCGCGGTGGCTCAAGTCTGTAATCCCAGCACTTGGGAGGCCAAGACGGGAGGATCACGAGGTCAGGAGATCATCCTGGCTAACACGGTGAAACCCCATCTCTACTAAAAATAAAAAGAAAATTAAAAACATTAAAAATTAGCCGGGCGTAGTGGCCAGCGCCTGTAGTCCCAGCTACTCGGGAGGCTGAGGCAGGAGAATGGCGTGAACCCGGGAGGCGGAGCTTGTGGTGAGCCGAGATTGCGCCACAGCGCTCCAGCCTGGGCGACTGAGCGAGACTCCGTCTCAAAAAAAAAAAAAAAAAAAAAAAAAAGATATCTAGATATCTATAAAAATCTTTCAGTAAACTAAATGGTGAGAAGAGGAATGAGATGAGAATGCCCAGTAGTAGTCAGCATTGCAAGGTCCTAGCCCGTGTAATAAGGCAAGACGAAGAAATAAAGGATATGAAATTAAAAGAGAATAAAATTTTTTTATCAAAATGACACATTTGTGTACAGAGAAAACACAAGCACATCTACCTACAGATCATAGAATTAATAAAGGAATACAGCAAGTTTGCTGGATATAAGCTCTTTCTATAAAAGCAACTGTATTTTTACATAACAGCAATTAGACATTAAACATTTAAAAATTACGAATGCAAAAATAAAATCCCATAAATACCTATGCATTAAAGATCTGTGAAGGTTCTACAGAGAAAAATATAAAACATGATTAAGAAGTTAAAGAAGTCAGAATAAATAAAGAAACGTACCACATTCATGGATTAGAAGACTCAATATTATGAAGGTTTGATTTCTCTCAAATTAATCTGTAAACTCAATGCAATCTCATTAACAAATCTCAGCATGTCCTTTTTAGTAGTAATTGACATGTGGACTCTAAAATGTATAGAAATACACTTGGTCTCAAAAAAGAAAAATAAAAGTAAAAGGCAAGACATAAAAGCTTCTGGGAAATAATATAAGAGAATATCTCAATGACCTTGCAGTAGCCAAAAACTCTCTAAATGAGGCCTCAAAAAACGCTACACACAAAGTGGAATCAGGGCCAGTTTCATTGCCATGTGACTCATATGGCTGCACAGGGCCCTGAGAGTAAAAGGGCTTCATGCTTGGTTTAATATTCTATGTCCTCATCTTGAAATTTTTACTAATTTTTGAATATAGGATCCTTCATTTTGATTTTGTTCTAAGCCCGGTAAATTATGTAGCTGGTCCTGTAAAGAATAGATAATTGTCCTACATTAAAATTAGGAACTTACATTCATCAAACAACCTTATTAAAAGAGTAAAAAGACACAGAAAGTGGGAGAATAAATTTATAATACATCTAACCTCAAGACTAGTATCCAGAATAAAGAATTTTTACAAATCATTAAGAAAAAGTACAATCCAATTAAAAATGGGGAAAAGGATGAAACAATTCTATTATAAAAGAAGATAGCTACATGTCTAATAAAGAAATAGAAAAGTGCACAATTTCATTAGCCACCAAAAAATGCAGATTAAAACAACTGTAGGATATATCCATAGAAATGCCTTCCAGAATGATTAAAAATTTTAAATGACGACATCAAGTGTTGACAATAATGTAGAACAGTACGAACTGTCATGCTTCTGATACTATAACAGACACTTCTCATCATTTTGAGAGGTGATTTAGACCCTGGCAGAGTTGTGGTTAAATTTGTGATAGTTATACAAAATGACAAGCAAATGAATAAACTACACAATTCCAGTGGAAATTAAAAGTTGTGGAGGAAAGAAAAATTATTCTAGATGGTAGATGGCTCAGTTGTGAGTAGCATTTGCATGTTTGTAACAAAATACTTTTAATAATTTAAATACTAATATTGACCTAATTAAATTAAGATAAACGTTTTATCACAAAAGAGGTAGAACAGGGTGAAGGCATAAAAGAAAAGTATATCCTTATCTTCCTAGTGGGAGGCGAATAGAAAATCCCAAAACTGAAAAAATAGTAAGTAGCAATATAAGCAAATTATTTAGTCATATGGAGATAAAGAACAAAATAACTAAAAAATGGAGTTGAAAGTTATTTCCTCAAGTAGAAGAATGGGGACTGCCTATTTTGGTAAACACATTATAAAATCAACCTTTTAAATTAAATGCCAGAAGATCTTAGGTATAAAGGAAGGAAAATAAAAAAAGAACTAAATAAATTTTTTTTTTTATACTTAGTTTCACTTTTGTTGCCCAGCCTGGAGTGCAATGACGTGATCTTGGCTCACTGCAGCCTCCACCTCCTGGGTTCAAGTGATTCTCCTGCCTCAGCCTCCAGTGTAGCTGGGATTACAGGCATGTGCCACCACGCCAGGCTAATTTTGTATTTTTAATAGGAAGGTGTTTCTCCATGTTGGTCAGGCTGGTCAATAAATGAAGTTTTAAAAGAAAGAAAATAGTTAAGAAAAATGAGAGAGAAAATGAAAGAAGGAAGCTGAGAACTAATTTTCAAGCCTCCAGTAAAGGGATTTCTAATATTAATGGATATCTGGACCATTCCAGTAAAGTCAGAGTCTCACCGTGACCCTCCTCCTGCTCTTGTAACCATTGCCTGACTAGCTGGGTAAAGATGGGTAAGTTAACCCCTGTGTCTCAGTTTTCTCATTAGTTAAATGGGCCAATAGTAGAATCTATCTCATCGACTGAAAAGAAGTTATCACAAAGCTGACACGGTGGCTTTCAAGTTTTGTAAATTTGCAAAGGTAAGATTTTTAAAGCACCATTGACAAAAAAAGTCACAACAAAGCATAAACCTTACAATGCTTGGCTGGGCCCAGTGGCTCATACCTGTAATACCAGCATTTTGGGAGGCTGAGGCAGGAAGATAGTTTGAGCCCAGGAGTTTGAGACTAGCCTGGGCAACAAGTAAGACATCACCTCTATTAAAAAATATTAAAAATTAGCTGAGCATGGTGGCGCTTGCCTGTAGTCTCGGCTACTTGAAGGCTGAGATGGGAGGATCCCTTGAGCCCAGGAGTTTGAGGTTGCAGTGAGCTGAGCTTGTTCCACTGCACTCCAGCCTGGGTGACAGAGTGAGACTGTCTCTCAAAAACAAAAACAGGCCTGGCACGGTGGCTCACGCCTGTAATCCCAGCACTTTTGGAGGCCAAGCCGGGTGGATCACAAGGTCAGGAGTTCGAGACCACCCTGGCTAACACGATGAAACCCCATCTCTACTAAAAATGCAAAAAATTAGCCGGGCGTGGTGGCAGGCGCCTGTAGTCCCAGCTACTCAGGAGGCTGAGGTGGGAGAATGGCGTGAACACAGGAGGCGGAGCTTTCAGTGAGCTGAGATGACGCCACTGCACTCCAGCCTGGGTGACAGAGCGAGATTCTGTCCCAGAAAGAAAAAAAAGAACCCATATACAATGCATGTATACTTATCTGATTCTAGCTTGTTGTCACCAAGATTGGATTCTACGTTTGCAATTTGATTTTTTTCTCCAATAACACGTCATGCTCATCCTTCCATATGTAGACAGCTTATTATTTATGTGCAGAGAACTCCATGGTAGGTGAGTCATAAGTTATTTTCAGCGTTTGTCTATTGATAGTTTGGTTGCCACTGATTTTTGGCTAGTACAAAAATATGTCAGTGTACATCTTTCCTGTATGTCCTTTATCAAGTGTGTTAACATTTCTATAGCAGAGGTTCCTAAGTGTGGAATGTCTAGGCCAAAGTGTTTTTGCCTATGTAAATTTTGGTTGTAAAATTTGGTATGTTCTACCAAATTGCCATAAAAAAATCAAAGAAAAGAATGTGTCAGTCTACAGCCCAGCAACAGTGAATGCAAGAGCTCTCTAAAACTGAGTGCCATCGAGGATGGCATTTGTACTACTCCTTTGTATTTACAGGAAGCAAGTTCCCTGATCTTAACAGGAACTAAAATAAACAGAAAGGGGAAATTGATTGAGCCAGTTTGAGAGGGAAAGGTAGAGCAGTGGCCTTAGAGAACTCTATCACCAGGAACTTCAAGGTCACCAGAGTGCAGTCATGCTCCTTTCCACACGTTTCTGCATGTCAGCTGCATTAGCTCAGTGGGCTTCTCCATGAGCCCCTCTTCCCAGTTTCTAAGAAGTGAGACACACCACTGAGTTCATATGCTAATAAGTTCCATTAGCAAATAGTAAGAGGCTTCTTCGTCCCATCATCAGTTTGAAAAGCCCTAGGGAAAATTCTGACTGACCAGCTTGCATCACAGACTCACCACTTAGAACAATTATGGTGTGTGTGTGTGTGTGTATGTGTGTGCTCACACACACGAGTGTGAAATACTGTGCTTGAATCAGTTGAAAGTGTGTGCCCTGCCAACTCCTGTGCTTGATACCTATAAAAGGCAGAAAATAAATGTTGGATTGTCTGATATTGTTGGATATTTTATATCTATGTTGGATATTATATATATATAAGCGTCTGTGTGTGCATAACTGAAATAAACTGGTCATTTGAATGATTAAATTACCATCAAGCTGGAAATTTGCATGATTAATTTACCTTTCAACTGGTCATTTAGATGATTGAATTATTAATTTATCCTTTGGAATCGTAGTTCAGCTTTTTACATGTAAAATAATTTTTGTTTGTTTGTTTTTGTTTTTTTGAGATGAAGTTTCACACTGTCACTCAGGCTGGAGTGCAGTGGTGTGATCTTGGATGATCCGCTCGCCTCTGTCACCCAAAGTGCTGGGATTACACTCCTCAGCCACTGCGCCCAGCTGTAAAATAATTTTAAAGTTATTCAGATGTTTAAACAACTACTGTGGACAGCATCTCTTAGCCTAAAATGTGTTCTCTAAAGGTTTGTTACAAGTTTAGATTGAAGAAATCACTGCAGACTCATAGTAGAAGGACTTTTATGACTGATCTTCTGAAGCCTACATCTGTCAGCTCATCATTCTCCATCCAGCTTTGTTCCCTTGCTGGTGAGGAGCTGGGATCCTCTGGAAGAGAAGAGGCACTCTGGTTTTTAGAATTTTCAGCTTTTCTGCTCTGGTTTCTCCCCATCTTTGTGGTTTTATCTACCTTTGGTCTTTGATGTTGGTGACCTACAGATGGGGTTTTGGAGTATATGTGCTTTTTATTGATGTTGATGCTATTCCTTTCTGTTTGTTAGTTTTCCTTAAAACAGTCAGGTCCCTCAGCTGCAGATCTGTTGGAGTTTGCTGGAGGTCCACTCCAGACCATGTTTGCCTAGGTTGGCGGGAGTGTGAACAAGTTCAACCATTGTGGAAGACAGTGTGGTGATTCTTCAAGGATCTAGAGCTAGAAACACCATTTTACCCAGTGATCCCATTACTGGGTATATACCAAAAGGATTATAAATCATGCTACTATAAAGACACATGCACACATATGTTTATTGCCGCACAATTCACAAAGCAAAGACTTGGAACCAACGCAAATGTCCATCAATGATAGACTGGATTAAGAAAATGTGGCAAATATAAAAAGGTAACTTCATGTCCTTTGCAGGGACATGGATGAAGCTGGAAACCATCATTCTGAGCAAACTATCACAAGAACAGAAAACCAAACACCTCATGTTCTCACTCATAGGTGGAAATTGAACAATGAGAACATTTGGACACAGAGTGGGGAACATCACACACTGGGGCCTGTCATGGGGTGGAGGGTGGGGGAAAGGATAGCATTGGGAGAAATACCTAATGTAAATGATGAGATGATGGGTGCAACGGGCCAGCATGGCACAGGTATACCTATGGAACAAGCCTGCACATTGTGCACACGTACCCTACAACTTAAAAATATAATAAAAAATAAAAAATAATAATGGAGCAATAATTTTTTTGTATATTTGATTCAGGTTCTTTTGGACAGTTTCCTGAGACAAATTATACAACCTCCAGATGCCTCAATCAAAGGATATGAAGGTTTCAATGATAATTGATGTATGTCAATACCTATTTCAAATACATATTTTATCAATTTAATGCTGCCTCAAAATACCACACTTTTGTCTGAATTAGGTATAGTGTTTTTTTAAAAAACTAGTGATTAAAAATAGTGCCTCATTTACATTTTAATTACATTTCTATGATTACTACAGACGTTTGACTTCTCTTGGTTGCTGTAAAAGTTTTCTCTTCTGAGTATACTGTTGTTTTCATGATGTTTACCTAATTCTCTATTAAGGCCTTCAATCCAACTAGTTTGTAAAGTCTCTTATTAAAGTGCAGTGTTGCAAATTAAAACCACAATGAGGCCCAGCGTGGTGGCTCACACCTGTAATCCCAGTACTTTGGGAGGCCAAGCCTGGTGGATCACTTGAAGTCAGGAGTTCAAGACCAGCCTGGCCAACATGGTGAAACCCCATCTCTACCAGAAACACAAAATTAGCCGGGCATGGTGTGACATGCCTCTAATCTCAGCTGAGGCAGGAGAATCACTTGAACTTGAGAGGCGGAGATTGTAATGAGCCGAAATCACGCCACTGCACTCCAGCCTGGGTGACATGAGCAAAACGCTGTCTCAAAAAAAAAAAGTGGTATATATACCCAATAGAATACTATTCAGCCTTAAAAAAGAAAGAAATCATGTCATTTGCAACATGAATGAGCCTAAAGTGTGTTACAGTGAGTGAAATAAAGCAAACGCCAGGCACGGTGGCTCATGCCTGTAATCCTAGTACTTTGGGAGGCCAAGGCAGGTGGAAGAGTTGAGCCCAGGAGTTGGAGATCAACCTGGGCAACATGATGAAACCCCATCTCTACAAAAAATACAAAAATTAGCCAGGTGTGGTATTGGACACCTGTAGTTCTAGCTACTCAGGAGGCTGAAGTGGGAGGATCTCTTGACCCCAGAGGTGGAAGCCGTGGTGAGTGAGCCGTGTTTGTGTCACTGTACTCCAGCCTGGGTGACAGACTGAGACCCTGTCTCAAAAAATAAATAAATACATAATAAAGTTTTAAAAAGCAAGCACAGAAAGACAAATACTGCATGATCTCACTTATATGTGCAATCTAAAACAACGGAACTCATAGTTGTAGAGAGCAGAATGGTGGTTACCTGAGGCAGGGGCCCAGGAGGGATTGGGGAGATGTCAGTCAAATCATACAAAATTTCAGATAGGAATAGTTCTAGAGATCTATTGAACAGCATGGCAACCACAGTGAATAACTATGTATTGTATACTTGAAAATTGCTATAAGAGTAGATTTTAAACATGTTCTCATCACAATAAAATTAGTATGTGAGGAAACGAGTGTGTTTATTAGCTTGATTTTGTCATTCCACAATGTATACATACATGAAACTTCACATTGTACACCATAAATATATATGATCTTTATTTGTCAATTTAAAATTAAAATGTAAATAAATTATAAAAATAAAATGAAATAACACACACTAAAAAAAAGACTTTTATTTATTAAATCTCCACAGAAGGAGTCTAAGTTATAAAGGAAAATAACATTCCAGGAAAGGTAAAATCAATCAGAAATGCCCAACTTCAGTGCTTTCCAAAATTTGTCTGACAGAGTGGAAATCCAGTTCTTCACTAAGTCATTGCTCTGGAACAGTTAGTGTGTGTGTGTATATATGTGTGCGTGGGCTCACATACAAAAACTAAATTAATGGTAATGTAAGCATTCAAATTATCAGTTTAATTTAGTTATGTACACATACACACACTCCAGCCTGGGCGACAAAGCGAGACTCCATCTCAAAAATAAAAATAAAAAGGACACACACAGACACATACTCACACACACACAGAAACATCTATATATGTATAGACTCTCTCTGGGATGGTGCACAAGAAATGGATAACAATGGTTGTCTCTGAAGAGACAACCTTAAAGAAGATCCTTAAAGAAGGTCCCTTAAAGAAGACCAGGGTCTTTAAGGGACAAGGTGAGAGGTGGGTTTGCTTTTCACCATCTAGTTGTTTTATGTTTTATTTCAATATTTCTATGCATTTTCCATACAAAATAAATATTTTAAACATTTCAACAATTTTAAAAATGTGATACCAAGAGATGCAATCAATACCATGGTAAACCCAAACCCAATATCAAAATAAAATATCAAAATAGCTTACATCTTACTTTAGTCACTCTTCAAAGAATGGTGAGTTAGACAGAGTCTCGTATTTGACTTTCTTGGACATTGTTGGTGAATAAAAACATATTTTCATTATTTCTAGCTTATGTCTGCTAAACCAAATGAAAGTAATAAAATCAGAAAATCTAGTGAGATCACTTAATTATTTTTATAACATTTAATTTTGCTACCTTGTTTTAAAATTAATTAATTATTTCAGTTAACCTCTATTGTACACATGTGTGGGGCAGACTGCTAGAGGATAAAAGAGATTGAACTACAGTGCTTGTCACACAAAGAATTTCTCAAGTCATATAGGAAAAATAAATGTATGTGCCTATGGTAGTGTTTATTACATTGTGCATTGGGTCTCTTTGGTTCATATTCTGCTTAAGGTTAATTCTCACTTACTTGAATAACAAAATCAGTGACAACAGTAATAAATTATAACCTAAAGAATACAATAAAAGTATATAAATCTACACTAATAGAAATGAATAATTGTCTAAATAACGGAAAAGGGTTGACCCTTTCTCATAATTGTATTCCCATTAAGAAATATAGATAGAATGATGGAACTAGAAAATCCCCATTTGGCAAACACCACAGTAGAATCGTTGCAGACAAAAGTGAAGAATGGATAGTAAAATTAGTGGGTGACGCTATGGTCAGAGACAGGACATTTGCATAATCTCAAAGTATCTCTCAAGAACATACTTAATAATTACAAAGGGCAACATAGTAACTTTACATTGGCAGACAGCTCCATAACCAAATGATTAACTTTAATGCCATCAGTAAGAAGACCTATCCATATTATGTATGTACCCTTTTACAGTTTCGTTTCTGTGATAATACTGCCAAAAATGCATAACCTTAATCTAGTTATAACAAGCATCAAACAAACCAAAATTCTACAAAATAATTGGCAAGTATCCTTTAAGAAAAGTCAATGTCATGAAAGAAAAAGAAAGACAGCACCTGTCACAGATTGGAAGCAACTAAAGAGACATGACAACTAAATGCAATGTGGGGATTTTAGTTTAGTTCTTGGAATAAAAATAGGACATTAGTGTGAAAACAGGAATCTCTAGTAAAGTCTATAGATTAGTCAGTCCTATATTTAGCTAATAATATTAATTTCCTGGTTTCAGTGATTATATTATGATTCTGTAAGATGTTACCATTTGGTGAAACTGAGTGAAAGGTATACAAGAACTCTCTGTACTATTTTTTTTTTTTTTTTTGAGACGGAGTTTTGCTCTTTTTGCCCAGGCTGGAGTGCAACAGCGCGATCTCAGCTCACTGCAGCCTCTGCCTCCCGGGTTCAAGAGATTCTCCTGCCTCAGCCCCCAAAATAGCTGGGATTACAGGTATGCACCACCATGCCCGGCTAATTTTGTATTTTCAGTAGAGATGGGGTTTCTCCATGTTGCTCAGGCTGGTCTCCAACTCCCGACCTCAGGTGATCTGCCCACCTCGGCCTCCCAAAGTGCTGAGATTACAGGCTTGAGCAATGGCGCCCAGCCCTTTGTACTATTTTTGAAACTTCAGTGTAAGCCTAAAGTTTCAAACTTAATTAAAAAAAAAAATAACAGGGCACGCAAATCCTTAACAGAAGTTTTGATTAACTCAAAGGACTTTAATAAATGTCACAGCAACTTGGTTGCTGCTATTGTGGGAGGAAATCTAGCTTCAGTTACTTGTGGCAAATAGGCCAAGCTCAATTTAAAGAAAAATTAAAGCCTTTCGTGACTAATTTTTTCTGTAATATTTGATATATCAGAGTGTTTTACGAAATAACCACCTAAACCTTGAGATCTACCCATAAGCAAACGCTCTCAAGTAAAGAGAAAGGACTAATTTTGACACCAAAAAAAGTTTACTTTTTCCATATCTCCAGATTTGTGTATCTCCCTTTGGTCTACATGTGGCTAAAATCTCATTACAATTCCATGTCAGTTTACAATGGCATGAAAGAGCTGCTCTAGGAAAACAAGGGATAAGATTCACAAGTAGTGTGAAACAATGACTTCTCAGTAGTTCTCATCCAGGATAAAATACAATATTAAGAGTTGACTCATTCTTTTTGTATGGTACTGTGAGCCCTCCTAGGATCCAGGAGTTTTGGGAGAATAGGACAGAAAATAAAGCCTATTTGCAACTATGGATTGTTTATTATCTAATTTGGAAAAAAAGAAAACCCAAGTAAAATGACTTAAGAATTAAATACAAAACAACATGTTTTGGTTCCACTTCAATTAAATGAAATCCAGCTAGCCTAGCCAAAACTCTTAATTAACTTTGTTTTCTTTCCAGTTTCCCCTTAAATTGAGGGGAGGTGAGCAAGGAGGCTGCCATGCATAGTCCAAAGTATTCAGGCCCTGCTGGATCTGCCCCTGCCTGCTCCAGCCTTCTGATCTCTCCTTTCGCTCCCCTCCCAGCTGGACCTAATCAGCCCCACTGGCCTCCTTGGTCTTCTTCAGGGAGCACCAAGAAGCTCCAGAAGTTCTGAGAAGTCTGCATCCGCACCTCTTCCGGGATTGCTCCTCCCGCCCTTATTCATATGCTTACTTCTACTTACTTCAAGTTTCTGCTCGAAGGTCACCAGGATGTTCTCTGAGAATCCAATGCCAATCAGCTGGCTGCCCCTCACCCCACAGTCCCTATTCTCTTTACTCAGCTTTATTTTTCTCCATAGCTCTTACCACCATTTAGTACACTGTACATTTAGGTGCATTCATTTATTGTCTGTCCTCTACCTCTCATGAAAGTGAATCCCATGAAAGCAGGAACACCATCTCTTTGTTTGTTTTTTCACTGCTGTATCCCAGGGCCTAGAAAGTCCTGGCATATTAATAAGTGACATTATTTGTTGAATGACACTTGCTTCATCATCTATTTATCCCAATGTCTTACAATCTCTATAATTCCCGGTATCTGTGAAAATAATCTGTTCCTCCACTAAGGCACTTAATGCATTCTGCCCCCCTTAGCATTATTCTATATGAGTATTGTATTCCCCTGTTGGATTCTAAGGTTTCCTAAGGCTGAGCCTATTCATCATTAAGGGCCTAGGACATAGTAAACATTGAAAGAATGAATACATTTGCCCTTAATGATCTAGTCCCTTAAAGCATGGCAGGAACCCATCCCAAAATAAGAGTCAATCCCTTTATTATATTTTGTTTTCTAGGGCTATAAGATATGTTATATCTTAGAAATGTTTCAACAAGGGAACAACTGAAAGGATGTTTTGTTGAGCTCTCATTTCATATAAAATCCAATTAGCCGGTACAATGCTTTTTTTGAACATTCTAACTTCGCTGAGATAAAGGCTCATTGGAAAGAAAGAAATGAATCTTACTTTCATTAAGCCAGGGAAATGAAACAAAACATACAAATGAGTGCCAAAAACATTAAAGATATTCAATAGACATTAGAAATCAACTTTTCTGGGTACAGAAGGAAAAATTACTTCATCTGACATACTAATGTTTGTGCCCTCTGACTTTTAGCCTCCTGTAAAATTTGTGGCCACATTTGCCCTGATTTATGTTAGTCCTGGTCTCCAAAAATTCAGTAGGAGTGTAATAGTTGCAACCATTGGCGGCTTGAACCACGCCTTTGTGGGCCCAAAATGAATGGAGCCAGTAGAGTGAGACCAGAGCTTAGAGAGGCCCAGGAGAGAAAAGTCAGGATAGGCAGATGATGTTTAGTGGAATCTGACCAAAGGAAATAGGACAGGACTTGGGGAATGTCACATCAGAAGTCCAGATGAAGGTGGCTGTCTCAGCATTTACTATTGAGCTGGGCAGAGCACAGATGCAAGGAGTACAGATTTAACATTCAAGAACAGGACTCTTGTCCTTGGGAGGATTGTTTCAAACTTTAAACTATAGCAAGGTCACCCTCAATCAGAGAGAAAATTACTCCATGTCTTGGTAATTCACCTAATGCCCCAAGGATAGAGGAACAGAGCAGTTGGAAATTTGGTCATAAACAGTAGCAAAGCAAGAGCCAATTCCCTAGTAATTGCACCTAAGATCACATTTGACTTGCTGACTCAAGGTCTGTAACTAAGAAGAATAATTGGTCTCAGTAGATAGAAGCATGTTAATCCAGAGGACAAGATGGATGGCCCACCTGGGGAGGTGGAAATCTGTCCTTCCAGCAGAGAGCAGAGGTGCACCAGACTGCAATGGAGGTCTTCCCACCTCATCCCCATGGACTGCCAGCTTTCTCACCGAAGGAATTAGTTTCAGGCTTAGAGGCATTTCATTTACTTTGTATACTAAAAACCTTTGTGATTACCTCTGGGAGAAACAAAACAGGACAGAAGGCTGAATATTGGAATTCTCTCTCCTAGCATTTCGTGATTTGTTTTTAATGGGCAGGCATTGGAGTCAACATGGAGAAGCCACTAATTAAGGAAATGAAAGATTTTGGGTGGAATTATTTCAATAGACTGTGCATTCAGGTAATTACACAAGGCTCTGCTTTCTTTAAGCATTGTCCACACGGACTATGTAAAGTCACCCGCTATGAGAAAAGTGCCCCTTCTCCCACAGAAGGGTGATTAGCGAGGTCTGGAAACAATCTGTATCAATGTGAGAGTAGAGGAAGAAAAAGAAAAACAGAGTTATTGAGATAGAAAAAATATACAAGATTTTAGGTATGTAACTTTTACGGTAAAGGAACTATTATGAGAAAATATAGCTATCTCAAAATGTGAACATAGCTAGAATTCTGCCCTGGATTCAGGAGCAATTAAAGTATGAGTGCTAGAGTATGTTGAGACTAAAAATTCAAGAATAGAGGACCAAAGGGGTAAAGGCGAAGGAAAACTTTAGGGGGGGAAAAGAAGAAAAAGAAAAAAAGGAAGCCAGGAAAAAATAAAGGTGATCCCAGGAGACTGGATTGAAGAGCCAAGACCAAATGCAGCCTAATGATGAGACCATTGAACCAGCCAGGGTGATTCTAAGCCAGAGAGTGAGCAGATCACCCTTAAGCAAGGCTGTTTGGTAGCCTGAGCTCAACTCCCAGAGCAACACGATGGGGCACCTTTTGCGTGATCCAATGCAAGGGTTAGTGACAGTCCCTCACAGTGCAGTATCCGTAAGTATTTGGGTGCTGATTTACAGTGAACCAAAGTAGAATATAGATAATATACACCCTCATAAAGAGAGAAAGACTAAATAGTACATGTTTTCTGCTTAAAATTGTAAGCAAGAATTTTCTTGTTTCCTCTTGTCTGTGTTTCTTTCTGTCTTTTTCAAAGTGCCTTTGAAATAAGACATAAGTAATTATTCATAGAAAATTCTGTCATAAAAGCAAATTCCTTGGGGCAGAAACTGAATGTTTCACTTATTTCTTTTATATTCCCATGTCTGCTTCAGTGCTGGACAACATAGGGGGACATAAAAAATTGCTAATTGACCTTTATTGAGGAAACTGAAGTTGTGTGTGTCCAAGCTCTGGTGATCTCGGAGTTAGTTATGAGAACCACTTTGTATCTCCTACCTGAACTCAAATTACCAGACCCATAATCTTCTTGGATTCTTGCACTATTACAATTTGAAATTAAAATGATTCCTTTTATGGTTTTAAATGAACAGATTCGTTTTATTCATGTGAGTTCAATGTGAGTTCTTATGCAATGAAAGTTCTTTTTAGCTTATTATGACAGTATTAAGAAAAAGAATTAGACCTTAGTGTTTAAACAATTTTAAAAATGTACTTCCAAACCATAAAACATTTATTTTTTAAGTTTTCAATGCTTTAATCTCATTTTCTCCTCTCATCATACACAGAATATTCTGATTATTTTGTTAGTCCTGTTCTCTGTACCACCAACTCCCCAAATATTTGGTTCACCTCTTTCATTTAAATATTCCTTCTTTTCTAATGTTTTCCGTTAATTTAACTAAGAATATTTAGTTAAATATTCCTTCTTTTCTAATCTATTCTGTTAATTTAACTAAGAATATTTACTAATTTAGCTAAGAATATTTACTGCAAGGTGATTAGCAAATCGTCAGGTGATTTTTTTTTTTTTTCTCTTTGCTATGCCATCCTTTCTCACCCTCAAAATTAGTCTTTGGTGCATCAATTGGTCATTATTATTAACTATTACTTTACAAAAACAAGTCCTGCTTTTCTCTAAAGATCTGACATCCTAAAAGGATGACCATTAATTTCCTGATTCATGGAGCCATGTTTTATGTCCTGTTTCTTTACAAGCATGAACATGTTTTGAAATAGTGGCTGCATGGAATCTCTCTATAAGGTGCTATGAACCACTTGTATTTTCTTTGACTGGTATCTGATTCATTAAGATTACTGGTTTCTTTATTTTTAAAAATCCCTTTATTAATCAAGTTAGTACCATTCTAACTCTAAAACCATATGTTGCCATTTTAAAATAAATTTATTTTAGGAAAAAAGTAAGTAGATATAATTCTTAAATTTATTTATGTAAATGGATGCAAAAATGCGAGAAAAAGAAATAATGAATCATGGTCTGCTTGTTCTCACTAAATCATTTCTGATGATTGAGGCAGCAAGCTGTCCGACTTCAAGCTACAGTAGAAGTCTACAGTAACCAAAGAGCATGCTATCGGTTGCCGTTTTGGTTACTGTAGACCAATGGAACAGAATAGAGGCCTCAGAAATAATACAACACATCAACAACCATCTGATCTTTGACGAACCTGACAAAAACAAGAAATGGGGAAAGGATTCCCTATTTAAAAAATGGTGCTGGGAAAACAGGCTAGCCATATGTCGAAAGCTGAAATCGGATCTCTTCCTTACACCTTGTACAAAAATTAACTCAAGACAGATGAAAGACTTAAATGTTTGATGAGAGGAATGAGCAGAGCACTGAGGTGGTGAACAGGGATCTAGTGAGACTTTCCCAGCATGTTTCTACCAAAGCTTTCTCTAAGCTTCTCGGAACACTCTCCTAATAAGCAGATGTTTGGCCCTTCAGAAAGTCAACAAGCAAAATGCCTTGAGTGTCCCAAAACACTGATGCCATGATGTTGGCTCCTGACTGGCCTCCTTTTCCTTTGACTGGACCACTGTCACCTCTCGGTAGCCGTCGCTTTGATGATGCTTTGCCTTCGAGGTCATATTGGTAAAGCCATGTTCCAACTTCCGGTTACAATTTGTCAGAGGGATGCGTCAGGATCATGATCCCTCCTGTTTAAAATTTCCACTGATAGCTCTCATCGTAACTGCAGCTGATCTGGGCACAGTGGTTTTCACAGCCACTGCAGGATTCATCTTCCACATCTTCTCACCTCTTCTTGAAACAAGCTATACATTCGTAAAGAGTTCATTTCTTTGGGGTAGTGTCCTTAGAAGCTTTTGTGAAAACATCAATGATTTCTTCATTCTTCCACCGAAGCTTCACCAGAAATTTGATGTTTGCTCTTGCTGCAATTTTCGTGGAATTCATGTTGCTCTGATAGGAGTCCTTTTCAGTGGATGTCTCATCCTTCTCAGTGCCTCAAACTCGATCTAGTTCAGAAAGGTTATAAGAAGTTCGGACAAGTTTATTTGAGTGCAAACCAGTGGAAACCCATGCATAGTTTCTTCACCATGTGCATTTTCTATGAAACTTTTGAAGAACCCCTGTGTTGAACATTGCCTAAGTCGTGGGAGAGAAGTGGGTGCGGTCCACTTCCTGTCCTCAATTTGCCCGCAGCGGAGGAGTGCACAGAGCAGGGAAAGGCTACCCCAGAGAGATCCTGCCCTGCAGCATGCAGCAGACTGCTTGCCCAGTCCTGGCTCCATGGGGTGCTGTGTGGGCCCAAGCAAGTTGACCAACCTCCCTGAACCTTAATTGAATCCTAGGTGGCGCAATTCCAGTAGCCATTATAGGACTGCCCTGCAGGGAGAGTTAATTAACTCAGGAAAAGCAACCTAGCTCCAAGGTTAGCAACCAGGAGTTCCAGTTGATTCCATTAGTGCACCCCTTGAGGCATTCCCAAGCTGGAGTCTGGTGGAAGATGAGGCTCAGTGTGATTGGATGGAAGCACCAACCTATCAAGGAGAAGTCCCACCCACTCTGCCCTGTGCGTCTATAAAGGCGACGGGTGGCGGCCGCGGCACTCATTGAAGCCGCCAGTTGGGAGCGGAGCAGAGCCAGGCCGGTGCTCCCGAAGGCAGCAAGATGTTGCGAGCCTCAGCTCCCTGCTGGTTCCCACCTGGATACCCAGAAGCTAAGAAGGTGGCCGAGGAGGCGGCCCTGGAGGCAAGAAGCCGCCAGTTGGGAGCGGAGCAGAGCCAGGCCGGTGCTCCCGAAGGCAGCAAGATGTTGCGAGCCACAGCTCCCTGCTGGTTCCCACCTGGATACCCAGAAGCTAAGAAGGTGGCCGAGGAGGCGGCCCTGGAGGCAAGAAGCCGCCAGTTGGGAGCGGAGCAGAGCCAGGCCGGTGCTCCCGAAGGCAGCAAGATGTTGCCAGCCACAGCTCCCTGCTGGTTCCCACCTGGATACCCAGAAGCTAAGAAGGTGGCCGAGGAGGCGGCCCTCGAGGCTCCAGAATTCCCCCTGCCCTCTCATCAGCCTGCCCAGAGCTTCGGGCTCCGGGTGCCCCAGATGCACAACCAGGCCTCCGCATTTGTGGACATCCAGGCGGAGCCCCAGAACAGGGGTCCGGCGGTGCCCCCAGCGTGTCCCAAGGTGGTGACGGAGGCGTGCTACTTCCCTGCACAGAGGGGATCGGCCTGCTGCTTGCCAGCCGCCCCAAGGCTGACAGAGAGGCCCTCGGGAGTCCGCATCTCAGCCCCCAGGAAGAGGAAGACGATCGCCCAGTCTTCCAGCCCTTGCTTGGTCACAGGTTGCACAGATGCCAAGAGAACCCGCGTGGCCAGCAGCAGCCAACGCTCCAGTGGCTCCAAGGTCGGCAGACAGCCAGGGAAGATGCGCAACAGGTCAGGGATGGCATGCAAGACCACCACCACCATCAGCTCTAAGCGAATCGTCCGTCGTCCATCCTTACCGAGTTTGAAGAAACCTATTGTCCTCCGAAGGTCTGGGTGCCAAGTCCCCACCGTCCTCCGCCGAGGCTATCTCCAACTGTTCACCGAAGAGTGTCTCAAGTTCTGCGCCTCCAAGCAGGAGGCCGAGGAGAAGGCGCTGAACGAGGAGAAGGTGGCCTACGACTGCAGCCCCAACAAGAACAGGTACGTGAACGTGGTCCTGAACACCCTCAAGAGACTGAAGGGCCTGACCCCCAGCTGCATGCCGTGCCTCAGCAGGGCCGCCCTGTACAGCCGCCTCCAGGAGCTCCTGCTCAGCCAGGACCAGCTCGAGGAGAACGGCTACCCCTTCCCGCACCCCGAGCGGCCCGGAGGCGCCGTCCTCTTCACTGGCCAGGGGAAGGGGCCCGGCGACTCCTCCTGCAGGGTCTGCTGCCGTTGTGGCACCGAGTACCTGGTGTCCTCCTCGGGCCGCTGTGTACGCGACCAGTTGTGTTATTATCACTGGGGGCGGGTCCGCTCGAGCCAGGTGGCTGGAGGCCGGGTTAGCCAGTACACCTGCTGTGCAGCTGCTCCTGGCTCTGTGGGCTGCCAGGTGGCAAAGCAGCACGTGCGGGACGGCCGCAAGGACAGCCTCGATGGCTTCGTGGAGACCTTCAAGAAAGAGTTGTCCAGAGACGCTTATCCAGGAATCTACGCCTTGGACTGTGAGATGTGCTACACCACGCATGGCCTAGAGCTGACCCGCGTCACCGTGGTGGACGCCGACATGCGAGTGGTGTACGACACCTTCGTCAAGCCCGACAACGAGATCGTGGACTACACCAGGTTTTCCGGAGTCACCGAGGCCGACGTCGCCAAGACGAGCATCACCTTGCCCCAAGTGCAAGCCATCCTGCTGAGCTTTTTCAGCGCCCAAACCATCCTCATCGGGCACAGCCTGGAGAGCGATCTGCTGGCCCTGAAGCTCATCCACAGCACCGTGGTGGACACGGCCGTGCTCTTCCCGCACTACCTGGGTTTCCCCTACAAGCGTTCCCTCAGGAATCTCGCGGCCGACTACCTGGGACAGATCATCCAGGACAGCCAGGACGGCCACAACTCCAGCGAGGACGCAAACGCCTGCCTGCAGCTGGTGATGTGGAAGGTCCGACAGCGCGCCCAGATCCAGCCACGCCACCGGTCCGCCTCTCCCGCCGCCCTGGCCTGTCCTTGGCCCCAGGCCCCTTCCACAACCGCCATCAGTCCTGAGAGGTCACCCTGTCCACCTCGCCGCAAGGCCAAAGAAACCGGAGCAGTCGACGGCAGGAGAGGGCAAAAAGCCAAGAGTAACCCCAACCGGCCACTCCCAGTCCCCCGGAATCCCTGCCGCGGACCCTCGGGCCTGTCCCCATCCCTCTGCCCTTCCCAGACCTCTGGCCTTCCACTAATCGCCTCCCGCAGCACCGAGCCGCCACTCCCAGTCCCCCGAGTCCCTGCCGCGCCCCCTCGCGCCTGTCCACATCCCTCTGCCCATCCGAGACCTCTGTCCTTACACCACTAGCCACCCCACGTGGGACTTCCATGGCCTCTGAGTACAAGGCCAGCCCCCCGGCCCACCAGCTTTCTGAATGTGTGCTTACCTGTTTTTCTCGAGAGGCACCACAGTGAGGTGGGTGAAGCACTTAGGCTCTGGAGTTAGATATCTGGGTTCAAGGCCAAATTCCACCACTTACTAGGTTTCTAATATTGCACAGATAATGTCTTTGCGCTTCTACCTTTTGATCTTTAAAGTGTGATCAAAAGAGACTTAGACTCCCACATCATAATCATGGGAAACTTTAACAGCCCTCTGTAAACATTAGACAGACCAACGAGACAGAAATCTAAAAAGGATATCCAGGAATTGAACTCAGCTCTGCACCAAGCGGACCTAGGAGACATCTACAGAACGCTCCACACCAAATCGACAGAATATACATGCTTCTCAGCACCACATCACACTTATTTCCACATTGACCACATAGTTGGAAGTAAAGCACTCCTCAGTAAATGTAAAATAACAGAAATTACTACAAACGGTCTCTCAGACCACATTGCAATCAAAGTAGACCTCAGGATAAAGAAACTCACTCAAAACCGCTCAACTGCATGGAAACCGGACACCCTGCTCCTTAATGAGTACTGGGTACATAACGAAATGAAGGGAGAAAGAAAGATATTTTCTGAAACCAATGAAAACAAAGGCACAACATACCAGAATCTCTGCGTCACATTTAAAGCAGTGTGTAGAGGGAAATTTATAGCACTAATTGCCCACGAGAGAAAGCAGGAAAAATCAAAAATGCATACCCTAACATCACCATTAAAAGAATGAGAGAAGCAAGAGCAAACACATTCAAAAACTAGCAGAAGGCAAGAAATAACTAAGATCCGAGCAGAACTGATGGAGATAGAGACACAATAAACCCTTCAACAAATCAATGATTCCAGGAGCGGGTTTTTTGCAGTGATCAACAAAATTGATAGAGCACTAGCAAGACTAAGAAAGAAGAAAAGAAAGAAGAATCAAACAGATGCAGTAAAAAATGATAAAGGGGATATCACCACCGATCCCACAGAAATACAAACTACCATCAGACAATACTATCAGCACCTCTAAGCTAATGAACTAGAAAATCTAGAAGAAATGGATAAATTCCTGGACGCATACAACCTCCCCAGAGTAAACCAGGAAGAAGTTGAATGCCTGAGTAGACCACTAACAGGCTCTGAAATTGAGGCAATAATTAACAGCCTATCAAGCAATAAAACTCCAGGACCAGACGGATTAACAGCCGAATTCTACCAGAAGGACAAGGAGGAGCTGGTACCATGCCTTCTGAAACTATTCCAATCAACAGAAAAAGAGGGAATCCTCCCTCACTCATTTCATGAGGCCGGCATCATCCTGATCCCAAAGCCTGAGAGAGACACAACCCAAAAAGAGAATTTTAGGCCTATGTCCCTGAGGAACATCGATGGGAAAATCCTCCATAAAATACTGGAAAACCGAATCCAGCAGCACATCAAAGAGCTTATCCATCATGATGAAGTGGGCTTCATCCCTGACATGCAAGGCTGGTCCAACATATGCAAAACAATAAACATAATCCAGCGTATAATCAGGACCAAAGACAGAAACCACGTGATTATCTCAACAGATGCAGAAAAGGCCTTTGACAAAATTCAACAGCCCTTCATGCCAAAAACTCTCAATAAATTAGGTATTGATGGGACATCTCCCAAAATAATACGGGCTATTTAGGGCAAACCCACAGCCAATATCATACTGAATGGGCAAAAAGTGGAAGCATTCCCTTTGCAAACTGCCACAAGACAGGGATGCCCTCTCTCACCACTCCTATTCAACATAGTGTTGGAACTTCTGCCCAGGGCAATCAGGCAGGAGAAAGAAATAAAGAGAAATCAATTAGGAAAAGAGGAAGTCAAATTGTCCCTGTTTGCAGATGACATGATTGAATATTTAGAAAACCCCATCGTCTCAGTCCAAAATCTCCTTAAGCTGATAAGCAACTTCAGCAAAGTCTCAGGATACAAAATCGAGGTGCAAAAATCACAAGCATTCTTATACACCAATAAGAGGCAAACAGAGAGCCAAATCATGAGTGAGCTCCCATTCACAATTGCTTCAAAGAGAATAAAATGCCTAGGAATCCAACTAACAAGGGATGTGAAGGACCTCTTCAAGGAGAACTACAAAGCATTGCTCCACGAACTAAAAGAGGAGACAAACAAATGGAAGAATATTCCACCATCACGGATTGGAAGAATCAATATCGTGAAAATGGCCATACTGCCCAAGGTAAATTATAGATTCAATGCCATCCCCATCAAACTACCAATGACTTTCTTCACAGAACTGGAAAAAACTGCTTTAAAGCTCATATGGAACCACAAAACGGCCCCCACTGCCAACATAATCCTCAGCCAAAAGAACAAAGATGGAGGCATCAAGCTGTCCGACTTCAAGCTACAGTAGAAGGCTACAGTAACCAAAGAGCATGCTATCGGTTGCCGTTTTGATTACCGTAGACCAATGGAACAGAATAGAGCCCTCAGAAATAATACGACACATCTACAACCATCTGATCTTTGACAAACCTGACAAAAACAAGAAATGGGGAAAGGATTCCCTATTTAAAAAAATGGTGCTGGGAAAACAGGCTAGCCATATGTCGAAAGCTGATATCGGATCCCTTCCTTACACCTTGTACAAAAATTAATTCAAGACAGATGAAAGACTTAAATGTTAGATCTTAAACCATACAAACCCTAGGAGAAAACCCAGCCAATACCATTGAGGACAAAGGCATGGGCAAGGACCTCATGTCTAAAACGCCAAAAGCAATGGCAACGAAAGCCAACATTGACAAACAGCATCTAATTACACTAAAGACGTTCTGCATAGCTAAAGAAACTCCCATGAGAGTGAACAGGCATCCTGCAGAAAGGGAGAACATTTTTGCAATCTACTCATCTGACAAAAGGCTAATATCCAGAATCTACTAAGACCTCAAACAGAGTTACAAGAAAAACCAAACAAGCCCATCAACAAGTGGGGGAAGGTTATGAAGAGACACTTCTCAAAAGAAGACATTTATGCAGCCAACAGACACATGAAAAAATGCTCATCAAAACTGGCCATCAGAGAAATGCAAATCAAATCCGCAATGAGATATCATCTCACACCAGTTAGAATAGCGATCATTAAAAAGTCAGGAAACAACAGGTGCTGGAGAGGTAGTGGACAAATAGGAACACTTTTACACTGTTGGTGGGACTGTAAACTAGTTCAACGGTAGTGGAAGATAGTGTGGCGAATCCTCAAGGATCTCGAAATAGAAATACCATTTGACCCAGCCATCCCATTGCTGGGTATATATACCCATAGGATTAGAAATCATGCTTCTGAAAGGACACACGCAGAAGTATGTTTATTGCGGCACCATTCACAGTAGCAAAGACTTGGAACCAACACAGATGTCCATCAATGATAGACTGGATTAAGAAAATGTGGCACAAATACACCATGGAATACTATGCAGCCATGAAAAAGCATGAGTTCATCCCCTTTGGAGGGACACGGATGAAGCTGGAAACCATCATTCTTAGCAAACTATCGCAAGGACAAAGAAAGCAAACACCGCATGTTCTCATTCATAGGTGGGAATTGAAGTATGAGAACGCTTGGACACAGAAAGGGGAACATCACACACCGGGGCCTGTCATGGGCGGGGGGAGGGGGAGGGATAGCATTAAGAGATATACCTAATATAAATGACTAGTGAATGGGTGCAACACACCAACCAGGTGAATCTTGGAAGGCAAAAGCTACTGAATTTAGCGAATTTGTGGAGGCATTCCCAGAAATCAGCCAGGTGAAGTATCACACAACCGAAGACTGCACAACTCCTGTAAGGCAGCACGATGCGGCAAACCCAGACGGCCACTCTTCTCACCCCTCCTCCGTTGGCTGTTCTGGGTAATGAGGTTCAAAAGTCACCTAGGCAACTGCCAAAATAGCTGAAATGGAGTAAGGGCTTCAGGCTGGTGACTAGCAGAGGTCCACCTGACCCCCGTAAGCTGCTGAACAAGAAGGGCTGCCAGAAATGTCCCCCTAGGGAATTTGGTGGAGACGAAGACCCGCTCACTGGACAAGGGTTCCTCCCAGGAGACGCCCGAGCGGAAGAAACGGGCTGTGAGCCACGCCCTTTCACCCTCCGCTACCCCGCCCTGGGCTGGTGAAGGTGCGCGTAAGGATGAGGACTACTGAGCCCTGAAGAAATAAATCCTTCCCCTTTGACCCCAAGGAGGATTGCCTGTGAGGATCTTCAACGAGTCTACCCGTGTCTAGACACGGGAGCAGGTCTGTCCGGCACAGCACCTCCCTCAAGGAGGAGAAGAGTGAGGAGAAAGGAAACTCAAGTCTGACCATTCTGTCCTGGGAGAGAAGAGGAGGATCTCATCTCTCATCTGTCCAAGCAAGGCAAGGAGACTTTCTCTCATCTTTCCAAGCAAGGCAAGGAGACTTTGTATAATTAGGAAACAAAAAGAATTTAGAAGGAATGAAAGCAGCCCGTAAGGTGCATTCCTAAGGACTGCCCATTGAAACTGACACAATTGCCCTTGTTTGATGAGAGGAATGAGCAGAGCACTGAGGTGGTGAACAGGGATCTAGTGAGACTTTCCCAGCATGTTTCTACCAAAGCTTTCTCTAAGCTTCTCGGAACACTCTCCTAATAAGCAGATGTTTGGCCCTTCAGAAAGTCAACAAGCAAAATGCCTTGAGTGTCCCAAAACACTGATGCCATGATGTTGGCTCCTGACTGGCCTCCTTTTCCTTTGACTGGACCACTGCCACCTCTCGGTAGCCGTCGCTTTGATGATGCTTTGCCTTCGAGGTCATATTGGTAAAGCCATGTTCCAACTTCCGGTTACAATTTGTCAGAGGGATGCGTCAGGATCGTGATCCCTCCTGTTTAAAATTTCCACTGATAGCTCTCGTCGTAACTGCAGCTGATCTGGGCACAGTGGTTTCACAGCCACTGCAGGATTCATCTCCCACATCTTCTCACCTCTTCTTGAAACAAGCTATACATTCGTAAAGAGTTCATTTCTTTGGGGTAGTGTCCTTAGAAGCTTTTGTGAAAACATCAATGATTTCTTCATTCTTCCACCCAAGCTTCACCAGAAATTTGATGTTTGCTCTTGCTGCAATTTTCGTGGAATTCATGTTGCTCTGATAGGAGTCCTTTTCAGTGGATGTCTCATCCTTCTCAGTGCCTCAAACTCGATCTAGTTCAGAAAGGTTATAAGAAGTTCGGACAAGTTTATTTGAGTGCAAACCAGTGGAAACCCATGCATAGTTTCTTCACCATGTGCATTTTCTATGAACCTTTTGAAGAACCCCTGTGTTGAACATTGCCCAAGTCGTGGGAGAGAAGTGGGTGCGGTCCACTTCCTGTCCTCAATTTGCCCGCAGCGGAGGAGTGCAGAGAGCAGGGAAACGCAACCCCAGAGAGATCCTGCCCTGCAGCATGCAGCAGACTGCTGGCCCAGTCCTGGCTCCATGGGGTGCTGTGTGGGCCCAAGCAAGTTGACCAAACTCCCTGACGCTGAAATGAATCCTAGGTGGCCCAATTCCAGTAGCCATTATAGGACTGCCCTGCAGGGACAGTTAATTAACTCAGGAAAAGCAACCTAGCTCCAAGGTTAGCAACCAGGAGTTCCAGTTGATTCCATTAGTGCACCCCTCGAGGCATTCCCAAGCTGGAGTCTGGTGGAAGATGAGGCTCAGTGTGATTGGATGGAAGCAGCAACCTATCAAGGAGAAGTCCCACCCACTCTGCCCTGTGCGTCTATAAAGGCGACGGGTGGCGGCCGCGGCACTCATTGAAGCCGCCAGTTGGGAGAGGAGCAGAGCCAGGCCGGTGCTCCCGAAGGCAGCAAGATGTTGCGAGCCACAGCTCCCTGCTGGTTCCCACCTGGATACCCAGAAGCTAAGAAGGTGGCCGAGGAGGCGGCCCTGGAGGCAAGAAGCCGCCAGTTGGGAGCGGAGCAGAGCCAGGCCGGTGCTCCCGAAGGCAGCAAGATGTTGCGAGCCACAGCTCCCTGCTGGTTCCCACCTGGATACCCAGAAGCTAAGAAGGTGGCCGAGGAGGCGGCCCTCGAGGCTCCAGAATTCCCCCTGCCCTCTCATCAGCCTGCCCAGAGCTTCGGGCTCCGGGTGCCCCAGATGCACAACCAGGCCTCCGCATTTGTGGACATCCAGGCGGAGCCCCAGAACAGGGGTCCGGCGGTGCCCCCAGCGTGTCCCAAGGTGGTGACGGAGGCGTGCTACTTCCCTGCACAGAGGGGATCGGCCTGCTGCTTGCCAGCCGCCCCAAGGCTGACAGAGAGGCCCTCGGGAGTCCGCATCTCAGCCCCCAGGAAGAGGAAGACGATCGCCCAGTCTTCCAGCCCTTGCTTGGTCACAGGTTGCACAGATGCCAAGAGAACCCGCGTGGCCAGCAGCAGCCAACGCTCCAGTGGCTCCAAGGTCGGCAGACAGCCAGGGAAGACGCGCAACAGGTCCGGGATGGCATGCAAGACCACCACCACCATCAGCTCTAAGCGAATCGTCCGTCGTCCATCCTTACCGAGTTTGAAGAAACCTATTGTCCTCCGAAGGTCTGGGTGCCAAGTCCCCACCGTCCTCCGCCGAGGCTATCTCCAACTGTTCACCGAAGAGTGTCTCAAGTTCTGCGCCTCCAAGCAGGAGGCCGAGGAGAAGGCGCTGAACGAGGAGAAGGTGGCCTACGACTGCAGCCCCAACAAGAACAGGTACGTGAACGTGGTCCTGAACACCCTCAAGAGACTGAAGGGCCTGACCCCCAGCTCCATGCCGGGCCTCAGCAGGGCCGCCCTGTACAGCCGCCTCCAGGAGTTCCTGCTCAGCCAGGACCAGCTCGAGGAGAACGGCTACCCCTTCCCGCACCCCGAGCGGCCCGGAGGCGCCGTCCTCTTCACTGGCCAGGGGAAGGGGCCCGGCGACTCCTCCTGCAGGGTCTGCTGCCGTTGTGGCACCGAGTACCTGGTGTCCTCCTCGGGCCGCTGTGTACGCGACCAGTTGTGTTATTATCACTGGGGGCGGGTCCGCTCGAGCCAGGTGGCTGGAGGCCGGGTTAGCCAGTACACCTGCTGTGCAGCTGCTCCTGGCTCTGTGGGCTGCCAGGTGGCAAAGCAGCACGTGCGGGACGGCCGCAAGGACAGCCTCGATGGCTTCGTGGAGACCTTCAAGAAAGAGTTGTCCAGAGACGCTTATCCAGGAATCTACGCCTTGGACTGTGAGATGTGCTACACCACGCATGGCCTAGAGCTGACCCGCGTCACCGTGGTGGACGCCGACATGCGAGTGGTGTACGACACCTTCGTCAAGCCCGACAACGAGATCGTGGACTACAACACCAGGTTTTCCGGAGTCACCGAGGCCGACGTCGCCAAGACGAGCATCACCTTGCCCCAAGTGCAAGCCATCCTGCTGAGCTTTTTCAGCGCCCAAACCATCCTCATCGGGCACAGCCTGGAGAGCGATCTGCTGGCCCTGAAGCTCATCCACAGCACCGTGGTGGACACGGCCGTGCTCTTCCCGCACTACCTGGGTTTCCCCTACAAGCGTTCCCTCAGGAATCTCGCGGCCGACTACCTGGGACAGATCATCCAGGACAGCCAGGACGGCCACAACTCCAGCGAGGACGCAAACGCCTGCCTGCAGCTGGTGATGTGGAAGGTCCGACAGCGCGCCCAGATCCAGCCACGCCACCGGTCCGCCTCTCCCGCCGCCCTGGCCTGTCCTTGGCCCCAGGCCCCTTCCACAACCGCCATCAGTCCCGAGAGCTCACCCTGTCCACCTCGCCGCAAGGCCAAAGAAACCGGAGCAGTCGACGGCAGGAGAGGGCAAAAAGCCAAGAGTAACCCCAACCGGCCACTCCCAGTCCCCCGGAATCCCTGCCGCGGACCCTCGGGCCTGTCCCCATCCCTCTGCCCTTCCCAGACCTCTGTCCTTCCACTAAGCGCCTCCCGCAGCACCGAGCCGCCACTCCCAGTCCCCCGAGTCCCTGCCGCGCCCCCTCGCGCCTGTCCACATCCCTCTGCCCATCCGAGACCTCTGTCCTTACACCACTAGCCACCCCACGTGGGACTTCCATGGCCTCTGAGTACAAGGCCAGCCCCCCGGCCCACCAGCTTTCTGAATGTGTGCTTACCTGTTTTTCTCGAGAGGCACCACAGTGAGGTGGGTGAAGCACTTAGGCTCTGGAGTTAGATATCTGGGTTCAAGGCCAAATTCCACCACTTACTAGGTTTCTAATATTGCACAGATAATGTCTTTGCGCTTCTACCTTTTGATCTTTAAAGTGTGATCAAAAGAGACTTAGACTCCCACATCATAATCATGGGAAACTTTAACAGCCCTCTGTAAACATTAGACAGACCAACGAGACAGAAATCTAAAAAGGATATCCAGGAATTGAACTCAGCTCTGCACCAAGCGGACCTAGGAGACATCTACAGAACGCTCCACCCCAAATCCACAGAATATACATGCTTCTCAGCACCACATCACACTTATTTCCACATTGACCACATAGTTGGAAGTAAAGCACTCCTCAGTAAATGTAAAATAACAGAAATTACTGCAAACGGTCTCTCAGACCACATTGCAATCAAAGTAGACCTCAGGATAAAGAAACTCACTCAAAACCGCTCAACTGCATGGAATCCGGACACCCGGCTCCTTAATGAGTACTTGGTACATAACGAAATGAAGGGAGAAAGAAAGATATTCTCTGAAACCAATGAAAACAAAGGCACAACATACCAGAATCTCTGCGTCACATTTAAAGCAGTGTGTAGAGGGAAATTTATAGCACTAATTGCCCACGAGAGAAAGCAGGAAAAATCAAAAATGCATACCCTAACATCACCATTAAAAGAATGAGAGAAGCAAGAGCAAACACATTCAAAAACTAGCAGAAGGCAAGAAATAACTAAGATCCGAGCAGAACTGATGGAGATAGAGACACAATAAACCCTTCAACAAATCAATGAATCCAGGAGCGGGTTTTTTGCAGTGATCAACAAAATTGATAGAGCACTAGCAAGACTAAGAAAGAAGAAAAGAAAGAAGAATCAAACAGATGCAGTAAAAAATGATAAAGGGGATATCACCACCGATCCCACAGAAATACAAACTACCATCAGACAATACTATCAGCACCTCTAAGCTAATGAACTAGAAAATCTAGAAGAAATGGATAAATTCCTGGACGCATACAACCTCCCCAGAGTAAACCAGGAAGAAGTTGAATGCCTGAGTAGACCACTAACAGGCTCTGAAATTGAGGCAATAATTAACAGCCTATCAAGCAATAAAACTCCAGGACCAGACGGATTCACAGCCGAATTCTACCAGAAGGACAAGGAGGAGCTGGTACCATGCCTTCTGAAACTATTCCAATCAACAGAAAAAGAGGGAATCCTCCCTCACTCATTTCATGAGGCCGGCATCATCCTGATCCCAAAGCCTGAGAGAGACACAACCCAAAAAGAGAATTTTAGGCCTATGTCCCTGAGGAACATCGATGGGAAAATCCTCCATAAAATACTGGAAAACCGAATCCAGCAGCACATCAAAGAGCTTATCCATCATGATGAAGTGGGCTTCATCCCTGACATGCAAGGCTGGTCCAACATATGCAAAACAATAAACATAATCCAGCGTATAATCAGGACCAAAGTCAGAAACCACGTGATTATCTCAACAGATGCAGAAAAGGCCTTTGACAAAATTCAACAGCCCTTCATGACAAAAACTCTCAATAAATTAGGTATTGATGGGACATCTCCCAAAATAATACGGGCTATTTAGGGCAAACCCACAGCCAATATCATACTGAATGGGCAAAAAGTGGAAGCATTCCCTTTGCAAACTGCCACAAGACAGGGATGCCCTCTCTCACCACTCCTATTCAACATAGTGTTGGAACTTCTGCCCAGGGCAATCAGGCAGGAGAAAGAAATAAAGAGAAATCAATTAGGAAAAGAGGAAGTCAAATTGTCCCTGTTTGCAGATGACATGATTGAATATTTAGAAAACCCCATCGTCTCAGTCCAAAATCTCCTTAAGCTGATAAGCAACTTCAGCAAAGTCTCAGGATACAAAATCGAGGTGCAAAAATCACAAGCATTCTTATACACCAATAAGAGGCAAACAGAGAGCCAAATCATGAGTGAGCTCCCATTCACAATTGCTTCAAAGAGAATAAAATGCCTAGGAATCCAACTAACAAGGGATGTGAAGGACCTCTTCAAGGAGAACTACAAAGCATTGCTCCACGAACTAAAAGAGGAGACAAACAAATGGAAGAATATTCCACCATCACGGATTGGAAGAATCAATATCGTGAAAATGGCCATACTGCCCAAGGTAAATTATAGATTCAATGCCATCCCCATCAAACTACCAATGACTTTCTTCACAGAACTGGAAAAAACTGCTTTAAAGCTCATATGGAACCACAAAACGGCCCCCATTGCCAACATAATCCTAAGCCAAAAGAACAAAGATGGAGGCATCAAGCCGTCCGACTTCAAGCTACAGTAGAAGGCTACAGTAACCAAAGAGCATGCTATCGGTTGCCGTTTTGGTTACCGTAGACCAATGGAACAGAATAGAGCCCTCAGAAATAATACGACACATCTACAACCATCTGATCTTTGACAAACCTGACAAAAACAAGAAATGGGGAAAGGATTCCCTATTTAAAAAAATGGTGCTGGGAAAACAGGCTAGCCATATGTCGAAAGCTGATATCGGATCCCTTCCTTACACCTTGTACAAAAATTAATTCAAGACAGATGAAAGACTTAAATGTTAGATCTTAAACCATACAAACCCTAGGAGAAAACCCAGCCAATACCATTGAGGACAAAGGCATGGGCAAGGACCTCATGTCTAAAACGCCAAAAGCAATGGCAACGAAAGCCAACATTGACAAACAGCATCTAATTACACTAAAGACGTTCTGCATAGCTAAAGAAACTCCCATGAGAGTGAACAGGCATCCTGCAGAAAGGGAGAAAATTTTTGCAATCTACTCATCTGACAAAAGGCTAATATCCAGAATCTACTAAGACCTCAAACAGAGTTACAAGAAAAACCAAACAAGCCCATCAACAAGTGGGGGAAGGATATGAAGAGACACTTCTCAAAAGAAGACATTTATGCAGCCAACAGACACATGAAAAAATGCTCATCAAAACTGGCCATCAGAGAAATGCAAATCAAATCCGCAATGAGATATCATCTCACACCAGTTAGAATAGCGATCATTAAAAAGTCAGGAAACAACAGGTGCTGGAGAGGTAGTGGACAAATAGGAACACTTTTACACTGTTGGTGGGACTGTAAACTAGTTCAACGGTAGTGGAAGATAGTGTGGCGAATCCTCAAGGATCTCGAAATAGAAATACCATTTGACCCAGCAATCCCATTGCTGGGTATATATACCCATAGGATTAGAAATCATGCTTCTGAAAGGACACACGCAGACGTATGTTTATTGCGGCAACATTCACAGTAGCAAAGACTTGGAACCAACCCAGATGTCCATCAATGATAGACTGGATTAAGAATATGTGGCACAAATACACCATGGAATACTATGCAGTCATGAAAAAGCATGAGTTCATCCCCTTTGGAGGGACATGGATGAAGCTGGAAACCATCATTCTTAGCAAACTATCGCAAGGACAAAAAAAGCAAACACCGCATGTTCTCATTCATAGGTGGGAATTGAAGTATGAGAACGCTTGGACACAGAAAGGGGAACATCACACACCGGGGCCTGTCATGGGCGGGGGGAGGGGGAGGGATAGCATTAAGAGATATACCTAATGTAAATGACTAGTGAATGGGTGCAACACACCAACCAGGTGAATCTTGGAAGGCAAAAGCTACTGAATTTAGCGAATTTGTGGAGGCATTCCCAGAAATCAGCCAGGTGAAGTATCACACAACCGAAGACTGCACAACTCCTGTAAGGCAGCATGATGCGGCAAACCCAGACGGCCACTCTTCTCACCCCTCCTCCGTTGGATGTTCTGGGTAATGAGGTTCAAAAGTCACCTAGGCAACTGCCAAAATAGCTGAAATGGAGTAAGGGCTTCAGGCTGGTGACTAGCAGAGGTCCACCTGACCCCCGTAAGCTGCTGAACAAGAAGGGCTGCCAGAAATGTCCCCCTAGGGAATTTGGTGGAGACGAAGACCCGCTCACTGGACAAGGGTTCCTCCCAGGAGACGCCCGAGCGGAAGAAACGGGCTGTGAGCCACGCCCTTTCACCCTCCGCTACCCCGCCCTGGGCTGGTGAAGGTGCGCGTAAGGATGAGGACTACTGAGCCCTGAAGAAATAAATCCTTCCCCTTTGACCCCAAGGAGGATTGCCTGTGAGGATCTTCAACGAGTCTACCCGTGTCTAGACACGGGAGCAGGTCTGTCCGGCACAGCACCTCCCTCAAGGAGGAGAAGAGTGAGGAGAAAGGAAACTCAAGTCTGACCATTCTGTCCTGGGAGAGAAGAGGAGGATCTCATCTCTCATCTGTCCAAGCAAGGCAAGGAGACTTTCTCTCATCTTTCCAAGCAAGGCAAGGAGACTTTGTATAATTAGGAAACAAAAAGAATTTAGAAGGAATGAAAGCAGCCCGTAAGGTGCATTCCTAAGGACTGCCCATTGAAACTGACAAAATTGCCCTTGTTTGATGAGAGGAATGAGCAGAGCACTGAGGTGGTGAACAGGGATCTAGTGAGACTTTCCCAGCATGTTTCTACCAAAGCTTTCTCTAAGCTTCTCGGAACACTCTCCTAATAAGCAGACGTTTGGCCCTTCAGAAAGTCAACAAGCAAAATGCCTTGAGTGTCCCAAAACACTGATGCCATGATGTTGGCTCCTGACTGACCTCCTTTACCTTTGACTGGACCACTGCCACCTCTCGGTAGCCGTCGCTTTGATGATGCTTTGCCTTCGAGGTCATATTGGTAAAGCCATGTTCCAACTTCCGGTTACAATTTGTCAGAGGGATGCGTCAGGATCGTGATCCCTCCTGTTTAAAATTTCCACTGATAGCTCTCGTCGTAACTGCAGCTGATCTGGGCACAGTGGTTTTCACAGCCACTGCAGGATTCATCTCCCACATCTTCTCACCTCTTCTTGAAACAAGCTATACATTCGTAAAGAGTTCATTTCTTTGGGGTAGTGTCCTTAGAAGCTTTTGTGAAAACATCAATGATTTCTTCATTCATCCACCCAAGCTTCACCAGAAATTTGATGTTTGCTCTTGCTGCAATTTTCGTGGAATTCATGTTGCTCTGATAGGAGTCCTTTTCAGTGGATGTCTCATCCTTCTCAGTGCCTCAAACTCGATCCAGTTCAGAAAGGTTATAAGAAGTTCGGACAAGTTTATTTGAGTGCAAACCAGTGGAAACCCATGCATAGTTTCTTCACCATGTGCATTTTCTATGAACCTTTTGAAGAACCCCTGTGTTGAACATTGCCCAAGTCGTGGGAGAGAAGTGGGTGCGGTCCACTTCCTGTCCTCAATTTGCCCGCAGCGGAGGAGTGCAGAGAGCAGGGAAACGCAACCCCAGAGAGATCCTGCCCTGCAGCATGCAGCAGACTGCTGGCCCAGTCCTGGCTCCATGGGGTGCTGTGTGGGCCCAAGCAAGTTGACCAAACTCCCTGACGCTGAAATGAATCCTAGGTGGCCCAATTCCAGTAGCCATTATAGGACTGCCCTGCAGGGACAGTTAATTAACTCAGGAAAAGCAACCTAGCTCCAAGGTTAGCAACCAGGAGTTCCAGTTGATTCCATTAGTGCACCCCTTGAGGCATTCCCAAGCTGGAGTCTGGTGGAAGATGAGGCTCAGTGTGATTGGATGGAAGCACCAACCTATCAAGGAGAAGTCCCACCCACTCTGCCCTGTGCGTCTATAAAGGCGACGGGTGGCGGCCGCGGCACTCATTGAAGCCGCCAGTTGGGAGAGGAGCAGAGCCAGGCCGGTGCTCCCGAAGGCAGCAAGATGTTGCGAGCCACAGCTCCCTGCTGGTTCCCACCTGGATACCCAGAAGCTAAGAAGGTGGCCGAGGAGGCGGCCCTGGATGCAAGAAGCCGCCAGTTGGGAGCGGAGCAGAGCCAGGCCGGCGCTCCCGAAGGCAGCAAGATGTTGCGAGCCACAGCTCCCTGCTGGTTCCCACCTGGATACCCAGAAGCTAAGAAGGTGGCCGAGGAGGCGGCCCTCGAGGCTCCAGAATTCCCCCTGCCCTCTCATCAGCCTGCCCAGAGCTTCGGGCTCCGGGTGCCCCAGATGCACAACCAGGCCTCCGCATTTGTGGACATCCAGGCGGAGCCCCAGAACAGGGGTCCGGCGGTGCCCCCAGCGTGTCCCAAGGTGGTGACGGAGGCGTGCTACTTCCCTGCACAGAGGGGATCGGCCTGCTGCTTGCCAGCCGCCCCAAGGCTGACAGAGAGGCCCTCGGGAGTCCGCATCTCAGCCCCCAGGAAGAGGAAGACGATCGCCCAGTCTTCCAGCCCTTGCTTGGTCACAGGTTGCACAGATGCCAAGAGAACCCGCGTGGCCAGCAGCAGCCAACGCTCCAGTGGCTCCAAGGTCGGCAGACAGCCAGGGAAGACGCGCAACAGGTCAGGGATGGCATGCAAGACCACCACCACCATCAGCTCTAAGCGAATCGTCCGTCGTCCATCCTTACCGAGTTTGAAGAAACCTATTGTCCTCCGAAGGTCTGGGTGCCAAGTCCCCACCGTCCTCCGCCGAGGCTATCTCCAACTGTTCACCGAAGAGTGTCTCAAGTTCTGCGCCTCCAAGCAGGAGGCCGAGGAGAAGGCGCTGAACGAGGAGAAGGTGGCCTACGACTGCAGCCCCAACAAGAACAGGTACCTGAACGTGGTCCTGAACACCCTCAAGAGACTGAAGGGCCTGACCCCCAGCTCCATGCCGGGCCTCAGCAGGGCCGCCCTGTACAGCCGCCTCCAGGAGTTCCTGCTCAGCCAGGACCAGCTCGAGGAGAACGGCTACCCCTTCCCGCACCCCGAGCGGCCCGGAGGCGCCGTCCTCTTCACTGGCCAGGGGAAGGGGCCCGGCGACTCCTCCTGCAGGGTCTGCTGCCGTTGTGGCACCGAGTACCTGGTGTCCTCCTCGGGCCGCTGTGTACGCGACCAGTTGTGTTATTATCACTGGGGGCGGGTCCGCTCGAGCCAGGTGGCTGGAGGCCGGGTTAGCCAGTACACCTGCTGTGCAGCTGCTCCTGGCTCTGTGGGCTGCCAGGTGGCAAAGCAGCACGTGCGGGACGGCCGCAAGGACAGCCTCGATGGCTTCGTGGAGACCTTCAAGAAAGAGTTGTCCAGAGACGCTTATCCAGGAATCTACGCCTTGGACTGTGAGATGTGCTACACCACGCATGGCCTAGAGCTGACCCGCGTCACCGTGGTGGACGCCGACATGCGAGTGGTGTACGACACCTTCGTCAAGCCCGACAACGAGATCGTGGACTACAACACCAGGTTTTCCGGAGTCACCGAGGCCGACGTCGCCAAGACGAGCATCACCTTGCCCCAAGTGCAAGCCATCCTGCTGAGCTTTTTCAGCGCCCAAACCATCCTCATCGGGCACAGCCTGGAGAGCGATCTGCTGGCCCTGAAGCTCATCCACAGCACCGTGGTGGACACGGCCGTGCTCTTCCCGCACTACCTGGGTTTCCCCTACAAGCGTTCCCTCAGGAATCTCGCGGCCGACTACCTGGGACAGATCATCCAGGACAGCCAGGACGGCCACAACTCCAGCGAGGACGCAAACGCCTGCCTGCAGCTGGTGATGTGGAAGGTCCGACAGCGCGCCCAGATCCAGCCACGCCACCGGTCCGCCTCTCCCGCCGCCCTGGCCTGTCCTTGGCCCCAGGCCCCTTCCACAACCGCCATCAGTCCTGAGAGCTCACCCTGTCCACCTCGCCGCAAGGCCAAAGAAACCGGAGCAGTCGACGGCAGGAGAGGGCAAAAAGCCAAGAGTAACCCCAACCGGCCACTCCCAGTCCCCCGGAATCCCTGCCGCGGACCCTCGGGCCTGTCCCCATCCCTCTGCCCTTCCCAGACCTCTGTCCTTCCACTAATCGCCTCCCGCAGCACCGAGCCGCCACTCCCAGTCCCCCGAGTCCCTGCCGCGCCCCCTCGCGCCTGTCCACATCCCTCTGCCCATCCGAGACCTCTGTCCTTACACCACTAGCCACCCCACGTGGGACTTCCATGGCCTCTGAGTACAAGGCCAGCCCCCCGGCCCACCAGCTTTCTGAATGTGTGCTTACCTGTTTTTCTCGAGAGGCACCACAGTGAGGTGGGTGAAGCACTTAGGCTCTGGAGTTAGATATCTGGGTTCAAGGCCAAATTCCACCACTTACTAGGTTTCTAATATTGCACAGATAATGTCTTTGCGCTTCTACCTTTTGATCTTTAAAGTGTGATCAAAAGAGACTTAGACTCCCACATCATAATCATGGGAAACTTTAACAGCCCTCTGTAAACATTAGACAGACCAACGAGACAGAAATCTAAAAAGGATATCCAGGAATTGAACTCAGCTCTGCACCAAGCGGACCTAGGAGACATCTACAGAACGCTCCACACCAAATCGACAGAATATACATGCTTCTCAGCACCACATCACACTTATTTCCACATTGACCACATAGTTGGAAGTAAAGCACTCCTCAGTAAATGTAAAATAACAGAAATTACTACAAACGGTCTCTCAGACCACATTGCAATCAAAGTAGACCTCAGGATAAAGAAACTCACTCAAAACCGCTCAACTGCATGGAAACCGGACACCCTGCTCCTTAATGAGTACTGGGTACATAACGAAATGAAGGGAGAAAGAAAGATATTTTCTGAAACCAATGAAAACAAAGGCACAACATACCAGAATCTCTGCGTCACATTTAAAGCAGTGTGTAGAGGGAAATTTATAGCACTAATTGCCCACGAGAGAAAGCAGGAAAAATCAAAAATGCATACCCTAACATCACCATTAAAAGAATGAGAGAAGCAAGAGCAAACACATTCAAAAACTAGCAGAAGGCAAGAAATAACTAAGATCCGAGCAGAACTGATGGAGATAGAGACACAATAAACCCTTCAACAAATCAATGATTCCAGGAGCGGGTTTTTTGCAGTGATCAACAAAATTGATAGAGCACTAGCAAGACTAAGAAAGAAGAAAAGAAAGAAGAATCAAACAGATGCAGTAAAAAATGATAAAGGGGATATCACCACCGATCCCACAGAAATACAAACTACCATCAGACAATACTATCAGCACCTCTAAGCTAATGAACTAGAAAATCTAGAAGAAATGGATAAATTCCTGGACGCATACAACCTCCCCAGAGTAAACCAGGAAGAAGTTGAATGCCTGAGTAGACCACTAACAGGCTCTGAAATTGAGGCAATAATTAACAGCCTATCAAGCAATAAAACTCCAGGACCAGACGGATTCACAGCCGAATTCTACCAGAAGGACAAGGAGGAGCTGGTACCATGCCTTCTGAAACTATTCCAATCAACAGAAAAAGAGGGAATCCTCCCTCACTCATTTCATGAGGCCGGCATCATCCTGATCCCAAAGCCTGAGAGAGACACAACCCAAAAAGAGAATTTTAGGCCTATGTCCCTGAGGAACATCGATGGGAAAATCCTCCATAAAATACTGGAAAACCGAATCCAGCAGCACATCAAAGAGCTTATCCATCATGATGAAGTGGGCTTCATCCCTGACATGCAAGGCTGGTCCAACATATGCAAAACAATAAACATAATCCAGCGTATAATCAGGACCAAAGACAGAAACCACGTGATTATCTCAACAGATGCAGAAAAGGCCTTTGACAAAATTCAACAGCCCTTCATGCCAAAAACTCTCAATAAATTAGGTATTGATGGGACATCTCCCAAAATAATACGGGCTATTTAGGGCAAACCCACAGCCAATATCATACTGAATGGGCAAAAAGTGGAAGCATTCCCTTTGCAAACTGCCACAAGACAGGGATGCCCTCTCTCACCACTCCTATTCAACATAGTGTTGGAACTTCTGCCCAGGGCAATCAGGCAGGAGAAAGAAATAAAGAGAAATCAATTAGGAAAAGAGGAAGTCAAATTGTCCCTGTTTGCAGATGACATGATTGAATATTTAGAAAACCCCATCGTCTCAGTCCAAAATCTCCTTAAGCTGATAAGCAACTTCAGCAAAGTCTCAGGATACAAAATCGAGGTGCAAAAATCACAAGCATTCTTATACACCAATAAGAGGCAAACAGAGAGCCAAATCATGAGTGAGCTCCCATTCACAATTGCTTCAAAGAGAATAAAATGCCTAGGAATCCAACTAACAAGGGATGTGAAGGACCTCTTCAAGGAGAACTACAAAGCATTGCTCCACGAACTAAAAGAGGAGACAAACAAATGGAAGAATATTCCACCATCACGGATTGGAAGAATCAATATCGTGAAAATGGCCATACTGCCCAAGGTAAATTATAGATTCAATGCCATCCCCATCAAACTACCAATGACTTTCTTCACAGAACTGGAAAAAACTGCTTTAAAGCTCATATGGAACCACAAAACGGCCCCCACTGCCAACATAATCCTAAGCCAAAAGAACAAAGATGGAGGCATCAAGCTGTCCGACTTCAAGCTACAGTAGAAGGCTACAGTAACCAAAGAGCATGCTATCGGTTGCCGTTTTGGTTACCGTAGACCAATGGAACAGAATAGAGCCCTCAGAAATAATACGACACATCTACAACCATCTGATCTTTGACAAACCTGACAAAAACAAGAAATGGGGAAAGGATTCCCTATTTAAAAAAATGGTGCTGGGAAAACAGGCTAGCCATATGTCGAAAGCTGATATCGGATCCCTTCCTTACACCTTGTACAAAAATTAATTCAAGACAGATGAAAGACTTAAATGTTAGATCTTAAACCATACAAACCCTAGGAGAAAACCCAGCCAATACCATTGAGGACAAAGGCATGGGCAAGGACCTCATGTCTAAAACGCCAAAAGCAATGGCAACGAAAGCCAACATTGACAAACAGCATCTAATTACACTAAAGACGTTCTGCATAGCTAAAGAAACTCCCATGAGAGTGAACAGGCATCCTGCAGAAAGGGAGAACATTTTTGCAATCTACTCATCTGACAAAAGGCTAATATCCAGAATCTACTAAGACCTCAAACAGAGTTACAAGAAAAACCAAACAAGCCCATCAACAAGTGGGGGAAGGTTATGAAGAGACACTTCTCAAAAGAAGACATTTATGCAGCCAACAGACACATGAAAAAATGCTCATCAAAACTGGCCATCAGAGAAATGCAAATCAAATCCGCAATGAGATATCATCTCACACCAGTTAGAATAGCGATCATTAAAAAGTCAGGAAACAACAGGTGCTGGAGAGGTAGTGGACAAATAGGAACACTTTTACACTGTTGGTGGGACTGTAAACTAGTTCAACGGTAGTGGAAGATAGTGTGGCGAATCCTCAAGGATCTCGAAATAGAAATACCATTTGACCCAGCCATCCCATTGCTGGGTATATATACCCATAGGATTAGAAATCATGCTTCTGAAAGGACACACGCAGAAGTATGTTTATTGCGGCACCATTCACAGTAGCAAAGACTTGGAACCAACACAGATGTCCATCAATGATAGACTGGATTAAGAAAATGTGGCACAAATACACCATGGAATACTATGCAGCCATGAAAAAGCATGAGTTCATCCCCTTTGGAGGGACACGGATGAAGCTGGAAACCATCATTCTTAGCAAACTATCGCAAGGACAAAGAAAGCAAACACCGCATGTTCTCATTCATAGGTGGGAATTGAAGTATGAGAACGCTTGGACACAGAAAGGGGAACATCACACACCGGGGCCTGTCATGGGCGGGGGGAGGGGGAGGGATAGCATTAAGAGATATACCTAATATAAATGACTAGTGAATGGGTGCAACACACCAACCAGGTGAATCTTGGAAGGCAAAAGCTACTGAATTTAGCGAATTTGTGGAGGCATTCCCAGAAATCAGCCAGGTGAAGTATCACACAACCGAAGACTGCACAACTCCTGTAAGGCAGCACGATGCGGCAAACCCAGACGGCCACTCTTCTCACCCCTCCTCCGTTGGCTGTTCTGGGTAATGAGGTTCAAAAGTCACCTAGGCAACTGCCAAAATAGCTGAAATGGAGTAAGGGCTTCAGGCTGGTGCCTAGCAGAGGTCCACCTGACCCCCGTAAGCTGCTGAACAAGAAGGGCTGCCAGAAATGTCCCCCTAGGGAATTTGGTGGAGACGAAGACCCGCTCACTGGACAAGGGTTCCTCCCAGGAGACGCCCGAGCGGAAGAAACGGGCTGTGAGCCACGCCCTTTCACCCTCCGCTACCCCGCCCTGGGCTGGTGAAGGTGCGCGTAAGGATGAGGACTACTGAGCCCTGAAGAAATAAATCCTTCCCCTTTGACCCCAAGGAGGATTGCCTGTGAGGATCTTCAACGAGTCTACCCGTGTCTAGACACGGGAGCAGGTCTGTCCGGCACAGCACCTCCCTCAAGGAGGAGAAGAGTGAGGAGAAAGGAAACTCAAGTCTGACCATTCTGTCCTGGGAGAGAAGAGGAGGATCTCATCTCTCATCTGTCCAAGCAAGGCAAGGAGACTTTCTCTCATCTTTCCAAGCAAGGCAAGGAGACTTTGTATAATTAGGAAACAAAAAGAATTTAGAAGGAATGAAAGCAGCCCGTAAGGTGCATTCCTAAGGACTGCCCATTGAAACTGACACAATTGCCCTTGTTTGATGAGAGGAATGAGCAGAGCACTGAGGTGGTGAACAGGGATCTAGTGAGACTTTCCCAGCATGTTTCTACCAAAGCTTTCTCTAAGCTTCTCGGAACACTCTCCTAATAAGCAGATGTTTGGCCCTTCAGAAAGTCAACAAGCAAAATGCCTTGAGTGTCCCAAAACACTGATGCCATGATGTTGGCTCCTGACTGGCCTCCTTTTCCTTTGACTGGACCACTGCCACCTCTCGGTAGCCGTCGCTTTGATGATGCTTTGCCTTCGAGGTCATATTGGTAAAGCCATGTTCCAACTTCCGGTTACAATTTGTCAGAGGGATGCGTCAGGATCGTGATCCCTCCTGTTTAAAATTTCCACTGATAGCTCTCGTCGTAACTGCAGCTGATCTGGGCACAGTGGTTTCACAGCCACTGCAGGATTCATCTCCCACATCTTCTCACCTCTTCTTGAAACAAGCTATACATTCGTAAAGAGTTCATTTCTTTGGGGTAGTGTCCTTAGAAGCTTTTGTGAAAACATCAATGATTTCTTCATTCTTCCACCCAAGCTTCACCAGAAATTTGATGTTTGCTCTTGCTGCAATTTTCGTGGAATTCATGTTGCTCTGATAGGAGTCCTTTTCAGTGGATGTCTCATCCTTCTCAGTGCCTCAAACTCGATCTAGTTCAGAAAGGTTATAAGAAGTTCGGACAAGTTTATTTGAGTGCAAACCAGTGGAAACCCATGCATAGTTTCTTCACCATGTGCATTTTCTATGAACCTTTTGAAGAACCCCTGTGTTGAACATTGCCCAAGTCGTGGGAGAGAAGTGGGTGCGGTCCACTTCCTGTCCTCAATTTGCCCGCAGCGGAGGAGTGCAGAGAGCAGGGAAACGCAACCCCAGAGAGATCCTGCCCTGCAGCATGCAGCAGACTGCTGGCCCAGTCCTGGCTCCATGGGGTGCTGTGTGGGCCCAAGCAAGTTGACCAAACTCCCTGACGCTGAAATGAATCCTAGGTGGCCCAATTCCAGTAGCCATTATAGGACTGCCCTGCAGGGACAGTTAATTAACTCAGGAAAAGCAACCTAGCTCCAAGGTTAGCAACCAGGAGTTCCAGTTGATTCCATTAGTGCACCCCTCGAGGCATTCCCAAGCTGGAGTCTGCTGGAAGATGAGGCTCAGTGTGATTGGATGGAAGCAGCAACCTATCAAGGAGAAGTCCCACCCACTCTGCCCTGTGCGTCTATAAAGGCGACGGGTGGCGGCCGCGGCACTCATTGAAGCCGCCAGTTGGGAGAGGAGCAGAGCCAGGCCGGTGCTCCCGAAGGCAGCAAGATGTTGCGAGCCACAGCTCCCTGCTGGTTCCCACCTGGATACCCAGAAGCTAAGAAGGTGGCCGAGGAGGCGGCCCTGGAGGCAAGAAGCCGCCAGTTGGGAGCGGAGCAGAGCCAGGCCGGTGCTCCCGAAGGCAGCAAGATGTTGCGAGCCACAGCTCCCTGCTGGTTCCCACCTGGATACCCAGAAGCTAAGAAGGTGGCCGAGGAGGCGGCCCTCGAGGCTCCAGAATTCCCCCTGCCCTCTCATCAGCCTGCCCAGAGCTTCGGGCTCCGGGTGCCCCAGATGCACAACCAGGCCTCCGCATTTGTGGACATCCAGGCGGAGCCCCAGAACAGGGGTCCGGCGGTGCCCCCAGCGTGTCCCAAGGTGGTGACGGAGGCGTGCTACTTCCCTGCACAGAGGGGATCGGCCTGCTGCTTGCCAGCCGCCCCAAGGCTGACAGAGAGGCCCTCGGGAGTCCGCATCTCAGCCCCCAGGAAGAGGAAGACGATCGCCCAGTCTTCCAGCCCTTGCTTGGTCACAGGTTGCACAGATGCCAAGAGAACCCGCGTGGCCAGCAGCAGCCAACGCTCCAGTGGCTCCAAGGTCGGCAGACAGCCAGGGAAGACGCGCAACAGGTCCGGGATGGCATGCAAGACCACCACCACCATCAGCTCTAAGCGAATCGTCCGTCGTCCATCCTTACCGAGTTTGAAGAAACCTATTGTCCTCCGAAGGTCTGGGTGCCAAGTCCCCACCGTCCTCCGCCGAGGCTATCTCCAACTGTTCACCGAAGAGTGTCTCAAGTTCTGCGCCTCCAAGCAGGAGGCCGAGGAGAAGGCGCTGAACGAGGAGAAGGTGGCCTACGACTGCAGCCCCAACAAGAACAGGTACGTGAACGTGGTCCTGAACACCCTCAAGAGACTGAAGGGCCTGACCCCCAGCTCCATGCCGGGCCTCAGCAGGGCCGCCCTGTACAGCCGCCTCCAGGAGTTCCTGCTCAGCCAGGACCAGCTCGAGGAGAACGGCTACCCCTTCCCGCACCCCGAGCGGCCCGGAGGCGCCGTCCTCTTCACTGGCCAGGGGAAGGGGCCCGGCGACTCCTCCTGCAGGGTCTGCTGCCGTTGTGGCACCGAGTACCTGGTGTCCTCCTCGGGCCGCTGTGTACGCGACCAGTTGAGTTATTATCACTGGGGGCGGGTCCGCTCGAGCCAGGTGGCTGGAGGCCGGGTTAGCCAGTACACCTGCTGTGCAGCTGCTCCTGGCTCTGTGGGCTGCCAGGTGGCAAAGCAGCACGTGCGGGACGGCCGCAAGGACAGCCTCGATGGCTTCGTGGAGACCTTCAAGAAAGAGTTGTCCAGAGACGCTTATCCAGGAATCTACGCCTTGGACTGTGAGATGTGCTACACCACGCATGGCCTAGAGCTGACCCGCGTCACCGTGGTGGACGCCGACATGCGAGTGGTGTACGACACCTTCGTCAAGCCCGACAACGAGATCGTGGACTACAACACCAGGTTTTCCGGAGTCACCGAGGCCGACGTCGCCAAGACGAGCATCACCTTGCCCCAAGTGCAAGCCATCCTGCTGAGCTTTTTCAGCGCCCAAACCATCCTCATCGGGCACAGCCTGGAGAGCGATCTGCTGGCCCTGAAGCTCATCCACAGCACCGTGGTGGACACGGCCGTGCTCTTCCCGCACTACCTGGGTTTCCCCTACAAGCGTTCCCTCAGGAATCTCGCGGCCGACTACCTGGGACAGATCATCCAGGACAGCCAGGACGGCCACAACTCCAGCGAGGACGCAAACGCCTGCCTGCAGCTGGTGATGTGGAAGGTCCGACAGCGCGCCCAGATCCAGCCACGCCACCGGTCCGCCTCTCCCGCCGCCCTGGCCTGTCCTTGGCCCCAGGCCCCTTCCACAACCGCCATCAGTCCCGAGAGCTCACCCTGTCCACCTCGCCGCAAGGCCAAAGAAACCGGAGCAGTCGACGGCAGGAGAGGGCAAAAAGCCAAGAGTAACCCCAACCGGCCACTCCCAGTCCCCCGGAATCCCTGCCGCGGACCCTCGGGCCTGTCCCCATCCCTCTGCCCTTCCCAGACCTCTGTCCTTCCACTAAGCGCCTCCCGCAGCACCGAGCCGCCACTCCCAGTCCCCCGAGTCCCTGCCGCGCCCCCTCGCGCCTGTCCACATCCCTCTGCCCATCCGAGACCTCTGTCCTTACACCACTAGCCACCCCACGTGGGACTTCCATGGCCTCTGAGTACAAGGCCAGCCCCCCGGCCCACCAGCTTTCTGAATGTGTGCTTACCTGTTTTTCTCGAGAGGCACCACAGTGAGGTGGGTGAAGCACTTAGGCTCTGGAGTTAGATATCTGGGTTCAAGGCCAAATTCCACCACTTACTAGGTTTCTAATATTGCACAGATAATGTCTTTGCGCTTCTACCTTTTGATCTTTAAAGTGTGATCAAAAGAGACTTAGACTCCCACATCATAATCATGGGAAACTTTAACAGCCCTCTGTAAACATTAGACAGACCAACGAGACAGAAATCTAAAAAGGATATCCAGGAATTGAACTCAGCTCTGCACCAAGCGGACCTAGGAGACATCTACAGAACGCTCCACCCCAAATCCACAGAATATACATGCTTCTCAGCACCACATCACACTTATTTCCACATTGACCACATAGTTGGATGTAAAGCACTCCTCAGTAAATGTAAAATAACAGAAATTACTACAAACGGTCTCTCAGACCACATTGCAATCAAAGTAGACCTCAGGATAAAGAAACTCACTCAAAACCGCTCAACTGCATGGAAACCGGACACCCTGCTCCTTAATGAGTACTGGGTACATAACGAAATGAAGGGAGAAAGAAAGATATTTTCTGAAACCAATGAAAACAAAGGCACAACATACCAGAATCTCTGCGTCACATTTAAAGCAGTGTGTAGAGGGAAATTTATAGCACTAATTGCCCACGAGAGAAAGCAGGAAAAATCAAAAATGCATACCCTAACATCACCATTAAAAGAATGAGAGAAGCAAGAGCAAACACATTCAAAAACTAGCAGAAGGCAAGAAATAACTAAGATCCGAGCAGAACTGATGGAGATAGAGACACAATAAACCCTTCAACAAATCAATGAATCCAGGAGCGGGTTTTTTGCAGTGATCAACAAAATTGATAGAGCACTAGCAAGACTAAGAAAAGAAAGAAGAATCAAACAGATGCAGTAAAAAATGATAAAGGGGATATCACCACCGATCCCACAGAAATACAAACTACCATCAGACAATACTATCAGCACCTCTAAGCTAATGAACTAGAAAATCTAGAAGAAATGGATAAATTCCTGGACGCATACAACCTCCCCAGAGTAAACCAGGAAGAAGTTGAATGCCTGAGTAGACCACTAACAGGCTCTGAAATTGAGGCAATAATTAACAGCCTATCAAGCAATAAAACTCCAGGACCAGACGGATTCACAGCCGAATTCTACCAGAAGGACAAGGAGGAGCTGGTACCATGCCTTCTGAAACTATTCCAATCAACAGAAAAAGAGGGAATCCTCCCTCACTCATTTCATGAGGCCGGCATCATCCTGATCCCAAAGCCTGAGAGAGACACAACCCAAAAAGAGAATTTTAGGCCTATGTCCCTGAGGAACATCGATGGGAAAATCCTCCATAAAATACTGGAAAACCGAATCCAGCAGCACATCAAAGAGCTTATCCATCATGATGAAGTGGGCTTCATCCCTGACATGCAAGGCTGGTCCAACATATGCAAAACAATAAACATAATCCAGCGTATAATCAGGACCAAAGACAGAAACCACGTGATTATCTCAACAGATGCAGAAAAGGCCTTCGACAAAATTCAACAGCCCTTCATGCCAAAAACTCTCAATAAATTAGGTATTGATGGGACATCTCCCAAAATAATACGGGCTATTTAGGGCAAACCCACAGCCAATATCATACTGAATGGGCAAAAAGTGGAAGCATTCCCTTTGCAAACTGCCACAAGACAGGGATGCCCTCTCTCACCACTCCTATTCAACATAGTGTTGGAACTTCTGCCCAGGGCAATCAGGCAGGAGAAAGAAATAAAGAGAAATCAATTAGGAAAAGAGGAAGTCAAATTGTCCCTGTTTGCAGATGACATGATTGAATATTTAGAAAACCCCATCGTCTCAGTCCAAAATCTCCTTAAGCTGATAAGCAACTTCAGCAAAGTCTCAGGATACAAAATCGAGGTGCAAAAATCACAAGCATTCTTATACACCAATAAGAGGCAAACAGAGAGCCAAATCATGAGTGAGCTCCCATTCACAATTGCTTCAAAGAGAATAAAATGCCTAGGAATCCAACTAACAAGGGATGTGAAGGACCTCTTCAAGGAGAACTACAAAGCATTGCTCCACGAACTAAAAGAGGAGACAAACAAATGGAAGAATATTCCACCATCACGGATTGGAAGAATCAATATCGTGAAAATGGCCATACTGCCCAAGGTAAATTATAGATTCAATGCCATCCCCATCAAACTACCAATGACTTTCTTCACAGAACTGGAAAAAACTGCTTTAAAGCTCATCTGGAACCACAAAACGGCCCCCACTGCCAACATAATCCTAAGCCAAAAGAACAAAGATGGAGGCATCAAGCTGTCCGACTTCAAGCTACAGTAGAAGGCTACAGTAACCAAAGAGCATGCTATCGGTTGCCGTTTTGGTTACCGTAGACCAATGGAACAGAATAGAGCCCTCAGAAATAATACGACACATCTACAACCATCTGATCTTTGACAAACCTGACAAAAACAAGAAATGGGGAAAGGATTCCCTATTTAAAAAAATGGTGCTGGGAAAACAGGCTAGCCATATGTCGAAAGCTGAAATCGGATCCCTTCCTTACACCTTGTACAAAAATTAATTCAAGACAGATGAAAGACTTAAATGTTAGATCTTAAACCATACAAACCCTAGGAGAAAACCCAGCCAATACCATTGAGGACAAAGGCATGGGCAAGGACCTCATGTCTAAAACGCCAAAAGCAATGGCAACGAAAGCCAACATTGACAAACAGCATCTAATTACACTAAAGACGTTCTGCATAGCTAAAGAAACTCCCATGAGAGTGAACAGGCATCCTGCAGAAAGGGAGAACATTTTTGCAATCTACTCATCTGACAAAAGGCTAATATCCAGAATCTACTAAGACCTCAAACAGAGTTACAAGAAAAACCAAACAAGCCCATCAACAAGTGGGGGAAGGATATGAAGAGACACTTCTCAAAAGAAGACATTTATGCAGCCAACAGACACATGAAAAAATGCTCATCAAAACTGGCCATCAGAGAAATGCAAATCAAATCCGCAATGAGATATCATCTCACACCAGTTAGAATAGCGATCATTAAAAAGTCAGGAAACAACAGGTGCTGGAGAGGTAGTGGACAAATAGGAACACTTTTACACTGTTGGTGGGACTGTAAACTAGTTCAACGGTAGTGGAAGATAGTGTGGCGAATCCTCAAGGATCTCGAAATAGAAATACCGTTTGACCCAGCCATCCCATTGCTGGGTATATATACCCATAGGATTAGAAATCATGCTGCTAAAAGGACACACGCAGACGTATGTTTATTGCGGCACCATTCACAGTAGCAAAGACTTGGAACCAACCCAGATGTCCATCAATGATAGACTGGATTAAGAAAATGTGGCACAAATACACCATGGAATACTATGCAGCCATGAAAAAGCATGAGTTCATCCCCTTTGGAGGGACACGGATGAAGCTGGAAACCATCATTCTTAGCAAACTATCGCAAGGACAAAAAAAGCAAACACCGCATGTTCTCATTCATAGGTGGGAATTGAAGTATGAGAACGCTTGGACACAGAAAGGGGAACATCACACACCGTGGCCTGTCATGGGCGGGGGGAGGGGGAGGGATAGCATTAAGAGATATACCTAATGTAAATGACTAGTGAATGGGTGCAACACACCAACCAGGTGAATCTTGGAAGGCAAAAGCTACTGAATTTAGCGAATTTGTGGAGGCATTCCCAGAAATCAGCCAGGTGAAGTATCACACAACCGAAGACTGCACAACTCCTGTAAGGCAGCACGATGCGGCAAACCCAGACGGCCACTCTTCTCACCCCTCCTCCGTTGGCTGTTCTGGGTAACGAGGTTCAAAAGTCACCTAGGCAACTGCCAAAATAGCTGAAATGGAGTAAGGGCTTCAGGCTGGTGACTAGCAGAGGTCCACCTGACCCCCGTAAGCTGCTGAACAAGAAGGGCTGCCAGAAATGTCCCCCTAGGGAATTTGGTGGAGACGAAGACCCGCTCACTGGACAAGGGTTCCTCCCAGGAGACGCCCGAGCGGAAGAAACGGGCTGTGAGCCACGCCCTTTCACCCTCCGCTACCCCGCCCTGGGCTGGTGAAGGTGCGCGTAAGGATGAGGACTACTGAGCCCTGAAGAAATAAATCCTTCCCCTTTGACCCCAAGGAGGATTGCCTGTGAGGATCTTCAACGAGTCTACCCGTGTCTAGACACGGGAGCAGGTCTGTCCGGCACAGCACCTCCCTCAAGGAGGAGAAGAGTGAGGAGAAAGGAAACTCAAGTCTGACCATTCTGTCCTGGGAGAGAAGAGGAGGATCTCATCTCTCATCTGTCCAAGCAAGGCAAGGAGACTTTCTCTCATCTTTCCAAGCAAGGCAAGGAGACTTTGTATAATTAGGAAACAAAAAGAATTTAGAAGGAATGAAAGCAGCCCGTAAGGTGCATTCCTAAGGACTGCCCATTGAAACTGACACAATTGCCCTTGTTTGATGAGAGGAATGAGCAGAGCACTGAGGTGGTGAACAGGGATCTAGTGAGACTTTCCCAGCATGTTTCTACCAAAGCTTTCTCTAAGCTTCTCGGAACACTCTCCTAATAAGCAGATGTTTGGCCCTTCAGAAAGTCAACAAGCAAAATGCCTTGAGTGTCCCAAAACACTGATGCCATGATGTTGGCTCCTGACTGGCCTCCTTTTCCTTTGACTGGACCACTGCCACCTCTCGGTAGCCGTCGCGTTGATGATGCTTTGCCTTCGAGGTCATATTGGTAAAGCCATGTTCCAACTTCCGGTTACAATTTGTCAGAGGGATGCGTCAGGATCGTGATCCCTCCTGTTTAAAATTTCCACTGATAGCTCTCGTCGTAACTGCAGCTGATCTGGGCACAGTGGTTTTCACAGCCACTGCAGGATTCATCTCCCACATCTTCTCACCTCTTCTTGAAACAAGCTATACATTCGTAAAGAGTTCATTTCCTTGGGGTAGTGTCCTTAGAAGCTTTTGTGGAAACCTCTATGATTTCTTCATTCTTCCACCCAAGCTTCACCAGAAATTTGATGTTTGCTCTTGCTGCAATTTTCGTGGAATTCATGTTGCTCTGATAGGAGTCCTTTTCAGTGGATGTCTCATCCTTCTCAGTGCCTCAAACTCGATCTAGTTCAGAAAGGTTATAAGAAGTTCGGACAAGTTTCTTTGAGTGCAAACCAGTGGAAACCCATGCATAGTTTCTTCACCATGTGCATTTTCTATGAACCTTTTGAAGAACCCCTGTGTTGAACATTGCCCAAGTCGTGGGAGAGAAGTGGGTGCGGTCCACTTCCTGTCCTCAATTTGCCCGCAGCGGAGGAGTGCACAGAACAGGGAAACGCAACCCCAGAGAGACCCTGCCCTGCAGCATGCAGCAGACTGCTGGCCCAGTCCTGGCTCCATGGGGTGCTGTGTGGGCCCAAACAAGTTGACCAAACTCCCTGACGCTGAAATGAATCCTAGGTGGCCCAATTCCAGTAGCCATTATAGGACTGCCCTGCAGGGACAGTTAATTAACTCAGGAAAAGCAACCTAGCTCCAAGGTTAGCAACCAGGAGTTCCAGTTGATTCCATTAGTGCACCCCTCGAGGCATTCCCAAGCTGGAGTCTGGTGGAAGATGAGGCTCAGTGTGATTGGATGGAAGCAGCAACCTATCAAGGAGAAGTCCCACCCACTCTGCCCTGTGCGTCTATAAAGGCGACGGGTGGCGGCCGCGGCACTCATTGAAGCCGCCAGTTGGGAGAGGAGCAGAGCCAGGCCGGTGCTCCCGAAGGCAGCAAGATGTTGCGAGCCACAGCTCCCTGCTGGTTCCCACCTGGATACCCAGAAGCTAAGAAGGTGGCCGAGGAGGCGGCCCTGGAGGCAAGAAGCCGCCAGTTGGGAGCGGAGCAGAGCCAGGCCGGTGCTCCCGAAGGCAGCAAGATGTTGCGAGCCACAGCTCCCTGCTGGTTCCCACCTGGATACCCAGAAGCTAAGAAGGTGGCCGAGGAGGCGGCCCTCGAGGCTCCAGAATTCCCCCTGCCCTCTCATCAGCCTGCCCAGAGCTTCGGGCTCCGGGTGCCCCAGATGCACAACCAGGCCTCCGCATTTGTGGACATCCAGGCGGAGCCCCAGAACAGGGGTCCGGCGGTGCCCCCAGCGTGTCCCAAGGTGGTGACGGAGGCGTGCTACTTCCCTGCACAGAGGGGATCGGCCTGCTGCTTGCCAGCCGCCCCAAGGCTGACAGAGAGGCCCTCGGGAGTCCGCATCTCAGCCCCCAGGAAGAGGAAGACGATCACCCAGTCTTCCAGCCCTTGCTTGGTCACAGGTTGCACAGATGCCAAGAGAACCCGCGTGGCCAGCAGCAGCCAACGCTCCAGTGGCTCCAAGGTCGGCAGACAGCCAGGGAAGACGCGCAACAGGTCAGGGATGGCATGCAAGACCACCACCACCATCAGCTCTAAGCGAATCGTCCGTCGTCCATCCTTACCGAGTTTGAAGAAACCTATTGTCCTCCGAAGGTCTGGGTGCCAAGTCCCCACCGTCCTCCGCCGAGGCTATCTCCAACTGTTCACCGAAGAGTGTCTCAAGTTCTGCGCCTCCAAGCAGGAGGCCGAGGAGAAGGCGCTGAACGAGGAGAAGGTGGCCTACGACTGCAGCCCCAACAAGAACAGGTACCTGAACGTGGTCCTGAACACCCTCAAGAGACTGAAGGGCCTGACCCCCAGCTCCATGCCGGGCCTCAGCAGGGCCGCCCTGTACAGCCGCCTCCAGGAGTTCCTGCTCAGCCAGGACCAGCTCGAGGAGAACGGCTACCCCTTCCCGCACCCCGAGCGGCCCGGAGGCGCCGTCCTCTTCACTGGCCAGGGGAAGGGGCCCGGCGACTCCTCCTGCAGGGTCTGCTGCCGTTGTGGCACCGAGTACCTGGTGTCCTCCTCGGGCCGCTGTGTACGCGACCAGTTGTGTTATTATCACTGGGGGCGGGTCCGCTCGAGCCAGGTGGCTGGAGGCCGGGTTAGCCAGTACACCTGCTGTGCAGCTGCTCCTGGCTCTGTGGGCTGCCAGGTGGCAAAGCAGCACGTGCGGGACGGCCGCAAGGACAGCCTCGATGGCTTCGTGGAGACCTTCAAGAAAGAGTTGTCCAGAGACGCTTATCCAGGAATCTACGCCTTGGACTGTGAGATGTGCTACACCACGCATGGCCTAGAGCTGACCCGCGTCACCGTGGTGGACGCCGACATGCGAGTGGTGTACGACACCTTCGTCAAGCCCGACAACGAGATCGTGGACTACAACACCAGGTTTTCCGGAGTCACCGAGGCCGACGTCGCCAAGACGAGCATCACCTTGCCCCAAGTGCAAGCCATCCTGCTGAGCTTTTTCAGCGCCCAAACCATCCTCATCGGGCACAGCCTGGAGAGCGATCTGCTGGCCCTGAAGCTCATCCACAGCACCGTGGTGGACACGGCCGTGCTCTTCCCGCACTACCTGGGTTTCCCCTACAAGCGTTCCCTCAGGAATCTCGCGGCCGACTACCTGGGACAGATCATCCAGGACAGCCAGGACGGCCACAACTCCAGCGAGGACGCAAACGCCTGCCTGCAGCTGGTGATGTGGAAGGTCCGACAGCGCGCCCAGATCCAGCCACGCCACCGGTCCGCCTCTCCCGCCGCCCTGGCCTGTCCTTGGCCCCAGGCCCCTTCCACAACCGCCATCAGTCCCGAGAGCTCACCCTGTCCACCTCGCCGCAAGGCCAAAGAAACCGGAGCAGTCGACGGCAGGAGAGGGCAAAAAGCCAAGAGTAACCCCAACCGGCCACTCCCAGTCCCCCGGAATCCCTGCCGCGGACCCTCGGGCCTGTCCCCATCCCTCTGCCCTTCCCAGACCTCTGTCCTTCCACTAAGCGCCTCCCGCAGCACCGAGCCGCCACTCCCAGTCCCCCGAGTCCCTGCCGCGCCCCCTCGCGCCTGTCCACATCCCTCTGCCCATCCGAGACCTCTGTCCTTACACCACTAGCCACCCCACGTGGGACTTCCATGGCCTCTGAGTACAAGGCCAGCCCCCCGGCCCACCAGCTTTCTGAATGTGTGCTTACCTGTTTTTCTCGAGAGGCACCACAGTGAGGTGGGTGAAGCACTTAGGCTCTGGAGTTAGATATCTGGGTTCAAGGCCAAATTCCACCACTTACTAGGTTTCTAATATTGCACAGATAATGTCTTTGCGCTTCTACCTTTTGATCTTTAAAGTGTGATCAAAAGAGACTTAGACTCCCACATCATAATCATGGGAAACTTTAACAGCCCTCTGTAAACATTAGACAGACCAACGAGACAGAAATCTAAAAAGGATATCCAGGAATTGAACTCAGCTCTGCACCAAGCGGACCTAGGAGACATCTACAGAACGCTCCACCCCAAATCCACAGAATATACATGCTTCTCAGCACCACATCACACTTATTTCCACATTGACCACATAGTTGGAAGTAAAGCACTCCTCAGTAAATGTAAAATAACAGAAATTACTACAAACGGTCTCTCAGACCACATTGCAATCAAAGTAGACCTCAGGATAAAGAAACTCACTCAAAACCGCTCAACTGCATGGAAACCGGACACCCTGCTCCTTAATGAGTACTGGGTACATAACGAAATGAAGGGAGAAAGAAAGATATTCTCTGAAACCAAAGAAAACAAAGGCACAACATACCAGAATCTCTGCGTCACATTTAAAGCAGTGTGTAGAGGGAAATTTATAGCACTAATTGCCCACGAGAGAAAGCAGGAAAAATCAAAAATGCATACCCTAACATCACCATTAAAAGAATGAGAGAAGCAAGAGCAAACACATTCAAAAACTAGCAGAAGGCAAGAAATAACTAAGATCCGAGCAGAACTGATGGAGATAGAGACACAATAAACCCTTCAACAAATCAATGAATCCAGGAGCGGGTTTTTTGCAGTGATCAACAAAATTGATAGAGCACTAGCAAGACTAAGAAAAGAAAGAAGAATCAAACAGATGCAGTAAAAAATGATAAAGGGGATATCACCACCGATCCCACAGAAATACAAACTACCATCAGACAATACTATCAGCACCTCTAAGCTAATGAACTAGAAAATCTAGAAGAAATGGATAAATTCCTGGACGCATACAACCTCCCCAGAGTAAACCAGGAAGAAGTTGAATGCCTGAGTAGACCACTAACAGGCTCTGAAATTGAGGCAATAATTAACAGCCTATCAAGCAATAAAACTCCAGGACCAGACGGATTCACAGCCGAATTCTACCAGAAGGACAAGGAGGAGCTGGTACCATGCCTTCTGAAACTATTCCAATCAACAGAAAAAGAGGGAATCCTCCCTCACTCATTTCATGAGGCCGGCATCATCCTGATCCCAAAGCCTGAGAGAGACACAACCCAAAAAGAGAATTTTAGGCCTATGTCCCTGAGGAACATCGATGGGAAAATCCTCCATAAAATACTGGAAAACCGAATCCAGCAGCACATCAAAGAGCTTATCCATCATGATGAAGTGGGCTTCATCCCTGACATGCAAGGCTGGTCCAACATATGCAAAACAATAAACATAATCCAGCGTATAATCAGGACCAAAGACAGAAACCACGTGATTATCTCAACAGATGCAGAAAAGGCCTTCGACAAAATTCAACAGCCCTTCATGCCAAAAACTCTCAATAAATTAGGTATTGATGGGACATCTCCCAAAATAATACGGGCTATTTAGGGCAAACCCACAGCCAATATCATACTGAATGGGCAAAAAGTGGAAGCATTCCCTTTGCAAACTGCCACAAGACAGGGATGCCCTCTCTCACCACTCCTATTCAACATAGTGTTGGAACTTCTGCCCAGGGCAATCAGGCAGGAGAAAGAAATAAAGAGAAATCAATTAGGAAAAGAGGAAGTCAAATTGTCCCTGTTTGCAGATGACATGATTGAATATTTAGAAAACCCCATCGTCTCAGTCCAAAATCTCCTTAAGCTGATAAGCAACTTCAGCAAAGTCTCAGGATACAAAATCGAGGTGCAAAAATCACAAGCATTCTTATACACCAATAAGAGGCAAACAGAGAGCCAAATCATGAGTGAGCTCCCATTCACAATTGCTTCAAAGAGAATAAAATGCCTAGGAATCCAACTAACAAGGGATGTGAAGGACCTCTTCAAGGAGAACTACAAAGCATTGCTCCACGAACTAAAAGAGGAGACAAACAAATGGAAGAATATTCCACCATCACGGATTGGAAGAATCAATATCGTGAAAATGGCCATACTGCCCAAGGTAAATTATAGATTCAATGCCATCCCCATCCAACTACCAATGACTTTCTTCACAGAACTGGAAAAAACTGCTTTAAAGCTCATATGGAACCACAAAACGGCCCCCACTGCCAACATAATCCTAAGCCAAAAGAACAAAGATGGAGGCATCAAGCTGTCCGACTTCAAGCTACAGTAGAAGGCTACAGTAACCAAAGAGCATGCTATCGGTTGCCGTTTTGGTTACCGTAGACCAATGGAACAGAATAGAGCCCTCAGAAATAATACGACACATCTACAACCATCTGATCTTTGACAAACCTGACAAAAACAAGAAATGGGGAAAGGATTCCCTATTTAAAAAAATGGTGCTGGGAAAACAGGCTAGCCATATGTCGAAAGCTGAAATCGGATCCCTTCCTTACACCTTGTACAAAAATTAATTCAAGACAGATGAAAGACTTAAATGTTAGATCTTAAACCATACAAACCCTAGGAGAAAACCCAGCCAATACCATTGAGGACAAAGGCATGGGCAAGGACCTCATGTCTAAAACGCCAAAAGCAATGGCAACGAAAGCCAACATTGACAAACAGCATCTAATTACACTAAAGACGTTCTGCATAGCTAAAGAAACTCCCATGAGAGTGAACAGGCATCCTGCAGAAAGGGAGAAAATTTTTGCAATCTACTCATCTGACAAAAGGCTAATATCCAGAATCTACTAAGACCTCAAACAGAGTTACAAGAAAAACCAAACAAGCCCATCAACAAGTGGGGGAAGGATATGAAGAGACACTTCTCAAAAGAAGACATTTATGCAGCCAACAGACACATGAAAAAATGCTCATCAAAACTGGCCATCAGAGAAATGCAAATCAAATCCGCAATGAGATATCATCTCACACCAGTTAGAATAGCGATCATTAAAAAGTCAGGAAACAACAGGTGCTGGAGAGGTAGTGGACAAATAGGAACACTTTTACACTGTTGGTGGGACTGTAAACTAGTTCAACGGTAGTGGAAGATAGTGTGGCGAATCCTCAAGGATCTCGAAATAGAAATACCGTTTGACCCAGCCATCCCATTGCTGGGTATATATACCCATAGGATTAGAAATCATGCTGCTAAAAGGACACACGCAGACGTATGTTTATTGCGGCACCATTCACAGTAGCAAAGACTTGGAACCAACCCAGATGTCCATCAATGATAGACTGGATTAAGAAAATGTGGCACAAATACACCATGGAATACTATGCAGCCATGAAAAAGCATGAGTTCATCCCCTTTGGAGGGACACGGATGAAGCTGGAAACCATCATTCTTAGCAAACTATCGCAAGGACAAAAAAAGCAAACACCGCATGTTCTCATTCATAGGTGGGAATTGAAGTATGAGAACGCTTGGACACAGAAAGGGGAACATCACACACCGGGGCCTGTCATGGGCGGGGGGAGGGGGAGGGATAGCATTAAGAGATATACCTAATGTAAATGACTAGTGAATGGGTGCAACACACCAACCAGGTGAATCTTGGAAGGCAAAAGCTACTGAATTTAGCGAATTTGTGGAGGCATTCCCAGAAATCAGCCAGGTGAAGTATCACACAACCGAAGACTGCACAACTCCTGTAAGGCAGCACGATGCGGCAAACCCAGACGGCCACTCTTCTCACCCCTCCTCCGTTGGCTGTTCTGGGTAACGAGGTTCAAAAGTCACCTAGGCAACTGCCAAAATAGCTGAAATGGAGTAAGGGCTTCAGGCTGGTGACTAGCAGAGGTCCACCTGACCCCCGTAAGCTGCTGAACAAGAAGGGCTGCCAGAAATGTCCCCCTAGGGAATTTGGTGGAGACGAAGACCCGCTCACTGGACAAGGGTTCCTCCCAGGAGACGCCCGAGCGGAAGAAACGGGCTGTGAGCCACGCCCTTTCACCCTCCGCTACCCCGCCCTGGGCTGGTGAAGGTGCGCGTAAGGATGAGGACTACTGAGCCCTGAAGAAATAAATCCTTCCCCTTTGACCCCAAGGAGGATTGCCTGTGAGGATCTTCAACGAGTCTACCCGTGTCTAGACACGGGAGCAGGTCTGTCCGGCACAGCACCTCCCTCAAGGAGGAGAAGAGTGAGGAGAAAGGAAACTCAAGTCTGACCATTCTGTCCTGGGAGAGAAGAGGAGGATCTCATCTCTCATCTGTCCAAGCAAGGCAAGGAGACTTTCTCTCATCTTTCCAAGCAAGGCAAGGAGACTTTGTATAATTAGGAAACAAAAAGAATTTAGAAGGAATGAAAGCAGCCCGTAAGGTGCATTCCTAAGGACTGCCCATTGAAACTGACACAATTGCCCTTGTTTGATGAGAGGAATGAGCAGAGCACTGAGGTGGTGAACAGGGATCTAGTGAGACTTTCCCAGCATGTTTCTACCAAAGCTTTCTCTAAGCTTCTCGGAACACTCTCCTAATAAGCAGATGTTTGGCCCTTCAGAAAGTCAACAAGCAAAATGCCTTGAGTGTCCCAAAACACTGATGCCATGATGTTGGCTCCTGACTGGCCTCCTTTTCCTTTGACTGGACCACTGCCACCTCTCGGTAGCCGTCGCGTTGATGATGCTTTGCCTTCGAGGTCATATTGGTAAAGCCATGTTCCAACTTCCGGTTACAATTTGTCAGAGGGATGCGTCAGGATCGTGATCCCTCCTGTTTAAAATTTCCACTGATAGCTCTCGTCGTAACTGCAGCTGATCTGGGCACAGTGGTTTTCACAGCCACTGCAGGATTCATCTCCCACATCTTCTCACCTCTTCTTGAAACAAGCTATACATTCGTAAAGAGTTCATTTCCTTGGGGTAGTGTCCTTAGAAGCTTTTGTGGAAACCTCTATGATTTCTTCATTCTTCCACCCAAGCTTCACCAGAAATTTGATGTTTGCTCTTGCTGCAATTTTCGTGGAATTCATGTTGCTCTGATAGGAGTCCTTTTCAGTGGATGTCTCATCCTTCTCAGTGCCTCAAACTCGATCTAGTTCAGAAAGGTTATAAGAAGTTCGGACAAGTTTATTTGAGTGCAAACCAGTGGAAACCCATGCATAGTTTCTTCACCATGTGCATTTTCTATGAACCTTTTGAAGAACCCCTGTGTTGAACATTGCCCAAGTCGTGGGAGAGAAGTGGGTGCGGTCCACTTCCTGTCCTCAATTTGCCCGCAGCGGAGGAGTGCACAGAACAGGGAAACGCAACCCCAGAGAGACCCTGCCCTGCAGCATGCAGCAGACTGCTGGCCCAGTCCTGGCTCCATGGGGTGCTGTGTGGGCCCAAACAAGTTGACCAAACTCCCTGACGCTGAAATGAATCCTAGGTGGCCCAATTCCAGTAGCCATTATAGGACTGCCCTGCAGGGACAGTTAATTAACTCAGGAAAAGCAACCTAGCTCCAAGGTTAGCAACCAGGAGTTCCAGTTGATTCCATTAGTGCACCCCTCGAGGCATTCCCAAGCTGGAGTCTGGTGGAAGATGAGGCTCAGTGTGATTGGATGGAAGCACCAACCAATCAAGGAGAAGTCCCACCCACTCTGCCCTGTGCGTCTATAAAGGCGACGGGTGGCGGCCGCGGCACTCATTGAAGCCGCCAGTTGGGAGAGGAGCAGAGCCAGGCCGGTGCGCCCGAAGGCAGCAAGATGTTGCGAGCCACAGCTCCCTGCTGGTTCCCACCTGGATACCCAGAAGCTAAGAAGGTGGCCGAGGAGGCGGCCCTGGAGGCAAGAAGCCGCCAGTTGGGAGCGGAGCAGAGCCAGGCCGGTGCTCCCGAAGGCAGCAAGATGTTGCGAGCCACAGCTCCCTGCTGGTTCCCACCTGGATACCCAGAAGCTAAGAAGGTGGCCGAGGAGGCGGCCCTGGAGGCAAGAAGCCGCCAGTTGGGAGCGGAGCAGAGCCAGGCCGGTGCTCCCGAAGGCAGCAAGATGTTGCGAGCCACAGCTCCCTGCTGGTTCCCACCTGGATACCCAGAAGCTAAGAAGGTGGCCGAGGAGGCGGCCCTCGAGGCTCCAGAATTCCCCCTGCCCTCTCATCAGCCTGCCCAGAGCTTCGGGCTCCGGGTGCCCCAGATGCACAACCAGGCCTCCGCATTTGTGGACATCCAGGCGGAGCCCCAGAACAGGGGTCCGGCGGTGCCCCCAGCGTGTCCCAAGGTGGTGACGGAGGCGTGCTACTTCCCTGCACAGAGGGGATCGGCCTGCTGCTTGCCAGCCGCCCCAAGGCTGACAGAGAGGCCCTCGGGAGTCCGCATCTCAGCCCCCAGGAAGAGGAAGACGATCACCCAGTCTTCCAGCCCTTGCTTGGTCACAGGTTGCACAGATGCCAAGAGAACCCGCGTGGCCAGCAGCAGCCAACGCTCCAGTGGCTCCAAGGTCGGCAGACAGCCAGGGAAGACGCGCAACAGGTCAGGGATGGCATGCAAGACCACCACCACCATCAGCTCTAAGCGAATCGTCCGTCGTCCATCCTTACCGAGTTTGAAGAAACCTATTGTCCTCCGAAGGTCTGGGTGCCAAGTCCCCACCGTCCTCCGCCGAGGCTATCTCCAACTGTTCACCGAAGAGTGTCTCAAGTTCTGCGCCTCCAAGCAGGAGGCCGAGGAGAAGGCGCTGAACGAGGAGAAGGTGGCCTACGACTGCAGCCCCAACAAGAACAGGTACGTGAACGTGGTCCTAAACACCCTCAAGAGACTGAAGGGCCTGACCCCCAGCTCCATGCCGGGCCTCAGCAGGGCCGCCCTGTACAGCCGCCTCCAGGAGTTCCTGCTCAGCCAGGACCAGCTCGAGGAGAACGGCTACCCCTTCCCGCACCCCGAGCGGCCCGGAGGCGCCGTCCTCTTCACTGGCCAGGGGAAGGGGCCCGGCGACTCCTCCTGCAGGGTCTGCTGCCGTTGTGGCACCGAGTACCTGGTGTCCTCCTCGGGCCGCTGTGTACGCGACCAGTTGTGTTATTATCACTGGGGGCGGGTCCGCTCGAGCCAGGTGGCTGGAGGCCGGGTTAGCCAGTACACCTGCTGTGCAGCTGCTCCTGGCTCTGTGGGCTGCCAGGTGGCAAAGCAGCACGTGCGGGACGGCCGCAAGGACAGCCTCGATGGCTTCGTGGAGACCTTCAAGAAAGAGTTGTCCAGAGACGCTTATCCAGGAATCTACGCCTTGGACTGTGAGATGTGCTACACCACGCATGGCCTAGAGCTGACCCGCGTCACCGTGGTGGACGCCGACATGCGAGTGGTGTACGACACCTTCGTCAAGCCCGACAACGAGATCGTGGACTACAACACCAGGTTTTCCGGAGTCACCGAGGCCGACGTCGCCAAGACGAGCATCACCTTGCCCCAAGTGCAAGCCATCCTGCTGAGCTTTTTCAGCGCCCAAACCATCCTCATCGGGCACAGCCTGGAGAGCGATCTGCTGGCCCTGAAGCTCATCCACAGCACCGTGGTGGACACGGCCGTGCTCTTCCCGCACTACCTGGGTTTCCCCTACAAGCGTTCCCTCAGGAATCTCGCGGCCGACTACCTGGGACAGATCATCCAGGACAGCCAGGACGGCCACAACTCCAGCGAGGACGCAAACGCCTGCCTGCAGCTGGTGATGTGGAAGGTCCGACAGCGCGCCCAGATCCAGCCACGCCACCGGTCCGCCTCTCCCGCCGCCCTGGCCTGTCCTTGGCCCCAGGCCCCTTCCACAACCGCCATCAGTCCCGAGAGCTCACCCTGTCCACCTCGCCGCAAGGCCAAAGAAACCGGAGCAGTCGACGGCAGGAGAGGGCAAAAAGCCAAGAGTAACCCCAACCGGCCACTCCCAGTCCCCCGGAATCCCTGCCGCGGACCCTCGGGCCTGTCCCCATCCCTCTGCCCTTCCCAGACCTCTGGCCTTCCACTAATCGCCTCCCGCAGCACCGAGCCGCCACTCCCAGTCCCCCGAGTCCCTGCCGCGCCCCCTCGCGCCTGTCCACATCCCTCTGCCCATCCGAGACCTCTGTCCTTACACCACTAGCCACCCCACGTGGGACTTCCATGGCCTCTGAGTACAAGGCCAGCCCCCCGGCCCACCAGCTTTCTGAATGTGTGCTTACCTGTTTTTCTCGAGAGGCACCACAGTGAGGTGGGTGAAGCACTTAGGCTCTGGAGTTAGATATCTGGGTTCAAGGCCAAATTCCACCACTTACTAGGTTTCTAATATTGCACAGATAATGTCTTTGCGCTTCTACCTTTTGATCTTTAAAGTGTGATCAAAAGAGACTTAGACTCCCACATCATAATCATGGGAAACTTTAGCAGCCCTCTGTAAACATTAGACAGACCAACGAGACAGAAATCTAAAAAGGATATCCAGGAATTGAACTCAGCTCTGCACCAAGCGGACCTAGGAGACATCTACAGAACGCTCCACACCAAATCGACAGAATATACATGCTTCTCAGCACCACATCACACTTATTTCCACATTGACCACATAGTTGGAAGTAAAGCACTCCTCAGTAAATGTAAAATAACAGAAATTACTGCAAACGGTCTCTCAGACCACATTGCAATCAAAGTAGACCTCAGGATAAAGAAACTCACTCAAAACCGCTCAACTGCATGGAAACCGGACACCCTGCTCCTTAATGAGTACTGGGTACATAACGAAATGAAGGGAGAAAGAAAGATATTCTCTGAAACCAATGAAAACAAAGGCACAACATACCAGAATCTCTGCGTCACATTTAAAGCAGTGTGTAGAGGGAAATTTATAGCACTAATTGCCCACGAGAGAAAGCAGGAAAAATCAAAAATGCATACCCTAACATCACCATTAAAAGAATGAGAGAAGCAAGAGCAAACACATTCAAAAACTAGCAGAAGGCAAGAAATAACTAAGATCCGAGCAGAACTGATGGAGATAGAGACACAATAAACCCTTCAACAAATCAATGAATCCAGGAGCGGGTTTTTTGCAGTGATCAACAAAATTGATAGAGCACTAGCAAGACTAAGAAAGAAGAAAAGAAAGAAGAATCAAACAGATGCAGTAAAAAATGATAAAGGGGATATCACCACCGATCCCACAGAAATACAAACTACCATCAGACAATACTATCAGCACCTCTAAGCTAATGAACTAGAAAATCTAGAAGAAATGGATAAATTCCTGGACGCATACAACCTCCCCAGAGTAAACCAGGAAGAAGTTGAATGCCTGAGTAGACCACTAACAGGCTCTGAAATTGAGGCAATAATTAACAGCCTATCAAGCAATAAAACTCCAGGACCAGACGGATTCACAGCCGAATTCTACCAGAAGGACAAGGAGGAGCTGGTACCATGCCTTCTGAAACTATTCCAATCAACAGAAAAAGAGGGAATCCTCCCTCACTCATTTCATGAGGCCGGCATCATCCTGATCCCAAAGCCTGAGAGAGACACAACCCAAAAAGAGAATTTTAGGCCTATGTCCCTGAGGAACATCGATGGGAAAATCCTCCATAAAATACTGGAAAACCGAATCCAGCAGCACATCAAAGAGCTTATCCATCATGATGAAGTGGGCTTCATCCCTGACATGCAAGGCTGGTCCAACATATGCAAAACAATAAACATAATCCAGCGTATAATCAGGACCAAAGACAGAAACCACGTGATTATCTCAACAGATGCAGAAAAGGCCTTTGACAAAATTCAACAGCCCTTCATGCCAAAAACTCTCAATAAATTATGTATTGATGGGACATCTCCCAAAATAATACGGGCTATTTAGGGCAAACCCACAGCCAATACCATACTGAATGGGCAAAAAGTGGAAGCATTCCCTTTGCAAACTGCCACAAGACAGGGATGCCCTCTCTCACCACTCCTATTCAACATAGTGTTGGAACTTCTGCCCAGGGCAATCAGGCAGGAGAAAGAAATAAAGAGAAATCAATTAGGAAAAGAGGAAGTCAAATTGTCCCTGTTTGCAGATGACATGATTGAATATTTAGAAAACCCCATCGTCTCAGTCCAAAATCTCCTTAAGCTGATAAGCAACTTCAGCAAAGTCTCAGGATACAAAATCGAGGTGCAAAAATCACAAGCATTCTTATACACCAATAAGAGGCAAACAGAGAGCCAAATCATGAGTGAGCTCCCATTCACAATTGCTTCAAAGAGAATAAAATGCCTAGGAATCCAACTAACAAGGGATGTGAAGGACCTCTTCAAGGAGAACTACAAAGCATTGCTCCACGAACTAAAAGAGGAGACAAACAAATGGAAGAATATTCCACCATCACGGATTGGAAGAATCAATATCGTGAAAATGGCCATACTGCCCAAGGTAAATTATAGATTCAATGCCATCCCCATCCAACTACCAATGACTTTCTTCACAGAACTGGAAAAAACTGCTTTAAAGCTCATATGGAACCACAAAACGGCCCCCACTGCCAACATAATCCTAAGCCAAAAGAACAAAGATGGAGGCATCAAGCTGTCCGACTTCAAGCTACAGTAGAAGGCTACAGTAACCAAAGAGCATGCTATCGGTTGCCGTTTTGGTTACCGTAGACCAATGGAACAGAATAGAGCCCTCAGAAATAATACGACACATCTACAACCATCTGATCTTTGACAAACCTGACAAAAACAAGAAATGGGGAAAGGATTCCCTATTTAAAAAAATGGTGCTGGGAAAACAGGCTAGCCATATGTCGAAAGCTGATATCGGATCCCTTCCTTACACCTTGTACAAAAATTAATTCAAGACAGATGAAAGACTTAAATGTTAGATCTTAAACCATACAAACCCTAGGAGAAAACCCAGCCAATACCATTGAGGACAAAGGCATGGGCAAGGACCTCATGTCTAAAACGCCAAAAGCAATGGCAACGAAAGCCAACATTGACAAACAGCATCTAATTACACTAAAGACGTTCTGCATAGCTAAAGAAACTCCCATGAGAGTGAACAGGCATCCTGCAGAAAGGGAGAAAATTTTTGCAATCTACTCATCTGACAAAAGGCTAATATCCAGAATCTACTAAGACCTCAAACAGAGTTACAAGAAAAACCAAACAAGCCCATCAACAAGTGGGGGAAGGATATGAAGAGACACTTCTCAAAAGAAGACATTTATGCAGCCAACAGACACATGAAAAAATGCTCATCAAAACTGGCCATCAGAGAAATGCAAATCAAATCCGCAATGAGATATCATCTCACACCAGTTAGAATAGCGATCATTAAAAAGTCAGGAAACAACAGGTGCTGGAGAGGTAGTGGACAAATAGGAACACTTTTACACTGTTGGTGGGACTGTAAACTAGTTCAACGGTAGTGGAAGATAGTGTGGTGAATCCTCAAGGATCTCGAAATAGAAATACCATTTGACCCAGCCATCCCATTGCTGGGTATATATACCCATAGGATTAGAAATCATGCTTCTGAAAGGACACACGCAGACGTATGTTTATTGCGGCACCATTCACAGTAGCAAAGACTTGGAACCAACCCAGATGTCCATCAATGATAGACTGGATTAAGAAAATGTGGCACAAATACACCATGGAATACTATGCAGCCATGAAAAAGCATGAGTTCATCCCCTTTGGAGGGACACGGATGAAGCTGGAAACCATCATTCTTAGCAAACTATCGCAAGGACAAAAAAAGCAAACACCGCATGTTCTCATTCATAGGTGGGAATTGAAGTATGAGAACGCTTGGACACAGAAAGGGGAACATCACACACCGGGGCCTGTCATGGGCGGGGGGAGGGGGAGGGATAGCATTAAGAGATATACCTAATGTAAATGACTAGTGAATGGGTGCAACACACCAACCAGGTGAATCTTGGAAGGCAAAAGCTACTGAATTTAGCGAATTTGTGGAGGCATTCCCAGAAATCAGCCAGGTGAAGTATCACACAACCGAAGACTGCACAACTCCTCTAAGGCAGCACGATGCGGCAAACCCAGACGGCCACTCTTCTCACCCCTCCTCCGTTGGCTGTTCTGGGTAACGAGGTTCAAAAGTCACCTAGGCAACTGCCAAAATAGCTGAAATGGAGTAAGGGCTTCAGGCTGGTGACTAGCAGAGGTCCACCTGACCCCCGTAAGCTGCTGAACAAGAAGGGCTGCCAGAAATGTCCCCCTAGGGAATTTGGTGGAGACGAAGACCCGCTCACTGGACAAGGGTTCCTCCCAGGAGACGCCCGAGCGGAAGAAACGGGCTGTGAGCCACGCCCTTTCACCCTCCGCTACCCCGCCCTGGGCTGGTGAAGGTGCGCGTAAGGATGAGGACTACTGAGCCCTGAAGAAATAAATCCTTCCCCTTTGACCCCAAGGAGGATTGCCTGTGAGGATCTTCAACGAGTCTACCCGTGTCTAGACACGGGAGCAGGTCTGTCCGGCACAGCACCTCCCTCAAGGAGGAGAAGAGTGAGGAGAAAGGAAACTCAAGTCTGACCATTCTGTCCTGGGAGAGAAGAGGAGGATCTCATCTCTCATCTGTCCAAGCAAGGCAAGGAGACTTTCTCTCATCTTTCCAAGCAAGGCAAGGAGACTTTGTATAATTAGGAAACAAAAAGAATTTAGAAGGAATGAAAGCAGCCCGTAAGGTGCATTCCTAAGGACTGCCCATTGAAACTGACACAATTGCCCTTGTTTGATGAGAGGAATGAGCAGAGCACTGAGGTGGTGAACAGGGATCTAGTGAGACTTTCCCAGCATGTTTCTACCAAAGCTTTCTCTAAGCTTCTCGGAACACTCTCCTAATAAGCAGATGTTTGGCCCTTCAGAAAGTCAACAAGCAAAATGCCTTGAGTGTCCCAAAACACTGATGCCATGATGTTGGCTCCTGACTGGCCTCCTTTTCCTTTGACTGGACCACTGCCACCTCTCGGTAGCCGTCGCTTTGATGATGCTTTGCCTTCGAGGTCATATTGGTAAAGCCATGTTCCAACTTCCGGTTACAATTTGTCAGAGGGATGCGTCAGGATCGTGATCCCTCCTGTTTAAAATTTCCACTGATAGCTCTCGTCGTAACTGCAGCTGATCTGGGCACAGTGGTTTTCACAGCCACTGCAGGATTCATCTCCCACATCTTCTCACCTCTTCTTGAAACAAGCTATACATTCGTAAAGAGTTCATTTCTTTGGGGTAGTGTCCTTAGAAGCTTTTGTGGAAACATCTATGATTTCTTCATTCTTCCACCCAAGCTTCACCAGAAATTTGATGTTTGCTCTTGCTGCAATTTTCGTGGAATTCATGTTGCTCTGATAGGAGTCCTTTTCAGTGGATGTCTCATCCTTCTCAGTGCCTCAAACTCGATCTAGTTCAGAAAGGTTATAAGAAGTTCGGACAAGTTTATTTGAGTGCAAACTAGTGGAAACCCATGCATAGTTTCTTCACCATGTGCATTTTCTATGAACCTTTTGAAGAACCCCTGTGTTGAACATTGCCCAAGTCGTGGGAGAGAAGTGGGTGCGGTCCACTTCCTGTCCTCAATTTGCCGGCAGCGGAGGAGTGCAGAGAGCAGGGAAACGCAACCCCAGAGAGATCCTGCCCTGCAGCATGCAGCAGACTGCTGGCCCAGTCCTGGCTCCATGGGGTGCTGTGTGGGCCCAAGCAAGTTGACCAAACTCCCTGACGCTGAAATGAATCCTAGGTGGCCCAATTCCAGTAGCCATTATAGGACTGCCCTGCAGGGACAGTTAATTAACTCAGGAAAAGCAACCTAGCTCCAAGGTTAGCAACCAGGAGTTCCAGTTGATTCCATTAGTGCACCCCTTGAGGCATTCCCAAGCTGGAGTCTGGTGGAAGATGAGGCTCAGTGTGATTGGATGGAAGCACCAACCAATCAAGGAGAAGTCCCACCCACTCTGCCCTGTGCGTCTATAAAGGCGACGGGTGGCGGCCGCGGCACTCATTGAAGCCGCCAGTTGGGAGAGGAGCAGAGCCAGGCCGGTGCTCCCGAAGGCAGCAAGATGTTGCGAGCCACAGCTCCCTGCTGGTTCCCACCTGGATACCCAGAAGCTAAGAAGGTGGCCGAGGAGGCGGCCCTGGAGGCAAGAAGTCGCCAGTTGGGAGCGGAGCAGAGCCAGGCCGGTGCTCCCGAAGGCAGCAAGATGTTGCGAGCCACAGCTCCCTGCTGGTTCCCACCTGGATACCCAGAAGCTAAGAAGGTGGCCGAGGAGGCGGCCCTGGAGGCAAGAAGCCGCCAGTTGGGAGCGGAGCAGAGCCAGGCCGGTGCTCCCGAAGGCAGCAAGATGTTGCGAGCCACAGCTCCCTGCTGGTTCCCACCTGGATACCCAGAAGCTAAGAAGGTGGCCGAGGAGGCGGCCCTCGAGGCTCCAGAATTCCCCCTGCCCTCTCATCAGCCTGCCCAGAGCTTCGGGCTCCGGGTGCCCCAGATGCACAACCAGGCCTCCGCATTTGTGGACATCCAGGCGGAGCCCCAGAACAGGGGTCCGGCGGTGCCCCCAGCGTGTCCCAAGGTGGTGACGGAGGCGTGCTACTTCCCTGCACAGAGGGGATCGGCCTGCTGCTTGCCAGCCGCCCCAAGGCTGACAGAGAGGCCCTCGGGAGTCCGCATCTCAGCCCCCAGGAAGAGGAAGACGATCGCCCAGTCTTCCAGCCCTTGCTTGGTCACAGGTTGCACAGATGCCAAGAGAACCCGCGTGGCCAGCAGCAGCCAACGCTCCAGTGGCTCCAAGGTCGGCAGACAGCCAGGGAAGACGCGCAACAGGTCAGGGATGGCATGCAAGACCACCACCACCATCAGCTCTAAGCGAATCGTCCGTCGTCCATCCTTACCGAGTTTGAAGAAACCTATTGTCCTCCGAAGGTCTGGGTGCCAAGTCCCCACCGTCCTCCGCCGAGGCTATCTCCAACTGTTCACCGAAGAGTGTCTCAAGTTCTGCGCCTCCAAGCAGGAGGCCGAGGAGAAGGCGCTGAACGAGGAGAAGGTGGCCTACGACTGCAGCCCCAACAAGAACAGGTACCTGAACGTGGTCCTGAACACCCTCAAGAGACTGAAGGGCCTGACCCCCAGCTCCATGCCGGGCCTCAGCAGGGCCGCCCTGTACAGCCGCCTCCAGGAGTTCCTGCTCAGCCAGGACCAGCTCGAGGAGAACGGCTACCCCTTCCCGCACCCCGAGCGGCCCGGAGGCGCCGTCCTCTTCACTGGCCAGGGGAAGGGGCCCGGCGACTCCTCCTGCAGGGTCTGCTGCCGTTGTGGCACCGAGTACCTGGTGTCCTCCTCGGGCCGCTGTGTACGCGACCAGTTGTGTTATTATCACTGGGGGCGGGTCCGCTCGAGCCAGGTGGCTGGAGGCCGGGTTAGCCAGTACACCTGCTGTGCAGCTGCTCCTGGCTCTGTGGGCTGCCAGGTGGCAAAGCAGCACGTGCGGGACGGCCGCAAGGACAGCCTCGATGGCTTCGTGGAGACCTTCAAGAAAGAGTTGTCCAGAGACGCTTATCCAGGAATCTACGCCTTGGACTGTGAGATGTGCTACACCACGCATGGCCTAGAGCTGACCCGCGTCACCGTGGTGGACGCCGACATGCGAGTGGTGTACGACACCTTCGTCAAGCCCGACAACGAGATCGTGGACTACAACACCAGGTTTTCCGGAGTCACCGAGGCCGACGTCGCCAAGACGAGCATCACCTTGCCCCAAGTGCAAGCCATCCTGCTGAGCTTTTTCAGCGCCCAAACCATCCTCATCGGGCACAGCCTGGAGAGCGATCTGCTGGCCCTGAAGCTCATCCACAGCACCGTGGTGGACACGGCCGTGCTCTTCCCGCACTACCTGGGTTTCCCCTACAAGCGTTCCCTCAGGAATCTCGCGGCCGACTACCTGGGACAGATCATCCAGGACAGCCAGGACGGCCACAACTCCAGCGAGGACGCAAACGCCTGCCTGCAGCTGGTGATGTGGAAGGTCCGACAGCGCGCCCAGATCCAGCCACGCCACCGGTCCGCCTCTCCCGCCGCCCTGGCCTGTCCTTGGCCCCAGGCCCCTTCCACAACCGCCATCAGTCCTGAGAGCTCACCCTGTCCACCTCGCCGCAAGGCCAAAGAAACCGGAGCAGTCGACGGCAGGAGAGGGCAAAAAGCCAAGAGTAACCCCAACCGGCCACTCCCAGTCCCCCGGAATCCCTGCCGCGGACCCTCGGGCCTGTCCCCATCCCTCTGCCCTTCCCAGACCTCTGTCCTTCCACTAATCGCCTCCCGCAGCACCGAGCCGCCACTCCCAGTCCCCCGAGTCCCTGCCGCGCCCCCTCGCGCCTGTCCACATCCCTCTGCCCATCCGAGACCTCTGTCCTTACACCACTAGCCACCCCACGTGGGACTTCCATGGCCTCTGAGTACAAGGCCAGCCCCCCGGCCCACCAGCTTTCTGAATGTGTGCTTACCTGTTTTTCTCGAGAGGCACCACAGTGAGGTGGGTGAAGCACTTAGGCTCTGGAGTTAGATATCTGGGTTCAAGGCCAAATTCCACCACTTACTAGGTTTCTAATATTGCACAGATAATGTCTTTGCGCTTCTACCTTTTGATCTTTAAAGTGTGATCAAAAGAGACTTAGACTCCCACATCATAATCATGGGAAACTTTAACAGCCCTCTGTAAACATTAGACAGACCAACGAGACAGAAATCTAAAAAGGATATCCAGGAATTGAACTCAGCTCTGCACCAAGCGGACCTAGGAGACATCTACAGAACGCTCCACCCCAAATCCACAGAATATACATGCTTCTCAGCACCACATCACACTTATTTCCACATTGACCACTTAGTTGGAAGTAAAGCACTCCTCAGTAAATGTAAAATAACAGAAATTACTACAAACGGTCTCTCAGACCACATTGCAATCAAAGTAGACCTCAGGATAAAGAAACTCACTCAAAACCGCTCAACTGCATGGAATCCGGACAACCTGCACCTGAATGAGTACTGGGTACATAACGAAATGAAGGCAGAAAGAAAGATATTCTCTGAAACCAATGAAAACAAAGGCACAACATACCAGAATCTCTGCGTCACATTTAAAGCAGTGTGTAGAGGGAAATTTATAGCACTAATTGCCCACGAGAGAAAGCAGGAAAAATCAAAAATGCATACCCTAACATCACCATTAAAAGAATGAGAGAAGCAAGAGCAAACACATTCAAAAACTAGCAGAAGGCAAGAAATAACTAAGATCCGAGCAGAACTGATGGAGATAGAGACACAATAAACCCTTCAACAAATCAATGAATCCAGGAGCGGGTTTTTTGCAGTGATCAACAAAATTGATAGAGCACTAGCAAGACTAAGAAAGAAGAAAAGAAAGAAGAATCAAACAGATGCAGTAAAAAATGATAAAGGGGATATCACCACCGATCCCACAGAAATACAAACTACCATCAGACAATACTATCAGCACCTCTAAGCTAATGAACTAGAAAATCTAGAAGAAATGGATAAATTCCTGGACGCATACAACCTCCCCAGAGTAAACCAGGAAGAAGTTGAATGCCTGAGTAGACCACTAACAGGCTCTGAAATTGAGGCAATAATTAACAGCCTATCAAGCAATAAAACTCCAGGACCAGACGGATTCACAGCCGAATTCTACCAGAAGGACAAGGAGGAGCTGGTACCATGCCTTCTGAAACTATTCCAATCAACAGAAAAAGAGGGAATCCTCCCTCACTCATTTCATGAGGCCGGCATCATCCTGATCCCAAAGCCTGAGAGAGACACAACCCAAAAGGAGATTTTTAGGCCTATGACCCTGAGGAACATCGATGGGAAAATCCTCCATAAAATACTGGAAAACCGAATCCAGCAGCACATCAAAGAGCTTATCCATCATGATGAAGTGGGCTTCATCCCTGACATGCAAGGCTGGTCCAACATATGCAAAACAATAAACATAATCCAGCGTATAATCAGGACCAAAGACAGAAACCACGTGATTATCTCAACAGATGCAGAAAAGGCCTTCGACAAAATTCAACAGCCCTTCATGCCAAAAACTCTCAATAATTTAGGTATTGATGGGACATCTCCCAAAATAATACGGGCTATTTAGGGCAAACCCACAGCCAATATCATACTGAATGGGCAAAAAGTGGAAGCATTCCCTTTGCAAACTGCCACAAGACAGGGATGCCCTCTCTCACCACTCCTATTCAACATAGTGTTGGAACTTCTGCCCAGGGCAATCAGGCAGGAGAAAGAAATAAAGAGAAATCAATTAGGAAAAGAGGAAGTCAAATTGTCCCTGTTTGCAGATGACATGATTGAATATTTAGAAAACCCCATCGTCTCAGTCCAAAATCTCCTTAAGCTGATAAGCAACTTCAGCAAAGTCTCAGGATACAAAATCGAGGTGCAAAAATCACAAGCATTCTTATACACCAATAAGAGGCAAACAGAGAGCCAAATCATGAGTGAGCTCCCATTCACAATTGCTTCAAAGAGAATAAAATGCCTAGGAATCCAACTAACAAGGGATGTGAAGGACCTCTTCAAGGAGAACTACAAAGCATTGCTCCACGAACTAAAAGAGGAGACAAACAAATGGAAGAATATTCCACCATCACGGATTGGAAGAATCAATATCGTGAAAATGGCCATACTGCCCAAGGTAAATTATAGATTCAATGCCATCCCCATCAAACTACCAATGACTTTCTTCACAGAACTGGAAAAAACTGCTTTAAAGCTCATATGGAACCACAAAACGGCCCCCACTGCCAACATAATCCTAAGCCAAAAGAACAAAGATGGAGGCATCAAGCTGTCCGACTTCAAGCTACAGTAGAAGGCTACAGTAACCAAAGAGCATGCTATCGGTTGCCGTTTTGGTTACCGTAGACCAATGGAACAGAATAGAGCCCTCAGAAATAATACGACACATCTACAACCATCTGATCTTTGACAAACCTGACAAAAACAAGAAATGGGGAAAGGATTCCCTATTTAAAAAATGGTGCTGGGAAAACAGGCTAGCCATATGTCGAAAGCTGAAATCGGATCCCTTCCTTACACCTTGTACAAAAATTAATTCAAGACAGATGAAAGACTTAAATGTTAGATCTTAAACCATACAAACCCTAGGAGAAAACCCAGCCAATACCATTGAGGACAAAGGCATGGGCAAGGACCTCATGTCTAAAACGCCAAAAGCAATGGCAACGAAAGCCAACATTGACAAACAGCATCTAATTACACTAAAGACGTTCTGCATAGCTAAAGAAACTCCCATGAGAGTGAACAGGCATCCTGCAGAAAGGGAGAAAATTTTTGCAATCTACTCATCTGACAAAAGGCTAATATCCAGAATCTACTAAGACCTCAAACAGAGTTACAAGAAAAACCAAACAAGCCCATCAACAAGTGGGGGAAGGATATGAAGAGACACTTCTCAAAAGAAGACATTTATGCAGCCAACAGACACATGAAAAAATGCTCATCAAAACTGGCCATCAGAGAAATGCAAATCAAATCCACAATGAGATATCATCTCACACCAGTTAGAATAGCGATCATTAAAAAGTCAGGAAACAACAGGTGCTGGAGAGGTAGTGGACAAATAGGAACACTTTTACACTGTTGGTGGGACTGTAAACTAGTTCAACGGTAGTGGAAGATAGTGTGGCGAATCCTCAAGGATCTCGAAATAGAAATACCGTTTGACCCAGCCATCCCATTGCTGGGTATATATACCCATAGGATTAGAAATCATGCTGCTAAAAGGACACACGCAGACGTATGTTTATTGCGGCACCATTCACAGTAGCAAAGACTTGGAACCAACCCAGATGTCCATCAATGATAGACTGGATTAAGAAAATGTGGCACAAATACACCATGGAATACTATGCAGCCATGAAAAAGCATGAGTTCATCCCCTTTGGAGGGACACGGATGAAGCTGGAAACCATCATTCTTAGCAAACTATCGCAAGGACAAAAAAAGCAAACACCGCATGTTCTCATTCATAGGTGGGAATTGAAGTATGAGAACGCTTGGACACAGAAAGGGGAACATCACACACCGGGGCCTGTCATGGGCGGGGGGAGGGGGAGGGATAGCATTAAGAGATATACCTAATGTAAATGACTAGTGAATGGGTGCAACACACCAACCAGGTGAATCTTGGAAGGCAAAAGCTACTGAATTTAGCGAATTTGTGGAGGCATTCCCAGAAATCAGCCAGGTGAAGTATCACACAACCGAAGACTGCACAACTCCTCTAAGGCAGCACGATGCGGCAAACCCAGACGGCCACTCTTCTCACCCCTCCTCCGTTGGCTGTTCTGGGTAACGAGGTTCAAAAGTCACCTAGGCAACTGCCAAAATAGCTGAAATGGAGTAAGGGCTTCAGGCTGGTGACTAGCAGAGGTCCACCTGACCCCCGTAAGCTGCTGAACAAGAAGGGCTGCCAGAAATGTCCCCCTAGGGAATTTGGTGGAGACGAAGACCCGCTCACTGGACAAGGGTTCCTCCCAGGAGACGCCCGAGCGGAAGAAACGGGCTGTGAGCCACGCCCTTTCACCCTCCGCTACCCCGCCCTGGGCTGGTGAAGGTGCGCGTAAGGATGAGGACTACTGAGCCCTGAAGAAATAAATCCTTCCCCTTTGACCCCAAGGAGGATTGCCTGTGAGGATCTTCAACGAGTCTACCCGTGTCTAGACACGGGAGCAGGTCTGTCCGGCACAGCACCTCCCTCAAGGAGGAGAAGAGTGAGGAGAAAGGAAACTCAAGTCTGACCATTCTGTCCTGGGAGAGAAGAGGAGGATCTCATCTCTCATCTGTCCAAGCAAGGCAAGGAGACTTTCTCTCATCTTTCCAAGCAAGGCAAGGAGACTTTGTATAATTAGGAAACAAAAAGAATTTAGAAGGAATGAAAGCAGCCCGTAAGGTGCATTCCTAAGGACTGCCCATTGAAACTGACACAATTGCCCTTGTTTGATGAGAGGAATGAGCAGAGCACTGAGGTGGTGAACAGGGATCTAGTGAGACTTTCCCAGCATGTTTCTACCAAAGCTTTCTCTAAGCTTCTCGGAACACTCTCCTAATAAGCAGATGTTTGGCCCTTCAGAAAGTCAACAAGCAAAATGCCTTGAGTGTCCCAAAACACTGATGCCATGATGTTGGCTCCTGACTGGCCTCCTTTTCCTTTGACTGGACCACTGCCACCTCTCGGTAGCCGTCGCTTTGATGATGCTTTGCCTTCGAGGTCATATTGGTAAAGCCATGTTCCAACTTCCGGTTACAATTTGTCAGAGGGATGCGTCAGGATCGTGATCCCTCCTGTTTAAAATTTCCACTGATAGCTCTCGTCGTAACTGCAGCTGATCTGGGCACAGTGGTTTTCACAGCCACTGCAGGATTCATCTCCCACATCTTCTCACCTCTTCTTGAAACAAGCTATACATTCGTAAAGAGTTCATTTCTTTGGGGTAGTGTCCTTAGAAGCTTTTGTGAAAACATCAATGATTTCTTCATTCTTCCACCCAAGCTTCACCAGAAATTTGATGTTTGCTCTTGCTGCAATTTTCGTGGAATTCATGTTGCTCTGATAGGAGTCCTTTTCAGTGGATGTCTCATCCTTCTCAGTGCCTCAAACTCGATCTAGTTCAGAAAGGTTATAAGAAGTTCGGACAAGTTTATTTGAGTGCAAACCAGTGGAAACCCATGCATAGTTTCTTCACCATGTGCATTTTCTATGAACCTTTTGAAGAACCCCTGTGTTGAACATTGCCCAAGTCGTGGGAGAGAAGTGGGTGCGGTCCACTTCCTGTCCTCAATTTGCCCGCAGCGGAGGAGTGCAGAGAGCAGGGAAACGCAACCCCAGAGAGATCCTGCCCTGCAGCATGCAGCAGACTGCTGGCCCAGTCCTGGCTCCATGGGGTGCTGTGTGGGCCCAAGCAAGTTGACCAAACTCCCTGACGCTGAAATGAATCCTAGGTGGCCCAATTCCAGTAGCCATTATGGGACTGCCCTGCAGGGACAGTTAATTAACTCAGGAAAAGCAACCTAGCTCCAAGGTTAGCAACCAGGAGTTCCAGTTGATTCCATTAGTGCACCCCTTGAGGCATTCCCAAGCTGGAGTCTGGTGGAAGATGAGGCTCAGTGTGATTGGATGGAAGCACCAACCTATCAAGGAGAAGTCCCACCCACTCTGCCCTGTGCGTCTATAAAGGCGACGGGTGGCGGCCGCGGCACTCATTGAAGCCGCCAGTTGGGAGAGGAGCAGAGCCAGGCCGGTGCTCCCGAAGGCAGCAAGATGTTGCGAGCCACAGCTCCCTGCTGGTTCCCACCTGGATACCCAGAAGCTAAGAAGGTGGCCGAGGAGGCGGCCCTGGAGGCAAGAAGCCGCCAGTTGGGAGCGGAGCAGAGCCAGGCCGGTGCTCCCGAAGGCAGCAAGATGTTGCGAGCCACAGCTCCCTGCTGGTTCCCACCTGGATACCCAGAAGCTAAGAAGGTGGCCGAGGAGGCGGCCCTGGAGGCAAGAAGCCGCCAGTTGGGAGCGGAGCAGAGCCAGGCCGGTGCTCCCGAAGGCAGCAAGATGTTGCGAGCCACAGCTCCCTGCTGGTTCCCACCTGGATACCCAGAAGCTAAGAAGGTGGCTGAGGAGGCGGCCCTCGAGGCTCCAGAATTCCCCCTGCCCTCTCATCAGCCTGCCCAGAGCTTCGGGCTCCGGGTGCCCCAGATGCACAACCAGGCCTCCGCATTTGTGGACATCCAGGCGGAGCCCCAGAACAGGGGTCCGGCGGTGCCCCCAGCGTGTCCCAAGGTGGTGACGGAGGCGTGCTACTTCCCTGCACAGAGGGGATCGGCCTGCTGCTTGCCAGCCGCCCCAAGGCTGACAGAGAGGCCCTCGGGAGTCCGCATCTCAGCCCCCAGGAAGAGGAAGACGATCGCCCAGTCTTCCAGCCCTTGCTTGGTCACAGGTTGCACAGATGCCAAGAGAACCCGCGTGGCCAGCAGCAGCCAACGCTCCAGTGGCTCCAAGGTCGGCAGACAGCCAGGGAAGACGCGCAACAGGTCAGGGATGGCATGCAAGACCACCACCACCATCAGCTCTAAGCGAATCGTCCGTCGTCCATCCTTACCGAGTTTGAAGAAACCTATTGTCCTCCGAAGGTCTGGGTGCCAAGTCCCCACCGTCCTCCGCCGAGGCTATCTCCAACTGTTCACCGAAGAGTGTCTCAAGTTCTGCGCCTCCAAGCAGGAGGCCGAGGAGAAGGCGCTGAACGAGGAGAAGGTGGCCTACGACTGCAGCCCCAACAAGAACAGGTACCTGAACGTGGTCCTGAACACCCTCAAGAGACTGAAGGGCCTGACCCCCAGCTCCATGCCGGGCCTCAGCAGGGCCGCCCTGTACAGCCGCCTCCAGGAGTTCCTGCTCAGCCAGGACCAGCTCGAGGAGAACGGCTACCCCTTCCCGCACCCCGAGCGGCCCGGAGGCGCCGTCCTCTTCACTGGCCAGGGGAAGGGGCCCGGCGACTCCTCCTGCAGGGTCTGCTGCCGTTGTGGCACCGAGTACCTGGTGTCCTCCTCGGGCCGCTGTGTACGCGACCAGTTGTGTTATTATCACTGGGGGCGGGTCCGCTCGAGCCAGGTGGCTGGAGGCCGGGTTAGCCAGTACACCTGCTGTGCAGCTGCTCCTGGCTCTGTGGGCTGCCAGGTGGCAAAGCAGCACGTGCGGGACGGCCGCAAGGACAGCCTCGATGGCTTCGTGGAGACCTTCAAGAAAGAGTTGTCCAGAGACGCTTATCCAGGAATCTACGCCTTGGACTGTGAGATGTGCTACACCACGCATGGCCTAGAGCTGACCCGCGTCACCGTGGTGGACGCCGACATGCGAGTGGTGTACGACACCTTCGTCAAGCCCGACAACGAGATCGTGGACTACAACACCAGGTTTTCCGGAGTCACCGAGGCCGACGTCGCCAAGACGAGCATCACCTTGCCCCAAGTGCAAGCCATCCTGCTGAGCTTTTTCAGCGCCCAAACCATCCTCATCGGGCACAGCCTGGAGAGCGATCTGCTGGCCCTGAAGCTCATCCACAGCACCGTGGTGGACACGGCCGTGCTCTTCCCGCACTACCTGGGTTTCCCCTACAAGCGTTCCCTCAGGAATCTCGCGGCCGACTACCTGGGACAGATCATCCAGGACAGCCAGGACGGCCACAACTCCAGCGAGGACGCAAACGCCTGCCTGCAGCTGGTGATGTGGAAGGTCCGACAGCGCGCCCAGATCCAGCCACGCCACCGGTCCGCCTCTCCCGCCGCCCTGGCCTGTCCTTGGCCCCAGGCCCCTTCCACAACCGCCATCAGTCCCGAGAGCTCACCCTGTCCACCTCGCCGCAAGGCCAAAGAAACCGGAGCAGTCGACGGCAGGAGAGGGCAAAAAGCCAAGAGTAACCCCAACCGGCCACTCCCAGTCCCCCGGAATCCCTGCCGCGGACCCTCGGGCCTGTCCCCATCCCTCTGCCCTTCCCAGACCTCTGGCCTTCCACTAATCGCCTCCCGCAGCACCGAGCCGCCACTCCCAGTCCCCCGAGTCCCTGCCGCGCCCCCTCGCGCCTGTCCACATCCCTCTGCCCATCCGAGACCTCTGTCCTTACACCACTAGCCACCCCACGTGGGACTTCCATGGCCTCTGAGTACAAGGCCAGCCCCCCGGCCCACCAGCTTTCTGAATGTGTGCTTACCTGTTTTTCTCGAGAGGCACCACAGTGAGGTGGGTGAAGCACTTAGGCTCTGGAGTTAGATATCTGGGTTCAAGGCCAAATTCCACCACTTACTAGGTTTCTAATATTGCACAGATAATGTCTTTGCGCTTCTACCTTTTGATCTTTAAAGTGTGATCAAAAGAGACTTAGACTCCCACATCATAATCATGGGAAACTTTAGCAGCCCTCTGTAAACATTAGACAGACCAACGAGACAGAAATCTAAAAAGGATATCCAGGAATTGAACTCAGCTCTGCACCAAGCGGACCTAGGAGACATCTACAGAACGCTCCACACCAAATCGACAGAATATACATGCTTCTCAGCACCACATCACACTTATTTCCACATTGACCACATAGTTGGAAGTAAAGCACTCCTCAGTAAATGTAAAATAACAGAAATTACTGCAAACGGTCTCTCAGACCACATTGCAATCAAAGTAGACCTCAGGATAAAGAAACTCACTCAAAACCGCTCAACTGCATGGAAACCGGACACCCTGCTCCTTAATGAGTACTGGGTACATAACGAAATGAAGGGAGAAAGAAAGATATTTTCTGAAACCAATGAAAACAAAGGCACAACATACCAGAATCTCTGCGTCACATTTAAAGCAGTGTGTAGAGGGAAATTTATAGCACTAATTGCCCACGAGAGAAAGCAGGAAAAATCAAAAATGCATACCCTAACATCACCATTAAAAGAATGAGAGAAGCAAGAGCAAACACATTCAAAAACTAGCAGAAGGCAAGAAATAACTAAGATCCGAGCAGAACTGATGGAGATAGAGACACAATAAACCCTTCAACAAATCAATGATTCCAGGAGCGGGTTTTTTGCAGTGATCAACAAAATTGATAGAGCACTAGCAAGACTAAGAAAGAAGAAAAGAAAGAAGAATCAAACAGATGCAGTAAAAAATGATAAAGGGGATATCACCACCGATCCCACAGAAATACAAACTACCATCAGACAATACTATCAGCACCTCTAAGCTAATGAACTAGAAAATCTAGAAGAAATGGATAAATTCCTGGACGCATACAACCTCCCCAGAGTAAACCAGGAAGAAGTTGAATGCCTGAGTAGACCACTAACAGGCTCTGAAATTGAGGCAATAATTAACAGCCTATCAAGCAATAAAACTCCAGGACCAGACGGATTCACAGCCGAATTCTACCAGAAGGACAAGGAGGAGCTGGTACCATGCCTTCTGAAACTATTCCAATCAACAGAAAAAGAGGGAATCCTCCCTCACTCATTTCATGAGGCCGGCATCATCCTGATCCCAAAGCCTGAGAGAGACACAACCCAAAAAGAGAATTTTAGGCCTATGTCCCTGAGGAACATCGATGGGAAAATCCTCCATAAAATACTGGAAAACCGAATCCAGCATCACATCAAAGAGCTTATCCATCATGATGAAGTGGGCTTCATCCCTGACATGCAAGGCTGGTCCAACATATGCAAAACAATAAACATAATCCAGCGTATAATCAGGACCAAAGACAGAAACCACGTGATTATCTCAACAGATGCAGAAAAGGCCTTCGACAAAATTCAACAGCCCTTCATGCCAAAAACTCTCAATAAATTAGGTATTGATGGGACATCTCCCAAAATAATACGGGCTATTTAGGGCAAACCCACAGCCAATATCATACTGAATGGGCAAAAAGTGGAAGCATTCCCTTTGCAAACTGCCACAAGACAGGGATGCCCTCTCTCACCACTCCTATTCAACATAGTGTTGGAACTTCTGCCCAGGGCAATCAGGCAGGAGAAAGAAATAAAGAGAAATCAATTAGGAAAAGAGGAAGTCAAATTGTCCCTGTTTGCAGATGACATGATTGAATATTTAGAAAACCCCATCGTCTCAGTCCAAAATCTCCTTAAGCTGATAAGCAACTTCAGCAAAGTCTCAGGATACAAAATCGAGGTGCAAAAATCACAAGCATTCTTATACACCAATAAGAGGCAAACAGAGAGCCAAATCATGAGTGAGCTCCCATTCACAATTGCTTCAAAGAGAATAAAATGCCTAGGAATCCAACTAACAAGGGATGTGAAGGACCTCTTCAAGGAGAACTACAAAGCATTGCTCCACGAACTAAAAGAGGAGACAAACAAATGGAAGAATATTCCACCATCACGGATTGGAAGAATCAATATCGTGAAAATGGCCATACTGCCCAAGGTAAATTATAGATTCAATGCCATCCCCATCAAACTACCAATGACTTTCTTCACAGAACTGGAAAAAACTGCTTTAAAGCTCATATGGAACCACAAAACGGCCCCCACTGCCAACATAATCCTAAGCCAAAAGAACAAAGATGGAGGCATCAAGCTGTCCGACTTCAAGCTACAGTAGAAGGCTACAGTAACCAAAGAGCATGCTATCGGTTGCCGTTTTGGTTACCGTAGACCAATGGAACAGAATAGAGCCCTCAGAAATAATACGACACATCTACAACCATCTGATCTTTGACAAACCTGACAAAAACAAGAAATGGGGAAAGGATTCCCTATTTAAAAAAATGGTGCTGGGAAAACAGGCTAGCCATATGTCGAAAGCTGAAATCGGATCCCTTCCTTACACCTTGTACAAAAATTAATTCAAGACAGATGAAAGACTTAAATGTTAGATCTTAAACCATACAAACCCTAGGAGAAAACCCAGCCAATACCATTGAGGACAAAGGCATGGGCAAGGACCTCATGTCTAAAACGCCAAAAGCAATGGCAACGAAAGCCAACATTGACAAACAGCATCTAATTACACTAAAGACGTTCTGCATAGCTAAAGAAACTCCCATGAGAGTGAACAGGCATCCTGCAGAAAGGGAGAACATTTTTGCAATCTACTCATCTGACAAAAGGCTAATATCCAGAATCTACTAAGACCTCAAACAGAGTTACAAGAAAAACCAAACAAGCCCATCAACAAGTGGGGGAAGGATATGAAGAGACACTTCTCAAAAGAAGACATTTATGCAGCCAACAGACACATGAAAAAATGCTCATCAAAACTGGCCATCAGAGAAATGCAAATCAAATCCGCAATGAGATATCATCTCACACCAGTTAGAATAGCGATCATTAAAAAGTCAGGAAACAACAGGTGCTGGAGAGGTAGTGGACAAATAGGAACACTTTTACACTGTTGGTGGGACTGTAAACTAGTTCAACGGTAGTGGAAGATAGTGTGGCGAATCCTCAAGGATCTCGAAATAGAAATACCGTTTGACCCAGCCATCCCATTGCTGGGTATATATACCCATAGGATTAGAAATCATGCTGCTAAAAGGACACACGCAGACGTATGTTTATTGCGGCACCATTCACAGTAGCAAAGACTTGGAACCAACCCAGATGTCCATCAATGATAGACTGGATTAAGAAAATGTGGCACAAATACACCATGGAATACTATGCAGCCATGAAAAAGCATGAGTTCATCCCCTTTGGAGGGACACGGATGAAGCTGGAAACCATCATTCTTAGCAAACTATCGCAAGGACAAAAAAAGCAAACACCGCATGTTCTCATTCATAGGTGGGAATTGAAGTATGAGAACGCTTGGACACAGAAAGGGGAACATCACACACCGGGGCCTGTCATGGGCGGGGGGAGGGGGAGGGATAGCATTAAGAGATATACCTAATGTAAATGACTAGTGAATGGGTGCAACACACCAACCAGGTGAATCTTGGAAGGCAAAAGCTACTGAATTTAGCGAATTTGTGGAGGCATTCCCAGAAATCAGCCAGGTGAAGTATCACACAACCGAAGACTGCACAACTCCTGTAAGGCAGCACGATGCGGCAAACCCAGACGGCCACTCTTCTCACCCCTCCTCCGTTGGCTGTTCTGGGTAACGAGGTTCAAAAGTCACCTAGGCAACTGCCAAAATAGCTGAAATGGAGTAAGGGCTTCAGGCTGGTGACTAGCAGAGGTCCACCTGACCCCCGTAAGCTGCTGAACAAGAAGGGCTGCCAGAAATGTCCCCCTAGGGAATTTGGTGGAGACGAAGACCCGCTCACTGGACAAGGGTTCCTCCCAGGAGACGCCCGAGCGGAAGAAACGGGCTGTGAGCCACGCCCTTTCACCCTCCGCTACCCCGCCCTGGGCTGGTGAAGGTGCGCGTAAGGATGAGGACTACTGAGCCCTGAAGAAATAAATCCTTCCCCTTTGACCCCAAGGAGGATTGCCTGTGAGGATCTTCAACGAGTCTACCCGTGTCTAGACACGGGAGCAGGTCTGTCCGGCACAGCACCTCCCTCAAGGAGGAGAAGAGTGAGGAGAAAGGAAACTCAAGTCTGACCATTCTGTCCTGGGAGAGAAGAGGAGGATCTCATCTCTCATCTGTCCAAGCAAGGCAAGGAGACTTTCTCTCATCTTTCCAAGCAAGGCAAGGAGACTTTGTATAATTAGGAAACAAAAAGAATTTAGAAGGAATGAAAGCAGCCCGTAAGGTGCATTCCTAAGGACTGCCCATTGAAACTGACACAATTGCCCTTGTTTGATGAGAGGAATGAGCAGAGCACTGAGGTGGTGAACAGGGATCTAGTGAGACTTTCCCAGCATGTTTCTACCAAAGCTTTCTCTAAGCTTCTCGGAACACTCTCCTAATAAGCAGATGTTTGGCCCTTCAGAAAGTCAACAAGCAAAATGCCTTGAGTGTCCCAAAACACTGATGCCATGATGTTGGCTCCTGACTGGCCTCCTTTTCCTTTGACTGGACCACTGCCACCTCTCGGTAGCCGTCGCGTTGATGATGCTTTGCCTTCGAGGTCATATTGGTAAAGCCATGTTCCAACTTCCGGTTACAATTTGTCAGAGGGATGCGTCAGGATCGTGATCCCTCCTGTTTAAAATTTCCACTGATAGCTCTCGTCGTAACTGCAGCTGATCTGGGCACAGTGGTTTTCACAGCCACTGCAGGATTCATCTCCCACATCTTCTCACCTCTTCTTGAAACAAGCTATACATTCGTAAAGAGTTCATTTCCTTGGGGTAGTGTCCTTAGAAGCTTTTGTGGAAACCTCTATGATTTCTTCATTCTTCCACCCAAGCTTCACCAGAAATTTGATGTTTGCTCTTGCTGCAATTTTCGTGGAATTCATGTTGCTCTGATAGGAGTCCTTTTCAGTGGATGTCTCATCCTTCTCAGTGCCTCAAACTCGATCTAGTTCAGAAAGGTTATAAGAAGTTCGGACAAGTTTCTTTGAGTGCAAACCAGTGGAAACCCATGCATAGTTTCTTCACCATGTGCATTTTCTATGAACCTTTTGAAGAACCCCTGTGTTGAACATTGCCCAAGTCGTGGGAGAGAAGTGGGTGCGGTCCACTTCCTGTCCTCAATTTGCCCGCAGCGGAGGAGTGCACAGAACAGGGAAACGCAACCCCAGAGAGACCCTGCCCTGCAGCATGCAGCAGACTGCTGGCCCAGTCCTGGCTCCATGGGGTGCTGTGTGGGCCCAAACAAGTTGACCAAACTCCCTGACGCTGAAATGAATCCTAGGTGGCCCAATTCCAGTAGCCATTATAGGACTGCCCTGCAGGGACAGTTAATTAACTCAGGAAAAGCAACCTAGCTCCAAGGTTAGCAACCAGGAGTTCCAGTTGATTCCATTAGTGCACCCCTCGAGGCATTCCCAAGCTGGAGTCTGGTGGAAGATGAGGCTCAGTGTGATTGGATGGAAGCACCAACCAATCAAGGAGAAGTCCCACCCACTCTGCCCTGTGCGTCTATAAAGGCGACGGGTGGCGGCCGCGGCACTCATTGAAGCCGCCAGTTGGGAGAGGAGCAGAGCCAGGCCGGTGCGCCCGAAGGCAGCAAGATGTTGCGAGCCACAGCTCCCTGCTGGTTCCCACCTGGATACCCAGAAGCTAAGAAGGTGGCCGAGGAGGCGGCCCTGGAGGCAAGAAGCCGCCAGTTGGGAGCGGAGCAGAGCCAGGCCGGTGCTCCCGAAGGCAGCAAGATGTTGCGAGCCACAGCTCCCTGCTGGTTCCCACCTGGATACCCAGAAGCTAAGAAGGTGGCCGAGGAGGCGGCCCTGGAGGCAAGAAGCCGCCAGTTGGGAGCGGAGCAGAGCCAGGCCGGTGCTCCCGAAGGCAGCAAGATGTTGCGAGCCACAGCTCCCTGCTGGTTCCCAGCTGGATACCCAGAAGCTAAGAAGGTGGCCGAGGAGGCGGCCCTCGAGGCTCCAGAATTCCCCCTGCCCTCTCATCAGCCTGCCCAGAGCTTCGGGCTCCGGGTGCCCCAGATGCACAACCAGGCCTCCGCATTTGTGGACATCCAGGCGGAGCCCCAGAACAGGGGTCCGGCGGTGCCCCCAGCGTGTCCCAAGGTGGTGACGGAGGCGTGCTACTTCCCTGCACAGAGGGGATCGGCCTGCTGCTTGCCAGCCGCCCCAAGGCTGACAGAGAGGCCCTCGGGAGTCCGCATCTCAGCCCCCAGGAAGAGGAAGACGATCACCCAGTCTTCCAGCCCTTGCTTGGTCACAGGTTGCACAGATGCCGAGAGAACCCGCGTGGCCAGCAGCAGCCAACGCTCCAGTGGCTCCAAGGTCGGCAGACAGCCAGGGAAGACGCGCAACAGGTCAGGGATGGCATGCAAGACCACCACCACCATCAGCTCTAAGCGAATCGTCCGTCGTCCATCCTTACCGAGTTTGAAGAAACCTATTGTCCTCCGAAGGTCTGGGTGCCAAGTCCCCACCGTCCTCCGCCGAGGCTATCTCCAACTGTTCACCGAAGAGTGTCTCAAGTTCTGCGCCTCCAAGCAGGAGGCCGAGGAGAAGGCGCTGAACGAGGAGAAGGTGGCCTACGACTGCAGCCCCAACAAGAACAGGTACCTGAACGTGGTCCTGAACACCCTCAAGAGACTGAAGGGCCTGACCCCCAGCTCCATGCCGGGCCTCAGCAGGGCCGCCCTGTACAGCCGCCTCCAGGAGTTCCTGCTCAGCCAGGACCAGCTCGAGGAGAACGGCTACCCCTTCCCGCACCCCGAGCGGCCCGGAGGCGCCGTCCTCTTCACTGGCCAGGGGAAGGGGCCCGGCGACTCCTCCTGCAGGGTCTGCTGCCGTTGTGGCACCGAGTACCTGGTGTCCTCCTCGGGCCGCTGTGTACGCGACCAGTTGTGTTATTATCACTGGGGGCGGGTCCGCTCGAGCCAGGTGGCTGGAGGCCGGGTTAGCCAGTACACCTGCTGTGCAGCTGCTCCTGGCTCTGTGGGCTGCCAGGTGGCAAAGCAGCACGTGCGGGACGGCCGCAAGGACAGCCTCGATGGCTTCGTGGAGACCTTCAAGAAAGAGTTGTCCAGAGACGCTTATCCAGGAATCTACGCCTTGGACTGTGAGATGTGCTACACCACGCATGGCCTAGAGCTGACCCGCGTCACCGTGGTGGACGCCGACATGCGAGTGGTGTACGACACCTTCGTCAAGCCCGACAACGAGATCGTGGACTACAACACCAGGTTTTCCGGAGTCACCGAGGCCGACGTCGCCAAGACGAGCATCACCTTGCCCCAAGTGCAAGCCATCCTGCTGAGCTTTTTCAGCGCCCAAACCATCCTCATCGGGCACAGCCTGGAGAGCGATCTGCTGGCCCTGAAGCTCATCCACAGCACCGTGGTGGACACGGCCGTGCTCTTCCCGCACTACCTGGGTTTCCCCTACAAGCGTTCCCTCAGGAATCTCGCGGCCGACTACCTGGGACAGATCATCCAGGACAGCCAGGACGGCCACAACTCCAGCGAGGACGCAAACGCCTGCCTGCAGCTGGTGATGTGGAAGGTCCGACAGCGCGCCCAGATCCAGCCACGCCACCGGTCCGCCTCTCCCGCCGCCCTGGCCTGTCCTTGGCCCCAGGCCCCTTCCACAACCGCCATCAGTCCCGAGAGCTCACCCTGTCCACCTCGCCGCAAGGCCAAAGAAACCGGAGCAGTCGACGGCAGGAGAGGGCAAAAAGGCAAGAGTAACCCCAACCGGCCACTCCCAGTCCCCCGGAATCCCTGCCGCGGACCCTCGGGCCTGTCCCCATCCCTCTGCCCTTCCCAGACCTCTGTCCTTCCACTAATCGCCTCCCGCAGCACCGAGCCTCCACTCCCAGTCCCCCGAGTCCCTGCCGCGCCCCCTCGCGCCTGTCCACATCCCTCTGCCCATCCGAGACCTCTGTCCTTACACCACTAGCCACCCCACGTGGGACTTCCATGGCCTCTGAGTACAAGGCCAGCCCCCCGGCCCACCAGCTTTCTGAATGTGTGCTTACCTGTTTTTCTCGAGAGGCACCACAGTGAGGTGGGTGAAGCACTTAGGCTCTGGAGTTAGATATCTGGGTTCAAGGCCAAATTCCACCACTTACTAGGTTTCTAATATTGCACAGATAATGTCTTTGCGCTTCTACCTTTTGATCTTTAAAGTGTGATCAAAAGAGACTTAGACTCCCACATCAAAATCATGGGAAACTTTAACAGCCCTCTGTAAACATTAGACAGACCAACGAGACAGAAATCTAAAAAGGATATCCAGGAATTGAACTCAGCTCTGCACCAAGCGGACCTAGGAGACATCTACAGAAAGCTCCACCCCAAATCCACAGAATATACATGCTTCTCAGCACCACATCACACTTATTTCCACATTGACCACATAGTTGGAAGTAAAGCACTCCTCAGTAAATGTAAAATAACAGAAATTACTACAAACGGTCTCTCAGACCACATTGCAATCAAAGTAGACCTCAGGATAAAGAAACTCACTCAAAACCGCTCAACTGAATGGAAACCGGACACCCTGCTCCTTAATGAGTACTGGGTACATAACGAAATGAAGGGAGAAAGAAAGATATTCTCTGAAACCAATGAAAACAAAGGCACAACATACCAGAATCTCTGCGTCACATTTAAAGCAGTGTGTAGAGGGAAATTTATAGCACTAATTGCCCACGAGAGAAAGCAGGAAAAATCAAAAATGCATACCCTAACATCACCATTAAAAGAATGAGAGAAGCAAGAGCAAACACATTCAAAAGCTAGCAGAAGGCAAGAAATAACTAAGATCCGAGCAGAACTGATGGAGATAGAGACACAATAAACCCTTCAACAAATCAATGAATCCAGGAGCGGGTTTTTTGCAGTGATCAACAAAATTGATAGAGCACTAGCAAGACTAAGAAAGAAGAAAAGAAAGAAGAATCAAACAGATGCAGTAAAAAATGATAAAGGGGATATCACCACCGATCCCACAGAAATACAAACTACCATCAGACAATACTATCAGCACCTCTAAGCTAATGAACTAGAAAATCTAGAAGAAATGGATAAATTCCTGGACGCATACAACCTCCCCAGAGTAAACCAGGAAGAAGTTGAATGCCTGAGTAGACCACTAACAGGCTCTGAAATTGAGGCAATAATTAACAGCCTATCAAGCAATAAAACTCCAGGACCAGACGGATTCACAGCCGAATTCTACCAGAAGGACAAGGAGGAGCTGGTACCATGCCTTCTGAAACTATTCCAATCAACAGAAAAAGAGGGAATCCTCCCTCACTCATTTCATGAGGCCGGCATCATCCTGATCCCAAAGCCTGAGAGAGACACAACCCAAAAAGAGAATTTTAGGCCTATGTCCCTGAGGAACATCGATGGGAAAATCCTCCATAAAATACTGGAAAACCGAATCCAGCAGCACATCAAAGAGCTTATCCATCATGATGAAGTGGGCTTCATCCCTGACATGCAAGGCTGGTCCAACATATGCAAAACAATAAACATAATCCAGCGTATAATCAGGACCAAAGACAGAAACCACGTGATTATCTCAACAGATGCAGAAAAGGCCTTCGACAAAATTCAACAGCCCTTCATGCCAAAAACTCTCAATAAATTAGGTATTGATGGGACATCTCCCAAAATAATACGGGCTATTTAGGGCAAACCCACAGCCAATATCATACTGAATGGGCAAAAAGTGGAAGCATTCCCTTTGCAAACTGCCACAAGACAGGGATGCCCTCTCTCACCACTCCTATTCAACATAGTGTTGGAACTTCTGCCCAGGGCAATCAGGCAGGAGAAAGAAATAAAGAGAAATCAATTAGGAAAAGAGGAAGTCAAATTGTCCCTGTTTGCAGATGACATGATTGAATATTTAGAAAACCCCATCGTCTCAGTCCAAAATCTCCTTAAGCTGATAAGCAACTTCAGCAAAGTCTCAGGATACAAAATCGAGGTGCAAAAATCACAAGCATTCTTATACACCAATAAGAGGCAAACAGAGAGCCAAATCATGAGTGAGCTCCCATTCACAATTGCTTCAAAGAGAATAAAATGCCTAGGAATCCAACTAACAAGGGATGTGAAGGACCTCTTCAAGGAGAACTACAAAGCATTGCTCCACGAACTAAAAGAGGAGACAAACAAATGGAAGAATATTCCACCATCACGGATTGGAAGAATCAATATCGTGAAAATGGCCATACTGCCCAAGGTAAATTATAGATTCAATGCCATCCCCATCAAACTACCAATGACTTTCTTCACAGAACTGGAAAAAACTGCTTTAAAGCTCATATGGAACCACAAAACGGCCCCCACTGCCAACATAATCCTAAGCCAAAAGAACAAAGATGGAGGCATCAAGCTGTCCGACTTCAAGCTACAGTAGAAGGCTACAGTAACCAAAGAGCATGCTATCGGTTGCCGTTTTGGTTACCGTAGACCAATGGAACAGAATAGAGCCCTCAGAAATAATACGACACATCTACAACCATCTGATCTTTGACAAACCTGACAAAAACAAGAAATGGGGAAAGGATTCCCTATTTAAAAAAATGGTGCTGGGAAAACAGGCTAGCCATATGTCGAAAGCTGAAATCGGATCCCTTCCTTACACCTTGTACAAAAATTAATTCAAGACAGATGAAAGACTTAAATGTTAGATCTTAAACCATACAAACCCTAGGAGAAAACCCAGCCAATACCATTGAGGACAAAGGCATGGGCAAGGACCTCATGTCTAAAACGCCAAAAGCAATGGCAACGAAAGCCAACATTGACAAACAGCATCTAATTACACTAAAGACGTTCTGCATAGCTAAAGAAACTCCCATGAGAGTGAACAGGCATCCTGCAGAAAGGGAGAAAATTTTTGCAATCTACTCATCTGACAAAAGGCTAATATCCAGAATCTACTAAGACCTCAAACAGAGTTACAAGAAAAACCAAACAAGCCCATCAACAAGTGGGGGAAGGATATGAAGAGACACTTCTCAAAAGAAGACATTTATGCAGCCAACAGACACATGAAAAAATGCTCATCAAAACTGGCCATCAGAGAAATGCAAATCAAATCCGCAATGAGATATCATCTCACACCAGTTAGAATAGCGATCATTAAAAAGTCAGGAAACAACAGGTGCTGGAGAGGTAGTGGACAAATAGGAACACTTTTACACTGTTGGTGGGACTGTAAACTAGTTCAACGGTAGTGGAAGATAGTGTGGCGAATCCTCAAGGATCTCGAAATAGAAATACCGTTTGACCCAGCCATCCCATTGCTGGGTATATATACCCATAGGATTAGAAATCATGCTGCTAAAAGGACACACGCAGACGTATGTTTATTGCGGCACCATTCACAGTAGCAAAGACTTGGAACCAACCCAGATGTCCATCAATGATAGACTGGATTAAGAAAATGTGGCACAAATACACCATGGAATACTATGCAGCCATGAAAAAGCATGAGTTCATCCCCTTTGGAGGGACACGGATGAAGCTGGAAACCATCATTCTTAGCAAACTATCGCAAGGACAAAAAAAGCAAACACCGCATGTTCTCATTCATAGGTGGGAATTGAAGTATGAGAACGCTTGGACACAGAAAGGGGAACATCACACACCGGGGCCTGTCATGGGCGGGGGGAGGGGGAGGGATAGCATTAAGAGATATACCTAATGTAAATGACTAGTGAATGGGTGCAACACACCAACCAGGTGAATCTTGGAAGGCAAAAGCTACTGAATTTAGCGAATTTGTGGAGGCATTCCCAGAAATCAGCCAGGTGAAGTATCACACAACCGAAGACTGCACAACTCCTCTAAGGCAGCACGATGCGGCAAACCCAGACGGCCACTCTTCTCACCCCTCCTCCGTTGGCTGTTCTGGGTAACGAGGTTCAAAAGTCACCTAGGCAACTGCCAAAATAGCTGAAATGGAGTAAGGACTTCAGGCTGGTGACTAGCAGAGGTCCACCTGACCCCCGTAAGCTGCTGAACAAGAAGGGCTGCCAGAAATGTCCCCCTAGGGAATTTGGTGGAGACGAAGACCCGCTCACTGGACAAGGGTTCCTCCCAGGAGACGCCCGAGCGGAAGAAACGGGCTGTGAGCCACGCCCTTTCACCCTCCGCTACCCCGCCCTGGGCTGGTGAAGGTGCGCGTAAGGATGAGGACTACTGAGCCCTGAAGAAATAAATCCTTCCCCTTTGACCCCAAGGAGGATTGCCTGTGAGGATCTTCAACGAGTCTACCCGTGTCTAGACACGGGAGCAGGTCTGTCCGGCACAGCACCTCCCTCAAGGAGGAGAAGAGTGAGGAGAAAGGAAACTCAAGTCTGACCATTCTGTCCTGGGAGAGAAGAGGAGGATCTCATCTCTCATCTGTCCAAGCAAGGCAAGGAGACTTTCTCTCATCTTTCCAAGCAAGGCAAGGAGACTTTGTATAATTAGGAAACAAAAAGAATTTAGAAGGAATGAAAGCAGCCCGTAAGGTGCATTCCTAAGGACTGCCCATTGAAACTGACACAATTGCCCTTGTTTGATGAGAGGAATGAGCAGAGCACTGAGGTGGTGAACAGGGATCTAGTGAGACATTCCCAGCATGTTTCTACCAAAGCTTTCTCTAAGCTTCTCGGAACACTCTCCTAATAAGCAGATGTTTGGCCCTTCAGAAAGTCAACAAGCAAAATGCCTTGAGTGTCCCAAAACACTGATGCCATGATGTTGGCTCCTGACTGGCCTCCTTTTCCTTTGACTGGACCACTGCCACCTCTCGGTAGCCGTCGCTTTGATGATGCTTTGCCTTCGAGGTCATATTGGTAAAGCCATGTTCCAACTTCCGGTTACAATTTGTCAGAGGGATGCGTCAGGATCGTGATCCCTCCTGTTTAAAATTTCCACTGATAGCTCTCGTCGTAACTGCAGCTGATCTGGGCACAGTGGTTTTCACAGCCACTGCAGGATTCATCTCCCACATCTTCTCACCTCTTCTTGAAACAAGCTATACATTCGTAAAGAGTTCATTTCTTTGGGGTAGTGTCCTTAGAAGCTTTTGTGGAAACATCTATGATTTCTTCATTCTTCCACCCAAGCTTCACCAGAAATTTGATGTTTGCTCTTGCTGCAATTTTCGTGGAATTCATGTTGCTCTGATAGGAGTCCTTTTCAGTGGATGTCTCATCCTTCTCAGTGCCTCAAACTCGATCTAGTTCAGAAAGGTTATAAGAAGTTCGGACAAGTTTATTTGAGTGCAAACTAGTGGAAACCCATGCATAGTTTCTTCACCATGTGCATTTTCTATGAACCTTTTGAAGAACCCCTGTGTTGAACATTGCCCAAGTCGTGGGAGAGAAGTGGGTGCGGTCCACTTCCTGTCCTCAATTTGCCCGCAGCGGAGGAGTGCAGAGAGCAGGGAAACGCAACCCCAGAGAGATCCTGCCCTGCAGCATGCAGCAGACTGCTGGCCCAGTCCTGGCTCCATGGGGTGCTGTGTGGGCCCAAGCAAGTTGACCAAACTCCCTGACGCTGAAATGAATCCTAGGTGGCCCAATTCCAGTAGCCATTATAGGACTGCCCTGCAGGGACAGTTAATTAACTCAGGAAAAGCAACCTAGCTCCAAGGTTAGCAACCAGGAGTTCCAGTTGATTCCATTAGTGCACCCCTTGAGGCATTCCCAAGCTGGAGTCTGGTGGAAGATGAGGCTCAGTGTGATTGGATGGAAGCACCAACCAATCAAGGAGAAGTCCCACCCACTCTGCCCTGTGCGTCTATAAAGGCGACGGGTGGCGGCCGCGGCACTCATTGAAGCCGCCAGTTGGGAGAGGAGCAGAGCCAGGCCGGTGCTCCCGAAGGCAGCAAGATGTTGCGAGCCACAGCTCCCTGCTGGTTCCCACCTGGATACCCAGAAGCTAAGAAGGTGGCCGAGGAGGCGGCCCTGGAGGCAAGAAGCCGCCAGTTGGGAGCGGAGCAGAGCCAGGCCGGTGCTCCCGAAGGCAGCAAGATGTTGCGAGCCACAGCTCCCTGCTGGTTCCCACCTGGATACCCAGAAGCTAAGAAGGTGGCCGAGGAGGCGGCCCTGGAGGCAAGAAGCCGCCAGTTGGGAGCGGAGCAGAGCCAGGCCGGTGCTCCCAAAGGCAGCAAGATGTTGCGAGCCACAGCTCCCTGCTGGTTCCCACCTGGATACCCAGAAGCTAAGAAGGTGGCCGAGGAGGCGGCCCTCGAGGCTCCAGAATTCCCCCTGCCCTCTCATCAGCCTGCCCAGAGCTTCGGGCTCCGGGTGCCCCAGATGCACAACCAGGCCTCCGCATTTGTGGACATCCAGGCGGAGCCCCAGAACAGGGGTCCGGCGGTGCCCCCAGCGTGTCCCAAGGTGGTGACGGAGGCGTGCTACTTCCCTGCACAGAGGGGATCGGCCTGCTGCTTGCCAGCCGCCCCAAGGCTGACAGAGAGGCCCTCGGGAGTCCGCATCTCAGCCCCCAGGAAGAGGAAGACGATCGCCCAGTCTTCCAGCCCTTGCTTGGTCACAGGTTGCACAGATGCCAAGAGAACCCGCGTGGCCAGCAGCAGCCAACGCTCCAGTGGCTCCAAGGTCGGCAGACAGCCAGGGAAGACGCGCAACAGGTCAGGGATGGCATGCAAGACCACCACCACCATCAGCTCTAAGCGAATCGTCCGTCGTCCATCCTTACCGAGTTTGAAGAAACCTATTGTCCTCCGAAGGTCTGGGTGCCAAGTCCCCACCATCCTCCGCCGAGGCTATCTCCAACTGTTCACCGAAGAGTGTCTCAAGTTCTGCGCCTCCAAGCAGGAGGCCGAGGAGAAGGCGCTGAACGAGGAGAAGGTGGCCTACGACTGCAGCCCCAACAAGAACAGGTACCTGAACGTGGTCCTGAACACCCTCAAGAGACTGAAGGGCCTGACCCCCAGCTCCATGCCGGGCCTCAGCAGGGCCGCCCTGTACAGCCGCCTCCAGGAGTTCCTGCTCAGCCAGGACCAGCTCGAGGAGAACGGCTACCCCTTCCCGCACCCCGAGCGGCCCGGAGGCGCCGTCCTCTTCACTGGCCAGGGGAAGGGGCCCGGCGACTCCTCCTGCAGGGTCTGCTGCCGTTGTGGCACCGAGTACCTGGTGTCCTCCTCGGGCCGCTGTGTACGCGACCAGTTGTGTTATTATCACTGGGGGCGGGTCCGCTCGAGCCAGGTGGCTGGAGGCCGGGTTAGCCAGTACACCTGCTGTGCAGCTGCTCCTGGCTCTGTGGGCTGCCAGGTGGCAAAGCAGCACGTGCGGGACGGCCGCAAGGACAGCCTCGATGGCTTCGTGGAGACCTTCAAGAAAGAGTTGTCCAGAGACGCTTATCCAGGAATCTACGCCTTGGACTGTGAGATGTGCTACACCACGCATGGCCTAGAGCTGACCCGCGTCACCGTGGTGGACGCCGACATGCGAGTGGTGTACGACACCTTCGTCAAGCCCGACAACGAGATCGTGGACTACAACACCAGGTTTTCCGGAGTCACCGAGGCCGACGTCGCCAAGACGAGCATCACCTTGCCCCAAGTGCAAGCCATCCTGCTGAGCTTTTTCAGCGCCCAAACCATCCTCATCGGGCACAGCCTGGAGAGCGATCTGCTGGCCCTGAAGCTCATCCACAGCACCGTGGTGGACACGGCCGTGCTCTTCCCGCACTACCTGGGTTTCCCCTACAAGCGTTCCCTCAGGAATCTCGCGGCCGACTACCTGGGACAGATCATCCAGGACAGCCAGGACGGCCACAACTCCAGCGAGGACGCAAACGCCTGCCTGCAGCCGGTGATGTGGAAGGTCCGACAGCGCGCCCAGATCCAGCCACGCCACCGGTCCGCCTCTCCCGCCGCCCTGGCCTGTCCTTGGCCCCAGGCCCCTTCCACAACCGCCATCAGTCCCGAGAGCTCACCCTGTCCACCTCGCCGCAAGGCCAAAGAAACCGGAGCAGTCGACGGCAGGAGAGGGCAAAAAGCCAAGAGTAACCCCAACCGGCCACTCCCAGTCCCCCGGAATCCCTGCCGCGGACCCTCGGGCCTGTCCCCATCCCTCTGCCCTTCCCAGACCTCTGGCCTTCCACTAATCGCCTCCCGCAGCACCGAGCCGCCACTCCCAGTCCCCCGAGTCCCTGCCGCGCCCCCTCGCGCCTGTCCACATCCCTCTGCCCATCCGAGACCTCTGTCCTTACACCACTAGCCACCCCACGTGGGACTTCCATGGCCTCTGAGTACAAGGCCAGCCCCCCGGCCCACCAGCTTTCTGAATGTGTGCTTACCTGTTTTTCTCGAGAGGCACCACAGTGAGGTGGGTGAAGCACTTAGGCTCTGGAGTTAGATATCTGGGTTCAAGGCCAAATTCCACCACTTACTAGGTTTCTAATATTGCACAGATAATGTCTTTGCGCTTCTACCTTTTGATCTTTAAAGTGTGATCAAAAGAGACTTAGACTCCCACATCATAATCATGGGAAACTTTAACAGCCCTCTGTAAACATTAGACAGACCAACGAGACAGAAATCTAAAAAGGATATCCAGGAATTGAACTCAGCTCTGCACCAAGCGGACCTAGGAGACATCTACAGAACGCTCCACCCCAAATCCACAGAATATACATGCTTCTCAGCACCACATCACACTTATTTCCACATTGACCACATAGTTGGAAGTAAAGCACTCCTCAGTAAATGTAAAATAACAGAAATTACTACAAACGGTCTCTCAGACCACATTGCAATCAAAGTAGACCTCAGGATAAAGAAACTCACTCAAAACCGCTCAACTGCATGGAAACCGGACACCCTGCTCCTTAATGAGTACTGGGTACATAACGAAATGAAGGGAGAAAGAAAGATATTCTCTGAAACCAATGAAAACAAAGGCACAACATACCAGAATCTCTGCGTCACATTTAAAGCAGTGTGTAGAGGGAAATTTATAGCACTAATTGCCCACGAGAGAAAGCAGGAAAAATCAAAAATGCATACCCTAACATCACCATTAAAAGAATGAGAGAAGCAAGAGCAAACACATTCAAAAGCTAGCAGAAGGCAAGAAATAACTAAGATCCGAGCAGAACTGATGGAGATAGAGACACAATAAACCCTTCAACAAATCAATGAATCCAGGAGCGGGTTTTTTGCAGTGATCAACAAAATTGATAGAGCACTAGCAAGACTAAGAAAGAAGAAAAGAAAGAAGAATCAAACAGATGCAGTAAAAAATGATAAAGGGGATATCACCACCGATCCCACAGAAATACAAACTACCATCAGACAATACTATCAGCACCTCTAAGCTAATGAACTAGAAAATCTAGAAGAAATGGATAAATTCCTGGACGCATACAACCTCCCCAGAGTAAACCAGGAAGAAGTTGAATGCCTGAGTAGACCACTAACAGGCTCTGAAATTGAGGCAATAATTAACAGCCTATCAAGCAATAAAACTCCAGGACCAGACGGATTCACAGCCGAATTCTACCAGAAGGACAAGGAGGAGCTGGTACCATGCCTTCTGAAACTATTCCAATCAACAGAAAAAGAGGGAATCCTCCCTCACTCATTTCATGAGGCCGGCATCATCCTGATCCCAAAGCCTGAGAGAGACACAACCCAAAAAGAGAATTTTAGGCCTATGTCCCTGAGGAACATCGATGGGAAAATCCTCCATAAAATACTGGAAAACCGAATCCAGCAGCACATCAAAGAGCTTATCCATCATGATGAAGTGGGCTTCATCCCTGACATGCAAGGCTGGTCCAACATATGCAAAACAATAAACATAATCCAGCGTATAATCAGGACCAAAGACAGAAACCACGTGATTATCTCAACAGATGCAGAAAAGGCCTTCGACAAAATTCAACAGCCCTTCATGCCAAAAACTCTCAATAAATTAGGTATTGATGGGACATCTCCCAAAATAATACGGGCTATTTAGGGCAAACCCACAGCCAATATCATACTGAATGGGCAAAAAGTGGAAGCATTCCCTTTGCAAACTGCCACAAGACAGGGATGCCCTCTCTCACCACTCCTATTCAACATAGTGTTGGAACTTCTGCCCAGGGCAATCAGGCAGGAGAAAGAAATAAAGAGAAATCAATTAGGAAAAGAGGAAGTCAAATTGTCCCTGTTTGCAGATGACATGATTGAATATTTAGAAAACCCCATCGTCTCAGTCCAAAATCTCCTTAAGCTGATAAGCAACTTCAGCAAAGTCTCAGGATACAAAATCGAGGTGCAAAAATCACAAGCATTCTTATACACCAATAAGAGGCAAACAGAGAGCCAAATCATGAGTGAGCTCCCATTCACAATTGCTTCAAAGAGAATAAAATGCCTAGGAATCCAACTAACAAGGGATGTGAAGGACCTCTTCAAGGAGAACTACAAAGCATTGCTCCACGAACTAAAAGAGGAGACAAACAAATGGAAGAATATTCCACCATCACGGATTGGAAGAATCAATATCGTGAAAATGGCCATACTGCCCAAGGTAAATTATAGATTCAATGCCATCCCCATCAAACTACCAATGACTTTCTTCACAGAACTGGAAAAAACTGCTTTAAAGCTCATATGGAACCACAAAACGGCCCCCACTGCCAACATAATCCTAAGCCAAAAGAACAAAGATGGAGGCATCAAGCTGTCCGACTTCAAGCTACAGTAGAAGGCTACAGTAACCAAAGAGCATGCTATCGGTTGCCGTTTTGGTTACCGTAGACCAATGGAACAGAATAGAGCCCTCAGAAATAATACGACACATCTACAACCATCTGATCTTTGACAAACCTGACAAAAACAAGAAATGGGGAAAGGATTCCCTATTTAAAAAAATGGTGCTGGGAAAACAGGCTAGCCATATGTCGAAAGCTGAAATCGGATCCCTTCCTTACACCTTGTACAAAAATTAATTCAAGACAGATGAAAGACTTAAATGTTAGATCTTAAACCATACAAACCCTAGGAGAAAACCCAGCCAATACCATTGAGGACAAAGGCATGGGCAAGGACCTCATGTCTAAAACGCCAAAAGCAATGGCAACGAAAGCCAACATTGACAAACAGCATCTAATTACACTAAAGACGTTCTGCATAGCTAAAGAAACTCCCATGAGAGTGAACAGGCATCCTGCAGAAAGGGAGAACATTTTTGCAATCTACTCATCTGACAAAAGGCTAATATCCAGAATCTACTAAGACCTCAAACAGAGTTACAAGAAAAACCAAACAAGCCCATCAACAAGTGGGGGAAGGATATGAAGAGACACTTCTCAAAAGAAGACATTTATGCAGCCAACAGACACATGAAAAAATGCTCATCAAAACTGGCCATCAGAGAAATGCAAATCAAATCCGCAATGAGATATCATCTCACACCAGTTAGAATAGCGATCATTAAAAAGTCAGGAAACAACAGGTGCTGGAGAGGTAGTGGACAAATAGGAACACTTTTACACTGTTGGTGGGACTGTAAACTAGTTCAACGGTAGTGGAAGATAGTGTGGCGAATCCTCAAGGATCTCGAAATAGAAATACCGTTTGACCCAGCCATCCCATTGCTGGGTATATATACCCATAGGATTAGAAATCATGCTGCTAAAAGGACACACGCAGACGTATGTTTATTGCGGCACCATTCACAGTAGCAAAGACTTGGAACCAACCCAGATGTCCATCAATGATAGACTGGATTAAGAAAATGTGGCACAAATACACCATGGAATACTATGCAGCCATGAAAAAGCATGAGTTCATCCCCTTTGGAGGGACACAGATGAAGCTGGAAACCATCATTCTTAGCAAACTATCGCAAGGACAAAAAAAGCAAACACCGCATGTTCTCATTCATAGGTGGGAATTGAAGTATGAGAACGCTTGGACACAGAAAGGGGAACATCACACACCGGGGCCTGTCATGGGCGGGGGGAGGGGGAGGGATAGCATTAAGAGATATACCTAATGTAAATGACTAGTGAATGGGTGCAACACACCAACCAGGTGAATCTTGGAAGGCAAAAGCTACTGAATTTAGCGAATTTGTGGAGGCATTCCCAGAAATCAGCCAGGTGAAGTATCACACAACCGAAGACTGCACAACTCCTGTAAGGCAGCACGATGCGGCAAACCCAGACGGCCACTCTTCTCACCCCTCCTCCGTTGGCTGTTCTGGGTAACGAGGTTCAAAAGTCACCTAGGCAACTGCCAAAATAGCTGAAATGGAGTAAGGGCTTCAGGCTGGTGACTAGCAGAGGTCCACCTGACCCCCGTAAGCTGCTGAACAAGAAGGGCTGCCAGAAATGTCCCCCTAGGGAATTTGGTGGAGACGAAGACCCGCTCACTGGACAAGGGTTCCTCCCAGGAGACGCCCGAGCGGAAGAAACGGGCTGTGAGCCACGCCCTTTCACCCTCCGCTACCCCGCCCTGGGCTGGTGAAGGTGCGCGTAAGGATGAGGACTACTGAGCCCTGAAGAAATAAATCCTTCCCCTTTGACCCCAAGGAGGATTGCCTGTGAGGATCTTCAACGAGTCTACCCGTGTCTAGACACGGGAGCAGGTCTGTCCGGCACAGCACCTCCCTCAAGGAGGAGAAGAGTGAGGAGAAAGGAAACTCAAGTCTGACCATTCTGTCCTGGGAGAGAAGAGGACAGCAAGTCCAAGCAAGGCAAGGAGACTTTCTCTCATCTTTCCAAGCAAGGCAAGGAGACTTTGTATAATTAGGAAACAAAAAGAATTTAGAAGGAATGAAAGCAGCCCGTAAGGTGCATTCCTAAGGACTGCCCATTGAAACTGACACAATTGCCCTTGTTTGATGAGAGGAATGAGCAGAGCACTGAGGTGGTGAACAGGGATCTAGTGAGACATTCCCAGCATGTTTCTACCAAAGCTTTCTCTAAGCTTCTCGGAACACTCTCCTAATAAGCAGATGTTTGGCCCTTCAGAAAGTCAACAAGCAAAATGCCTTGAGTGTCCCAAAACACTGATGCCATGATGTTGGCTCCTGACTGGCCTCCTTTTCCTTTGACTGGACCACTGCCACCTCTCGGTAGCCGTCGCTTTGATGATGCTTTGCCTTCGAGGTCATATTGGTAAAGCCATGTTCCAACTTCCGGTTACAATTTGTCAGAGGGATGCGTCAGGATCGTGATCCCTCCTGTTTAAAATTTCCACTGATAGCTCTCGTCGTAACTGCAGCTGATCTGGGCACAGTGGTTTTCACAGCCACTGCAGGATTCATCTCCCACATCTTCTCACCTCTTCTTGAAACAAGCTATACATTCGTAAAGAGTTCATTTCCTTGGGGTAGTGTCCTTAGAAGCTTTTGTGGAAACCTCTATGATTTCTTCATTCTTCCACCCAAGCTTCACCAGAAATTTGATGTTTGCTCTTGCTGCAATTTTCGTGGAATTCATGTTGCTCTGATAGGAGTCCTTTTCAGTGGATGTCTCATCCTTCTCAGTGCCTCAAACTCGATCTAGTTCAGAAAGGTTATAAGAAGTTCGGACAAGTTTCTTTGAGTGCAAACCAGTGGAAACCCATGCATAGTTTCTTCACCATGTGCATTTTCTATGAACCTTTTGAAGAACCCCTGTGTTGAACATTGCCCAAGTCGTGGGAGAGAAGTGGGTGCGGTCCACTTCCTGTCCTCAATTTGCCCGCAGCGGAGGAGTGCACAGAACAGGGAAACGCAACCCCAGAGAGACCCTGCCCTGCAGCATGCAGCAGACTGCTGGCCCAGTCCTGGCTCCATGGGGTGCTGTGTGGGCCCAAACAAGTTGACCAAACTCCCTGACGCTGAAATGAATCCTAGGTGGCCCAATTCCAGTAGCCATTATAGGACTGCCCTGCAGGGACAGTTAATTAACTCAGGAAAAGCAACCTAGCTCCAAGGTTAGCAACCAGGAGTTCCAGTTGATTCCATTAGTGCACCCCTCGAGGCATTCCCAAGCTGGAGTCTGGTGGAAGATGAGGCTCAGTGTGATTGGATGGAAGCACCAACCAATCAAGGAGAAGTCCCACCCACTCTGCCCTGTGCGTCTATAAAGGCGACGGGTGGCGGCCGCGGCACTCATTGAAGCCGCCAGTTGGGAGAGGAGCAGAGCCAGGCCGGTGCGCCCGAAGGCAGCAAGATGTTGCGAGCCACAGCTCCCTGCTGGTTCCCACCTGGATACCCAGAAGCTAAGAAGGTGGCCGAGGAGGCGGCCCTGGACGCAAGAAGCCGCCAGTTGGGAGCGGAGCAGAGCCAGGCCGGTGCTCCCGAAGGCAGCAAGATGTTGCGAGCCACAGCTCCCTGCTGGTTCCCACCTGGATACCCAGAAGCTAAGAAGGTGGCCGAGGAGGCGGCCCTCGAGGCTCCAGAATTCCCCCTGCCCTCTCATCAGCCTGCCCAGAGCTTCGGGCTCCGGGTGCCCCAGATGCACAACCAGGCCTCCGCATTTGTGGACATCCAGGCGGAGCCCCAGAACAGGGGTCCGGCGGTGCCCCCAGCGTGTCCCAAGGTGGTGACTGAGGCGTGCTACTTCCCTGCACAGAGGGGATCGGCCTGCTGCTTGCCAGCCGCCCCAAGGCTGACAGAGAGGCCCTCGGGAGTCCGCATCTCAGCCCCCAGGAAGAGGAAGACGATCGCCCAGTCTTCCAGCCCTTGCTTGGTCACAGGTTGCACAGATGCCAAGAGAACCCGCGTGGCCAGCAGCAGCCAACGCTCCAGTGGCTCCAAGGTCGGCAGACAGCCAGGGAAGACGCGCAACAGGTCAGGGATGGCATGCAAGACCACCACCACCATCAGCTCTAAGCGAATCGTCCGTCGTCCATCCTTACCGAGTTTGAAGAAACCTATTGTCCTCCGAAGGTCTGGGTGCCAAGTCCCCACCGTCCTCCGCCGAGGCTATCTCCAACTGTTCACCGAAGAGTGTCTCAAGTTCTGCGCCTCCAAGCAGGAGGCCGAGGAGAAGGCGCTGAACGAGGAGAAGGTGGCCTACGACTGCAGCCCCAACAAGAACAGGTACCTGAACGTGGTCCTGAACACCCTCAAGAGACTGAAGGGCCTGACCCCCAGCTCCATGCCGGGCCTCAGCAGGGCCGCCCTGTACAGCCGCCTCCAGGAGTTCCTGCTCAGCCAGGACCAGCTCGAGGAGAACGGCTACCCCTTCCCGCACCCCGAGCGGCCCGGAGGCGCCGTCCTCTTCACTGGCCAGGGGAAGGGGCCCGGCGACTCCTCCTGCAGGGTCTGCTGCCGTTGTGGCACCGAGTACCTGGTGTCCTCCTCGGGCCGCTGTGTACGCGACCAGTTGTGTTATTATCACTGGGGGCGGGTCCGCTCGAGCCAGGTGGCTGGAGGCCGGGTTAGCCAGTACACCTGCTGTGCAGCTGCTCCTGGCTCTGTGGGCTGCCAGGTGGCAAAGCAGCACGTGCGGGACGGCCGCAAGGACAGCCTCGATGGCTTCGTGGAGACCTTCAAGAAAGAGTTGTCCAGAGACGCTTATCCAGGAATCTACGCCTTGGACTGTGAGATGTGCTACACCACGCATGGCCTAGAGCTGACCCGCGTCACCGTGGTGGACGCCGACATGCGAGTGGTGTACGACACCTTCGTCAAGCCCGACAACGAGATCGTGGACTACAACACCAGGTTTTCCGGAGTCACCGAGGCCGACGTCGCCAAGACGAGCATCACCTTGCCCCAAGTGCAAGCCATCCTGCTGAGCTTTTTCAGCGCCCAAACCATCCTCATCGGGCACAGCCTGGAGAGCGATCTGCTGGCCCTGAAGCTCATCCACAGCACCGTGGTGGACACGGCCGTGCTCTTCCCGCACTACCTGGGTTTCCCCTACAAGCGTTCCCTCAGGAATCTCGCGGCCGACTACCTGGGACAGATCATCCAGGACAGCCAGGACGGCCACAACTCCAGCGAGGACGCAAACGCCTGCCTGCAGCTGGTGATGTGGAAGGTCCGACAGCGCGCCCAGATCCAGCCACGCCACCGGTCCGCCTCTCCCGCCGCCCTGGCCTGTCCTTGGCCCCAGGCCCCTTCCACAACCGCCATCAGTCCCGAGAGCTCACCCTGTCCACCTCGCCGCAAGGCCAAAGAAACCGGAGCAGTCGACGGCAGGAGAGGGCAAAAAGCCAAGAGTAACCCCAACCGGCCACTCCCAGTCCCCCGGAATCCCTGCCGCGGACCCTCGGGCCTGTCCCCATCCCTCTGCCCTTCCCAGACCTCTGTCCTTCCACTAAGCGCCTCCCGCAGCACCGAGCCGCCACTCCCAGTCTTCCGAGTCCCTGCCGCGCCCCCTCGCGCCTGTCCACATCCCTCTGCCCATCCGAGACCTCTGTCCTTACACCACTAGCCACCCCACGTGGGACTTCCATGGCCTCTGAGTACAAGGCCAGCCCCCCGGCCCACCAGCTTTCTGAATGTGTGCTTACCTGTTTTTCTCGAGAGGCACCACAGTGAGGTGGGTGAAGCACTTAGGCTCTGGAGTTAGATATCTGGGTTCAAGGCCAAATTCCACCACTTACTAGGTTTCTAATATTGCACAGATAATGTCTTTGCGCTTCTACCTTTTGATCTTTAAAGTGTGATCAAAAGAGACTTAGACTCCCACATCATAATCATGGGAAACTTTAACAGCCCTCTGTAAACATTAGACAGACCAACGAGACAGAAATCTAAAAAGGATATCCAGGAATTGAACTCAGCTCTGCACCAAGCGGACCTAGGAGACATCTACAGAACGCTCCACACCAAATCGACAGAATATACATGCTTCTCAGCACCACATCACACTTATTTCCACATTGACCACTTAGTTGGAAGTAAAGCACTCCTCAGTAAATGTAAAATAACAGAAATTACTACAAACGGTCTCTCAGACCACATTGCAATCAAAGTAGACCTCAGGATAAAGAAACTCACTCAAAACCGCTCAACTGCATGGAAACCGGACACCCTGCTCCTTAATGAGTACTGGGTACATAACGAAATGAAGGGAGAAAGAAAGATATTCTCTGAAACCAATGAAAACAAAGGCACAACATACCAGAATCTCTGCGTCACATTTAAAGCAGTGTGTAGAGGGAAATTTATAGCACTAATTGCCCACGAGAGAAAGCAGGAAAAATCAAAAATGCATACCCTAACATCACCATTAAAAGAATGAGAGAAGCAAGAGCAAACACATTCAAAAACTAGCAGAAGGCAAGAAATAACTAAGATCCGAGCAGAACTGATGGAGATAGAGACACAATAAACCCTTCAACAAATCAATGAATCCAGGAGCGGGTTTTTTGCAGTGATCAACAAAATTGATAGAGCACTAGCAAGACTAAGAAAGAAGAAAAGAAAGAAGAATCAAACAGATGCAGTAAAAAATGATAAAGGGGATATCACCACCGATCCCACAGAAATACAAACTACCATCAGACAATACTATCAGCACCTCTAAGCTAATGAACTAGAAAATCTAGAAGAAATGGATAAATTCCTGGACGCATACAACCTCCCCAGAGTAAACCAGGAAGAAGTTGAATGCCTGAGTAGACCACTAACAGGCTCTGAAATTGAGGCAATAATTAACAGCCTATCAAGCAATAAAACTCCAGGACCAGACGGATTCACAGCCGAATTCTACCAGAAGGACAAGGAGGAGCTGGTACCATGCCTTCTGAAACTATTCCAATCAACAGAAAAAGAGGGAATCCTCCCTCACTCATTTCATGAGGCCGGCATCATCCTGATCCCAAAGCCTGAGAGAGACACAACCCAAAAAGAGAATTTTAGGCCTATGTCCCTGAGGAACATCGATGGGAAAATCCTCCATAAAATACTGGAAAACCGAATCCAGCAGCACATCAAAGAGCTTATCCATCATGATGAAGTGGGCTTCATCCCTGACATGCAAGGCTGGTCCAACATATGCAAAACAATAAACATAATCCAGCGTATAATCAGGACCAAAGACAGAAACCGCGTGATTATCTCAACAGATGCAGAAAAGGCCTTCGACAAAATTCAACAGCCCTTCATGCCAAAAACTCTCAATAAATTAGGTATTGATGGGACATCTCCCAAAATAATACGGGCTATTTAGGGCAAACCCACAGCCAATATCATACTGAATGGGCAAAAAGTGGAAGCATTCCCTTTGCAAACTGCCACAAGACAGGGATGCCCTCTCTCACCACTCCTATTCAACATAGTGTTGGAACTTCTGCCCAGGGCAATCAGGCAGGAGAAAGAAATAAAGAGAAATCAATTAGGAAAAGAGGAAGTCAAATTGTCCCTGTTTGCAGATGACATGATTGAATATTTAGAAAACCCCATCGTCTCAGTCCAAAATCTCCTTAAGCTGATAAGCAACTTCAGCAAAGTCTCAGGATACAAAATCGAGGTGCAAAAATCACAAGCATTCTTATACACCAATAAGAGGCAAACAGAGAGCCAAATCATGAGTGAGCTCCCATTCACAATTGCTTCAAAGAGAATAAAATGCCTAGGAATCCAACTAACAAGGGATGTGAAGGACCTCTTCAAGGAGAACTACAAAGCATTGCTCCACGAACTAAAAGAGGAGACAAACAAATGGAAGAATATTCCACCATCACGGATTGGAAGAATCAATATCGTGAAAATGGCCATACTGCCCAAGGTAAATTATAGATTCAATGCCATCCCCATCAAACTACCAATGACTTTCTTCACAGAACTGGAAAAAACTGCTTTAAAGCTCATATGGAACCACAAAACGGCCCCCACTGCCAACATAATCCTAAGCCAAAAGAACAAAGATGGAGGCATCAAGCTGTCCGACTTCAAGCTACAGTAGAAGGCTACAGTAACCAAAGAGCATGCTATCGGTTGCCGTTTTGGTTACCGTAGACCAATGGAACAGAATAGAGCCCTCAGAAATAATACGACACATCTACAACCATCTGATCTTTGACAAACCTGACAAAAACAAGAAATGGGGAAAGGATTCCCTATTTAAAAAAATGGTGCTGGGAAAACAGGCTAGCCATATGTCGAAAGCTGATATCGGATCCCTTCCTTACACCTTGTACAAAAATTAATTCAAGACAGATGAAAGACTTAAATGTTAGATCTTAAACCATACAAACCCTAGGAGAAAACCCAGCCAATACCATTGAGGACAAAGGCATGGGCAAGGACCTCATGTCTAAAACGCCAAAAGCAATGGCAACGAAAGCCAACATTGACAAACAGCATCTAATTACACTAAAGACGTTCTGCATAGCTAAAGAAACTCCCATGAGAGTGAACAGGCATCCTGCAGAAAGGGAGAACATTTTTGCAATCTACTCATCTGACAAAAGGCTAATATCCAGAATCTACTAAGACCTCAAACAGAGTTACAAGAAAAACCAAACAAGCCCATCAACAAGTGGGGGAAGGATATGAAGAGACACTTCTCAAAAGAAGACATTTATGCAGCCAACAGACACATGAAAAAATGCTCATCAAAACTGGCCATCAGAGAAATGCAAATCAAATCCGCAATGAGATATCATCTCACACCAGTTAGAATAGCGATCATTAAAAAGTCAGGAAACAACAGGTGCTGGAGAGGTAGTGGACAAATAGGAACACTTTTACACTGTTGGTGGGACTGTAAACTAGTTCAACGGTAGTGGAAGATAGTGTGGCGAGTCCTCAAGGATCTCGAAATAGAAATACCGTTTGACCCAGCCATCCCATTGCTGGGTATATATACCCATAGGATTAGAAATCATGCTGCTAAAAGGACACACGCAGACGTATGTTTATTGCGGCACCATTCACAGTAGCAAAGACTTGGAACCAACCCAGATGTCCATCAATGATAGACTGGATTAAGAAAATGTGGCACAAATACACCATGGAATACTATGCAGCCATGAAAAAGCATGAGTTCATCCCCTTTGGAGGGACACGGATGAAGCTGGAAACCATCATTCTTAGCAAACTATCGCAAGGACAAAAAAAGCAAACACCGCATGTTCTCATTCATAGGTGGGAATTGAAGTATGAGAACGCTTGGACACAGAAAGGGGAACATCACACACCGGGGCCTGTCATGGGCGGGGGGAGGGGGAGGGATAGCATTAAGAGATATACCTAATGTAAATGACTAGTGAATGGGTGCAACACACCAACCAGGTGAATCTTGGAAGGCAAAAGCTACTGAATTTAGCGAATTTGTGGAGGCATTCCCAGAAATCAGCCAGGTGAAGTATCACACAACCGAAGACTGCACAACTCCTCTAAGGCAGCACGATGCGGCAAACCCAGACGGCCACTCTTCTCACCCCTCCTCCGTTGGCTGTTCTGGGTAACGAGGTTCAAAAGTCACCTAGGCAACTGCCAAAATAGCTGAAATGGAGTAAGGGCTTCAGGCTGGTGACTAGCAGAGGTCCACCTGACCCCCGTAAGCTGCTGAACAAGAAGGGCTGCCAGAAATGTCCCCCTAGGGAATTTGGTGGAGACGAAGACCCGCTCACTGGACAAGGGTTCCTCCCAGGAGACGCCCGAGCGGAAGAAACGGGCTGTGAGCCACGCCCTTTCACCCTCCGCTACCCCGCCCTGGGCTGGTGAAGGTGCGCGTAAGGATGAGGACTACTGAGCCCTGAAGAAATAAATCCTTCCCCTTTGACCCCAAGGAGGATTGCCTGTGAGGATCTTCAACGAGTCTACCCGTGTCTAGACACGGGAGCAGGTCTGTCCGGCACAGCACCTCCCTCAAGGAGGAGAAGAGTGAGGAGAAAGGAAACTCAAGTCTGACCATTCTGTCCTGGGAGAGAAGAGGAGGATCTCATCTCTCATCTGTCCAAGCAAGGCAAGGAGACTTTCTCTCATCTTTCCAAGCAAGGCAAGGAGACTTTGTATAATTAGGAAACAAAAAGAATTTAGAAGGAATGAAAGCAGCCCGTAAGGTGCATTCCTAAGGACTGCCCATTGAAACTGACACAATTGCCCTTGTTTGATGAGAGGAATGAGCAGAGCACTGAGGTGGTGAACAGGGATCTAGTGAGACTTTCCCAGCATGTTTCTACCAAAGCTTTCTCTAAGCTTCTCGGAACACTCTCCTAATAAGCAGATGTTTGGCCCTTCAGAAAGTCAACAAGCAAAATGCCTTGAGTGTCCCAAAACACTGATGCCATGATGTTGGCTCCTGACTGGCCTCCTTTTCCTTTGACTGGACCACTGCCACCTCTCGGTAGCCGTCGCGTTGATGATGCTTTGCCTTCGAGGTCATATTGGTAAAGCCATGTTCCAACTTCCGGTTACAATTTGTCAGAGGGATGCGTCAGGATCGTGATCCCTCCTGTTTAAAATTTCCACTGATAGCTCTCGTCGTAACTGCAGCTGATCTGGGCACAGTGGTTTTCACAGCCACTGCAGGATTCATCTCCCACATCTTCTCACCTCTTCTTGAAACAAGCTATACATTCGTAAAGAGTTCATTTCCTTGGGGTAGTGTCCTTAGAAGCTTTTGTGGAAACCTCTATGATTTCTTCATTCTTCCACCCAAGCTTCACCAGAAATTTGATGTTTGCTCTTGCTGCAATTTTCGTGGAATTCATGTTGCTCTGATAGGAGTCCTTTTCAGTGGATGTCTCATCCTTCTCAGTGCCTCAAACTCGATCTAGTTCAGAAAGGTTATAAGAAGTTCGGACAAGTTTCTTTGAGTGCAAACCAGTGGAAACCCATGCATAGTTTCTTCACCATGTGCATTTTCTATGAACCTTTTGAAGAACCCCTGTGTTGAACATTGCCCAAGTCGTGGGAGAGAAGTGGGTGCGGTCCACTTCCTGTCCTCAATTTGCCCGCAGCGGAGGAGTGCACAGAACAGGGAAACGCAACCCCAGAGAGACCCTGCCCTGCAGCATGCAGCAGACTGCTGGCCCAGTCCTGGCTCCATGGGGTGCTGTGTGGGCCCAAACAAGTTGACCAAACTCCCTGACGCTGAAATGAATCCTAGGTGGCCCAATTCCAGTAGCCATTATAGGACTGCCCTGCAGGGACAGTTAATTAACTCAGGAAAAGCAACCTAGCTCCAAGGTTAGCAACCAGGAGTTCCAGTTGATTCCATTAGTGCACCCCTCGAGGCATTCCCAAGCTGGAGTCTGGTGGAAGATGAGGCTCAGTGTGATTGGATGGAAGCACCAACCAATCAAGGAGAAGTCCCACCCACTCTGCCCTGTGCGTCTATAAAGGCGACGGGTGGCGGCCGCGGCACTCATTGAAGCCGCCAGTTGGGAGAGGAGCAGAGCCAGGCCGGTGCGCCCGAAGGCAGCAAGATGTTGCGAGCCACAGCTCCCTGCTGGTTCCCACCTGGATACCCAGAAGCTAAGAAGGTGGCCGAGGAGGCGGCCCTGGACGCAAGAAGCCGCCAGTTGGGAGCGGAGCAGAGCCAGGCCGGTGCTCCCGAAGGCAGCAAGATGTTGCGAGCCACAGCTCCCTGCTGGTTCCCACCTGGATACCCAGAAGCTAAGAAGGTGGCCGAGGAGGCGGCCCTGGAGGCAAGAAGCCGCCAGTTGGGAGCGGAGCAGAGCCAGGCCGGTGCTCCCGAAGGCAGCAAGATGTTGCGAGCCACAGCTCCCTGCTGGTTCCCACCTGGATACCCAGAAGCTAAGAAGGTGGCCGAGGAGGCGGCCCTCGAGGCTCCAGAATTCCCCCTGCCCTCTCATCAGCCTGCCCAGAGCTTCGGGCTCCGGGTGCCCCAGATGCACAACCAGGCCTCCGCATTTGTGGACATCCAGGCGGAGCCCCAGAACAGGGGTCCGGCGGTGCCCCCAGCGTGTCCCAAGGTGGTGACGGAGGCGTGCTACTTCCCTGCACAGAGGGGATCGGCCTGCTGCTTGCCAGCCGCCCCAAGGCTGACAGAGAGGCCCTCGGGAGTCCGCATCTCAGCCCCCAGGAAGAGGAAGACGATCGCCCAGTCTTCCAGCCCTTGCTTGGTCACAGGTTGCACAGATGCCAAGAGAACCCGCGTGGCCAGCAGCAGCCAACGCTCCAGTGGCTCCAAGGTCGGCAGACAGCCAGGGAAGACGCGCAACAGGTCAGGGATGGCATGCAAGACCACCACCACCATCAGCTCTAAGCGAATCGTCCGTCGTCCATCCTTACCGAGTTTGAAGAAACCTATTGTCCTCCGAAGGTCTGGGTGCCAAGTCCCCACCGTCCTCCGCCGAGGCTATCTCCAACTGTTCACCGAAGAGTGTCTCAAGTTCTGCGCCTCCAAGCAGGAGGCCGAGGAGAAGGCGCTGAACGAGGAGAAGGTGGCCTACGACTGCAGCCCCAACAAGAACAGGTACCTGAACGTGGTCCTGAACACCCTCAAGAGACTGAAGGGCCTGACCCCCAGCTCCATGCCGGGCCTCAGCAGGGCCGCCCTGTACAGCCGCCTCCAGGAGTTCCTGCTCAGCCAGGACCAGCTCGAGGAGAACGGCTACCCCTTCCCGCACCCCGAGCGGCCCGGAGGCGCCGTCCTCTTCACTGGCCAGGGGAAGGGGCCCGGCGACTCCTCCTGCAGGGTCTGCTGCCGTTGTGGCACCGAGTACCTGGTGTCCTCCTCGGGCCGCTGTGTACGCGACCAGTTGTGTTATTATCACTGGGGGCGGGTCCGCTCGAGCCAGGTGGCTGGAGGCCGGGTTAGCCAGTACACCTGCTGTGCAGCTGCTCCTGGCTCTGTGGGCTGCCAGGTGGCAAAGCAGCACGTGCGGGACGGCCGCAAGGACAGCCTCGATGGCTTCGTGGAGACCTTCAAGAAAGAGTTGTCCAGAGACGCTTATCCAGGAATCTACGCCTTGGACTGTGAGATGTGCTACACCACGCATGGCCTAGAGCTGACCCGCGTCACCGTGGTGGACGCCGACATGCGAGTGGTGTACGACACCTTCGTCAAGCCCGACAACGAGATCGTGGACTACAACACCAGGTTTTCCGGAGTCACCGAGGCCGACGTCGCCAAGACGAGCATCACCTTGCCCCAAGTGCAAGCCATCCTGCTGAGCTTTTTCAGCGCCCAAACCATCCTCATCGGGCACAGCCTGGAGAGCGATCTGCTGGCCCTGAAGCTCATCCACAGCACCGTGGTGGACACGGCCGTGCTCTTCCCGCACTACCTGGGTTTCCCCTACAAGCGTTCCCTCAGGAATCTCGCGGCCGACTACCTGGGACAGATCATCCAGGACAGCCAGGACGGCCACAACTCCAGCGAGGACGCAAACGCCTGCCTGCAGCTGGTGATGTGGAAGGTCCGACAGCGCGCCCAGATCCAGCCACGCCACCGGTCCGCCTCTCCCGCCGCCCTGGCCTGTCCTTGGCCCCAGGCCCCTTCCACAACCGCCATCAGTCCCGAGAGCTCACCCTGTCCACCTCGCCGCAAGGCCAAAGAAACCGGAGCAGTCGACGGCAGGAGAGGGCAAAAAGCCAAGAGTAACCCCAACCGGCCACTCCCAGTCCCCCGGAATCCCTGCCGCGGACCCTCGGGCCTGTCCCCATCCCTCTGCCCTTCCCAGACCTCTGTCCTTCCACTAATCGCCTCCCGCAGCACCGAGCCGCCACTCCCAGTCCCCCGAGTCCCTGCCGCGCCCCCTCGCGCCTGTCCACATCCCTCTGCCCATCCGAGACCTCTGTCCTTACAACACTAGCCACCCCACGTGGGACTTCCATGGCCTCTGAGTACAAGGCCAGCCCCCCGGCCCACCAGCTTTCTGAATGTGTGCTTACCTGTTTTTCTCGAGAGGCACCACAGTGAGGTGGGTGAAGCACTTAGGCTCTGGAGTTAGATATCTGGGTTCAAGGCCAAATTCCACCACTTACTAGGTTTCTAATATTGCACAGATAATGTCTTTGCGCTTCTACCTTTTGATCTTTAAAGTGTGATCAAAAGAGACTTAGACTCCCACATCATAATCATGGGAAACTTTAACAGCCCTCTGTAAACATTAGACAGACCAACGAGACAGAAATCTAAAAAGGATATCCAGGAATTGAACTCAGCTCTGCACCAAGCGGACCTAGGAGACATCTACAGAACGCTCCACCCCAAATCCACAGAATATACATGCTTCTCAGCACCACATCACACTTATTTCCACATTGACCACATAGTTGGAAGTAAAGCACTCCTCAGTAAATGTAAAATAACAGAAATTACTACAAACGGTCTCTCAGACCACATTGCAATCAAAGTAGACCTCAGGATAAAGAAACTCACTCAAAACCGCTCAACTGCATGGAAACCGGACACCCTGCTCCTTAATGAGTACTGGGTACATAACGAAATGAAGGGAGAAAGAAAGATATTCTCTGAAACCAATGAAAACAAAGGCACAACATACCAGAATCTCTGCGTCACATTTAAAGCAGTGTGTAGAGGGAAATTTATAGCACTAATTGCCCACGAGAGAAAGCAGGAAAAATCAAAAATGCATACCCTAACATCACCATTAAAAGAATGAGAGAAGCAAGAGCAAACACATTCAAAAACTAGCAGAAGGCAAGAAATAACTAAGATCCGAGCAGAACTGATGGAGATAGAGACACAATAAACCCTTCAACAAATCAATGAATCCAGGAGCGGGTTTTTTGCAGTGATCAACAAAATTGATAGAGCACTAGCAAGACTAAGAAAGAAGAAAAGAAAGAAGAATCAAACAGATGCAGTAAAAAATGATAAAGGGGATATCACCACCGATCCCACAGAAATACAAACTACCATCAGACAATACTATCAGCACCTCTAAGCTAATGAACTAGAAAATCTAGAAGAAATGGATAAATTCCTGGACGCATACAACCTCCCCAGAGTAAACCAGGAAGAAGTTGAATGCCTGAGTAGACCACTAACAGGCTCTGAAATTGAGGCAATAATTAACAGCCTATCAAGCAATAAAACTCCAGGACCAGACGGATTCACAGCCGAATTCTACCAGAAGGACAAGGAGGAGCTGGTACCATGCCTTCTGAAACTATTCCAATCAACAGAAAAAGAGGGAATCCTCCCTCACTCATTTCATGAGGCCGGCATCGTCCTGATCCCAAAGCCTGAGAGAGACACAACCCAAAAAGAGAATTTTAGGCCTATGTCCCTGAGGAACATCGATGGGAAAATCCTCCATAAAATACTGGAAAACCGAATCCAGCAGCACATCAAAGAGCTTATCCATCATGATGAAGTGGGCTTCATCCCTGACATGCAAGGCTGGTCCAACATATGCAAAACAATAAACATAATCCAGCGTATAATCAGGACCAAAGACAGAAACCACGTGATTATCTCAACAGATGCAGAAAAGGCCTTCGACAAAATTCAACAGCCCTTCATGCCAAAAACTCTCAATAAATTAGGTATTGATGGGACATCTCCCAAAATAATACGGGCTATTTAGGGCAAACCCACAGCCAATATCATACTGAATGGGCAAAAAGTGGAAGCATTCCCTTTGCAAACTGCCACAAGACAGGGATGCCCTCTCTCACCACTCCTATTCAACATAGTGTTGGAACTTCTGCCCAGGGCAATCAGGCAGGAGAAAGAAATAAAGAGAAATCAATTAGGAAAAGAGGAAGTCAAATTGTCCCTGTTTGCAGATGACATGATTGAATATTTAGAAAACCCCATCGTCTCAGTCCAAAATCTCCTTAAGCTGATAAGCAACTTCAGCAAAGTCTCAGGATACAAAATCGAGGTGCAAAAATCACAAGCATTCTTATACACCAATAAGAGGCAAACAGAGAGCCAAATCATGAGTGAGCTCCCATTCACAATTGCTTCAAAGAGAATAAAATGCCTAGGAATCCAACTAACAAGGGATGTGAAGGACCTCTTCAAGGAGAACTACAAAGCATTGCTCCACGAACTAAAAGAGGAGACAAACAAATGGAAGAATATTCCACCATCACGGATTGGAAGAATCAATATCGTGAAAATGGCCATACTGCCCAAGGTAAATTATAGATTCAATGCCATCCCCATCCAACTACCAATGACTTTCTTCACAGAACTGGAAAAAACTGCTTTAAAGCTCATATGGAACCACAAAACGGCCCCCACTGCCAACATAATCCTAAGCCAAAAGAACAAAGATGGAGGCATCAAGCTGTCCGACTTCAAGCTACAGTAGAAGGCTACAGTAACCAAAGAGCATGCTATCGGTTGCCGTTTTGGTTACCGTAGACCAATGGAACAGAATAGAGCCCTCAGAAATAATACGACACATCTACAACCATCTGATCTTTGACAAACCTGACAAAAACAAGAAATGGGGAAAGGATTCCCTATTTAAAAAAATGGTGCTGGGAAAACAGGCTAGCCATATGTCGAAAGCTGAAATCGGATCCCTTCCTTACACCTTGTACAAAAATTAATTCAAGACAGATGAAAGACTTAAATGTTAGATCTTAAACCATACAAACCCTAGGAGAAAACCCAGCCAATACCATTGAGGACAAAGGCATGGGCAAGGACCTCATGTCTAAAACGCCAAAAGCAATGGCAACGAAAGCCAACATTGACAAACAGCATCTAATTACACTAAAGACGTTCTGCATAGCTAAAGAAACTCCCATGAGAGTGAACAGGCATCCTGCAGAAAGGGAGAAAATTTTTGCAATCTACTCATCTGACAAAAGGCTAATATCCAGAATCTACTAAGACCTCAAACAGAGTTACAAGAAAAACCAAACAAGCCCATCAACAAGTGGGGGAAGGATATGAAGAGACACTTCTCAAAAGAAGACATTTATGCAGCCAACAGACACATGAAAAAATGCTCATCAAAACTGGCCATCAGAGAAATGCAAATCAAATCCGCAATGAGATATCATCTCACACCAGTTAGAATAGCGATCATTAAAAAGTCAGGAAACAACAGGTGCTGGAGAGGTAGTGGACAAATAGGAACACTTTTACACTGTTGGTGGGACTGTAAACTAGTTCAACGGTAGTGGAAGATAGTGTGGCGAATCCTCAAGGATCTCGAAATAGAAATACCGTTTGACCCAGCCATCCCATTGCTGGGTATATATACCCATAGGATTAGAAATCATGCTGCTAAAAGGACACACGCAGACGTATGTTTATTGCGGCACCATTCACAGTAGCAAAGACTTGGAACCAACCCAGATGTCCATCAATGATAGACTGGATTAAGAAAATGTGGCACAAATACACCATGGAATACTATGCAGCCATGAAAAAGCATGAGTTCATCCCCTTTGGAGGGACACGGATGAAGCTGGAAACCATCATTCTTAGCAAACTATCGCAAGGACAAAAAAAGCAAACACCGCATGTTCTCATTCATAGGTGGGAATTGAAGTATGAGAACGCTTGGACACAGAAAGGGGAACATCACACACCGGGGCCTGTCATGGGCGGGGGGAGGGGGAGGGATAGCATTAAGAGATATACCTAATGTAAATGACTAGTGAATGGGTGCAACACACCAACCAGGTGAATCTTGGAAGGCAAAAGCTACTGAATTTAGCGAATTTGTGGAGGCATTCCCAGAAATCAGCCAGGTGAAGTATCACACAACCGAAGACTGCACAACTCCTCTAAGGCAGCACGATGCGGCAAACCCAGACGGCCACTCTTCTCACCCCTCCTCCGTTGGCTGTTCTGGGTAACGAGGTTCAAAAGTCACCTAGGCAACTGCCAAAATAGCTGAAATGGAGTAAGGGCTTCAGGCTGGTGACTAGCAGAGGTCCACCTGACCCCCGTAAGCTGCTGAACAAGAAGGGCTGCCAGAAATGTCCCCCTAGGGAATTTGGTGGAGACGAAGACCCGCTCACTGGACAAGGGTTCCTCCCAGGAGACGCCCGAGCGGAAGAAACGGGCTGTGAGCCACGCCCTTTCACCCTCCGCTACCCCGCCCTGGGCTGGTGAAGGTGCGCGTAAGGATGAGGACTACTGAGCCCTGAAGAAATAAATCCTTCCCCTTTGACCCCAAGGAGGATTGCCTGTGAGGATCTTCAACGAGTCTACCCGTGTCTAGACACGGGAGCAGGTCTGTCCGGCACAGCACCTCCCTCAAGGAGGAGAAGAGTGAGGAGAAAGGAAACTCAAGTCTGACCATTCTGTCCTGGGAGAGAAGAGGAGGATCTCATCTCTCATCTGTCCAAGCAAGGCAAGGAGACTTTCTCTCATCTTTCCAAGCAAGGCAAGGAGACTTTGTATAATTAGGAAACAAAAAGAATTTAGAAGGAATGAAAGCAGCCCGTAAGGTGCATTCCTAAGGACTGCCCATTGAAACTGACACAATTGCCCTTGTTTGATGAGAGGAATGAGCAGAGCACTGAGGTGGTGAACAGGGATCTAGTGAGACTTTCCCAGCATGTTTCTACCAAAGCTTTCTCTAAGCTTCTCGGAACACTCTCCTAATAAGCAGATGTTTGGCCCTTCAGAAAGTCAACAAGCAAAATGCCTTGAGTGTCCCAAAACACTGATGCCATGATGTTGGCTCCTGACTGGCCTCCTTTTCCTTTGACTGGACCACTGCCACCTCTCGGTAGCCGTCGCTTTGATGATGCTTTGCCTTCGAGGTCATATTGGTAAAGCCATGTTCCAACTTCCGGTTACAATTTGTCAGAGGGATGCGTCAGGATCGTGATCCCTCCTGTTTAAAATTTCCACTGATAGCTCTCGTCGTAACTGCAGCTGATCTGGGCACAGTGGTTTTCACAGCCACTGCAGGATTCATCTCCCACATCTTCTCACCTCTTCTTGAAACAAGCTATACATTCGTAAAGAGTTCATTTCTTTGGGGTAGTGTCCTTAGAAGCTTTTGTGGAAACATCTATGATTTCTTCATTCTTCCACCCAAGCTTCACCAGAAATTTGATGTTTGCTCTTGCTGCAATTTTCGTGGAATTCATGTTGCTCTGATAGGAGTCCTTTTCAGTGGATGTCTCATCCTTCTCAGTGCCTCAAACTCGATCTAGTTCAGAAAGGTTATAAGAAGTTCGGACAAGTTTATTTGAGTGCAAACTAGTGGAAACCCATGCATAGTTTCTTCACCATGTGCATTTTCTATGAACCTTTTGAAGAACCCCTGTGTTGAACATTGCCCAAGTCGTGGGAGAGAAGTGGGTGCGGTCCACTTCCTGTCCTCAATTTGCCGGCAGCGGAGGAGTGCAGAGAGCAGGGAAACGCAACCCCAGAGAGATCCTGCCCTGCAGCATGCAGCAGACTGCTGGCCCAGTCCTGGCTCCATGGGGTGCTGTGTGGGCCCAAGCAAGTTGACCAAACTCCCTGACGCTGAAATGAATCCTAGGTGGCCCAATTCCAGTAGCCATTATAGGACTGCCCTGCAGGGACAGTTAATTAACTCAGGAAAAGCAACCTAGCTCCAAGGTTAGCAACCAGGAGTTCCAGTTGATTCCATTAGTGCACCCCTTGAGGCATTCCCAAGCTGGAGTCTGGTGGAAGATGAGGCTCAGTGTGATTGGATGGAAGCACCAACCAATCAAGGAGAAGTCCCACCCACTCTGCCCTGTGCGTCTATAAAGGCGACGGGTGGCGGCCGCGGCACTCATTGAAGCCGCCAGTTGGGAGAGGAGCAGAGCCAGGCCGGTGCTCCCGAAGGCAGCAAGATGTTGCGAGCCACAGCTCCCTGCTGGTTCCCACCTGGATACCCAGAAGCTAAGAAGGTGGCCGAGGAGGCGGCCCTGGAGGCAAGAAGTCGCCAGTTGGGAGCGGAGCAGAGCCAGGCCGGTGCTCCCGAAGGCAGCAAGATGTTGCGAGCCACAGCTCCCTGCTGGTTCCCACCTGGATACCCAGAAGCTAAGAAGGTGGCCGAGGAGGCGGCCCTGGAGGCAAGAAGCCGCCAGTTGGGAGCGGAGCAGAGCCAGGCCGGTGCTCCCGAAGGCAGCAAGATGTTGCGAGCCACAGCTCCCTGCTGGTTCCCACCTGGATACCCAGAAGCTAAGAAGGTGGCCGAGGAGGCGGCCCTCGAGGCTCCAGAATTCCCCCTGCCCTCTCATCAGCCTGCCCAGAGCTTCGGGCTCCGGGTGCCCCAGATGCACAACCAGGCCTCCGCATTTGTGGACATCCAGGCGGAGCCCCAGAACAGGGGTCCGGCGGTGCCCCCAGCGTGTCCCAAGGTGGTGACGGAGGCGTGCTACTTCCCTGCACAGAGGGGATCGGCCTGCTGCTTGCCAGCCGCCCCAAGGCTGACAGAGAGGCCCTCGGGAGTCCGCATCTCAGCCCCCAGGAAGAGGAAGACGATCGCCCAGTCTTCCAGCCCTTGCTTGGTCACAGGTTGCACAGATGCCAAGAGAACCCGCGTGGCCAGCAGCAGCCAACGCTCCAGTGGCTCCAAGGTCGGCAGACAGCCAGGGAAGACGCGCAACAGGTCAGGGATGGCATGCAAGACCACCACCACCATCAGCTCTAAGCGAATCGTCCGTCGTCCATCCTTACCGAGTTTGAAGAAACCTATTGTCCTCCGAAGGTCTGGGTGCCAAGTCCCCACCGTCCTCCGCCGAGGCTATCTCCAACTGTTCACCGAAGAGTGTCTCAAGTTCTGCGCCTCCAAGCAGGAGGCCGAGGAGAAGGCGCTGAACGAGGAGAAGGTGGCCTACGACTGCAGCCCCAACAAGAACAGGTACCTGAACGTGGTCCTGAACACCCTCAAGAGACTGAAGGGCCTGACCCCCAGCTCCATGCCGGGCCTCAGCAGGGCCGCCCTGTACAGCCGCCTCCAGGAGTTCCTGCTCAGCCAGGACCAGCTCGAGGAGAACGGCTACCCCTTCCCGCACCCCGAGCGGCCCGGAGGCGCCGTCCTCTTCACTGGCCAGGGGAAGGGGCCCGGCGACTCCTCCTGCAGGGTCTGCTGCCGTTGTGGCACCGAGTACCTGGTGTCCTCCTCGGGCCGCTGTGTACGCGACCAGTTGTGTTATTATCACTGGGGGCGGGTCCGCTCGAGCCAGGTGGCTGGAGGCCGGGTTAGCCAGTACACCTGCTGTGCAGCTGCTCCTGGCTCTGTGGGCTGCCAGGTGGCAAAGCAGCACGTGCGGGACGGCCGCAAGGACAGCCTCGATGGCTTCGTGGAGACCTTCAAGAAAGAGTTGTCCAGAGACGCTTATCCAGGAATCTACGCCTTGGACTGTGAGATGTGCTACACCACGCATGGCCTAGAGCTGACCCGCGTCACCGTGGTGGACGCCGACATGCGAGTGGTGTACGACACCTTCGTCAAGCCCGACAACGAGATCGTGGACTACAACACCAGGTTTTCCGGAGTCACCGAGGCCGACGTCGCCAAGACGAGCATCACCTTGCCCCAAGTGCAAGCCATCCTGCTGAGCTTTTTCAGCGCCCAAACCATCCTCATCGGGCACAGCCTGGAGAGCGATCTGCTGGCCCTGAAGCTCATCCACAGCACCGTGGTGGACACGGCCGTGCTCTTCCCGCACTACCTGGGTTTCCCCTACAAGCGTTCCCTCAGGAATCTCGCGGCCGACTACCTGGGACAGATCATCCAGGACAGCCAGGACGGCCACAACTCCAGCGAGGACGCAAACGCCTGCCTGCAGCTGGTGATGTGGAAGGTCCGACAGCGCGCCCAGATCCAGCCACGCCACCGGTCCGCCTCTCCCGCCGCCCTGGCCTGTCCTTGGCCCCAGGCCCCTTCCACAACCGCCATCAGTCCTGAGAGCTCACCCTGTCCACCTCGCCGCAAGGCCAAAGAAACCGGAGCAGTCGACGGCAGGAGAGGGCAAAAAGCCAAGAGTAACCCCAACCGGCCACTCCCAGTCCCCCGGAATCCCTGCCGCGGACCCTCGGGCCTGTCCCCATCCCTCTGCCCTTCCCAGACCTCTGTCCTTCCACTAATCGCCTCCCGCAGCACCGAGCCGCCACTCCCAGTCCCCCGAGTCCCTGCCGCGCCCCCTCGCGCCTGTCCACATCCCTCTGCCCATCCGAGACCTCTGTCCTTACACCACTAGCCACCCCACGTGGGACTTCCATGGCCTCTGAGTACAAGGCCAGCCCCCCGGCCCACCAGCTTTCTGAATGTGTGCTTACCTGTTTTTCTCGAGAGGCACCACAGTGAGGTGGGTGAAGCACTTAGGCTCTGGAGTTAGATATCTGGGTTCAAGGCCAAATTCCACCACTTACTAGGTTTCTAATATTGCACAGATAATGTCTTTGCGCTTCTACCTTTTGATCTTTAAAGTGTGATCAAAAGAGACTTAGACTCCCACATCATAATCATGGGAAACTTTAACAGCCCTCTGTAAACATTAGACAGACCAACGAGACAGAAATCTAAAAAGGATATCCAGGAATTGAACTCAGCTCTGCACCAAGCGGACCTAGGAGACATCTACAGAACGCTCCACCCCAAATCCACAGAATATACATGCTTCTCAGCACCACATCACACTTATTTCCACATTGACCACTTAGTTGGAAGTAAAGCACTCCTCAGTAAATGTAAAATAACAGAAATTACTACAAACGGTCTCTCAGACCACATTGCAATCAAAGTAGACCTCAGGATAAAGAAACTCACTCAAAACCGCTCAACTGCATGGAATCCGGACAACCTGCACCTGAATGAGTACTGGGTACATAACGAAATGAAGGCAGAAAGAAAGATATTCTCTGAAACCAATGAAAACAAAGGCACAACATACCAGAATCTCTGCGTCACATTTAAAGCAGTGTGTAGAGGGAAATTTATAGCACTAATTGCCCACGAGAGAAAGCAGGAAAAATCAAAAATGCATACCCTAACATCACCATTAAAAGAATGAGAGAAGCAAGAGCAAACACATTCAAAAACTAGCAGAAGGCAAGAAATAACTAAGATCCGAGCAGAACTGATGGAGATAGAGACACAATAAACCCTTCAACAAATCAATGAATCCAGGAGCGGGTTTTTTGCAGTGATCAACAAAATTGATAGAGCACTAGCAAGACTAAGAAAGAAGAAAAGAAAGAAGAATCAAACAGATGCAGTAAAAAATGATAAAGGGGATATCACCACCGATCCCACAGAAATACAAACTACCATCAGACAATACTATCAGCACCTCTAAGCTAATGAACTAGAAAATCTAGAAGAAATGGATAAATTCCTGGACGCATACAACCTCCCCAGAGTAAACCAGGAAGAAGTTGAATGCCTGAGTAGACCACTAACAGGCTCTGAAATTGAGGCAATAATTAACAGCCTATCAAGCAATAAAACTCCAGGACCAGACGGATTCACAGCCGAATTCTACCAGAAGGACAAGGAGGAGCTGGTACCATGCCTTCTGAAACTATTCCAATCAACAGAAAAAGAGGGAATCCTCCCTCACTCATTTCATGAGGCCGGCATCATCCTGATCCCAAAGCCTGAGAGAGACACAACCCAAAAGGAGATTTTTAGGCCTATGACCCTGAGGAACATCGATGGGAAAATCCTCCATAAAATACTGGAAAACCGAATCCAGCAGCACATCAAAGAGCTTATCCATCATGATGAAGTGGGCTTCATCCCTGACATGCAAGGCTGGTCCAACATATGCAAAACAATAAACATAATCCAGCGTATAATCAGGACCAAAGACAGAAACCACGTGATTATCTCAACAGATGCAGAAAAGGCCTTCGACAAAATTCAACAGCCCTTCATGCCAAAAACTCTCAATAATTTAGGTATTGATGGGACATCTCCCAAAATAATACGGGCTATTTAGGGCAAACCCACAGCCAATATCATACTGAATGGGCAAAAAGTGGAAGCATTCCCTTTGCAAACTGCCACAAGACAGGGATGCCCTCTCTCACCACTCCTATTCAACATAGTGTTGGAACTTCTGCCCAGGGCAATCAGGCAGGAGAAAGAAATAAAGAGAAATCAATTAGGAAAAGAGGAAGTCAAATTGTCCCTGTTTGCAGATGACATGATTGAATATTTAGAAAACCCCATCGTCTCAGTCCAAAATCTCCTTAAGCTGATAAGCAACTTCAGCAAAGTCTCAGGATACAAAATCGAGGTGCAAAAATCACAAGCATTCTTATACACCAATAAGAGGCAAACAGAGAGCCAAATCATGAGTGAGCTCCCATTCACAATTGCTTCAAAGAGAATAAAATGCCTAGGAATCCAACTAACAAGGGATGTGAAGGACCTCTTCAAGGAGAACTACAAAGCATTGCTCCACGAACTAAAAGAGGAGACAAACAAATGGAAGAATATTCCACCATCACGGATTGGAAGAATCAATATCGTGAAAATGGCCATACTGCCCAAGGTAAATTATAGATTCAATGCCATCCCCATCCAACTACCAATGACTTTCTTCACAGAACTGGAAAAAACTGCTTTAAAGCTCATATGGAACCACAAAACGGCCCCCACTGCCAACATAATCCTAAGCCAAAAGAACAAAGATGGAGGCATCAAGCTGTCCGACTTCAAGCTACAGTAGAAGGCTACAGTAACCAAAGAGCATGCTATCGGTTGCCGTTTTGGTTACCGTAGACCAATGGAACAGAATAGAGCCCTCAGAAATAATACGACACATCTACAACCATCTGATCTTTGACAAACCTGACAAAAACAAGAAATGGGGAAAGGATTCCCTATTTAAAAAATGGTGCTGGGAAAACAGGCTAGCCATATGTCGAAAGCTGAAATCGGATCCCTTCCTTACACCTTGTACAAAAATTAATTCAAGACAGATGAAAGACTTAAATGTTAGATCTTAAACCATACAAACCCTAGGAGAAAACCCAGCCAATACCATTGAGGACAAAGGCATGGGCAAGGACCTCATGTCTAAAACGCCAAAAGCAATGGCAACGAAAGCCAACATTGACAAACAGCATCTAATTACACTAAAGACGTTCTGCATAGCTAAAGAAACTCCCATGAGAGTGAACAGGCATCCTGCAGAAAGGGAGAAAATTTTTGCAATCTACTCATCTGACAAAAGGCTAATATCCAGAATCTACTAAGACCTCAAACAGAGTTACAAGAAAAACCAAACAAGCCCATCAACAAGTGGGGGAAGGATATGAAGAGACACTTCTCAAAAGAAGACATTTATGCAGCCAACAGACACATGAAAAAATGCTCATCAAAACTGGCCATCAGAGAAATGCAAATCAAATCCACAATGAGATATCATCTCACACCAGTTAGAATAGCGATCATTAAAAAGTCAGGAAACAACAGGTGCTGGAGAGGTAGTGGACAAATAGGAACACTTTTACACTGTTGGTGGGACTGTAAACTAGTTCAACGGTAGTGGAAGATAGTGTGGCGAATCCTCAAGGATCTCGAAATAGAAATACCGTTTGACCCAGCCATCCCATTGCTGGGTATATATACCCATAGGATTAGAAATCATGCTGCTAAAAGGACACACGCAGACGTATGTTTATTGCGGCACCATTCACAGTAGCAAAGACTTGGAACCAACCCAGATGTCCATCAATGATAGACTGGATTAAGAAAATGTGGCACAAATACACCATGGAATACTATGCAGCCATGAAAAAGCATGAGTTCATCCCCTTTGGAGGGACACGGATGAAGCTGGAAACCATCATTCTTAGCAAACTATCGCAAGGACAAAAAAAGCAAACACCGCATGTTCTCATTCATAGGTGGGAATTGAAGTATGAGAACGCTTGGACACAGAAAGGGGAACATCACACACCGGGGCCTGTCATGGGCGGGGGGAGGGGGAGGGATAGCATTAAGAGATATACCTAATGTAAATGACTAGTGAATGGGTGCAACACACCAACCAGGTGAATCTTGGAAGGCAAAAGCTACTGAATTTAGCGAATTTGTGGAGGCATTCCCAGAAATCAGCCAGGTGAAGTATCACACAACCGAAGACTGCACAACTCCTCTAAGGCAGCACGATGCGGCAAACCCAGACGGCCACTCTTCTCACCCCTCCTCCGTTGGCTGTTCTGGGTAACGAGGTTCAAAAGTCACCTAGGCAACTGCCAAAATAGCTGAAATGGAGTAAGGGCTTCAGGCTGGTGACTAGCAGAGGTCCACCTGACCCCCGTAAGCTGCTGAACAAGAAGGGCTGCCAGAAATGTCCCCCTAGGGAATTTGGTGGAGACGAAGACCCGCTCACTGGACAAGGGTTCCTCCCAGGAGACGCCCGAGCGGAAGAAACGGGCTGTGAGCCACGCCCTTTCACCCTCCGCTACCCCGCCCTGGGCTGGTGAAGGTGCGCGTAAGGATGAGGACTACTGAGCCCTGAAGAAATAAATCCTTCCCCTTTGACCCCAAGGAGGATTGCCTGTGAGGATCTTCAACGAGTCTACCCGTGTCTAGACACGGGAGCAGGTCTGTCCGGCACAGCACCTCCCTCAAGGAGGAGAAGAGTGAGGAGAAAGGAAACTCAAGTCTGACCATTCTGTCCTGGGAGAGAAGAGGAGGATCTCATCTCTCATCTGTCCAAGCAAGGCAAGGAGACTTTCTCTCATCTTTCCAAGCAAGGCAAGGAGACTTTGTATAATTAGGAAACAAAAAGAATTTAGAAGGAATGAAAGCAGCCCGTAAGGTGCATTCCTAAGGACTGCCCATTGAAACTGACACAATTGCCCTTGTTTGATGAGAGGAATGAGCAGAGCACTGAGGTGGTGAACAGGGATCTAGTGAGACTTTCCCAGCATGTTTCTACCAAAGCTTTCTCTAAGCTTCTCGGAACACTCTCCTAATAAGCAGATGTTTGGCCCTTCAGAAAGTCAACAAGCAAAATGCCTTGAGTGTCCCAAAACACTGATGCCATGATGTTGGCTCCTGACTGGCCTCCTTTTCCTTTGACTGGACCACTGCCACCTCTCGGTAGCCGTCGCTTTGATGATGCTTTGCCTTCGAGGTCATATTGGTAAAGCCATGTTCCAACTTCCGGTTACAATTTGTCAGAGGGATGCGTCAGGATCGTGATCCCTCCTGTTTAAAATTTCCACTGATAGCTCTCGTCGTAACTGCAGCTGATCTGGGCACAGTGGTTTTCACAGCCACTGCAGGATTCATCTCCCACATCTTCTCACCTCTTCTTGAAACAAGCTATACATTCGTAAAGAGTTCATTTCTTTGGGGTAGTGTCCTTAGAAGCTTTTGTGGAAACATCTATGATTTCTTCATTCTTCCACCCAAGCTTCACCAGAAATTTGATGTTTGCTCTTGCTGCAATTTTCGTGGAATTCATGTTGCTCTGATAGGAGTCCTTTTCAGTGGATGTCTCATCCTTCTCAGTGCCTCAAACTCGATCTAGTTCAGAAAGGTTATAAGAAGTTCGGACAAGTTTATTTGAGTGCAAACCAGTGGAAACCCATGCATAGTTTCTTCACCATGTGCATTTTCTATGAACCTTTTGAAGAACCCCTGTGTTGAACATTGCCCAAGTCGTGGGAGAGAAGTGGGTGCGGTCCACTTCCTGTCCTCAATTTGCCCGCAGCGGAGGAGTGCAGAGAGCAGGGAAACGCAACCCCAGAGAGATCCTGCCCTGCAGCATGCAGCAGACTGCTGGCCCAGTCCTGGCTCCATGGGGTGCTGTGTGGGCCCAAGCAAGTTGACCAAACTCCCTGACGCTGAAATGAATCCTAGGTGGCCCAATTCCAGTAGCCATTATAGGACTGCCCTGCAGGGACAGTTAATTAACTCAGGAAAAGCAACCTAGCTCCAGGGTTAGCAACCAGGAGTTCCAGTTGATTCCATTAGTGCACCCCTTGAGGCATTCCCAAGCTGGAGTCTGGTGGAAGATGAGGCTCAGTGTGATTGGATGGAAGCAGCAACCTATCAAGGAGAAGTCCCACCCACTCTGCCCTGTGCGTCTATAAAGGCGACGGGTGGCGGCCGCGGCACTCATTGAAGCCGCCAGTTGGGAGAGGAGCAGAGCCAGGCCGGTGCTCCCGAAGGCAGCAAGATGTTGCGAGCCACAGCTCCCTGCTGGTTCCCACCTGGATACCCAGAAGCTAAGAAGGTGGCCGAGGAGGCGGCCCTGGAGGCAAGAAGCCGCCAGTTGGGAGCGGAGCAGAGCCAGGCCGGTGCTCCCGAAGGCAGCAAGTTGTTGCGAGCCACAGCTCCCTGCTGGTTCCCACCTGGATACCCAGAAGCTAAGAAGGTGGCCGAGGAGGCGGCCCTGGAGGCAAGAAGCCGCCAGTTGGGAGCGGAGCAGAGCCAGGCCGGTGCTCCCGAAGGCAGCAAGATGTTGCGAGCCACAGCTCCCTGCTGGTTCCCACCTGGATACCCAGAAGCTAAGAAGGTGGCCGAGGAGGCGGCCCTCGAGGCTCCAGAATTCCCCCTGCTCTCTCATCAGCCTGCCCAGAGCTTCGGGCTCCAGGTGCCCCAGATGCACAACCAGGCCTCCGCATTTGTGGACATCCAGGCGGAGCCCCAGAACAGGGGTCCGGCGGTGCCCCCAGCGTGTCCCAAGGTGGTGACGGAGGCGTGCTACTTCCCTGCACAGAGGGGATCGGCCTGCTGCTTGCCAGCCGCCCCAAGGCTGACAGAGAGGCCCTCGGGAGTCCGCATCTCAGCCCCCAGGAAGAGGAAGACGATCGCCCAGTCTTCCAGCCCTTGCTTGGTCACAGGTTGCACAGATGCCAAGAGAACCCGCGTGGCCAGCAGCAGCCAACGCTCCAGTGGCTCCAAGGTCGGCAGACAGCCAGGGAAGACGCGCAACAGGTCAGGGATGGCATGCAAGACCACCACCACCATCAGCTCTAAGCGAATCGTCCGTCGTCCATCCTTACCGAGTTTGAAGAAACCTATTGTCCTCCGAAGGTCTGGGTGCCAAGTCCCCACCGTCCTCCGCCGAGGCTATCTCCAACTGTTCACCGAAGAGTGTCTCAAGTTCTGCGCCTCCAAGCAGGAGGCCGAGGAGAAGGCGCTGAACGAGGAGAAGGTGGCCTACGACTGCAGCCCCAACAAGAACAGGTACCTGAACGTGGTCCTGAACACCCTCAAGAGACTGAAGGGCCTGACCCCCAGCTCCATGCCGGGCCTCAGCAGGGCCGCCCTGTACAGCCGCCTCCAGGAGTTCCTGCTCAGCCAGGACCAGCTCGAGGAGAACGGCTACCCCTTCCCGCACCCCGAGCGGCCCGGAGGCGCCGTCCTCTTCACTGGCCAGGGGAAGGGGCCCGGCGACTCCTCCTGCAGGGTCTGCTGCCGTTGTGGCACCGAGTACCTGGTGTCCTCCTCGGGCCGCTGTGTACGCGACCAGTTGTGTTATTATCACTGGGGGCGGGTCCGCTCGAGCCAGGTGGCTGGAGGCCGGGTTAGCCAGTACACCTGCTGTGCAGCTGCTCCTGGCTCTGTGGGCTGCCAGGTGGCAAAGCAGCACGTGCGGGACGGCCGCAAGGACAGCCTCGATGGCTTCGTGGAGACCTTCAAGAAAGAGTTGTCCAGAGACGCTTATCCAGGAATCTACGCCTTGGACTGTGAGATGTGCTACACCACGCATGGCCTAGAGCTGACCCGCGTCACCGTGGTGGACGCCGACATGCGAGTGGTGTACGACACCTTCGTCAAGCCCGACAACGAGATCGTGGACTACAACACCAGGTTTTCCGGAGTCACCGAGGCCGACGTCGCCAAGACGAGCATCACCTTGCCCCAAGTGCAAGCCATCCTGCTGAGCTTTTTCAGCGCCCAAACCATCCTCATCGGGCACAGCCTGGAGAGCGATCTGCTGGCCCTGAAGCTCATCCACAGCACCGTGGTGGACACGGCCGTGCTCTTCCCGCACTACCTGGGTTTCCCCTACAAGCGTTCCCTCAGGAATCTCGCGGCCGACTACCTGGGACAGATCATCCAGGACAGCCAGGACGGCCACAACTCCAGCGAGGACGCAAACGCCTGCCTGCAGCTGGTGATGTGGAAGGTCCGACAGCGCGCCCAGATCCAGCCACGCCACCGGTCCGCCTCTCCCGCCGCCCTGGCCTGTCCTTGGCCCCAGGCCCCTTCCACAACCGCCATCAGTCCTGAGAGCTCACCCTGTCCACCTCGCCGCAAGGCCAAAGAAACCGGAGCAGTCGACGGCAGGAGAGGGCAAAAAGCCAAGAGTAACCCCAACCGGCCACTCCCAGTCCCCCGGAATCCCTGCCGCGGACCCTCGGGCCTGTCCCCATCCCTCTGCCCTTCCCAGACCTCTGGCCTTCCACTAATCGCCTCCCGCAGCACCGAGCCGCCACTCCCAGTCCCCCGAGTCCCTGCCGCGCCCCCTCGCGCCTGTCCACATCCCTCTGCCCATCCGAGACCTCTGTCCTTACACCACTAGCCACCCCACGTGGGACTTCCATGGCTTCTGAGTACAAGGCCAGCCCCCCGGCCCACCAGCTTTCTGAATGTGTGCTTACCCGTTTTTCTCGAGAGGCACCACAGTGAGGTGGGTGAAGCACTTAGGCTCTGGAGTTAGATATCTGGGTTCAAGGCCAAATTCCACCACTTACTAGGTTTCTAATATTGCACAGATAATGTCTTTGCGCTTCTACCTTTTGATCTTTAAAGTGTGATCAAAAGAGACTTAGACTCCCACATCATAATCATGGGAAACTTTAACAGCCCTCTGTAAACATTAGACAGACCAACGAGACAGAAATCTAAAAAGGATATCCAGGAATTGAACTCAGCTCTGCACCAAGCGGACCTAGGAGACATCTACAGAACGCTCCACCCCAAATCCACAGAATATACATGCTTCTCAGCACCACATCACACTTATTTCCACATTGACCACATAGTTGGAAGTAAAGCACTCCTCAGTAAATGTAAAATAACAGAAATTACTACAAACGGTCTCTCAGACCACATTGCAATCAAAGTAGACCTCAGGATAAAGAAACTCACTCAAAACCGCTCAACTGCATGGAATCCGGACAACCTGCACCTGAATGAGTACTGGGTACATAACGAAATGAAGGCAGAAAGAAAGATATTCTCTGAAACCAATGAAAACAAAGGCACAACATACCAGAATCTCTGCGTCACATTTAAAGCAGTGTGTAGAGGGAAATTTATAGCACTAATTGCCCACGAGAGAAAGCAGGAAAAATCAAAAATGCATACCCTAACATCACCATTAAAAGAATGAGAGAAGCAAGAGCAAACACATTCAAAAACTAGCAGAAGGCAAGAAATAACTAAGATCCGAGCAGAACTGATGGAGATAGAGACACAATAAACCCTTCAACAAATCAATGAATCCAGGAGCGGGTTTTTTGCAGTGATCAACAAAATTGATAGAGCACTAGCAAGACTAAGAAAGAAGAAAAGAAAGAAGAATCAAACAGATGCAGTAAAAAATGATAAAGGGGATATCACCACCGATCCCACAGAAATACAAACTACCATCAGACAATACTATCAGCACCTCTAAGCTAATGAACTAGAAAATCTAGAAGAAATGGATAAATTCCTGGACGCATACAACCTCCCCAGAGTAAACCAGGAAGAAGTTGAATGCCTGAGTAGACCTCTAACAGGCTCTGAAATTGAGGCAATAATTAACAGCCTATCAAGCAATAAAACTCCAGGACCAGACGGATTCACAGCCGAATTCTACCAGAAGGACAAGGAGGAGCTGGTACCATGCCTTCTGAAACTATTCCAATCAACAGAAAAAGAGGGAATCCTCCCTCACTCATTTCATGAGGCCGGCATCATCCTGATCCCAAAGCCTGAGAGAGACACAACCCAAAAAGAGAATTTTAGGCCTATGTCCCTGAGGAACATCGATGGGAATATCCTCCATAAAATACTGGAAAACCGAATCCAACAGCACATCAAAGAGCTTATCCATCATGATGAAGTGGGCTTCATCCCTGACATGCAAGGCTGGTCCAACATATGCAAAACAATAAACATAATCCAGCGTATAATCAGGACCAAAGACAGAAACCACGTGATTATCTCAACAGATGCAGAAAAGGCCTTTGACAAAATTCAACAGCCCTTCATGCCAAAAACTCTCAATAAATTAGGTATTGATGGGACATCTCCCAAAATAATACGGGCTATTTAGGGCAAACCCACAGCCAATATCATACTGAATGGGCAAAAAGTGGAAGCATTCCCTTTGCAAACTGCCACAAGACAGGGATGCCCTCTCTCACCACTCCTATTCAACATAGTGTTGGAACTTCTGCCCAGGGCAATCAGGCAGGAGAAAGAAATAAAGAGAAATCAATTAGGAAAAGAGGAAGTCAAATTGTCCCTGTTTGCAGATGACATGATTGAATATTTAGAAAACCCCATCGTCTCAGTCCAAAATCTCCTTAAGCTGATAAGCAACTTCAGCAAAGTCTCAGGATACAAAATCGAGGTGCAAAAATCACAAGCATTCTTATACACCAATAAGAGGCAAACAGAGAGCCAAATCATGAGTGAGCTCCCATTCACAATTGCTTCAAAGAGAATAAAATGCCTAGGAATCCAACTAACAAGGGATGTGAAGGACCTCTTCAAGGAGAACTACAAAGCATTGCTCCACGAACTAAAAGAGGAGACAAACAAATGGAAGAATATTCCACCATCACGGATTGGAAGAATCAATATCGTGAAAATGGCCATACTGCCCAAGGTAAATTATAGATTCAATGCCATCCCCATCAAACTACCAATGACTTTCTTCACAGAACTGGAAAAAACTGCTTTAAAGCTCATCTGGAACCACAAAACGGCCCCCACTGCCAACATAATCCTAAGCCAAAAGAACAAAGATGGAGGCATCAAGCTGTCCGACTTCAAGCTACAGTAGAAGGCTACAGTAACCAAAGAGCATGCTATCGGTTGCCGTTTTGGTTACCGTAGACCAATGGAACAGAATAGAGCCCTCAGAAATAATACGACACATCTACAACCATCTGATCTTTGACAAACCTGACAAAAACAAGAAATGGGGAAAGGATTCCCTATTTAAAAAAATGGTGCTGGGAAAACAGGCTAGCCATATGTCGAAAGCTGAAATCGGATCCCTTCCTTACACCTTGTACAAAAATTAATTCAAGACAGATGAAAGACTTAAATGTTAGATCTTAAACCATACAAACCCTAGGAGAAAACCCAGCCAATACCATTGAGGACAAAGGCATGGGCAAGGACCTCATGTCTAAAACGCCAAAAGCAATGGCAACGAAAGCCAACATTGACAAACAGCATCTAATTACACTAAAGACGTTCTGCATAGCTAAAGAAACTCCCATGAGAGTGAACAGGCATCCTGCAGAAAGGGAGAACATTTTTGCAATCTACTCATCTGACAAAAGGCTAATATCCAGAATCTACTAAGACCTCAAACAGAGTTACAAGAAAAACCAAACAAGCCCATCAACAAGTGGGGGAAGGATATGAAGAGACACTTCTCAAAAGAAGACATTTATGCAGCCAACAGACACATGAAAAAATGCTCATCAAAACTGGCCATCAGAGAAATGCAAATCAAATCCGCAATGAGATATCATCTCACACCAGTTAGAATAGCGATCATTAAAAAGTCAGGAAACAACAGGTGCTGGAGAGGTAGTGGACAAATAGGAACACTTTTACACTGTTGGTGGGACTGTAAACTAGTTCAACGGTAGTGGAAGATAGTGTGGCGAATCCTCAAGGATCTCGAAATAGAAATACCGTTTGACCCAGCCATCCCATTGCTGGGTATATATACCCATAGGATTAGAAATCATGCTGCTAAAAGGACACACGCAGACGTATGTTTATTGCGGCACCATTCACAGTAGCAAAGACTTGGAACCAACCCAGATGTCCATCAATGATAGACTGGATTAAGAAAATGTGGCACAAATACACCATGGAATACTATGCAGCCATGAAAAAGCATGAGTTCATCCCCTTTGGAGGGACACGGATGAAGATGGAAACCATCATTCTTAGCAAACTATCGCAAGGACAAAAAAAGCAAACACCGCATGTTCTCATTCATAGGTGGGAATTGAAGTATGAGAACGCTTGGACACAGAAAGGGGAACATCACACACCGGGGCCTGTCATGGGCGGGGGGAGGGGGAGGGATAGCATTAAGAGATATACCTAATGTAAATGACTAGTGAATGGGTGCAACACACCAACCAGGTGAATCTTGGAAGGCAAAAGCTACTGAATTTAGCGAATTTGTGGAGGCATTCCCAGAAATCAGCCAGGTGAAGTATCACACAACCAAAGACTGCACAACTCCTCTAAGGCAGCACGATGCGGCAAACCCAGACGGCCACTCTTCTCACCCCTCCTCCGTTGGCTGTTCTGGGTAACGAGGTTCAAAAGTCACCTAGGCAACTGCCAAAATAGCTGAAATGGAGTAAGGGCTTCAGGCTGGTGACTAGCAGAGGTCCACCTGACCCCCGTAAGCTGCTGAACAAGAAGGGCTGCCAGAAATGTCCCCCTAGGGAATTTGGTGGAGACGAAGACCCGCTCACTGGACAAGGGTTCCTCCCAGGAGACGCCCGAGCGGAAGAAACGGGCTGTGAGCCACGCCCTTTCACCCTCCGCTACCCCGCCCTGGGCTGGTGAAGGTGCGCGTAAGGATGAGGACTACTGAGCCCTGAAGAAATAAATCCTTCCCCTTTGACCCCAAGGAGGATTGCCTGTGAGGATCTTCAACGAGTCTACCCGTGTCTAGACACGGGAGCAGGTCTGTCCGGCACAGCACCTCCCTCAAGGAGGAGAAGAGTGAGGAGAAAGGAAACTCAAGTCTGACCATTCTGTCCTGGGAGAGAAGAGGAGGATCTCATCTCTCATCTGTCCAAGCAAGGCACGGAGACTTTCTCTCATCTTTCCAAGCAAGGCAAGGAGACTTTGTATAATTAGGAAACAAAAAGAATTTAGAAGGAATGAAAGCAGCCCGTAAGGTGCATTCCTAAGGACTGCCCATTGAAACTGACACAATTGCCCTTGTTTGATGAGAGGAATGAGCAGAGCACTGAGGTGGTGAACAGGGATCTAGTGAGACTTTCCCAGCATGTTTCTACCAAAGCTTTCTCTAAGCTTCTCGGAACACTCTCCTAATAAGCAGATGTTTGGCCCTTCAGAAAGTCAACAAGCAAAATGCCTTGAGTGTCCCAAAACACTGATGCCATGATGTTGGCTCCTGACTGGCCTCCTTTTCCTTTGACTGGACCACTGCCACCTCTCGGTAGCCGTCGCTTTGATGATGCTTTGCCTTCGAGGTCATATTGGTAAAGCCATGTTCCAACTTCCGGTTACAATTTGTCAGAGGGATGCGTCAGGATCGTGATCCCTCCTGTTTAAAATTTCCACTGATAGCTCTCGTCGTAACTGCAGCTGATCTGGGCACAGTGGTTTTCACAGCCACTGCAGGATTCATCTCCCACATCTTCTCACCTCTTCTTGAAACAAGCTATACATTCGTAAAGAGTTCATTTCTTTGGGGTAGTGTCCTTAGAAGCTTTTGTGAAAACATCAATGATTTCTTCATTCTTCCACCCAAGCTTCACCAGAAATTTGATGTTTGCTCTTGCTGCAATTTTCGTGGAATTCATGTTGCTCTGATAGGAGTCCTTTTCAGTGGATGTCTCATCCTTCTCAGTGCCTCAAACTCGATCTAGTTCAGAAAGGTTATAAGAAGTTCGGACAAGTTTATTTGAGTGCAAACCAGTGGAAACCCATGCATAGTTTCTTCACCATGTGCATTTTCTATGAACCTTTTGAAGAACCCCTGTGTTGAACATTGCCCAAGTCGTGGGAGAGAAGTGGGTGCGGTCCACTTCCTGTCCTCAATTTGCCCGCAGCGGAGGAGTGCAGAGAGCAGGGAAACGCAACCCCAGAGAGATCCTGCCCTGCAGCATGCAGCAGACTGCTGGCCCAGTCCTGGCTCCATGGGGTGCTGTGTGGGCCCAAGCAAGTTGACCAAACTCCCTGACGCTGAAATGAATCCTAGGTGGCCCAATTCCAGTAGCCATTATAGGACTGCCCTGCAGGGACAGTTAATTAACTCAGGAAAAGCAACCTAGCTCCAAGGTTAGCAACCAGGAGTTCCAGTTGATTCCATTAGTGCACCCCTTGAGGCATTCCCAAGCTGGAGTCTGGTGGAAGATGAGGCTCAGTGTGATTGGATGGAAGCAGCAACCAATCAAGGAGAAGTCCCACCCACTCTGCCCTGTGCGTCTATAAAGGCGACGGGTGGCGGCCGCGGCACTCATTGAAGCCGCCAGTTGGGAGAGGAGCAGAGCCAGGCCGGTGCTCCCGAAGGCAGCAAGATGTTGCGAGCCACAGCTCCCTGCTGGTTCCCACCTGGATACCCAGAAGCTAAGAAGGTGGCCGAGGAGGCGGCCCTGGAGGCAAGAAGCCGCCAGTTGGGAGCGGAGCAGAGCCAGGCCGGTGCTCCGGAAGGCAGCAAGATGTTGCGAGCCACAGCTCCCTGCTGGTTCCCACCTGGATACCCAGAAGCTAAGAAGGTGGCCGAGGAGGCGGCCCTGGAGGCAAGAAGCCGCCAGTTGGGAGCGGAGCAGAGCCAGGCCGGTGCTCCCGAAGGCAGCAAGATGTTGCGAGCCACAGCTCCCTGCTGGTTCCCACCTGGATACCCAGAAGCTAAGAAGGTGGCCGAGGAGGCGGCCCTCGAGGCTCCAGAATTCCCCCTGCCCTCTCATCAGCCTGCCCAGAGCTTCGGGCTCCGGGTGCCCCAGATGCACAACCAGGCCTCCGCATTTGTGGACATCCAGGCGGAGCCCCAGAACAGGGGTCCGGCGGTGCCCCCAGCGTGTCCCAAGGTGGTGACGGAGGCGTGCTACTTCCCTGCACAGAGGGGATCGGCCTGCTGCTTGCCAGCCGCCCCAAGGCTGACAGAGAGGCCCTCGGGAGTCCGCATCTCAGCCCCCAGGAAGAGGAAGACGATCGCCCAGTCTTCCAGCCCTTGCTTGGTCACAGGTTGCACAGATGCCAAGAGAACCCGCGTGGCCAGCAGCAGCCAACGCTCCAGTGGCTCCAAGGTCGGCAGACAGCCAGGGAAGACGCGCAACAGGTCAGGGATGGCATGCAAGACCACCACCACCATCAGCTCTAAGCGAATCGTCCGTCGTCCATCCTTACCGAGTTTGAAGAAACCTATTGTCCTCCGAAGGTCTGGGTGCCAAGTCCCCACCGTCCTCCGCCGAGGCTATCTCCAACTGTTCACCGAAGAGTGTCTCAAGTTCTGCGCCTCCAAGCAGGAGGCCGAGGAGAAGGCGCTGAACGAGGAGAAGGTGGCCTACGACTGCAGCCCCAACAAGAACAGGTACCTGAACGTGGTCCTGAACACCCTCAAGAGACTGAAGGGCCTGACCCCCAGCTCCATGCCGGGCCTCAGCAGGGCCGCCCTGTACAGCCGCCTCCAGGAGTTCCTGCTCAGCCAGGACCAGCTCGAGGAGAACGGCTACCCCTTCCCGCACCCCGAGCGGCCCGGAGGCGCCGTCCTCTTCACTGGCCAGGGGAAGGGGCCCGGCGACTCCTCCTGCAGGGTCTGCTGCCGTTGTGGCACCGAGTACCTGGTGTCCTCCTCGGGCCGCTGTGTACGCGACCAGTTGTGTTATTATCACTGGGGGCGGGTCCGCTCGAGCCAGGTGGCTGGAGGCCGGGTTAGCCAGTACACCTGCTGTGCAGCTGCTCCTGGCTCTGTGGGCTGCCAGGTGGCAAAGCAGCACGTGCGGGACGGCCGCAAGGACAGCCTCGATGGCTTCGTGGAGACCTTCAAGAAAGAGTTGTCCAGAGACGCTTATCCAGGAATCTACGCCTTGGACTGTGAGATGTGCTACACCACGCATGGCCTAGAGCTGACCCGCGTCACCGTGGTGGACGCCGACATGCGAGTGGTGTACGACACCTTCGTCAAGCCCGACAACGAGATCGTGGACTACAACACCAGGTTTTCCGGAGTCACCGAGGCCGACGTCGCCAAGACGAGCATCACCTTGCCCCAAGTGCAAGCCATCCTGCTGAGCTTTTTCAGCGCCCAAACCATCCTCATCGGGCACAGCCTGGAGAGCGATCTGCTGGCCCTGAAGCTCATCCACAGCACCGTGGTGGACACGGCCGTGCTCTTCCCGCACTACCTGGGTTTCCCCTACAAGCGTTCCCTCAGGAATCTCGCGGCCGACTACCTGGGACAGATCATCCAGGACAGCCAGGACGGCCACAACTCCAGCGAGGACGCAAACGCCTGCCTGCAGCTGGTGATGTGGAAGGTCCGACAGCGCGCCCAGATCCAGCCACGCCACCGGTCCGCCTCTCCCGCCGCCCTGGCCTGTCCTTGGCCCCAGGCCCCTTCCACAACCGCCATCAGTCCCGAGAGCTCACCCTGTCCACCTCGCCGCAAGGCCAAAGAAACCGGAGCAGTCGACGGCAGGAGAGGGCAAAAAGCCAAGAGTAACCCCAACCGGCCACTCCCAGTCCCCCGGAATCCCTGCCGCGGACCCTCGGGCCTGTCCCCATCCCTCTGCCCTTCCCAGACCTCTGTCCTTCCACTAATCGCCTCCCGCAGCACCGAGCCGCCACTCCCAGTCCCCCGAGTCCCTGCCGCGCCCCCTCGCGCCTGTCCACATCCCTCTGCCCATCCGAGACCTCTGTCCTTACACCACTAGCCACCCCACGTGGGACTTCCATGGCCTCTGAGTACAAGGCCAGCCCCCCGGCCCACCAGCTTTCTGAATGTGTGCTTACCTGTTTTTCTCGAGAGGCACCACAGTGAGGTGGGTGAAGCACTTAGGCTCTGGAGTTAGATATCTGGGTTCAAGGCCAAATTCCACCACTTACTAGGTTTCTAATATTGCACAGATAATGTCTTTGCGCTTCTACCTTTTGATCTTTAAAGTGTGATCAAAAGAGACTTAGACTCCCACATCATAATCATGGGAAACTTTAACAGCCCTCTGTAAACATTAGACAGACCAACGAGACAGAAACCTAAAAAGGATATCCAGGAATTGAACTCAGCTCTGCACCAAGCGGACCTAGGAGACATCTACAGAACGCTCCACACCAAATCGACAGAATATACATGCTTCTCAGCACCACATCACACTTATTTCCACATTGACCACATAGTTGGAAGTAAAGCACTCCTCAGTAAATGTAAAATAACAGAAATTACTACAAACGGTCTCTCAGACCACATTGCAATCAAAGTAGACCTCAGGATAAAGAAACTCACTCAAAACCGCTCAACTGCATGGAAACCGGACACCCTGCTCCTTAATGAGTACTGGGTACATAACGAAATGAAGGGAGAAAGAAAGATATTCTCTGAAACCAATGAAAACAAAGGCACAACATACCAGAATCTCTGCGTCACATTTAAAGCAGTGTGTAGAGGGAAATTTATAGCACTAATTGCCCACGAGAGAAAGCAGGAAAAATCAAAAATGCATACCCTAACATCACCATTAAAAGAATGAGAGAAGCAAGAGCAAACACATTCAAAAACTAGCAGAAGGCAAGAAATAACTAAGATCCGAGCAGAACTGATGGAGATAGAGACACAATAAACCCTTCAACAAATCAATGAATCCAGGAGCGGGTTTTTTGCAGTGATCAACAAAATTGATAGAGCACTAGCAAGACTAAGAAAGAAGAAAAGAAAGAAGAATCAAACAGATGCAGTAAAAAATGATAAAGGGGATATCACCACCGATCCCACAGAAATACAAACTACCATCAGACAATACTATCAGCACCTCTAAGCTAATGAACTAGAAAATCTAGAAGAAATGGATAAATTCCTGGACGCATACAACCTCCCCAGAGTAAACCAGGAAGAAGTTGAATGCCTGAGTAGACCACTAACAGGCTCTGAAATTGAGGCAATAATTAACAGCCTATCAAGCAATAAAACTCCAGGACCAGACGGATTCACAGCCGAATTCTACCAGAAGGACAAGGAGGAGCTGGTACCATGCCTTCTGAAACTATTCCAATCAACAGAAAAAGAGGGAATCCTCCCTCACTCATTTCATGAGGCCGGCATCATCCTGATCCCAAAGCCTGAGAGAGACACAACCCAAAAAGAGAATTTTAGGCCTATGTCCCTGAGGAACATCGATGGGAAAATCCTCCATAAAATACTGGAAAACCGAATCCAGCAGCACATCAAAGAGCTTATCCATCATGATGAAGTGGGCTTCATCCCTGACATGCAAGGCTGGTCCAACATATGCAAAACAATAAACATAATCCAGCGTATAATCAGGACCAAAGACAGAAACCACGTGATTATCTCAACAGATGCAGAAAAGGCCTTCGACAAAATTCAACAGCCCTTCATGCCAAAAACTCTCAATAAATTAGGTATTGATGGGACATCTCCCAAAATAATACGGGCTATTTAGGGCAAACCCACAGCCAATATCATACTGAATGGGCAAAAAGTGGAAGCATTCCCTTTGCAAACTGCCACAAGACAGGGATGCCCTCTCTCACCACTCCTATTCAACATAGTGTTGGAACTTCTGCCCAGGGCAATCAGGCAGGAGAAAGAAATAAAGAGAAATCAATTAGGAAAAGAGGAAGTCAAATTGTCCCTGTTTGCAGATGACATGATTGAATATTTAGAAAACCCCATCGTCTCAGTCCAAAATCTCCTTAAGCTGATAAGCAACTTCAGCAAAGTCTCAGGATACAAAATCGAGGTGCAAAAATCACAAGCATTCTTATACACCAATAAGAGGCAAACAGAGAGCCAAATCATGAGTGAGCTCCCATTCACAATTGCTTCAAAGAGAATAAAATGCCTAGGAATCCAACTAACAAGGGATGTGAAGGACCTCTTCAAGGAGAACTACAAAGCATTGCTCCACGAACTAAAAGAGGAGACAAACAAATGGAAGAATATTCCACCATCACGGATTGGAAGAATCAATATCGTGAAAATGGCCATACTGCCCAAGGTAAATTATAGATTCAATGCCATCCCCATCCAACTACCAATGACTTTCTTCACAGAACTGGAAAAAACTGCTTTAAAGCTCATATGGAACCACAAAACGGCCCCCACTGCCAACATAATCCTAAGCCAAAAGAACAAAGATGGAGGCATCAAGCTGTCCGACTTCAAGCTACAGTAGAAGGCTACAGTAACCAAAGAGCATGCTATCGGTTGCCGTTTTGGTTACCGTAGACCAATGGAACAGAATAGAGCCCTCAGAAATAATACGACACATCTACAACCATCTGATCTTTGACAAACCTGACAAAAACAAGAAATGGGGAAAGGATTCCCTATTTAAAAAAATGGTGCTGGGAAAACAGGCTAGCCATATGTCGAAAGCTGAAATCGGATCCCTTCCTTACACCTTGTACAAAAATTAATTCAAGACAGATGAAAGACTTAAATGTTAGATCTTAAACCATACAAACCCTAGGAGAAAACCCAGCCAATACCATTGAGGACAAAGGCATGGGCAAGGACCTCATGTCTAAAACGCCAAAAGCAATGGCAACGAAAGCCAACATTGACAAACAGCATCTAATTACACTAAAGACGTTCTGCATAGCTAAAGAAACTCCCATGAGAGTGAACAGGCATCCTGCAGAAAGGGAGAACATTTTTGCAATCTACTCATCTGACAAAAGGCTAATATCCAGAATCTACTAAGACCTCAAACAGAGTTACAAGAAAAACCAAACAAGCCCATCAACAAGTGGGGGAAGGATATGAAGAGACACTTCTCAAAAGAAGACATTTATGCAGCCAACAGACACATGAAAAAATGCTCATCAAAACTGGCCATCAGAGAAATGCAAATCAAATCCGCAATGAGATATCATCTCACACCAGTTAGAACAGCGATCATTAAAAAGTCAGGAAACAACAGGTGCTGGAGAGGTAGTGGACAAATAGGAACACTTTTACACTGTTGGTGGGACTGTAAACTAGTTCAACGGTAGTGGAAGATAGTGTGGCGAATCCTCAAGGATCTCGAAATAGAAATACCGTTTGACCCAGCCATCCCATTGCTGGGTATATATACCCATAGGATTAGAAATCATGCTGCTAAAAGGACACACGCAGACGTATGTTTATTGCGGCACCATTCACAGTAGCAAAGACTTGGAACCAACCCAGATGTCCATCAATGATAGACTGGATTAAGAAAATGTGGCACAAATACACCATGGAATACTATGCAGCCATGAAAAAGCATGAGTTCATCCCCTTTGGAGGGACACGGATGAAGCTGGAAACCATCATTCTTAGCAAACTATCGCAAGGACAAAAAAAGCAAACACCGCATGTTCTCATTCATAGGTGGGAATTGAAGTATGAGAACGCTTGGACACAGAAAGGGGAACATCACACACCGGGGCCTGTCATGGGCGGGGGGAGGGGGAGGGATAGCATTAAGAGATATACCTAATGTAAATGACTAGTGAATGGGTGCAACACACCAACCAGGTGAATCTTGGAAGGCAAAAGCTACTGAATTTAGCGAATTTGTGGAGGCATTCCCAGAAATCAGCCAGGTGAAGTATCACACAACCGAAGACTGCACAACTCCTCTAAGGCAGCACGATGCGGCAAACCCAGACGGCCACTCTTCTCACCCCTCCTCCGTTGGCTGTTCTGGGTAACGAGGTTCAAAAGTCACCTAGGCAACTGCCAAAATAGCTGAAATGGAGTAAGGGCTTCAGGCTGGTGACTAGCAGAGGTCCACCTGACCCCCGTAAGCTGCTGAACAAGAAGGGCTGCCAGAAATGTCCCCCTAGGGAATTTGGTGGAGACGAAGACCCGCTCACTGGACAAGGGTTCCTCCCAGGAGACGCCCGAGCGGAAGAAACGGGCTGTGAGCCACGCCCTTTCACCCTCCGCTACCCCGCCCTGGGCTGGTGAAGGTGCGCGTAAGGATGAGGACTACTGAGCCCTGAAGAAATAAATCCTTCCCCTTTGACCCCAAGGAGGATTGCCTGTGAGGATCTTCAACGAGTCTACCCGTGTCTAGACACGGGAGCAGGTCTGTCCGGCACAGCACCTCCCTCAAGGAGGAGAAGAGTGAGGAGAAAGGAAACTCAAGTCTGACCATTCTGTCCTGGGAGAGAAGAGGAGGATCTCATCTCTCATCTGTCCAAGCAAGGCACGGAGACTTTCTCTCATCTTTCCAAGCAAGGCAAGGAGACTTTGTATAATTAGGAAACAAAAAGAATTTAGAAGGAATGAAAGCAGCCCGTAAGGTGCATTCCTAAGGACTGCCCATTGAAACTGACACAATTGCCCTTGTTTGATGAGAGGAATGAGCAGAGCACTGAGGTGGTGAACAGGGATCTAGTGAGACTTTCCCAGCATGTTTCTACCAAAGCTTTCTCTAAGCTTCTCGGAACACTCTCCTAATAAGCAGATGTTTGGCCCTTCAGAAAGTCAACAAGCAAAATGCCTTGAGTGTCCCAAAACACTGATGCCATGATGTTGGCTCCTGACTGGCCTCCTTTTCCTTTGACTGGACCACTGCCACCTCTCGGTAGCCGTCGCTTTGATGATGCTTTGCCTTCGAGGTCATATTGGTAAAGCCATGTTCCAACTTCCGGTTACAATTTGTCAGAGGGATGCGTCAGGATCGTGATCCCTCCTGTTTAAAATTTCCACTGATAGCTCTCGTCGTAACTGCAGCTGATCTGGGCACAGTGGTTTTCACAGCCACTGCAGGATTCATCTCCCACATCTTCTCACCTCTTCTTGAAACAAGCTATACATTCGTAAAGAGTTCATTTCTTTGGGGTAGTGTCCTTAGAAGCTTTTGTGAAAACATCAATGATTTCTTCATTCTTCCACCCAAGCTTCACCAGAAATTTGATGTTTGCTCTTGCTGCAATTTTCGTGGAATTCATGTTGCTCTGATAGGAGTCCTTTTCAGTGGATGTCTCATCCTTCTCAGTGCCTCAAACTCGATCTAGTTCAGAAAGGTTATAAGAAGTTCGGACAAGTTTATTTGAGTGCAAACCAGTGGAAACCCATGCATAGTTTCTTCACCATGTGCATTTTCTATGAACCTTTTGAAGAACCCCTGTGTTGAACATTGCCCAAGTCGTGGGAGAGAAGTGGGTGCGGTCCACTTCCTGTCCTCAATTTGCCCGCAGCGGAGGAGTGCAGAGAGCAGGGAAACGCAACCCCAGAGAGATCCTGCCCTGCAGCATGCAGCAGACTGCTGGCCCAGTCCTGGCTCCATGGGGTGCTGTGTGGGCCCAAGCAAGTTGACCAAACTCCCTGACGCTGAAATGAATCCTAGGTGGCCCAATTCCAGTAGCCATTATAGGACTGCCCTGCAGGGACAGTTAATTAACTCAGGAAAAGCAACCTAGCTCCAAGGTTAGCAACCAGGAGTTCCAGTTGATTCCATTAGTGCACCCCTTGAGGCATTCCCAAGCTGGAGTCTGGTGGAAGATGAGGCTCAGTGTGATTGGATGGAAGCAGCAACCAATCAAGGAGAAGTCCCACCCACTCTGCCCTGTCCGTCTATAAAGGCGACGGGTGGCGGCCGCGGCACTCATTGAAGCCGCCAGTTGGGAGAGGAGCAGAGCCAGGCCGGTGCTCCCGAAGGCAGCAAGATGTTGCGAGCCACAGCTCCCTGCTGGTTCCCACCTGGATACCCAGAAGCTAAGAAGGTGGCCGAGGAGGCGGCCCTGGAGGCAAGAAGCCGCCAGTTGGGAGCGGAGCAGAGCCAGGCCGGTGCTCCCGAAGGCAGCAAGATGTTGCGAGCCACAGCTCCCTGCTGGTTCCCACCTGGATACCCAGAAGCTAAGAAGGTGGCCGAGGAGGCGGCCCTCGAGGCTCCAGAATTCCCCCTGCCCTCTCATCAGCCTGCCCAGAGCTTCGGGCTCCGGGTGCCCCAGATGCACAACCAGGCCTCCGCATTTGTGGACATCCAGGCGGAGCCCCAGAACAGGGGTCCGGCGGTGCCCCCAGCGTGTCCCAAGGTGGTGACGGAGGCGTGCTACTTCCCTGCACAGAGGGGATCGGCCTGCTGCTTGCCAGCCGCCCCAAGGCTGACAGAGAGGCCCTCGGGAGTCCGCATCTCAGCCCCCAGGAAGAGGAAGACGATCGCCCAGTCTTCCAGCCCTTGCTTGGTCACAGGTTGCACAGATGCCAAGAGAACCCGCGTGGCCAGCAGCAGCCAACGCTCCAGTGGCTCCAAGGTCGGCAGACAGCCAGGGAAGACGCGCAACAGGTCAGGGATGGCATGCAAGACCACCACCACCATCAGCTCTAAGCGAATCGTCCGTCGTCCATCCTTACCGAGTTTGAAGAAACCTATTGTCCTCCGAAGGTCTGGGTGCCAAGTCCCCACCGTCCTCCGCCGAGGCTATCTCCAACTGTTCACCGAAGAGTGTCTCAAGTTCTGCGCCTCCAAGCAGGAGGCCGAGGAGAAGGCGCTGAACGAGGAGAAGGTGGCCTACGACTGCAGCCCCAACAAGAACAGGTACCTGAACGTGGTCCTGAACACCCTCAAGAGACTGAAGGGCCTGACCCCCAGCTCCATGCCGGGCCTCAGCAGGGCCGCCCTGTACAGCCGCCTCCAGGAGTTCCTGCTCAGCCAGGACCAGCTCGAGGAGAACGGCTACCCCTTCCCGCACCCCGAGCGGCCCGGAGGCGCCGTCCTCTTCACTGGCCAGGGGAAGGGGCCCGGCGACTCCTCCTGCAGGGTCTGCTGCCGTTGTGGCACCGAGTACCTGGTGTCCTCCTCGGGCCGCTGTGTACGCGACCAGTTGTGTTATTATCACTGGGGGCGGGTCCGCTCGAGCCAGGTGGCTGGAGGCCGGGTTAGCCAGTACACCTGCTGTGCAGCTGCTCCTGGCTCTGTGGGCTGCCAGGTGGCAAAGCAGCACGTGCGGGACGGCCGCAAGGACAGCCTCGATGGCTTCGTGGAGACCTTCAAGAAAGAGTTGTCCAGAGACGCTTATCCAGGAATCTACGCCTTGGACTGTGAGATGTGCTACACCACGCATGGCCTAGAGCTGACCCGCGTCACCGTGGTGGACGCCGACATGCGAGTGGTGTACGACACCTTCGTCAAGCCCGACAACGAGATCGTGGACTACAACACCAGGTTTTCCGGAGTCACCGAGGCCGACGTCGCCAAGACGAGCATCACCTTGCCCCAAGTGCAAGCCATCCTGCTGAGCTTTTTCAGCGCCCAAACCATCCTCATCGGGCACAGCCTGGAGAGCGATCTGCTGGCCCTGAAGCTCATCCACAGCACCGTGGTGGACACGGCCGTGCTCTTCCCGCACTACCTGGGTTTCCCCTACAAGCGTTCCCTCAGGAATCTCGCGGCCGACTACCTGGGACAGATCATCCAGGACAGCCAGGACGGCCACAACTCCAGCGAGGACGCAAACGCCTGCCTGCAGCTGGTGATGTGGAAGGTCCGACAGCGCGCCCAGATCCAGCCACGCCACCGGTCCGCCTCTCCCGCCGCCCTGGCCTGTCCTTGGCCCCAGGCCCCTTCCACAACCGCCATCAGTCCTGAGAGCTCACCCTGTCCACCTCGCCGCAAGGCCAAAGAAACCGGAGCAGTCGACGGCAGGAGAGGGCAAAAAGCCAAGAGTAACCCCAACCGGCCACTCCCAGTCCCCCGGAATCCCTGCCGCGGACCCTCGGGCCTGTCCCCATCCCTCTGCCCTTCCCAGACCTCTGTCCTTCCACTAATCGCCTCCCGCAGCACCGAGCCGCCACTCCCAGTCCCCCGAGTCCCTGCCGCGCCCCCTCGCGCCTGTCCACATCCCTCTGCCCATCCGAGACCTCTGTCCTTACACCACTAGCCACCCCACGTGGGACTTCCATGGCCTCTGAGTACAAGGCCAGCTCCCCGGCCCACCAGCTTTCTGAATGTGTGCTTACCTGTTTTTCTCGAGAGGCACCACAGTGAGGTGGGTGAAGCACTTAGGCTCTGGAGTTAGATATCTGGGTTCAAGGCCAAATTCCACCACTTACTAGGTTTCTAATATTGCACAGATAATGTCTTTGCGCTTCTACCTTTTGATCTTTAAAGTGTGATCAAAAGAGACTTAGACTCCCACATCATAATCATGGGAAACTTTAACAGCCCTCTGTAAACATTAGACAGACCAACGAGACAGAAATCTAAAAAGGATATCCAGGAATTGAACTCAGCTCTGCACCAAGCGGACCTAGGAGACATCTACAGAACGCTCCACCCCAAATCCACAGAATATACATGCTTCTCAGCACCACATCACACTTATTTCCACATTGACCACATAGTTGGAAGTAAAGCACTCCTCAGTAAATGTAAAATAACAGAAATTACTACAAACGGTCTCTCAGACCACATTGCAATCAAAGTAGACCTCAGGATAAAGAAACTCACTCAAAACCGCTCAACTGCATGGAAACCGGACACCCTGCTCCTTAATGAGTACTGGGTACATAACGAAATGAAGGGAGAAAGAAAGATATTCTCTGAAACCAATGAAAACAAAGGCACAACATACCAGAATCTCTGCGTCACATTTAAAGCAGTGTGTAGAGGGAAATTTATAGCACTAATTGCCCACGAGAGAAAGCAGGAAAAATCAAAAATGCATACCCTAACATCACCATTAAAAGAATGAGAGAAGCAAGAGCAAACACATTCAAAAACTAGCAGAAGGCAAGAAATAACTAAGATCCGAGCAGAACTGATGGAGATAGAGACACAATAAACCCTTCAACAAATCAATGAATCCAGGAGCGGGTTTTTTGCAGTGATCAACAAAATTGATAGAGCACTAGCAAGACTAAGAAAGAAGAAAAGAAAGAAGAATCAAACAGATGCAGTAAAAAATGATAAAGGGGATATCACCACCGATCCCACAGAAATACAAACTACCATCAGACAATACTATCATCACTTCTAAGCTAATGAACTAGAAAATCTAGAAGAAATGGATAAATTCCTGGACGCATACAACCTCCCCAGAGTAAACCAGGAAGAAGTTGAATGCCTGAGTAGACCACTAACAGGCTCTGAAATTGAGGCAATAATTAACAGCCTATCAAGCAATAAAACTCCAGGACCAGACGGATTCACAGCCGAATTCTACCAGAAGGACAAGGAGGAGCTGGTACCATGCCTTCTGAAACTATTCCAATCAACAGAAAAAGAGGGAATCCTCCCTCACTCATTTCATGAGGCCGGCATCATCCTGATCCCAAAGCCTGAGAGAGACACAACCCAAAAAGAGAATTTTAGGCGTATGTCCCTGAGGAACATCGATGGGAAAATCCTCCATAAAATACTGGAAAACCGAATCCAGCAGCACATCAAAGAGCTTATCCATCATGATGAAGTGGGCTTCATCCCTGACATGCAAGGCTGGTCCAACATATGCAAAACAATAAACATAATCCAGCGTATAATCAGGACCAAAGACAGAAACCACGTGATTATCTCAACAGATGCAGAAAAGGCCTTCGACAAAATTCAACAGCCCTTCATGCCAAAAACTCTCAATAAATTAGGTATTGATGGGACATCTCCCAAAATAATACGGGCTATTTAGGGCAAACCCACAGCCAATATCATACTGAATGGGCAAAAAGTGGAAGCATTCCCTTTGCAAACTGCCACAAGACAGGGATGCCCTCTCTCACCACTCCTATTCAACATAGTGTTGGAACTTCTGCCCAGGGCAATCAGGCAGGAGAAAGAAATAAAGAGAAATCAATTAGGAAAAGAGGAAGTCAAATTGTCCCTGTTTGCAGATGACATGATTGAATATTTAGAAAACCCCATCGTCTCAGTCCAAAATCTCCTTAAGCTGATAAGCAACTTCAGCAAAGTCTCAGGATACAAAATCGAGGTGCAAAAATCACAAGCATTCTTATACACCAATAAGAGGCAAACAGAGAGCCAAATCATGAGTGAGCTCCCATTCACAATTGCTTCAAAGAGAATAAAATGCCTAGGAATCCAACTAACAAGGGATGTGAAGGACCTCTTCAAGGAGAACTACAAAGCATTGCTCCACGAACTAAAAGAGGAGACAAACAAATGGAAGAATATTCCACCATCACGGATTGGAAGAATCAATATCGTGAAAATGGCCATACTGCCCAAGGTAAATTATAGATTCAATGCCATCCCCATCAAACTACCAATGACTTTCTTCACAGAACTGGAAAAAACTGCTTTAAAGCTCATCTGGAACCACAAAACGGCCCCCACTGCCAACATAATCCTAAGCCAAAAGAACAAAGATGGAGGCATCAAGCTGTCCGACTTCAAGCTACAGTAGAAGGCTACAGTAACCAAAGAGCATGCTATCGGTTGCCGTTTTGGTTACCGTAGACCAATGGAACAGAATAGAGCCCTCAGAAATAATACGACACATCTACAACCATCTGATCTTTGACAAACCTGACAAAAACAAGAAATGGGGAAAGGATTCCCTATTTAAAAAAATGGTGCTGGGAAAACAGGCTAGCCATATGTCGAAAGCTGAAATCGGATCCCTTCCTTACACCTTGTACAAAAATTAATTCAAGACAGATGAAAGACTTAAATGTTAGATCTTAAACCATACAAACCCTAGGAGAAAACCCAGCCAATACCATTGAGGACAAAGGCATGGGCAAGGACCTCATGTCTAAAACGCCAAAAGCAATGGCAACGAAAGCCAACATTGACAAACAGCATCTAATTACACTAAAGACGTTCTGCATAGCTAAAGAAACTCCCATGAGAGTGAACAGGCATCCTGCAGAAAGGGAGAACATTTTTGCAATCTACTCATCTGACAAAAGGCTAATATCCAGAATCTACTAAGACCTCAAACAGAGTTACAAGAAAAACCAAACAAGCCCATCAACAAGTGGGGGAAGGATATGAAGAGACACTTCTCAAAAGAAGACATTTATGCAGCCAACAGACACATGAAAAAATGCTCATCAAAACTGGCCATCAGAGAAATGCAAATCAAATCCGCAATGAGATATCATCTCACACCAGTTAGAATAGCGATCATTAAAAAGTCAGGAAACAACAGGTGCTGGAGAGGTAGTGGACAAATAGGAACACTTTTACACTGTTGGTGGGACTGTAAACTAGTTCAACGGTAGTGGAAGATAGTGTGGCGAATCCTCAAGGATCTCGAAATAGAAATACCGTTTGACCCAGCCATCCCATTGCTGGGTATATATACCCATAGGATTAGAAATCATGCTGCTAAAAGGACACACGCAGACGTATGTTTATTGCGGCACCATTCACAGTAGCAAAGACTTGGAACCAACCCAGATGTCCATCAATGATAGACTGGATTAAGAAAATGTGGCACAAATACACCATGGAATACTATGCAGCCATGAAAAAGCATGAGTTCATCCCCTTTGGAGGGACACGGATGAAGCTGGAAACCATCATTCTTAGCAAACTATCGCAAGGACAAAAAAAGCAAACACCGCATGTTCTCATTCATAGGTGGGAATTGAAGTATGAGAACGCTTGGACACAGAAAGGGGAACATCACACACCGGGGCCTGTCATGGGCGGGGGGAGGGGGAGGGATAGCATTAAGAGATATACCTAATGTAAATGACTAGTGAATGGGTGCAACACACCAACCAGGTGAATCTTGGAAGGCAAAAGCTACTGAATTTAGCGAATTTGTGGAGGCATTCCCAGAAATCAGCCAGGTGAAGTATCACACAACCGAAGACTGCACAACTCCTGTAAGGCAGCACGATGCGGCAAACCCAGACGGCCACTCTTCTCACCCCTCCTCCGTTGGCTGTTCTGGGTAATGAGGTTCAAAAGTCACCTAGGCAACTGCCAAAATAGCTGAAATGGAGTAAGGGCTTCAGGCTGGTGCCTAGCAGAGGTCCACCTGACCCCCGTAAGCTGCTGAACAAGAAGGGCTGCCAGAAATGTCCCCCTAGGGAATTTGGTGGAGACGAAGACCCGCTCACTGGACAAGGGTTCCTCCCAGGAGACGCCCGAGCGGAAGAAACGGGCTGTGAGCCACGCCCTTTCACCCTCCGCTACCCCGCCCTGGGCTGGTGAAGGTGCGCGTAAGGATGAGGACTACTGAGCCCTGAAGAAATAAATCCTTCCCCTTTGACCCCAAGGAGGATTGCCTGTGAGGATCTTCAACGAGTCTACCCGTGTCTAGACACGGGAGCAGGTCTGTCCGGCACAGCACCTCCCTCAAGGAGGAGAAGAGTGAGGAGAAAGGAAACTCAAGTCTGACCATTCTGTCCTGGGAGAGAAGAGGAAGATCTCATCTCTCATCTGTCCAAGCAAGGCAAGGAGACTTTCTCTCATCTTTCCAAGCAAGGCAAGGAGACTTTGTATAATTAGGAAACAAAAAGAATTTAGAAGGAATGAAAGCAGCCCGTAAGGTGCATTCCTAAGGACTGCCCATTGAAACTGACAAAATTGCCCTTGTTTGATGAGAGGAATGAGCAGAGCACTGAGGTGGTGAACAGGGATCTAGTGAGACTTTCCCAGCATGTTTCTACCAAAGCTTTCTCTAAGCTTCTCGGAACACTCTCCTAATAAGCAGATGTTTGGCCCTTCAGAAAGTCAACAAGCAAAATGCCTTGAGTGTCCCAAAACACTGATGCCATGATGTTGGCTCCTGACTGGCCTCCTTTTCCTTTGACTGGACCACTGCCACCTCTCGGTAGCCGTCGCTTTGATGATGCTTTGCCTTCGAGGTCATATTGGTAAAGCCATGTTCCAACTTCCGGTTACAATTTGTCAGAGGGATGCGTCAGGATCGTGATCCCTCCTGTTTAAAATTTCCACTGATAGCTCTCGTCGTAACTGCAGCTGATCTGGGCACAGTGGTTTTCACAGCCACTGCAGGATTCATCTCCCACATCTTCTCACCTCTTCTTGAAACAAGCTATACATTCGTAAAGAGTTCATTTCTTTGGGGTAGTGTCCTTAGAAGCTTTTGTGAAAACATCAATGATTTCTTCATTCTTCCACCCAAGCTTCACCAGAAATTTGATGTTTGCTCTTGCTGCAATTTTCGTGGAATTCATGTTGCTCTGATAGGAGTCCTTTTCAGTGGATGTCTCATCCTTCTCAGTGCCTCAAACTCGATCTAGTTCAGAAAGGTTATAAGAAGTTCGGACAAGTTTATTTGAGTGCAAACCAGTGGAAACCCATGCATAGTTTCTTCACCATGTGCATTTTCTATGAACCTTTTGAAGAACCCCTGTGTTGAACATTGCCCAAGTCGTGGGAGAGAAGTGGGTGCGGTCCACTTCCTGTCCTCAATTTGCCCGCAGCGGAGGAGTGCAGAGAGCAGGGAAACGCAACCCCAGAGAGATCCTGCCCTGCAGCATGCAGCAGACTGCTGGCCCAGTCCTGGCTCCATGGGGTGCTGTGTGGGCCCAAGCAAGTTGACCAAACTCCCTGACGCTGAAATGAATCCTAGGTGGCCCAATTCCAGTAGCCATTATAGGACTGCCCTGCAGGGACAGTTAATTAACTCAGGAAAAGCAACCTAGCTCCAGGGTTAGCAACCAGGAGTTCCAGTTGATTCCATTAGTGCACCCCTTGAGGCATTCCCAAGCTGGAGTCTGGTGGAAGATGAGGCTCAGTGTGATTGGATGGAAGCAGCAACCTATCAAGGAGAAGTCCCACCCACTCTGCCCTGTGCGTCTATAAAGGCGACGGGTGGCGGCCGCGGCACTCATTGAAGCCGCCAGTTGGGAGAGGAGCAGAGCCAGGCCGGTGCTCCCGAAGGCAGCAAGATGTTGCGAGCCACAGCTCCCTGCTGGTTCCCACCTGGATACCCAGAAGCTAAGAAGGTGGCCGAGGAGGCGGCCCTGGAGGCAAGAAGCCGCCAGTTGGGAGCGGAGCAGAGCCAGGCCGGTGCTCCCGAAGGCAGCAAGATGTTGCGAGCCACAGCTCCCTGCTGGTTCCCACCTGGATACCCAGAAGCTAAGAAGGTGGCCGAGGAGGCGGCCCTCGAGGCTCCAGAATTCCCCCTGCCCTCTCATCAGCCTGCCCAGAGCTTCGGGCTCCGGGTGCCCCAGATGCACAACCAGGCCTCCGCATTTGTGGACATCCAGGCGGAGCCCCAGAACAGGGGTCCGGCGGTGCCCCCAGCGTGTCCCAAGGTGGTCACAGAAGCGTGCTACTTCCCTGCACAGAGGGGATCGGCCTGCTGCTTGCCAGCCGCCCCAAGGCTGACAGAGAGGCCCTCGGGAGTCCGCATCTCAGCCCCCAGGAAGAGGAAGACGATCGCCCAGTCTTCCAGCCCTTGCTTGGTCACAGGTTACACAGATGCCAAGAGAACCCGGGTGGCCAGCAGCAGCCAACGCTCCAGTGGCTCCAAGGTCGGCAGACAGCCAGGGAAGACGCGCAACAGGTCAGGGATGGCATGCAAGACCACCACCACCATCAGCTCTAAGCGAATCGTCCGTCGTCCATCCTTACCGAGTTTGAAGAAACCCATTATCCTCCGAAGGTCTGGGTGCCAAGTCCCCACCGTCCTCCGCCGAGGGTATCTCCAACTGTTCGCCGAAGAGTGTCTCAAGTTCTGCGCCTCCTAGCAGGAGGCCGAGGAGAAGGCGCTGAACGAGGAGAAGGTGGCCTACGACTGCAGCCCCAACAAGAACAGGTACCTGAACGTGGTCCTGAACATCCTCAAGAGACTGAGGGGCCTGACCCCCAGCTCCATGCCGGGCCTCAGCAGGGCCGACCTGTACTGCCGCCTCCAGGAGTTCCTGCTCAGCCAGGACCAGCTCGAGGAGAACGGCTACCCCTTCCCGCACCCCGAGCGGCCCAGAGGCGCCGTCCTCTTCACTGGCCAGGGGAAGGGGCCCGGCGACTCCTCCTGCAGGGTCTGCTGCCGTTGTGGCACCGAGTACCTGGTGTCCTCCTCGGGCCGCTGTGTACGCGACCAGTTGTGTTACTGTCACTGGGGGCGGGTCCCCTCGAGCCAGGTGGCTAGAGGCCGGGTTAGTCAGTACACCTGCTGTGCAGCTGCTCCTGGCTCTGTGGGCTGCCAGGTGGCAAAGCAGCACGTGCGGGACGGCTGCAAGGAGAGCCTCGATGGCTTCGTGGAGACTTTCAAGAAAGAATTGTCCAGAGACCCTCATCCAGTAATCTACGCCTTGGACTGTGAGATGTGCTACACCACGCATGGCCTAGAGCTGACCCGCGTCACCGTGGTGGACGCCGACATGCGAGTGGTGTACGACACCTTCGTTAAGCCCGACAACGAGATCGTGGACTACAACATCAGGTTTTCCGGAGTCACCGAGGCCGACGTCGCCAAGACGAGCATCACCTTGCCCCAAGTCCAAGCCATCCTGCTGAGCTTTTCCAGCGCCCAAACCATCCTCATCGGGCACAGCCTGGAGAGCGGTCTGCTGGCCCTGAAGCTCATCCACAGCACCGTGGTGGACACGGCCGTGCTCTTCCCGCACTACCTAGGTTTCCCCTACAAGCGCTCCCTCAGGAATCTCGCGGCCGACTACCTGGGACAGATCATCCGGGACAGCCAGGACGGCCACAACTCCAGCGAGGACGCAAACGCCTGCCTGCAGCTGGTGATGTGGAAGGTCCGACAGCGCGCCCAGATCCAGCCACGCCACCGGTCCGCCTCTCCCGCCGCCCTGGCCTGTCCTTGGCCCCAGGCCTCTTCCAAAACCGCCATCAGTCCTGAGAGCTCACCCTGTCCACCTCGCCGCAAAGCGAGAGGAACTGGAGCAGCCGGCGGCAGGAGAGGGCAAAAAGCCAAGAGTAACCCCAACCCCCCACTCCCAGTCCTCCGGAATCCCTGCAGCGGGCCGCCGTCCATGTCCCCATCGCTCTGCCCCTCCCAGACCTCTGTCCTTCCACCAATCGCCTCCCTGAGGCCCGAGCCCCAACTCCCATTCCCCCAGGTCCCTGCCACGGCCCCTCGCGCCTGTCCCCATCCCTCTGCCCCTCGCAGACCTCTGTCGCTACACCACTAGCCTCACTCAGCCCACCTGGACTTCCCTGGCCTCTGAGAACAAGGCCAGCCCCCAGGCCCACCAGCCTCCTGACAGTCTTCTCTCCTGGGCCTCTTCTCCTTCTGTGGGGCTTTCTGAACCTCCCCTACCGCACCCGATTTTTCCCCCACCCCCGGCGCAGGCGCAGAATAAATGGTTATAAGAATTTAAAAATTAAAAATAAAAAAAAATTGAAAACAACTCAGAGGCATTTGCTTCTTAATGTGCACTTACCTGTTTTTCTCTAGAGCCACCACAGTGAGATGGGTGAAGCACTTAGGCTCTGGAGTTAGATATCTGGGTTCAAATTCAAATTCCACTACTTACTAGCATTGTAATATTGGACAAATAACTTCTTTGCGCTTCTACTTTTTTATCTTTAAAGTGTGATCATAAGGTAATGGTGAGGAAGGAATGAAGCAACACATGGCAAGCCTTAAAACAATGGCACATAGTAGGTGTTCAATTAAGAGTCAAAGTGGATTCTTCCACCCAGACCAATCAATTATATTGTCTGAATCAGTCAGTCAACTTCCAACTGGGCTCCAAGAGAGAATGAACCATCATGCCTCCCTAAATCCACGTTTCTGTTTTGAATCTTCAGTGAGAGATGAGACACTAAGTAGCTAGTTTTGGTGGAATGGCTGATTTTATAAATGTGTGTGGGGGGTGTGTGTTTGTGTATGTGTACGTAACTAAATTAAACTGATATTTTGAATGCTTACATTACCATGAATTTAATTTGTGTATGTGAGCCCACACAAACATATATACACACTCACTAACTGTTCCAAAACAATGACTTAGTGAAGAACTGGATTTCCACTCTGTCAGACAAATTTCGGAAAGCACTGACGTAGGGCATTTCTGATTGATTTTACTGTTCCTGGAATTCTATTTTCCTTCATAACTTAGACTTCTTGTGGAGATTTAATAAATAAAAGTCTTTTTTAGTGTATGTTATTTCATTTTATTTTTATAATTTACTTAAATTTTAATTTTAAATTGACAAGTAAAAATTATATGTGTTTATGGGGTACAACATGAGGTTTCCTATATGTATGCATTGTGGAATGACAAAATCAAGCTAATTAACACACTCATTTCCTCACATACTGATTTTATTGTTATGAGAACATGTTTTAAATCTACTCTTATAGCAAGTTTCAAGTACATAATACATAGTTATTCACTGCAGTTGCATGCTGTTCAATAGATCTCTATCACTATTCCTATCTGAAATTTTGTATCATTTGACTAACATCTCCCCAATCCCTCCCCAGCCCCTGCCTGGGGCAACCACCCGTCTGCTCTCTACAACTATGAGTTCAATGTTTTCAGATTCCATATATAAGTGAGATCATGCAGTATTGGTCTTTCTGTGCTTGCTTTTTAAAACTTTATTATGTATTTATTTATTTTATGAGACAGGGTCTCAGTCTGTCATGCAGGCTGTAGTACACTGACAGAAACACGGGTCACTCACCATGGTCTCCACCTCCCCGGGTCAAGAGATCCTCCCACTTCAGCCTCCTGAGTAGCTAGGACTACAGGCGTCCAATACCACATCTGGCTAATGTTTGTATTTTTTGTAGAGATGGGGTTTCACCATGCTGCCCAGATTGATCTCGAACTCCTGGGCTAAAGTTCTCCACCTGCCTTTGCCTCCCAAAGTACTGGGATTACAGGCATGAGCCACCATGCCTGGCCTTTGCTTTATTTCACTCACTATAACATCCTCTAGACTCATTCATGTTGCAAATGACATGATTTCTTTCTTTTCTAAGGCTGAATAGTATTCTATTGGGTATATACACCACTTTTTTTTTTTTTTTTTTTTTTTTTTGAGACAGCTTTTTGCTCTTGTTGCCCAGGCTGGAGTGCAGTGGCGTGATTTCGGCTCACAACAACCTCTGCCTCCCAGGTTCAAGAGATTCTTCTGCCTCAGCTGAGATTAGAGGCATGTATCACCATGTCCCGCAAATTTTATGTTTCTAGTAGAGATGGGGTTTCACCATGTTGGCCAGGCTGGTCTTGAACTCCTGCCTCAATTATCTGCCAGGCTTGGCCTCCCGATGTACTGGAATTACAGGTGTGAGCCACTGTGCTGGGCCACATTGTGGTTTTAATTTGCAGCACTGCAGTTTAATAAGAGACTTTACAAATTAGTTGGATTGAAAGCCTTAATAGAGAATTGGGTAAACATCATGAAAAAAATGATATACTCAGAAGAGAATAATTTTACAGCACCCAAGAGAAGTCAAACATCTGTAGTAATCATAGAAATGTAATTAAAATGTAAGTGAGGCACTATTTTTAATCACTAGGTTTTTAAAAAACACTATACCCAATTCTGACAAAAGTGTGGTATTTTGAGGCAGCATTAAATTGATAAAGTATGTATTTGAAATAGGTATTGATATATATGTATATCAATTATCATTGAAACCTTCATATCCTTTGATTGAGGAATCTCAGGGTTGTATAATTTGTATCAAGAAACTGTCCAAAAGAACCTGAATCAAATATACAAAAAACGTTATTGCTGCATTTTTTTTATTTTTTATTATACTTTAAATTCTAGGGTACGTGTGCACAACGTGCAGGCTTGTTCCATAGGTATACATGTGCCATGCTGACCTGCTGCACCCATCATCTCTTCATTTACATTAGGTATTTCTCCCAATGCTATCCCTTCCCCCGCCCTCCACCCCATGACAGGCCCCAGTGTGTGATGTTCCCCACCCTGTGTCCAAGTGTTCTCATTGTTCAATTCCCACCTATGAGGGAGAACATGGGGTGTTTGGTTTTCATTCCTTGTGATAGTTTCTCAAAATGATGGTTTGTACCTTCATCCATGTCCCTGCAAAGGACATGAACTTATCCTTTTTTATGGCTGCATAGTATTCCATGGTGTATCTGTGCCACATTTTCCTAATGCAATCTATCATCGATGGACATTTGGGTTTGTTCCAAGTCTTTGCTTTGTGAATCATGCCACAATAAACATACGTGTGCATGTGTCTTTATAGTAGCATGATTTATAATCCTTTGGGTATATACCCAGTAATGGGATGGCTGGGTCAAACGGTATTTCTAGCTCTAGATCCTTGAGCAATCGCCACACTGTCTTCCACAATGGTTGAACTAGTTTACACTCCCACCAACCTAGGCAAACAGGGTGTGGAGTGGACAGACTTCCAGCAAACTCCAACAGATCTGCAGCTGAGGGACCTGACTGTTAGAAGGAAAACTAACAAACAGAAAAATACCATCAACATCAACAAAAGGGAGATCCACACCAAACCCCATCTGTAGGTCACCAACATCAAAGACCAAAGGCAGATAAAACCACAAAGGTGGGGAGAAACCAGAGCAGAAAAGCTGAAAATTCTAAAAACCAGAGTGCCTCTTCTCCTTCAAAGGATCGCAACTCCTCGCCAGCAACGGAAGAAAGGTGGTCAGAGAATGACGAGCTGACAGAATTAGGCTTCAGAAGGTCGGTCATAAAAGTCTTTCTACTGGCCGGGCGCGGTGGCTCACGCCTGTAATCCCAGCACTTTGGGAGGCCGAGGCGGGCGGATCACGAGGTCAGGAGATCGAGACCATCCTAGCTAACACGGTGAAACCCCGTTTCTACTAAAAATAGAAAAAAATTAGCCGGGCGTGGTGGCGGGCGCCTGTAGTCCCAGCTACTCGGGAGGCTGCGGCAGGAGAATGGCGTGAACCCAGGAGGCGGAGCTTGCAGTGAGCTGAGATCGGGCCACTGCACTCCAGCCTGGGCGAAAGAGCAAGACTCCGTCTCAAAAAAAAAAAAAAAAAGTCTTTCTACTATGAGTCTGCAGTTATTACTTCAATCTAAACTTGTAACAAACTTTTAGAGAACACATTTTAGGCTAAGAGATGCTGTCCATGGCAGTTGTTTAAACATCTGAATAACTTTAAAATTATTTTATGGCTGGGCGCGGTGGCTGAGGCCTGTAATCTCAGCATTTTGGGAGGTAGAGACAAGTGGATCATCCAAGATCCCACCACTGCACTGTAGCCTGAGTGACAGTGTGAGACTTTGTCTCAAAAAAACAAAAACAAACAAAAATTATTTTACATGTAAAAAGCTGAACTAAGATTCCAAAGGATAAATTAATAATTCAATCATCTAAACGACCAGTTTAAAGGTAAATTAATCATGCAAATTTCCAGCTTGATGGTAATTTAATCATTCAAATGACCAATTTATTTTAGTTATGCACACACAGACATATATATAAAATATCAAACATAGACATAAAATTTCCAACAATATCAGCCAATCCAACATTTCTTTTCTGCCTTTTGTAGGTATCAAGCACAGGAGTTGGCAGGGCACACACTTTCAACTGATTCAAGCACAGTACTTCACACTCCTGTGTGTGAGCACACACATACAGACACACACACCGTAATTGTTCTAAGTGGTGAGCCTGTGATGCAAGCTGGCCAATTGGAATTTTCCCTAGGGCTTTTCAAACTAATGGTAGGAGGAAGAAGCCTCTTCTACTATTTGCTAATGGAACTTATTAGTGTATGAACTCAGAAGTGTGTCTCATTTCTTAAAAACTGGGAAGAGGGGCTCATGGAGAAGCCCACTGAGCTAATGCAGCTGACATGCAGAAAGGTGTGGAAAAGGAGCACCATTGCACTCTGGTGACCTTGAAGTTCCTGGTGATAGAGTTCTCTAAGGCCACTGCTGCATCTTTCCCTCTCAAACTGGCTCAATCAATTTCCCCTTTCTGTTTATTTTAGTTCCTGTTAAGATCTGGGAACTTTCTTCCTGTAAATACAAAGGAGTAGTACAAACGCCATCCTCGATGGCACTCGGTGTTAGAGAGAGCTCTTGCATTCACTGTTGCTGGGCTGTAGACTGACACATTCTTTTCTTTGCTTTTTTGATGGCAATTTGGTAGAACATACCAAATTTTACAACCAAAATTTACACAGGCAAAAACACTTTGACCTAGACATTCCACACTTAGGAACCTCCGCTATAGAAATATTAACACACTTGATAAAGGACATAAAAAAAAGATGTACAGTGACATGTTTTTGTACTAGCCAAAAATAGTGGAAAGCAAACTATCAATAGAGAAATGCTGAAAATAACTATGGCTCACCTACCATGGAGTGCTTTGCACATAAATAATAAGCTGTCTACATATGGAAGGAAGAGCATGACATGTTATTGGAGAAAAAAATCAAATTGCAAACGTAGAATCCAATTTTGGTGACAACAAGCTAGAATTAAATAAGTATACACGTATTGTATATATATATTTTTTTTCTTCAAAGAGAGTCTCACTCTGTCACCCAGGCTGTAGTGCAATGGCGCGATCTCGGCTCATTGCAACTTCCACCTCCTGAGTTCAAGCGATTCTCCTGTCTCAGCCTCCCGAGTAGCTGGGACTACAGGTGCCTGCCACCACGCCCAGATAATTTTTGTATTTTTAGTAGAGATGGGGTTTCACCATGTTGGCCAGGCTGGTCTGGAACTCCTGACCTCAAATGATCCACCCACCTCGGCCTCCCAAAGTGGTGGGATTACAGTCGTGAGCCACCGTGCCCAGCCTGTATATGTTTTGTATGCGCATGAGAACTCTGCAAGAATACACACAAAGTTGTTAAAGTGGTAAGGCCTAGGGGGTGTGACCAAGAGTGAGCAAAGGGAATAATTTTACTTTTAATTTAAATTTACTTCATAGATATCTGCATTGTTTGTATTCAAGTTGTATGTATTACCTTGTTAGTTTTTAAAAGCAATTTTGCAAAGAATATAGTTCTATCTACTGTCACACCTTAGAAGAGAAACTCCTCAGAAAAGGGAGAAGGGTATAAATAGGCAGAGATTGTAAGATTTGGCTTCGGCTCCAACTCTAACATGTTTTATCACTTGGAATAAATAGATCCATCTCTCTGTCTTTGTTCATCCATCTGAAGAGTGAAAGATTTGAATTATGTGGGCATTAGGTCCATATGTGGCCCACATTAGGTACACATGCCCAATTTATGAACACAGGTCTTTTTTATGTTTTATGATATATACAAACACAATTCTGAATTTAGAATGACATTTGGAATACGTATATTAAACAAAATGCATGAGCATTAGACATGTCTTAATTATAACATAGTGACCACACTTTAACCCAAAGAGATTTATTTATATTTATCTTTTTTCTCCAAATTAAAGTTGCCATTGTTGCTGCTGAAATTATTACTGTGCTACCTTTTATTACTGTGCCACCTTTTTATCACTATTTTACATAAGTAAAATCCAAGCCCATACCACCTCCACTTGCCTTATATTTTGATTCTCCCTGTATGGGTGAAGGTTGTATAGTGGAATTTCTATAAAGGAAGGAGGTTAATGGTCAAGTCCCTGATGAAGCAGGGAAGTGAACAGCACCTTTCTTTCTATTTACCGATGAGCTTCTAGATCTACCAGGAGATCCAGTCCACTGAAGGTGAAGCCCTAGTTTATGGAATTTCCTTGTTTTAATCAGGGCTAATAAGAAGGCCAGAGGCAAGCTGAATCATGTCTACAGGTCTTCCTTTGGTCTGTACCTTCTTTTCCCCTGAGGCAATGTGAATACCCTTAGGCGGAGCACATACTCTGTCCCTCTGTACCCTCAGGTTGAGCTCAGTTCTCACCTACAGCTAAACACTTCACAGGTTACTGTGTCTGTCAGGTTTCAGAGGTCCTGTGCATTTTGTAACTCCTTAGTAAGTGTTAAAACCACGTGTAGAGTAACATTAACAAAGCGGGGTCTCCACACTGGGGAGGAGATACATTGTCAGTTTCTTCATGCTTAGTCATAAGAACAAGTAAATGCAATGAACTTGGGTCTTATTCAAACACACAGTCACTTTGAAACAGATGTAACAATCATAGATCAGGTTATATAAGTCTGTAAATTCACCTTTCCACTTAACTCACTTTCCCTTTTCATGTATTGTGACTATAAAGTAAGTACTTTTCTAAATAGAACCCTGTGTTAGAACAAATATTAATTTTATCAGATAAACAACTGTTTCTTAGAAGTCACTTACTACCTTGTATAAAGAGGTATCTCTTTGCAAGGGTGTATCACATGCTAAACAGCAAAATTTCTAGGACAGAGTCTCACCATCACAGCTAACTCAATGGCCAGGCATTTGGAGTAGTCCAGAAAGCCTGGTCGAATAGCCTAATGAATAAATAATAATGTCTGGCTAATTCTAAATTCAAACTGTGAAAGAAAAAAACAGTGACTGACACATAATTTAAACGAGTCATTTTTGTTCACAATTTGAGATTGATTGAAATTGCCAGAATGTAAACCCCACAAATGCAAAGGTTTTCCTCCCGTTTGTCTGCTGATGGATCCTAAGTGTCTGAGAATGGGAACTACCGATCCCCATCTGCACTGCCACATGCAACTTACTGGAAGTATTAACATGACTTGACTAGTCCACTGTCTTCATTAGCATAACTTTCTCACTCCAAGAGACTCTTGCCCAGGCACATAACTTGATTATTCATTATATTAGATCCAGAAAGATCTATCAACTCTTCAATAGAAAACAGAGAGGGATTATTAACTAAGGAGGATTCTTTGACTCTTTTGCCTAAAAAATCCCCACCTTGCTCTTTTCATCAATTCTAAACTGTTATATCATGATACTAGTCTAATTCTAATCTAGTCTTCTCCTTTCCCTGACATTGAAAGACCCTCTTTCAACCAGACTTTTAATTCTCAACAAATCTGACCTTGCCTATGTGATCAGAGACATAACTGCTACTTGGTAGAGCTGGCATTGTCCCTTACCAATAAACTCAGGAAACTCAGCTTGGTCTCATTCATGGGTTGTGTCAGTAATATTTTGGGAGCAAGCATTAAACATGTCGAGAACAGAATTGGGCACAGAGTAGGCACTTGATAAATACCTGATGAATGAGTGAGTGGATGCTATGTAATCAGATGTGAAGGGATTTTAAAAGCCCTATTAAATCTACATCAGAAGGGAGTCAGCCCATGTAAATGCCCACTGGTAGCACAGTTGACTCTGGGAGGAGAGACACGTTACACTATAAGTGTTAATATGCTACCGGTGACTCCATAGCTAGAATTGTCATGTTTACCATATTTTTTTAACTTAAATTACTCTTTTTGAGTTTGAGCCAAGGAGTATAAGTCAATGGTTCATGAAAGAGCAGGAGGTGAGTGTTTTTTGACCTACCCCTGTTAGAAAATGGCTGAGGTGACATGAAGGAATAATTGTTTAGACATCAATGAAAAATGTCTGTCTGCTCATTTACCTCAGATTTCCACAAGTGACATTTTGGTACCTTTTACTATTCTTTTCCAGGTAAAACACATTTTCCTGGAGGGTTTTCTAAGCTTCCGTACAGGCTTCCTTGTTTTATCTGTTAAGACAGTGAGAAGACATCTTATCTGATTTTATGCAGCTCTCATTCTCAGTGGTAATTTAACTCATAGCTGTAAGCAGCCGGCCAGTAAAACTCCCAACTGAATGTATTATTTAATAGAGGGGAAACAAAATAAGGCTAAAGCCATTTTATAATAAATAATTTAAATATGGAAAAGGTCCACTGCTCACTGACCTGGAATATCAATAGGGAGCAATATGTAAGAATTATTTCAGAAAGACTACTTTATGTGCTAAATTAGAATTTAACATTAACCTCAAAATATAAGAGCAAGCCCTTTCACTTTTCCAATATTCCAAGGTAAGACAGTCAGACAGGTCTGTTTCAGGTTTTGGGTATTTTTTGTTTTTCTTTTTTCTTTGGAGATGGAGTGTCACTCCTGTCAACCAGGCTGGAGTGCAATGGTGCGATCTCGGCTCACTGCAACCTCCATCTCCTGGCTTCAAGCTATTCTCCTGCCTCAGCCTCCCAAATAGCTGGGACTACAGGTGCCGGCCACCATGCCCAGCTAATTTTTGAATTTTAATAGAGACAGAGTTTCACCACGTTGGCCAGGCTGGTGTAAAACTCCTGACCTCAGCTGATCTGCCTGCCTCGGCCTCCCAAAGTGCTGGGATTACAGGCGTGAGCCACTGCGTCCAGCCTTTTTTGTTTTTCTTTTAGATTTTACTGGCAGAATATATAAAGCTCAAAGAGTTTAATTCAAATAATCCAGATTTCTGTATTGCATTCATTCTCCCAAACCATTCAGACTGAAAAACAAAATAATAGCTGTGAAACAATTGTCTTTTTCTTTCCTTCAAAGGAACTTCGCTTTGGCATTTATGAGGATTCTGAAAAACATCTTAAATATAAGAAAAATGTTTGGGAGGTGGTGACACAAAGGAGATGACTTTAGGCCAAGACAGTTCACTGAAGCTCTTGAAAATTGTATTGTTTTCTGGGCAGTAGGCAGGGTCACTGATCGGTTACAACTTCATTACTATATTGGTAAAAGACCTTTGTTGTCTCTGAAAGAGTCTGCATTTGGGACATTGTCACAAAGCAAGATAGACAAATTTCCAAGAGGCCAAGCCTCAAGGGAGACTGCAGAAGCTGCTCCTGCTTCCCAGCCTCCAGAGAAACCCAAGAAGCAAGTGATGATGCTAGACCTTATAAAAAATTAGATCTAAATAATCTCATCTGTACTTGCTCAAACAGTACTGTTTGAAAAATAAATCTCTGGCGTGAGTTCTAAATCTAGCATATGTTTCAGCAATTGATTTATCTTTCTTTTTCATTCCATTTTTTCTCAGTCTCCATAACCAAATGTCCCTTTTTTCTATTCCTATGTTTATAAAGCTACCTCTTAAAAAACTTCTTTTACTACTTTCTTTCTTGTTCTCTTGTTATGTTAAACTTTCTTTCTTTTTTTTGCTACGGAGTCTCGCTCTATCGCCCTAGGCTGGAGTGCAGTGGCTTGATCTCGGCTCCTTGCAACCTCCGCCTCCCAGGTTTAAGCGATTCTCCTGCCTCAACCTGCCGAGTATCTGAGATTACAGGCAGGCACCACCACGCCCAGCTAATTTTTCTGTATTTTTAGTAGAGACGGGGTTTTGCCACATTGCCCAGGATGGTCTTAAACTCCTGACCTCAGGTGATTCACCTGCCTCGGCCTTCTAACGTGCTAGGATTATAGGCGTGAGTCACCGCACCTGGCCATACATTCTTGTGAATTTTTCTAACTTCTATTGCTAATTAACACGGAGGTGCCCGTGGGAGTTTTTTTTGTTTGTTTGTTTTGTTTTTTTTGGACGTAGTTTCACTTTTGTTGCTCTGGCTAGAGTGCAGTGGGGTGATCTCGGCTCACCGCAACCTGTCTCCCTGATTCAAGCGATTCTCCTGCCTCAGCCTTCCGAGTAGCTGGCATTACAGGATGTGCCACGATGCTCGGCTAATTTTGTATTTTTAGTAGAGATGGGGTTTCTCCATGTTGATCAGGCTGGTCTCCGACCCTCGACCTCAGGTGATCCACCCGCCTCAGCCTCCCAAAGTGCTGGGATTACAGGCATGAGCCACCACACCTGGCCCTAAACTTTCTGTTTTTCTGTTTATTCAGTCTTTTCCATTCTCTCCCTCTCTCTGCCTTTAGCTCCCATATCCTATGACATAATAAAAATGGCGAATGTGTCTGTATTGCTAATTAGCTGTTGAAATTGTACTTGGCATTAACTAACCTAGCCTTATTTAATCTGCATAGCAACAGCATGCAGGAACTATTTACAAGCCTAATTTATAGTTCACAGTTTGAGGGCAGTCAAGTGACCTGCCCAAGATTGAACAGAGGCTGGTGAAACAATGATAACTCAGATGTGCCTGACAGCAACTCCTAACCATGATGCTAAACTGCAGACTTCACAGTTACTTTTGCCTCTGAGACTTCCTGCATAAAGCATGGCAGATAGAACCCACATCTTAAAAAATATTTTATACAAATCATTACTGTAATTATAACTTGGAAGAAAACTACAGAGGACAAGCAAACACTTTCAGTAAACTTTGTGGCTGCAAGAAAATTAAGCCCACAGATCATAGTTGCAAAACAAAACAACATTACTAAATTATTACTGCTTTGGAACTGCCTGTTTGTGGCAAAAGATTAAGCTGCCTCAAAATTTCCCATGGCAGTCTCACAGCTGTTACCATTTAAATATCCTTAGAATTTACAAGAGTTTGATACGAGAACAGTGAAACCTCAAACTTGGTTTCTATTACCGTTAAAGAAAAATCTACCAAAAGAAGCAAATTATTCTATCCCATTACCATGTTGAAGCACAAAAAGGCCACATGTCACCTTGAAAAGCTGATTTCAAACAGAATTGACTGACTAGCTCTCTGCTTTCATTTTTAAGCATCTAGAGAGTACAACCAGAATGGATATTTCTTTTCTGTCCAGAAGGACAATTTTTTGCTAGTTGGCAGGTTACAGTTGGCCTTTAATATGTGAGAATGAGAGATGAAGAAGAGAAGAAATATGCCATTATCCCTATAGGATGTATTTTAAAGTGGAAGGAAGGAAAGAAAGAAGAAAGGAAGGAAGGAAGGCAGACTGGAGGCAGGCAGGCAGGAAGGAAGGAAGGAAGGGAGGGAGGGAGGGAGGAAGGCAGGAAGGGAGGGAGGGAGGCAAAGAGGGAGGGAGGGAGGAAGGGCAGGGAGGGAGAAAAAAACAGGAAAGACCTAAATAGCACTAGATAGTGAAGGAATAGAGCAATGGGACATTTGTAGAAGACATTTTGTGAAGAAAATGCAGATTCTAGGTTGAACAATTCTCTAAAGAGACCTACAAAATATGACAAATATCCTTAAGTTGTATACTCTGTTTACAACTAGAAAATAGTAACATGTCTCTATTTATAGATCTTATAAGGTCTAGCTAAAAGGGACAATGGTAAGATGAGAGTCACAATAAGATTGATGGAATTACAATTTAATGAATGAATGTTTCATAATGATCACAATGTTTTGTTATTTTATTTCTACTATATTTACAAGGGATTGTAAGACAGAAAGATAATTGTGAGAATCTCTGGAATATTTATATTTAAAAGTTCACCTTCAGATAAAAATTTGGAGAAGGAATAAATACTCCATTAGGTATTCCCGCTTTGTCACTAACGGACTGTGACCTTAGGAAAGACATTCAACACTTCTGGGTCCCTTTTCAACCACCATGACCCTGTGCTACAAACCCCGCTTTTTTTTTTTTTTTTTTTTTTTGAGATGGGGTCCTCTGTCACCCCAGGCTGCAGTGGCACCATCTTGGCCCACTGCAACCTCCACCTACCAGGCTCAAGCCATCTTCCCACCTGAGCCTCTGGAGTAGCTGGGACCACAGGTGCGCAATACCATGCCTGGCTATTTTTTTGCATTTTTAGTAGAGACAGGGTCACACTATATTGCCCAGGCTAGTCTCAAACTCCTGAGCTCAAGTGATCTGCCTGCCTCCGCCTCCCAGAGTTCTGGGATTGCAGGTAAACCATCAGGCCCAGCCTACAATCCCCACTTTTCACCAGGTAGGATGCTCAGTGCTCACATCAGCATCACAGAGTCGTCTCCTGGAGAAGGCTCATGCATCCAGCTTAACCACAGCCTCCCAGCTGGGCTCTACCTTCAGGCTGAAAGAATAGACAGTGTGGCTAATTTTAGTGGCTAAAAACATTGCCATTTTCTTCATAGACAATCTTCTATATCAATTCTCAAACTTGTTGGTTTTAGAAACTTGTTTACTAAAAAAATTACTAAGAATCCCACAGATTTTTATTTATGTGGGTTATAGTTGTCAAGATTTATCTTACTGGAAATTACTCTGAGAAAAACTGAAAATACATATTTACTTGTTTACTTAAAAACAATAACAAACCATTACATATATAATGTATCTTTATGAAAAATAAATATATGTTATAAATAAAAAACAATCTAGTAAGAAAATGTAAAGGAAATTTTGACAAATTCTTTAATGTCCAGCTGAATAGGTCTGTTGCAACATCACATATATAGCCTTTGGAAAACTCCACTGTAAATTCATGAAAGAATGAGAGTGAAAAAATAATGCAACTTCTTAGTATCATTACAAAAATGCTTTAGACCTGCCGGAGCTTTTGAAAGAGTTTCAGAAAACCCAAGGAATTCCAGACTCCACCTTATAACTGCTGTTCTGTATGATGCAGTTAGTCTAAATTGTAAGGAGATTTTATATATAATTATAAAGGGTTATATAGTTATATCCATTATGAAAATAGCTTAGTAAACATTTTTTGTAACTGATCCTGAGAATAATAATAAAACAATATTTAATACTTATAGAGTACTCCCTTATATCAAACTCTGTAGGAAGAGCTTTACAAATGTTATTTAACTTAATCCTCAAAAGATTGTGCCATTAATGAATTACTGTACCATTTAACACGTGAAGAGACCGGGCCTTGCAAAGTGTAAGTAACTTGCCCAAGGTCACGTCATTAGCAGACTTGATACTTAGCCTTTGAGCTTAGGTAGTCTGACTTCAGGCCACACAAGATCCTAATGAAGACAACTTATTGTCTCTTCAGAAAAGGTTGCTCAGCACTGAAAATAATTATCTCACTTAATCCTTGCAAAAACTCTGTGAGAATCACTTTATAATCCTGTTTTTACTGATGGGCAAATAGAGCCAAGCTGCACAGTTGGCTTCCAGTAGGAACAGATGTTGTTGGCCTGTACACATCCTATGCCACTAGTCTTTGGTCTCCAACGTGGATTGGTCTAACCTAGAGAATGTTCAAGGCAGGCCCCAGGTTGTGGGGAGAAAACAGCACTTATTTTTATCTTTATCTTAGAAATGAGAACGAAATTGGCTTTAAAAGTATCTAATACATAGATTGATGCTTGTCCTTCATTGGACTGTTCAGTGAGCACTTAAGATGTGAGAAGCGTCCTGAGGACAGAGAGGGTGGCTCTTGACAGAGGGTCGTTACTCTAATGGCAGATGATGAGTGTCCAGTCAGGGAGCTTTATGGATTTACTATTTTTTGTTTTAGATAAAATAATACTTATAGAATGGGCATGTGGTTTAAAAAGATTTCTGATAAAAAACAGAACAAAATAAAAATCAGAATGAAGCAAATACTACTAATTCAGATTCAAATAAGAAAGAAAACGGTAGACTTGACCCTTTCCTTAAACTTATTGCCATCTTTTTATCAGCAATACTACAGGATTTTTTCAAAAGTCAGTTTAACCAGTACTAGAAATGAATTGGCCCAAATATTTGAAATGATCAAGAGACTACCTGGACTTTGGATTTTCATCCACCATAATTAGTTACGAATCTCAGGAAGTAAATGTTGTGCAAATGAAAACATGAAACCATCATGATTAGGAAGACATTATAATGTATCATCTATCTCATCTTTAAATTTTTTTGAAATTTCTTTTCTTGATGTACATTTATAATATAGACAGTATACTGGTAGGATAGTAGAGGAATATAATTTATTAGTAATATATATATGTATTCATTAAGTTCCTATTCATCATGCCTGTAATTCCAGCACTTTGGGAGGCCAAGGCGGGCGGAACACGAGGTCAGGAGATCAAGACCATCCTGGCTAACCCGGTGAAACCCTGTCTCTACTAAAAACAAAAAATAAATTAAAAAAAAAAAAATAACCGGGTGTGGTGGTGGGCGCCTGTAGTCCCAGCTACTCTGGAGGTTGAGGCAGGAGAATGGCATGAATCCGGGAGGCGGAGCTTGCAGTGAGCCAAGATCCTGCCACTGCACTCCAGCCTGGGCGACTGAGCAAGACTTTGTCTCAAAAAAAAAAAAAAAGAAAAGAAAAAGTTCCTATTCATAGAAGACCTTGATGAAAATGTTTTGGCAAATCCGGCCCTATGTTAAATTAAATGGTACCTAGCTCCATAATGAAGCTCCAGATTCTTTCCAGCTCTAATATTCTGTGATTCTGATTTTTTTGTCAAAGGTCTGAAGGGTGGAAGGAAGAAACCAAAATTCTATTTCACATTATTTGTTATCGTAACACAAGGAAATATGGGAAATTATTTTCTGTTGAGAGCCAATATACTAATAGAGCATTACTTGTCCAACAGTTAAGTGCCTCCCTCATATAATGCACGTTTACTGATTGTTAAATGACTTCCTAGCACTTTTAATAGAATGTATTTGCTGTATTCTAAGTGCCTACTATCCCATTTCTCATTTTGTGCTTGTTAAGAACACTCTAAATTACCCATAGAAACCATCCTTCCCCAATATTTCAGTCCTAAGGCTTGGGGAAAGGCATGTTTTTTATGCCTAAGTCAAGTGGCACCTAAGAACATAACTCAACTCAGGTCAATGAGGAGACTGAAATGCTACTGCCTTTGTATGTGGGTGGATAGAGGGCTGCAGCTGCTGTCAGATGTCTTCTTGCTGCATGGATTCTTAAGATTGAAGCCTGGAGAGAAAAGCAGGGCAAGGGGATGGAAAAAGATCCCAACCAATGCAGCTTCTACAAAATTATTACTTTGTGACTTTTTAATTCTGTGTTACTTAAGCTTACCAACATGTTCTCAAGGCTGCTCTTCATAAATGATCCAAAACTGACTAACGTTAAAATCTTTAAGAAAGTATTAATAAAGTATTTTCTTCCCTGAGGTTCAGGCTTTTATTCCCAGTAGGAATACATTTCTGGCAAGATGTTTCTGGGACATAAAATCTTCAGACTGGTCTTTTATGGAGACGGGAGTTTCTGTGTGATTTTCTTGGATTTCTTTTTTGTCACTCACATGGACGGCAACTATATAAACTGTTGCATTCTTCTCTAAGGGTAAAGAAAGCGTAAGAAAAATATATTGCAAACCAAATCTAAACTGAAAAATAGCAAGCAAGTTAAGTAACAAGCAGAACCATAGAAAAACCAAGCATAGTCTTTTATATTTTCAGATGGTCAATTCCATTAACTAGAACTTTCTACTAATCAGCACATTCACAGAACAAAGTGCAGTCATTGTCACTTTATCTAATGATAACTCTGAGCCATCACTGCAAGCCCCCTCCGTGTGTCGGGCTTACTTGGGCTCTGATGGCTTTGGTTTAAACCTTTCTGACTTACATTTCAATCTCCCCAACAATATACTCATACAAAGTAGGAATCTGCTCTTTGATCTTTCTCAGCATAGTCATAGGGGGAAAAAAATACAATGAACAAAAGGAACAAAGTAGACAGATGAAGTTGATGAGTGTAAAGAAATGGCACAAACTCTTGGGTACATGCAACCTATTTAGACACAGCCTAGACAATAACCATGATTTCCCCTGGAGTACAAAAATACACAAAGAATTACCAGGGGCTGGTAGAAGAGGTATGAAGCAAGCTGTGAAAATAGCATAGTTACTTGGCGGGGGGCTGTTGTGATTTGCATTGTTAATTAAGCATATTGTCTGTTCTTATGAAGCAAGAGCTGGATTCACTGTTATTAGCACAGTTGAACAATCTTTTAGGAAACTTAGAATAAATGAAATGTAGCTAAGTCATTAATGATCAAAACAAAAATGTCCCACTAAGAAAATGCTTATTTTCTTCAGAGGGGTTTCCCCTTCTTTGCCAATATTTGTTATTCCAATCAGGTAATTAAGTGCTTATAGTCTACCCAGTAAATATATTTGGTTAACTATCAATTAGGTGATAATTTCCCTGAAGCGCCATACAAAGGAGTCTGTCTTATACTCTCATTAAGCATAGGCCCATCAGCCCTGACCACTGTATGTTGTAATTATTTGTTACATGTCTCATTTTCTCCCTCCTATGAGACTATGAGCACTTTGAGGGTATGCATTTTTTTTCATTATAAGAAGGGCTAATATTTACTGAGTGATACTTATATGACCGATTCTATTTTAAGTGTACGATCAGTTATTGGAGTTAAAACTCACAAAACTTTATGACATGGGAACTATTAGTATTCTCATTTTAGGGAGGAGGAAATTTAAACTCAGAGGCATTAATTTGCTTGAGTTCACAAAGGAAGTTAGGAAGTGGTAGACCTATAATGTGCATCCAGGCAATTTTACCCCAGGGTTCTTGCTCTCAATCATTAAGATGTTCCCACTTTGAAGACTCTGTTGATTACAGCCAAGAATCTTGTAAAAGCTAATGTTCATCATATGCTTTCTGTGTTTTGGGAATGTATACCAAGCCTTTTATGTATTTATTTATTTATTGAGACAGAGTTTCTCTCTTGTTGCCCAGGCAGGAGTGCAACGGCACGATCTTGGCTCACTGCAACCTCCACCTCCCAGATTTAAGCGATTCTCCTGTCTCAGCCTCCTGAGTAGCTGGGATTACAAGCACATGCCACCACACCTGGCTAATTTTTGTATTTTTAGTAGAGATGGGTTTTCATCACATTGGTCAGGCTGGTCTCAAACTCCTGACCTCAGGTGGTCCACCCACCTCGGCCTCCCAAAGTGCTGGGATTACAGACACGAGTCACCGTGCCCGATCTACCAAGCCTTTTTTATCTGTTTAACTTATTTTTTATTTGTTTACCAAGACTTTTATATCTATTAACTTATTTTTTACAGTGCTCTGAGGCAAATAGTAATATGATAGCTATATTATAGATAAGAAAATAAGCAGATAAATATTAATTGATGCTCAAATTTACATAAAAATGGACAAAGTCAGGATTAAAGTCCTGGCAGTCTGGTTTCGGAGTTCCCAGCCACTTACTATTGCTGGATGCTAGGATCCAAAACAAGTTGGTCCTATCTGAAGACACCAGGAGTATAAAGAGTTCCTGGAATATTTGGAGCAGCTATACGCATTGAGCTCTTCCTGTGTAACTGGACCTGTGTAGTTCTCATGTTTTAAGTTATCACACTTTGTCTTAACTGTACCCTGATGAGAGAAATCATAGCACCTGCATTTATAGTTGAGGCTTAGCTGGACTTGAGAGTTGAACACTATTCAGCTGAGTTTCCTAGCAAATAAGTAAAAAAGAGATTTTAATTGCCTAATCAAAGGAAGTGCAACTGAAAAGATACATTTTTTTTTTGCCTTAGATTCAAGAAATATGTCTCTAAAATAAATATGTTTTCTAAGTTTTCTTTTTCATTACTTGCTGGGCTTGGGGATAGTTCAGAGATGGGTAACAGTCCAATTTCTAGCCATTTTATAACCCCATTTAAAAACTTTCAGTTATTCCCTTGTTTTTACTAAGTTAAGAGCAAACTCCTCAGTCTTTCATGAAGACAGTCCAGTCTGGCCCAAACCACCTTCCCTTGTTTGCCGCCTGTGTTTTATTTTCTTTGTGATGATCTTATACTGCAGTCAAACAGGGAGATTCGTACCCTCAGGGTTTCATCTACCTAGAACATTGAGTTGAAACTCAACTCTCAACTGGTTTTATCATTCCAACTCCAAGGCTTCCAAGTTTCCTCTCCTTATGCATTTTCTTTTCCTTCTTTTTTTTTTTTTTTTTTTTTTTTTTGAGACAAGGCCTTGCTCTGTGTGTCACCCAGGCTGGAGTGCAGTAGGTGGCATGAGCACTGCTCATTGCTGCCTTGACCTCACAGGCTCAAACAATCCTCAAACCTCAGCCTCTCTAATAGCTGGGACTACAGGAGTGCACCACCACTGCTGGCTAATTTTTAAATTTTTTGTAAAAATGAGGTCTCTCTATGTTTCCCAGGCTACTCTTGAACTCCTGGGCTCAAGTGATTTTCCCTCCTTAGCCTCCCAAAGTGCTGGGATTGCAGGCATGAGCCATTATGCTCAGCCTCTTCAAGGATCTTGGGCAGTTCAATAATTTTGTCTTCTGCTACTATTCTTCTAAAGTAGTATACTGTCTTATTGTTTGTTCTCATTCATTCATTCATTCAAAAATTACTCGTAAACATCAGCCATATAACCAGGATATGTGCCAAGCACTGGAGATTAAAAAGTGAACAACGCACATGGCCCCTGCCCTCTTGGAGCTTATAGGATGTCAGTGTCCAGTAACTGAGCTGACAGACATTTGAGTGACGTGTCTTGCCCCACACTCAAGAGTGTTACTTAGATTTAATGCTCAAATTCAAGCCTTGCTTGCTTATATTTCAATAAGTGGAAATAAGGAGAAAACTGTCTTTACCTCCCCAGCATCTAGCACAGTGCCTGGCACACTGTAGACACTCAATTATGTTTGCTGAGGAAATGAGTGGATAGGTAGGAAGGGACAGAGGATCAGAAGGGAGGAAAGGAGGGAGAAAGGGAAGGATGGAGGGGAAACATAAGACAGACTGAAAGGAAAAAGAAAGATGATAATAAAGACAGGCCCTGGAACATTCTGGGTAGGTGAAAACCTGAAGGTAGGAATCTCCCAGTTTCACTGAAGTATAAGATCAAGCCAAAGAAAATAAAACACAGGAGGCAAACATGGGAAGGAAGTTTGGGCCAGATCGTGTCTTAATGAAAGACTAAGGAGCTTGTTTTTAACTTAGCAGAAACCGGGGAACAACTGAAAGATTTTGTTTGTTTGTTTGTTTTTGAGACAGAGTTTTGCTCTTCCTGCCCAGGCTGGAGTGCAATGGCACGATCTTGGCTCACTGCAACCTCCGCCTCCTGGGTTCAAGTGATTCTCCTGCCTCAGACTCCCGAGTAGCAGGGATTACAGGCATGCGCCACCACACCTGACTAATTTTGTATTTTTAGTAGAGATGGGGTTTCTCCATGTTTGTCAGGCTGGTCTTGAACTCCTGACCTCAGGTGATCTGCCCGCCTTGGCCTCCCAAAGTGCTGGGATTACAGGTATGAGCCACTTCACCCAGCCTACTGAAAGTTTTTAAATGGAGTTATAAAGTGACTAGAACTTTGCATTGGGAAAATTAATCTCAAATTCCATGAGGAGAGAAATCTGTTTTATCAGTGATGCATCCCAAACACTTAGCACAGTGTCTGTCATATAGTAGGCACTCCATACATTTTTTGTCAAATAAATAGAAGACACACATGTTCTAGAAAATAGCCAGGGAATTAGAAGGATTCACAATTTATCCTACAAACATGTTTTTATGAAATTTTTGCATAGACATAGTATTAATTTTACTTCCATACTTCTGCATTGGGTAGGTAAAATAATCATAGTCTTTCTTCATTCAAAAACAGCACCTAGAAATATATATATGTATATATATACATATACAAAAATATCTATCATATATAAATATATATATAATGCTTAGGAATGAAACAATGGAAACATTTATTTAAGAGATATAATTATGTTTAATTTACATCATCCTGAAAGATTCTGACCCTGCTTAGAAATTTGCTATCTGAAGTTTTAGAAAGATCCCTGTAAAACAAAACATTTCTCAACTTAAAGGGCAGAGTTTATTTTTTAGAAATAACTCTTTTGCAACCTTGGAATAGGATCTAATGGATTCACACAAAGAAACGGATGCAAGTGCCAACAGACCTTGTGATACAGTTTGTATATTTGTCTCCGCCCTGATCTTATGTTGAAAAGTAATCCCCAATGCTGGAGGTGGAGACTGGTGGGAGGTTTTTGGATGATGGGGGTGGATCCCTCATGAATGAATGGTTTGGGCCATTTCCTTGGTGATAAGTGAGCTCTTCCCCTGAGTTCACATGATATCTGGTTGTTTAAAAGTGTGTAGCACTCCCCGCCTCCCCACCAGCACCACTATGTCTCTCTTGCTCTTGGTTTCACCGTGTGAACTGCCTGCTCTTGCTTCACCTTCTGCCATAGTTAAAGCTTCCTGAGGCCGCCCCAGAAGCAGATGACACAGTGCTTCCTATAAAGCCTGCATAACCATGAGCCAACTCAACCTCTTTTCTTATAAATTACCCAGTCTTAGGTGTTTCTTTATAGCAATGCAAGAATGGCCTAATGCACATTGACTCTTGGTTTATTTCAACCCTTTTATCATGTTCTTGATCATTTTTCTGTGATTTTATTCCATGTAACTTTTGGACAAATATTCATGTTCTAATATAGAGACTTTTATTAGCTGAGCTACTTAAATGATTCTTAGCTTTTTTTTTCCCCTTACTTCTATCAAGCATGCCAAGTGATATTCAAATTTGAGACATTCTCATGGGAATATCTACGGTTATATACAACCCACAAAGTACACCTTATGATGTCATTCTTTTCTTCTCTTTCAGAAAAGCATGTATTAATGGAATTTGGTGAGAATAACATTGTAGGAATAAACTTGAATAAGCTCTAATTATTAAAATGTCATTTAAAATTTTGGTAATTTTTTATTAGTAACAAATTACGACACACTGATATGAGGAAAATGTGGTTGTGAACCTTAAATTACATAAAATTTAAAATACCTGAAAATTTTAAAACTCAAATATGAAAATGGTATCACAATGTTTTCAATGTTATCAGTCTTTTCAAAAATTATTTTTAAGACTTTGTTAACTTGTCCGTTTACTATTTCATTGATTTATACCTTCATCTTTCTTGTTTCTATTTTCTTACTTATTTTGACTTTAATTTGTTCTTGACTTTTTTATGATTCTTAAGATGGAAGCATAGATTACTGATTTTAGAATTTTTTCCCTAATATAAGCATTTAAAGCTATAAATGTCCCCTAACCACTGCTTTAGCTGTATCTCACATGTTTCTGATATGCTTTATTTTCATCATCACTTAGTTCAAAATATTTTCTAACTTTATTGTGATTTCTTGTTAGACCCATAGATTATTTGATTTCCATATATTTGGTATTTTTCAAGTATCTTTTTGTTATTAATTTATAATTTAATTCTGTTATGGTAAAATAATATACTGTGTATAATTTTCATATTTTAATGTTATTGGTATTTGTTTTATGCCTTAATATATTACCTTCTTAGTGATTGTTTCACATGCCCTTGAATAGGATGGGTATTCTGTATTGTTGAGCATATTTTCTACAAATGTTATTGAGTCAAATTGATTGACAGTGTTGCTCAAATCTTTCTTTTTTTTAATTATACTTTAAGTTCTAGGGTACATGTGCACAACTTGCAGGTTTGTTACATATGTATACACGTGCCATGTTGGTGTGCTGCACCCATTAACTCGTCATTTATATTAGGTATGTCTCCTAATGCTTTCCCTTCCCCCGCCCCCCACCCCACAACAGGCCCTGGTGTGTGATGTTCCCCTTCCTGTGTCCATGTGTTCTCATTGTTCAATTCCCACCTATGAGTGAGAACATGTGGTGTTTGGTTTTTTGTCCTCGTGGTAGTTTGCTAAGGATAATGGTTTCCAGCTTCATCCATGTCCCTACAAAGGACATGAACTTATCATTTTTTAAGGCTGCATAGCATTCCATGGTGTATATGTGCCACATTTTCTTAATCCAGTCTATCATTGATGGACATTTGGGTTGGTTCCAAGTCTTTGCTATTGTGAATAGTGACGCAATAAACCTACGTGTGCATGTGTCTTTCTAGCAGCATGATTTATAATCCTTTGGGTATATACCCAGTAATGGGATGGCTGGGTCAAATGGTATTTCTAGTTCTAGATCCTTGAGGAATCGCCAGACTGTCTTCCACAATGGTTGAACTAGTTTACAGTCCCACCAACAGTGTAAAAGTGTTCCTATTTCTCCACATCCTCTCCAGCACCTGTTGTTTCCTGACTTTTTAATGATCCCCATTCTAACTGGTGTGAGATGGTATCTCATTGTGGTTTTGATTTGCATTTCTCTGATGGCCAGTGATGATGAATGTTGCTCAAATCTTTCATACCCTTACCCGTTTTTGGTCACCATTTTCTATTAATTATTGAAAAAGTAAGGTTGAAAAGTAAATTTTTCCACTGTAATTGTGAATTTGTCTATCTCTGTCTTCCATTTTGTAAGCTTTTGCTTCATATATTTTGAAATACTTTTAAGAAAAATCTTCAGTCTGAAAGAAAATGAAACCATTTACACACCCAGATCTATACAACAGAATGAATAATGCAAGAAATGGTAAATATGCAGGCAATATAGATTTTTTCCTATGTCTTAATTAATTTAAAATATAATTGATTATTTATAGTGAAGATAATAACAATGTATTGTGAGATTTATTACAGAATGGAAGCAAATATCACAAAATATGAGAAACGGTAAGTGGAAATATATGGTTGTAAAGTTCTTACATTTAATATTAAATCATATAGTACCAATATATAATAGACCATAATACATAAAGGATACATTTTATAATTCCTAGTGTAAACACATAAAAGAAAAACTGAAAAGCCAATAAATGAACTAAAATAGAAGTGTAAAAAATAATCCCAAAAAGGAAAGAAAAAAAAAATAAATGAAAACAGATGGAACAAATAGAAAACAAATGGCAAGACCATAGCCTTAACCCTAATTGTGCCAATAATACTAAACTCTCTAATCAAAAGGTAGAAATTGTCACACTACATTAAAAACCAAGACCCAATCCCATGCTGTTTACAAAAGATATATATTGACAGCTTAAAAGCAAAATAATAGCAAATGTATATATTATGTAAACACCAATTAAAAGAAGGCTGAGTGGCTGTAATATCTAACAAACTAGACTTCAAGATTAGGAGTATTGCCACAGATGAAAGGAAACATTTACTAACAATAACACAAAAATCTGGCAATGTCCACCCACATCTCGGTAGATTTTTCAACGGCCATTAATACTGATGGCTATTGACATACTGATAGAATGTCTTAATATGGACTACAAGCACTTACATGGTTTTACCTCTACTTCTCTCTTCACCTTTATCTGGCCATCTTTCTATTAACTCCTCCTCCTTCAGCTCCCATTTCATGCTTCCCTTCTTCTGAGGGTCTTCTCTGTCATCCTGTTGAGTTAAATTCCTTCCTTACACAGACCTATTACCACTGTTAATACCTATTTCTCCTTTGTAAAACACTTTTTCAATGATCAAGGCTGTTTGATTTAGGTCTATCGCTACATAAATGAAAGTAGAGACCAGGTTTATTTTCCCCTTCATAATGCCAAGTACAATGAAAGCACACAACATATACTCAATAAATATCCCACTGGATGGACAGATGGATAGATAGATAGATGATACATTGATTGATTGATCCTGGATCTTTAAAAGGACGCAGAGACCTCTTAATCATTTCAGAACAATGCTTATGCTCCAGTCTTAATCCACCTTGGGCACACTTTATAACTAAATGCTCAACCCAGAATACTGAAAGAGTGTCATCAATATCTAAACAACTAGAAAAAGTTATCAACATACAATCAACACACTTTGAACGTTCTTCTCTCCAAACTCAGCCCATAGCATGTATTTATTTGACAACCAGTGTGCAAGACCTATGCTGATGTAAAACTGTCAGAGTGTTAAATGTACTTATCTCAAACTCATCACCACAGGTAAATACAAAAATGTGACAAATAACAGATGGAAGTCTGGACTACCTTATTTTAAAATTTCAGGTGTTCTGAATGAGAACACTTGGACACAGGAAGGGAAACATCACACCCCAGGGCCTGTTGTGGGGTGGGTGGAGTGGGGAGGGATAGCATTAGGAGATATACCTAATGTAAGTGATGATTTAATGGGTGCAGCACACCAACATGGCACATGTATACATATGTAACAAACCTGCATGTTGTGCACATGTACCCTAAAACTTAAAGTATAATAAAAAAAAAAAAAAAAGAAAGAAAGAAAACAGATATTCGGCTGGGTGTGGTGGCTCACACCTGTAATTCCGCATTTTGAGAGGCTGAAGCAGGCAGATTACTTGAGCCCAGGAGTTCAAGACCACCCTGGGCCACATAGTGAAACATCATCTCTACAAAAAATATAGAAATTAATGGGGCATGGTGGTGCACGCCTGTGGTCTTTGCTACTCAGAAGGCTGAGGTGGGAGGATTGCTTGAGCCCAGGAGACAGAGATTGCAGTGAGCCATTATCACACCACTGCATTCCATCCGGGGCCACAAGTGAGACCCTGCCTCAAAAAAGAAAATGAGTATTGTTTACAGCAAGAACTGAAAATTGTTTTTAATCCTGTTAGTAGCATTAGAGAGATTAAGATACATTAACATATTTTGTCATTGGAATTCAGTGAAATACTGAAATGTTTTAAGAAAAATATATTTTGATTAATTCTTTTTAAAGTAGAAGCATGTTAATTGCTAAATACTTTCATTGTGAAATTGTGGATTATTTACTATAGTTTTATTTTTAAAGCTTTGCAAAAAACTGGGTGGCTCATGTGTTACAGCCCTGGATGGTTATTATGTGGAGTCCATTATCTGTGTTTTCATTGGATTTGGTTGGTGGTTCTTTCTTGGTCCAAAATTTAAAAAGTTACAGGATGAAGGATCATCTTCATGGAAATGCAAAAGGAGCAATTAGTATATACACTACTCGACATTCTAGGAAAGTAATTGTAGTTTAGTTTTAATTTGGAGAGCAATGATAATCTGTGCACAGGAGTATAAAATATTATTTTAAACAGTGAAATTAATAATATAAAATGCCATATGGTTGAAAAACTGGAAACCTTTCTGTATATTTGATCATATTTTTTTTTTTGCCTTGTCGATGTATTTAAAGTTTACTTAAGGTCAAGAAATTCTAAAACAACTTTCCTGGCCTTGTTATTTGATGTATATCTTTTAAATTTACTGACCAAAGCATGTTTTAAACTGCAATGCAGTAGTCATGGGTGGTAACCATGTAGTCAAGTATTGTTATTAGTACCTATCACTGCTAAGCTGTATTTAAAATTTTAGTACAACATATAAAATGGAGAAGAGCTTGGTATTCAGGTACTAACCACAACTAGTCTGACATCCTTGGCAGTTAAAATCTTATTTTGAATAGTAAATTAGTTAAATTTTATGTGGAATTTGCCAAGAATAGAATATAGACTACTGAAATGTCATTTTAGTTATTTTTCTTATGGCCACATTGTACAAATGAATCTGTGTTAAAAAGACTATTTTAAATGTATTTCCTGCTTTTGTAAGCGTTAAAGATTTATAAGAAAATTATTCAAACTATTTTTTATAAAATGAAAGTTATGATTTTTAAACTTATTGATTCCTCTTGCCTCTACCCCCTCTTTTGGGAAGATATTTTGATTCCTTATAAACTTTTACCCTAAGCTTACATATGTTTTCTGTCACAAGTGCTTCATGGCACACAGCCAGCCAATGGAGGGGATAAAATTCAGTGTTGTATGTATGTTTATGGCAATGTTTTGAAAATAAAAATTAAGTGTTAAAAAAAATTTCAGGTGTTCTGATAAAGATGATCATGGAAAGGAAGGGGTAACTGCATAAAATAATGATGAATTCAAAGAAATACATTCAATTACAGTAAAGGGCTATTTTCATTATCCCTCTGGTGTTTGAAGGTACTTACCTCTAAAGTTGAATTAGATTCTTCTGCTAATCTGCTACTGCTTATTTTTCTCTCAGTTGGCTAGTGCAGTTGGGGTTTTTAAATCTTGTTTTGTTTTGTTTTTTTAAATTTTCTCCTAAGGACTATTGTTAATTTAATTCATGAGAATTTTTGGACAGCAGCTGGGGAAAACCATTGTTTACTGAGTAAGTGTCATAAGACATCTTGTGGATTCTATTTGTTCCTAAAATAACTCAATAATAATTGATTAGACCCAACAGCTGTCTGGCCCCTAATTGAGTCAATCCCACATAGTACGTAGATGGAGGAAAAGAGCATCCTGAGGGTTTTATGAGCTAGTTCAATGATTTTTTTTACTCCCTATATTACATATGTTGACTTTGGTTGTTACCATAGTGGAAATTAGCTTCCAAATAGAACCACTGGCTGGGTTTCATTGATAGATTGAAAATGATGTAAACCCTGTACCCAGTTTGTATCTGCTCACACCTCTCATCTCTACCCGTCTTATTATGCCATTGGACACAGTTACTTAAAAAGTGCTTTCTGAATAATTGCCTGAAGTAATTATTCATAGGATCTTTTAAAAATGCAAGATATAACCAGAATAACTTCAATATCTTTGAAACTCTTTTAAGTTTCAAGCAAAGTGGGCTTTGTTACTCATTTCATAAAGGAGACATCTGATTGCATTAATAGATGGTTTAGCATGTCTGGCAAATGTATCCATTATGGAATGAGGACTTAAAAAATAGCTCAATTGTTTTAAAATATTGGGCAAACTTCATATTCAACAGAAATGCTAAACCACTTATTAATGCGATCATTCTCTTTGATTGCACCTACACTCATTTTGAATATCACTATGGAAACCAGAGAAACTGTCCTTAGTGAAACATAATGGGGCTTTAAAAAATACATTTTAAAATCACCTGCAAACAATAGCCTCCAAATCAAAGGCTCTAGACATAGTTTTTAGTTTTCCTCTTTTTTAGAATCCTAAACATAATTCAGTTACCTAACAAAGAAAAGTGAGCTGCTTTTGAATAAAGAAATTTAGCCTTAATATTTCCTTAGAAATATTAAAAATTTGGAACGAATGTGAATAGGCATGATTTTTTGTTTGTCTTTCTGATTATTCTGAACTAGACAGACAAAAAGAGGATATATTGGGATACAAGGGTCATCAGAGTTCAAGTTATTCCAAACTCAGATGACACAGGAAATGCTGGAAATCTCATGACAAATCAGTTGTATTTCTTGAAGAAAAAAGCACTTAGGAATAAACTTTATGTCAATGGATTTTATTTTTTATAGAGCTGATGAGGTCTGAGAGACATGAATGGGCATGCAGTTCCATCTAGCATGGAGGTAGGTGGAAGAAACCTCCTGGGTTCCTGGAGAGCTACAGACTATATTTTGTTTGTCACTCTATTTGAAGCATCTAGTTAGGAAGTAGGATTAGCATTCATGTTGTTTATAGAATGTTGAACAAAAGAATAAATGAATATAAGCATAACTGAAAGAAGCTAAATTCTTAGTACAAATTCATTGACAAAATCCACATTTTAGCGCCTGAGAAGGATTTGAGGCTTGTAGAGAAAGACAAGGAAAGAAAGCATATGATATGGTTTTAATTTGTGATTATTTAACCGAGTTGTTTTTAACCTTGGAAGCATTTTGAAAAGATAATGAGTTTTCATCTATGCCTTTCAAAGACTGGACTTAAGTGGTCTAGAGTATGACTCAGACATCTCTTTTGAGGAACACATTTCTCTTCCCAAAGTGCTTACTTAGGTCAAAGGACCCAAAAGTTTCAAAGGACAAGAAACAAGGAAATATGATCAGTCCATTAGCCAAGGTCTGCTTCTTATGTTGCAATACTTTTTCAGAGTACACAGAGATCTTCTATCCCCAGTGGAACAATTGAACTGTGATATTCTGTGCCAAAGTGGGTTGATATTCCCAACTGGGATTGCTTTTAGTGCCCAGCTCCTGAATTCCAAACAGGGTCATTTTATTCAAGGCAAGCTGAGTCCAGCACAGCTACACTGCCCTTCCAGTCCTTTTCTCTGACACCCAGGGCCTTGGCATTGGAGCCAGGTTATCAGCCCAGACAAGACTCTTTCTTGTGGTGAGTTTCTTCTTTTGGTAATTATAAAATCCATTGTCAATATTCTGTTCTGCTTAAACCAGCTAGTGTGAATTCAGTTCTCTGCAACTGAACACTGATAGACACATTCATTCAATATTTATATCTGGCTGATACAGAGCTTATTACTAATATTCCAGACTATTGGCTCTTTGATTGCACAGACTAGATTCATTTTTTTACAACTCTATTTCCATAGAATAGATGTAGCACAATATTTAACACCTAATAGGTGCTCAATAAACAAAGCTTTCTCCATACAGCAGAAAAGATTGCTGCCAGCAGCCCCAGATGCATTTCTTACAGCTTAAAGTTCTGGAAAGACAATGAATGTCTTTTCTTATTGTTTTGGCAGAAAAGTGGCTAGGAGGGGTCAACTTAGCATAGTTTTGGTTAAATCCAATCTCTGAATGTCTCTGGATTATGGAACACTTTAAGTGGCTAGGTCAAGTCACATACTCATTTCTGAGGCTGGGAAACTGTGGGCCATCTCCACCTGAAACATCTGAAATAGGTACCTGTAAAGGATGTGTAATTGTTCAGGTGTTAGTTTCAAACAGAAGATCTGCTTCATAAATTGTTAATATAAGTCATTTACTAATCTACAGAGGTATAGTAAAATCAGAATACCTGAAGAAGACTCAGAAACTCCTGCCACATCACAGCTTATGCCTTTTCCAGTTGTGTCAGAAATAGTTCATATTTACCACTTAAATTTATTTATCTGTAGTGTTAAACAAGTGTTTTTATAGAGGTCATGATCTAGACAAATATTCTGTGGTAAAAGCCCACTAATTCTATTACAGTTCCTCAAGGAAGAGATTATATTATCAACAGAAATGAGAATGGGTATTGGGCAGGTAGAAATAACAGATGTCGACTACATTCTAACTCTTAGCTGTATGGCGTTTATATATATATATATATCTTTTTCTCAATGCATGCAATTTCAGAAATTCCTGCATTTGACCAGTATGAAATTGAAAGGGCATTCATCCATTCTGCAAGTTGAAGCAACCCGAAGTCCATCTAGTTATTGCACCCAATTCCAAGATATCTGAATGATATACATTTTATTTTGGTTAGTCCAAATGAATATTTAACAACTTTAGCTTACTGATAAGCCCATCCAGCAAAACTCTAACAAAAGTTCCCATTTAGAAAAGAGGAGAAGGCTAAACAACATGTAGAGGTCTCCGTCTGTGGCATGTACCGTATCCCATTGGATGGGGAAAGCAGAGACTCCCTGCCCTGGCAAAGGAATGAGTTTCTTGGCCAGCTAATCTGGTTGCTTCCAGTTTCACTCCCTGAGAGGATTTCCTTTTCCTATTACCTGTCACAGCTTCTTATGTGAGGTGCATTTGAGAGCTTCCTCTTCTGGGGAACATTCTGTTTTAACAATTCCTATCATTGTAGGTTCAGGAACTTGGAGATGGCCTCAGGTTTGAACAGCCTGGTTACCAGCCTTGGGTTTCCTTGGAGCTCCCAACTTCCTTAATGTCTCATCTTACTGATGACTAAATTGAATTCTTGAGACTGTGTGGGTTAGAAACCAAGGCCAGGATGTGACACTTGAATCTGGACTCTACCTTGTATCTGTCAATTCTCAACTGGCCGCTATACTTACCTTTAGCCTAACACTCACCTTGGCCTGCTAATACAAACCCATGGGTTACACTAATGAGGCTGGGCTCTGCTACATCCTGTACCCAGGCTTCATTCCATGGGATAGTGCCTTATATTGGAGATAATTATTCTTTTGTGGGAGCCAAGAATATTCAGCAAAGTGTTTGGTGGCCCTCAGTAAACAGAATTCAGCTAGTTCTTTGGTCCTTCCTGTGTCCAAAACTTATTTTCCTCTGTGCTTCCTGCTTCCCTGTCTTTGCTAATACTAACTTTAAACAACGTGGGCCAGAAAATTCAGCTTCTTAAATCTCCCAGGGTCCATGATTATCTGGCTCTCCGAGATTTTGAAGTCTGGCCTGTAAGCAACAAGGACTTCCTTAGCATGGCTGCATGCTGGTTCTATTTCCAGATGTGTCTGTTTTTAGATACTTACCTTTTTTAGAACTTTACTAATAGCTGTAAAAAATGATTAACACACTCCAACATCCTGATATTGTTCCTGTCTCCTAATGCTCTAACCTCAGTGATAATATGACCTATGTTACAAGATACAAGTAACTGTTAAATTAGTTTGTTGACTAAATTAAAAAAAAAAAATCGAGCTCTCAAAAAATTAGTTTCATGCAGAAGTCTTGCTGAGGACTGTTGACTGAAGACTAGAGCCCAGGAGGAATTCTTCAGAGAGGTTTTGTCAGACTCCTCCAAAATGGTGCTTTAGCTCACAGCTTATACACAGGTAGTAGGGGTTCAGTATGTTCAAAATCATAGCAAAGTTTGGGTGTAAGAGTACATCTGGTTACGGAGGCATAGTCACTATGCCTGACAGATACTATCTTATGTATAGGAAAAGGCAAGAACTAGGGTCATTTATCTTTTAAAGAGTATAGTGACTCAGGCAAGAGACGTGGGGGCCATATGCTCTATCCTGTTTTGTCTTCAAAGCATCCCTCTGAAGAGCTGCAGGTTGTCAGAGTCAGGGGCTTTATGAAACTACGTTGGAAAGCAGAAACAAGCAAACATGATTTACTACATTTGCTACTTTGGCTCACAGTCAGCTGACATAAACACACCCTAATAAGACTTGCCATCTTCCAAAATGATGGTAAAAGATCTTCTTTGTGCTTCATTGCAATTGCAACTCAGTTGAGTTTATTTCATGTTTTGGTGTTTTTCACCTATGACATTCCACTCTGAATATCAATTTTGTGTCAACCAAGACTCTTTTGGGATAAAGTAACAGAATCCACTTCATACCTATTTAAAAAGAAAAGAGAACATGGACATATGTAATAGGGCATATGTGGTTTTGGGCACAGTTAAATCCACGGAATCAAATGATATTTTCAGGTTGCTAACTCTGTATTTCCAGATAAGCCCTCTTCCTGTGGTGGGAAAGATAGCCACCAGCATCCCTAGACGCATATCCTATGCACAGAAAGAAATGGTCTTTCCCAGTAGTTTTTATAAAACATCCTAGGAAGGATCTAATTGGCTCAGCTTGTTTCAGATGTCATTGCAGAACCAATTACTGTGACCAGAAATAAGAGATAATTTGACTGGTCATGTCTGGCTAAATCCAGACCCTGTAACTTGGGATTGGATGCAGGATTGGCCCTAATTAAATAGCCTGGAATGGATTTTCTCAGGAAAGAGTCTATGTATTATCTTAAAAGATAAAAAGATTTATTGTGATGTTGTTATGTACTCAATTTATATTCTATAATTTTCAACTGAAAGCGTCTTCATTGATAGAAATATGTGTTGATTACAGACAATCTGGACTTACAATGGTTCCACATGATTTTTTCAACTTTATGGTGGTACAAAAGCAACATGCATTTAGCAGAAATCATACTTCAGGTATCCATATAACCATTCTGTTTTTCACTTTCAGTATAGTATTCAATAAATTCCATAAGATATTGAATACTGTTTTTTTTTTTAATTTTTTTGAGACAGGGTCTCACTCTGTCACCCAGGCTAGAATGCAGTGGTGCCATCATAGCTCTCTGTAGCCTGGAATGCTTGGGATTAAGAAATTATCCTCAGATTCCAGTATAGGTGTACAGCAGCACACTTGGCTAATTTTTTACTTTTTGTAGAGATGGGATCTCACTATGTTGCCTAGGCTGGCCTCGAACTCCTGGTTTCAAGTGATCCTCCTCCCGCAGTCTCTTAAAGTGCTGAGATTACAGGTGTGAGCCACAGTGCCTGGCCAGCACTTTATTATTAAATAGGTTTGGTGTTAGATGATTTTGCCCATCTGCAGGCTAATGTAAATGTTCTGAGCATAATTAAGGTAGGTTGGGCTAAGCTATGGTGTTCAGTAGGTTAGGTGTATTAAATGCATTTTTGACTTAAAATATTTTCAATTTATGATGGTTTTTTTGGGATATAATCCCATCTTAAGTCTAGGGGCATCTGTATATTCTAATCTAGAAATCAGAGAAGCTAAATTAGACTGAATATATTTTGCTTCTCCTTTCTTTTCCCTTTTTAAAATGTTACTCTGATAAGATTGTTTCCCTAAGTGGTTGGGACTAAGGGGGAAGGCAGGGAGATTTTGAATGAGTTTAGCCAGATACCTGTGTCTCTTCAGAGTGTAGATAATGACACCCTCAGAAGTCAAGGGGCATAGAGAGAGTGTTGGAGATAAGCAGGAGGGCGGTATCAATAAACATTTTTCTGGAATAAAAACAATTTTGGTGAACCTGGGATTTAATGACAATAATTTGCAATGTCTCTTTGGCATTGAAAAGGAGATGGGATAGTGTTTTGCTTTGAGCCTTCAGCTCCCGTCCTACTCAACCCATCTGTACCAACTGATTTTAAAAGGCAATAAAATGCTCATTAACTATCTCCCAATACATTTGACAACTGTGGAAATAATATAAAACAGAAAGCGAGAATTGGCCCTTGTTTGAAAGCACTTAAATTCTATTCAGGCAGCAATGAAATTCTGTAGAAGCCAAAAGCCTTTCAAGCACTCAGCAAGTTACAAATCCTCTGATCCGAGTCTTCAGGGAGAAAGACATTGCTAGTGAATCCAGTAAAAGTTTTCTGCAGCTAGGTAATGACCACACATGTAGCTTTACAGTCTTTAAGAAAAAAAATGAGACCGGGCACATTGATTCACGCCTGTAATCCCAGCACTTTGGAAGGCTGAGGCAGGCAGATCACTTGAGGCCAGGAGTTCCAGACCAGCCTGGCCAAAAAGGCAAAACCCCGTCTCTACTAAAAATACAAAAATTAGCTGAGTCTGGTGGTGTGTCCTGTAGTCCTAGCTACTTGGGAGGCTGAGTTAGGAGAATCACTTGAACCCAGGAAGTGGAGGTTACAGTGAGCTGAGATCACACCTGTACTCCAGCCTGGGTGACAGAGCAAAAGTCTGTCTTAAAAAAGAAAAAAAGAGTAAAAGCAAAATAAATAAAAGGTAACATGAGATATACTGAGTAAGAAATTTACACCATTTTCCAAAGCTGTGCTGCCCGGTAGAAATACAACGTAACCCACAAATGTGAGACACATAGGTAATTTCAAATTTTCCAGTAGCCACATTTTAAAAAGGGAAAAAGAAATAAGGAAAATTCATTTAATAACATACTTAATCCAATATATTCAAAATATTATTTCAAATATTTATTCAAGGTATTTTCAACTATTTCAACATATGGTCAACATAAAAATAATTTATGTGATATTTTACATTCCTTTTTTTTGGTATTAAGTCTTCCAAATCCAGCGTGTGTTTTAGTCTCAATTTGACCTGGCCACACTTCTAGTCAATAGGCATGTGTGGCTAGTCACTGCCCCGCTGGACACTGCAGTGCTATCACTTCATGGTGAAAGTACAGGGCCTGCAACAATGGACAGGGCATTGGGTTTGTGTTAAGCAGATGTGAGAATGGATAACTGGCTTGACTGCGTTGCTTCACCTTGTCAAATTACTTATCCTCCGAGTCTCAGTTTTCATATCCATAAAATAATAATAATATTTCCTTTGTAGAATTTCATGCAGGTTAAAAATAACATTCACAAAGCATTAGCTATATAGTTGGCTCTCAATAACTGTAGCTATATTTAATCATATTCTGATATATGAAGCACAGGTGATTTTTTTCTTTCTTTCTTTCTTTTTTTTTTTTTTTTGAGACAGAGTCTCACTCTGTCGCCCAGGCTGGAGTGCAGTGGCGCAATCTTGGCTTACTGCAACCTCCGCCTCCTGAGTTCAAGCAATTATCTTGCCTCAATCTTCCAAGTAGCTGGGACTACAGGCAAGTGCCACCATGGCCAGCTAATTATTTGTATTTTTAGTAGAGACGGGGTTTCACCGTGTTAGCCAGGATGGTGTCGATCTCCTGACCTCGTGATCCTCCTGCCTCAGCCTGTGAAAGTGGTAGGATTACAGGCATGAGCCATTGTGCCCAGCCAGGTGATTTCCTTTGAAGGCAAAAATTTTATGATTTTCATTCAAATGTAGAAGGGGGTCTTTAAAATCGACCAAACTTCTGAAATATGATTTTAAAGATAAACAACCAGGGCTTTGTTTCACATTTGCTTTTCTAGTAGATTCTGCTTATGTGTTCTTTCTTTGTATTTCAAGATAATATGAGGCTTTCTCCACTACTACATTGTCTTACTTACTAATGATGAATGTATCTATTAGACAATATTTGCAAGAGAGGTTCACACAAATCTAGAAGTGTTAGGCAATATGTAAGTTTTGTGAAAATTAATGTGAGAGCAGGGAGCATGGCTTTGTAATCCTGGTTTCTCATCACAGAGACTATGGAAGGATTTTTGTATAAAGAAAATAATCAAGAATTCTCATGGAATTGAGCAGAATTTGAAAATATCTTTTAAACAAAGGAGTGAAATTTAATACAAAGTCAATGGACTTTGTAGTCCCAGCTACGCGGGAGGCTGAAGTGAGACAATCACTTGAACCCAGGAGGTGGAGGTAGCAGTGAGCTGAGATCCCATCTGTACTCCAGCCTGGATGAAAGAGCAGGAGTCTGTCTCAAAAAAAAAAAAAAAAAAAAAAAAAAAAAAAAAAGAAAGAAAGGAAGAAAAGAAAAGAAAAAGAAATATGAGTAAGGGCAAAATAAATAAAAGGTAACATGAGACATATTGAGTAAGAAATTTACACCACTTTCCAAAGCTGTGCTGTCTAGTAGAAATGCAATGCAAGACACAAATGTGAGACACATAGGTAATTTCAAATTACAAATTGAACAGAGTCAATGTCCAATTTTTTGTACAATATATAGATTTGGTCTTGTTTTTTATTGCAAGGTACAATTTTAGCAATAAAAACCAATAAAATTACACGAATGCCTTTTCTTTTTTTCTTTTCTTTTTTTGACACAGAATCTCGCTGTGTCACCCAGGCCTGAATGCAATGGCACGATTTTGGCTCACTGCAACCTCCGCCTCCCAGGTTCAAGCAATTCTCCTGCCTCAGCCCCCGAGTAGCTGGGATTACAGGTATGTGCCACCATGCATGGCTAATTTTTGTATTTTTAGTAGAGATGAGGTTTTACCATGTTGGCTAGGGGACATACATTTTCTATGACAACTTAAAACCAAGTGCTATATAAATTAAGAGTACGGATGCATATTTAACAAATGCGTTTAAGACCTAAGATGATTTCCTGCTTTTCAGATCCTAAATTTAGTGTGGTTTATCAGCCCCACTTTAGACAGGCACTGTTGAAGGAGACTGAGAAATAGAACCCAGTAGGAATAAGTCATGATAAAAGTATCTACTGGGATAAGTGACGGGAGGAAATCTAGAATTATTATTCAACATATAAATTCTGTGAAAATAAATGCAGAAAACTAAGCTTGCTTGTTTAAAACATAATGTTCTTTTTTTTTTCTTTTTTTTTTGAGACAGAGTCTCGCTCTGTCGCCCAGGCTGGAGTGCAGTGGCGCGATCTCGGCTCACTGCAACCTCCGCTTCCCGGGTTCAAGCAATTCTCCTGCCTCAGCCTCCTGAGTAGCTGGGATTACAGGCGCCCACCACCATGCCCAGCTAATTTTTGTATTTTTAGTAGAGCCGGGGTTTCACCATGTTGGTCAGGCTGGTCTCGAACCCCTGACCTCGTGATCCACTGGCCTCAGCCTCCCAAAGTGCTGGGATTACAGGCATGAGCCACTGTGCCCGGCCAAAACATATCTGTTCTTTACTCCAGAAAGAAAAAGAAGACCCACTAAAAAATCTTGCTTTTGTAAAGATAAAATATTTTCAGTATTTTGTATCAAATTTGAGAAAAGAAAGTCTTAATGTAGAAGGCCAAATATGAGAGAATGTTGAGTTATTCTTGGTAATGAGGGGAGGCAGGCAAGAATCATGCCAGCACTGAATACCAAATTACACAAGAAAATTTGACTATAAAAACATGAACAGAGCAACCACCTGAATTATAATTTTTGCAGCATTTGGCATTTTTGAGACATTCATGGTGGCTTACATGGAAACACATCATGAAATACTTCTAATAAGATTTTAAGCCTACTTTACCTGAAGTTAGGATTAAACATTACCTTGTCAGTTTAATATTAACCAAATTTGCCTGGTGTGGTGGCTCACACCTGTAATCCCAGCACTTTGGGAGGCTGAGACAGGTGGATCACTGAAGGTCAGGAGTTCGAGACCAACCTGGGAAACATGGTGAAACTTTGTCTCTACTAATAATACAAAAAATTAGCTAGGCATAGTGGTGGGCACCTGTAATCTCAGTTACTCAGGAGGCTGAGGCAGAAGAATCACTTGAACCTGGGAGGCAGAGGTTGCAGTGAGCTGAGATCACGCCACTGCACTCCAGCTTGGACAACAGAACAAGAATCTGTCTAAAAATATATATACGTATTGAAGTTATCTATTTTTCCCTGGTTCATTAAATAAACAACTAATTTTACTCTTAAAAATCAAGTCTTCTTATGACTGTGACATGTTTTCAGAAAAAAAAATTAAGTCTTAAGTCTTCACTCGTGAAAGACTATTTTGGGGGAATCTTTATTTAGAAATTATTGTCTTCCTATTGTTAAAATATTTACAGAATGTCTAATCGAGACTTTCACATAGTGGGTGCCTCCTAAATTTTGATGACTGAATGAATCAGGGATAATTTGAATATTAAAATCAATTAAATTACAATAATAACAGAAAAAGATTAGTATGTAAAGGTTGAAGTTCAGTTTCATTCTAGAGAAAAGAAAACATTTTGTGAGAAATTCTTCAAATGCACTCTAAATTTCAGTGGCCATTTATTTATTTATTTATTTATTTATTTATTTATTTATTTATTTTTGAGATAAGAGTTTTGCTCTTGTCACCTGGGCTAGAGTGCAGTGGTGCAATCTAGGCTCACTGCAACCTCCACCTCCCGGGTTCAAGTGATTCTCCTGTCTCAGCCTCCCAAGTAGCTGGGATTATAGGCACCCACCACCACCGCCAGCTAATTTTTTTTTTTTTTTTTTTTTTTGTATTTTTAGTAGAGATGAGGTTTCACCATGTTTGCCAGTCTGGTCTCGAACTCCTGACCTCAGGTGATCTGCCTGCCTCAGTCTCCCAAAGTGCAAGGATTACAGGTGTGAGCTACTGTGCCTGGCCATTTATTAATACACTCCCACACTTTAGATATTCTGTACTCTTCACTCCAAGTAGAATCTGAAAATAACAGAAATATGAGATTTTTGAAATATTATACATAAAAAACTCCCTCTCCAATTATTGTTTTACTGTATGTTTTTATTTTTGGCTGGGTCAACCTACGTAAGACAAATTATCTGGAGAAACAGCTTCTTATCTATTTGATCCTAGTTGCTTCTAACAACTGATAACACAAAACTGAAAGTGGGTGAGCCACATCTGTTGTTATTTTTTGAACCAATTTCATCTATATTTTGGCTTCGTTGTAAACTTTGTGCTCAAAATTCATAGGATCTCTCTAAACTCCATGTTCAGTATACATATTTGTGATGGTTAATACTGAGTGTCAACTTGATTGGATTGAAGGATGCAAAGTATTGACCCTGGGTGTGTCTATGAAGAGATTAACATTCCAGTCAGTGGGCTGGGAAAGGCAGACCCACCCTTAATCTGGGTGGGCGCCATCTAATCAGCTGCCAGTGCAGCCAGAATAAAAAGCAGGCAGAAGAACGTGAAAAGACTAGACTGGCTTAGCCTCCCAGGCTACATCTTTCCCCCATGCTGGCTGCTTCCTGCCCTTGAACATCAAACTCCAAGTTCTTCAGCTTTGGGACTCTGACTGGCTTCCTTGCTCCTCTGCTTGCAGACAGCCTATTGTGGGACCTTATGATCACATGAGTTAATACTTCTTAATAAACTCCCCTTTATATATATATTTATCCTATTAGTTCTGTCCTTCTAGAGAACCCTGACTGATATAGCATGTATGTAATTTCTTAAATTGCGATTGCCAGTAGAAAAAAAATAAAAATAAAATCAATGAATTAAAATACTGGTTGATCACAACAACAAACTGAAGTTTCAAGTAAACACTGAGGACTGTTTTATGGATACTATTATCTTCAGTTCTAATTCTAATTGTTCACCAACTGTGGTCCATTAAATTCAGGTTCTGGATGTGCATAGTGAACTAAGGGTCTTGCTGTATATTGTATACTCTGCTTCTGTAATATAATTGCAATTGCAACAGAAACATCTCTCCCTAGGTTTATTATGTAGTAAATGTACCCATGCAAAAGCATGATGGAAAAAGAGTGGGTTAAATGTAAAATCGAGGTCTTAATGGTGCAATTGAAGACAAGATCCTGCCATTGTTTTCCTGAAATATTTTGTGCACTTCTTTTGTTTTCTTTATTTCAATTTTTCTGTTTGTTAAGGGGCAGTTATATTCAAACACTTTCTAGTTAATACATTAGTTGTAAGGATTAATGGACCCTCATAAGTTGCAAAGAGAAAGACATATCTATTGGCAAAAAGAATTGATGGAATCAAATAGATAAGAAGCCAAGTATGTTTCTGAGTGAGTGATTATATTGATAAAACCCAGCAGGGACTAAAAGAGACTGTGGCTTCTTGAGGCTTGGGCCCCTAAACTTTCCTGAGGGAAAAGCAGCCTGGGACTGCACCTTGGCTCCCAATGAGACCATGATCTCCAACATTCTTTTCAGATGTAGCCAAAGAGGATAATGGAAAAGGAAGGCTTCTCAGAGGGCAAAGCTAAGCCCTATGGAGAAGAACGAACTGTAGAGGCATTCCTGGGGGTGAGTTCAGAGAATTATCAAGGAACATCCCCCAGCCTCAGGGAAACAGTGGCCTCTTACAACTTCCCAGTGGGATTTCAAACTTTTGCAGGCCATGACTATTGTATGTCCTGGTCTTCCCTCTTCCAAATGCGAATACTTACTGCATTTATCCTGAGCCTGCTCAGTCACTGTATATTGGATGTGCATGGAGTTAATAACGGATATAGTTTGGATATGTGTCCCCACCGAAATCTCATGTTGAATTGTAATCCTCAGTGTTAGACGTGGGGCCTGGTTGGAGGTGATTGGATCATGGGGGTGGATTTATCACGAATGGCTTAATGCCATCTCCTTGGTGCTGTTCTCATGACAGGGAGTGAGTTCTTGTGAGATCTGGCTGTTTAAAAGTGTGTGGCACCTTCCCTGTCTTTCTTGCTCCCGCTTTTGCCAGGTGATGTGACTGCTCCCCCTTTGCCTTCCGCCATGACTGGAAGATTCCTGAGGCCTCCCTGAAGCAGATGCCACTATGCTTCCTGTACAGCCTGCAGAACGGGGAACAAACTAAACATCTTTTCTTACAAATTACCCAGTCTCAGGTATTTTTTAATAGCAATGCAAGAACAGTCTAACACTAAAATTTATTCACAGGTCTCTAGACCAATGTAAAGACCATCACAAAACCCCACTCTTCATTGAGCTTGGTGCCATGAATAATAGGGTTATCTCCTAACGGGGGTAGGTAAGTGTGTTCTGTATGTGGGCACTGAAGAGAAGTATTTGTAATATGTGCTATCCTTCCCTGGAAGCAGATTATACTTTCCCAACCTATTGATGTCAAGCTTATACATGTGACTTGCTCTGGCCAATGAAAGAAGTGACATGAAGAGAACCACAGCTGAAGCTGACCCTGAAGGGCATAAAGCACAAGCAAGAAATAAACACTGGAGTCACTTGCTATAGCAGTATAGTTGGCTATCCTGAAAATATATACTAATTATGGTATTTAGTAAACATGTATTGAATTATTGCCATACGCCAGACACTTGAGGTGCAAAGTGGTCCAAGGAAAGAACAATTGCAGCAGAGCAAAAGGGCAACCAGTTATTCCCTGCCTAAGTGCAAAATATGTGCTGAGAATTCAGGATATGGAACTAGAAAAATAAATGCATTTATATTGTTAAGTATCAATCATATATACAATTGTGTGTGCGTGTATTTCATATATAGAATATCTGCTTAGCTGTATCAGAAGTTCACTCTTTAGACTTGTAATAAAGCTTCATTGCACCATTAAAAAAACAAGAAAAAGACATGCAAAAGCATCCCTAGAGCAGCAGGCAAGCCTGGCTGCTTTTGTTGCTGTTATTTTCAGCTTGCCCTGCTTCTGTCAGACTGGGTCAGCGCTGAATGCCAGGGGCAAGATGGCGTCCTTGGCAGGAGCAAGGCCATGTGGTAGAGAGGTTTAAAAAAGAATCCATGCCTAAAGGACTAAGAGGATGTGTAATGAAGTAATTCTTACTTCGGAAGCAATTGTGTTGTGAATTTTAAAATGTCAAAAGTCTTTGAATTGAGGAGATACCACAAATGCCCTTGATCAACTGAAATAAGAACAATCGGCCGCCTCGGCCCTTCTTTCAAAGCATTTTAGCCTGGGCACCGTAGTGCTGATGGTGCATACTCCATAAAGTTCAGTGCTCACTAGATCTTTATTTGGAAAGATTATCTAAGCATCAAAATGTCTTACATTTCAATTTAAGTGACAAGGTCAGAAGGAAATCCTGAACTACAGATTAAAGGAATGCCTCAGAAGGATAAAAGATAATAATTTTGATTCTTGGGTTAGCAGAATCATTTCCAGAATTCATTAATTCACATTTCCAGAATTGTGAATTAATGGTGATACATTCTTCTAAAAAAGCATCGCTTTTTGTTTGTTTGTTTGTTCCTTAAGGTTTTGCTAAGGAATTGGGAGGATTATTATATAGTTTCTTGAATCTAGGTGAAGGGTGAAAGATGTAATCTGGTATCCTCAAACAGAGTCTTCCTAGATTTAGTACTGGCCAGGGTCTGCTGATAAAGTTCCAAGGGCAATTCCAGATGGTGGAAGTTAGACTCAATTATTGCCCATACTCCTAGTTTGTACACAGACTTCTCCAGAATTGGTCATCACCATATCATATATATGCCTAATCAGCTTTTTTTAAAATTATTATTTTCAATGCTCTTTTACAGTATTGTCCTGGAACAGGTTATATTTCATGTACCTCCAAAGATAGGCCTCAGATCACCTGGCAGATCTTAACACGTAAGTCTGAAGTCTGAATTTTGCATGTCCAAAGTGCATAAACACCAGGCAATTGTTTATTTCTTGCCTCTGGTTCTGGAAAAGCCAAGTCTTTTTTAATAGGCCTCCATTTGAGAGCCCAAGCTGCAGACTCCAATTGTGATCTCTCTGTGTACTGGAACATTGAAGTGCTTCTCCCACAAAAAGGTCATAACCAGCCCCTCTTCAAATTGTCCCCTTCTTTTGATCAGTTTTCGCAGAAGGTCCCTCCCCTTGTAATTATAATCCCATTCATTCATGTGTTTGTTTGTTAATTCACTGGGAACAAATCAGTTTATACCAAACTGGTTTCCTTCAAGCAAGTTTTCTTTCCATGCTGCTTTTGCTCTGCTTTCTGTCTCTGTCTCTTGAGGTTTGTCCCAGCCCACCAATGCTGTTTATCATACTACTGAAACTTGCTAGGACTCTGGGGCTTTTCCTAGCTTGATCCATACTTTTTAGTCTCAGGTAACTATTCATTTTTTTCATTCATCTTTCTTAATAATTTGGCTGGGACATCCTAAGAAGACAGGAATCTTTCATTTGTTCTTCATTTTAAATCAAGGCTCTTTTCCTTTTTAATGGATTTTAAAAGGAATCTTCCCTTGATTCATCCTGGGTTTCTTCTAGCTTTGGCTTCTGCTTCCAGTGTTTATCTGGCTAATTGTCCTAGCCTTTCAATTCATTTTGATTTCGTTCTGTCTGAAACTATAAACATTGGTTGAAGGAGTCATGTAATTTTACTTTAATTTCCTTGTGGACAGGGTGAGGTGGCTCGCACCACCTATAATCCCAGTACTTTGGGAAGCCAAGGCAGGGGCATCCTTTGAGTCTAGGAGATCAAAGATACAATGAGCCATGATTGCACCACTACACTCCAGCCAGGGCAACAGAGTGAGAACCCATGTAAAAAAAATAAAAAATAAAAAATGTCTTTGTGCATGAATTGACTATCTGCTTGTGCATGAAGCTTTTATTTTCTCCAGTGGACTACACACCATACCTTGGTTACATACAAGTCATATTTTATCATATTTTTAGTAATTATATTACTGTTGTTCCCCTTTCTTGAGCACATAATCACATGCCAGACCTATGCCGAGTACTTTGTAAATATTTATCCGTGTTTTCCTTGGAATACAATAAATAAGCCATGAAGATACCTGTTACAAATTGAGATCAATGTACAAATACATTTCAAGGGTTTTCCTTATTATATTCATTTCTTAGCTACTTAAGTATGCTAAAAAATTCCAATTTTCTAACCTACTTAACCAGAATTCCCCCCAAATTAATACGTATTGACATGTCACAAAACCAGTTTTTTTGTGGTATACACTTTGTCAATGGCAACCTTGTGTCCATTTTTTATTATAGGAAACCAGGAAGGTAGATGTCAGCATCCTCATTTATAGATATATGGATAATTTCAAAATGATTAAGATCCTTGTTCAGTTGTGCAAGTAGTGAAATAACACAGTTAGGAATCGAATGTTGAGCTGTCTGACCCCAAGGCCCATGTTCTTAATTCCTCTGTTATTTTTACTTCAACATTTCTAATGTTACAGAAAACTTATTTTCAGCCAGTGATATTTTTCTGCCATTTAGCTTTCTGAATTCCCACAAACTGATCAATTTGGCATGCACTATTTGGATTTGAAGGAAGATAAGATTTGCAATGCTTTGTGATCTCCTTAGCCAGATTTTCCTTTCACCAGCACACTTTTGTGACATTTATCCATTTTGATAACTCAATTCAGTGGTGTTCTGGAGCAATCTCATCCTGGCTCCTGAGAACCAGTTGTAAAATTTCCAGGAATTTTCTGAGCCAGTTGATAAACACAGCCTTAACTCAAAATCAAGCTATATAAACCTACAATTAAATGTTATATTAAAAACAAACAATAAATGCTTCAAACTCATCAATTCCTAATTATTTTACTTGTTCCTATGTGCTTGAGTGTTTTTTACGTCCATTGTGGCTGTTTGGTAGAAATGCTATGTAATTGGTAGAAATGCTATATAAAAATGTGCTCAGCACATCTCTTTCCATAATACTGACAACTTGAAATTGACCATGGTGGGAATATTTATACCACAAAACAAAAAAATGCAAACTTCACAGATCACAGCTTGATTTATTGTTTTGTTGATTGTCTAAACCTGTACCTTCCTAGATGGTAGCACCTAGGCACATGTGGCTATCAAGCACTTGAAATATGACTAATACAAATTAAGATGTGTTAGAAGTATAAAATACGCATCAGATTTTGAAGACGCTATGGAGAAAGACAGTAAAATATCTCTAATAATTTGTATATCTACTACAGCTTGAAATTATACTATTTTGAATATATTTGTTCAAATAAGATATATCAACATTAATTTTAATCTGTTTATTTTTTAAGTGGTTACCAGAAATTTACACATATATGGCTCACATTATATTTCTATTGGACAGTGGCCTAGACTTTAAAAAGTGATGATGGAGAAAAATGTTAGCAATACAGATTAAACTTAAAAGTATGTTTTCCTTTACTCATTACATTGTGAATACTGCTCGCGCACGCACGCGCGCACACACACACACACACACACACACACACAGACACACACACACAGAGAAATAATCTTCCAGTATTTAAAGACTGTTATCTGGTTTAGCAAAGAAGTAGCAAAAACTACACTTATTTATAAATTGCAAATGTAGATTTACTATGTATGGATGTATTTTGGCAAATATCAGTGAAAGCATCTGGTGAGGGTCAATTGGCTACATGTAATTTATAGTAAAAAGAACTTTGTAGTTTATTATTGTTTGCAAATTTTGTTTGATACATCCTTTATATCAGTAACATTTATAATGTACATATATATAGACATGTACTTTTTTTCTGAAAGCAAGTTATTAAACATTTACCAGCACACCACTGGCTCAACTCCAGCCCTTTTATCAGCTGCGTTTGTCCATCAACTCTTCATTCCTGTAAAATTAGCATCTTACAACACATCTTTGCATATCACATTGGCAAAATAACTATGGTCAGAAATTGAAGAACATACAATTAAAACATATAAAAATAAGAAAATAAAGTTGATCCATATCGAAATGCAGGAAAAAGACTGATTAGAGCTTTAAAATCTCAAGTTAATTTTTAAGGTAAGTCAACTGTGTTCAATATAGAAAAGTAAGAAATCAAAGTTAATAAAATCTCTTCTCTGACTATTTAAATTCAACAAATGTCTTTCCAAAAATAGAATTTAAACAACTTAAATTTACTTAGGTGATATTTGACACTTGCTGTTTTTTGACAAGGGCTGTGGTTGTTGTTTAGTTTTAGCTCAGAATCAGGTCTTTCTCTATGTTTACCTAAGCCCGCTTCATTAAGTTTGAGACAGCCCATCTGTGAGAGATTGTAGTCACCCTCAGAGTGCTTCATTAATTAAATTATTGCACAAAAAGTGTAGAACCACCACTCTTACAAGTGCTGTGATGAGTGGCCTACCCTCCAAAGTAAAAGAAGCCTGCTCTGAGGCTGTGGAAGTGTGAGGTGTGAAGCCCTAGGGAGAAGGAGGAAAGGATGTTAAGATGCCTTCTGGGTGCGGAAAGCAGCAGGGGAACATGCCCTGTCGGGGGAGGGAGCGCTGCAAATAAAAGGGACTGAAAGAGGCTTTTGAGCATAGAACAAAGAAAATGAGAAGGAAGTTGCTTCAAGATAAGGCCAGAGAGGTAAGACGGCTCAGATCTACAGGTAAACATGCTAACAGTATTCTATTTTACCTTGGGAGGTGTTAAAAGCGAACTAAATATGACCTGAGAAGGACTCTGTACTTCTATATTGGAGTCCTTGTGGACAAACTGCAACCTAGCTTAATAGGTAGACAAGATTGAAAACCTAACTTAGGAGTATGCGCCTGTGACAATAGCTGGGTCTTGGCAAATCCCAGCGCTGTACTTCAACCAGTCATACACTGCTGAGTGTTCAAACCGTGTTCAAATAAGGCAAACGCCAGCCTGTAACCAATCCAGCTGCTCTGTACCTCACTTCCCAATTTCTGTACGTTATTTACCTTTTTTGTCTATAAATATTCTTCCACCATGTGGCTGCACTGGAGTCTCTGAATCTGCTGTTTCTGGGGGCTGCCCAATTTGTGAACTGTTCTTTGCTCAGTTAAGCTCCTTTAAGTTTAATTCGGCTGAAGTTTTTCTTTCATCAGAGAGATGGGAAGCCATTGAGGTGGTAGTGGTAGACGGGAGGGCAGCAGCGTTGATGGACATGGATGAGAGCAGGTGTGCATTCTACAAGGTCAATGCTAGCTACGGAAAAAACAATTGGGCGGGAGGAATACAGTATGGAGAAAGGAGGATCCATTCTAGGAAGCTATTCTCAGGTAGGTGAGAGAATACAGTACTTTGGAATGGAGAAATAGTAATGGAGAAGGAAAAAATGGGTAAGTGTGAGAAACTTACAGAATGCAAAATCGCCAGGATTTTATGTAATCTCTACTGAAGACAAACTCCGTGCTTCTCACAGAATAAAAAAAAAGCCATTGGCCCGGCCTTGCTAGGGCATGTGCAGTCAGCTATTTTTTCTCGCAGTCGGAGGGAATTTGTGCTGATCAAAAAAATATTTGTTGTGTTTCCATCTAGATCTAGAAGAAAGGATCTGAGTGACAGGCTTAGGTGCGTTGTCTGCGTCCCAGGAACAGAGCAAAGCACACTGGCTCAGGCACGAGGAAGCCACACCCCAATCCTGCCTTTCAGGTGCCAATGGAGAACAACCCCTTCAGCGGAACCATGGTGCTTTACATCTCTCTCTGAACTCTCAGATCTCCTAAGTGGAGATGGCTGATTAAGGCTCTTATCTTTCACGTTCTAAAATCAATTTAGTGTTGTTCGGAGCCAGCAATGTTAAAATATATTTGTATTTTGAAACAAAGTTAACATACAGAAATGAAAAATTAAATGTTGAGAATTTTACATTTAATTGCAGATATAATTCTGTGTTCTGTATGTTACTTAGTTTTCTATCTTAAATAGTTTGAAGGTAAACACTTCTTTTACTTTTTTTTTTTTTTTTTTTTTGAGACGGAGTTTTGCTCTGTTGCCAGGCTGGAGTGCAGTGGCGCGATCTCAGCTCACTGCAACCTCGGCCTCCCGGGTCAAGTGATTCTCCTGCCTCAGTCTCCCGAGTAGCTGGGACTGCAGGCGCGCGCCAGCACGCCTCGCAATTTTTTTGTATTTTAGTAGAGACAGGGTTTCACCATGTTGACCAGGATGGTCTCCATCTCCTGACCTCATGATCCGCCAGTCTCGACCTCCCAAAGTGCTGGGATTACAGGCCTGAACCACCGTGCCCGGCGTACTTTTTTTTTTTTAATTGGGAATATTCTCAACTAAAAAAAATTAACAGCATTCACCATTTTCCTCATTCTTGGATGTCTGTTAAATCTCTCTCTCTCTCCTGGTGAAATAGATTTTCCGATATTTCTATCTGCTGTAAAAATTCAAAAAAACCAGATTGGGCAACATAGTGAGACCTTGACGCTTAACACAAAAATGTTAAAAATTGGCCAGGCGTGGTGGTGCATGCCTATAGTCCCAGCTACTCAGGAGGCTGAGGAGAGAGGATTGCTTGAGCCCAGGAGTTCGAGGCTGCAGTGAGCTATGATTGCACCACTATACCCTAGCCTGGGCAGCAGAACAAGCACCTATCTCAAAAAAAAATTCTTCAGAAAAAATATGTAAGGCCGGGCACGGTGGCTCACGCCTGTAATCCCAGCACTTTGGGAGGCTGAGGCTGGCGGATCACGAGGTCAGGAGATCAAGACCATCCTGGCTAACACGGTGAAACCCCGTCTCTACTAAAAAAATACAAAAAATTAGCCGGACGTGGTGGCGGGCGCCTGTAGTCCCAGCTACTCAGGAGGCTGAGGCAGGAGAATGGCGTGAACCCGGGAGGCGCAGCTTGCAGTGAGCCGAGATCCTGCCACTGTACTACAGCCTGGGTGACAGAGCAAGACTCTGTCTCACATAAAAAAAAAAAAAAAAAAAAAAAAAAAAAAAAAAAAAAGTATACATGTGTTTGCATAGAGACGACCAAGATATGACAAGTTACTCAATTTTAAAGCCTTCAAAAATCAATCGTGCAACAGAACTCTATAGGTTTCCATTAAAGTGATATCTAATACTGTCAAACAAAGAGAAATATTGATGGCATTTTTTTAGTTTACTTAAATCTGATTTTTCCCCACATTGAAAGTCATCCATTTTGTTCTATTTAATTAGAACGTGATGGGCAAAAGTGTTAACCTTTCCTCAGGTAATTGTTCATCAAAATCATCATGTCATTGTGCCATGTGACAAGAGTTTCATATTTGATTAGAAAAATCCTTGGGCTAAAATTAATTTTTTGAGATAAAAGTTACTGTGACTGTCATGATTGTACACCAGATTTGTTTGTTCTTCAAATTCAATATACACCATGCATCCTCTACACATACTGACCTGTTTAATGTTATCCTATATGTTGTAGGAAGGCAAGGCCCAGCTGTGCTGTTGTATGTCAGGGAGCTTATAGAGCAGCTCTAAAGGGGGCAGTCATTTGGGCACTAATGGAACAGGAAACAGGAAATAGAGCCTTCGCTATCTCAGTGGACATAGATAATGATACCTGTATTTTATCTTCTTACAACAAGGCAAGAAACAAGATGGTCAATAATCACTGCAACAGAATATAATTATAGAATAGTTTTACTTGTAATGCATATTGTCAAAAATCTCATTCTAGAGGCCTTCTACAGATAATTAAGGTCATAGCAGCTATTGACAAAGAGGAAAGGAAAAGGAATGTTAGCTATTTTACTATGATGTAATGGATGTCTTAGAAACCTGGAGGAAATAAGGGTCTCTGGAACCAAGAAGGTACATTTCCACACTCATTATTAAAGGTGATGTGATTACTTTGGCAAGTTTCCAGACTTTTTCTAAGGTAATAATGATACTGAGAGAGGTGACATTTTTGATTAGTTGCTAAATGCCATGTCTTCTTCTTAAGACTTTGCACGCTTTATCTTATTCAGTCTTCACAACAAGTTTGTGAGATGAGTCACATTACTAACCTCCTTTTAGGTAAGAAAATGGGGTACAGAAACAGTAAGTTGCAGAGTTAGCGTCAGATCCCAAAGATAAGGGAAGTAAATGGCATGTTTTCTATTAGTTGAACCAATTGCTTATAAATATGTTGTGAAGTTGCGAAATACGCACAAGTTGTGAAAAAGACATCATGCAAATTTCAGCATTTTGTAAAAAGATGTCCTTTTGTTGGCAATTATATAAATCTATTCACGCATGTTTCATCATTGTTGTGCATCTTGTGTGTGTGTGGCTCTTGCTGAATTGCTGGACTCTGAGGAACTGCTGACTCTTATATAACTTCACTATATGGGATTACACTTCAGACTACAGGCTTTGCAGTTTATATCATCCCAGTATTCAGTGAGGAAAATATTCAAAAGAAACACATAGAAATGCATCCTTTAATTTGCCCCTGTTCATTCACAAAGGAAAGTAAATTATCTTCCAAAATCTGGATGACAGACAACAGTTAAGAGGCAATAACACAGATCCAGGAAGGCTAGAGAGCACTGAGTCACAAGTTTAAACAACTCAGCATCATTCTTAGAAAGCGTGATTGTGACCAACCTAGAAACCTGCATGAATAATCCTTTGCTCACTTTACTAAGAGGTGTAACTGAAGTCAGAAGCTCTGTAAATAAGAGCGCTTTTTTGTTCTGTGCCATGCACTGCCTATTGTGGATAGAGTTGTATAAAACCTCATGTGTTGTTTCCCACTTATCCTGTTAACAGATAGTTCCATTTATTCTCATTAAGAAACAAAAAAATCTATAGCTAAATTCAGATGAACAAGTTGAACAAGTTAAAACTAAATTTTAACCATTGATATATCCTAACTGAATCCTAACCATTGATATATCTCCTAAAGAAGATGGATTGCCCTCTTATGTAAAGGGACTGGTTATATAATCTGTCTTAACCTCTTGAGCGAAGTGAAGGCCCTGCTCTCTTAATCTCACACTCTGCCTGTAGCGTATTTCTTCCGCTTCTTTTGTGCTCCTTTGCTAAGCAATGCCAATTTAATAAAACCCATCTTAGCCAATACACTAACACGTGATAGCATTTCAAGAGATTTTTAAAAGCTTTCATTGTATGATCACTTATCTACCAATAAGGTGCACACACATGCACACTCACGTGCTCTGTGAACATACAAGTTCCATAACATCCCCATGAGAAACAGTATGGTGGAGTGATTAAGAAAAGGGCTCTGGAGGAAAACTTTCTGGGTGTGAATACTGCGACTCACTTTGTAACCTTGGTCAAGTCTTTTAAACCCTCTGAGTCTCAGTTTTCTTACATTTAAAGTTTTGCAAAACCAGTAAAGACAATACTAGATGATTTTAACCAGCATGTTTCAAGCATTTAAAATATGCCAGGCATTGTTCTAATCACATACATTAAATCATTAAACCCTCACTACAACCCTAAGGAGCAGGTATTATTATTATTATTATCCCGTTTTAAATAAAGCAGAGGCACAAAGAAGTTATTTACTCAAGGTTACCCAAGATAACTGCCCTGCCTTTAATTAAAATGTAGATATTTTGTTTATTGTAGATTTATTTGGATTCCTTTTGATTTTTAAATACAATTCTAAAATGTTATTTATTTAATAACTGAGTTTTTGGTGCCCTGTTAAATTTTGTACCTGAAACAAATGCCTCCTTTGCCTCACCCTAGTCCCAGCTTTGAGTTGCTTATCAATAACAGTTATTGAGGGAATTAAATGAGGTAATGCATGTGGAATACTTTGTACTGCCAGGGCTCTATTAAATGGTAGCTGTCATTATTATTTTTTCACGTAAAGAAAAACAAAGTAATTTTTCTAAATAAACACATAATGAAAGTTTGAAGAACAATTTACAACTCTTGCCTCTCTCTTCATATAATAGTATAAACTTTAAAAGTCTGCTTTTGTATCTAAAATTAACAAAACTTTTATAATACTTCCTCCTTTTCCAAAACACATTTATATATAATATATTATATATGTGCTATATTATATTTATGTGTGCTATATTATACACACACAAAGTTTCAACTTTACAACAAGATTAGGAAGATAAGGAAATTATTTATTATCTTCTTCTTAAACGATGGAAAACAACAAACTCAGTGGGATTAAGTTGTTTGCTCACCCAGATAACAAGTCATAAAAAAGCTTTACATTGTCTTTTCTACACGTTTAAGGGGAATTCTTAGTAATTGCATGAGGCAGACACTTTCCTGCCTCAAAATCTACATAATGTCACGTCAGGACTCTGATGTGCACAATTTCTGCCATTTCGATCTTCTGTTCTTCTGCAGACAATGTGATGAAATGGATAGGAAAGCCAGGGAGAACGCTACTCATTTCTGAATCTCTCCAACCCTTTGTTTTCTCCCTGAATGAGCCATAAACACTTGCTGCTTCTCTTGGGAGCCAGGGTGGGGGAGGGGCGGGGGAGGGGCAGGGAGTTGTGGTTAGCAAGGAAATGAAGAATTTAAAATTCTTCTTTCTTCTTTGTTGCTTTTATGTTTTCAAAGTTGTCTAAAAGAAACATGTATTTTCAGACAGTAGTGAAGCCTGAGTTAATCAAAAAATTAAAAGAAACATGCAAGTGTTTTATAACTCATGAAATGACATTTTAAAAAAAACCCTCTGAGTCTTTAGTTTGTGAGTATTCAAACTGCATTATCCTTTATGACTGTACCTAGAATACTTAGAAAAATTATGATGATGACTTCATTTCCTAAAATAATTTAATTTTAAGGATTTTTGTTTTCAGTCTGTGCTTTATGGTTAATATTATCTTGTCCTTTCTCATTTCAAATTTTGATTATAGTTTCCTCATTACAGAATGACACTTAAGCACAGTGTGAATGGTAATGTCCCTCATTTTCCAGAAATAATACATAAGCTTATGACTTCTGAAATTATCTGCTCACACTTGTGCTCCTGCAGGGGAAGGACAGCTTTGGTACAAATATCTTTTGCAAGGAAAATGGAAACAGCAAAGATACAATGTACAGCATCAATAAATGAGTCATGGTAAAAATATTTTTCTCTTAATCTTTCATCTGAAAAATAATTTTAATTCTAAACATACTCACCTTTTTTATTGTTCTAATGCTACAGAATAAACCCAGCCACTTCAGTATTTTAAATTGTGTTTTTTAATCTCATTTTTTATTAGTGTTTCACATGTTAAAGTCAAATCAGAACATCATGCTCATGAAATACAGAATTACAATCAACAACTATGTAAAAATCAATGAATTTTTTTATGTTGATATAGCAAAAATTCATTAAATTGGTTAGCTTTCATAGTTTAACACTATCTAGTATTTGTTGAACATCTCTTTGGTTAGAAGTATCAACCAAAGGCTAACAAGGTTAACACTGGAAACAGACTGCCTGGATTTGGGTCTGGCAAGCTCTGTGACATTGGGTGAGCTATTTAACCTCTAAGCCTCAGTTTCAGCCTTTATAAAATGGGATTAGTAATAATACATATCTCATAGGATCTCTGAGTATCACAGAAGTTCATGAGTTAAAAAGCAAACAAAACAATGCCTGGCACATAGTAAGTATTTGGTAAATGTTAGCTATTATTATGGAGTGGTCCTGTTACCAGCAGCGAATCCATACAGGTCTGCAGCAACCTCAACTCTTGCCACCTCAGAAGAAAGAATAAGACCGAGGGGCATATGGCAGAAGGAGAGACTGAGGCAAGTTTTAGAGCAGGAGTGAAAGTTTATTAAAAAGTTTCAGAGTAGGAACAAAAGGAAGGAAAGTACACTTGGAAGAGGGCCAAGTGGGTATTTGAAAGACAAGAGCACGGTTTGACCTTTTGAATTGGGGTTTTATATGTTGGCATGCTTCTGGGGTCTTGTGTTCCCTCTCTCCAGAATCTTCCCTTGGGGTGGGCTGTCTGCATGCAGAGTGGCCTGCTAGCACTTGGGAGGGCAGCATGTGCAGTGTGTTTACTGGAGTTGTATGCATGCTCACTTGAGGCTTTCTTTCCCTTACCAGTCAAATGTCCCTAGGAGGTCACATACCAGCTAAACTCTGCCATTTTGCCTTTTAATGCACATACTTGAGCCTACTTGCCCAACTCCTGAGATCTTATCAGGAAGCTGCTCATTACCAGTTTTATGTGTTTCTGTTTATTGGAGACTACCTTTCCCTTGTACTGGCTGTGACTAATTATATTTTAGAGAAACAGTTAACAACTGCCTGACCATCACCTGATGGTGGCCTGACATTCCTGGTGTGTGTGTGTGGTGGGTGGGGAGGAGAGGGCTCCTCATGCCTGACTAGCTACCTGCTATAACAGTCAGAACTAGATAAAATGCTTTGTGGTTACCACTATGAAGCCATAAGATAAACAGTGGTGCCCAATTTTGCCCACAAGGAGAACTCACACTCTCTGAAGTTTGTCTGTAATAGGGAATAATAAACAAAGGCATGACTTAGCTTGTGATATGACCATCTGTCATATCCTATAGACAAAGGCAATCAATATATGCTCATTTGCTCATTCATTTACATGTGCTTAATTCTGTATACTCTTATCTCTATGAAAAATAAAAGAAATAGCACGTACATGCATGCACACACAGGAAAATATTGAAGGTAATTCTTATGTACTTTGGAAATATTAGCTTGGACAAGACAGATAAAGCTTGAGGTAGGCCTCATGTGAAGGGTAGGTCTTGCATTGCAGAAGAAATAAAAAGTCCTATAAGTAGGAAAATAGCATTCATAAAGCAAGGTGAGAGGATCATCTTACTACATTTGTAGTTTAATATGGGTCTTCATCAAACTTTATGAGGATAAGGACCAGCCCATTCTTTTTAAACAAGATATCTTCTGCATTTAATATGGCGATTAGCATGGCAGGTATTCAACAAATATTTATTAAATGAATAAGGGAGAATGAGAAGTGTGTACAAACCGGTGGCAGTACAGACAGAAAAGTCACCTTTGTAAGTCAAACCCTGGGCAGGATGGAATAGAGCTAGGGAAGGGGGGTGTATAGTTGGGGCTCTCCAGAGAAACAGAATCAATAGCATACATGCATATATGAAAAGATAAAATGAGAATATTGCAACAAATTTGATTAAAAAATATTTAGATGAAATGAACAATTTCCTAGCAAGGACTTATCAAAACCAACATGAAGCATTGTATAATTATAAATTAGTTCATCATTTTTAAAATTCCCACAAATCAGGGACAAAACTAGCTTTGTGGGCTCTTGTACACACCTTTGAAGATACTGTGTAAGAAAAAATATATATATATAAGTACAAATACAATATTACACATGAAAATGAGTATTTCTTTGAATGAGAAAATAAGTCATAGTAGAATATTGAATGAATATGTTAGTAGTGGCAAACATCCAAGTATCACGACATGAAATATATTACTGGTGGAAGGTATCTGAATTACCGGCAGTGAATTCATATGGGTCTGCAGCAACCTCAATCCTTGCCTCTTCAGAAGAAAGAATTTGACTGAGGGGCATAAGACAGAAAAGGAGATGAAGGCAAGTTTCAGATCAGGAGTGGAAGTTTACTTAAAAGGCTTTAGAGCAGGAAAGAAAGGAAAGGAAAGTATGGTTGGAAGAGATCCAAGCGGGCACTGAGGTCAAGTGCAGTGTTTAACCACGATCCTAGGAATTTATAGGTTGGCCCTTTCCACATGATTCCTCCCTTAGCACGAGCTGCCCATATGTGCAGTGCCCTCCTTATCCTTGGGAGGTAAGTAGGTGCAGTGTCTTTAATAAATCCCATTTATGCCTAGTGTTCCACTACTGGAACGCTAAGCATGTGGGAATTATTTATATCCTACTGCTCAAGGTCACTGCCAAGGTCTGATTGCAAAAATGCAAAAAATTGCAACCTCAGGCATAAAAGGGTTAGGAAGTTGTATGCATGCCCATCTGAGGCTATTCCCCTTTTCCGGTGGGTGCCTTTGGAATATCATACTCCGCCATTTTGTCTCTTAAGGTGCATGCCCAGGAAGTTTCTTCTCCCTGGTGCCTACATTCAATTAACACTTTTGCAACAGGTGTGGAGCATCAGGAAACGGCCTCTCCCTGGCACCAGCTGCCAATTTATCACTTTTAGAGAGGCAATGTGGCAATTGCCAAAACAGCACCTGATACTCCTGGTGGATGGGAAAAAGCCCTCTCCTACCTCGTTCATGCCTAACTACTTGTAACAAATATATGTATTTGTTATGTGTGTGTGTGTATATATATATATTTGTTATGTGTATATATATATTTATGTGTATATATATATATTTTTGTTACAGGTAGTTAGACAGGGATGAGCAGGACAGGATATAGGTAATGAGTGATACAGGTAATAAGTCTTTGGGGGAGTCATTTCTGGTTTGGCACAAATTCAAGTGTGGCTTTGAAAAGATATCAGCACACATGTGAAATGAAAACATTAAAAGAAGTTTCCCAGGATGATGGGGATGGCTCTAGAGTGTTTGGGAAGAATAATGCTTTCATTTCTTGAGTGTTGCCTTGTGTTAGGTACTGACATGTATATAATCACTGATTTTCCCAGTGGCCCCCGAACAGGCTTTATCCTTGTGAATTCTCCATTTCACAGCTGATGAAACTGGCAATGACAGTGGGTATACAATTTGCCCATAAGCATGAAGCTAGCAAGTCGAAAGTTATTGATTAAAGCTGGGTTGCATCTGCCTTCAGAATTCATGTTTTCTCTTTCTGGCCCATCACTTCCGGCCGTGTGAGTTTTGGCAAGCCACTTACCACCATTGTTGGTTTGTTCTGCAGTTAAAAAACAAAACAAAACAAAAAAACGTGTAGATATATTTTCAGGCCGGGCGCTGTGGCCCATGCCTGTAATCCCAGCACTTTGGGAGGCCGAGGTGGGTGGATCACCTGAGGTCAGGAATTCAAGACCAGCCTGGCCAACATAGTGAAACCCCTTCTCTACTAAAAATACAAAAATTAGCCAGGCGTGGTGGTGCACACACTTGTAATCCCAGCTACTCCGGAAGCTGAGACAGGAGAATCGCTTGAACCCAGGAAGTGGAGGTTACAGTGAGTTGAGATTCATAAGTCATTATTGAAATGTTACATAAATTAAGATTTTCAAATTTGAGAGATACCTCTATCAAGTTTCTTTCATATGTAAACTATACAATGTCAGGGTATTATCAAGTGTATTCCTGACAGGAGAGGAGACTTATTTTGACTACTCACTGAGAAGAACCAAATCCTCTGCTTACAGTCTACTCATCCATATAATGGAAGAATTTTCCACATACTAATTTTGAACTCTGTATTTTGTCACCATTTGATGCTGGGTGCAATAGGATAAGACGGCAATGCAAGACAACCTCTGGTCCTATACCTTTGTGTGAGGACACTAGGTAAAACAGCATGATATCAGCTTTATAATAAATTTACTTCTGTCAAAAAGAATATTCTAGGTCATGAACGCTTCATCAGTAAATTTTTGCAAACAAGGAAGAAGTAGTGTCAATCTCTCACAAATTTTAATACTGAAACCTAACAAGGACATTACAAGAAAGAAAAATTACAAGAAATCACTCATAATCATAAATGTAACAATATTAAACCAAGTATTAGCAAACCAAATCTAGTTATATATAAAAGGAATAACACTTCATAACCAAGTTGGGTTTATTCCAGGATTTCTAGGTCTCAAACTTACCTTTGAACTCAATCAATGTCACTTAATATATTAACAGAATAGAGGGAAATAATCACATGATTATCTCGATAGATGTATAACTGCTTTTGTTAAAATGTAACACTTATTCATAATAAAGAATGATTAGCTGAGAAACCTAAGAAATCAGAAGACTTCCTTAACTTGGTAAAGATATCTATAAAAGGCCGGGCGCGGTGGCTCAAGTCTGTAATCCCAGCACTTGGGAGGCCAAGACGGGAGGATCACGAGGTCAGGAGATCATCCTGGCTAACACGGTGAAACCCCATCTCTACTAAAAATAAAAAGAAAATTAAAAACATTAAAAATTAGCCGGGCGTAGTGGCCAGCGCCTGTAGTCCCAGCTACTCGGGAGGCTGAGGCAGGAGAATGGCGTGAACCCGGGAGGCGGAGCTTGTGGTGAGCCGAGATTGCGCCACAGCGCTCCAGCCTGGGCGACTGAGCGAGACTCCGTCTCAAAAAAAAAAAAAAAAAAAGATATCTAGATATCTATAAAAATCTTTCAGTAAACTAAATGGTGAGAAGAGGAATGAGATGAGAATGCCCAGTAGTAGTCAGCATTGCAAGGTCCTAGCCCGTGTAATAAGGCAAGACGAAGAAATAAAGGATATGAAATTAAAAGAGAATAAAATTTTTTTATCAAAATGACACATTTGTGTACAGAGAAAACACAAGCACATCTACCTACAGATCATAGAATTAATAAAGGAATACAGCAAGTTTGCTGGATATAAGCTCTTTCTATAAAAGCAACTGTATTTTTACATAACAGCAATTAGACATTAAACATTTAAAAATTACGAATGCAAAAATAAAATCCCATAAATACCTATGCATTAAAGACCTGTGAAGGTTCTACAGAGAAAAATATAAAACATGATTAAGAAGTTAAAGAAGTCAGAATAAATAAAGAAACGTACCACATTCATGGATTAGAAGACTCAATATTATGAAGGTTTGATTTCTCTCAAATTAATCTGTAAACTCAATGCAATCTCATTAACAAATCTCAGCATGTCCTTTTTAGTAGTAATTGACATGTGGACTCTAAAATGTATAGAAATACACTTGGTCTCAAAAAAGAAAAATAAAAGTAAAAGGCAAGACATAAAAGCTTCTGGGAAATAATATAAGAGAATATCTCAATGACCTTGCAGTAGCCAAAAACTCTCTAAATGAGGCCTCAAAAAACGCTACACACAAAGTGGAATCAGGGCCAGTTTCATTGCCATGTGACTCATATGGCTGCACAGGGCCCTGAGAGTAAAAGGGCTTCATGCTTGGTTTAATATTCTATGTCCTCATCTTGAAATTTTTACTAATTTTTGAATATAGGATCCTTCATTTTGATTTTGTTCTAAGCCCGGTAAATTATGTAGCTGGTCCTGTAAAGAATAGATAATTGTCCTACATTAAAATTAGGAACTTACATTCATCAAACAACCTTATTAAAAGAGTAAAAAGACACAGAAAGTGGGAGAATAAATTTATAATACATCTAACCTCAAGACTAGTATCCAGAATAAAGAATTTTTACAAATCATTAAGAAAAAGTACAATCCAATTAAAAATGGGGAAAAGGATGAAACAATTCTATTATAAAAGAAGATAGCTACATGTCTAATAAAGAAATAGAAAAGTGCACAATTTCATTAGCCACCAAAAAATGCAGATTAAAACAACTGTAGGATATATCCATAGAAATGCCTTCCAGAATGATTAAAAATTTTAAATGACGACATCAAGTGTTGACAATAATGTAGAACAGTACGAACTGTCATGCTTCTGATACTATAACAGACACTTCTCATCATTTTGAGAGGTGATTTAGACCCTGGCAGAGTTGTGGTTAAATTTGTGATAGTTATACAAAATGACAAGCAAATGAATAAACTACACAATTCCAGTGGAAATTAAAAGTTGTGGAGGAAAGAAAAATTATTCTAGATGGTAGATGGCTCAGTTGTGAGTAGCATTTGCATGTTTGTAACAAAATACTTTTAATAATTTAAATACTAATATTGACCTAATTAAATTAAGATAAACGTTTTATCACAAAAGAGGTAGAACAGGGTGAAGGCATAAAAGAAAAGTATATCCTTATCTTCCTAGTGGGAGGCGAATAGAAAATCCCAAAACTGAAAAAATAGTAAGTAGCAATATAAGCAAATTATTTAGTCATATGGAGATAAAGAACAAAATAACTAAAAAATGGAGTTGAAAGTTATTTCCTCAAGTAGAAGAATGGGGACTGCCTATTTTGGTAAACACATTATAAAATCAACCTTTTAAATTAAATGCCAGAAGATCTTAGGTATAAAGGAAGGAAAATAAAAAAAGAACTAAATAAATTTTTTTTTTTTATACTTAGTTTCACTTTTGTTGCCCAGCCTGGAGTGCAATGACGTGATCTTGGCTCACTGCAGCCTCCACCTCCTGGGTTCAAGTGATTCTCCTGCCTCAGCCTCCAGTGTAGCTGGGATTACAGGCATGTGCCACCACGCCAGGCTAATTTTGTATTTTTAATAGGAAGGTGTTTCTCCATGTTGGTCAGGCTGGTCAATAAATGAAGTTTTAAAAGAAAGAAAATAGTTAAGAAAAATGAGAGAGAAAATGAAAGAAGGAAGCTGAGAACTAATTTTCAAGCCTCCAGTAAAGGGATTTCTAATATTAATGGATATCTGGACCATTCCAGTAAAGTCAGAGTCTCACCGTGACCCTCCTCCTGCTCTTGTAACCATTGCCTGACTAGCTGGGTAAAGATGGGTAAGTTAACCCCTGTGTCTCAGTTTTCTCATTAGTTAAATGGGCCAATAGTAGAATCTATCTCATCGACTGAAAAGAAGTTATCACAAAGCTGACACGGTGGCTTTCAAGTTTTGTAAATTTGCAAAGGTAAGATTTTTAAAGCACCATTGACAAAAAAAGTCACAACAAAGCATAAACCTTACAATGCTTGGCTGGGCCCAGTGGCTCATACCTGTAATACCAGCATTTTGGGAGGCTGAGGCAGGAAGATAGTTTGAGCCCAGGAGTTTGAGACTAGCCTGGGCAACAAGTAAGACATCACCTCTATTAAAAAATATTAAAAATTAGCTGAGCATGGTGGCGCTTGCCTGTAGTCTCGGCTACTTGAAGGCTGAGATGGGAGGATCCCTTGAGCCCAGGAGTTTGAGGTTGCAGTGAGCTGAGCTTGTTCCACTGCACTCCAGCCTGGGTGACAGAGTGAGACTGTCTCTCAAAAACAAAAACAGGCCTGGCACGGTGGCTCACGCCTGTAATCCCAGCACTTTGGGAGGCCAAGCCGGGTGGATCACAAGGTCAGGAGTTCGAGACCACCCTGGCTAACACGATGAAACCCCATCTCTACTAAAAATGCAAAAAATTAGCCGGGCGTGGTGGCAGGCGCCTGTAGTCCCAGCTACTCAGGAGGCTGAGGTGGGAGAATGGCGTGAACCCAGGAGGCGGAGCTTTCAGTGAGCTGAGATGACGCCACTGCACTCCAGCCTGGGTGACAGAGCGAGATTCTGTCCCAGAAAGAAAAAAAAGAACCCATATACAATGCATGTATACTTATCTGATTCTAGCTTGTTGTCACCAAGATTGGATTCTACGTTTGCAATTTGATTTTTTTCTCCAATAACACGTCATGCTCATCCTTCCATATGTAGACAGCTTATTATTTATGTGCAGAGAACTCCATGGTAGGTGAGTCATAAGTTATTTTCAGCGTTTGTCTATTGATAGTTTGGTTGCCACTGATTTTTGGCTAGTACAAAAATATGTCAGTGTACATCTTTCCTGTATGTCCTTTATCAAGTGTGTTAACATTTCTATAGCAGAGGTTCCTAAGTGTGGAATGTCTAGGCCAAAGTGTTTTTGCCTATGTAAATTTTGGTTGTAAAATTTGGTATGTTTTACCAAATTGCCATAAAAAAATCAAAGAAAAGAATGTGTCAGTCTACAGCCCAGCAACAGTGAATGCAAGAGCTCTCTAAAACTGAGTGCCATCGAGGATGGCATTTGTACTACTCCTTTGTATTTACAGGAAGCAAGTTCCCTGATCTTAACAGGAACTAAAATAAACAGAAAGGGGAAATTGATTGAGCCAGTTTGAGAGGGAAAGGTAGAGCAGTGGCCTTAGAGAACTCTATCACCAGGAACTTCAAGGTCACCAGAGTGCAGTCATGCTCCTTTCCACACGTTTCTGCATGTCAGCTGCATTAGCTCAGTGGGCTTCTCCATGAGCCCCTCTTCCCAGTTTCTAAGAAGTGAGACACACCACTGAGTTCATATGCTAATAAGTTCCATTAGCAAATAGTAAGAGGCTTCTTCGTCCCATCATCAGTTTGAAAAGCCCTAGGGAAAATTCTGACTGACCAGCTTGCATCACAGACTCACCACTTAGAACAATTATGGTGTGTGTGTGTGTGTGTATGTGTGTGCTCACACACACGAGTGTGAAATACTGTGCTTGAATCAGTTGAAAGTGTGTGCCCTGCCAACTCCTGTGCTTGATACCTATAAAAGGCAGAAAATAAATGTTGGATTGTCTGATATTGTTGGATATTTTATATCTATGTTGGATATTATATATATATAAGCGTCTGTGTGTGCATAACTGAAATAAACTGGTCATTTGAATGATTAAATTACCATCAAGCTGGAAATTTGCATGATTAATTTACCTTTCAACTGGTCATTTAGATGATTGAATTATTAATTTATCCTTTGGAATCGTAGTTCAGCTTTTTACATGTAAAATAATTTTTGTTTGTTTGTTTTTGTTTTTTTGAGATGAAGTTTCACACTGTCACTCAGGCTGGAGTGCAGTGGTGTGATCTTGGATGATCCGCTCGCCTCTGTCACCCAAAGTGCTGGGATTACACTCCTCAGCCACTGCGCCCAGCTGTAAAATAATTTTAAAGTTATTCAGATGTTTAAACAACTACTGTGGACAGCATCTCTTAGCCTAAAATGTGTTCTCTAAAGGTTTGTTACAAGTTTAGATTGAAGAAATCACTGCAGACTCATAGTAGAAGGACTTTTATGACTGATCTTCTGAAGCCTACATCTGTCAGCTCATCATTCTCCATCCAGCTTTGTTCCCTTGCTGGTGAGGAGCTGGGATCCTCTGGAAGAGAAGAGGCACTCTGGTTTTTAGAATTTTCAGCTTTTCTGCTCTGGTTTCTCCCCATCTTTGTGGTTTTATCTACCTTTGGTCTTTGATGTTGGTGACCTACAGATGGGGTTTTGGAGTATATGTGCTTTTTATTGATGTTGATGCTATTCCTTTCTGTTTGTTAGTTTTCCTTAAAACAGTCAGGTCCCTCAGCTGCAGATCTGTTGGAGTTTGCTGGAGGTCCACTCCAGACCATGTTTGCCTAGGTTGGCGGGAGTGTGAACAAGTTCAACCATTGTGGAAGACAGTGTGGTGATTCTTCAAGGATCTAGAGCTAGAAACACCATTTTACCCAGTGATCCCATTACTGGGTATATACCAAAAGGATTATAAATCATGCTACTATAAAGACACATGCACACATATGTTTATTGCCGCACAATTCACAAAGCAAAGACTTGGAACCAACGCAAATGTCCATCAATGATAGACTGGATTAAGAAAATGTGGCAAATATAAAAAGGTAACTTCATGTCCTTTGCAGGGACATGGATGAAGCTGGAAACCATCATTCTGAGCAAACTATCACAAGAACAGAAAACCAAACACCTCATGTTCTCACTCATAGGTGGAAATTGAACAATGAGAACATTTGGACACAGAGTGGGGAACATCACACACTGGGGCCTGTCATGGGGTGGAGGGTGGGGGAAAGGATAGCATTGGGAGAAATACCTAATGTAAATGATGAGATGATGGGTGCAACGGGCCAGCATGGCACAGGTATACCTATGGAACAAGCCTGCACATTGTGCACACGTACCCTACAACTTAAAAATATAATAAAAAATAAAAAATAATAATGGAGCAATAATTTTTTTGTATATTTGATTCAGGTTCTTTTGGACAGTTTCCTGAGACAAATTATACAACCTCCAGATGCCTCAATCAAAGGATATGAAGGTTTCAATGATAATTGATGTATGTCAATACCTATTTCAAATACATATTTTATCAATTTAATGCTGCCTCAAAATACCACACTTTTGTCTGAATTAGGTATAGTGTTTTTTTAAAAAACTAGTGATTAAAAATAGTGCCTCATTTACATTTTAATTACATTTCTATGATTACTACAGACGTTTGACTTCTCTTGGTTGCTGTAAAAGTTTTCTCTTCTGAGTATACTGTTGTTTTCATGATGTTTACCTAATTCTCTATTAAGGCCTTCAATCCAACTAGTTTGTAAAGTCTCTTATTAAAGTGCAGTGTTGCAAATTAAAACCACAATGAGGCCCAGCGTGGTGGCTCACACCTGTAATCCCAGTACTTTGGGAGGCCAAGCCTGGTGGATCACTTGAAGTCAGGAGTTCAAGACCAGCCTGGCCAACATGGTGAAACCCCATCTCTACCAGAAACACAAAATTAGCCGGGCATGGTGTGACATGCCTCTAATCTCAGCTGAGGCAGGAGAATCACTTGAACTTGAGAGGCGGAGATTGTAATGAGCCGAAATCACGCCACTGCACTCCAGCCTGGGTGACATGAGCAAAACGCTGTCTCAAAAAAAAAAAGTGGTATATATACCCAATAGAATACTATTCAGCCTTAAAAAAGAAAGAAATCATGTCATTTGCAACATGAATGAGCCTAAAGTGTGTTACAGTGAGTGAAATAAAGCAAACGCCAGGCACGGTGGCTCATGCCTGTAATCCTAGTACTTTGGGAGGCCAAGGCAGGTGGAAGAGTTGAGCCCAGGAGTTGGAGATCAACCTGGGCAACATGATGAAACCCCATCTCTACAAAAAATACAAAAATTAGCCAGGTGTGGTATTGGACACCTGTAGTTCTAGCTACTCAGGAGGCTGAAGTGGGAGGATCTCTTGACCCCAGAGGTGGAAGCCGTGGTGAGTGAGCCGTGTTTGTGTCACTGTACTCCAGCCTGGGTGACAGACTGAGACCCTGTCTCAAAAAATAAATAAATACATAATAAAGTTTTAAAAAGCAAGCACAGAAAGACAAATACTGCATGATCTCACTTATATGTGCAATCTAAAACAACGGAACTCATAGTTGTAGAGAGCAGAATGGTGGTTACCTGAGGCAGGGGCCCAGGAGGGATTGGGGAGATGTCAGTCAAATCATACAAAATTTCAGATAGGAATAGTTCTAGAGATCTATTGAACAGCATGGCAACCACAGTGAATAACTATGTATTGTATACTTGAAAATTGCTATAAGAGTAGATTTTAAACATGTTCTCATCACAATAAAATTAGTATGTGAGGAAACGAGTGTGTTTATTAGCTTGATTTTGTCATTCCACAATGTATACATACATGAAACTTCACATTGTACACCATAAATATATATGATCTTTATTTGTCAATTTAAAATTAAAATGTAAATAAATTATAAAAATAAAATGAAATAACACACACTAAAAAAAAGACTTTTATTTATTAAATCTCCACAGAAGGAGTCTAAGTTATAAAGGAAAATAACATTCCAGGAAAGGTAAAATCAATCAGAAATGCCCAACTTCAGTGCTTTCCAAAATTTGTCTGACAGAGTGGAAATCCAGTTCTTCACTAAGTCATTGCTCTGGAACAGTTAGTGTGTGTGTGTATATATGTGTGCGTGGGCTCACATACAAAAACTAAATTAATGGTAATGTAAGCATTCAAATTATCAGTTTAATTTAGTTATGTACACATACACACACTCCAGCCTGGGCGACAAAGCGAGACTCCATCTCAAAAATAAAAATAAAAAGGACACACACAGACACATACTCACACACACACAGAAACATCTATATATGTATAGACTCTCTCTGGGATGGTGCACAAGAAATGGATAACAATGGTTGTCTCTGAAGAGACAACCTTAAAGAAGATCCTTAAAGAAGGTCCCTTAAAGAAGACCAGGGTCTTTAAGGGACAAGGTGAGAGGTGGGTTTGCTTTTCACCATCTAGTTGTTTTATGTTTTATTTCAATATTTCTATGCATTTTCCATACAAAATAAATATTTTAAACATTTCAACAATTTTAAAAATGTGATACCAAGAGATGCAATCAATACCATGGTAAACCCAAACCCAATATCAAAATAAAATATCAAAATAGCTTACATCTTACTTTAGTCACTCTTCAAAGAATGGTGAGTTAGACAGAGTCTCGTATTTGACTTTCTTGGACATTGTTGGTGAATAAAAACATATTTTCATTATTTCTAGCTTATGTCTGCTAAACCAAATGAAAGTAATAAAATCAGAAAATCTAGTGAGATCACTTAATTATTTTTATAACATTTAATTTTGCTACCTTGTTTTAAAATTAATTAATTATTTCAGTTAACCTCTATTGTACACATGTGTGGGGCAGACTGCTAGAGGATAAAAGAGATTGAACTACAGTGCTTGTCACACAAATAATTTCTCAAGTCATATAGGAAAAATAAATGTATGTGCCTATGGTAGTGTTTATTACATTGTGCATTGGGTCTCTTTGGTTCATATTCTGCTTAAGGTTAATTCTCACTTACTTGAATAACAAAATCAGTGACAACAGTAATAAATTATAACCTAAAGAATACAATAAAAGTATATAAATCTACACTAATAGAAATGAATAATTGTCTAAATAACGGAAAAGGGTTGACCCTTTCTCATAATTGTATTCCCATTAAGAAATATAGATAGAATGATGGAACTAGAAAATCCCCATTTGGCAAACACCACAGTAGAATCGTTGCAGACAAAAGTGAAGAATGGATAGTAAAATTAGTGGGTGACGCTATGGTCAGAGACAGGACATTTGCATAATCTCAAAGTATCTCTCAAGAACATACTTAATAATTACAAAGGGCAACATAGTAACTTTACATTGGCAGACAGCTCCATAACCAAATGATTAACTTTAATGCCATCAGTAAGAAGACCTATCCATATTATGTATGTACCCTTTTACAGTTTCGTTTCTGTGATAATACTGCCAAAAATGCATAACCTTAATCTAGTTATAACAAGCATCAAACAAACCAAAATTCTACAAAATAATTGGCAAGTATCCTTTAAAAAAAGTCAATGTCATGAAAGAAAAAGAAAGACAGCAACTGTCACAGATTGGAAGCAACTAAAGAGACATGACAACTAAATGCAATGTGGGGATTTTAGTTTAGTTCTTGGAATAAAAATAGGACATTAGTGTGAAAACAGGAATCTCTAGTAAAGTCTATAGATTAGTCAGTCCTATATTTAGCTAATAATATTAATTTCCTGGTTTCAGTGATTATATTATGATTCTGTAAGATGTTACCATTTGGTGAAACTGAGTGAAAGGTATACAAGAACTCTCTGTACTATTTTTTTTTTTTTTTTTTTTGAGACGGAGTTTTGCTCTTTTTGCCCAGGCTGGAGTGCAACAGCGCGATCTCAGCTCACTGCAGCCTCTGCCTCCCGGGTTCAAGAGATTCTCCTGCCTCAGCCCCCAAAATAGCTGGGATTACAGGTATGCACCACCATGCCCGGCTAATTTTGTATTTTCAGTAGAGATGGGGTTTCTCCATGTTGCTCAGGCTGGTCTCCAACTCCCGACCTCAGGTGATCTGCCCACCTCGGCCTCCCAAAGTGCTGAGATTACAGGCTTGAGCAATGGCGCCCAGCCCTTTGTACTATTTTTGAAACTTCAGTGTAAGCCTAAAGTTTCAAACTTAATTAAAAAAAAAAATAACAGGGCACGCAAATCCTTAACAGAAGTTTTGATTAACTCAAAGGACTTTAATAAATGTCACAGCAACTTGGTTGCTGCTATTGTGGGAGGAAATCTAGCTTCAGTTACTTGTGGCAAATAGGCCAAGCTCAATTTAAAGAAAAATTAAAGCCTTTCGTGACTAATTTTTTCTGTAATATTTGATATATCAGAGTGTTTTACGAAATAACCACCTAAACCTTGAGATCTACCCATAAGCAAACGCTCTCAAGTAAAGAGAAAGGACTAATTTTGACACCAAAAAAAGTTTACTTTTTCCATATCTCCAGATTTGTGTATCTCCCTTTGGTCTACATGTGGCTAAAATCTCATTACAATTCCATGTCAGTTTACAATGGCATGAAAGAGCTGCTCTAGGAAAACAAGGGATAAGATTCACAAGTAGTGTGAAACAATGACTTCTCAGTAGTTCTCATCCAGGATAAAATACAATATTAAGAGTTGACTCATTCTTTTTGTATGGTACTGTGAGCCCTCCTAGGATCCAGGAGTTTTGGGAGAATAGGACAGAAAATAAAGCCTATTTGCAACTATGGATTGTTTATTATCTAATTTGGAAAAAAAGAAAACCCAAGTAAAATGACTTAAGAATTAAATACAAAACAACATGTTTTGGTTCCACTTCAATTAAATGAAATCCAGCTAGCCTAGCCAAAACTCTTAATTAACTTTGTTTTCTTTCCAGTTTCCCCTTAAATTGAGGGGAGGTGAGCAAGGAGGCTGCCATGCATAGTCCAAAGTATTCAGGCCCTGCTGGATCTGCCCCTGCCTGCTCCAGCCTTCTGATCTCTCCTTTCGCTCCCCTCCCAGCTGGACCTAATCAGCCCCACTGGCCTCCTTGGTCTTCTTCAGGGAGCACCAAGAAGCTCCAGAAGTTCTGAGAAGTCTGCATCCGCACCTCTTCCGGGATTGCTCCTCCCGCCCTTATTCATATGCTTACTTCTACTTACTTCAAGTTTCTGCTCGAAGGTCACCAGGATGTTCTCTGAGAATCCAATGCCAATCAGCTGGCTGCCCCTCACCCCACAGTCCCTATTCTCTTTACTCAGCTTTATTTTTCTCCATAGCTCTTACCACCATTTAGTACACTGTACATTTAGGTGCATTCATTTATTGTCTGTCCTCTACCTCTCATGAAAGTGAATCCCATGAAAGCAGGAACACCATCTCTTTGTTTGTTTTTTCACTGCTGTATCCCAGGGCCTAGAAAGTCCTGGCATATTAATAAGTGACATTATTTGTTGAATGACACTTGCTTCATCATCTATTTATCCCAATGTCTTACAATCTCTATAATTCCCGGTATCTGTGAAAATAATCTGTTCCTCCACTAAGGCACTTAATGCATTCTGCCCCCCTTAGCATTATTCTATATGAGTATTGTATTCCCCTGTTGGATTCTAAGGTTTCCTAAGGCTGAGCCTATTCATCATTAAGGGCCTAGGACATAGTAAACATTGAAAGAATGAATACATTTGCCCTTAATGATCTAGTCCCTTAAAGCATGGCAGGAACCCATCCCAAAATAAGAGTCAATCCCTTTATTATATTTTGTTTTCTAGGGCTATAAGATATGTTATATCTTAGAAATGTTTCAACAAGGGAACAACTGAAAGGATGTTTTGTTGAGCTCTCATTTCATATAAAATCCAATTAGCCGGTACAATGCTTTTTTTGAACATTCTAACTTCGCTGAGATAAAGGCTCATTGGAAAGAAAGAAATGAATCTTACTTTCATTAAGCCAGGGAAATGAAACAAAACATACAAATGAGTGCCAAAAACATTAAAGATATTCAATAGACATTAGAAATCAACTTTTCTGGGTACAGAAGGAAAAATTACTTCATCTGACATACTAATGTTTGTGCCCTCTGACTTTTAGCCTCCTGTAAAATTTGTGGCCACATTTGCCCTGATTTATGTTAGTCCTGGTCTCCAAAAATTCAGTAGGAGTGTAATAGTTGCAACCATTGGCGGCTTGAACCACGCCTTTGTGGGCCCAAAATGAATGGAGCCAGTAGAGTGAGACCAGAGCTTAGAGAGGCCCAGGAGAGAAAAGTCAGGATAGGCAGATGATGTTTAGTGGAATCTGACCAAAGGAAATAGGACAGGACTTGGGGAATGTCACATCAGAAGTCCAGATGAAGGTGGCTGTCTCAGCATTTACTATTGAGCTGGGCAGAGCACAGATGCAAGGAGTACAGATTTAACATTCAAGAACAGGACTCTTGTCCTTGGGAGGATTGTTTCAAACTTTAAACTATAGCAAGGTCACCCTCAATCAGAGAGAAAATTACTCCATGTCTTGGTAATTCACCTAATGCCCCAAGGATAGAGGAACAGAGCAGTTGGAAATTTGGTCATAAACAGTAGCAAAGCAAGAGCCAATTCCCTAGTAATTGCACCTAAGATCACATTTGACTTGCTGACTCAAGGTCTGTAACTAAGAAGAATAATTGGTCTCAGTAGATAGAAGCATGTTAATCCAGAGGACAAGATGGATGGCCCACCTGGGGAGGTGGAAATCTGTCCTTCCAGCAGAGAGCAGAGGTGCACCAGACTGCAATGGAGGTCTTCCCACCTCATCCCCATGGACTGCCAGCTTTCTCACCGAAGGAATTAGTTTCAGGCTTAGAGGCATTTCATTTACTTTGTATACTAAAAACCTTTGTGATTACCTCTGGGAGAAACAAAACAGGACAGAAGGCTGAATATTGGAATTCTCTCTCCTAGCATTTCGTGATTTGTTTTTAATGGGCAGGCATTGGAGTCAACATGGAGAAGCCACTAATTAAGGAAATGAAAGATTTTGGGTGGAATTATTTCAATAGACTGTGCATTCAGGTAATTACACAAGGCTCTGCTTTCTTTAAGCATTGTCCACACGGACTATGTAAAGTCACCCGCTATGAGAAAAGTGCCCCTTCTCCCACAGAAGGGTGATTAGCGAGGTCTGGAAACAATCTGTATCAATGTGAGAGTAGAGGAAGAAAAAGAAAAACAGAGTTATTGAGATAGAAAAAATATACAAGATTTTAGGTATGTAACTTTTACGGTAAAGGAACTATTATGAGAAAATATAGCTATCTCAAAATGTGAACATAGCTAGAATTCTGCCCTGGATTCAGGAGCAATTAAAGTATGAGTGCTAGAGTATGTTGAGACTAAAAATTCAAGAATAGAGGACCAAAGGGGTAAAGGCGAAGGAAAACTTTAGGGGGGGAAAAGAAGAAAAAGAAAAAAAGGAAGCCAGGAAAAAATAAAGGTGATCCCAGGAGACTGGATTGAAGAGCCAAGACCAAATGCAGCCTAATGATGAGACCATTGAACCAGCCAGGGTGATTCTAAGCCAGAGAGTGAGCAGATCACCCTTAAGCAAGGCTGTTTGGTAGCCTGAGCTCAACTCCCAGAGCAACACGATGGGGCACCTTTTGCGTGATCCAATGCAAGGGTTAGTGACAGCCCCTCACAGTGCAGTATCCGTAAGTATTTGGGTGCTGATTTACAGTGAACCAAAGTAGAATATAGATAATATACACCCTCATAAAGAGAGAAAGACTAAATAGTACATGTTTTCTGCTTAAAATTGTAAGCAAGAATTTTCTTGTTTCCTCTTGTCTGTGTTTCTTTCTGTCTTTTTCAAAGTGCCTTTGAAATAAGACATAAGTAATTATTCATAGAAAATTCTGTCATAAAAGCAAATTCCTTGGGGCAGAAACTGAATGTTTCACTTATTTCTTTTATATTCCCATGTCTGCTTCAGTGCTGGACAACATAGGGGGACATAAAAAATTGCTAATTGACCTTTATTGAGGAAATTGAAGTTGTGTGTGTCCAAGCTCTGGTGATCTCGGAGTTAGTTATGAGAACCACTTTGTATCTCCTACCTGAACTCAAATTACCAGACCCATAATCTTCTTGGATTCTTGCACTATTACAATTTGAAATTAAAATGATTCCTTTTATGGTTTTAAATGAACAGATTCGTTTTATTCATGTGAGTTCAATGTGAGTTCTTATGCAATGAAAGTTCTTTTTAGCTTATTATGACAGTATTAAGAAAAAGAATTAGACCTTAGTGTTTAAACAATTTTAAAAATGTACTTCCAAACCATAAAACATTTATTTTTTAAGTTTTCAATGCTTTAATCTCATTTTCTCCTCTCATCATACACAGAATATTCTGATTATTTTGTTAGTCCTGTTCTCTGTACCACCAACTCCCCAAATATTTGGTTCACCTCTTTCATTTAAATATTCCTTCTTTTCTAATGTTTTCCGTTAATTTAACTAAGAATATTTAGTTAAATATTCCTTCTTTTCTAATCTATTCTGTTAATTTAACTAAGAATATTTACTAATTTAGCTAAGAATATTTACTGCAAGGTGATTAGCAAATCGTCAGGTGATTTTTTTTTTTTTTCTCTTTGCTATGCCATCCTTTCTCACCCTCAAAATTAGTCTTTGGTGCATCAATTGGTCATTATTATTAACTATTACTTTACAAAAACAAGTCCTGCTTTTCTCTAAAGATCTGACATCCTAAAAGGATGACCATTAATTTCCTGATTCATGGAGCCATGTTTTATGTCCTGTTTCTTTACAAGCATGAACATGTTTTGAAATAGTGGCCGCATGGAATCTCTCTATAAGGTGCTATGAACCACTTGTATTTTCTTTGACTGGTATCTGATTCATTAAGATTACTGGTTTCTTTATTTTTAAAAATCCCTCTATTAATCAAGTTAGTACCATTCTAACTCTAAAACCATACGTTGCCATTTTAAAATAAATTTATTTTAGGAAAAAAGTAAGTAGATATAATTCTTAAATTTATTTATGTAAACGGATGCAAAAATGCGAGAAAAAGAAATAATGAATCATGGTCTGCTTGTTCTCACTAAATCATTTCTGATGATTGAGGCAGCAAGCTGTCCGACTTCAAGCTACAGTAGAAGTCTACAGTAACCAAAGAGCATGCTATCGGTTGCCGTTTTGGTTACTGTAGACCAATGGAACAGAATAGAGGCCTCAGAAATAATACAACACATCAACAACCATCTGATCTTTGACGAACCTGACAAAAACAAGAAATGGGGAAAGGATTCCCTATTTAAAAAATGGTGCTGGGAAAACAGGCTAGCCATATGTCGAAAGCTGAAATCGGATCTCTTCCTTACACCTTGTACAAAAATTAACTCAAGACAGATGAAAGACTTAAATGTTTGATGAGAGGAATGAGCAGAGCACTGAGGTGGTGAACAGGGATCTAGTGAGACTTTCCCAGCATGTTTCTACCAAAGCTTTCTCTAAGCTTCTCGGAACACTCTCCTAATAAGCAGATGTTTGGCCCTTCAGAAAGTCAACAAGCAAAATGCCTTGAGTGTCCCAAAACACTGATGCCATGATGTTGGCTCCTGACTGGCCTCCTTTTCCTTTGACTGGACCACTGTCACCTCTCGGTAGCCGTCGCTTTGATGATGCTTTGCCTTCGAGGTCATATTGGTAAAGCCATGTTCCAACTTCCGGTTACAATTTGTCAGAGGGATGCGTCAGGATCATGATCCCTCCTGTTTAAAATTTCCACTGATAGCTCTCATCGTAACTGCAGCTGATCTGGGCACAGTGGTTTTCACAGCCACTGCAGGATTCATCTTCCACATCTTCTCACCTCTTCTTGAAACAAGCTATACATTCGTAAAGAGTTCATTTCTTTGGGGTAGTGTCCTTAGAAGCTTTTGTGAAAACATCAATGATTTCTTCATTCTTCCACCCAAGCTTCACCAGAAATTTGATGTTTGCTCTTGCTGCAATTTTCGTGGAATTCATGTTGCTCTGATAGGAGTCCTTTTCAGTGGATGTCTCATCCTTCTCAGTGCCTCAAACTCGATCTAGTTCAGAAAGGTTATAAGAAGTTCGGACAAGTTTATTTGAGTGCAAACCAGTGGAAACCCATGCATAGTTTCTTCACCATGTGCATTTTCTATGAACCTTTTGAAGAACCCCTGTGTTGAACATTGCCTAAGTCGTGGGAGAGAAGTGGGTGCGGTCCACTTCCTGTCCTCAGTTTGCCCGCAGCCGAGGAGTGCAGAGAGCAGGGAAAGGCTACCCCAGAGAGATCCTGCCCTGCAGCATGCAGCAGACTGCTTGCCCAGTCCTGGCTCCATGGGGTGCTGTGTGGGCCCAAGCAAGTTGACCAACCTCCCTGAACCTTAATTGAATCCTAGGTGGCGCAATTCCAGTAGCCATTATAGGACTGCCCTGCAGGGACAGTTAATTAACTCAGGAAAAGCAACCTAGCTCCAAGGTTAGCAACCAGGAGTTCCAGTTGATTCCATTAGTGCACCCCTTGAGGCATTCCCAAGCTGGAGTCTGGTGGAAGATGAGGCTCAGTGTGATTGGATGGAAGCACCAACCTATCAAGGAGAAGTCCCACCCACTCTGCCCTGTGCGTCTATAAAGGCGACGGGTGGCGGCCGCGGCACTCATTGAAGCCGCCAGTTGGGAGAGGAGCAGAGCCAGGCCGGTGCTCCCGAAGGCAGCAAGATGTTGCGAGCCACAGCTCCCTGCTGGTTCCCACCTGGATACCCAGAAGCTAAGAAGGTGGCCGAGGAGGCGGCCCTGGAGGCAAGAAGCCGCCAGTTGGGAGCGGAGCAGAGCCAGGCCGGTGCTCCCGAAGGCAGCAAGATGTTGCGAGCCACAGCTCCCTGCTGGTTCCCACCTGGATACCCAGAAGCTAAGAAGGTGGCCGAGGAGGCGGCCCTGGAGGCAAGAAGCCGCCAGTTGGGAGCGGAGCAGAGCCAGGCCGGTGCTCCCGAAGGCAGCAAGATGTTGCCAGCCACAGCTCCCTGCTGGTTCCCACCTGGATACCCAGAAGCTAAGAAGGTGGCCGAGGAGGCGGCCCTCGAGGCTCCAGAATTCCCCCTGCCCTCTCATCAGCCTGCCCAGAGCTTCGGGCTCCGGGTGCCCCAGATGCACAACCAGGCCTCCGCATTTGTGGACATCCAGGCGGAGCCCCAGAACAGGGGTCCGGCGGTGCCCCCAGCGTGTCCCAAGGTGGTGACGGAGGCGTGCTACTTCCCTGCACAGAGGGGATCGGCCTGCTGCTTGCCAGCCGCCCCAAGGCTGACAGAGAGGCCCTCGGGAGTCCGCATCTCAGCCCCCAGGAAGAGGAAGACGATCGCCCAGTCTTCCAGCCCTTGCTTGGTCACAGGTTGCACAGATGCCAAGAGAACCCGCGTGGCCAGCAGCAGCCAACGCTCCAGTGACTCCAAGGTCGGCAGACAGCCAGGGAAGATGCGCAACAGGTCAGGGATGGCATGCAAGACCACCACCACCATCAGCTCTAAGCGAATCGTCCGTCGTCCATCCTTACCGAGTTTGAAGAAACCTATTGTCCTCCGAAGGTCTGGGTGCCAAGTCCCCACCGTCCTCCGCCGAGGCTATCTCCAACTGTTCACCGAAGAGTGTCTCAAGTTCTGCGCCTCCAAGCAGGAGGCCGAGGAGAAGGCGCTGAACGAGGAGAAGGTGGCCTACGACTGCAGCCCCAACAAGAACAGGTACCTGAACGTGGTCCTGAACACCCTCAAGAGACTGAAGGGCCTGACCCCCAGCTCCATGCCGGGCCTCAGCAGGGCCGCCCTGTACAGCCGCCTCCAGGAGTTCCTGCTCAGCCAGGACCAGCTCGAGGAGAACGGCTACCCCTTCCCGCACCCCGAGCGGCCCGGAGGCGCCGTCCTCTTCACTGGCCAGGGGAAGGGGCCCGGCGACTCCTCCTGCAGGGTCTGCTGCCGTTGTGGCACCGAGTACCTGGTGTCCTCCTCGGGCCGCTGTGTACGCGACCAGTTGTGTTATTATCACTGGGGGCGGGTCCGCTCGAGCCAGGTGGCTGGAGGCCGGGTTAGCCAGTACACCTGCTGTGCAGCTGCTCCTGGCTCTGTCGGCTGCCAGGTGGCAAAGCAGCACGTGCGGGACGGCCGCAAGGACAGCCTCGATGGCTTCGTGGAGACCTTCAAGAAAGAGTTGTCCAGAGACGCTTATCCAGGAATCTACGCCTTGGACTGTGAGATGTGCCACACCACGCATGGCCTAGAGCTGACCCGCGTCACCGTGGTGGACGCCGACATGCGAGTGGTGTACGACACCTTCGTCAAGCCCGACAACGAGATCGTGGACTACAACACCAGGTTTTCCGGAGTCACCGAGGCCGACGTCGCCAAGACGAGCATCACCTTGCCCCAAGTGCAAGCCATCCTGCTGAGCTTTTTCAGCGCCCAAACCATCCTCATCGGGCACAGCCTGGAGAGCGATCTGCTGGCCCTGAAGCTCATCCACAGCACCGTGGTGGACACGGCCGTGCTCTTCCCGCACTACCTGGGTTTCCCCTACAAGCGTTCCCTCAGGAATCTCGCGGCCGACTACCTGGGACAGATCATCCAGGACAGCCAGGACGGCCACAACTCCAGCGAGGACGCAAACGCCTGCCTGCAGCTGGTGATGTGGAAGGTCCGACAGCGCGCCCAGATCCAGCCACGCCACCGGTCCGCCTCTCCCGCCGCCCTGGCCTGTCCTTGGCCCCAGGCCCCTTCCACAACCGCCATCAGTCCTGAGAGCTCACCCTGTCCACCTCGCCGCAAGGCCAAAGAAACCGGAGCAGTGGACGGCAGGAGAGGGCAAAAAGCCAAGAGTAACCCCAACCGGCCACTCCCAGTCCCCCGGAATCCCTGCCGCGGACCCTCGGGCCTGTCCCCATCCCTCTGCCCTTCCCAGACCTCTGTCCTTCCACTAATCGCCTCCCGCAGCACCGAGCCGCCACTCCCAGTCCCCCGAGTCCCTGCCGCGCCCCCTCGCGCCTGTCCACATCCCTCTGCCCATCCGAGACCTCTGTCCTTACACCACTAGCCACCCATCGTGGGACTTCCATGGCCTCTGAGTACAAGGCCAGCCCCCCGGCCCACCAGCTTTCTGAATGTGTGCTTACCTGTTTTTCTCGAGAGGCACCACAGTGAGGTGGGTGAAGCACTTAGGCTCTGGAGTTAGATATCTGGGTTCAAGGCCAAATTCCACCACTTACTAGGTTTCTAATATTGCACAGATAATGTCTTTGCGCTTCTACCTTTTGATCTTTAAAGTGTGATCAAAAGAGACTTAGACTCCCACATCATAATCATGGGAAACTTTAACAGCCCTCTGTAAACATTAGACAGACCAACGAGACAGAAATCTAAAAAGGATATCCAGGAATTGAACTCAGCTCTGCACCAAGCGGACCTAGGAGACATCTACAGAACGCTCCACCCCAAATCCACAGAATATACATGCTTCTCAGCACCACATCACACTTATTTCCACATTGACCACATAGTTGGAAGTAAAGCACTCCTCAGTAAATGTGAAATAACAGAAATTACTACAAACGGTCTCTCAGACCACATTGCAATCAAAGTAGACCTCAGGATAAAGAAACTCACTCAAAACCGCTCAACTGCATGGAATCCGGACACCCTGCTCCTTAATGAGTACTGGGTACATAACGAAATGAAGGCAGAAAGAAAGATATTCTCTGAAACCAATGAAAACAAAGGCACAACATACCAGAATCTCTGCGTCACATTTAAAGCAGTGTGTAGAGGGAAATTTATAGCACTAATTGCCCACGAGAGAAAGCAGGAAAAATCAAAAATGCATACCCTAACATCACCATTAAAAGAATGAGAGAAGCAAGAGCAAACACATTCAAAAACTAGCAGAAGGCAAGAAATAACTAAGATCCGAGCAGAACTGATGGAGATAGAGACACAATAAACCCTTCAACAAATCAATGAATCCAGGAGCGGGTTTTTTGCAGTGATCAACAAAATTGATAGAGCACTAGCAAGACTAAGAAAGAAGAAAAGAAAGAAGAATCAAACAGATGCAGTAAAAAATGATAAAGGGGATATCACCACCGATCCCACAGAAATACAAACTACCATCAGACAATACTATCAGCACCTCTAAGCTAATGAACTAGAAAATCTAGAAGAAATGGATAAATTCCTGGACGCATACAACCTCCCCAGAGTAAACCAGGAAGAAGTTGAATGCCTGAGTAGACCACTAACAGGCTCTGAAATTGAGGCAATAATTAACAGCCTATCAAGCAATAAAACTCCAGGACCAGACGGATTCACAGCCGAATTCTACCAGAAGGACAAGGAGGAGCTGGTACCATGCCTTCTGAAACTATTCCAATCAACAGAAAAAGAGGGAATCCTCCCTCACTCATTTCATGAGGCCGGCATCATCCTGATCCCAAAGCCTGAGAGAGACACAACCCAAAAAGAGAATTTTAGGCCTATGTCCCTGAGGAACATCGATGGGAAAATCCTCCATAAAATACTGGAAAACCGAATCCAGCAGCACATCAAAGAGCTTATCCATCATGATGAAGTGGGCTTCATCCCTGACATGCAAGGCTGGTCCAACATATGCCAAACAATAAACATAATCCAGCATATAATCAGAACCAAAGACAGAAACCGCGTGATTATCTCAACAGATGCAGAAAAGGCCTTCGACAAAATTCAACAGCCCTTCATGCCAAAAACTCTCAATAAATTAGGTATTGATGGGACATCTCCCAAAATAATACGGGCTATTTAGGGCAAACCCACAGCCAATATCATACTGAATGGGCAAAAAGTGGAAGCGTTCCCTTTGCAAACTGCCACAAGACAGGGATGCCCTCTCTCACCACTCCTATTCAACATAGTGTTGGAACTTCTGCCCAGGGCAATCAGGCAGGAGTAAGAAATAAAGAGAAATCAATTAGGAAAAGAGGAAGTCAAATTGTCCCTGTTTGCAGATGACATGATTGAATATTTAGAAAACCCCATCGTCTCAGTCCAAAATCTCCTTAAGCTGATAAGCAACTTCAGCAAAGTCTCAGGATACAAAATCGAGGTGCAAAAATCACAAGCATTCTTATACACCAATAAGAGGCAAACAGAGAGCCAAATCATGAGTGAGCTCCCATTCACAATTGCTTCAAAGAGAATAAAATGCCTAGGAATCCAACTAACAAGGGATGTGAAGGACCTCTTCAAGGAGAACTACAAAGCATTGCTCCACGAACTAAAAGAGGAGACAAACAAATGGAAGAATATTCCACCATCACGGATTGGAAGAATCAATATGGTGAAAATGGCCATACTGCCCAAGGTATATTATAGATTCAATGCCATCCCCATCAAACTACCAATGACTTTCTTCACAGAACTGGAAAAAACTGCTTTAAAGCTCATATGGAACCACAAAACGGCCCCCACGGCCAACATAATCCTAAGCCAAAAGAACAAAGATGGAGGCATCAAGCTGTCCGACTTCAAGCTACAGTAGAAGGCTACAGTAACCAAAGAGCATGCTATCGGTTGCCGTTTTGGTTACCGTAGACCAATGGAACAGAATAGAGCCCTCAGAAATAATACGACACATCTACAACCATCTGATCTTTGACAAACCTGACAAAAACAAGAAATGGGGATAGGATTCCCTATTTAAAAAATGGTGCTGGGAAAACAGGCTAGCCATATGTCGAAAGCTGAAATCGGATCCCTTCCTTACACCTTGTACAAAAATTAATTCAAGACAGATGAAAGACTTAAATGTTAGATCTTAAACCATACAAACCCTAGGAGAAAACCCAGCCAATACCATTGAGGACAAAGGCATGGGCAAGGACCTCATGTCTAAAACGCCAAAAGCAATGGCAACGAAAGCCAACATTGACAAACAGCATCTAATTACACTAAAGACGTTCTGCATAGCTAAAGAAACTCCCATGAGAGTGAACAGGCATCCTGCAGAAAGGGAGAACATTTTTGCAATCTACTCATCTGACAAAAGGCTAATATCCAGAATCTACTAAGACCTCAAACAGAGTTACAAGAAAAACCAAACAAGCCCATCAACAAGTGGGGGAAGGATATGAAGAGACACTTCTCAAAAGAAGACATTTATGCAGCCAACAGACACATGAAAAAATGCTCATCAACACTGGCCATCAGAGAAATGCAAATCAAATCCGCAATGAGATATCATCTCACACCAGTTAGAATAGCGATCATTAAAAAGTCAGGAAACAACAGGTGCTGGAGAGGTAGTGGACAAATAGGAACACTTTTACACTGTTGGTGGGACTGTAAACTAGTTCAACGGTAGTGGAAGATAGTGTGGCGAATCCTCAAGGATCTCGAAATAGAAATACCGTTTGACCCAGCCATCCCATTGCTGGGTATACATACCCATAGGATTAGAAATCATGCTGCTAAAAGGACACACGCAGAAGTATGTTTATTGCGGCACCATTCACAGTAGCAAAGACTTGGAACCAACCCAGATGTCCATCAATGGTAGACTGGATTAAGAAAATGTGGCACAAATACACCATGGAATACTATGCAGCCATGAAAAAGCATGAGTTCATCCCCTTTGGAGGGACACGGATGAAGCTGGAAACCATCATTCTTAGCAAACTATCGCAAGGACAAAAAAAGCAAACACCGCATGTTCTCATTCATAGGTGGGAATTGAAGTATGAGAACGCTTGGACACAGAAAGGGGAACATCACACACCGGGGTCTGTCATGGGCGGGGGGAGGGGGAGGGATAGCATTAAGAGATATACCTAATGTAAATGACTAGTGAATGGGTGCAACACACCAACCAGGTGAATCTTGGAAGGCAAAAGCTACTGAATTTAGCGAATTTGTGGAGGCATTCCCAGAAATCAGCCAGGTGAAGTATCACACAACCGAAGACTGCACAACTCCTCTAAGGCAGCACGATGCGGCAAACCCAGACGGCCACTCTTCTCACCCCTCCTCCGTTGGCTGTTCTGGGTAATGAGGTTCAAAAGTCACCTAGGCAACTGCCAAAATAGCTGAAATGGAGTAAGGGCTTCAGGCTGGTGACTAGCAGAGGTCCACCTGACCCCCGTAAGCTGCTGAACAAGAAGGGCTGCCAGAAATGTCCCCCTAGGGAATTTGGTGGAGACGAAGACCCGCTCACTGGACAAGGGTTCCTCCCAGGAGACGCCCGAGCGGAAGAAACGGGCTGTGAGCCACGCCCTTTCACCCTCCGCTACCCCGCCCTGGGCTGGTGAAGGTGCGCGTAAGGATGAGGACTACTGAGCCCTGAAGAAATAAATCCTTCCCCTTTGACCCCAAGGAGGATTGCCTGTGAGGATCTTCAACGAGTCTACCCGTGTCTAGACACGGGAGCAGGTCTGTCCGGCACAGCACCTCCCTCAAGGAGGAGAAGAGTGAGGAGAAAGGAAACTCAAGTCTGACCATTCTGTCCTGGGAGAGAAGAGGAGGATCTCATCTCTCATCTGTCCAAGCAAGGCAAGGAGACTTTCTCTCATCTTTCCAAGCAAGATGACTTTTTATAATTAGGAAACAAAAAGAATTTAGAAGGAATGAAAGCAGCCCGTAAGGTGCATTCCTAAGGACTGCCCATTGAAACTGACACAATTGCCCTTGTTTGATGAGAGGAATGAGCAGAGCACTGAGGTGGTGAACAGGGATCTAGTGAGACTTTCCCAGCATGTTTCTACCAAAGCTTTCTCTAAGCTTCTCGGAACACTCTCCTAATAAGCAGATGTTTGGCCCTTCAGAAAGTCAACAAGCAAAATGCCTTGAGTGTCCCAAAACACTGATGCCATGATGTTGGCTCCTGACTGGCCTCCTTTTCCTTTGACTGGACCACTGCCACCTCTCGGTAGCCGTCGCTTTGATGATGCTTTGCCTTCGAGGTCATATTGGTAAAGCCATGTTCCAACTTCCGGTTACAATTTGTCAGAGGGATGCGTCAGGATCGTGATCCCTCCTGTTTAAAATTTCCACTGATAGCTCTCGTCGTAACTGCAGCTGATCTGGGCACAGTGGTTTTCACAGCCACTGCAGGATTCATCTCCCACATCTTCTCACCTCTTCTTGAAACAAGCTATACATTCGTAAAGAGTTCATTTCTTTGGGGTAGTGTCCTTAGAAGCTTTTGTGAAAACATCAATGATTTCTTCATTCTTCCACCCAAGCTTCACCAGAAATTTGATGTTTGCTCTTGCTGCAATTTTCGTGGAATTCATGTTGCTCTGATAGGAGTCCTTTTCAGTGGATGTCTCATCCTTCTCAGTGCCTCAAACTCGATCTAGTTCAGAAAGGTTATAAGAAGTTCGGACAAGTTTATTTGAGTGCAAACCAGTGGAAACCCATGCATAGTTTCTTCACCATGTGCATTTTCTATGAACCTTTTGAAGAACCCCTGTGTTGAACATTGCCCAAGTCGTGGGAGAGAAGTGGGTGCGGTCCACTTCCTGTCCTCAATTTGCCCGCAGCGGAGGAGTGCAGAGAGCAGGGAAACGCAACCCCAGAGAGATCCTGCCCTGCAGCATGCAGCAGACTGCTGGCCCAGTCCTGGCTCCATGGGGTGCTGTGTGGGCCCAAGCAAGTTGACCAAACTCCCTGACGCTGAAATGAATCCTAGGTGGCCCAATTCCAGTAGCCATTATAGGACTGCCCTGCAGGGACAGTTAATTAACTCAGGAAAAGCAACCTAGCTCCAAGGTTATCAACCAGAGGTTCCAGTTGATTCCATTAGTGCACCCCTTGAGGCATTCCCAAGCTGGAGTCTGGTGGAAGATGAGGCTCAGTGTGATTGGATGGAAGCACCAACCTATCAAGGAGAAGTCCCACCCACTCTGCCCTGTGCGTCTATAAAGGCGACGGGTGGCGGCCGCGGCACTCATTGAAGCCGCCAGTTGGGAGAGGAGCAGAGCCAGGCCGGTGCTCCCGAAGGCAGCAAGATGTTGCGAGCCACAGCTCCCTGCTGGTTCCCACCTGGATACCCAGAAGCTAAGAAGGTGGCCGAGGAGGCGGCCCTGGAGGCAAGAAGCCGCCAGTTGGGAGCGGAGCAGAGCCAGGCCGGTGCTCCCGAAGGCAGCAAGATGTTGCGAGCCACAGCTCCCTGCTGGTTCCCACCTGGATACCCAGAAGCTAAGAAGGTGGCCGAGGAGGCGGCCCTGGAGGCAAGAAGCCGCCAGTTGGGAGCGGAGCAGAGCCAGGCCGGTGCTCCCGAAGGCAGCAAGATGTTGCGAGCCACAGCTCCCTGCTGGTTCCCACCTGGATACCCAGAAGCTAAGAAGGTGGCCGAGGAGGCGGCCCTCGAGGCTCCAGAATTCCCCCTGCCCTCTCATCAGCCTGCCCAGAGCTTCGGGCTCCGGGTGCCCCAGATGCACAACCAGGCCTCCGCATTTGTGGACATCCAGGCGGAGCCCCAGAACAGGGGTCCGGCGGTGCCCCCAGCGTGTCCCAAGGTGGTGACGGAGGCGTGCTACTTCCCTGCACAGAGGGGATCGGCCTGCTGCTTGCCAGCCGCCCCAAGGCTGACAGAGAGGCCCTCGGGAGTCCGCATCTCAGCCCCCAGGAAGAGGAAGACGATCGCCCAGTCTTCCAGCCCTTGCTTGGTCACAGGTTGCACAGATGCCAAGAGAACCCGCGTGGCCAGCAGCAGCCAACGCTCCAGTGGCTCCAAGGTCGGCAGACAGCCAGGGAAGATGCGCAACAGGTCAGGGATGGCATGCAAGACCACCACCACCATCAGCTCTAAGCGAATCGTCCGTCGTCCATCCTTACCGAGTTTGAAGAAACCTATTGTCCTCCGAAGGTCTGGGTGCAAAGTCGCCACCGTCCTCCGCCGAGGCTATCTCCAACTGTTCACCGAAGAGTGTCTCAAGTTCTGCGCCTCCAAGCAGGAGGCCGAGGAGAAGGCGCTGAACGAGGAGAAGGTGGCCTACGACTGCAGCCCCAACAAGAACAGGTACCTGAACGTGGTCCTGAACACCCTCAAGAGACTGAAGGGCCTGACCCCCAGCTCCATGCCGGGCCTCAGCAGGGCCGCCCTGTACAGCCGCCTCCAGGAGTTCCTGCTCAGCCAGGACCAGCTCGAGGAGAACGGCTACCCCTTCCCGCACCCCGAGCGGCCCGGAGGCGCCGTCCTCTTCACTGGCCAGGGGAAGGGGCCCGGCGACTCCTCCTGCAGGGTCTGCTGCCGTTGTGGCACCGAGTACCTGGTGTCCTCCTCGGGCCGCTGTGTACGCGACCAGTTGTGTTATTATCACTGGGGGCGGGTCCGCTCGAGCCAGGTGGCTGGAGGCCGGGTTAGCCAGTACACCTGCTGTGCAGCTGCTCCTGGCTCTGTGGGCTGCCAGGTGGCAAAGCAGCACGTGCGGGACGGCCGCAAGGACAGCCTCGATGGCTTCGTGGAGACCTTCAAGAAAGAGTTGTCCAGAGACGCTTATCCAGGAATCTACGCCTTGGACTGTGAGATGTGCTACACCACGCATGGCCTAGAGCTGACCCGCGTCACCGTGGTGGACGCCGACATGCGAGTGGTGTACGACACCTTCGTCAAGCCCGACAACGAGATCGTGGACTACAACACCAGGTTTTCCGGAGTCACCGAGGCCGACGTCGCCAAGACGAGCATCACCTTGCCCCAAGTGCAAGCCATCCTGCTGAGCTTTTTCAGCGCCCAAACCATCCTCATCGGGCACAGCCTGGAGAGCGATCTGCTGGCCCTGAAGCTCATCCACAGCACCGTGGTGGACACGGCCGTGCTCTTCCCGCACTACCTGGGTTTCCCCTACAAGCGTTCCCTCAGGAACCTCGCGGCCGACTACCTGGGACAGATCATCCAGGACAGCCAGGACGGCCACAACTCCAGCGAGGACGCAAACGCCTGCCTGCAGCTGGTGATGTGGAAGGTCCGACAGCGCGCCCAGATCCAGCCACGCCACCGGTCCGCCTCTCCCGCCGCCCTGGCCTGTCCTTGGCCCCAGGCCCCTTCCACAACCGCCATCAGTCCTGAGAGCTCACCCTGTCCACCTCGCCGCAAGGCCAAAGAAACCGGAGCAGTCGACGGCAGGAGAGGGCAAAAAGCCAAGAGTAACCCCAACCGGCCACTCCCAGTCCCCCGGAATCCCTGCCGCGGACCCTCGGGCCTGTCCCCATCCCTCTGCCCTTCCCAGACCTCTGTCCTTCCACTAATCGCCTCCCGCAGCACCGAGCCGCCACTCCCAGTCCCCCGAGTCCCTGCCGCGCCCCCTCGCGCCTGTCCACATCCCTCTGCCCATCCGAGACCTCTGTCCTTACACCACTAGCCACCCATCGTGGGACTTCCATGGCCTCTGAGTACAAGGCCAGCCCCCCGGCCCACCAGCTTTCTGAATGTGTGCTTACCTGTTTTTCTCGAGAGGCACCACAGTGAGGTGGGTGAAGCACTTAGGCTCTGGAGTTAGATATCTGGGTTCAAGGCCAAATTCCACCACTTACTAGGTTTCTAATATTGCACAGATAATGTCTTTGCGCTTCTACCTTTTGATCTTTAAAGTGTGATCAAAAGAGACTTAGACTCCCACATCATAATCATGGGAAACTTTAACAGCCCTCTGTAAACATTAGACAGACCAACGAGACAGAAATCTAAAAAGGATATCCAGGAATTGAACTGAGCTCTGCACCAAGCGGACCTAGGAGACATCTACAGAACGCTCCACCCCAAATCCACAGAATATACATGCTTCTCAGCACCACATCACACTTATTTCCACATTGACCACATAGTTGGAAGTAAAGCACTCCTCAGTAAATGTGAAATAACAGAAATTACTACAAACGGTCTCTCAGACCACATTGCAATCAAAGTAGACCTCAGGATAAAGAAACTCACTCAAAACCGCTCAACTGCATGGAATCCGGACACCCTGCTCCTTAATGAGTACTGGGTACATAACGAAATGAAGGCAGAAAGAAAGATATTCTCTGAAACCAATGAAAACAAAGGCACAACATACCAGAATCTCTGCGTCACATTTAAAGCAGTGTGTAGAGGGAAATTTATAGCACTAATTGCCCACGAGAGAAAGCAGGAAAAATCAAAAATGCATACCCTAACATCACCATTAAAAGAATGAGAGAAGCAAGAGCAAACACATTCAAAAACTAGCAGAAGGCAAGAAATAACTAAGATCCGAGCAGAACTGATGGAGATAGAGACACAATAAACCCTTCAACAAATCAATGAATCCAGGAGCGGGTTTTTTGCAGTGATCAACAAAATTGATAGAGCACTAGCAAGACTAAGAAAGAAGAAAAGAAAGAAGAATCAAACAGATGCAGTAAAAAATGATAAAGGGGATATCACCACCGATCCCACAGAAATACAAACTACCATCAGACAATACTATCAGCACCTCTAAGCTAATGAACTAGAAAATCTAGAAGAAATGGATAAATTCCTGGACGCATACAACCTCCCCAGAGTAAACCAGGAAGAAGTTGAATGCCTGAGTAGACCACTAACAGGCTCTGAAATTGAGGCAATAATTAACAGCCTATCAAGCAATAAAACTCCAGGACCAGACGGATTCACAGCCGAATTCTACCAGAAGGACAAGGAGGAGCTGGTACCATGCCTTCTGAAACTATTCCAATCAACAGAAAAAGAGGGAATCCTCCCTCACTCATTTCATGAGGCCGGCATCATCCTGATCCCAAAGCCTGAGAGAGACACAACCCAAAAAGAGAATTTTAGGCCTATGTCCCTGAGGAACATCGATGGGAAAATCCTCCATAAAATACTGGAAAACCGAATCCAGCAGCACATCAAAGAGCTTATCCATCATGATGAAGTGGGCTTCATCCCTGACATGCAAGGCTGGTCCAACATATGCAAAACAATAAACATAATCCAGCGTATAATCAGGACCAAAGACAGAAACCACGTGATTATCTCAACAGATGCAGAAAAGGCCTTCGACAAAATTCAACAGCCCTTCATGCCAAAAACTCTCAATAAATTAGGTATTGATGGGACATCTCCCAAAATAATACGGGCTATTTAGGGCAAACCCACAGCCAATATCATACTGAATGGGCAAAAAGTGGAAGCATTCCCTTTGCAAACTGCCACAAGACAGGGATGCCCTCTCTCACCACTCCTATTCAACATAGTGTTGGAACTTCTGCCCAGGGCAATCAGGCAGGAGAAAGAAATAAAGAGAAATCAATTAGGAAAAGAGGAAGTCAAATTGTCCCTGTTTGCAGATGACATGATTGAATATTTAGAAAACCCCATCGTCTCAGTCCAAAATCTCCTTAAGCTGATAAGCAACTTCAGCAAAGTCTCAGGATACAAAATCGAGGTGCAAAAATCACAAGCATTCTTATACACCAATAAGAGGCAAACAGAGAGCCAAATCATGAGTGAGCTCCCATTCACAATTGCTTCAAAGAGAATAAAATGCCTAGGAATCCAACTAACAAGGGATGTGAAGGACCTCTTCAAGGAGAACTACAAAGCATTGCTCCACGAACTAAAAGAGGAGACAAACAAATGGAAGAATATTCCACCATCACGGATTGGAAGAATCAATATCGTGAAAATGGCCATACTGCCCAAGGTAAATTATAGATTCAATGCCATCCCCATCAAACTACCAATGACTTTCTTCACAGAACTGGAAAAAACTGCTTTAAAGCTCATATGGAACCACAAAACGGCCCCCACTGCCAACATAATCCTAAGCCAAAAGAACAAAGATGGAGGCATCAAGCTGTCCGACTTCAAGCTACAGTAGAAGGCTACAGTAACCAAAGAGCATGCTATCGGTTGCCGTTTTGGTTACCGTAGACCAATGGAACAGAATAGAGCCCTCAGAAATAATACGACACATCTACAACCATCTGATCTTTGACAAACCTGACAAAAACAAGAAATGGGGAAAGGATTCCCTATTTAAAAAAATGGTGCTGGGAAAACAGGCTAGCCATATGTCGAAAGCTGATATCGGATCCCTTCCTTACACCTTGTACAAAAATTAATTCAAGACAGATGAAAGACTTAAATGTTAGATCTTAAACCATACAAACCCTAGGAGAAAACCCAGCCAATACCATTGAGGACAAAGGCATGGGCAAGGACCTCATGTCTAAAACGCCAAAAGCAATGGCAACGAAAGCCAACATTGACAAACAGCATCTAATTACACTAAAGACGTTCTGCATAGCTAAAGAAACTCCCATGAGAGTGAACAGGCATCCTGCAGAAAGGGAGAACATTTTTGCAATCTACTCATCTGACAAAAGGCTAATATCCAGAATCTACTAAGACCTCAAACAGAGTTACAAGAAAAACCAAACAAGCCCATCAACAAGTGGGGGAAGGATATGAAGAGACACTTCTCAAAAGAAGACATTTATGCAGCCAACAGACACATGAAAAAATGCTCATCAAAACTGGCCATCAGAGAAATGCAAATCAAATCCGCAATGAGATATCATCTCACACCAGTTAGAATAGCGATCATTAAAAAGTCAGGAAACAACAGGTGCTGGAGAGGTAGTGGACAAATAGGAACACTTTTACACTGTTGGTGGGACTGTAAACTAGTTCAACGGTAGTGGAAGATAGTGTGGCGAATCCTCAAGGATCTCGAAATAGAAATACCATTTGACCCAGCCATCCCATTGCTGGGTATATATACCCATAGGATTAGAAATCATGCTTCTGAAAGGACACACGCAGACGTATGTTTATTGCGGCACCATTCACAGTAGCAAAGACTTGGAACCAACCCAGATGTCCATCAATGATAGACTGGATTAAGAAAATGTGGCACAAATACACCATGGAATACTATGCAGCCATGAAAAAGCATGAGTTCATCCCCTTTGGAGGGACACGGATGAAGCTGGAAACCATCATTCTTAGCAAACTATCGCAAGGACAAAGAAAGCAAACACCGCATGTTCTCATTCATAGGTGGGAATTGAAGTATGAGAACGCTTGGACACAGAAAGGGGAACATCACACACCGGGGCCTGTCATGGGCGGGGGGAGGGGGAGGGATAGCATTAAGAGATATACCTAATGTAAATGACTAGTGAATGGGTGCAACACACCAACCAGGTGAATCTTGGAAGGCAAAAGCTACTGAATTTAGCGAATTTGTGGAGGCATTCCCAGAAATCAGCCAGGTGAAGTATCACACAACCGAAGACTGCACAACTCCTGTGAGGCAGCACGATGCGGCAAACCCAGACGGCCACTCTTTTCACCACTCCTCCGTTGGCTGTTCTGGGTAATGAGGTTCAAAAGTCACCTAGGCAACTGCCAAAATAGCTGAAATGGAGTAAGGGCTTCAGGCTGGTGCCTAGCAGAGGTCCACCTGACCCCCGTAAGCTGCTGAACAAGAAGGGCTGCCAGAAATGTCCCCCTAGGGAATTTGGTGGAGACGAAGACCCGCTCACTGGACAAGGGTTCCTCCCAGGAGACGCCCGAGCGGAAGAAACGGGCTGTGAGCCACGCCCTTTCACCCTCCGCTACCCCGCCCTGGGCTGGTGAAGGTGCGCGTAAGGATGAGGACTACTGAGCCCTGAAGAAATAAATCCTTCCCCTTTGACCCCAAGGAGGATTGCCTGTGAGGATCTTCAACGAGTCTACCCGTGTCTAGACACGGGAGCAGGTCTGTCCGGCACAGCACCTCCCTCAAGGAGGAGAAGAGTGAGGAGAAAGGAAACTCAAGTCTGACCATTCTGTCCTGGGAGAGAAGAGGAGGATCTCATCTCTCATCTGTCCAAGCAAGGCAAGGAGACTTTCTCTCATCTTTCCAAGCAAGGCAAGGAGACTTTTTATAATTAGGAAACAAAAAGAATTTAGAAGGAATGAAAGCAGCCCGTAAGGTGCATTCCTAAGGACTGCCCATTGAAACTGACACAATTGCCCTTGTTTGATGAGAGGAATGAGCAGAGCACTGAGGTGGTGAACAGGGATCTAGTGAGACTTTCCCAGCATGTTTCTACCAAAGCTTTCTCTAAGCTTCTCGGAACACTCTCCTAATAAGCAGATGTTTGGCCCTTCAGAAAGTCAACAAGCAAAATGCCTTGAGTGTCCCAAAACACTGATGCCATGATGTTGGCTCCTGACTGGCCTCCTTTTCCTTTGACTGGACCACTGCCACCTCTCGGTAGCCGTCGCTTTGATGATGCTTTGCCTTCGAGGTCATATTGGTAAAGCCATGTTCCAACTTCCGGTTACAATTTGTCAGAGGGATGCGTCAGGATCGTGATCCCTCCTGTTTAAAATTTCCACTGATAGCTCTCGTCGTAACTGCAGCTGATCTGGGCACAGTGGTTTTCACAGCCACTGCAGGATTCATCTCCCACATCTTCTCACCTCTTCTTGAAACAAGCTATACATTCGTAAAGAGTTCATTTCTTTGGGGTAGTGTCCTTAGAAGCTTTTGTGAAAACATCAATGATTTCTTCATTCTTCCACCCAAGCTTCACCAGAAATTTGATGTTTGCTCTTGCTGCAATTTTCGTGGAATTCATGTTGCTCTGATAGGAGTCCTTTTCAGTGGATGTCTCATCCTTCTCAGTGCCTCAAACTCGATCTAGTTCAGAAAGGTTATAAGAAGTTCGGACAAGTTTATTTGAGTGCAAACCAGTGGAAACCCATGCATAGTTTCTTCACCATGTGCATTTTCTATGAACCTTTTGAAGAACCCCTGTGTTGAACATTGCCCAAGTCGTGGGAGAGAAGTGGGTGCGGTCCACTTCCTGTCCTCAATTTGCCCGCAGCGGAGGAGTGCAGAGAGCAGGGAAACGCAACCCCAGAGAGATCCTGCCCTGCAACATGCAGCAGACTGCTGGCCCAGTCCTGGCTCCATGGGGTGCTGTGTGGGCCCAAGCAAGTTGACCAAACTCCCTGACGCTGAAATGAATCCTAGGTGGCCCAATTCCAGTAGCCATTATAGGACTGCCCTGCAGGGACAGTTAATTAACTCAGGAAAAGCAACCTAGCTCCAAGGTTAGCAACCAGGAGTTCCAGTTGATTCCATTAGTGCACCCCTTGAGGCATTCCCAAGCTGGAGTCTGGTGGAAGATGAGGCTCAGTGTGATTGGATGGAAGCACCAACCTATCAAGGAGAAGTCCCACCCACTCTGCCCTGTGCGTCTATAAAGGCGACGGGTGGCGGCCGCGGCACTCATTGAAGCCGCCAGTTGGGAGAGGAGCAGAGCCAGGCCGGTGCTCCCGAAGGCAGCAAGATGTTGCGAGCCACAGCTCCCTGCTGGTTCCCACCTGGATACCCAGAAGCTAAGAAGGTGGCCGAGGAGGCGGCCCTGGAGGCAAGAAGCCGCCAGTTGGGAGCGGAGCAGAGCCAGGCCGGTGCTCCCGAAGGCAGCAAGTTGTTGCGAGCCACAGCTCCCTGCTGGTTCCCACCTGGATACCCAGAAGCTAAGAAGGTGGCCGAGGAGGCGGCCCTGGAGGCAAGAAGCCGCCAGTTGGGAGCGGAGCAGAGCCAGGCCGGTGCTCCCGAAGGCAGCAAGATGTTGCGAGCCACAGCTCCCTGCTGGTTCCCACCTGGATACCCAGAAGCTAAGAAGGTGGCCGAGGAGGCGGCCCTCGAGGCTCCAGAATTCCCCCTGCCCTCTCATCAGCCTGCCCAGAGCTTCAGGCTCCGGGTGCCCCAGATGCACAACCAGGCCTCCGCATTTGTGGACATCCAGGCGGAGCCCCAGAACAGGGGTCCGGCGGTGCCCCCAGCGTGTCCCAAGGTGGTGACGGAGGCGTGCTACTTCCCTGCACAGAGGGGATCGGCCTGCTGCTTGCCAGCCGCCCCAAGGCTGACAGAGAGGCCCTCGGGAGTCCGCATCTCAGCCCCCAGGAAGAGGAAGACGATCGCCCAGTCTTCCAGCCCTTGCTTGGTCACAGGTTGCACAGATGCCAAGAGAACCCGCGTGGCCAGCAGCAGCCAACGCTCCAGTGGCTCCAAGGTCGGCAGACAGCCAGGGAAGACGCGCAACAGGTCAGGGATGGCATGCAAGACCACCACCACCATCAGCTCTAAGCGAATCGTCCGTCGTCCATCCTTACCGAGTTTGAAGAAACCTATTGTCCTCCGAAGGTCTGGGTGCCAAGTCCCCACCGTCCTCCGCCGAGGCTATCTCCAACTGTTCACCGAAGAGTGTCTCAAGTTCTGCGCCTCCAAGCAGGAGGCCGAGGAGAAGGCGCTGAACGAGGAGAAGGTGGCCTACGACTGCAGCCCCAACAAGAACAGGTACGTGAACGTGGTCCTGAACACCCTCAAGAGACTGAAGGGCCTGACCCCCAGCTCCATGCCGGGCCTCAGCAGGGCCGCCCTGTACAGCCGCCTCCAGGAGTTCCTGCTCAGCCAGGACCAGCTCGAGGAGAACGGCTACCCCTTCCCGCACCCCGAGCGGCCCGGAGGCGCCGTCCTCTTCACTGGCCAGGGGAAGGGGCCCGGCGACTCCTCCTGCAGGGTCTGCTGCCGTTGTGGCACCGAGTACCTGGTGTCCTCCTCGGGCCGCTGTGTACGCGACCAGTTGTGTTATTATCACTGGGGGCGGGTCCGCTCGAGCCAGGTGGCTGGAGGCCGGGTTAGCCAGTACACCTGCTGTGCAGCTGCTCCTGGCTCTGTCGGCTGCCAGGTGGCAAAGCAGCACGTGCGGGACGGCCGCAAGGACAGCCTCGATGGCTTCGTGGAGACCTTCAAGAAAGAGTTGTCCAGAGACGCTTATCCAGGAATCTACGCCTTGGACTGTGAGATGTGCTACACCACGCATGGCCTAGAGCTGACCCGCGTCACCGTGGTGGACGCCGACATGCGAGTGGTGTACGACACCTTCGTCAAGCCCGACAACGAGATCGTGGACTACAACACCAGGTTTTCCGGAGTCACCGAGGCCGACGTCGCCAAGACGAGCATCACCTTGCCCCAAGTCCAAGCCATCCTGCTGAGCTTTTTCAGCGCCCAAACCATCCTCATCGGGCACAGCCTGGAGAGCGATCTGCTGGCCCTGAAGCTCATCCACAGCACCGTGGTGGACACGGCCGTGCTCTTCCCGCACTACCTGGGTTTCCCCTACAAGCGTTCCCTCAGGAATCTCGCGGCCGACTACCTGGGACAGAGCTAGGTTGCTTTTCCTGAGTTAATTAACTGTCCCTGCAGGGCAGTCCTATAATGGCTACTGGAATTGGGCCACCTAGGATTCATTTCAGCGTCAGGGAGTTTGGTCAACTTGCTTGGGCCCACACAGCACCCCATGGAGCCAGGACTGGGCCAGCAGTCTGCTGCATGCTGCAGGGTAGGATCTCTCTGGGGTTGCGTTTCCCTGCTCTCTGCACTCCTCCGCTGCGGGCAAATTGAGGACAGGAAGTGGACCGCACCCACTTCTCTCCCACGACTTGGGCAATGTTCAACACAGGGGTTCTTCAAAAGGTTCATAGAAAATGCACATGGTGAAGAAACTATGCATGGGTTTCCACTGGTTTGCACTCAAATAAACTTGTCCGAACTTCTTATAACCTTTCTGAACTAGATCGAGTTTGAGGCACTGAGAAGGATGAGACATCCACTGAAAAGGACTCCTATCAGAGCAACATGAATTCCACGAAAATTGCAGCAAGAGCAAACATCAAATTTCTGGTGAAGCTTGGGTGGAAGAATGAAGAAATCATTGATGTTTTCACAAAAGCTTCTAAGGACACTACCCCAAAGAAATGAACTCTTTACGAATGTATAGCTTGTTTCAAGAAGAGGTGAGAAGATGTGGGAGATGAATCCTGCAGTGGCTGTGAAAACCACTGTGCCCAGATCAGCTGCAGTTACGACGAGAGCTATCAGTGGAAATTTTAAACAGGAGGGATCACGATCCTGACGCATCCCTCTGACAAATTGTAACCGGAAGTTGGAACATGGCTTTACCAATATGACCTCGAAGGCAAAGCATCATCAAAGCGACGGCTACCGAGAGGTGGCAGTGGTCCAGTCAAAGGAAAAGGAGGCCAGTCAGGAGCCAACATCATGGCATCAGTGTTTTGGGACACTCAAGGCATTTTGCTTGTTGACTTTCTGAAGGGCCAAACATCTGCTTATTAGGAGAGTGTTCCGAGAAGCTTAGAGAAAGCTTTGGTAGAAACATGCTGGGAAAGTCTCACTAGATCCCTGTTCACCACCTCAGTGCTCTGCTCATTCCTCTCATCAAACAAGGGCAATTGTGTCAGTTTCAATGGGCAGTCCTTAGGAATGCACCTTACGGGCTGCTTTCATTCCTTCTAAATTCTTTTTGTTTCCTAATTATACAAAGTCTCCTTGCCTTGCTTGGAAAGATGAGAGAAAGTCTCCTTGCCTTGCTTGGACAGATGAGAGATGAGATCCTCCTCTTCTCTCCCAGGACAGAATGGTCAGACTTGAGTTTCCTTTCTCCTCACTCTTCTCCTCCTTGAGGGAGGTGCTGTGCCGGACAGACCTGCTCCCGTGTCTAGACACGGGTAGACTCGTTGAAGATCCTCACAGGCAATCCTCCTTGGGGTCAAAGGGGAAGGATTTATTTCTTCAGGGCTCAGTAGTCCTCATCCTTACGCGCACCTTCACCAGCCCAGGGCGGGGTAGCGGAGGGTGAAAGGGCGTGGCTCACAGCCCGTTTCTTCCGCTCGGGCGTCTCCTGGGAGGAACCCTTGTCCAGTGAGCGGGTCTTCGTCTCCACCAAATTCCCTAGGGGGACATTTCTGGCAGCCCTTCTTGTTCAGCAGCTTACGGGGGTCAGGTGGACCTCTGCTAGGCACCAGCCTGAAGCCCTTACTCCATTTCAGCTATTTTGGCAGTTGCCTAGGTGACTTTTGAACCTCATTACCCAGAACAGCCAACGGAGGAGGGGTGAGAAGAGTGGCCGTCTGGGTTTGCCGCATCGTGCTGCCTTACAGGAGTTGTGCAGTCTTCGGTTGTGTGATACTTCACCTGGCTGATTTCTGGGAATGCCTCCACAAATTCGCTAAATTCAGTAGCTTTTGCCTTCCAAGATTCACCTGGTTGGTGTGTTGCACCCATTCACTAGTCATTTACATTAGGTATATCTCTTAATGCTATCCCTCCCCCTCCCCCCGCCCATGACAGGCCCCGGTGTGTGATGTTCCCCTTTCTGTGTCCAAGCGTTCTCATACTTCAATTCCCACCTATGAATGAGAACATGCGGTGTTTGCTTTTTTTGTCCTTGCGATAGTTTGCTAAGAATGATGGTTTCCATCTTCATCCGTGTCCCTCCAAAGGGGATGAACTCATGCTTTTTCATGGCTGCATAGTATTCCATGGTGTATTTGTGCCACATTTTCTTAATCCAGTCTATCATTGATGGACATCTGGGTTGGTTCCAAGTCTTTGCTACTGTGAATGGTGCCGCAATAAACATACGTCTGCGTGTGTCCTTTCAGAAGCATGATTTCTAATCCTATGGGTATATATACCCAGCAATGGGATGGCTGGGTCAAATGGTATTTCTATTTCGAGATCCTTGAGGATTCGCCACACTATCTTCCACTACCGTTGAACTAGTTTACAGTCCCACCAACAGTGTAAAAGTGTTCCTATTTGTCCACTACCTCTCCAGCACCTGTTGTTTCCTGACTTTTTAATGATCGCTATTCTAACTGGTGTGAGATGATATCTCATTGCGGATTTGATTTGCATTTCTCTGATGGCCAGTTTTGATGAGCATTTTTTCATGTGTCTGTTGGCTGCATAAATGTCTTCTTTTGAGAAGTGTCTCTTCATATCCTTCCCCCACTTGTTGATGGGCTTGTTTGGTTTTTCTTGTAACTCTGTTTGAGGTCTTAGTAGATTCTGGATATTAGCCTTTTGTCAGATGAGTAGATTGCAAAAATTTTCTCCCTTTCTGCAGGATGCCTGTTCACTCTCATGGGAGTTTCTTTAGCTATGCAGAACGTCTTTAGTGTAATTAGATGCTGTTTGTCAATGTTGGCTTTCGTTGCCATTGCTTTTGGCGTTTTAGACATGAGGTCCTTGCCCATGCCTTTGTCCTCAATGGTATTGGCTGGGTTTTCTCCTAGGGTTTGTATGGTTTAAGATCTAACATTTAAGTCTTTCATCTGTCTTGAATTAATTTTTGTACAAGGTGTAAGGAAGGGATCCGATATCAGCTTTCGACATATGGCTAGCCTGTTTTCCCAGCACCATTTTTTTAAATAGGGAATCCTTTCCCCATTTCTTGTTTTTGTCAGGTTTGTCAAAGATCAGATGGTTGTAGATGTGTCGTATTATTTCTGAGGGCTCTATTCTGTTCCATTGGTCTACGGTAACCAAAACGGCAACCGATAGCATGCTCTTTGGTTACTGTAGCCTTCTACTGTAGCTTGAAGTCGGACAGCTTGATGCCTCCATCTTTGTTCTTTTGGCTTAGGATTATGTTGGCAGTGGGGGCCGTTTTGTGGTTCCATATGAGCTTTAAAGCAGTTTTTTCCAGTTCTGTGAAGAAAGTCATTGGTAGTTTGATGGGGATGGCATTGAATCTATAATTTACCTTGGGCAGTATGGCCATTTTCACGATATTGATTCTTCCAATCCGTGATGGTGGAATATTCTTCCATTTGTTTGTCTCCTCTTTTAGTTCGTGGAGCAATGCTTTGTAGTTCTCCTTGAAGAGGTCCTTCACATCCCTTGTTAGTTGGATTCCTAGGCATTTTATTCTCTTTGAAGCAATTGTGAATGGGAGCTCACTCATGATTTGGCTCTCTGTTTGCCTCTTATTGGTGTATAAGAATGCTTGTGATTTTTGCACCTCGATTTTGTATCCTGAGACTTTGCTGAAGTTGCTTATCAGCTTAAGGAGATTTTGGACTGAGACGATGGGGTTTTCTAAATATTCAATCATGTCATCTGCAAACAGGGACAATTTGACTTCCTCTTTTCCTAATTGATTTCTCTTTATTTCTTTCTCCTGCCTGATTGCCCTGGGCAGAAGTTCCAACACTATGTTGAATAGGAGTGGTGAGAGAGGGCATCCCTGTCTTGTGGCAGTTTGCAAAGGGAATGCTTCCACTTTTTGCCCATTCAGTATGATATTGGCTGTGGGTTTGCCCTAAATAGCCCGTATTACTTTGGGAAATGTCCCATCAATACCTAATTTATTGAGAGTTTTTGGCATGAAGGGCTGTTGAATTTTGTCGAAGGCCTTTTCTGCATCTGTTGAGATAATCACGTGGTTTCTGTCTTTGGTCCTGATTATACGCTGGATTATGTTTATTGTTTCGCATATGTTGGACCAGCCTTGCATGTCAGGGATGAAGCCCACTTCATCATGATGGATAAGCTCTTTGATGTGCTGCTGGATTCGGTTTTCCAGTATTTTATGGAGGATTTTCCCATCGATGTTCCTCAGGGACATAGGCCTAAAATTCTCTTTTTGGGTTGTGTCTCTCTCAGGCTTTGGGATCAGGATGATGCCGGCCTCATGAAATGAGTGAGGGAGGATTCCCTCTTTTTCTGTTGATTGGAATAGTTTCAGAAGGCATGGTACCAGCTCCTCCTTGTCCTTCTGGTAGAATTCGGCTGTGAATCCGTCTGGTCCTGGAGTTTTATTGCTTGATAGGCTGTTAATTATTGCCTCAATTTCAGAGCCTGTTAGTGGTCTACTCAGGCATTCAACTTCTTCCTGGTTTACTCTGGGGAGGTTGTATGCGTCCAGGAATTTATCCATTTCTTCTAGATTTTCTAGTTCATTAGCTTAGAGGTGCTGATAGTATTGTCTGATGGTAGTTTGTATTTCTGTGGGATCGGTGGTGATATCCCCTTTATCATTTTTTACTGCATCTGTTTGATTCTTCTTTCTTTCTTCTTTCTTAGTCTTGCTAGTGCTCTATCAATTTTGTTGATCACTGCAAAAAACCCGCTCCTGGATTCATTGATTTGTTGAAGGGTTTATTGTGTCTCTATCTCCATCAGTTCTGCTCGGATCTTAGTTATTTCTTGCCTTCTGCTAGTTTTTGAATGTGTTTGCTCTTGCTTCTCTCATTCTTTTAATGGTGATGTTAGGGTATGCATTTTTGATTTTTCCTGCTTTCTCTCGTGGGCAATTAGTGCTATAAATTTCCCTCTACACACTGCTTTAAATGTGACGCAGAGATTCTGGTATGTTGTGCCTTTGTTTTCATTGGTTTCAGAGAATATCTTTCTTTCTGCCTTCATTTCGTTATGTACCCAGTACTCATTAAGGAGCAGGGTGTCCGGTTTCCATGCAGTTGAGCGGTTTTGAGTGAGTTTCTTTATCCTGAGGTCTACTTTGATTGCAATGTGGTCTGAGAGACCGTTTGTAGTAATTTCTGTTATTTTACATTTACTGAGGAGTGCTTTACTTCCAACTATGTGGTCAATGTGGAAATAAGTGTGATGTGGTGCTGAGAAGCATGTATATTCTGTGGATTTGGGGTGGAGCGTTCTGTAGATGTCTCCTAGGTCCGCTTGGTGCAGAGCTGAGTTCAATTCCTGGATATCCTTTTTAGATTTCTGTCTCGTTGGTCTGTCTAATGTTTACAGAGGGCTGTTAAAGTTTCCCATGATTATGATGTGGGAGTCTAAGTCTCTTTTGATCACACTTTAAAGATCAAAAGGTAGAAGCGCAAAGACATTATCTGTGCAATATTAGAAACCTAGTAAGTGGTGGAATTTGGCCTTGAACCCAGATATCTAACTCCAGAGCCTAAGTGCTTCACCCACCTCACTGTGGTGCCTCTCGAGAAAAACAGGTAAGCACACATTCAGAAAGCTGGTGGGCCGGGGGGCTGGCCTTGTACTCAGAGGCCATGGAAGTCCCACGTGGGGTGGCTAGTGGTGTAAGGACAGAGGTCTCGGATGGGCAGAGGGATGTGGACAGGCGCGAGGGGGCGCGGCAGGGACTCGGGGGACTGGGAGTGGCGGCTCGGTGCTGCGGGAGGCGATTAGTGGAAGGACAGAGGTCTGGGAAGGGCAGAGGGATGGGGACAGGCCCGAGGGTCCGCGGCAGGGATTCCGGGGGACTGGGAGTGGCCGGTTGGGGTTACTCTTGGCTTTTTGCCCTCTCCTGCCGTCGACTGCTCCGGTTTCTTTGGCCTTGCGGCGAGGTGGACAGGGTGAGCTCTCAGGACTGATGGCGGTTGTGGAAGGGGCCTGGGGCCAAGGACAGGCCAGGGCGGCGGGAGAGGCGGACCGGTGGCGTGGCTGGATCTGGGCGCGCTGTCGGACCTTCCACATCACCAGCTGCAGGCAGGCGTTTGCGTCCTCGCTGGAGTTGTGGCCGTCCTGGCTGTCCTGGATGATCTGTCCCAGGTAGTCGGCCGCGAGATTCCTGAGGGAATGCTTGTAGGGGAAACCCAGGTAGTGCGGGAAGAGCACGGCCGTGTCCACCACGGTGCTGTGGATGAGCTTCAGGGCCAGCAGATCGCTCTCCAGGCTGTGCCCGATGAGGATGGTTTGGGCGCTGAAAAAGCTCAGCAGGATGGCTTGCACTTGGGGCAAGGTGATGCTCGTCTTGGCGACGTCGGCCTCGGTAACTCCGGAAAACCTGGTGTTGTAGTCCACGATCTCGTTGTCGGGCTTGACGAAGGTGTCGTACACCACTCGCATGTCGGCGTCCACCACGGTGACGCGGGTCAGCTCTAGGCCATGCGTGGTGTAGCACATCTCACAGTCCAAGGCGTAGATTCCTGGATAAGCGTCTCTGGACAACTCTTTCTTGAAGGTCTCCACGAAGCCATCGAGGCTGTCCTTGCGGCCGTCCCGCACGTGCTGCTTTGCCACCTGGCAGCCCACAGAGCCAGGAGCAGCTGCACAGCAGGTGTACTGGCTAACCCGGCCTCCAGCCACCTGGCTCGAGCGGACCCGCCCCCAGTGATAATAACACAACTGGTCGCGTACACAGCGGCCCGAGGAGGACACCAGGTACTCGGTGCCACAACGGCAGCAGACCCTGCAGGAGGAGTCGCCGGGCCCCTTCCCCTGGCCAGTGAAGAGGACGGCGCCTCCGGGCCGCTCGGGGTGCGGGAAGGGGTAGCCGTTCTCCTCGAGCTGGTCCTGGCTGAGCAGGAACTCCTGGAGGCGGCTGTACAGGGCGGCCCTGCTGAGGCCCGGCATGGAGCTGGGGGTCAGGCCCTTCAGTCTCTTGAGGGTGTTCAGGACCACGTTCAGGTACCTGTTCTTGTTGGGGCTGCAGTCGTAGGCCACCTTCTCCTCGTTCAGCGCCTTCTCCTCGGCCTCCTGCTTGGAGGCGCAGAACTTGAGACACTCTTCGGTGAACAGTTGGAGATAGCCTCGGCGGAGGACGGTGGGGACTTGGCACCCAGACCTTCGGAGGACAATAGGTTTCTTCAAACTCGGTAAGGATGGACGACGGACGATTCGCTTAGAGCTGATGGTGGTGGTGGTCTTGCATGCCATCCCTGACCTGTTGCGCGTCTTCCCTGGCTGTCTGCCGACCTTGGAGCCACTGGAGCGTTGGCTGCTGCTGGCCACGCGGGTTCTCTTGGCATCTGTGCAACCTGTGACCAAGCAAGGGCTGGAAGACTGGGCGATCGTCTTCCTCTTCCTGGGGGCTGAGATGCGGACTCCCGAGGGCCTCTCTGTCAGCCTTGGGGCGGCTGGCAAGCAGCAGGCCGATCCCCTCTGTGCAGGGAAGTAGCACGCCTCCGTCACCACCTTGGGACACGCTGGGGGCACCGCCGGACCCCTGTTCTGGGGCTCCGCCTGGATGTCCACAAATGCGGAGGCCTGGTTGTGCATCTGGGGCACCCGGAGCCCGAAGCTCTGGGCAGGCTGATGAGAGGGCAGGGGGAATTCTGGAGCCTCCAGGGCCGCCTCCTCGGCCACCTTCTTAGCTTCTGGGTATCCAGGTGGGAACCAGCAGGGAGCTGTGGCTCGCAACATCTTGCTGCCTTCGGGAGCACCGGCCTGGCTCTGCTCCGCTCCCAACTGGCGGCTTCTTGCCTCCAGGGCCGCCTCCTCGGCCACCTTCTTAGCTTCTGGGTATCCAGGTGGGAACCAGCAGGGAGCTGTGGCTCGCAACATCTTGCTGCCTTCGGGAGCACCGGCCTGGCTCTGCTCCTCTCCCAACTGGCGGCTTCAATGAGTGCCGCGGCCGCCACCCGTCGCCTTTATAGACGCACAGGGCAGAGTGGGTGGGACTTCTCCTTGATAGGTTGGTGCTTCCATCCAATCACACTGAGCCTCATCTTCCACCAGACTCCAGCTTGGGAATGCCTCAAGGGGTGCACTAATGGAATCAACTGGAACTCCTGGTTGCTAACCTTGGAGCTAGGTTGCTTTTCCTGAGTTAATTAACTGTCCCTGCAGGGCAGTCCTATAATGGCTACTGGAATTGGGCCACCTAGGATTCATTTCAGCGTCAGGGAGTTTGGTCAACTTGCTTGGGCCCACACAGCACCCCATGGAGCCAGGACTGGGCCAGCAGTCTGCTGCATGCTGCAGGGCAGGATCTCTCTGGGGTTGCGTTTCCCTGCTCTCTGCACTCCTCCGCTGCGGGCAAATTGAGGACAGGAAGTGGACCGCACCCACTTCTCTCCCACGACTTGGGCAATGTTCAACACAGGGGTTCTTCAAAAGGTTCATAGAAAATGCACATGGTGAAGAAACTATGCATGGGTTTCCACTGGTTTGCACTCAAATAAACTTGTCCGAACTTCTTATAACCTTTCTGAACTAGATCGAGTTTGAGGCACTGAGAAGGATGAGACATCCACTGAAAAGGACTCCTATCAGAGCAACATGAATTCCACGAAAATTGCAGCAAGAGCAAACATCAAATTTCTGGTGAAGCTTGGGTGGAAGAATGAAGAAATCATTGATGTTTTCACAAAAGCTTCTAAGGACACTACCCCAAAGAAATGAACTCTTTACGAATGTATAGCTTGTTTCAAGAAGAGGTGAGAAGATGTGGGAGATGAATCCTGCAGTGGCTGTGAAAACCACTGTGCCCAGATCAGCTGCAGTTACGACGAGAGCTATCAGTGGAAATTTTAAACAGGAGGGATCACGATCCTGACGCATCCCTCTGACAAATTGTAACCGGAAGTTGGAACATGGCTTTACCAATATGACCTCGAAGGCAAAGCATCATCAACGCGACGGCTACCGAGAGGTGGCAGTGGTCCAGTCAAAGGAAAAGGAGGCCAGTCAGGAGCCAACATCATGGCATCAGTGTTTTGGGACACTCAAGGCATTTTGCTTGTTGACTTTCTGAAGGGCCAAACATCTGCTTATTAGGAGAGTGTTCCGAGAAGCTTAGAGAAAGCTTTGGTAGAAACATGCTGGGAAAGTCTCACTAGATCCCTGTTCACCACCTCAGTGCTCTGCTCATTCCTCTCATCAAACAAGGGCAATTTTGTCAGTTTCAATGGGCAGTCCTTAGGAATGCACCTTACGGGCTGCTTTCATTCCTTCTAAATTCTTTTTGTTTCCTAATTATACAAAGTCTCCTTGCCTTGCTTGGAAAGATGAGAGAAAGTCTCCTTGCCTTGCTTGGACAGATGAGAGATGAGATCCTCCTCTTCTCTCCCAGGACAGAATGGTCAGACTTGAGTTTCCTTTCTCCTCACTCTTCTCCTCCTTGAGGGAGGTGCTGTGCCGGACAGACCTGCTCCCGTGTCTAGACACGGGTAGACTCGTTGAAGATCCTCACAGGCAATCCTCCTTGGGGTCAAAGGGGAAGGATTTATTTCTTCAGGGCTCAGTAGTCCTCATCCTTACGCGCACCTTCACCAGCCCAGGGCGGGGTAGCGGAGGGTGAAAGGGCGTGGCTCACAGCCCGTTTCTTCCGCTCGGGCGTCTCCTGGGAGGAACCCTTGTCCAGTGAGCGGGTCTTCGTCTCCACCAAATTCCCTAGGGGGACATTTCTGGCAGCCCTTCTTGTTCAGCAGCTTACGGGGGTCAGGTGGACCTCTGCTAGTCACCAGCCTGAAGCCCTTACTCCATTTCAGCTATTTTGGCAGTTGCCTAGGTGACTTTTGAACCTCATTACCCAGAACAGCCAACGGAGGAGGGGTGAGAAGAGTGGCCGTCTGGGTTTGCCGCATCGTGCTGCCTTACAGGAGTTGTGCAGTCTTCGGTTGTGTGATACTTCACCTGGCTGATTTCTGGGAATGCCTCCACAAATTCGCTAAATTCAGTAGCTTTTGCCTTCCAAGATTCACCTGGTTGGTGTGTTGCACCCATTCACTAGTCATTTACATTAGGTATATCTCTTAATGCTATCCCTCCCCCTCCCCCCGCCCATGACAGGCCCCGGTGTGTGATGTTCCCCTTTCTGTGTCCAAGCGTTCTCATACTTCAATTCCCACCTATGAATGAGAACATGCGGTGTTTGCTTTTTTTGTCCTTGCGATAGTTTGCTAAGAATGATGGTTTCCAGCTTCATCCGTGTCCCTCCAAAGGGGATGAACTCATGCTTTTTCATGGCTGCATAGTATTCCATGGTGTATTTGTGCCACATTTTCTTAATCCAGTCTATCATTGATGGACATCTGGGTTGGTTCCAAGTCTTTGCTACTGTGAATGGTGCCGCAATAAACATACGTCTGCGTGTGTCCTTTCAGAAGCATGATTTCTAATCCTATGGGTATATATACCCAGCAATGGGATGGCTGGGTCAAATGGTATTTCTATTTCGAGATCCTTGAGGATTCGCCACACTATCTTCCACTACCGTTGAACTAGTTTACAGTCCCACCAACAGTGTAAAAGTGTTCCTATTTGTCCACTACCTCTCCAGCACCTGTTGTTTCCTGACTTTTTAATGATCGCTATTCTAACTGGTGTGAGATGATATCTCATTGCGGATTTGATTTGCATTTCTCTGATGGCCAGTTTTGATGAGCATTTTTTCATGTGTCTGTTGGCTGCATAAATGTCTTCTTTTGAGAAGTGTCTCTTCATATCCTTCCCCCACTTGTTGATGGGCTTGTTTGGTTTTTCTTGTAACTCTGTTTGAGGTCTTAGTAGATTCTGGATATTAGCCTTTTGTCAGATGAGTAGATTGCAAAAATGTTCTCCCTTTCTGCAGGATGCCTGTTCACTCTCATGGGAGTTTCTTTAGCTATGCAGAACGTCTTTAGTGTAATTAGATGCTGTTTGTCAATGTTGGCTTTCGTTGCCATTGCTTTTGGCGTTTTAGACATGAGGTCCTTGCCCATGCCTTTGTCCTCAATGGTATTGGCTGGGTTTTCTCCTAGGGTTTGTATGGTTTAAGATCTAACATTTAAGTCTTTCATCTGTCTTGAATTAATTTTTGTACAAGGTGTAAGGAAGGGATCCGATATCAGCTTTCGACATATGGCTAGCCTGTTTTCCCAGCACTATTTTTTTAAATAGGGAATCCTTTCCCCATTTCTTGTTTTTGTCAGGTTTGTCAAAGATCAGATGGTTGTAGATGTGTCGTATTATTTCTGAGGGCTCTATTCTGTTCCATTGGTCTACGGTAACCAAAACGGCAACCGATAGCATGCTCTTTGGTTACTGTAGCCTTCTACTGTAGCTTGAAGTCGGACAGCTTGATGCCTCCATCTTTGTTCTTTTGGCTTAGGATTATGTTGGCAGTGGGGGCCGTTTTGTGGTTCCATATGAGCTTTAAAGCAGTTTTTTCCAGTTCTGTGAAGAAAGTCATTGGTAGTTTGATGGGGATGGCATTGAATCTATAATTTACCTTGGGCAGTATGGCCATTTTCACGATATTGATTCTTCCAATCCGTGATGGTGGAATATTCTTCCATTTGTTTGTCTCCTCTTTTAGTTCGTGGAGCAATGCTTTGTAGTTCTCCTTGAAGAGGTCCTTCACATCCCTTGTTAGTTGGATTCCTAGGCATTTTATTCTCTTTGAAGCAATTGTGAATGGGAGCTCACTCATGATTTGGCTCTCTGTTTGCCTCTTATTGGTGTATAAGAATGCTTGTGATTTTTGCACCTCGATTTTGTATCCTGAGACTTTGCTGAAGTTGCTTATCAGCTTAAGGAGATTTTGGACTGAGACGATGGGGTTTTCTAAATATTCAATCATGTCATCTGCAAACAGGGACAATTTGACTTCCTCTTTTCCTAATTGATTTCTCTTTATTTCTTTCTCCTGCCTGATTGCCCTGGGCAGAAGTTCCAACACTATGTTGAATAGGAGTGGTGAGAGAGGGCATCCCTGTCTTGTGGCAGTTTGCAAAGGGAATGCTTCCACTTTTTGCCCATTCAGTATGATATTGGCTGTGGGTTTGCCCTAAATAGCCCGTATTATTTTGGGAGATGTCCCATCAATACCTAATTTATTGAGAGTTTTTGGCATGAAGGGCTGTTGAATTTTGTCAAAGGCCTTTTCTGCATCTGTTGAGATAATCACGTGGTTTCTGTCTTTGGTCCTGATTATACGCTGGATTATGTTTATTGTTTTGCATATGTTGGACCAGCCTTGCATGTCAGGGATGAAGCCCACTTCATCATGATGGATAAGCTCTTTGATGTGCTGCTGGATTCGGTTTTCCAGTATTTTATGGAGGATTTTCCCATCGATGTTCCTCAGGGACATAGGCCTAAAATTCTCTTTTTGGGTTGTGTCTCTCTCAGGCTTTGGGATCAGGATGATGCCGGCCTCATGAAATGAGTGAGGGAGGATTCCCTCTTTTTCTGTTGATTGGAATAGTTTCAGAAGGCATGGTACCAGCTCCTCCTTGTCCTTCTGGTAGAATTCGGCTGTGAATCCGTCTGGTCCTGGAGTTTTATTGCTTGATAGGCTGTTAATTATTGCCTCAATTTCAGAGCCTGTTAGTGGTCTACTCAGGCATTCAACTTCTTCCTGGTTTACTCTGGGGAGGTTGTATGCGTCCAGGAATTTATCCATTTCTTCTAGATTTTCTAGTTCATTAGCTTAGAGGTGCTGATAGTATTGTCTGATGGTAGTTTGTATTTCTGTGGGATCGGTGGTGATATCCCCTTTATCATTTTTTACTGCATCTGTTTGATTCTTCTTTCTTTTCTTCTTTCTTAGTCTTGCTAGTGCTCTATCAATTTTGTTGATCACTGCAAAAAACCCGCTCCTGGAATCATTGATTTGTTGAAGGGTTTATTGTGTCTCTATCTCCATCAGTTCTGCTCGGATCTTAGTTATTTCTTGCCTTCTGCTAGTTTTTGAATGTGTTTGCTCTTGCTTCTCTCATTCTTTTAATGGTGATGTTAGGGTATGCATTTTTGATTTTTCCTGCTTTCTCTCGTGGGCAATTAGTGCTATAAATTTCCCTCTACACACTGCTTTAAATGTGACGCAGAGATTCTGGTATGTTGTGCCTTTGTTTTCATTGGTTTCAGAAAATATCTTTCTTTCTCCCTTCATTTCGTTATGTACCCAGTACTCATTAAGGAGCAGGGTGTCCGGTTTCCATGCAGTTGAGCGGTTTTGAGTGAGTTTCTTTATCCTGAGGTCTACTTTGATTGCAATGTGGTCTGAGAGACCGTTTGCAGTAATTTCTGTTATTTTACATTTACTGAGGAGTGCTTTACTTCCAACTATGTGGTCAATGTGGAAATAAGTGTGATGTGGTGCTGAGAAGCATGTATATTCTTTCGATTTGGTGTGGAGCGTTCTGTAGATGTCTCCTAGGTCCGCTTGGTGCAGAGCTGAGTTCAATTCCTGGATATCCTTTTTAGATTTCTGTCTCGTTGGTCTGTCTAATGTTTACAGAGGGCTGTTAAAGTTTCCCATGATTATGATGTGGGAGTCTAAGTCTCTTTTGATCACACTTTAAAGATCAAAAGGTAGAAGCGCAAAGACATTATCTGTGCAATATTAGAAACCTAGTAAGTGGTGGAATTTGGCCTTGAACCCAGATATCTAACTCCAGAGCCTAAGTGCTTCACCCACCTCACTGTGGTGCCTCTCGAGAAAAACAGGTAAGCACACATTCAGAAAGCTGGTGGGCCGGGGGGCTGGCCTTGTACTCAGAGGCCATGGAAGTCCCACGATGGGTGGCTAGTGGTGTAAGGACAGAGGTCTCGGATGGGCAGAGGGATGTGGACAGGCGCGAGGGGGCGCGGCAGGGACTCGGGGGACTGGGAGTGGCGGCTCGGTGCTGCGGGAGGCGATTAGTGGAAGGACAGAGGTCTGGGAAGGGCAGAGGGATGGGGACAGGCCCGAGGGTCCGCGGCAGGGATTCCGGGGGACTGGGAGTGGCCGGTTGGGGTTACTCTTGGCTTTTTGCCCTCTCCTGCCGTCCACTGCTCCGGTTTCTTTGGCCTTGCGGCGAGGTGGACAGGGTGAGCTCTCAGGACTGATGGCGGTTGTGGAAGGGGCCTGGGGCCAAGGACAGGCCAGGGCGGCGGGAGAGGCGGACCGGTGGCGTGGCTGGATCTGGGCGCGCTGTCGGACCTTCCACATCACCAGCTGCAGGCAGGCGTTTGCGTCCTCGCTGGAGTTGTGGCCGTCCTGGCTGTCCTGGATGATCTGTCCCAGGTAGTCGGCCGCGAGATTCCTGAGGGAACGCTTGTAGGGGAAACCCAGGTAGTGCGGGAAGAGCACGGCCGTGTCCACCACGGTGCTGTGGATGAGCTTCAGGGCCAGCAGATCGCTCTCCAGGCTGTGCCCGATGAGGATGGTTTGGGCGCTGAAAAAGCTCAGCAGGATGGCTTGCACTTGGGGCAAGGTGATGCTCGTCTTGGCGACGTCGGCCTCGGTGACTCCGGAAAACCTGGTGTTGTAGTCCACGATCTCGTTGTCGGGCTTGACGAAGGTGTCGTACACCACTCGCATGTCGGCGTCCACCACGGTGACGCGGGTCAGCTCTAGGCCATGCGTGGTGTAGCACATCTCACAGTCCAAGGCGTAGATTCCTGGATAAGCGTCTCTGGACAACTCTTTCTTGAAGGTCTCCACGAAGCCATCGAGGCTGTCCTTGCGGCCGTCCCGCACGTGCTGCTTTGCCACCTGGCAGCCCACAGAGCCAGGAGCAGCTGCACAGCAGGTGTACTGGCTAACCCGGCCTCCAGCCACCTGGCTCGAGCGGACCCGCCCCCAGTGATAATAACACAACTGGTCGCGTACACAGCGGCCCGAGGAGGACACCAGGTACTCGGTGCCACAACGGCAGCAGACCCTGCAGGAGGAGTCGCCGGGCCCCTTCCCCTGGCCAGTGAAGAGGACGGCGCCTCCGGGCCGCTCGGGGTGCGGGAAGGGGTAGCCGTTCTCCTCGAGCTGGTCCTGGCTGAGCAGGAACTCCTGGAGGCGGCTGTACAGGGCGGCCCTGCTGAGGCCCGGCATGGAGCTGGGGGTCAGGCCCTTCAGTCTCTTGAGGGTGTTCAGGACCACGTTCAGGTACCTGTTCTTGTTGGGGCTGCAGTCGTAGGCCACCTTCTCCTCGTTCAGCGCCTTCTCCTCGGCCTCCTGCTTGGAGGCGCAGAACTTGAGACACTCTTCGGTGAACAGTTGGAGATAGCCTCGGCGGAGGACGGTGGGGACTTGGCACCCAGACCTTCGGAGGACAATAGGTTTCTTCAAACTCGGTAAGGATGGACGACGGACGATTCGCTTAGAGCTGATGGTGGTGGTGGTCTTGCATGCCATCCCTGACCTGTTGCGCGTCTTCCCTGGCTGTCTGCCGACCTTGGAGCCACTGGAGCGTTGGCTGCTGCTGGCCACGCGGGTTCTCTTGGCATCTGTGCAACCTGTGACCAAGCAAGGGCTGGAAGACTGGGCGATCGTCTTCCTCTTCCTGGGGGCTGAGATGCGGACTCCCGAGGGCCTCTCTGTCAGCCTTGGGGCGGCTGGCAAGCAGCAGGCCGATCCCCTCTGTGCAGGGAAGTAGCACGCCTCCGTCACCACCTTGGGACACGCTGGGGGCACCGCCGGACCCCTGTTCTGGGGCTCCGCCTGGATGTCCACAAATGCGGAGGCCTGGTTGTGCATCTGGGGCACCCGGAGCCCGAAGCTCTGGGCAGGCTGATGAGAGGGCAGGGGGAATTCTGGAGCCTCGAGGGCCGCCTCCTCGGCCACCTTCTTAGCTTCTGGGTATCCAGGTGGGAACCAGCAGGGAGCTGTGGCTCGCAACATCTTGCTGCCTTCGGGAGCACCGGCCTGGCTCTGCTCCGCTCCCAACTGGCGGCTTCTTGCCTCCAGGGCCGCCTCCTCGGCCACCTTCTTAGCTTCTGGGTATCCAGGTGGGAACCAGCAGGGAGCTGTGGCTCGCAACATCTTGCTGCCTTCGGGAGCACCGGCCTGGCTCTGCTCCGCTCCCAACTGGCGGCTTCTTGCCTCCAGGGCCGCCTCCTCGGCCACCTTCTTAGCTTCTGGGTATCCAGGTGGGAACCAGCAGGGAGCTGTGGCTCGCAACATCTTGCTGCCTTCGGGAGCACCGGCCTGGCTCTGCTCCTCTCCCAACTGGCGGCTTCAATGAGTGCCGCGGCCGCCACCCGTCGCCTTTATAGACGCACAGGGCAGAGTGGGTGGGACTTCTCCTTGATAGGTTGCTGCTTCCATCCAATCACACTGAGCCTCATCTTCCACCAGACTCCAGCTTGGGAATGCCTCAAGGGGTGCACTAATGGAATCAACTGGAACTCCTGGTTGCTAACCTTGGAGCTAGGTTGCTTTTCCTGAGTTAATTAACTGTCCCTGCAGGGCAGTCCTATAATGGCTACTGGAATTGGGCCGCCTAGGATTCATTTCAGCGTCAGGGAGTTTGGTCAACTTGCTTGGGCCCACACAGCACCCCATGGAGCCAGGACTGGGCCAGCAGTCTGCTGCATGCTGCAGGGCAGGATCTCTCTGGGGTTGCGTTTCCCTGCTCTCTGCACTCCTCCGCTGCGGGCAAATTGAGGACAGGAAGTGGACCGCACCCACTTCTCTCCCACGACTTGGGCAATGTTCAACACAGGGGTTCTTCAAAAGGTTCATAGAAAATGCACATGGTGAAGAAACTATGCATGGGTTTCCACTGGTTTGCACTCAAATAAACTTGTCCGAACTTCTTATAACCTTTCTGAACTAGATCGAGTTTGAGGCACTGAGAAGGATGAGACATCCACTGAAAAGGACTCCTATCAGAGCAACATGAATTCCACGAAAATTGCAGCAAGAGCAAACATCAAATTTCTGGTGAAGCTTGGGTGGAAGAATGAAGAAATCATTGATGTTTTCACAAAAGCTTCTAAGGACACTACCCCAAAGAAATGAACTCTTTACGAATGTATAGCTTGTTTCAAGAAGAGGTGAGAAGATGTGGGAGATGAATCCTGCAGTGGCTGTGAAAACCACTGTGCCCAGATCAGCTGCAGTTACGACGAGAGCTATCAGTGGAAATTTTAAACAGGAGGGATCACGATCCTGACGCATCCCTCTGACAAATTGTAACCGGAAGTTGGAACATGGCTTTACCAATATGACCTCGAAGGCAAAGCATCATCAACGCGACGGCTACCGAGAGGTGGCAGTGGTCCAGTCAAAGGAAAAGGAGGCCAGTCAGGAGCCAACATCATGGCATCAGTGTTTTGGGACACTCAAGGCATTTTGCTTGTTGACTTTCTGAAGGGCCAAACATCTGCTTATTAGGAGAGTGTTCCGAGAAGCTTAGAGAAAGCTTTGGTAGAAACATGCTGGGAAAGTCTCACTAGATCCCTGTTCACCACCTCAGTGCTCTGCTCATTCCTCTCATCAAACAAGGGCAATTGTGTCAGTTTCAATGGGCAGTCCTTAGGAATGCACCTTACGGGCTGCTTTCATTCCTTCTAAATTCTTTTTGTTTCCTAATTATACAAAGTCTCCTTGCCTTGCTTGGAAAGATGAGAGAAAGTCTCCTTGCCTTGCTTGGACAGATGAGAGATGAGATCCTCCTCTTCTCTCCCAGGACAGAATGGTCAGACTTGAGTTTCCTTTCTCCTCACTCTTCTCCTCCTTGAGGGAGATGCTGTGCCGGACAGACCTGCTCCCGTGTCTAGACACGGGTAGACTCGTTGAAGATCCTCACAGGCAATCCTCCTTGGGGTCAAAGGGGAAGGATTTATTTCTTCAGGGCTCAGTAGTCCTCATCCTTACGCGCACCTTCACCAGCCCAGGGCGGGGTAGCGGAGGGTGAAAGGGCGTGGCTCACAGCCCGTTTCTTCCGCTCGGGCGTCTCCTGGGAGGAACCCTTGTCCAGTGAGCGGGTCTTCGTCTCCACCAAATTCCCTAGGGGGACATTTCTGGCAGCCCTTCTTGTTCAGCAGCTTACGGGGGTCAGGTGGACCTCTGCTAGTCACCAGCCTGAAGCCCTTACTCCATTTCAGCTATTTTGGCAGTTGCCTAGGTGACTTTTGAACCTCGTTACCCAGAACAGCCAACGGAGGAGGGGTGAGAAGAGTGGCCGTCTGGGTTTGCCGCATCGTGCTGCCTTACAGGAGTTGTGCAGTCTTCGGTTGTGTGATACTTCACCTGGCTGATTTCTGGGAATGCCTCCACAAATTCGCTAAATTCAGTAGCTTTTGCCTTCCAAGATTCACCTGGTTGGTGTGTTGCACCCATTCACTAGTCATTTACATTAGGTATATCTCTTAATGCTATCCCTCCCCCTCCCCCCGCCCATGACAGGCCCCGGTGTGTGATGTTCCCCTTTCTGTGTCCAAGCGTTCTCATACTTCAATTCCCACCTATGAATGAGAACATGCGGTGTTTGCTTTTTTTGTCCTTGCGATAGTTTGCTAAGAATGATGGTTTCCATCTTCATCCGTGTCCCTCCAAAGGGGATGAACTCATGCTTTTTCATGGCTGCATAGTATTCCATGGTGTATTTGTGCCACATTTTCTTAATCCAGTCTATCATTGATGGACATCTGGGTTGGTTCCAAGTCTTTGCTACTGTGAATGGTGCCGCAATAAACATACGTCTGCGTGTGTCCTTTCAGAAGCATGATTTCTAATCCTATGGGTATATATACCCAGCAATGGGATGGCTGGGTCAAATGGTATTTCTATTTCGAGATCCTTGAGGATTCGCCACACTATCTTCCACTACCGTTGAACTAGTTTACAGTCCCACCAACAGTGTAAAAGTGTTCCTATTTGTCCACTACCTCTCCAGCACCTGTTGTTTCCTGACTTTTTAATGATCGCTATTCTAACTGGTGTGAGATGATATCTCATTGCGGATTTGATTTGCATTTCTCTGATGGCCAGTTTTGATGAGCATTTTTTCATGTGTCTGTTGGCTGCATAAATGTCTTCTTTTGAGAAGTGTCTCTTCATATCCTTCCCCCACTTGTTGATGGGCTTGTTTGGTTTTTCTTGTAACTCTGTTTGAGGTCTTAGTAGATTCTGGATATTAGCCTTTTGTCAGATGAGTAGATTGCAAAAATTTTCTCCCTTTCTGCAGGATGCCTGTTCACTCTCATGGGAGTTTCTTTAGCTATGCAGAACGTCTTTAGTGTAATTAGATGCTGTTTGTCAATGTTGGCTTTCGTTGCCATTGCTTTTGGCGTTTTAGACATGAGGTCCTTGCCCATGCCTTTGTCCTCAATGGTATTGGCTGGGTTTTCTCCTAGGGTTTGTATGGTTTAAGATCTAACATTTAAGTCTTTCATCTGTCTTGAATTAATTTTTGTACAAGGTGTAAGGAAGGGATCCGATATCAGCTTTCGACATATGGCTAGCCTGTTTTCCCAGCACCATTTTTTTAAATAGGGAATCCTTTCCCCATTTCTTGTTTTTGTCAGGTTTGTCAAAGATCAGATGGTTGTAGATGTGTCGTATTATTTCTGAGGGCTCTATTCTGTTCCATTGGTCTACGGTAACCAAAACGGCAACCGATAGCATGCTCTTTGGTTACTGTAGCCTTCTACTGTAGCTTGAAGTCGGACAGCTTGATGCCTCCATCTTTGTTCTTTTGGCTTAGGATTATGTTGGCAGTGGGGGCCGTTTTGTGGTTCCATATGAGCTTTAAAGCAGTTTTTTCCAGTTCTGTGAAGAAAGTCATTGGTAGTTTGATGGGGATGGCATTGAATCTATAATTTACCTTGGGCAGTATGGCCATTTTCACGATATTGATTCTTCCAATCCGTGATGGTGGAATATTCTTCCATTTGTTTGTCTCCTCTTTTAGTTCGTGGAGCAATGCTTTGTAGTTCTCCTTGAAGAGGTCCTTCACATCCCTTGTTAGTTGGATTCCTAGGCATTTTATTCTCTTTGAAGCAATTGTGAATGGGAGCTCACTCATGATTTGGCTCTCTGTTTGCCTCTTATTGGTGTATAAGAATGCTTGTGATTTTTGCACCTCGATTTTGTATCCTGAGACTTTGCTGAAGTTGCTTATCAGCTTAAGGAGATTTTGGACTGAGACGATGGGGTTTTCTAAATATTCAATCATGTCATCTGCAAACAGGGACAATTTGACTTCCTCTTTTCCTAATTGATTTCTCTTTATTTCTTTCTCCTGCCTGATTGCCCTGGGCAGAAGTTCCAACACTATGTTGAATAGGAGTGGTGAGAGAGGGCATCCCTGTCTTGTGGCAGTTTGCAAAGGGAATGCTTCCACTTTTTGCCCATTCAGTATGATATTGGCTGTGGGTTTGCCCTAAATAGCCCGTATTATTTTGGGAGATGTCCCATCAATACCTAATTTATTGAGAGTTTTTGGCATGAAGGGCTGTTGAATTTTGTCGAAGGCCTTTTCTGCATCTGTTGAGATAATCACGTGGTTTCTGTCTTTGGTCCTGATTATACGCTGGATTATGTTTATTGTTTTGCATATGTTGGACCAGCCTTGCATGTCAGGGATGAAGCCCACTTCATCATGATGGATAAGCTCTTTGATGTGCTGCTGGATTCGGTTTTCCAGTATTTTATGGAGGATTTTCCCATCGATGTTCCTCAGGGACATAGGCCTAAAATTCTCTTTTTGGGTTGTGTCTCTCTCAGGCTTTGGGATCAGGATGATGCCGGCCTCATGAAATGAGTGAGGGAGGATTCCCTCTTTTTCTGTTGATTGGAATAGTTTCAGAAGGCATGGTACCAGCTCCTCCTTGTCCTTCTGGTAGAATTCGGCTGTGAATCCGTCTGGTCCTGGAGTTTTATTGCTTGATAGGCTGTTAATTATTGCCTCAATTTCAGAGCCTGTTAGTGGTCTACTCAGGCATTCAACTTCTTCCTGGTTTACTCTGGGGAGGTTGTATGCGTCCAGGAATTTATCCATTTCTTCTAGATTTTCTAGTTCATTAGCTTAGAGGTGCTGATAGTATTGTCTGATGGTAGTTTGTATTTCTGTGGGATCGGTGGTGATATCCCCTTTATCATTTTTTACTGCATCTGTTTGATTCTTCTTTCTTTTCTTCTTTCTTAGTCTTGCTAGTGCTCTATCAATTTTGTTGATCACTGCAAAAAACCCGCTCCTGGAATCATTGATTTGTTGAAGGGTTTATTGTGTCTCTATCTCCATCAGTTCTGCTCGGATCTTAGTTATTTCTTGCCTTCTGCTAGTTTTTGAATGTGTTTGCTCTTGCTTCTCTCATTCTTTTAATGGTGATGTTAGGGTATGCATTTTTGATTTTTCCTGCTTTCTCTCGTGGGCAATTAGTGCTATAAATTTCCCTCTACACACTGCTTTAAATGTGACGCAGAGATTCTGGTATGTTGTGCCTTTGTTTTCATTGGTTTCAGAGAATATCTTTCTTTCTCCCTTCATTTCGTTATGTACCCAGTACTCATTAAGGAGCAGGGTGTCCGGTTTCCATGCAGTTGAGCGGTTTTGAGTGAGTTTCTTTATCCTGAGGTCTACTTTGATTGCAATGTGGTCTGAGAGACCGTTTGTAGTAATTTCTGTTATTTTACATTTACTGAGGAGTGCTTTACTTCCAACTATGTGGTCAATGTGGAAATAAGTGTGATGTGGTGCTGAGAAGCATGTATATTCTGTCGATTTGGTGTGGAGCGTTCTGTAGATGTCTCCTAGGTCCGCTTGGTGCAGAGCTGAGTTCAATTCCTGGATATCCTTTTTAGATTTCTGTCTCGTTGGTCTGTCTAATGTTTACAGAGGGCTGTTAAAGTTTCCCATGATTATGATGTGGGAGTCTAAGTCTCTTTTGATCACACTTTAAAGATCAAAAGGTAGAAGCGCAAAGACATTATCTGTGCAATATTAGAAACCTAGTAAGTGGTGGAATTTGGCCTTGAACCCAGATATCTAACTCCAGAGCCTAAGTGCTTCACCCACCTCACTGTGGTGCCTCTCGAGAAAAACAGGTAAGCACACATTCAGAAAGCTGGTGGGCCGGGGGGCTGGCCTTGTACTCAGAGGCCATGGAAGTCCCACGTGGGGTGGCTAGTGTTGTAAGGACAGAGGTCTCGGATGGGCAGAGGGATGTGGACAGGCGCGAGGGGGCGCGGCAGGGACTCGGGGGACTGGGAGTGGCGGCTCGGTGCTGCGGGAGGCGATTAGTGGAAGGACAGAGGTCTGGGAAGGGCAGAGGGATGGGGACAGGCCCGAGGGTCCGCGGCAGGGATTCCGGGGGACTGGGAGTGGCCGGTTGGGGTTACTCTTGGCTTTTTGCCCTCTCCTGCCGTCGACTGCTCCGGTTTCTTTGGCCTTGCGGCGAGGTGGACAGGGTGAGCTCTCAGGACTGATGGCGGTTGTGGAAGGGGCCTGGGGCCAAGGACAGGCCAGGGCGGCGGGAGAGGCGGACCGGTGGCGTGGCTGGATCTGGGCGCGCTGTCGGACCTTCCACATCACCAGCTGCAGGCAGGCGTTTGCGTCCTCGCTGGAGTTGTGGCCGTCCTGGCTGTCCTGGATGATCTGTCCCAGGTAGTCGGCCGCGAGATTCCTGAGGGAACGCTTGTAGGGGAAACCCAGGTAGTGCGGGAAGAGCACGGCCGTGTCCACCACGGTGCTGTGGATGAGCTTCAGGGCCAGCAGATCGCTCTCCAGGCTGTGCCCGATGAGGATGGTTTGGGCGCTGAAAAAGCTCAGCAGGATGGCTTGCACTTGGGGCAAGGTGATGCTCGTCTTGGCGACGTCGGCCTCGGTGACTCCGGAAAACCTGGTGTTGTAGTCCACGATCTCGTTGTCGGGCTTGACGAAGGTGTCGTACACCACTCGCATGTCGGCGTCCACCACGGTGACGCGGGTCAGCTCTAGGCCATGCGTGGTGTAGCACATCTCACAGTCCAAGGCGTAGATTCCTGGATAAGCGTCTCTGGACAACTCTTTCTTGAAGGTCTCCACGAAGCCATCGAGGCTGTCCTTGCGGCCGTCCCGCACGTGCTGCTTTGCCACCTGGCAGCCCACAGAGCCAGGAGCAGCTGCACAGCAGGTGTACTGGCTAACCCGGCCTCCAGCCACCTGGCTCGAGCGGACCCGCCCCCAGTGATAATAACACAACTGGTCGCGTACACAGCGGCCCGAGGAGGACACCAGGTACTCGGTGCCACAACGGCAGCAGACCCTGCAGGAGGAGTCGCCGGGCCCCTTCCCCTGGCCAGTGAAGAGGACGGCGCCTCCGGGCCGCTCGGGGTGCGGGAAGGGGTAGCCGTTCTCCTCGAGCTGGTCCTGGCTGAGCAGGAACTCCTGGAGGCGGCTGTACAGGGCGGCCCTGCTGAGGCCCGGCATGGAGCTGGGGGTCAGGCCCTTCAGTCTCTTGAGGGTGTTCAGGACCACGTTCAGGTACCTGTTCTTGTTGGGGCTGCAGTCGTAGGCCACCTTCTCCTCGTTCAGCGCCTTCTCCTCGGCCTCCTGCTTGGAGGCGCAGAACTTGAGACACTCTTCGGTGAACAGTTGGAGATAGCCTCGGCGGAGGACGGTGGGGACTTGGCACCCAGACCTTCGGAGGACAATAGGTTTCTTCAAACTCGGTAAGGATGGACGACGGACGATTCGCTTAGAGCTGATGGTGGTGGTGGTCTTGCATGCCATCCCTGACCTGTTGCGCGTCTTCCCTGGCTGTCTGCCGACCTTGGAGCCACTGGAGCGTTGGCTGCTGCTGGCCACGCGGGTTCTCTTGGCATCTGTGCAACCTGTGACCAAGCAAGGGCTGGAAGACTGGGCGATCGTCTTCCTCTTCCTGGGGGCTGAGATGCGGACTCCCGAGGGCCTCTCTGTCAGCCTTGGGGCGGCTGGCAAGCAGCAGGCCGATCCCCTCTGTGCAGGGAAGTAGCACGCCTCCGTCACCACCTTGGGACACGCTGGGGGCACCGCCGGACCCCTGTTCTGGGGCTCCGCCTGGATGTCCACAAATGCGGAGGCCTGGTTGTGCATCTGGGGCACCCGGAGCCCGAAGCTCTGGGCAGGCTGATGAGAGGGCAGGGGGAATTCTGGAGCCTCGAGGGCCGCCTCCTCGGCCACCTTCTTAGCTTCTGGGTATCCAGGTGGGAACCAGCAGGGAGCTGTGGCTCGCAACATCTTGCTGCCTTCGGGAGCACCGGCCTGGCTCTGCTCCGCTCCCAACTGGCGGCTTCTTGCCTCCAGGGCCGCCTCCTCGGCCACCTTCTTAGCTTCTGGGTATCCAGGTGGGAACCAGCAGGGAGCTGTGGCTCGCAACATCTTGCTGCCTTCGGGAGCACCGGCCTGGCTCTGCTCCGCTCCCAACTGGCGGCTTCTTGCCTCCAGGGCCGCCTCCTCGGCCACCTTCTTAGCTTCTGGGTATCCAGGTGGGAACCAGCAGGGAGCTGTGGCTCGCAACATCTTGCTGCCTTCGGGAGCACCGGCCTGGCTCTGCTCCTCTCCCAACTGGCGGCTTCAATGAGTGCCGCGGCCGCCACCCGTCGCCTTTATAGACGCACAGGGCAGAGTGGGTGGGACTTCTCCTTGATAGGTTGGTGCTTCCATCCAATCACACTGAGCCTCATCTTCCACCAGACTCCAGCTTGGGAATGCCTCAAGGGGTGCACTAATGGAATCAACTGGAACTCCTGGTTGCTAACCTTGGAGCTAGGTTGCTTTTCCTGAGTTAATTAACTGTCCCTGCAGGGCAGTCCTATAATGGCTACTGGAATTGGGCCACCTAGGATTCATTTCAGCGTCAGGGAGTTTGGTCAACTTGCTTGGGCCCACACAGCACCCCATGGAGCCAGGACTGGGCCAGCAGTCTGCTGCATGCTGCAGGGCAGGATCTCTCTGGGGTTGCGTTTCCCTGCTCTCTGCACTCCTCCGCTGCGGGCAAATTGAGGACAGGAAGTGGACCGCACCCACTTCTCTCCCACGACTTGGGCAATGTTCAACACAGGGGTTCTTCAAAAGGTTCATAGAAAATGCACATGGTGAAGAAACTATGCATGGGTTTCCACTGGTTTGCACTCAAATAAACTTGTCCGAACTTCTTATAACCTTTCTGAACTAGATCGAGTTTGAGGCACTGAGAAGGATGAGACATCCACTGAAAAGGACTCCTATCAGAGCAACATGAATTCCACGAAAATTGCAGCAAGAGCAAACATCAAATTTCTGGTGAAGCTTGGGTGGAAGAATGAAGAAATCATTGATGTTTTCACAAAAGCTTCTAAGGACACTACCCCAAAGAAATGAACTCTTTACGAATGTATAGCTTGTTTCAAGAAGAGGTGAGAAGATGTGGGAGATGAATCCTGCAGTGGCTGTGAAAACCACTGTGCCCAGATCAGCTGCAGTTACGACGAGAGCTATCAGTGGAAATTTTAAACAGGAGGGATCACGATCCTGACGCATCCCTCTGACAAATTGTAACCGGAAGTTGGAACATGGCTTTACCAATATGACCTCGAAGGCAAAGCATCATCAAAGCGATGGCTACCGAGAGGTGGCAGTGGTCCAGTCAAAGGAAAAGGAGGCCAGTCAGGAGCCAACATCATGGCATCAGTGTTTTGGGACACTCAAGGCATTTTGCTTGTTGACTTTCTGAAGGGCCAAACATCTGCTTATTAGGAGAGTGTTCCGAGAAGCTTAGAGAAAGCTTTGGTAGAAACATGCTGGGAAAGTCTCACTAGATCCCTGTTCACCACCTCAGTGCTCTGCTCATTCCTCTCATCAAACAAGGGCAATTGTGTCAGTTTCAATGGGCAGTCCTTAGGAATGCACCTTACGGGCTGCTTTCATTCCTTCTAAATTCTTTTTGTTTCCTAATTATACAAAGTCTCCTTGCCTTGCTTGGAAAGATGAGAGAAAGTCTCCTTGCCTTGCTTGGACAGATGAGAGATGAGATCCTCCTCTTCTCTCCCAGGACAGAATGGTCAGACTTGAGTTTCCTTTCTCCTCACTCTTCTCCTCCTTGAGGGAGGTGCTGTGCCGGACAGACCTGCTCCCGTGTCTAGACACGGGTAGACTCGTTGAAGATCCTCACAGGCAATCCTCCTTGGGGTCAAAGGGGAAGGATTTATTTCTTCAGGGCTCAGTAGTCCTCATCCTTACGCGCACCTTCACCAGCCCAGGGCGGGGTAGCGGAGGGTGAAAGGGCGTGGCTCACAGCCCGTTTCTTCCGCTCGGGCGTCTCCTGGGAGGAACCCTTGTCCAGTGAGCGGGTCTTCGTCTCCACCAAATTCCCTAGGGGGACATTTCTGGCAGCCCTTCTTGTTCAGCAGCTTACGGGGGTCAGGTGGACCTCTGCTAGTCACCAGCCTGAAGCCCTTACTCCATTTCAGCTATTTTGGCAGTTGCCTAGGTGACTTTTGAACCTCATTACCCAGAACAGCCAACGGAGGAGGGGTGAGAAGAGTGGCCGTCTGGGTTTGCCGCATCGTGCTGCCTTACAGGAGTTGTGCAGTCTTCGGTTGTGTGATACTTCACCTGGCTGATTTCTGGGAATGCCTCCACAAATTCGCTAAATTCAGTAGCTTTTGCCTTCCAAGATTCACCTGGTTGGTGTGTTGCACCCATTCACTAGTCATTTACATTAGGTATATCTCTTAATGCTATCCCTCCCCCTCCCCCCGCCCATGACAGGCCCCGGTGTGTGATGTTCCCCTTTCTGTGTCCAAGCGTTCTCATACTTCAATTCCCACCTATGAATGAGAACATGCGGTGTTTGCTTTCTTTGTCCTTGCGATAGTTTGCTAAGAATGATGGTTTCCAGCTTCATCCGTGTCCCTCCAAAGGGGATGAACTCATGCTTTTTCATGGCTGCATAGTATTCCATGGTGTATTTGTGCCACATTTTCTTAATCCAGTCTATCATTGATGGACATCTGGGTTGGTTCCAAGTCTTTGCTACTGTGAATGGTGCCGCAATAAACATACGTCTGCGTGTGTCCTTTCAGAAGAATGATCTCTAATCCTATGGGTATATATACCCAGCAATGGGATGGCTGGGTCAAATGGTATTTCTATTTCGAGATCCTTGAGGATTCGCCACACTATCTTCCACTACCGTTGAACTAGTTTACAGTCCCACCAACAGTGTAAAAGTGTTCCTATTTGTCCACTACCTCTCCAGCACCTGTTGTTTCCTGACTTTTTAATGATCGCTATTCTAACTGGTGTGAGATGATATCTCATTGCGGATTTGATTTGCATTTCTCTGATGGCCAGTTTTGATGAGCATTTTTTCATGTGTCTGTTGGCTGCATAAATGTCTTCTTTTGAGAAGTGTCTCTTCATATCCTTCCCCCACTTGTTGATGGGCTTGTTTGGTTTTTCTTGTAACTCTGTTTGAGGTCTTAGTAGATTCTGGATATTAGCCTTTTGTCAGATGAGTAGATTGCAAAAATTTTCTCCCTTTCTGCAGGATGCCTGTTCACTCTCATGGGAGTTTCTTTAGCTATGCAGAACGTCTTTAGTGTAATTAGATGCTGTTTGTCAATGTTGGCTTTCGTTGCCATTGCTTTTGGCGTTTTAGACATGAGGTCCTTGCCCATGCCTTTGTCCTCAATGGTATTGGCTGGGTTTTCTCCTAGGGTTTGTATGGTTTAAGATCTAACATTTAAGTCTTTCATCTGTCTTGAATTAATTTTTGTACAAGGTGTAAGGAAGGGATCCGATATCAGCTTTCGACATATGGCTAGCCTGTTTTCCCAGCACCATTTTTTTAAATAGGGAATCCTTTCCCCATTTCTTGTTTTTGTCAGGTTTGTCAAAGATCAGATGGTTGTAGATGTGTCGTATTATTTCTGAGGGCTCTATTCTGTTCCATTGGTCTACGGTAACCAAAACGGCAACCGATAGCATGCTCTTTGGTTACTGTAGCCTTCTACTGTAGCTTGAAGTCGGACAGCTTGATGCCTCCATCTTTGTTCTTCTGGCTTAGGATTATGTTGGCAGTGGGGGCCATTTTGTGGTTCCATATGAGCTTTAAAGCAGTTTTTTCCAGTTCTGTGAAGAAAGTCATTGGTAGTTTGATGGGGATGGCATTGAATCTATAATTTACCTTGGGCAGTATGGCCATTTTCACGATATTGATTCTTCCAATCCGTGATGGTGGAATATTCTTCCATTTGTTTGTCTCCTCTTTTAGTTCGTGGAGCAATGCTTTGTAGTTCTCCTTGAAGAGGTCCTTCACATCCCTTGTTAGTTGGATTCCTAGGCATTTTATTCTCTTTGAAGCAATTGTGAATGGGAGCTCACTCATGATTTGGCTCTCTGTTTGCCTCTTATTGGTGTATAAGAATGCTTGTGATTTTTGCACCTCGATTTTGTATCCTGAGACTTTGCTGAAGTTGCTTATCAGCTTAAGGAGATTTTGGACTGAGACGATGGGGTTTTCTAAATATTCAATCATGTCATCTGCAAACAGGGACAATTTGACTTCCTCTTTTCCTAATTGATTTCTCTTTATTTCTTTCTCCTGCCTGATTGCCCTGGGCAGAAGTTCCAACACTATGTTGAATAGGAGTGGTGAGAGAGGGCATCCCTGTCTTGTGGCAGTTTGCAAAGGGAATGCTTCCACTTTTTGCCCATTCAGTATGATATTGGCTGTGGGTTTGCCCTAAATAGCCCGTATTATTTTGGGAGATGTCCCATCAATACCTAATTTATTGAGAGTTTTTGGCATGAAGGGCTGTTGAATTTTGTCGAAGGCCTTTTCTGCATCTGTTGAGATAATCACGTGGTTTCTGTCTTTGGTCCTGATTATACGCTGGATTATGTTTATTGTTTTGCATATGTTGGACCAGCCTTGCATGTCAGGGATGAAGCCCACTTCATCATGATGGATAAGCTCTTTGATGTGCTGCTGGATTCGGTTTTCCAGTATTTTATGGAGGATTTTCCCATCGATGTTCCTCAGGGACATAGGCATAAAATTCTCTTTTTGGGTTGTGTCTCTCTCAGGCTTTGGGATCAGGATGATGCCGGCCTCATGAAATGAGTGAGGGAGGATTCCCTCTTTTTCTGTTGATTGGAATAGTTTCAGAAGGCATGGTACCAGCTCCTCCTTGTCCTTCTGGTAGAATTCGGCTGTGAATCCGTCTGGTCCTGGAGTTTTATTGCTTGATAGGCTGTTAATTATTGCCTCAATTTCAGAGCCTGTTAGTGGTCTACTCAGGCATTCAACTTCTTCCTGGTTTACTCTGGGGAGGTTGTATGCGTCCAGGAATTTATCCATTTCTTCTAGATTTTCTAGTTCATTAGCTTAGAGGTGCTGATAGTATTGTCTGATGGTAGTTTGTATTTCTGTGGGATCGGTGGTGATATCCCCTTTATCATTTTTTACTGCATCTGTTTGATTCTTCTTTCTTTTCTTCTTTCTTAGTCTTGCTAGTGCTCTATCAATTTTGTTGATCACTGCAAAAAACCCGCTCCTGGATTCATTGATTTGTTGAAGGGTTTATTGTGTCTCTATCTCCATCAGTTCTGCTCGGATCTTAGTTATTTCTTGCCTTCTGCTAGTTTTTGAATGTGTTTGCTCTTGCTTCTCTCATTCTTTTAATGGTGATGTTAGGGTATGCATTTTTGATTTTTCCTGCTTTCTCTCGTGGGCAATTAGTGCTATAAATTTCCCTCTACACACTGCTTTAAATGTGACGCAGAGATTCTGGTATGTTGTGCCTTTGTTTTCATTGGTTTCAGAGAATATCTTTCTTTCTGCCTTCATTTCGTTATGTACCCAGTACTCATTAAGGAGCAGGGTGTCCGGTTTCCATGCAGTTGAGCGGTTTTGAGTGAGTTTCTTTATCCTGAGGTCTACTTTGATTGCAATGTGGTCTGAGAGACCGTTTGTAGTAATTTCTGTTATTTTACATTTACTGAGGAGTGCTTTACTTCCAACTATGTGGTCAATGTGGAAATAAGTGTGATGTGGTGCTGAGAAGCATGTATATTCTGTGGATTTGGGGTGGAGCGTTCTGGAGATGTCTCCTAGGTCCGCTTGGTGCAGAGCTGAGTTCAATTCCTGGATATCCTTTTTAGATTTCTGTCTCGTTGGTCTGTCTAATGTTTACAGAGGGCTGTTAAAGTTTCCCATGATTATGATGTGGGAGTCTAAGTCTCTTTTGATCACACTTTAAAGATCAAAAGGTAGAAGCGCAAAGACATTATCTGTGCAATATTAGAAACCTAGTAAGTGGTGGAATTTGGCCTTGAACCCAGATATCTAACTCCAGAGCCTAAGTGCTTCACCCACCTCACTGTGGTGCCTCTCGAGAAAAACAGGTAAGCACACATTCAGAAAGCTGGTGGGCCGGGGGGCTGGCCTTGTACTCAGAGGCCATGGAAGTCCCACGTGGGGTGGCTAGTGGTGTAAGGACAGAGGTCTCGGATGGGCAGAGGGATGTGGACAGGCGCGAGGGGGCGCGGCAGGGACTCGGGGGACTGGGAGTGGCGGCTCGGTGCTGCGGGAGGCGATTAGTGGAAGGACAGAGGTCTGGGAAGGGCAGAGGGATGGGGACAGGCCCGAGGGTCCGCGGCAGGGATTCCGGGGGACTGGGAGTGGCCGGTTGGGGTTACTCTTGGCTTTTTGCCCTCTCCTGCCGTCGACTGCTCCGGTTTCTTTGGCCTTGCGGCGAGGTGGACAGGGTGAGCTCTCGGGACTGATGGCGGTTGTGGAAGGGGCCTGGGGCCAAGGACAGGCCAGGGCGGCGGGAGAGGCGGACCGGTGGCGTGGCTGGATCTGGGCGCGCTGTCGGACCTTCCACATCACCAGCTGCAGGCAGGCGTTTGCGTCCTCGCTGGAGTTGTGGCCGTCCTGGCTGTCCTGGATGATCTGTCCCAGGTAGTCGGCCGCGAGATTCCTGAGGGAACGCTTGTAGGGGAAACCCAGGTAGTGCGGGAAGAGCACGGCCGTGTCCACCACGGTGCTGTGGATGAGCTTCAGGGCCAGCAGATCGCTCTCCAGGCTGTGCCCGATGAGGATGGTTTGGGCGCTGAAAAAGCTCAGCAGGATGGCTTGCACGTGGGGCAAGGTGATGCTCGTCTTGGCGACGTCGGCCTCGGTGACTCCGGAAAACCTGGTGTTGTAGTCCACGATCTCGTTGTCGGGCTTGACGAAGGTGTCGTACACCACTCGCATGTCGGCGTCCACCACGGTGACGCGGGTCAGCTCTAGGCCATGCGTGGTGTAGCACATCTCACAGTCCAAGGCGTAGATTCCTGGATAAGCGTCTCTGGACAACTCTTTCTTGAAGGTCTCCACGAAGCCATCGAGGCTGTCCTTGCGGCCGTCCCGCACGTGCTGCTTTGCCACCTGGCAGCCCACAGAGCCAGGAGCAGCTGCACAGCAGGTGTACTGGCTAACCCGGCCTCCAGCCACCTGGCTCGAGCGGACCCGCCCCCAGTGATAATAACACAACTGGTCGCGTACACAGCGGCCCGAGGAGGACACCAGGTACTCGGTGCCACAACGGCAGCAGACCCTGCAGGAGGAGTCGCCGGGCCCCTTCCCCTGGCCAGTGAAGAGGACGGCGCCTCCGGGCCGCTCGGGGTGCGGGAAGGGGTAGCCGTTCTCCTCGAGCTGGTCCTGGCTGAGCAGGAACTCCTGGAGGCGGCTGTACAGGGCGGCCCTGCTGAGGCCCGGCATGGAGCTGGGGGTCAGGCCCTTCAGTCTCTTGAGGGTGTTCAGGACCACGTTCAGGTACCTGTTCTTGTTGGGGCTGCAGTCGTAGGCCACCTTCTCCTCGTTCAGCGCCTTCTCCTCGGCCTCCTGCTTGGAGGCGCAGAACTTGAGACACTCTTCGGTGAACAGTTGGAGATAGCCTCGGCGGAGGACGGCGGGGACTTGGCACCCAGACCTTCGGAGGACAATAGGTTTCTTCAAACTCGGTAAGGATGGACGACGGACGATTCGCTTAGAGCTGATGGTGGTGGTGGTCTTGCATGCCATCCCTGACCTGTTGCGCGTCTTCCCTGGCTGTCTGCCGACCTTGGAGCCACTGGAGCGTTGGCTGCTGCTGGCCACGCGGGTTCTCTTGGCATCTGTGCAACCTGTGACCAAGCAAGGGCTGGAAGACTGGGCGATCGTCTTCCTCTTCCTGGGGGCTGAGATGCGGACTCCCGAGGGCCTCTCTGTCAGCCTTGGGGCGGCTGGCAAGCAGCAGGCCGATCCCCTCTGTGCAGGGAAGTAGCACGCCTCCGTCACCACCTTGGGACACGCTGGGGGCACCGCCGGACCCCTGTTCTGGGGCTCCGCCTGGATGTCCACAAATGCGGAGGCCTGGTTGTGCATCTGGGGCACCCGGAGCCCGAAGCTCTGGGCAGGCAGATGAGAGGGCAGGGGGAATTCTGGAGCCTCGAGGGCCGCCTCCTCGGCCACCTTCTTAGCTTCTGGGTATCCAGGTGGGAACCAGCAGGGAGCTGTGGCTCGCAACATCTTGCTGCCTTCGGGAGAACCGGCCTGGCTCTGCTCCGCTCCCAACTGGCGGCTTCTTGCCTCCAGGGCCGCCTCCTCGGCCACCTTCTTAGCTTCTGGGTATCCAGGTGGGAACCAGCAGGGAGCTGTGGCTCGCAACATCTTGCTGCCTTCGGGAGCACCGGCCTGGCTCTGCTCCGCTCCCAACTGGCGGCTTCTTGCCTCCAGGGCCGCCTCCTCGGCCACCTTCTTAGCTTCTGGGTATCCAGGTGGGAACCAGCAGGGAGCTGTGGCTCGCAACATCTTGCTGCCTTCGGGAGCACCGGCCTGGCTCTGCTCCTCTCCCAACTGGCGGCTTCAATGAGTGCCGCGGCCGCCACCCGTCGCCTTTATAGACGCACAGGGCAGAGTGGGTGGGACTTCTCCTTGATTGGTTGGTGCTTCCATCCAATCACACTGAGCCTCATCTTCCACCAGACTCCAGCTTGGGAATGCCTCAAGGGGTGCACTAATGGAATCAACTGGAACTCCTGGTTGCTAACCTTGGAGCTAGGTTGCTTTTCCTGAGTTAATTAACTGTCCCTGCAGGGCAGTCCTATAATGGCTACTGGAATTGGGCCACCTAGGATTCATTTCAGCGTCAGGGAGTTTGGTCAACTTGCTTGGGCCCACACAGCACCCCATGGAGCCAGGACTGGGCCAGCAGTCTGCTGCATGCTGCAGGGCAGGATCTCTCTGGGGTTGCGTTTCCCTGCTCTCTGCACTCCTCCGCTGCGGGCAAATTGAGGACAGGAAGTGGACCGCACCCACTTCTCTCCCACGACTTGGGCAATGTTCAACACAGGGGTTCTTCAAAAGGTTCATAGAAAATGCACATGGTGAAGAAACTATGCATGGGTTTCCACTGGTTTGCACTCAAATAAACTTGTCCGAACTTCTTATAACCTTTCTGAACTAGATCGAGTTTGAGGCACTGAGAAGGATGAGACATCCACTGAAAAGGACTCCTATCAGAGCAACATGAATTCCACGAAAATTGCAGCAAGAGCAAACATCAAATTTCTGGTGAAGCTTGGGTGGAAGAATGAAGAAATCATTGATGTTTTCACAAAAGCTTCTAAGGACACTACCCCAAAGAAATGAACTCTTTACGAATGTATAGCTTGTTTCAAGAAGAGGTGAGAAGATGTGGGAGATGAATCCTGCAGTGGCTGTGAAAACCACTGTGCCCAGATCAGCTGCAGTTACGACGAGAGCTATCAGTGGAAATTTTAAACAGGAGGGATCACGATCCTGACGCATCCCTCTGACAAATTGTAACCGGAAGTTGGAACATGGCTTTACCAATATGACCTCGAAGGCAAAGCATCATCAACGCGACGGCTACCGAGAGGTGGCAGTGGTCCAGTCAAAGGAAAAGGAGGCCAGTCAGGAGCCAACATCATGGCATCAGTGTTTTGGGACACTCAAGGCATTTTGCTTGTTGACTTTCTGAAGGGCCAAACATCTGCTTATTAGGAGAGTGTTCCGAGAAGCTTAGAGAAAGCTTTGGTAGAAACATGCTGGGAAAGTCTCACTAGATCCCTGTTCACCACCTCAGTGCTCTGCTCATTCCTCTCATCAAACAAGGGCAATTGTGTCAGTTTCAATGGGCAGTCCTTAGGAATGCACCTTACGGGCTGCTTTCATTCCTTCTAAATTCTTTTTGTTTCCTAATTATACAAAGTCTCCTTGCCTTGCTTGGAAAGATGAGAGAAAGTCTCCTTGCCTTGCTTGGACAGATGAGAGATGAGATCCTCCTCTTCTCTCCCAGGACAGAATGGTCAGACTTGAGTTTCCTTTCTCCTCACTCTTCTCCTCCTTGAGGGAGGTGCTGTGCCGGACAGACCTGCTCCCGTGTCTAGACACGGGTAGACTCGTTGAAGATCCTCACAGGCAATCCTCCTTGGGGTCAAAGGGGAAGGATTTATTTCTTCAGGGCTCAGTAGTCCTCATCCTTACGCGCACCTTCACCAGCCCAGGGCGGGGTAGCGGAGGGTGAAAGGGCGTGGCTCACAGCCCGTTTCTTCCGCTCGGGCGTCTCCTGGGAGGAACCCTTGTCCAGTGAGCGGGTCTTCGTCTCCACCAAATTCCCTAGGGGGACATTTCTGGCAGCCCTTCTTGTTCAGCAGCTTACGGGGGTCAGGTGGACCTCTGCTAGTCACCAGCCTGAAGCCCTTACTCCATTTCAGCTATTTTGGCAGTTGCCTAGGTGACTTTTGAACCTCGTTACCCAGAACAGCCAACGGAGGAGGGGTGAGAAGAGTGGCCGTCTGGGTTTGCCGCATCGTGCTGCCTTACAGGAGTTGTGCAGTCTTCGGTTGTGTGATACTTCACCTGGCTGATTTCTGGGAATGCCTCCACAAATTCGCTAAATTCAGTAGCTTTTGCCTTCCAAGATTCACCTGGTTGGTGTGTTGCACCCATTCACTAGTCATTTACATTAGGTATATCTCTTAATGCTATCCCTCCCCCTCCCCCCGCCCATGACAGGCCCCGGTGTGTGATGTTCCCCTTTCTGTGTCCAAGCGTTCTCATACTTCAATTCCCACCTATGAATGAGAACATGCGGTGTTTGCTTTTTTTGTCCTTGCGATAGTTTGCTAAGAATGATGGTTTCCATCTTCATCCGTGTCCCTCCAAAGGGGATGAACTCATGCTTTTTCATGGCTGCATAGTATTCCATGGTGTATTTGTGCCACATTTTCTTAATCCAGTCTATCATTGATGGACATCTGGGTTGGTTCCAAGTCTTTGCTACTGTGAATGGTGCCGCAATAAACATACGTCTGCGTGTGTCCTTTTAGCAGCATGATTTCTAATCCTATGGGTATATATACCCAGCAATGGGATGGCTGGGTCAAACGGTATTTCTATTTCGAGATCCTTGAGGATTCGCCACACTATCTTCCACTACCGTTGAACTAGTTTACAGTCCCACCAACAGTGTAAAAGTGTTCCTATTTGTCCACTACCTCTCCAGCACCAGTTGTTTCCTGACTTTTTAATGATCGCTATTCTAACTGGTGTGAGATGATATCTCATTGCGGATTTGATTTGCATTTCTCTGATGGCCAGTTTTGATGAGCATTTTTTCATGTGTCTGTTGGCTGCATAAATGTCTTCTTTTGAGAAGTGTCTCTTCATATCCTTCCCCCACTTGTTGATGGGCTTGTTTGGTTTTTCTTGTAACTCTGTTTGAGGTCTTAGTAGATTCTGGATATTAGCCTTTTGTCAGATGAGTAGATTGCAAAAATTTTCTCCCTTTCTGCAGGATGCCTGTTCACTCTCATGGGAGTTTCTTTAGCTATGCAGAACGTCTTTAGTGTAATTAGATGCTGTTTGTCAATGTTGGCTTTCGTTGCCATTGCTTTTGGCGTTTTAGACATGAGGTCCTTGCCCATGCCTTTGTCCTCAATGGTATTGGCTGGGTTTTCTCCTAGGGTTTGTATGGTTTAAGATCTAACATTTAAGTCTTTCATCTGTCTTGAATTAATTTTTGTACAAGGTGTAAGGAAGGGATCCGATTTCAGCTTTCGACATATGGCTAGCCTGTTTTCCCAGCACCATTTTTTTAAATAGGGAATCCTTTCCCCATTTCTTGTTTTTGTCAGGTTTGTCAAAGATCAGATGGTTGTAGATGTGTCGTATTATTTCTGAGGGCTCTATTCTGTTCCATTGGTCTACGGTAACCAAAACGGCAACCGATAGCATGCTCTTTGGTTACTGTAGCCTTCTACTGTAGCTTGAAGTCGGACAGCTTGATGCCTCCATCTTTGTTCTTTTGGCTTAGGATTATGTTGGCAGTGGGGGCCGTTTTGTGGTTCCATATGAGCTTTAAAGCAGTTTTTTCCAGTTCTGTGAAGAAAGTCATTGGTAGTTTGATGGGGATGGCATTGAATCTATAATTTACCTTGGGCAGTATGGCCATTTTCACGATATTGATTCTTCCAATCCGTGATGGTGGAATATTCTTCCATTTGTTTGTCTCCTCTTTTAGTTCGTGGAGCAATGCTTTGTAGTTCTCCTTGAAGAGGTCCTTCACATCCCTTGTTAGTTGGATTCCTAGGCATTTTATTCTCTTTGAAGCAATTGTGAATGGGAGCTCACTCATGATTTGGCTCTCTGTTTGCCTCTTATTGGTGTATAAGAATGCTTGTGATTTTTGCACCTCGATTTTGTATCCTGAGACTTTGCTGAAGTTGCTTATCAGCTTAAGGAGATTTTGGACTGAGACGATGGGGTTTTCTAAATATTCAATCATGTCATCTGCAAACAGGGACAATTTGACTTCCTCTTTTCCTAATTGATTTCTCTTTATTTCTTTCTCCTGCCTGATTGCCCTGGGCAGAAGTTCCAACACTATGTTGAATAGGAGTGGTGAGAGAGGGCATCCCTGTCTTGTGGCAGTTTGCAAAGGGAATGCTTCCACTTTTTGCCCATTCAGTATGATATTGGCTGTGGGTTTGCCCTAAATAGCCCGTATTATTTTGGGAGATGTCCCATCAATACCTAATTTATTGAGAGTTTTTGGCATGAAGCGCTGTTGAATTTTGTCAAAGGCCTTTTCTGCATCTGTTGAGATAATCACGTGGTTTCTGTCTTTGGTCCTGATTATACGCTGGATTATGTTTATTGTTTTGCATATGTTGGACCAGCCTTGCATGTCAGGGATGAAGCCCACTTCATCATGATGGATAAGCTCTTTGATGTGCTGCTGGATTCGGTTTTCCAGTATTTTATGGAGGATTTTCCCATCGATGTTCCTCAGGGACATAGGCCTAAAATTCTCTTTTTGGGTTGTGTCTCTCTCAGGCTTTGGGATCAGGATGATGCCGGCCTCATGAAATGAGTGAGGGAGGATTCCCTCTTTTTCTGTTGATTGGAATAGTTTCAGAAGGCATGGTACCAGCTCCTCCTTGTCCTTCTGGTAGAATTCGGCTGTGAATCCGTCTGGTCCTGGAGTTTTATTGCTTGATAGGCTGTTAATTATTGCCTCAATTTCAGAGCCTGTTAGTGGTCTACTCAGGCATTCAACTTCTTCCTGGTTTACTCTGGGGAGGTTGTATGCGTCCAGGAATTTATCCATTTCTTCTAGATTTTCTAGTTCATTAGCTTAGAGGTGCTGATAGTATTGTCTGATGGTAGTTTGTATTTCTGTGGGATCGGTGGTGATATCCCCTTTATCATTTTTTACTGCATCTGTTTGATTCTTCTTTCTTTTCTTCTTTCTTAGTCTTGCTAGTGCTCTATCAATTTTGTTGATCACTGCAAAAAACCCGCTCCTGGATTCATTGATTTGTTGAAGGGTTTATTGTGTCTCTATCTCCATCAGTTCTGCTCGGATCTTAGTTATTTCTTGCCTTCTGCTAGTTTTTGAATGTGTTTGCTCTTGCTTCTCTCATTCTTTTAATGGTGATGTTAGGGTATGCATTTTTGATTTTTCCTGCTTTCTCTCGTGGGCAATTAGTGCTATAAATTTCCCTCTACACACTGCTTTAAATGTGACGCAGAGATTCTGGTATGTTGTGCCTTTGTTTTCATTGGTTTCAGAGAATATCTTTCTTTCTGCCTTCATTTCGTTATGTACCCAGTACTCATTAAGGAGCAGGGTGTCCGGTTTCCATGCAGTTGAGCGGTTTTGAGTGAGTTTCTTTATCCTGAGGTCTACTTTGATTGCAATGTGGTCTGAGAGACCGTTTGTAGTAATTTCTGTTATTTTACATTTACTGAGGAGTGCTTTACTTCCAACTATGTGGTCAATGTGGAAATAAGTGTGATGTGGTGCTGAGAAGCATGTATATTCTGTGGATTTGGGGTGGAGCGTTCTGTAGATGTCTCCTAGGTCCGCTTGGTGCAGAGCTGAGTTCAATTCCTGGATATCCTTTTTAGATTTCTGTCTCGTTGGTCTGTCTAATGTTTACAGAGGGCTGTTAAAGTTTCCCATGATTATGATGTGGGAGTCTAAGTCTCTTTTGATCACACTTTAAAGATCAAAAGGTAGAAGCGCAAAGACATTATCTGTGCAATATTAGAAACCTAGTAAGTGGTGGAATTTGGCCTTGAACCCAGATATCTAACTCCAGAGCCTAAGTGCTTCACCCACCTCACTGTGGTGCCTCTCGAGAAAAACAGGTAAGCACACATTCAGAAAGCTGGTGGGCCGGGGGGCTGGCCTTGTACTCAGAGGCCATGGAAGTCCCACGTGGGGTGGCTAGTGGTGTAAGGACAGAGGTCTCGGATGGGCAGAGGGATGTGGACAGGCGCGAGGGGGCGCGGCAGGGACTCGGGGGACTGGGAGTGGCGGCTCGGTGCTGCGGGAGGCGATTAGTGGAAGGACAGAGGTCTGGGAAGGGCAGAGGGATGGGGACAGGCCCGAGGGTCCGCGGCAGGGATTCCGGGGGACTGGGAGTGGCCGGTTGGGGTTACTCTTGGCTTTTTGCCCTCTCCTGCCGTCGACTGCTCCGGTTTCTTTGGCCTTGCGGCGAGGTGGACAGGGTGAGCTCTCAGGACTGATGGCGGTTGTGGAAGGGGCCTGGGGCCAAGGACAGGCCAGGGCGGCGGGAGAGGCGGACCGGTGGCGTGGCTGGATCTGGGCGCGCTGTCGGACCTTCCACATCACCAGCTGCAGGCAGGCGTTTGCGTCCTCGCTGGAGTTGTGGCCGTCCTGGCTGTCCTGGATGATCTGTCCCAGGTAGTCGGCCGCGAGATTCCTGAGGGAACGCTTGTAGGGGAAACCCAGGTAGTGCGGGAAGAGCACGGCCGTGTCCACCACGGTGCTGTGGATGAGCTTCAGGGCCAGCAGATCGCTCTCCAGGCTGTGCCCGATGAGGATGGTTTGGGCGCTGAAAAAGCTCAGCAGGATGGCTTGCACTTGGGGCAAGGTGATGCTCGTCTTGGCGACGTCGGCCTCGGTGACTCCGGAAAACCTGGTGTTGTAGTCCACGATCTCGTTGTCGGGCTTGACGAAGGTGTCGTACACCACTCGCATGTCGGCGTCCACCACGGTGACGCGGGTCAGCTCTAGGCCATGCGTGGTGTAGCACATCTCACAGTCCAAGGCGTAGATTCCTGGATAAGCGTCTCTGGACAACTCTTTCTTGAAGGCCTCCACGAAGCCATCGAGGCTGTCCTTGCGGCCGTCCCGCACGTGCTGCTTTGCCACCTGGCAGCCCACAGAGCCAGGAGCAGCTGCACAGCAGGTGTACTGGCTAACCCGGCCTCCAGCCACCTGGCTCGAGCGGACCCGCCCCCAGTGATAATAACACAACTGGTCGCGTACACAGCGGCCCGAGGAGGACACCAGGTACTCGGTGCCACAACGGCAGCAGACCCTGCAGGAGGAGTCGCCGGGCCCCTTCCCCTGGCCAGTGAAGAGGACGGCGCCTCCGGGCCGCTCGGGGTGCGGGAAGGGGTAGCCGTTCTCCTCGAGCTGGTCCTGGCTGAGCAGGAACTCCTGGAGGCGGCTGTACAGGGCGGCCCTGCTGAGGCCCGGCATGGAGCTGGGGGTCAGGCCCTTCAGTCTCTTGAGGGTGTTCAGGACCACGTTCACGTACCTGTTCTTGTTGGGGCTGCAGTCGTAGGCCACCTTCTCCTCGTTCAGCGCCTTCTCCTCGGCCTCCTGCTTGGAGGCGCAGAACTTGAGACACTCTTCGGTGAACAGTTGGAGATAGCCTCGGCGGAGGACGGTGGGGACTTGGCACCCAGACCTTCGGAGGACAATAGGTTTCTTCAAACTCGGTAAGGATGGACGACGGACGATTCGCTTAGAGCTGATGGTGGTGGTGGTCTTGCATGCCATCCCTGACCTGTTGCGCGTCTTCCCTGGCTGTCTGCCGACCTTGGAGCCACTGGAGCGTTGGCTGCTGCTGGCCACGCGGGTTCTCTTGGCATCTGTGCAACCTGTGACCAAGCAAGGGCTGGAAGACTGGGCGATCGTCTTCCTCTTCCTGGGGGCTGAGATGCGGACTCCCGAGGGCCTCTCTGTCAGCCTTGGGGCGGCTGGCAAGCAGCAGGCCGATCCCCTCTGTGCAGGGAAGTAGCACGCCTCCGTCACCACCTTGGGACACGCTGGGGGCACCGCCGGACCCCTGTTCTGGGGCTCCGCCTGGATGTCCACAAATGCGGAGGCCTGGTTGTGCATCTGGGGCACCCGGAGCCCGAAGCTCTGGGCAGGCTGATGAGAGGGCAGGGGGAATTCTGGAGCCTCGAGGGCCGCCTCCTCGGCCACCTTCTTAGCTTCTGGGTATCCAGGTGGGAACCAGCAGGGAGCTGTGGCTCGCAACATCTTGCTGCCTTCGGGAGCACCGGCCTGGCTCTGCTCCGCTCCCAACTGGCGGCTTCTTGCCTCCAGGGCCGCCTCCTCGGCCACCTTCTTAGCTTCTGGGTATCCAGGTGGGAACCAGCAGGGAGCTGTGGCTCGCAACATCTTGCTGCCTTCGGGAGCACCGGCCTGGCTCTGCTCCGCTCCCAACTGGCGGCTTCTTGCCTCCAGGGCCGCCTCCTCGGCCACCTTCTTAGCTTCTGGGTATCCAGGTGGGAACCAGCAGGGAGCTGTGGCTCGCAACATCTTGCTGCCTTCGGGAGCACCGGCCTGGCTCTGCTCCTCTCCCAACTGGCGGCTTCAATGAGTGCCGCGGCCGCCACCCGTCGCCTTTATAGACGCACAGGGCAGAGTGGGTGGGACTTCTCCTTGATAGGTTGGTGCTTCCATCCAATCACACTGAGCCTCATCTTCCACCAGACTCCAGCTTGGGAATGCCTCAAGGGGTGCACTAATGGAATCAACTGGAACTCCTGGTTGCTAACCTTGGAGCTAGGTTGCTTTTCCTGAGTTAATTAACTGTCCCTGCAGGGCAGTCCTATAATGGCTACTGGAATTGGGCCACCTAGGATTCATTTCAGCGTCAGGGAGTTTGGTCAACTTGCTTGGGCCCACACAGCACCCCATGGAGCCAGGACTGGGCCAGCAGTCTGCTGCATGCTGCAGGGCAGGATCTCTCTGGGGTTGCGTTTCCCTGCTCTCTGCACTCCTCCGCTGCGGGCAAATTGAGGACAGGAAGTGGACCGCACCCACTTCTCTCCCACGACTTGGGCAATGTTCAACACAGGGGTTCTTCAAAAGGTTCATAGAAAATGCACATGGTGAAGAAACTATGCATGGGTTTCCACTGGTTTGCACTCAAATAAACTTGTCCGAACTTCTTATAACCTTTCTGAACTAGATCGAGTTTGAGGCACTGAGAAGGATGAGACATCCACTGAAAAGGACTCCTATCAGAGCAACATGAATTCCACGAAAATTGCAGCAAGAGCAAACATCAAATTTCTGGTGAAGCTTGGGTGGAAGAATGAAGAAATCATTGATGTTTTCACAAAAGCTTCTAAGGACACTACCCCAAAGAAATGAACTCTTTACGAATGTATAGCTTGTTTCAAGAAGAGGTGAGAAGATGTGGGAGATGAATCCTGCAGTGGCTGTGAAAACCACTGTGCCCAGATCAGCTGCAGTTACGACGAGAGCTATCAGTGGAAATTTTAAACAGGAGGGATCACGATCCTGACGCATCCCTCTGACAAATTGTAACCGGAAGTTGGAACATGGCTTTACCAATATGACCTCGAAGGCAAAGCATCATCAACGCGACGGCTACCGAGAGGTGGCAGTGGTCCAGTCAAAGGAAAAGGAGGCCAGTCAGGAGCCAACATCATGGCATCAGTGTTTTGGGACACTCAAGGCATTTTGCTTGTTGACTTTCTGAAGGGCCAAACATCTGCTTATTAGGAGAGTGTTCCGAGAAGCTTAGAGAAAGCTTTGGTAGAAACATGCTGGGAAAGTCTCACTAGATCCCTGTTCACCACCTCAGTGCTCTGCTCATTCCTCTCATCAAACAAGGGCAATTGTGTCAGTTTCAATGGGCAGTCCTTAGGAATGCACCTTACGGGCTGCTTTCATTCCTTCTAAATTCTTTTTGTTTCCTAATTATACAAAGTCTCCTTGCCTTGCTTGGAAAGATGAGAGAAAGTCTCCTTGCCTTGCTTGGACAGATGAGAGATGAGATCCTCCTCTTCTCTCCCAGGACAGAATGGTCAGACTTGAGTTTCCTTTCTCCTCACTCTTCTCCTCCTTGAGGGAGGTGCTGTGCCGGACAGACCTGCTCCCGTGTCTAGACACGGGTAGACTCGTTGAAGATCCTCACAGGCAATCCTCCTTGGGGTCAAAGGGGAAGGATTTATTTCTTCAGGGCTCAGTAGTCCTCATCCTTACGCGCACCTTCACCAGCCCAGGGCGGGGTAGCGGAGGGTGAAAGGGCGTGGCTCACAGCCCGTTTCTTCCGCTCGGGCGTCTCCTGGGAGGAACCCTTGTCCAGTGAGCGGGTCTTCGTCTCCACCAAATTCCCTAGAGGGACATTTCTGGCAGTCCTTCTTGTTCAGCAGCTTACGGGGGTCAGGTGGACCTCTGCTAGTCACCAGCCTGAAGCCCTTACTCCATTTCAGCTATTTTGGCAGTTGCCTAGGTGACTTTTGAACCTCGTTACCCAGAACAGCCAACGGAGGAGGGGTGAGAAGAGTGGCCGTCTGGGTTTGCCGCATCGTGCTGCCTTAGAGGAGTTGTGCAGTCTTCGGTTGTGTGATACTTCACCTGGCTGATTTCTGGGAATGCCTCCACAAATTCGCTAAATTCAGTAGCTTTTGCCTTCCAAGATTCACCTGGTTGGTGTGTTGCACCCATTCACTAGTCATTTACATTAGGTATATCTCTTAATGCTATCCCTCCCCCTCCCCCCGCCCATGACAGGCCCCGGTGTGTGATGTTCCCCTTTCTGTGTCCAAGCGTTCTCATACTTCAATTCCCACCTATGAATGAGAACATGCGGTGTTTGCTTTTTTTGTCCTTGCGATAGTTTGCTAAGAATGATGGTTTCCATCTTCATCCGTGTCCCTCCAAAGGGGATGAACTCATGCTTTTTCATGGCTGCATAGTATTCCATGGTGTATTTGTGCCACATTTTCTTAATCCAGTCTATCATTGATGGACATCTGGGTTGGTTCCAAGTCTTTGCTACTGTGAATGGTGCCGCAATAAACATACGTCTGCGTGTGTCCTTTTAGCAGCATGATTTCTAATCCTATGGGTATATATACCCAGCAATGGGATGGCTGGGTCAAACGGTATTTCTATTTCGAGATCCTTGAGGATTCGCCACACTATCTTCCACTACCGTTGAACTAGTTTACAGTCCCACCAACAGTGTAAAAGTGTTCCTATTTGTCCACTACCTCTCCAGCACCAGTTGTTTCCTGACTTTTTAATGATCGCTATTCTAACTGGTGGGAGATGATATCTCATTGCGGATTTGATTTGCATTTCTCTGATGGCCAGTTTTGATGAGCATTTTTTCATGTGTCTGTTGGCTGCATAAATGTCTTCTTTTGAGAAGTGTCTCTTCATATCCTTCCCCCACTTGTTGATGGGCTTGTTTGGTTTTTCTTGTAACTCTGTTTGAGGTCTTAGTAGATTCTGGATATTAGCCTTTTGTCAGATGAGTAGATTGCAAAAATGTTCTCCCTTTCTGCAGGATGCCTGTTCACTCTCATGGGAGTTTCTTTAGCTATGCAGAACGTCTTTAGTGTAATTAGATGCTGTTTGTCAATGTTGGCTTTCGTTGCCATTGCTTTTGGCGTTTTAGACATGAGGTCCTTGCCCATGCCTTTGTCCTCAATGGTATTGGCTGGGTTTTCTCCTAGGGTTTGTATGGTTTAAGATCTAACATTTAAGTCTTTCATCTGTCTTGAATTAATTTTTGTACAAGGTGTAAGGAAGGGATCCGATATCAGCTTTCGACATATGGCTAGCCTGTTTTCCCAGCACCATTTTTTTAAATAGGGAATCCTTTCCCCGTTTCTTGTTTTTGTCAGGTTTGTCAAAGATCAGATGGTTGTAGATGTGTCGTATTATTTCTGAGGGCTCTATTCTGTTCCATTGGTCTACGGTAACCAAAACGGCAACCGATAGCATGCTCTTTGGTTACTGTAGCCTTCTACTGTAGCTTGAAGTCGGACAGCTTGATGCCTCCATCTTTGTTCTTTTGGCTTAGGATTATGTTGGCAGTGGGGGCCGTTTTGTGGTTCCATATGAGCTTTAAAGCAGTTTTTTCCAGTTCTGTGAAGAAAGTCATTGGTAGTTTGATGGGGATGGCATTGAATCTATAATTTACCTTGGGCAGTATGGCCATTTTCACGATATTGATTCTTCCAATCCGTGATGGTGGAATATTCTTCCATTTGTTTGTCTCCTCTTTTAGTTCGTGGAGCAATGCTTTGTAGTTCTCCTTGAAGAGGTCCTTCACATCCCTTGTTAGTTGGATTCCTAGGCATTTTATTCTCTTTGAAGCAATTGTGAATGGGAGCTCACTCATGATTTGGCTCTCTGTTTGCCTCTTATTGGTGTATAAGAATGCTTGTGATTTTTGCACCTCGATTTTGTATCCTGAGACTTTGCTGAAGTTGCTTATCAGCTTAAGGAGATTTTGGACTGAGACGATGGGGTTTTCTAAATATTCAATCATGTCATCTGCAAACAGGGACAATTTGACTTCCTCTTTTCCTAATTGATTTCTCTTTATTTCTTTCTCCTGCCTGATTGCCCTGGGCAGAAGTTCCAACACTATGTTGAATAGGAGTGGTGAGAGAGGGCATCCCTGTCTTGTGGCAGTTTGCAAAGGGAATGCTTCCACTTTTTGCCCATTCAGTATGATATTGGCTGTGGGTTTGCCCTAAATAGCCCGTATTATTTTGGGAGATGTCCCATCAATACCTAATTTATTGAGAGTTTTTGGCATGAAGGGCTGTTGAATTTTGTCGAAGGCCTTTTCTGCATCTGTTGAGATAATCACGTGGTTTCTGTCTTTGGTCCTGATTATACGCTGGATTATGTTTATTGTTTTGCATATGTTGGACCAGCCTTGCATGTCAGGGATGAAGCCCACTTCATCATGATGGATAAGCTCTTTGATGTGCTGCTGGATTCGGTTTTCCAGTATTTTATGGAGGATTTTCCCATCGATGTTCCTCAGGGACATAGGCCTAAAATTCTCTTTTTGGGTTGTGTCTCTCTCAGGCTTTGGGATCAGGATGATGCCGGCCTCATGAAATGAGTGAGGGAGGATTCCCTCTTTTTCTGTTGATTGGAATAGTTTCAGAAGGCATGGTACCAGCTCCTCCTTGTCCTTCTGGTAGAATTCGGCTGTGAATCCGTCTGGTCCTGGAGTTTTATTGCTTGATAGGCTGTTAATTATTGCCTCAATTTCAGAGCCTGTTAGTGGTCTACTCAGGCATTCAACTTCTTCCTGGTTTACTCTGGGGAGGTTGTATGCGTCCAGGAATTTATCCATTTCTTCTAGATTTTCTAGTTCATTAGCTTAGAGGTGCTGATAGTATTGTCTGATGGTAGTTTGTATTTCTGTGGGATCGGTGGTGATATCCCCTTTATCATTTTTTACTGCATCTGTTTGATTCTTCTTTCTTTTCTTCTTTCTTAGTCTTGCTAGTGCTCTATCAATTTTGTTGATCACTGCAAAAAACCCGCTCCTGGATTCATTGATTTGTTGAAGGGTTTATTGTGTCTCTATCTCCATCAGTTCTGCTCGGATCTTAGTTATTTCTTGCCTTCTGCTAGTTTTTGAATGTGTTTGCTCTTGCTTCTCTCATTCTTTTAATGGTGATGTTAGGGTATGCATTTTTGATTTTTCCTGCTTTCTCTCGTGGGCAATTAGTGCTATAAATTTCCCTCTACACACTGCTTTAAATGTGACGCAGAGATTCTGGTATGTTGTGCCTTTGTTTTCATTGGTTTCAGAGAATATCTTTCTTTCTCCCTTCATTTCGTTATGTACCCAGTACTCATTAAGGAGCAGGGTGTCCGGTTTCCATGCAGTTGAGCGGTTTTGAGTGAGTTTCTTTATCCTGAGGTCTACTTTGATTGCAATGTGGTCTGAGAGACCGTTTGTAGTAATTTCTGTTATTTTACATTTACTGAGGAGTGCTTTACTTCCAACTATGTGGTCAATGTGGAAATAAGTGTGATGTGGTGCTGAGAAGCATGTATATTCTGTGGATTTGGGGTGGAGCGTTCTGTAGATGTCTCCTAGGTCCGCTTGGTGCAGAGCTGAGTTCAATTCCTGGATATCCTTTTTAGATTTCTGTCTCGTTGGTCTGTCTAATGTTTACAGAGGGCTGTTAAAGTTTCCCATGATTATGATGTGGGAGTCTAAGTCTCTTTTGATCACACTTTAAAGATCAAAAGGTAGAAGCGCAAAGACATTATCTGTGCAATATTAGAAACCTAGTAAGTGGTGGAATTTGGCCTTGAACCCAGATATCTAACTCCAGAGCCTAAGTGCTTCACCCACCTCACTGTGGTGCCTCTCGAGAAAAACAGGTAAGCACACATTCAGAAAGCTGGTGGGCCGGGGGGCTGGCCTTGTACTCAGAGGCCATGGAAGTCCCACGTGGGGTGGCTAGTGGTGTAAGGACAGAGGTCTCGGATGGGCAGAGGGATGTGGACAGGCGCGAGGGGGCGCGGCAGGGACTCGGGGGACTGGGAGTGGCGGCTCGGTGCTGCGGGAGGCGATTAGTGGAAGGACAGAGGTCTGGGAAGGGCAGAGGGATGGGGACAGGCCCGAGGGTCCGCGGCAGGGATTCCGGGGGACTGGGAGTGGCCGGTTGGGGTTACTCTTGGCTTTTTGCCCTCTCCTGCCGTCGACTGCTCCGGTTTCTTTGGCCTTGCGGCGAGGTGGACAGGGTGAGCTCTCAGGACTGATGGCGGTTGTGGAAGGGGCCTGGGGCCAAGGACAGGCCAGGGCGGCGGGAGAGGCGGACCGGTGGCGTGGCTGGATCTGGGCGCGCTGTCGGACCTTCCACATCACCAGCTGCAGGCAGGCGTTTGCGTCCTCGCTGGAGTTGTGGCCGTCCTGGCTGTCCTGGATGATCTGTCCCAGGTAGTCGGCCGCGAGATTCCTGAGGGAACGCTTGTAGGGGAAACCCAGGTAGTGCGGGAAGAGCACGGCCGTGTCCACCACGGTGCTGTGGATGAGCTTCAGGGCCAGCAGATCGCTCTCCAGGCTGTGCCCGATGAGGATGGTTTGGGCGCTGAAAAAGCTCAGCAGGATGGCTTGCACTTGGGGCAAGGTGATGCTCGTCTTGGCGACGTCGGCCTCGGTGACTCCGGAAAACCTGGTGTTGTAGTCCACGATCTCGTTGTCGGGCTTGACGAAGGTGTCGTACACCACTCGCATGTCGGCGTCCACCACGGTGACGCGGGTCAGCTCTAGGCCATGCGTGGTGTAGCACATCTCACAGTCCAAGGCGTAGATTCCTGGATAAGCGTCTCTGGACAACTCTTTCTTGAAGGCCTCCACGAAGCCATCGAGGCTGTCCTTGCGGCCGTCCCGCACGTGCTGCTTTGCCACCTGGCAGCCCACAGAGCCAGGAGCAGCTGCACAGCAGGTGTACTGGCTAACCCGGCCTCCAGCCACCTGGCTCGAGCGGACCCGCCCCCAGTGATAATAACACAACTGGTCGCGTACACAGCGGCCCGAGGAGGACACCAGGTACTCGGTGCCACAACGGCAGCAGACCCTGCAGGAGGAGTCGCCGGGCCCCTTCCCCTGGCCAGTGAAGAGGACGGCGCCTCCGGGCCGCTCGGGGTGCGGGAAGGGGTAGCCGTTCTCCTCGAGCTGGTCCTGGCTGAGCAGGAACTCCTGGAGGCGGCTGTACAGGGCGGCCCTGCTGAGGCCCGGCATGGAGCTGGGGGTCAGGCCCTTCAGTCTCTTGAGGGTGTTCAGGACCACGTTCACGTACCTGTTCTTGTTGGGGCTGCAGTCGTAGGCCACCTTCTCCTCGTTCAGCGCCTTCTCCTCGGCCTCCTGCTTGGAGGCGCAGAACTTGAGACACTCTTCGGTGAACAGTTGGAGATAGCCTCGGCGGAGGACGGTGGGGACTTGGCACCCAGACCTTCGGAGGACAATAGGTTTCTTCAAACTCGGTAAGGATGGACGACGGACGATTCGCTTAGAGCTGATGGTGGTGGTGGTCTTGCATGCCATCCCTGACCTGTTGCGCGTCTTCCCTGGCTGTCTGCCGACCTTGGAGCCACTGGAGCGTTGGCTGCTGCTGGCCACGCGGGTTCTCTTGGCATCTGTGCAACCTGTGACCAAGCAAGGGCTGGAAGACTGGGCGATCGTCTTCCTCTTCCTGGGGGCTGAGATGCGGACTCCCGAGGGCCTCTCTGTCAGCCTTGGGGCGGCTGGCAAGCAGCAGGCCGATCCCCTCTGTGCAGGGAAGTAGCACGCCTCCGTCACCACCTTGGGACACGCTGGGGGCACCGCCGGACCCCTGTTCTGGGGCTCCGCCTGGATGTCCACAAATGCGGAGGCCTGGTTGTGCATCTGGGGCACCCGGAGCCCGAAGCTCTGGGCAGGCTGATGAGAGGGCAGGGGGAATTCTGGAGCCTCGAGGGCCGCCTCCTCGGCCACCTTCTTAGCTTCTGGGTATCCAGGTGGGAACCAGCAGGGAGCTGTGGCTCGCAACATCTTGCTGCCTTCGGGAGCACCGGCCTGGCTCTGCTCCGCTCCCAACTGGCGGCTTCTTGCCTCCAGGGCCGCCTCCTCGGCCACCTTCTTAGCTTCTGGGTATCCAGGTGGGAACCAGCAGGGAGCTGTGGCTCGCAACATCTTGCTGCCTTCGGGAGCACCGGCCTGGCTCTGCTCCGCTCCCAACTGGCGGCTTCTTGCCTCCAGGGCCGCCTCCTCGGCCACCTTCTTAGCTTCTGGGTATCCAGGTGGGAACCAGCAGGGAGCTGTGGCTCGCAACATCTTGCTGCCTTCGGGAGCACCGGCCTGGCTCTGCTCCTCTCCCAACTGGCGGCTTCAATGAGTGCCGCGGCCGCCACCCGTCGCCTTTATAGACGCACAGGGCAGAGTGGGTGGGACTTCTCCTTGATAGGTTGGTGCTTCCATCCAATCACACTGAGCCTCATCTTCCACCAGACTCCAGCTTGGGAATGCCTCAAGGGGTGCACTAATGGAATCAACTGGAACTCCTGGTTGCTAACCTTGGAGCTAGGTTTCTTTTCCTGAGTTAATTAACTGTCCCTGCAGGGCAGTCCTATAATGGCTACTGGAATTGGGCCACCTAGGATTCATTTCAGCGTCAGGGAGTTTGGTCAACTTGCTTGGGCCCACACAGCACCCCATGGAGCCAGGACTGGGCCAGCAGTCTGCTGCATGCTGCAGGGCAGGATCTCTCTGGGGTTGCGTTTCCCTGCTCTCTGCACTCCTCCGCTGCGGGCAAATTGAGGACAGGAAGTGGACCGCACCCACTTCTCTCCCACGACTTGGGCAATGTTCAACACAGGGGTTCTTCAAAAGGTTCATAGAAAATGCACATGGTGAAGAAACTATGCATGGGTTTCCACTGGTTTGCACTCAAATAAACTTGTCCGAACTTCTTATAACCTTTCTGAACTAGATCGAGTTTGAGGCACTGAGAAGGATGAGACATCCACTGAAAAGGACTCCTATCAGAGCAACATGAATTCCACGAAAATTGCAGCAAGAGCAAACATCAAATTTCTGGTGAAGCTTGGGTGGAAGAATGAAGAAATCATTGATGTTTTCACAAAAGCTTCTAAGGACACTACCCCAAAGAAATGAACTCTTTACGAATGTATAGCTTGTTTCAAGAAGAGGTGAGAAGATGTGGGAGATGAATCCTGCAGTGGCTGTGAAAACCACTGTGCCCAGATCAGCTGCAGTTACGACGAGAGCTATCAGTGGAAATTTTAAACAGGAGGGATCACGATCCTGACGCATCCCTCTGACAAATTGTAACCGGAAGTTGGAACATGGCTTTACCAATATGACCTCGAAGGCAAAGCATCATCAACGCGACGGCTACCGAGAGGTGGCAGTGGTCCAGTCAAAGGAAAAGGAGGCCAGTCAGGAGCCAACATCATGGCATCAGTGTTTTGGGACACTCAAGGCATTTTGCTTGTTGACTTTCTGAAGGGCCAAACATCTGCTTATTAGGAGAGTGTTCCGAGAAGCTTAGAGAAAGCTTTGGTAGAAACATGCTGGGAAAGTCTCACTAGATCCCTGTTCACCACCTCAGTGCTCTGCTCATTCCTCTCATCAAACAAGGGCAATTGTGTCAGTTTCAATGGGCAGTCCTTAGGAATGCACCTTACGGGCTGCTTTCATTCCTTCTAAATTCTTTTTGTTTCCTAATTATACAAAGTCTCCTTGCCTTGCTTGGAAAGATGAGAGAAAGTCTCCTTGCCTTGCTTGGACAGATGAGAGATGAGATCCTCCTCTTCTCTCCCAGGACAGAATGGTCAGACTTGAGTTTCCTTTCTCCTCACTCTTCTCCTCCTTGAGGGAGGTGCTGTGCCGGACAGACCTGCTCCCGTGTCTAGACACGGGTAGACTCGTTGAAGATCCTCACAGGCAATCCTCCTTGGGGTCAAAGGGGAAGGATTTATTTCTTCAGGGCTCAGTAGTCCTCATCCTTACGCGCACCTTCACCAGCCCAGGGCGGGGTAGCGGAGGGTGAAAGGGCGTGGCTCACAGCCCGTTTCTTCCGCTCGGGCGTCTCCTGGGAGGAACCCTTGTCCAGTGAGCGGGTCTTCGTCTCCACCAAATTCCCTAGAGGGACATTTCTGGCAGTCCTTCTTGTTCAGCAGCTTACGGGGGTCAGGTGGACCTCTGCTAGTCACCAGCCTGAAGCCCTTACTCCATTTCAGCTATTTTGGCAGTTGCCTAGGTGACTTTTGAACCTCGTTACCCAGAACAGCCAACGGAGGAGGGGTGAGAAGAGTGGCCGTCTGGGTTTGCCGCATCGTGCTGCCTTAGAGGAGTTGTGCAGTCTTCGGTTGTGTGATACTTCACCTGGCTGATTTCTGGGAATGCCTCCACAAATTCGCTAAATTCAGTAGCTTTTGCCTTCCAAGATTCACCTGGTTGGTGTGTTGCACCCATTCACTAGTCATTTACATTAGGTATATCTCTTAATGCTATCCCTCCCCCTCCCCCCGCCCATGACAGGCCCCGGTGTGTGATGTTCCCCTTTCTGTGTCCAAGCGTTCTCATACTTCAATTCCCACCTATGAATGAGAACATGCGGTGTTTGCTTTTTTTGTCCTTGCGATAGTTTGCTAAGAATGATGGTTTCCATCTTCATCCGTGTCCCTCCAAAGGGGATGAACTCATGCTTTTTCATGGCTGCATAGTATTCCATGGTGTATTTGTGCCACATTTTCTTAATCCAGTCTATCATTGATGGACATCTGGGTTGGTTCCAAGTCTTTGCTACTGTGAATGGTGCCGCAATAAACATACGTCTGCGTGTGTCCTTTTAGCAGCATGATTTCTAATCCTATGGGTATATATACCCAGCAATGGGATGGCTGGGTCAAACGGTATTTCTATTTCGAGATCCTTGAGGATTCGCCACACTATCTTCCACTACCGTTGAACTAGTTTACAGTCCCACCAACAGTGTAAAAGTGTTCCTATTTGTCCACTACCTCTCCAGCACCAGTTGTTTCCTGACTTTTTAATGATCGCTATTCTAACTGGTGTGAGATGATATCTCATTGCGGATTTGATTTGCATTTCTCTGATGGCCAGTTTTGATGAGCATTTTTTCATGTGTCTGTTGGCTGCATAAATGTCTTCTTTTGAGAAGTGTCTCTTCATATCCTTCCCCCACTTGTTGATGGGCTTGTTTGGTTTTTCTTGTAACTCTGTTTGAGGTCTTAGTAGATTCTGGATATTAGCCTTTTGTCAGATGAGTAGATTGCAAAAATTTTCTCCCTTTCTGCAGGATGCCTGTTCACTCTCATGGGAGTTTCTTTAGCTATGCAGAACGTCTTTAGTGTAATTAGATGCTGTTTGTCAATGTTGGCTTTCGTTGCCATTGCTTTTGGCGTTTTAGACATGAGGTCCTTGCCCATGCCTTTGTCCTCAATGGTATTGGCTGGGTTTTCTCCTAGGGTTTGTATGGTTTAAGATCTAACATTTAAGTCTTTCATCTGTCTTGAATTAATTTTTGTACAAGGTGTAAGGAAGGGATCCGATTTCAGCTTTCGACATATGGCTAGCCTGTTTTCCCAGCACCATTTTTTTAAATAGGGAATCCTTTCCCCATTTCTTGTTTTTGTCAGGTTTGTCAAAGATCAGATGGTTGTAGATGTGTCGTATTATTTCTGAGGGCTCTATTCTGTTCCATTGGTCTACGGTAACCAAAACGGCAACCGATAGCATGCTCTTTGGTTACTGTAGCCTTCTACTGTAGCTTGAAGTCGGACAGCTTGATGCCTCCATCTTTGTTCTTTTGGCTTAGGATTATGTTGGCAGTGGGGGCCGTTTTGTGGTTCCAGATGAGCTTTAAAGCAGTTTTTTCCAGTTCTGTGAAGAAAGTCATTGGTAGTTTGATGGGGATGGCATTGAATCTATAATTTACCTTGGGCAGTATGGCCATTTTCACGATATTGATTCTTCCAATCCGTGATGGTGGAATATTCTTCCATTTGTTTGTCTCCTCTTTTAGTTCGTGGAGCAATGCTTTGTAGTTCTCCTTGAAGAGGTCCTTCACATCCCTTGTTAGTTGGATTCCTAGGCATTTTATTCTCTTTGAAGCAATTGTGAATGGGAGCTCACTCATGATTTGGCTCTCTGTTTGCCTCTTATTGGTGTATAAGAATGCTTGTGATTTTTGCACCTCGATTTTGTATCCTGAGACTTTGCTGAAGTTGCTTATCAGCTTAAGGAGATTTTGGACTGAGACGATGGGGTTTTCTAAATATTCAATCATGTCATCTGCAAACAGGGACAATTTGACTTCCTCTTTTCCTAATTGATTTCTCTTTATTTCTTTCTCCTGCCTGATTGCCCTGGGCAGAAGTTCCAACACTATGTTGAATAGGAGTGGTGAGAGAGGGCATCCCTGTCTTGTGGCAGTTTGCAAAGGGAATGCTTCCACTTTTTGCCCATTCAGTATGATATTGGCTGTGGGTTTGCCCTAAATAGCCCGTATTATTTTGGGAGATGTCCCATCAATACCTAATTTATTGAGAGTTTTTGGCATGAAGGGCTGTTGAATTTTGTCGAAGGCCTTTTCTGCATCTGTTGAGATAATCACGTGGTTTCTGTCTTTGGTCCTGATTATACGCTGGATTATGTTTATTGTTTTGCATATGTTGGACCAGCCTTGCATGTCAGGGATGAAGCCCACTTCATCATGATGGATAAGCTCTTTGATGTGCTGCTGGATTCGGTTTTCCAGTATTTTATGGAGGATTTTCCCATCGATGTTCCTCAGGGACATAGGCCTAAAATTCTCTTTTTGGGTTGTGTCTCTCTCAGGCTTTGGGATCAGGATGATGCCGGCCTCATGAAATGAGTGAGGGAGGATTCCCTCTTTTTCTGTTGATTGGAATAGTTTCAGAAGGCATGGTACCAGCTCCTCCTTGTCCTTCTGGTAGAATTCGGCTGTGAATCCGTCTGGTCCTGGAGTTTTATTGCTTGATAGGCTGTTAATTATTGCCTCAATTTCAGAGCCTGTTAGTGGTCTACTCAGGCATTCAACTTCTTCCTGGTTTACTCTGGGGAGGTTGTATGCGTCCAGGAATTTATCCATTTCTTCTAGATTTTCTAGTTCATTAGCTTAGAGGTGCTGATAGTATTGTCTGATGGTAGTTTGTATTTCTGTGGGATCGGTGGTGATATCCCCTTTATCATTTTTTACTGCATCTGTTTGATTCTTCTTTCTTTTCTTCTTTCTTAGTCTTGCTAGTGCTCTATCAATTTTGTTGATCACTGCAAAAAACCCGCTCCTGGATTCATTGATTTGTTGAAGGGTTTATTGTGTCTCTATCTCCATCAGTTCTGCTCGGATCTTAGTTATTTCTTGCCTTCTGCTAGTTTTTGAATGTGTTTGCTCTTGCTTCTCTCATTCTTTTAATGGTGATGTTAGGGTATGCATTTTTGATTTTTCCTGCTTTCTCTCGTGGGCAATTAGTGCTATAAATTTCCCTCTACACACTGCTTTAAATGTGACGCAGAGATTCTGGTATGTTGTGCCTTTGTTTTCATTGGTTTCAGAGAATATCTTTCTTTCTCCCTTCATTTCGTTATGTACCCAGTACTCATTAAGGAGCAGGGTGTCCGGTTTCCATGCAGTTGAGCGGTTTTGAGTGAGTTTCTTTATCCTGAGGTCTACTTTGATTGCAATGTGGTCTGAGAGACCGTTTGTAGTAATTTCTGTTATTTTACATTTACTGAGGAGTGCTTTACTTCCAACTATGTGGTCAATGTGGAAATAAGTGTGATGTGGTGCTGAGAAGCATGTATATTCTGTGGATTTGGGGTGGAGCGTTCTGTAGATGTCTCCTAGGTCCGCTTGGTGCAGAGCTGAGTTCAATTCCTGGATATCCTTTTTAGATTTCTGTCTCGTTGGTCTGTCTAATGTTTACAGAGGGCTGTTAAAGTTTCCCATGATTATGATGTGGGAGTCTAAGTCTCTTTTGATCACACTTTAAAGATCAAAAGGTAGAAGCGCAAAGACATTATCTGTGCAATATTAGAAACCTAGTAAGTGGTGGAATTTGGCCTTGAACCCAGATATCTAACTCCAGAGCCTAAGTGCTTCACCCACCTCACTGTGGTGCCTCTCGAGAAAAACAGGTAAGCACACATTCAGAAAGCTGGTGGGCCGGGGGGCTGGCCTTGTACTCAGAGGCCATGGAAGTCCCACGTGGGGTGGCTAGTGGTGTAAGGACAGAGGTCTCGGATGGGCAGAGGGATGTGGACAGGCGCGAGGGGGCGCGGCAGGGACTCGGGGGACTGGGAGTGGCGGCTCGGTGCTGCGGGAGGCGATTAGTGGAAGGCCAGAGGTCTGGGAAGGGCAGAGGGATGGGGACAGGCCCGAGGGTCCGCGGCAGGGATTCCGGGGGACTGGGAGTGGCCGGTTGGGGTTACTCTTGGCTTTTTGCCCTCTCCTGCCGTCGACTGCTCCGGTTTCTTTGGCCTTGCGGCGAGGTGGACAGGGTGAGCTCTCGGGACTGATGGCGGTTGTGGAAGGGGCCTGGGGCCAAGGACAGGCCAGGGCGGCGGGAGAGGCGGACCGGTGGCGTGGCTGGATCTGGGCGCGCTGTCGGACCTTCCACATCACCAGCTGCAGGCAGGCGTTTGCGTCCTCGCTGGAGTTGTGGCCGTCCTGGCTGTCCTGGATGATCTGTCCCAGGTAGTCGGCCGCGAGATTCCTGAGGGAACGCTTGTAGGGGAAACCCAGGTAGTGCGGGAAGAGCACGGCCGTGTCCACCACGGTGCTGTGGATGAGCTTCAGGGCCAGCAGATCGCTCTCCAGGCTGTGCCCGATGAGGATGGTTTGGGCGCTGAAAAAGCTCAGCAGGATGGCTTGCACTTGGGGCAAGGTGATGCTCGTCTTGGCGACGTCGGCCTCGGTGACTCCGGAAAACCTGGTGTTGTAGTCCACGATCTCGTTGTCGGGCTTGACGAAGGTGTCGTACACCACTCGCATGTCGGCGTCCACCACGGTGACGCGGGTCAGCTCTAGGCCATGCGTGGTGTAGCACATCTCACAGTCCAAGGCGTAGATTCCTGGATAAGCGTCTCTGGACAACTCTTTCTTGAAGGTCTCCACGAAGCCATCGAGGCTGTCCTTGCGGCCGTCCCGCACGTGCTGCTTTGCCACCTGGCAGCCCACAGAGCCAGGAGCAGCTGCACAGCAGGTGTACTGGCTAACCCGGCCTCCAGCCACCTGGCTCGAGCGGACCCGCCCCCAGTGATAATAACACAACTGGTCGCGTACACAGCGGCCCGAGGAGGACACCAGGTACTCGGTGCCACAACGGCAGCAGACCCTGCAGGAGGAGTCGCCGGGCCCCTTCCCCTGGCCAGTGAAGAGGACGGCGCCTCCGGGCCGCTCGGGGTGCGGGAAGGGGTAGCCGTTCTCCTCGAGCTGGTCCTGGCTGAGCAGGAACTCCTGGAGGCGGCTGTACAGGGCGGCCCTGCTGAGGCCCGGCATGGAGCTGGGGGTCAGGCCCTTCAGTCTCTTGAGGGTGTTCAGGACCACGTTCAGGTACCTGTTCTTGTTGGGGCTGCAGTCGTAGGCCACCTTCTCCTCGTTCAGCGCCTTCTCCTCGGCCTCCTGCTTGGAGGCGCAGAACTTGAGACACTCTTCGGTGAACAGTTGGAGATAGCCTCGGCGGAGGACGGTGGGGACTTGGCACCCAGACCTTCGGAGGACAATAGGTTTCTTCAAACTCGGTAAGGATGGACGACGGACGATTCGCTTAGAGCTGATGGTGGTGGTGGTCTTGCATGCCATCCCTGACCTGTTGCGCGTCTTCCCTGGCTGTCTGCCGACCTTGGAGCCACTGGAGCGTTGGCTGCTGCTGGCCACGCGGGTTCTCTTGGCATCTGTGCAACCTGTGACCAAGCAAGGGCTGGAAGACTGGGCGATCGTCTTCCTCTTCCTGGGGGCTGAGATGCGGACTCCCGAGGGCCTCTCTGTCAGCCTTGGGGCGGCTGGCAAGCAGCAGGCCGATCCCCTCTGTGCAGGGAAGTAGCACGCCTCCGTCACCACCTTGGGACACGCTGGGGGCACCGCCGGACCCCTGTTCTGGGGCTCCGCCTGGATGTCCACAAATGCGGAGGCCTGGTTGTGCATCTGGGGCACCCGGAGCCCGAAGCTCTGGGCAGGCTGATGAGAGGGCAGGGGGAATTCTGGAGCCTCGAGGGCCGCCTCCTCGGCCACCTTCTTAGCTTCTGGGTATCCAGGTGGGAACCAGCAGGGAGCTGTGGCTCGCAACATCTTGCTGCCTTCGGGAGCACCGGCCTGGCTCTGCTCCGCTCCGAACTGGCGGCTTCTTGCCTCCAGGGCCGCCTCCTCGGCCACCTTCTTAGCTTCTGGGTATCCAGGTGGGAACCAGCAGGGAGCTGTGGCTCGCAACATCTTGCTGCCTTCGGGAGCACCGGCCTGGCTCTGCTCCGCTCCCAACTGGCGGCTTCTTGCCTCCAGGGCCGCCTCCTCGGCCACCTTCTTAGCTTCTGGGTATCCAGGTGGGAACCAGCAGGGAGCTGTGGCTCGCAACATCTTGCTGCCTTCGGGAGCACCGGCCTGGCTCTGCTCCTCTCCCAACTGGCGGCTTCAATGAGTGCCGCGGCCGCCACCCGTCGCCTTTATAGACGCACAGGGCAGAGTGGGTGGGACTTCTCCTTGATTGGTTGGTGCTTCCATCCAATCACACTGAGCCTCATCTTCCACCAGACTCCAGCTTGGGAATGCCTCAAGGGGTGCACTAATGGAATCAACTGGAACCCCTGGTTGCTAACCTTGGAGCTAGGTTGCTTTTCCTGAGTTAATTAACTGTCCCTGCAGGGCAGTCCTATAATGGCTACTGGAATTGGGCCACCTAGGATTCATTTCAGCGTCAGGGAGTTTGGTCAACTTGCTTGGGCCCACACAGCACCCCATGGAGCCAGGACTGGGCCAGCAGTCTGCTGCATGCTGCAGGGGAGGATCTCTCTGGGGTTGCGTTTCCCTGCTCTCTGCACTCCTCCGCTGCGGGCAAATTGAGGACAGGAAGTGGACCACACCCACTTCTCTCCCACGACTTGGGCAATGTTCAACACAGGGGTTCTTCAAAAGGTTCATAGAAAATGCACATGGTGAAGAAACTATGCATGGGTTTCCACTGGTTTGCACTCAAATAAACTTGTCCGAACTTCTTATAACCTTTCTGAACTAGATCTAGTTTGAGGCACTGAGAAGGATGAGACATCCACTGAAAAGGACTCCTATCAGAGCAACATGAATTCCACGAAAATTGCAGCAAGAGCAAACATCAAATTTCTGGTGAAGCTTGGGTGGAAGAATGAAGAAATCATTGATGTTTTCACAAAAGCTTCTAAGGACACTACCCCAAAGAAATGAACTCTTTACGAATGTATGGCTTGTTTCAAGAAGAGGTGAGAAGATGTGGAAGATGAATCCTGCAGTGGCTGTGAAAACCACTGTGCCCAGATCAGCTGCAGTTACGACGAGAGCTATCAGTGGAAATTTTAAACAGGAGGGATCACGATCCTGACGCATCCCTCTGACAAATTGTAACCGGAAGTTGGAACATGGCTTTACCAATATGACCTCGAAGGCAAAGCATCATCAAAGCGACGGCTACCGAGAGGTGGCAGTGGTCCAGTCAAAGGAAAAGGAGGCCAGTCAGGAGCCAACATCATGGCATCAGTGTTTTGGGACACTCAAGGCATTTTGCTTGTTGACTTTCTGAAGGGCCAAACATCTGCTTATTAGGAGAGTGTTCCGAGAAGCTTAGAGAAAGCTTTGGTAGAAACATGCTGGGAAAGTCTCACTAGATCCCTGTTCACCACCTCAGTGCTCTGCTCATTCCTCTCATCAAACAAGGGCAATTGTGTCAGTTTCAATGGGCAGTCCTTAGGAATGCACCTTACGGGCTGCTTTCATTCCTTCTAAATTCTTTTTGTTTCCTAATTATACAAAGTCTCCTTGCCTTGCTTGGAAAGATGAGAGAAAGTCTCCTTGCCTTGCTTGGACAGATGAGAGATGAGATCCTCCTCTTCTCTCCCAGGACAGAATGGTCAGACTTGAGTTTCCTTTCTCCTCACTCTTCTCCTCCTTGAGGGAGGTGCTGTGCCGGACAGACCTGCTCCCGTGTCTAGACACGGGTAGACTCGTTGAAGATCCTCACAGGCAATCCTCCTTGGGGTCAAAGGGGAAGGATTTATTTCTTCAGGGCTCAGTAGTCCTCATCCTTACGCGCACCTTCACCAGCCCAGGGCGGGGTAGCGGAGGGTGAAAGGGCGTGGCTCACAGCCCGTTTCTTCCGCTCGGGCGTCTCCTGGGAGGAACCCTTGTCCAGTGAGCGGGTCTTCGTCTCCACCAAATTCCCTAGGGGGACATTTCTGGCAGCCCTTCTTGTTCAGCAGCTTACGGGGGTCAGGTGGACCTCTGCTAGTCACCAGCCTGAAGCCCTTACTCCATTTCAGCTATTTTGGCAGTTGCCTAGGTGACTTTTGAACCTCGTTACCCAGAACAGCCAACGGAGGAGGGGTGAGAAGAGTGGCCGTCTGGGTTTGCCGCATCGTGCTGCCTTAGAGGAGTTGTGCAGTCTTCGGTTGTGTGATACTTCACCTGGCTGATTTCTGGGAATGCCTCCACAAATTCGCTAAATTCAGTAGCTTTTGCCTTCCAAGATTCACCTGGTTGGTGTGTTGCACCCATTCACTAGTCATTTACATTAGGTATATCTCTTAATGCTATCCCTCCCCCTCCCCCCGCCCATGACAGGCCCCGGTGTGTGATGTTCCCCTTTCTGTGTCCAAGCGTTCTCATACTTCAATTCCCACCTATGAATGAGAACATGCGGTGTTTGCTTTTTTTGTCCTTGCGATAGTTTGCTAAGAATGATGGTTTCCAGCTTCATCCGTGTCCCTCCAAAGGGGATGAACTCATGCTTTTTCATGGCTGCATAGTATTCCATGGTGTATTTGTGCCACATTTTCTTAATCCAGTCTATCATTGATGGACATCTGGGTTGGTTCCAAGTCTTTGCTACTGTGAATGGTGCCGCAATAAACATACGTCTGCGTGTGTCCTTTTAGCAGCATGATTTCTAATCCTATGGGTATATATACCCAGCAATGGGATGGCTGGGTCAAACGGTATTTCTATTTCGAGATCCTTGAGGATTCGCCACACTATCTTCCACTACCGTTGAACTAGTTTACAGTCCCACCAACAGTGTAAAAGTGTTCCTATTTGTCCACTACCTCTCCAGCACCAGTTGTTTCCTGACTTTTTAATGATCGCTATTCTAACTGGTGTGAGATGATATCTCATTGCGGATTTGATTTGCATTTCTCTGATGGCCAGTTTTGATGAGCATTTTTTCATGTGTCTGTTGGCTGCATAAATGTCTTCTTTTGAGAAGTGTCTCTTCATATCCTTCCCCCACTTGTTGATGGGCTTGTTTGGTTTTTCTTGTAACTCTGTTTGAGGTCTTAGTAGATTCTGGATATTAGCCTTTTTTCAGATGAGTAGATTGCAAAAATTTTCTCCCTTTCTGCAGGATGCCTGTTCACTCTCATGGGAGTTTCTTTAGCTATGCAGAACGTCTTTAGTGTAATTAGATGCTGTTTGTCAATGTTGGCTTTCGTTGCCATTGCTTTTGGCGTTTTAGACATGAGGTCCTTGCCCATGCCTTTGTCCTCAATGGTATTGGCTGGGTTTTCTCCTAGGGTTTGTATGGTTTAAGATCTAACATTTAAGTCTTTCATCTGTCTTGAATTAATTTTTGTACAAGGTGTAAGGAAGGGATCCGATTTCAGCTTTCGACATATGGCTAGCCTGTTTTCCCAGCACCATTTTTTTAAATAGGGAATCCTTTCCCCATTTCTTGTTTTTGTCAGGTTTGTCAAAGATCAGATGGTTGTAGATGTGTCGTATTATTTCTGAGGGCTCTATTCTGTTCCATTGGTCTACGGTAACCAAAACGGCAACCGATAGCATGCTCTTTGGTTACTGTAGCCTTCTACTGTAGCTTGAAGTCGGACAGCTTGATGCCTCCATCTTTGTTCTTTTGGCTTAGGATTATGTTGGCAGTGGGGGCCGTTTTGTGGTTCCAGATGAGCTTTAAAGCAGTTTTTTCCAGTTCTGTGAAGAAAGTCATTGGTAGTTTGATGGGGATGGCATTGAATCTATAATTTACCTTGGGCAGTATGGCCATTTTCACGATATTGATTCTTCCAATCCGTGATGGTGGAATATTCTTCCATTTGTTTGTCTCCTCTTTTAGTTCGTGGAGCAATGCTTTGTAGTTCTCCTTGAAGAGGTCCTTCACATCCCTTGTTAGTTGGATTCCTAGGCATTTTATTCTCTTTGAAGCAATTGTGAATGGGAGCTCACTCATGATTTGGCTCTCTGTTTGCCTCTTATTGGTGTATAAGAATGCTTGTGATTTTTGCACCTCGATTTTGTATCCTGAGTCTTTGCTGAAGTTGCTTATCAGCTTAAGGAGATTTTGGACTGAGACGATGGGGTTTTCTAAATATTCAATCATGTCATCTGCAAACAGGGACAATTTGACTTCCTCTTTTCCTAATTGATTTCTCTTTATTTCTTTCTCCTGCCTGATTGCCCTGGGCAGAAGTTCCAACACTATGTTGAATAGGAGTGGTGAGAGAGGGCATCCCTGTCTTGTGGCAGTTTGCAAAGGGAATGCTTCCACTTTTTGCCCATTCAGTATGATATTGGCTGTGGGTTTGCCCTAAATAGCCCGTATTATTTTGGGAGATGTCCCATCAATACCTAATTTATTGAGAGTTTTTGGCATGAAGGGCTGTTGAATTTTGTCGAAGGCCTTTTCTGCATCTGTTGAGATAATCACGTGGTTTCTGTCTTTGGTCCTGATTATACGCTGGATTATGTTTATTGTTTTGCATATGTTGGACCAGCCTTGCATGTCAGGGATGAAGCCCACTGCATCATGATGGATAAGCTCTTTGATGTGCTGCTGGATTCGGTTTTCCAGTATTTTATGGAGGATTTTCCCATCGATGTTCCTCAGGGACATAGGCCTAAAATTCTCTTTTTGGGTTGTGTCTCTCTCAGGCTTTGGGATCAGGATGATGCCGGCCTCATGAAATGAGTGAGGGAGGATTCCCTCTTTTTCTGTTGATTGGAATAGTTTCAGAAGGCATGGTACCAGCTCCTCCTTGTCCTTCTGGTAGAATTCGGCTGTGAATCCGTCTGGTCCTGGAGTTTTATTGCTTGATAGGCTGTTAATTATTGCCTCAATTTCAGAGCCTGTTAGTGGTCTACTCAGGCATTCAACTTCTTCCTGGTTTACTCTGGGGAGGTTGTATGCGTCCAGGAATTTATCCATTTCTTCTAGATTTTCTAGTTCATTAGCTTAGAGGTGCTGATAGTATTGTCTGATGGTAGTTTGTATTTCTGTGGGATCGGTGGTGATATCCCCTTTATCATTTTTTACTGCATCTGTTTGATTCTTCTTTCTTTTCTTCTTTCTTAGTCTTGCTAGTGCTCTATCAATTTTGTTGATCACTGCAAAAAACCCGCTCCTGGATTCATTGATTTGTTGAAGGGTTTATTGTGTCTCTATCTCCATCAGTTCTGCTCGGATCTTAGTTATTTCTTGCCTTCTGCTAGTTTTTGAATGTGTTTGCTCTTGCTTCTCTCATTCTTTTAATGGTGATGTTAGGGTATGCATTTTTGATTTTTCCTGCTTTCTCTCGTGGGCAATTAGTGCTATAAATTTCCCTCTACACACTGCTTTAAATGTGACGCAGAGATTCTGGTATGTTGTGCCTTTGTTTTCATTGGTTTCAGAGAATATCTTTCTTTCTCCCTTCATTTCGTTATGTACCCAGTACTCATTAAGGAGCAGGGTGTCCGGTTTCCATGCAGTTGAGCGGTTTTGAGTGAGTTTCTTTATCCTGAGGTCTACTTTGATTGCAATGTGGTCTGAGAGACCGTTTGTAGTAATTTCTGTTATTTTACATTTACTGAGGAGTGCTTTACTTCCAACTATGTGGTCAATGTGGAAATAAGTGTGATGTGGTGCTGAGAAGCATGTATATTCTGTGGATTTGGGGTGGAGCGTTCTGTAGATGTCTCCTAGGTCCGCTTGGTGCAGAGCTGAGTTCAATTCCTGGATATCCTTTTTAGATTTCTGTCTCGTTGGTCTGTCTAATGTTTACAGAGGGCTGTTAAAGTTTCCCATGATTATGATGTGGGAGTCTAAGTCTCTTTTGATCACACTTTAAAGATCAAAAGGTAGAAGCGCAAAGACATTATCTGTGCAATATTAGAAACCTAGTAAGTGGTGGAATTTGGCCTTGAACCCAGATATCTAACTCCAGAGCCTAAGTGCTTCACCCACCTCACTGTGGTGCCTCTCGAGAAAAACAGGTAAGCACACATTCAGAAAGCTGGTGGGCCGGGGGGCTGGCCTTGTACTCAGAGGCCATGGAAGTCCCACGTGGGGTGGCTAGTGGTGTAAGGACAGAGGTCTCGGATGGGCAGAGGGATGTGGACAGGCGCGAGGGGGCGCGGCAGGGACTCGGGGGACTGGGAGTGGCGGCTCGGTGCTGCGGGAGGCGATTAGTGGAAGGCCAGAGGTCTGGGAAGGGCAGAGGGATGGGGACAGGCCCGAGGGTCCGCGGCAGGGATTCCGGGGGACTGGGAGTGGCCGGTTGGGGTTACTCTTGGCTTTTTGCCCTCTCCTGCCGTCGACTGCTCCGGTTTCTTTGGCCTTGCGGCGAGGTGGACAGGGTGAGCTCTCGGGACTGATGGCGGTTGTGGAAGGGGCCTGGGGCCAAGGACAGGCCAGGGCGGCGGGAGAGGCGGACCGGTGGCGTGGCTGGATCTGGGCGCGCTGTCGGACCTTCCACATCACCAGCTGCAGGCAGGCGTTTGCGTCCTCGCTGGAGTTGTGGCCGTCCTGGCTGTCCTGGATGATCTGTCCCAGGTAGTCGGCCGCGAGATTCCTGAGGGAACGCTTGTAGGGGAAACCCAGGTAGTGCGGGAAGAGCACGGCCGTGTCCACCACGGTGCTGTGGATGAGCTTCAGGGCCAGCAGATCGCTCTCCAGGCTGTGCCCGATGAGGATGGTTTGGGCGCTGAAAAAGCTCAGCAGGATGGCTTGCACTTGGGGCAAGGTGATGCTCGTCTTGGCGACGTCGGCCTCGGTGACTCCGGAAAACCTGGTGTTGTAGTCCACGATCTCGTTGTCGGGCTTGACGAAGGTGTCGTACACCACTCGCATGTCGGCGTCCACCACGGTGACGCGGGTCAGCTCTAGGCCATGCGTGGTGTAGCACATCTCACAGTCCAAGGCGTAGATTCCTGGATAAGCGTCTCTGGACAACTCTTTCTTGAAGGTCTCCACGAAGCCATCGAGGCTGTCCTTGCGGCCGTCCCGCACGTGCTGCTTTGCCACCTGGCAGCCCACAGAGCCAGGAGCAGCTGCACAGCAGGTGTACTGGCTAACCCGGCCTCCAGCCACCTGGCTCGAGCGGACCCGCCCCCAGTGATAATAACACAACTGGTCGCGTACACAGCGGCCCGAGGAGGACACCAGGTACTCGGTGCCACAACGGCAGCAGACCCTGCAGGAGGAGTCGCCGGGCCCCTTCCCCTGGCCAGTGAAGAGGACGGCGCCTCCGGGCCGCTCGGGGTGCGGGAAGGGGTAGCCGTTCTCCTCGAGCTGGTCCTGGCTGAGCAGGAACTCCTGGAGGCGGCTGTACAGGGCGGCCCTGCTGAGGCCCGGCATGGAGCTGGGGGTCAGGCCCTTCAGTCTCTTGAGGGTGTTCAGGACCACGTTCAGGTACCTGTTCTTGTTGGGGCTGCAGTCGTAGGCCACCTTCTCCTCGTTCAGCGCCTTCTCCTCGGCCTCCTGCTTGGAGGCGCAGAACTTGAGACACTCTTCGGTGAACAGTTGGAGATAGCCTCGGCGGAGGACGGTGGGGACTTGGCACCCAGACCTTCGGAGGACAATAGGTTTCTTCAAACTCGGTAAGGATGGACGACGGACGATTCGCTTAGAGCTGATGGTGGTGGTGGTCTTGCATGCCATCCCTGACCTGTTGCGCGTCTTCCCTGGCTGTCTGCCGACCTTGGAGCCACTGGAGCGTTGGCTGCTGCTGGCCACGCGGGTTCTCTTGGCATCTGTGCAACCTGTGACCAAGCAAGGGCTGGAAGACTGGGCGATCGTCTTCCTCTTCCTGGGGGCTGAGATGCGGACTCCCGAGGGCCTCTCTGTCAGCCTTGGGGCGGCTGGCAAGCAGCAGGCCGATCCCCTCTGTGCAGGGAAGTAGCACGCCTCCGTCACCACCTTGGGACACGCTGGGGGCACCGCCGGACCCCTGTTCTGGGGCTCCGCCTGGATGTCCACAAATGCGGAGGCCTGGTTGTGCATCTGGGGCACCCGGAGCCCGAAGCTCTGGGCAGGCTGATGAGAGGGCAGGGGGAATTCTGGAGCCTCGAGGGCCGCCTCCTCGGCCACCTTCTTAGCTTCTGGGTATCCAGCTGGGAACCAGCAGGGAGCTGTGGCTCGCAACATCTTGCTGCCTTCGGGAGCACCGGCCTGGCTCTGCTCCGCTCCCAACTGGCGGCTTCTTGCCTCCAGGGCCGCCTCCTCGGCCACCTTCTTAGCTTCTGGGTATCCAGGTGGGAACCAGCAGGGAGCTGTGGCTCGCAACATCTTGCTGCCTTCGGGAGCACCGGCCTGGCTCTGCTCCGCTCCCAACTGGCGGCTTCTTGCCTCCAGGGCCGCCTCCTCGGCCACCTTCTTAGCTTCTGGGTATCCAGGTGGGAACCAGCAGGGAGCTGTGGCTCGCAACATCTTGCTGCCTTCGGGAGCACCGGCCTGGCTCTGCTCCTCTCCCAACTGGCGGCTTCAATGAGTGCCGCGGCCGCCACCCGTCGCCTTTATAGACGCACAGGGCAGAGTGGGTGGGACTTCTCCTTGATAGGTTGCTGCTTCCATCCAATCACACTGAGCCTCATCTTCCACCAGACTCCAGCTTGGGAAAGCCTCGAGGGGTGCACTAATGGAATCAACTGGAACTCCTGGTTGCTAACCTTGGAGCTAGGTTGCTTTTCCTGAGTTAATTAACTGTCCCTGCAGGGCAGTCCTATAATGGCTACTGGAATTGGGCCACCTAGGATTCATTTCAGCGTCAGGGAGTTTGGTCAACTTGCTTGGGCCCACACAGCACCCCATGGAGCCAGGACTGGGCCAGCAGTCTGCTGCATGCTGCAGGGCAGGATCTCTCTGGGGTTGCGTTTCCCTGCTCTCTGCACTCCTCCGCTGCGGGCAAATTGAGGACAGGAAGTGGACCGCACCCACTTCTCTCCCACGACTTGGGCAATGTTCAACACAGGGGTTCTTCAAAAGGTTCATAGAAAATGCACATGGTGAAGAAACTATGCATGGGTTTCCACTGGTTTGCACTCAAATAAACTTGTCCGAACTTCTTATAACCTTCCTGAACTAGATCGAGTTTGAGGCACTGAGAAGGATGAGACATCCACTGAAAAGGACTCCTATCAGAGCAACATGAATTCCACGAAAATTGCAGCAAGAGCAAACATCAAATTTCTGGTGAAGCTTGGGTGGAAGAATGAAGAAATCATTGATGTTTTCACAAAAGCTTCTAAGGACACTACCCCAAAGAAATGAACTCTTTACGAATGTATAGCTTGTTTCAAGAAGAGGTGAGAAGATGTGGGAGATGAATCCTGCAGTGGCTGTGAAAACCACTGTGCCCAGATCAGCTGCAGTTACGACGAGAGCTATCAGTGGAAATTTTAAACAGGAGGGATCACGATCCTGACGCATCCCTCTGACAAATTGTAACCGGAAGTTGGAACATGGCTTTACCAATATGACCTCGAAGGCAAAGCATCATCAAAGCGACGGCTACCGAGAGGTGGCAGTGGTCCAGTCAAAGGAAAAGGAGGCCAGTCAGGAGCCAACATCATGGCATCAGTGTTTTGGGACACTCAAGGCATTTTGCTTGTTGACTTTCTGAAGGGCCAAACATCTGCTTATTAGGAGAGTGTTCCGAGAAGCTTAGAGAAAGCTTTGGTAGAAACATGCTGGGAAAGTCTCACTAGATCCCTGTTCACCACCTCAGTGCTCTGCTCATTCCTCTCATCAAACAAGGGCAATTGTGTCAGTTTCAATGGGCAGTCCTTAGGAATGCACCTTACGGGCTGCTTTCATTCCTTCTAAATTCTTTTTGTTTCCTAATTATACAAAGTCTCCTTGCCTTGCTTGGAAAGATGAGAGAAAGTCTCCTTGCCTTGCTTGGACAGATGAGAGATGAGATCCTCCTCTTCTCTCCCAGGACAGAATGGTCAGACTTGAGTTTCCTTTCTCCTCACTCTTCTCCTCCTTGAGGGAGGTGCTGTGCCGGACAGACCTGCTCCCGTGTCTAGACACGGGTAGACTCGTTGAAGATCCTCACAGGCAATCCTCCTTGGGGTCAAAGGGGAAGGATTTATTTCTTCAGGGCTCAGTAGTCCTCATCCTTACGCGCACCTTCACCAGCCCAGGGCGGGGTAGCGGAGGGTGAAAGGGCGTGGCTCACAGCCCGTTTCTTCCGCTCGGGCGTCTCCTGGGAGGAACCCTTGTCCAGTGAGCGGGTCTTCGTCTCCACCAAATTCCCTAGGGGGACATTTCTGGCAGCCCTTCTTGTTCAGCAGCTTACGGGGGTCAGGTGGACCTCTGCTAGTCACCAGCCTGAAGCCCTTACTCCATTTCAGCTATTTTGGCAGTTGCCTAGGTGACTTTTGAACCTCGTTACCCAGAACAGCCAACGGAGGAGGGGTGAGAAGAGTGGCCGTCTGGGTTTGCCGCATCGTGCTGCCTTAGAGGAGTTGTGCAGTCTTCGGTTGTGTGATACTTCACCTGGCTGATTTCTGGGAATGCCTCCACAAATTCGCTAAATTCAGTAGCTTTTGCCTTCCAAGATTCACCTGGTTGGTGTGTTGCACCCATTCACTAGTCATTTACATTAGGTATATCTCTTAATGCTATCCCTCCCCCTCCCCCCGCCCATGACAGGCCCCGGTGTGTGATGTTCCCCTTTCTGTGTCCAAGCGTTCTCATACTTCAATTCCCACCTATGAATGAGAACATGCGGTGTTTGCTTTTTTTGTCCTTGCGATAGTTTGCTAAGAATGATGGTTTCCAGCTTCATCCGTGTCCCTCCAAAGGGGATGAACTCATGCTTTTTCATGGCTGCATAGTATTCCATGGTGTATTTGTGCCACATTTTCTTAATCCAGTCTATCATTGATGGACATCTGGGTTGGTTCCAAGTCTTTGCTACTGTGAATGGTGCCGCAATAAACATACGTCTGCGTGTGTCCTTTTAGCAGCATGATTTCTAATCCTATGGGTATATATACCCAGCAATGGGATGGCTGGGTCAAACGGTATTTCTATTTCGAGATCCTTGAGGATTCGCCACACTATCTTCCACTACCGTTGAACTAGTTTACAGTCCCACCAACAGTGTAAAAGTGTTCCTATTTGTCCACTACCTCTCCAGCACCTGTTGTTTCCTGACTTTTTAATGATCGCTATTCTAACTGGTGTGAGATGATATCTCATTGCGGATTTGATTTGCATTTCTCTGATGGCCAGTTTTGATGAGCATTTTTTCATGTGTCTGTTGGCTGCATAAATGTCTTCTTTTGAGAAGTGTCTCTTCATATCCTTCCCCCACTTGTTGATGGGCTTGTTTGGTTTTTCTTGTAACTCTGTTTGAGGTCTTAGTAGATTCTGGATATTAGCCTTTTTTCAGATGAGTAGATTGCAAAAATTTTCTCCCTTTCTGCAGGATGCCTGTTCACTCTCATGGGAGTTTCTTTAGCTATGCAGAACGTCTTTAGTGTAATTAGATGCTGTTTGTCAATGTTGGCTTTCGTTGCCATTGCTTTTGGCGTTTTAGACATGAGGTCCTTGCCCATGCCTTTGTCCTCAATGGTATTGGCTGGGTTTTCTCCTAGGGTTTGTATGGTTTAAGATCTAACATTTAAGTCTTTCATCTGTCTTGAATTAATTTTTGTACAAGGTGTAAGGAAGGGATCCGATTTCAGCTTTCGACATATGGCTAGCCTGTTTTCCCAGCACCATTTTTTTAAATAGGGAATCCTTTCCCCATTTCTTGTTTTTGTCAGGTTTGTCAAAGATCAGATGGTTGTAGATGTGTCGTATTATTTCTGAGGGCTCTATTCTGTTCCATTGGTCTACGGTAACCAAAACGGCAACCGATAGCATGCTCTTTGGTTACTGTAGCCTTCTACTGTAGCTTGAAGTCGGACAGCTTGATGCCTCCATCTTTGTCCTTTTCGCTTAGGATTATGTTGGCAGTGGGGGCCGTTTTGTGGTTCCATATGAGCTTTAAAGCAGTTTTTTCCAGTTCTGTGAAGAAAGTCATTGGTAGTTTGATGGGGATGGCATTGAATCTATAATTTACCTTGGGCAGTATGGCCATTTTCACGATATTGATTCTTCCAATCCGTGATGGTGGAATATTCTTCCATTTGTTTGTCTCCTCTTTTAGTTCGTGGAGCAATGCTTTGTAGTTCTCCTTGAAGAGGTCCTTCACATCCCTTGTTAGTTGGATTCCTAGGCATTTTATTCTCTTTGAAGCAATTGTGAATGGGAGCTCACTCATGATTTGGCTCTCTGTTTGCCTCTTATTGGTGTATAAGAATGCTTGTGATTTTTGCACCTCGATTTTGTATCCTGAGACTTTGCTGAAGTTGCTTATCAGCTTAAGGAGATTTTGGACTGAGACAATGGGGTTTTCTAAATATTCAATCATGTCATCTGCAAACAGGGACAATTTGACTTCCTCTTTTCCTAATTGATTTCTCTTTATTTCTTTCTCCTGCCTGATTGCCCTGGGCAGAAGTTCCAACACTATGTTGAATAGGAGTGGTGAGAGAGGGCATCCCTGTCTTGTGGCAGTTTGCAAAGGGAATGCTTCCACTTTTTGCCCATTCAGTATGATATTGGCTGTGGGTTTGCCCTAAATAGCCCGTATTATTTTGGGAGATGTCCCATCAATACCTAATTTATTGAGAGTTTTTGGCATGAAGGGCTGTTGAATTTTGTCGAAGGCCTTTTCTGCATCTGTTGAGATAATCACGTGGTTTCTGTCTTTGGTCCTGATTATACGCTGGATTATGTTTATTGTTTTGCATATGTTGGACCAGCCTTGCATGTCAGGGATGAAGCCCACTGCATCATGATGGATAAGCTCTTTGATGTGCTGCTGGATTCGGTTTTCCAGTATTTTATGGAGGATTTTCCCATCGATGTTCCTCAGGGACATAGGCCTAAAATTCTCTTTTTGGGTTGTGTCTCTCTCAGGCTTTGGGATCAGGATGATGCCGGCCTCATGAAATGAGTGAGGGAGGATTCCCTCTTTTTCTGTTGATTGGAATAGTTTCAGAAGGCATGGTACCAGCTCCTCCTTGTCCTTCTGGTAGAATTCGGCTGTGAATCCGTCTGGTCCTGGAGTTTTATTGCTTGATAGGCTGTTAATTATTGCCTCAATTTCAGAGCCTGTTAGTGGTCTACTCAGGCATTCAACTTCTTCCTGGTTTACTCTGGGGAGGTTGTATGCGTCCAGGAATTTATCCATTTCTTCTAGATTTTCTAGTTCATTAGCTTAGAGGTGCTGATAGTATTGTCTGATGGTAGTTTGTATTTCTGTGGGATCGGTGGTGATATCCCCTTTATCATTTTTTACTGCATCTGTTTGATTCTTCTTTCTTTTCTTCTTTCTTAGTCTTGCTAGTGCTCTATCAATTTTGTTGATCACTGCAAAAAACCCGCTCCTGGATTCATTGATTTGTTGAAGGGTTTATTGTGTCTCTATCTCCATCAGTTCTGCTCGGATCTTAGTTATTTCTTGCCTTCTGCTAGTTTTTGAATGTGTTTGCTCTTGCTTCTCTCATTCTTTTAATGGTGATGTTAGGGTATGCATTTTTGATTTTTCCTGCTTTCTCTCGTGGGCAATTAGTGCTATAAATTTCCCTCTACACACTGCTTTAAATGTGACGCAGAGATTCTGGTATGTTGTGCCTTTGTTTTCATTGGTTTCAGAGAATATCTTTCTTTCTCCCTTCATTTCGTTATGTACCCAGTACTCATTAAGGAGCAGGGTGTCCGGTTTCCATGCAGTTGAGCGGTTTTGAGTGAGTTTCTTTATCCTGAGGTCTACTTTGATTGCAATGTGGTCTGAGAGACCGTTTGTAGTAATTTCTGTTATTTTACATTTACTGAGGAGTGCTTTACTTCCAACTATGTGGTCAATGTGGAAATAAGTGTGATGTGGTGCTGAGAAGCATGTATATTCTGTGGATTTGGGGTGGAGCGTTCTGTAGATGTCTCCTAGGTCCGCTTGGTGCAGAGCTGAGTTCAATTCCTGGATATCCTTTTTAGATTTCTGTCTCGTTGGTCTGTCTAATGTTTACAGAGGGCTGTTAAAGTTTCCCATGATTATGATGTGGGAGTCTAAGTCTCTTTTGATCACACTTTAAAGATCAAAAGGTAGAAGCGCAAAGACATTATCTGTGCAATATTAGAAACCTAGTAAGTGGTGGAATTTGGCCTTGAACCCAGATATCTAACTCCAGAGCCTAAGTGCTTCACCCACCTCACTGTGGTGCCTCTCGAGAAAAACAGGTAAGCACACATTCAGAAAGCTGGTGGGCCGGGGGGCTGGCCTTGTACTCAGAGGCCATGGAAGTCCCACGTGGGGTGGCTAGTGGTGTAAGGACAGAGGTCTCGGATGGGCAGAGGGATGTGGACAGGCGCGAGGGGGCGCGGCAGGGACTCGGGGGACTGGGAGTGGCGGCTCGGTGCTGCGGGAGGCGATTAGTGGAAGGACAGAGGTCTGGGAAGGGCAGAGGGATGGGGACAGGCCCGAGGGTCCGCGGCAGGGATTCCGGGGGACTGGGAGTGGCCGGTTGGGGTTACTCTTGGCTTTTTGCCCTCTCCTGCCGTCGACTGCTCCGGTTTCTTTGGCCTTGCGGCGAGGTGGACAGGGTGAGCTCTCGGGACTGATGGCGGTTGTGGAAGGGGCCTGGGGCCAAGGACAGGCCAGGGCGGCGGGAGAGGCGGACCGGTGGCGTGGCTGGATCTGGGCGCGCTGTCGGACCTTCCACATCACCAGCTGCAGGCAGGCGTTTGCGTCCTCGCTGGAGTTGTGGCCGTCCTGGCTGTCCTGGATGATCTGTCCCAGGTAGTCGGCCGCGAGATTCCTGAGGGAACGCTTGTAGGGGAAACCCAGGTAGTGCGGGAAGAGCACGGCCGTGTCCACCACGGTGCTGTGGATGAGCTTCAGGGCCAGCAGATCGCTCTCCAGGCTGTGCCCGATGAGGATGGTTTGGGCGCTGAAAAAGCTCAGCAGGATGGCTTGCACTTGGGGCAAGGTGATGCTCGTCTTGGCGACGTCGGCCTCGGTGACTCCGGAAAACCTGGTGTTGTAGTCCACGATCTCGTTGTCGGGCTTGACGAAGGTGTCGTACACCACTCGCATGTCGGCGTCCACCACGGTGACGCGGGTCAGCTCTAGGCCATGCGTGGTGTAGCACATCTCACAGTCCAAGGCGTAGATTCCTGGATAAGCGTCTCTGGACAACTCTTTCTTGAAGGTCTCCACGAAGCCATCGAGGCTGTCCTTGCGGCCGTCCCGCACGTGCTGCTTTGCCACCTGGCAGCCCACAGAGCCAGGAGCAGCTGCACAGCAGGTGTACTGGCTAACCCGGCCTCCAGCCACCTGGCTCGAGCGGACCCGCCCCCAGTGATAATAACACAACTGGTCGCGTACACAGCGGCCCGAGGAGGACACCAGGTACTCGGTGCCACAACGGCAGCAGACCCTGCAGGAGGAGTCGCCGGGCCCCTTCCCCTGGCCAGTGAAGAGGACGGCGCCTCCGGGCCGCTCGGGGTGCGGGAAGGGGTAGCCGTTCTCCTCGAGCTGGTCCTGGCTGAGCAGGAACTCCTGGAGGCGGCTGTACAGGGCGGCCCTGCTGAGGCCCGGCATGGAGCTGGGGGTCAGGCCCTTCAGTCTCTTGAGGGTGTTCAGGACCACGTTCAGGTACCTGTTCTTGTTGGGGCTGCAGTCGTAGGCCACCTTCTCCTCGTTCAGCGCCTTCTCCTCGGCCTCCTGCTTGGAGGCGCAGAACTTGAGACACTCTTCGGTGAACAGTTGGAGATAGCCTCGGCGGAGGACGGTGGGGACTTGGCACCCAGACCTTCGGAGGACAATAGGTTTCTTCAAACTCGGTAAGGATGGACGACGGACGATTCGCTTAGAGCTGATGGTGGTGGTGGTCTTGCATGCCATCCCTGACCTGTTGCGCGTCTTCCCTGGCTGTCTGCCGACCTTGGAGCCACTGGAGCGTTGGCTGCTGCTGGCCACGCGGGTTCTCTTGGCATCTGTGCAACCTGTGACCAAGCAAGGGCTGGAAGACTGGGCGATCGTCTTCCTCTTCCTGGGGGCTGAGATGCGGACTCCCGAGGGCCTCTCTGTCAGCCTTGGGGCGGCTGGCAAGCAGCAGGCCGATCCCCTCTGTGCAGGGAAGTAGCACGCCTCCGTCACCACCTTGGGACACGCTGGGGGCACCGCCGGACCCCTGTTCTGGGGCTCCGCCTGGATGTCCACAAATGCGGAGGCCTGGTTGTGCATCTGGGGCACCCGGAGCCCGAAGCTCTGGGCAGGCTGATGAGAGGGCAGGGGGAATTCTGGAGCCTCGAGGGCCGCCTCCTCGGCCACCTTCTTAGCTTCTGGGTATCCAGCTGGGAACCAGCAGGGAGCTGTGGCTCGCAACATCTTGCTGCCTTCGGGAGCACCGGCCTGGCTCTGCTCCGCTCCCAACTGGCGGCTTCTTGCCTCCAGGGCCGCCTCCTCGGCCACCTTCTTAGCTTCTGGGTATCCAGGTGGGAACCAGCAGGGAGCTGTGGCTCGCAACATCTTGCTGCCTTCGGGAGCACCGGCCTGGCTCTGCTCCGCTCCCAACTGGCGGCTTCTTGCCTCCAGGGCCGCCTCCTCGGCCACCTTCTTAGCTTCTGGGTATCCAGGTGGGAACCAGCAGGGAGCTGTGGCTCGCAACATCTTGCTGCCTTCGGGAGCACCGGCCTGGCTCTGCTCCTCTCCCAACTGGCGGCTTCAATGAGTGCCGCGGCCGCCACCCGTCGCCTTTATAGACGCACAGGGCAGAGTGGGTGGGACTTCTCCTTGATAGGTTGCTGCTTCCATCCAATCACACTGAGCCTCATCTTCCACCAGACTCCAGCTTGGGAATGCCTCGAGGGGTGCACTAATGGAATCAACTGGAACTCCTGGTTGCTAACCTTGGAGCTAGGTTGCTTTTCCTGAGTTAATTAACTGTCCCTGCAGGGCAGTCCTATAATGGCTACTGGAATTGGGCCACCTAGGATTCATTTCAGCGTCAGGGAGTTTGGTCAACTTGCTTGGGCCCACACAGCACCCCATGGAGCCAGGACTGGGCCAGCAGTCTGCTGCATGCTGCAGGGCAGGATCTCTCTGGGGTTGCGTTTCCCTGCTCTCTGCACTCCTCCGCTGCGGGCAAATTGAGGACAGGAAGTGGACCGCACCCACTTCTCTCCCACGACTTGGGCAATGTTCAACACAGGGGTTCTTCAAAAGGTTCATAGAAAATGCACATGGTGAAGAAACTATGCATGGGTTTCCACTGGTTTGCACTCAAATAAACTTGTCCGAACTTCTTATAACCTTCCTGAACTAGATCGAGTTTGAGGCACTGAGAAGGATGAGACATCCACTGAAAAGGACTCCTATCAGAGCAACATGAATTCCACGAAAATTGCAGCAAGAGCAAACATCAAATTTCTGGTGAAGCTTGGGTGGAAGAATGAAGAAATCATTGATGTTTTCACAAAAGCTTCTAAGGACACTACCCCAAAGAAATGAACTCTTTACGAATGTATAGCTTGTTTCAAGAAGAGGTGAGAAGATGTGGGAGATGAATCCTGCAGTGGCTGTGAAAACCACTGTGCCCAGATCAGCTGCAGTTACGACGAGAGCTATCAGTGGAAATTTTAAACAGGAGGGATCACGATCCTGACGCATCCCTCTGACAAATTGTAACCGGAAGTTGGAACATGGCTTTACCAATATGACCTCGAAGGCAAAGCATCATCAAAGCGACGGCTACCGAGAGGTGGCAGTGGTCCAGTCAAAGGAAAAGGAGGCCAGTCAGGAGCCAACATCATGGCATCAGTGTTTTGGGACACTCAAGGCATTTTGCTTGTTGACTTTCTGAAGGGCCAAACATCTGCTTATTAGGAGAGTGTTCCGAGAAGCTTAGAGAAAGCTTTGGTAGAAACATGCTGGGAAAGTCTCACTAGATCCCTGTTCACCACCTCAGTGCTCTGCTCATTCCTCTCATCAAACAAGGGCAATTGTGTCAGTTTCAATGGGCAGTCCTTAGGAATGCACCTTACGGGCTGCTTTCATTCCTTCTAAATTCTTTTTGTTTCCTAATTATACAAAGTCTCCTTGCCTTGCTTGGAAAGATGAGAGAAAGTCTCCTTGCCTTGCTTGGACAGATGAGAGATGAGATCCTCCTCTTCTCTCCCAGGACAGAATGGTCAGACTTGAGTTTCCTTTCTCCTCACTCTTCTCCTCCTTGAGGGAGGTGCTGTGCCGGACAGACCTGCTCCCGTGTCTAGACACGGGTAGACTCGTTGAAGATCCTCACAGGCAATCCTCCTTGGGGTCAAAGGGGAAGGATTTATTTCTTCAGGGCTCAGTAGTCCTCATCCTTACGCGCACCTTCACCAGCCCAGGGCGGGGTAGCGGAGGGTGAAAGGGCGTGGCTCACAGCCCGTTTCTTCCGCTCGGGCGTCTCCTGGGAGGAACCCTTGTCCAGTGAGCGGGTCTTCGTCTCCACCAAATTCCCTAGGGGGACATTTCTGGCAGCCCTTCTTGTTCAGCAGCTTACGGGGGTCAGGTGGACCTCTGCTAGTCACCAGCCTGAAGCCCTTACTCCATTTCAGCTATTTTGGCAGTTGCCTAGGTGACTTTTGAACCTCGTTACCCAGAACAGCCAACGGAGGAGGGGTGAGAAGAGTGGCCGTCTGGGTTTGCCGCATCGTGCTGCCTTACAGGAGTTGTGCAGTCTTCGGTTGTGTGATACTTCACCTGGCTGATTTCTGGGAATGCCTCCACAAATTCGCTAAATTCAGTAGCTTTTGCCTTCCAAGATTCACCTGGTTGGTGTGTTGCACCCATTCACTAGTCATTTACATTAGGTATATCTCTTAATGCTATCCCTCCCCCTCCCCCCGCCCATGACAGGCCCCGGTGTGTGATGTTCCCCTTTCTGTGTCCAAGCGTTCTCATACTTCAATTCCCACCTATGAATGAGAACATGCGGTGTTTGCTTTTTTTGTCCTTGCGATAGTTTGCTAAGAATGATGGTTTCCAGCTTCATCCGTGTCCCTCCAAAGGGGATGAACTCATGCTTTTTCATGGCTGCATAGTATTCCATGGTGTATTTGTGCCACATTTTCTTAATCCAGTCTATCATTGATGGACATCTGGGTTGGTTCCAAGTCTTTGCTACTGTGAATGGTGCCGCAATAAACATACGTCTGCGTGTGTCCTTTTAGCAGCATGATTTCTAATCCTATGGGTATATATACCCAGCAATGGGATGGCTGGGTCAAACGGTATTTCTATTTCGAGATCCTTGAGGATTCGCCACACTATCTTCCACTACCGTTGAACTAGTTTACAGTCCCACCAACAGTGTAAAAGTGTTCCTATTTGTCCACTACCTCTCCAGCACCTGTTGTTTCCTGACTTTTTAATGATCGCTATTCTAACTGGTGTGAGATGATATCTCATTGCGGATTTGATTTGCATTTCTCTGATGGCCAGTTTTGATGAGCATTTTTTCATGTGTCTGTTGGCTGCATAAATGTCTTCTTTTGAGAAGTGTCTCTTCATATCCTTCCCCCACTTGTTGATGGGCTTGTTTGGTTTTTCTTGTAACTCTGTTTGAGGTCTTAGTAGATTCTGGATATTAGCCTTTTTTCAGATGAGTAGATTGCAAAAATTTTCTCCCTTTCTGCAGGATGCCTGTTCACTCTCATGGGAGTTTCTTTAGCTATGCAGAACGTCTTTAGTGTAATTAGATGCTGTTTGTCAATGTTGGCTTTCGTTGCCATTGCTTTTGGCGTTTTAGACATGAGGTCCTTGCCCATGCCTTTGTCCTCAATGGTATTGGCTGGGTTTTCTCCTAGGGTTTGTATGGTTTAAGATCTAACATTTAAGTCTTTCATCTGTCTTGAATTAATTTTTGTACAAGGTGTAAGGAAGGGATCCGATTTCAGCTTTCGACATATGGCTAGCCTGTTTTCCCAGCACCATTTTTTTAAATAGGGAATCCTTTCCCCATTTCTTGTTTTTGTCAGGTTTGTCAAAGATCAGATGGTTGTAGATGTGTCGTATTATTTCTGAGGGCTCTATTCTGTTCCATTGGTCTACGGTAACCAAAACGGCAACCGATAGCATGCTCTTTGGTTACTGTAGCCTTCTACTGTAGCTTGAAGTCGGACAGCTTGATGCCTCCATCTTTGTCCTTTTGGCTTAGGATTATGTTGGCAGTGGGGGCCGTTTTGTGGTTCCATATGAGCTTTAAAGCAGTTTTTTCCAGTTCTGTGAAGAAAGTCATTGGTAGTTTGATGGGGATGGCATTGAATCTATAATTTACCTTGGGCAGTATGGCCATTTTCACGATATTGATTCTTCCAATCCGTGATGGTGGAATATTCTTCCATTTGTTTGTCTCCTCTTTTAGTTCGTGGAGCAATGCTTTGTAGTTCTCCTTGAAGAGGTCCTTCACATCCCTTGTTAGTTGGATTCCTAGGCATTTTATTCTCTTTGAAGCAATTGTGAATGGGAGCTCACTCATGATTTGGCTCTCTGTTTGCCTCTTATTGGTGTATAAGAATGCTTGTGATTTTTGCACCTCGATTTTGTATCCTGAGACTTTGCTGAAGTTGCTTATCAGCTTAAGGAGATTTTGGACTGAGACGATGGGGTTTTCTAAATATTCAATCATGTCATCTGCAAACAGGGACAATTTGACTTCCTCTTTTCCTAATTGATTTCTCTTTATTTCTTTCTCCTGCCTGATTGCCCTGGGCAGAAGTTCCAACACTATGTTGAATAGGAGTGGTGAGAGAGGGCATCCCTGTCTTGTGGCAGTTTGCAAAGGGAATGCTTCCACTTTTTGCCCATTCAGTATGATATTGGCTGTGGGTTTGCCCTAAATAGCCCGTATTATTTTGGGAGATGTCCCATCAATACCTAATTTATTGAGAGTTTTTGGCATGAAGGGCTGTTGAATTTTGTCGAAGGCCTTTTCTGCATCTGTTGAGATAATCACGTGGTTTCTGTCTTTGGTCCTGATTATACGCTGGATTATGTTTATTGTTTTGCATATGTTGGACCAGCCTTGCATGTCAGGGATGAAGCCCACTGCATCATGATGGATAAGCTCTTTGATGTGCTGCTGGATTCGGTTTTCCAGTATTTTATGGAGGATTTTCCCATCGATGTTCCTCAGGGACATAGGCCTAAAATTCTCTTTTTGGGTTGTGTCTCTCTCAGGCTTTGGGATCAGGATGATGCCGGCCTCATGAAATGAGTGAGGGAGGATTCCCTCTTTTTCTGTTGATTGGAATAGTTTCAGAAGGCATGGTACCAGCTCCTCCTTGTCCTTCTGGTAGAATTCGGCTGTGAATCCGTCTGGTCCTGGAGTTTTATTGCTTGATAGGCTGTTAATTATTGCCTCAATTTCAGAGCCTGTTAGTGGTCTACTCAGGCATTCAACTTCTTCCTGGTTTACTCTGGGGAGGTTGTATGCGTCCAGGAATTTATCCATTTCTTCTAGATTTTCTAGTTCATTAGCTTAGAGGTGCTGATAGTATTGTCTGATGGTAGTTTGTATTTCTGTGGGATCGGTGGTGATATCCCCTTTATCATTTTTTACTGCATCTGTTTGATTCTTCTTTCTTTTCTTCTTTCTTAGTCTTGCTAGTGCTCTATCAATTTTGTTGATCACTGCAAAAAACCCGCTCCTGGATTCATTGATTTGTTGAAGGGTTTATTGTGTCTCTATCTCCATCAGTTCTGCTCGGATCTTAGTTATTTCTTGCCTTCTGCTAGTTTTTGAATGTGTTTGCTCTTGCTTCTCTCATTCTTTTAATGGTGATGTTAGGGTATGCATTTTTGATTTTTCCTGCTTTCTCTCGTGGGCAATTAGTGCTATAAATTTCCCTCTACACACTGCTTTAAATGTGACGCAGAGATTCTGGTATGTTGTGCCTTTGTTTTCATTGGTTTCAGAGAATATCTTTCTTTCTCCCTTCATTTCGTTATGTACCCAGTACTCATTAAGGAGCAGGGTGTCCGGTTTCCATGCAGTTGAGCGGTTTTGAGTGAGTTTCTTTATCCTGAGGTCTACTTTGATTGCAATGTGGTCTGAGAGACCGTTTGTAGTAATTTCTGTTATTTTACATTTACTGAGGAGTGCTTTACTTCCAACTATGTGGTCAATGTGGAAATAAGTGTGATGTGGTGCTGAGAAGCATGTATATTCTGTGGATTTGGGGTGGAGCGTTCTGTAGATGTCTCCTAGGTCCGCTTGGTGCAGAGCTGAGTTCAATTCCTGGATATCCTTTTTAGATTTCTGTCTCGTTGGTCTGTCTAATGTTTACAGAGGGCTGTTAAAGTTTCCCATGATTATGATGTGGGAGTCTAAGTCTCTTTTGATCACACTTTAAAGATCAAAAGGTAGAAGCGCAAAGACATTATCTGTGCAATATTAGAAACCTAGTAAGTGGTGGAATTTGGCCTTGAACCCAGATATCTAACTCCAGAGCCTAAGTGCTTCACCCACCTCACTGTGGTGCCTCTCGAGAAAAACAGGTAAGCACACATTCAGAAAGCTGGTGGGCCGGGGGGCTGGCCTTGTACTCAGAGGCCATGGAAGTCCCACGTGGGGTGGCTAGTGGTGTAAGGACAGAGGTCTCGGATGGGCAGAGGGATGTGGACAGGCGCGAGGGGGCGCGGCAGGGACTCGGGGGACTGGGAGTGGCGGCTCGGTGCTGCGGGAGGCGATTAGTGGAAGGCCAGAGGTCTGGGAAGGGCAGAGGGATGGGGACAGGCCCGAGGGTCCGCGGCAGGGATTCCGGGGGACTGGGAGTGGCCGGTTGGGGTTACTCTTGGCTTTTTGCCCTCTCCTGCCGTCGACTGCTCCGGTTTCTTTGGCCTTGCGGCGAGGTGGACAGGGTGAGCTCTCGGGACTGATGGCGGTTGTGGAAGGGGCCTGGGGCCAAGGACAGGCCAGGGCGGCGGGAGAGGCGGACCGGTGGCGTGGCTGGATCTGGGCGCGCTGTCGGACCTTCCACATCACCAGCTGCAGGCAGGCGTTTGCGTCCTCGCTGGAGTTGTGGCCGTCCTGGCTGTCCTGGATGATCTGTCCCAGGTAGTCGGCCGCGAGATTCCTCAGGGAACGCTTGTAGGGGAAACCCAGGTAGTGCGGGAAGAGCACGGCCGTGTCCACCACGGTGCTGTGGATGAGCTTCAGGGCCAGCAGATCGCTCTCCAGGCTGTGCCCGATGAGGATGGTTTGGGCGCTGAAAAAGCTCAGCAGGATGGCTTGCACTTGGGGCAAGGTGATGCTCGTCTTGGCGACGTCGGCCTCGGTGACTCCGGAAAACCTGGTGTTGTAGTCCACGATCTCGTTGTCGGGCTTGACGAAGGTGTCGTACACCACTCGCATGTCGGCGTCCACCACGGTGACGCGGGTCAGCTCTAGGCCATGCGTGGTGTAGCACATCTCACAGTCCAAGGCGTAGATTCCTGGATAAGCGTCTCTGGACAACTCTTTCTTGAAGGTCTCCACGAAGCCATCGAGGCTGTCCTTGCGGCCGTCCCGCACGTGCTGCTTTGCCACCTGGCAGCCCACAGAGCCAGGAGCAGCTGCACAGCAGGTGTACTGGCTAACCCGGCCTCCAGCCACCTGGCTCGAGCGGACCCGCCCCCAGTGATAATAACACAACTGGTCGCGTACACAGCGGCCCGAGGAGGACACCAGGTACTCGGTGCCACAACGGCAGCAGACCCTGCAGGAGGAGTCGCCGGGCCCCTTCCCCTGGCCAGTGAAGAGGACGGCGCCTCCGGGCCGCTCGGGGTGCGGGAAGGGGTAGCCGTTCTCCTCGAGCTGGTCCTGGCTGAGCAGGAACTCCTGGAGGCGGCTGTACAGGGCGGCCCTGCTGAGGCCCGGCATGGAGCTGGGGGTCAGGCCCTTCAGTCTCTTGAGGGTGTTCAGGACCACGTTCAGGTACCTGTTCTTGTTGGGGCTGCAGTCGTAGGCCACCTTCTCCTCGTTCAGCGCCTTCTCCTCGGCCTCCTGCTTGGAGGCGCAGAACTTGAGACACTCTTCGGTGAACAGTTGGAGATAGCCTCGGCGGAGGACGGTGGGGACTTGGCACCCAGACCTTCGGAGGACAATAGGTTTCTTCAAACTCGGTAAGGATGGACGACGGACGATTCGCTTAGAGCTGATGGTGGTGGTGGTCTTGCATGCCATCCCTGACCTGTTGCGCGTCTTCCCTGGCTGTCTGCCGACCTTGGAGCCACTGGAGCGTTGGCTGCTGCTGGCCACGCGGGTTCTCTTGGCATCTGTGCAACCTGTGACCAAGCAAGGGCTGGAAGACTGGGCGATCGTCTTCCTCTTCCTGGGGGCTGAGATGCGGACTCCCGAGGGCCTCTCTGTCAGCCTTGGGGCGGCTGGCAAGCAGCAGGCCGATCCCCTCTGTGCAGGGAAGTAGCACGCCTCCGTCACCACCTTGGGACACGCTGGGGGCACCGCCGGACCCCTGTTCTGGGGCTCCGCCTGGATGTCCACAAATGCGGAGGCCTGGTTGTGCATCTGGGGCACCCGGAGCCCGAAGCTCTGGGCAGGCTGATGAGAGGGCAGGGGGAATTCTGGAGCCTCGAGGGCCGCCTCCTCGGCCACCTTCTTAGCTTCTGGGTATCCAGGTGGGAACCAGCAGGGAGCTGTGGCTCGCAACATCTTGCTGCCTTCGGGAGCACCGGCCTGGCTCTGCTCCGCTCCGAACTGGCGGCTTCTTGCCTCCAGGGCCGCCTCCTCGGCCACCTTCTTAGCTTCTGGGTATCCAGGTGGGAACCAGCAGGGAGCTGTGGCTCGCAACATCTTGCTGCCTTCGGGAGCACCGGCCTGGCTCTGCTCCGCTCCCAACTGGCGGCTTCTTGCCTCCAGGGCCGCCTCCTCGGCCACCTTCTTAGCTTCTGGGTATCCAGGTGGGAACCAGCAGGGAGCTGTGGCTCGCAACATCTTGCTGCCTTCGGGAGCACCGGCCTGGCTCTGCTCCGCTCCCAACTGGCGGCTTCTTGCCTCCAGGGCCGCCTCCTCGGCCACCTTCTTAGCTTCTGGGTATCCAGGTGGGAACCAGCAGGGAGCTGTGGCTCGCAACATCTTGCTGCCTTCGGGAGCACCGGCCTGGCTCTGCTCCTCTCCCAACTGGCGGCTTCAATGAGTGCCGCGGCCGCCACCCGTCGCCTTTATAGACGCACAGGGCAGAGTGGGTGGGACTTCTCCTTGATTGGTTGCTGCTTCCATCCAATCACACTGAGCCTCATCTTCCACCAGACTCCAGCTTGGGAATGCCTCAAGGGGTGCACTAATGGAATCAACTGGAACTCCTGGTTGCTAACCTTGGAGCTAGGTTGCTTTTCCTGAGTTAATTAACTGTCCCTGCAGGGCAGTCCTATAATGGCTACTGGAATTGGGCCACCTAGGATTCATTTCAGCGTCAGGGAGTTTGGTCAACTTGCTTGGGCCCACACAGCACCCCATGGAGCCAGGACTGGGCCAGCAGTCTGCTGCATGCTGCAGGGCAGGATCTCTCTGGGGTTGCGTTTCCCTGTTCTGTGCACTCCTCCGCTGCGGGCAAATTGAGGACAGGAAGTGGACCGCACCCACTTCTCTCCCACGACTTGGGCAATGTTCAACACAGGGGTTCTTCAAAAGGTTCATAGAAAATGCACATGGTGAAGAAACTATGCATGGGTTTCCACTGGTTTGCACTCAAATAAACTTGTCCGAACTTCTTATAACCTTTCTGAACTAGATCGAGTTTGAGGCACTGAGAAGGATGAGACATCCACTGAAAAGGACTCCTATCAGAGCAACATGAATTCCACGAAAATTGCAGCAAGAGCAAACATCAAATTTCTGGTGAAGCTTGGGTGGAAGAATGAAGAAATCATAGATGTTTCCACAAAAGCTTCTAAGGACACTACCCCAAAGAAATGAACTCTTTACGAATGTATAGCTTGTTTCAAGAAGAGGTGAGAAGATGTGGGAGATGAATCCTGCAGTGGCTGTGAAAACCACTGTGCCCAGATCAGCTGCAGTTACGACGAGAGCTATCAGTGGAAATTTTAAACAGGAGGGATCACGATCCTGACGCATCCCTCTGACAAATTGTAACCGGAAGTTGGAACATGGCTTTACCAATATGACCTCGAAGGCAAAGCATCATCAAAGCGACGGCTACCGAGAGGTGGCAGTGGTCCAGTCAAAGGAAAAGGAGGCCAGTCAGGAGCCAACATCATGGCATCAGTGTTTTGGGACACTCAAGGCATTTTGCTTGTTGACTTTCTGAAGGGCCAAACATCTGCTTATTAGGAGAGTGTTCCGAGAAGCTTAGAGAAAGCTTTGGTAGAAACATGCTGGGAAAGTCTCACTAGATCCCTGTTCACCACCTCAGTGCTCTGCTCATTCCTCTCATCAAACAAGGGCAATTGTGTCAGTTTCAATGGGCAGTCCTTAGGAATGCACCTTACGGGCTGCTTTCATTCCTTCTAAATTCTTTTTGTTTCCTAATTATACAAAGTCTCCTTGCCTTGCTTGGAAAGATGAGAGAAAGTCTCCTTGCCTTGCTTGGACAGATGAGAGATGAGATCCTCCTCTTCTCTCCCAGGACAGAATGGTCAGACTTGAGTTTCCTTTCTCCTCACTCTTCTCCTCCTTGAGGGAGGTGCTGTGCCGGACAGACCTGCTCCCGTGTCTAGACACGGGTAGACTCGTTGAAGATCCTCACAGGCAATCCTCCTTGGGGTCAAAGGGGAAGGATTTATTTCTTCAGGGCTCAGTAGTCCTCATCCTTACGCGCACCTTCACCAGCCCAGGGCGGGGTAGCGGAGGGTGAAAGGGCGTGGCTCACAGCCCGTTTCTTCCGCTCGGGCGTCTCCTGGGAGGAACCCTTGTCCAGTGAGCGGGTCTTCGTCTCCACCAAATTCCCTAGGGGGACATTTCTGGCAGCCCTTCTTGTTCAGCAGCTTACGGGGGTCAGGTGGACCTCTGCTAGTCACCAGCCTGAAGCCCTTACTCCATTTCAGCTATTTTGGCAGTTGCCTAGGTGACTTTTGAACCTCGTTACCCAGAACAGCCAACGGAGGAGGGGTGAGAAGAGTGGCCGTCTGGGTTTGCCGCATCGTGCTGCCTTAGAGGAGTTGTGCAGTCTTCGGTTGTGTGATACTTCACCTGGCTGATTTCTGGGAATGCCTCCACAAATTCGCTAAATTCAGTAGCTTTTGCCTTCCAAGATTCACCTGGTTGGTGTGTTGCACCCATTCACTAGTCATTTACATTAGGTATATCTCTTAATGCTATCCCTCCCCCTCCCCCCGCCCATGACAGGCCCCGGTGTGTGATGTTCCCCTTTCTGTGTCCAAGCGTTCTCATACTTCAATTCCCACCTATGAATGAGAACATGCGGTGTTTGCTTTTTTTGTCCTTGCGATAGTTTGCTAAGAATGATGGTTTCCAGCTTCATCCGTGTCCCTCCAAAGGGGATGAACTCATGCTTTTTCATGGCTGCATAGTATTCCATGGTGTATTTGTGCCACATTTTCTTAATCCAGTCTATCATTGATGGACATCTGGGTTGGTTCCAAGTCTTTGCTACTGTGAATGGTGCCGCAATAAACATACGTCTGCGTGTGTCCTTTTAGCAGCATGATTTCTAATCCTATGGGTATATATACCCAGCAATGGGATGGCTGGGTCAAACGGTATTTCTATTTCGAGATCCTTGAGGATTCGCCACACTATCTTCCACTACCGTTGAACTAGTTTACAGTCCCACCAACAGTGTAAAAGTGTTCCTATTTGTCCACTACCTCTCCAGCACCAGTTGTTTCCTGACTTTTTAATGATCGCTATTCTAACTGGTGTGAGATGATATCTCATTGCGGATTTGATTTGCATTTCTCTGATGGCCAGTTTTGATGAGCATTTTTTCATGTGTCTGTTGGCTGCATAAATGTCTTCTTTTGAGAAGTGTCTCTTCATATCCTTCCCCCACTTGTTGATGGGCTTGTTTGGTTTTTCTTGTAACTCTGTTTGAGGTCTTAGTAGATTCTGGATATTAGCCTTTTGTCAGATGAGTAGATTGCAAAAATTTTCTCCCTTTCTGCAGGATGCCTGTTCACTCTCATGGGAGTTTCTTTAGCTATGCAGAACGTCTTTAGTGTAATTAGATGCTGTTTGTCAATGTTGGCTTTCGTTGCCATTGCTTTTGGCGTTTTAGACATGAGGTCCTTGCCCATGCCTTTGTCCTCAATGGTATTGGCTGGGTTTTCTCCTAGGGTTTGTATGGTTTAAGATCTAACATTTAAGTCTTTCATCTGTCTTGAATTAATTTTTGTACAAGGTGTAAGGAAGGGATCCGATTTCAGCTTTCGACATATGGCTAGCCTGTTTTCCCAGCACCATTTTTTTAAATAGGGAATCCTTTCCCCATTTCTTGTTTTTGTCAGGTTTGTCAAAGATCAGATGGTTGTAGATGTGTCGTATTATTTCTGAGGGCTCTATTCTGTTCCATTGGTCTACGGTAACCAAAACGGCAACCGATAGCATGCTCTTTGGTTACTGTAGCCTTCTACTGTAGCTTGAAGTCGGACAGCTTGATGCCTCCATCTTTGTTCTTTTGGCTTAGGATTATGTTGGCAGTGGGGGCCGTTTTGTGGTTCCATATGAGCTTTAAAGCAGTTTTTTCCAGTTCTGTGAAGAAAGTCATTGGTAGTTTGATGGGGATGGCATTGAATCTATAATTTACCTTGGGCAGTATGGCCATTTTCACGATATTGATTCTTCCAATCCGTGATGGTGGAATATTCTTCCATTTGTTTGTCTCCTCTTTTAGTTCGTGGAGCAATGCTTTGTAGTTCTCCTTGAAGAGGTCCTTCACATCCCTTGTTAGTTGGATTCCTAGGCATTTTATTCTCTTTGAAGCAATTGTGAATGGGAGCTCACTCATGATTTGGCTCTCTGTTTGCCTCTTATTGGTGTATAAGAATGCTTGTGATTTTTGCACCTCGATTTTGTATCCTGAGACTTTGCTGAAGTTGCTTATCAGCTTAAGGAGATTTTGGACTGAGACGATGGGGTTTTCTAAATATTCAATCATGTCATCTGCAAACAGGGACAATTTGACTTCCTCTTTTCCTAATTGATTTCTCTTTATTTCTTTCTCCTGCCTGATTGCCCTGGGCAGAAGTTCCAACACTATGTTGAATAGGAGTGGTGAGAGAGGGCATCCCTGTCTTGTGGCAGTTTGCAAAGGGAATGCTTCCACTTTTTGCCCATTCAGTATGATATTGGCTGTGGGTTTGCCCTAAATAGCCCGTATTATTTTGGGAGATGTCCCATCAATACCTAATTTATTGAGAGTTTTTGGCATGAAGGGCTGTTGAATTTTGTCGAAGGCCTTTTCTGCATCTGTTGAGATAATCACGTGGTTTCTGTCTTTGGTCCTGATTATACGCTGGATTATGTTTATTGTTTTGCATATGTTGGACCAGCCTTGCATGTCAGGGATGAAGCCCACTTCATCATGATGGATAAGCTCTTTGATGTGCTGCTGGATTCGGTTTTCCAGTATTTTATGGAGGATTTTCCCATCGATGTTCCTCAGGGACATAGGCCTAAAATTCTCTTTTTGGGTTGTGTCTCTCTCAGGCTTTGGGATCAGGATGATGCCGGCCTCATGAAATGAGTGAGGGAGGATTCCCTCTTTTTCTGTTGATTGGAATAGTTTCAGAAGGCATGGTACCAGCTCCTCCTTGTCCTTCTGGTAGAATTCGGCTGTGAATCCGTCTGGTCCTGGAGTTTTATTGCTTGATAGGCTGTTAATTATTGCCTCAATTTCAGAGCCTGTTAGTGGTCTACTCAGGCATTCAACTTCTTCCTGGTTTACTCTGGGGAGGTTGTATGCGTCCAGGAATTTATCCATTTCTTCTAGATTTTCTAGTTCATTAGCTTAGAGGTGCTGATAGTATTGTCTGATGGTAGTTTGTATTTCTGTGGGATCGGTGGTGATATCCCCTTTATCATTTTTTACTGCATCTGTTTGATTCTTCTTTCTTTTCTTCTTTCTTAGTCTTGCTAGTGCTCTATCAATTTTGTTGATCACTGCAAAAAACCCGCTCCTGGATTCATTGATTTGTTGAAGGGTTTATTGTGTCTCTATCTCCATCAGTTCTGCTCGGATCTTAGTTATTTCTTGCCTTCTGCTAGTTTTTGAATGTGTTTGCTCTTGCTTCTCTCATTCTTTTAATGGTGATGTTAGGGTATGCATTTTTGATTTTTCCTGCTTTCTCTCGTGGGCAATTAGTGCTATAAATTTCCCTCTACACACTGCTTTAAATGTGACGCAGAGATTCTGGTATGTTGTGCCTTTGTTTTCATTGGTTTCAGAGAATATCTTTCTTTCTCCCTTCATTTCGTTATGTACCCAGTACTCATTAAGGAGCAGGGTGTCCGGTTTCCATGCAGTTGAGCGGTTTTGAGTGAGTTTCTTTATCCTGAGGTCTACTTTGATTGCAATGTGGTCTGAGAGACCGTTTGTAGTAATTTCTGTTATTTTACATTTACTGAGGAGTGCTTTACTTCCAACTATGTGGTCAATGTGGAAATAAGTGTGATGTGGTGCTGAGAAGCATGTATATTCTGTGGATTTGGGGTGGAGCGTTCTGTAGATGTCTCCTAGGTCCGCTTGGTGCAGAGCTGAGTTCAATTCCTGGATATCCTTTTTAGATTTCTGTCTCGTTGGTCTGTCTAATGTTTACAGAGGGCTGTTAAAGTTTCCCATGATTATGATGTGGGAGTCTAAGTCTCTTTTGATCACACTTTAAAGATCAAAAGGTAGAAGCGCAAAGACATTATCTGTGCAATATTAGAAACCTAGTAAGTGGTGGAATTTGGCCTTGAACCCAGATATCTAACTCCAGAGCCTAAGTGCTTCACCCACCTCACTGTGGTGCCTCTCGAGAAAAACAGGTAAGCACACATTCAGAAAGCTGGTGGGCCGGGGGGCTGGCCTTGTACTCAGAGGCCATGGAAGTCCCACGTGGGGTGGCTAGTGGTGTAAGGACAGAGGTCTCGGATGGGCAGAGGGATGTGGACAGGCGCGAGGGGGCGCGGCAGGGACTCGGGGGACTGGGAGTGGCGGCTCGGTGCTGCGGGAGGCGATTAGTGGAAGGCCAGAGGTCTGGGAAGGGCAGAGGGATGGGGACAGGCCCGAGGGTCCGCGGCAGGGATTCCGGGGGACTGGGAGTGGCCGGTTGGGGTTACTCTTGGCTTTTTGCCCTCTCCTGCCGTCGACTGCTCCGGTTTCTTTGGCCTTGCGGCGAGGTGGACAGGGTGAGCTCTCGGGACTGATGGCGGTTGTGGAAGGGGCCTGGGGCCAAGGACAGGCCAGGGCGGCGGGAGAGGCGGACCGGTGGCGTGGCTGGATCTGGGCGCGCTGTCGGACCTTCCACATCACCAGCTGCAGGCAGGCGTTTGCGTCCTCGCTGGAGTTGTGGCCGTCCTGGCTGTCCTGGATGATCTGTCCCAGGTAGTCGGCCGCGAGATTCCTGAGGGAACGCTTGTAGGGGAAACCCAGGTAGTGCGGGAAGAGCACGGCCGTGTCCACCACGGTGCTGTGGATGAGCTTCAGGGCCAGCAGATCGCTCTCCAGGCTGTGCCCGATGAGGATGGTTTGGGCGCTGAAAAAGCTCAGCAGGATGGCTTGCACTTGGGGCAAGGTGATGCTCGTCTTGGCGACGTCGGCCTCGGTGACTCCGGAAAACCTGGTGTTGTAGTCCACGATCTCGTTGTCGGGCTTGACGAAGGTGTCGTACACCACTCGCATGTCGGCGTCCACCACGGTGACGCGGGTCAGCTCTAGGCCATGCGTGGTGTAGCACATCTCACAGTCCAAGGCGTAGATTCCTGGATAAGCGTCTCTGGACAACTCTTTCTTGAAGGTCTCCACGAAGCCATCGAGGCTGTCCTTGCGGCCGTCCCGCACGTGCTGCTTTGCCACCTGGCAGCCCACAGAGCCAGGAGCAGCTGCACAGCAGGTGTACTGGCTAACCCGGCCTCCAGCCACCTGGCTCGAGCGGACCCGCCCCCAGTGATAATAACACAACTGGTCGCGTACACAGCGGCCCGAGGAGGACACCAGGTACTCGGTGCCACAACGGCAGCAGACCCTGCAGGAGGAGTCGCCGGGCCCCTTCCCCTGGCCAGTGAAGAGGACGGCGCCTCCGGGCCGCTCGGGGTGCGGGAAGGGGTAGCCGTTCTCCTCGAGCTGGTCCTGGCTGAGCAGGAACTCCTGGAGGCGGCTGTACAGGGCGGCCCTGCTGAGGCCCGGCATGGAGCTGGGGGTCAGGCCCTTCAGTCTCTTGAGGGTGTTCAGGACCACGTTCAGGTACCTGTTCTTGTTGGGGCTGCAGTCGTAGGCCACCTTCTCCTCGTTCAGCGCCTTCTCCTCGGCCTCCTGCTTGGAGGCGCAGAACTTGAGACACTCTTCGGTGAACAGTTGGAGATAGCCTCGGCGGAGGACGGTGGGGACTTGGCACCCAGACCTTCGGAGGACAATAGGTTTCTTCAAACTCGGTAAGGATGGACGACGGACGATTCGCTTAGAGCTGATGGTGGTGGTGGTCTTGCATGCCATCCCTGACCTGTTGCGCGTCTTCCCTGGCTGTCTGCCGACCTTGGAGCCACTGGAGCGTTGGCTGCTGCTGGCCACGCGGGTTCTCTTGGCATCTGTGCAACCTGTGACCAAGCAAGGGCTGGAAGACTGGGCGATCGTCTTCCTCTTCCTGGGGGCTGAGATGCGGACTCCCGAGGGCCTCTCTGTCAGCCTTGGGGCGGCTGGCAAGCAGCAGGCCGATCCCCTCTGTGCAGGGAAGTAGCACGCCTCCGTCACCACCTTGGGACACGCTGGGGGCACCGCCGGACCCCTGTTCTGGGGCTCCGCCTGGATGTCCACAAATGCGGAGGCCTGGTTGTGCATCTGGGGCACCCGGAGCCCGAAGCTCTGGGCAGGCTGATGAGAGGGCAGGGGGAATTCTGGAGCCTCGAGGGCCGCCTCCTCGGCCACCTTCTTAGCTTCTGGGTATCCAGGTGGGAACCAGCAGGGAGCTGTGGCTCGCAACATCTTGCTGCCTTCGGGAGCACCGGCCTGGCTCTGCTCCGCTCCGAACTGGCGGCTTCTTGCCTCCAGGGCCGCCTCCTCGGCCACCTTCTTAGCTTCTGGGTATCCAGGTGGGAACCAGCAGGGAGCTGTGGCTCGCAACATCTTGCTGCCTTCGGGAGCACCGGCCTGGCTCTGCTCCGCTCCCAACTGGCGGCTTCTTGCCTCCAGGGCCGCCTCCTCGGCCACCTTCTTAGCTTCTGGGTATCCAGGTGGGAACCAGCAGGGAGCTGTGGCTCGCAACATCTTGCTGCCTTCGGGAGCACCGGCCTGGCTCTGCTCCTCTCCCAACTGGCGGCTTCAATGAGTGCCGCGGCCGCCACCCGTCGCCTTTATAGACGCACAGGGCAGAGTGGGTGGGACTTCTCCTTGATTGGTTGGTGCTTCCATCCAATCACACTGAGCCTCATCTTCCACCAGACTCCAGCTTGGGAATGCCTCAAGGGGTGCACTAATGGAATCAACTGGAACTCCTGGTTGCTAACCTTGGAGCTAGGTTGCTTTTCCTGAGTTAATTAACTGTCCCTGCAGGGCAGTCCTATAATGGCTACTGGAATTGGGCCACCTAGGATTCATTTCAGCGTCAGGGAGTTTGGTCAACTTGCTTGGGCCCACACAGCACCCCATGGAGCCAGGACTGGGCCAGCAGTCTGCTGCATGCTGCAGGGCAGGGTCTCTCTGGGGTTGCGTTTCCCTGTTCTGTGCACTCCTCCGCTGCGGGCAAATTGAGGACAGGAAGTGGACCGCACCCACTTCTCTCCCACGACTTGGGCAATGTTCAACACAGGGGTTCTTCAAAAGGTTCATAGAAAATGCACATGGTGAAGAAACTATGCATGGGTTTCCACTGGTTTGCACTCAAATAAACTTGTCCGAACTTCTTATAACCTTTCTGAACTAGATCGAGTTTGAGGCACTGAGAAGGATGAGACATCCACTGAAAAGGACTCCTATCAGAGCAACATGAATTCCACGAAAATTGCAGCAAGAGCAAACATCAAATTTCTGGTGAAGCTTGGGTGGAAGAATGAAGAAATCATAGATGTTTCCACAAAAGCTTCTAAGGACACTACCCCAAAGAAATGAACTCTTTACGAATGTATAGCTTGTTTCAAGAAGAGGTGAGAAGATGTGGGAGATGAATCCTGCAGTGGCTGTGAAAACCACTGTGCCCAGATCAGCTGCAGTTACGACGAGAGCTATCAGTGGAAATTTTAAACAGGAGGGATCACGATCCTGACGCATCCCTCTGACAAATTGTAACCGGAAGTTGGAACATGGCTTTACCAATATGACCTCGAAGGCAAAGCATCATCAAAGCGACGGCTACCGAGAGGTGGCAGTGGTCCAGTCAAAGGAAAAGGAGGCCAGTCAGGAGCCAACATCATGGCATCAGTGTTTTGGGACACTCAAGGCATTTTGCTTGTTGACTTTCTGAAGGGCCAAACATCTGCTTATTAGGAGAGTGTTCCGAGAAGCTTAGAGAAAGCTTTGGTAGAAACATGCTGGGAAAGTCTCACTAGATCCCTGTTCACCACCTCAGTGCTCTGCTCATTCCTCTCATCAAACAAGGGCAATTGTGTCAGTTTCAATGGGCAGTCCTTAGGAATGCACCTTACGGGCTGCTTTCATTCCTTCTAAATTCTTTTTGTTTCCTAATTATACAAAGTCTCCTTGCCTTGCTTGGAAAGATGAGAGAAAGTCTCCTTGCCTTGCTTGGACAGATGAGAGATGAGATCCTCCTCTTCTCTCCCAGGACAGAATGGTCAGACTTGAGTTTCCTTTCTCCTCACTCTTCTCCTCCTTGAGGGAGGTGCTGTGCCGGACAGACCTGCTCCCGTGTCTAGACACGGGTAGACTCGTTGAAGATCCTCACAGGCAATCCTCCTTGGGGTCAAAGGGGAAGGATTTATTTCTTCAGGGCTCAGTAGTCCTCATCCTTACGCGCACCTTCACCAGCCCAGGGCGGGGTAGCGGAGGGTGAAAGGGCGTGGCTCACAGCCCGTTTCTTCCGCTCGGGCGTCTCCTGGGAGGAACCCTTGTCCAGTGAGCGGGTCTTCGTCTCCACCAAATTCCCTAGGGGGACATTTCTGGCAGCCCTTCTTGTTCAGCAGCTTACGGGGGTCAGGTGGACCTCTGCTAGTCACCAGCCTGAAGCCCTTACTCCATTTCAGCTATTTTGGCAGTTGCCTAGGTGACTTTTGAACCTCGTTACCCAGAACAGCCAACGGAGGAGGGGTGAGAAGAGTGGCCGTCTGGGTTTGCCGCATCGTGCTGCCTTACAGGAGTTGTGCAGTCTTCGGTTGTGTGATACTTCACCTGGCTGATTTCTGGGAATGCCTCCACAAATTCGCTAAATTCAGTAGCTTTTGCCTTCCAAGATTCACCTGGTTGGTGTGTTGCACCCATTCACTAGTCATTTACATTAGGTATATCTCTTAATGCTATCCCTCCCCCTCCCCCCGCCCATGACAGGCCCCGGTGTGTGATGTTCCCCTTTCTGTGTCCAAGCGTTCTCATACTTCAATTCCCACCTATGAATGAGAACATGCGGTGTTTGCTTTTTTTGTCCTTGCGATAGTTTGCTAAGAATGATGGTTTCCATCTTCATCCGTGTCCCTCCAAAGGGGATGAACTCATGCTTTTTCATGGCTGCATAGTATTCCATGGTGTATTTGTGCCACATTTTCTTAATCCAGTCTATCATTGATGGACATCTGGGTTGGTTCCAAGTCTTTGCTACTGTGAATGGTGCCGCAATAAACATACGTCTGCGTGTGTCCTTTTAGCAGCATGATTTCTAATCCTATGGGTATATATACCCAGCAATGGGATGGCTGGGTCAAACGGTATTTCTATTTCGAGATCCTTGAGGATTCGCCACACTATCTTCCACTACCGTTGAACTAGTTTACAGTCCCACCAACAGTGTAAAAGTGTTCCTATTTGTCCACTACCTCTCCAGCACCAGTTGTTTCCTGACTTTTTAATGATCGCTATTCTAACTGGTGTGAGATGATATCTCATTGCGGATTTGATTTGCATTTCTCTGATGGCCAGTTTTGATGAGCATTTTTTCATGTGTCTGTTGGCTGCATAAATGTCTTCTTTTGAGAAGTGTCTCTTCATATCCTTCCCCCACTTGTTGATGGGCTTGTTTGGTTTTTCTTGTAACTCTGTTTGAGGTCTTAGTAGATTCTGGATATTAGCCTTTTGTCAGATGAGTAGATTGCAAAAATTTTCTCCCTTTCTGCAGGATGCCTGTTCACTCTCATGGGAGTTTCTTTAGCTATGCAGAACGTCTTTAGTGTAATTAGATGCTGTTTGTCAATGTTGGCTTTCGTTGCCATTGCTTTTGGCGTTTTAGACATGAGGTCCTTGCCCATGCCTTTGTCCTCAATGGTATTGGCTGGGTTTTCTCCTAGGGTTTGTATGGTTTAAGATCTAACATTTAAGTCTTTCATCTGTCTTGAATTAATTTTTGTACAAGGTGTAAGGAAGGGATCCGATTTCAGCTTTCGACATATGGCTAGCCTGTTTTCCCAGCACCATTTTTTTAAATAGGGAATCCTTTCCCCATTTCTTGTTTTTGTCAGGTTTGTCAAAGATCAGATGGTTGTAGATGTGTCGTATTATTTCTGAGGGCTCTATTCTGTTCCATTGGTCTACGGTAACCAAAACGGCAACCGATAGCATGCTCTTTGGTTACTGTAGCCTTCTACTGTAGCTTGAAGTCGGACAGCTTGATGCCTCCATCTTTGTTCTTTTGGCTTAGGATTATGTTGGCAGTGGGGGCCGTTTTGTGGTTCCATATGAGCTTTAAAGCAGTTTTTTCCAGTTCTGTGAAGAAAGTCATTGGTAGTTTGATGGGGATGGCATTGAATCTATAATTTACCTTGGGCAGTATGGCCATTTTCACGATATTGATTCTTCCAATCCGTGATGGTGGAATATTCTTCCATTTGTTTGTCTCCTCTTTTAGTTCGTGGAGCAATGCTTTGTAGTTCTCCTTGAAGAGGTCCTTCACATCCCTTGTTAGTTGGATTCCTAGGCATTTTATTCTCTTTGAAGCAATTGTGAATGGGAGCTCACTCATGATTTGGCTCTCTGTTTGCCTCTTATTGGTGTATAAGAATGCTTGTGATTTTTGCACCTCGATTTTGTATCCTGAGACTTTGCTGAAGTTGCTTATCAGCTTAAGGAGATTTTGGACTGAGACGATGGGGTTTTCTAAATATTCAATCATGTCATCTGCAAACAGGGACAATTTGACTTCCTCTTTTCCTAATTGATTTCTCTTTATTTCTTTCTCCTGCCTGATTGCCCTGGGCAGAAGTTCCAACACTATGTTGAATAGGAGTGGTGAGAGAGGGCATCCCTGTCTTGTGGCAGTTTGCAAAGGGAATGCTTCCACTTTTTGCCCATTCAGTATGATATTGGCTGTGGGTTTGCCCTAAATAGCCCGTATTATTTTGGGAGATGTCCCATCAATACCTAATTTATTGAGAGTTTTTGGCATGAAGGGCTGTTGAATTTTGTCGAAGGCCTTTTCTGCATCTGTTGAGATAATCACGTGGTTTCTGTCTTTGGTCCTGATTATACGCTGGATTATGTTTATTGTTTTGCATATGTTGGACCAGCCTTGCATGTCAGGGATGAAGCCCACTTCATCATGATGGATAAGCTCTTTGATGTGCTGCTGGATTCGGTTTTCCAGTATTTTATGGAGGATTTTCCCATCGATGTTCCTCAGGGACATAGGCCTAAAATTCTCTTTTTGGGTTGTGTCTCTCTCAGGCTTTGGGATCAGGATGATGCCGGCCTCATGAAATGAGTGAGGGAGGATTCCCTCTTTTTCTGTTGATTGGAATAGTTTCAGAAGGCATGGTACCAGCTCCTCCTTGTCCTTCTGGTAGAATTCGGCTGTGAATCCGTCTGGTCCTGGAGTTTTATTGCTTGATAGGCTGTTAATTATTGCCTCAATTTCAGAGCCTGTTAGTGGTCTACTCAGGCATTCAACTTCTTCCTGGTTTACTCTGGGGAGGTTGTATGCGTCCAGGAATTTATCCATTTCTTCTAGATTTTCTAGTTCATTAGCTTAGAGGTGCTGATAGTATTGTCTGATGGTAGTTTGTATTTCTGTGGGATCGGTGGTGATATCCCCTTTATCATTTTTTACTGCATCTGTTTGATTCTTCTTTCTTTTCTTCTTTCTTAGTCTTGCTAGTGCTCTATCAATTTTGTTGATCACTGCAAAAAACCCGCTCCTGGATTCATTGATTTGTTGAAGGGTTTATTGTGTCTCTATCTCCATCAGTTCTGCTCGGATCTTAGTTATTTCTTGCCTTCTGCTAGTTTTTGAATGTGTTTGCTCTTGCTTCTCTCATTCTTTTAATGGTGATGTTAGGGTATGCATTTTTGATTTTTCCTGCTTTCTCTCGTGGGCAATTAGTGCTATAAATTTCCCTCTACACACTGCTTTAAATGTGACGCAGAGATTCTGGTATGTTGTGCCTTTGTTTTCATTGGTTTCAGAGAATATCTTTCTTTCTCCCTTCATTTCGTTATGTACCCAGTACTCATTAAGGAGCAGGGTGTCCGGTTTCCATGCAGTTGAGCGGTTTTGAGTGAGTTTCTTTATCCTGAGGTCTACTTTGATTGCAATGTGGTCTGAGAGACCGTTTGTAGTAATTTCTGTTATTTTACATTTACTGAGGAGTGCTTTACTTCCAACTATGTGGTCAATGTGGAAATAAGTGTGATGTGGTGCTGAGAAGCATGTATATTCTGTGGATTTGGGGTGGAGCGTTCTGTAGATGTCTCCTAGGTCCGCTTGGTGCAGAGCTGAGTTCAATTCCTGGATATCCTTTTTAGATTTCTGTCTCGTTGGTCTGTCTAATGTTTACAGAGGGCTGTTAAAGTTTCCCATGATTATGATGTGGGAGTCTAAGTCTCTTTTGATCACACTTTAAAGATCAAAAGGTAGAAGCGCAAAGACATTATCTGTGCAATATTAGAAACCTAGTAAGTGGTGGAATTTGGCCTTGAACCCAGATATCTAACTCCAGAGCCTAAGTGCTTCACCCACCTCACTGTGGTGCCTCTCGAGAAAAACAGGTAAGCACACATTCAGAAAGCTGGTGGGCCGGGGGGCTGGCCTTGTACTCAGAGGCCATGGAAGTCCCACGTGGGGTGGCTAGTGGTGTAAGGACAGAGGTCTCGGATGGGCAGAGGGATGTGGACAGGCGCGAGGGGGCGCGGCAGGGACTCGGGGGACTGGGAGTGGCGGCTCGGTGCTGCGGGAGGCGATTAGTGGAAGGACAGAGGTCTGGGAAGGGCAGAGGGATGGGGACAGGCCCGAGGGTCCGCGGCAGGGATTCCGGGGGACTGGGAGTGGCCGGTTGGGGTTACTCTTGGCTTTTTGCCCTCTCCTGCCGTCGACTGCTCCGGTTTCTTTGGCCTTGCGGCGAGGTGGACAGGGTGAGCTCTCAGGACTGATGGCGGTTGTGGAAGGGGCCTGGGGCCAAGGACAGGCCAGGGCGGCGGGAGAGGCGGACCGGTGGCGTGGCTGGATCTGGGCGCGCTGTCGGACCTTCCACATCACCAGCTGCAGGCAGGCGTTTGCGTCCTCGCTGGAGTTGTGGCCGTCCTGGCTGTCCTGGATGATCTGTCCCAGGTAGTCGGCCGCGAGATTCCTGAGGGAACGCTTGTAGGGGAAACCCAGGTAGTGCGGGAAGAGCACGGCCGTGTCCACCACGGTGCTGTGGATGAGCTTCAGGGCCAGCAGATCGCTCTCCAGGCTGTGCCCGATGAGGATGGTTTGGGCGCTGAAAAAGCTCAGCAGGATGGCTTGCACTTGGGGCAAGGTGATGCTCGTCTTGGCGACGTCGGCCTCGGTGACTCCGGAAAACCTGGTGTTGTAGTCCACGATCTCGTTGTCGGGCTTGACGAAGGTGTCGTACACCACTCGCATGTCGGCGTCCACCACGGTGACGCGGGTCAGCTCTAGGCCATGCGTGGTGTAGCACATCTCACAGTCCAAGGCGTAGATTCCTGGATAAGCGTCTCTGGACAACTCTTTCTTGAAGGTCTCCACGAAGCCATCGAGGCTGTCCTTGCGGCCGTCCCGCACGTGCTGCTTTGCCACCTGGCAGCCCACAGAGCCAGGAGCAGCTGCACAGCAGGTGTACTGGCTAACCCGGCCTCCAGCCACCTGGCTCGAGCGGACCCGCCCCCAGTGATAATAACACAACTGGTCGCGTACACAGCGGCCCGAGGAGGACACCAGGTACTCGGTGCCACAACGGCAGCAGACCCTGCAGGAGGAGTCGCCGGGCCCCTTCCCCTGGCCAGTGAAGAGGACGGCGCCTCCGGGCCGCTCGGGGTGCGGGAAGGGGTAGCCGTTCTCCTCGAGCTGGTCCTGGCTGAGCAGGAACTCCTGGAGGCGGCTGTACAGGGCGGCCCTGCTGAGGCCCGGCATGGAGCTGGGGGTCAGGCCCTTCAGTCTCTTGAGGGTGTTCAGGACCACGTTCAGGTACCTGTTCTTGTTGGGGCTGCAGTCGTAGGCCACCTTCTCCTCGTTCAGCGCCTTCTCCTCGGCCTCCTGCTTGGAGGCGCAGAACTTGAGACACTCTTCGGTGAACAGTTGGAGATAGCCTCGGCGGAGGACGGTGGGGACTTGGCACCCAGACCTTCGGAGGACAATAGGTTTCTTCAAACTCGGTAAGGATGGACGACGGACGATTCGCTTAGAGCTGATGGTGGTGGTGGTCTTGCATGCCATCCCTGACCTGTTGCGCGTCTTCCCTGGCTGTCTGCCGACCTTGGAGCCACTGGAGCGTTGGCTGCTGCTGGCCACGCGGGTTCTCTTGGCATCTGTGCAACCTGTGACCAAGCAAGGGCTGGAAGACTGGGCGATCGTCTTCCTCTTCCTGGGGGCTGAGATGCGGACTCCCGAGGGCCTCTCTGTCAGCCTTGGGGCGGCTGGCAAGCAGCAGGCCGATCCCCTCTGTGCAGGGAAGTAGCACGCCTCCGTCACCACCTTGGGACACGCTGGGGGCACCGCCGGACCCCTGTTCTGGGGCTCCGCCTGGATGTCCACAAATGCGGAGGCCTGGTTGTGCATCTGGGGCACCCGGAGCCCGAAGCTCTGGGCAGGCTGATGAGAGGGCAGGGGGAATTCTGGAGCCTCGAGGGCCGCCTCCTCGGCCACCTTCTTAGCTTCTGGGTATCCAGGTGGGAACCAGCAGGGAGCTGTGGCTCGCAACATCTTGCTGCCTTCGGGAGCACCGGCCTGGCTCTGCTCCGCTCCCAACTGGCGGCTTCTTGCCTCCAGGGCCGCCTCCTCGGCCACCTTCTTAGCTTCTGGGTATCCAGGTGGGAACCAGCAGGGAGCTGTGGCTCGCAACATCTTGCTGCCTTCGGGAGCACCGGCCTGGCTCTGCTCCGCTCCCAACTGGCGGCTTCTTGCCTCCAGGGCCGCCTCCTCGGCCACCTTCTTAGCTTCTGGGTATCCAGGTGGGAACCAGCAGGGAGCTGTGGCTCGCAACATCTTGCTGCCTTCGGGAGCACCGGCCTGGCTCTGCTCCTCTCCCAACTGGCGGCTTCAATGAGTGCCGCGGCCGCCACCCGTCGCCTTTATAGACGCACAGGGCAGAGTGGGTGGGACTTCTCCTTGATTGGTTGGTGCTTCCATCCAATCACACTGAGCCTCATCTTCCACCAGACTCCAGCTTGGGAATGCCTCAAGGGGTGCACTAATGGAATCAACTGGAACTCCTGGTTGCTAACCTTGGAGCTAGGTTGCTTTTCCTGAGTTAATTAACTGTCCCTGCAGGGCAGTCCTATAATGGCTACTGGAATTGGGCCACCTAGGATTCATTTCAGCGTCAGGGAGTTTGGTCAACTTGCTTGGGCCCACACAGCACCCCATGGAGCCAGGACTGGGCCAGCACTCTGCTGCATGCTGCAGGGCAGGATCTCTCTGGGGTTGCGTTTCCCTGCTCTCTGCACTCCTCCGCTGCGGGCAAATTGAGGACAGGAAGTGGACCGCACCCACTTCTCTCCCACGACTTGGGCAATGTTCAACACAGGGGTTCTTCAAAAGGTTCATAGAAAATGCACATGGTGAAGAAACTATGCATGGGTTTCCACTGGTTTGCACTCAAATAAACTTGTCCGAACTTCTTATAACCTTTCTGAACTAGATCGAGTTTGAGGCACTGAGAAGGATGAGACATCCACTGAAAAGGACTCCTATCAGAGCAACATGAATTCCACGAAAATTGCAGCAAGAGCAAACATCAAATTTCTGGTGAAGCTTGGGTGGAAGAATGAAGAAATCATTGATGTTTTCACAAAAGCTTCTAAGGACACTACCCCAAAGAAATGAACTCTTTACGAATGTATAGCTTGTTTCAAGAAGAGGTGAGAAGATGTGGGAGATGAATCCTGCAGTGGCTGTGAAAACCACTGTGCCCAGATCAGCTGCAGTTACGACGAGAGCTATCAGTGGAAATTTTAAACAGGAGGGATCACGATCCTGACGCATCCCTCTGACAAATTGTAACCGGAAGTTGGAACATGTCTTTACCAATATGACCTCGAAGGCAAAGCATCATCAACGCGACGGCTACCGAGAGGTGGCAGTGGTCCAGTCAAAGGAAAAGGAGGCCAGTCAGGAGCCAACATCATGGCATCAGTGTTTTGGGACACTCAAGGCATTTTGCTTGTTGACTTTCTGAAGGGCCAAACATCTGCTTATTAGGAGAGTGTTCCGAGAAGCTTAGAGAAAGCTTTGGTAGAAACATGCTGGGAAAGTCTCACTAGATCCCTGTTCACCACCTCAGTGCTCTGCTCATTCCTCTCATCAAACAAGGGCAATTGTGTCAGTTTCAATGGGCAGTCCTTAGGAATGCACCTTACGGGCTGCTTTCATTCCTTCTAAATTCTTTTTGTTTCCTAATTATACAAAGTCTCCTTGCCTTGCTTGGAAAGATGAGAGAAAGTCTCCTTGCCTTGCTTGGACAGATGAGAGATGAGATCCTCCTCTTCTCTCCCAGGACAGAATGGTCAGACTTGAGTTTCCTTTCTCCTCACTCTTCTCCTCCTTGAGGGAGGTGCTGTGCCGGACAGACCTGCTCCCGTGTCTAGACACGGGTAGACTCGTTGAAGATCCTCACAGGCAATCCTCCTTGGGGTCAAAGGGGAAGGATTTATTTCTTCAGGGCTCAGTAGTCCTCATCCTTACGCGCACCTTCACCAGCCCAGGGCGGGGTAGCGGAGGGTGAAAGGGCGTGGCTCACAGCCCGTTTCTTCCGCTCGGGCGTCTCCTGGGAGGAACCCTTGTCCAGTGAGCGGGTCTTCGTCTCCACCAAATTCCCTAGGGGGACATTTCTGGCAGCCCTTCTTGTTCAGCAGCTTACGGGGGTCAGGTGGACCTCTGCTAGTCACCAGCCTGAAGCCCTTACTCCATTTCAGCTATTTTGGCAGTTGCCTAGGTGACTTTTGAACCTCGTTACCCAGAACAGCCAACGGAGGAGGGGTGAGAAGAGTGGCCGTCTGGGTTTGCCGCATCGTGCTGCCTTACAGGAGTTGTGCAGTCTTCGGTTGTGTGATACTTCACCTGGCTGATTTCTGGGAATGCCTCCACAAATTCGCTAAATTCAGTAGCTTTTGCCTTCCAAGATTCACCTGGTTGGTGTGTTGCACCCATTCACTAGTCATTTACATTAGGTATATCTCTTAATGCTATCCCTCCCCCTCCCCCCGCCCATGACAGGCCCCGGTGTGTGATGTTCCCCTTTCTGTGTCCAAGCGTTCTCATACTTCAATTCCCACCTATGAATGAGAACATGCGGTGTTTGCTTTTTTTGTCCTTGCGATAGTTTGCTAAGAATGATGGTTTCCAGCTTCATCCGTGTCCCTCCAAAGGGGATGAACTCATGCTTTTTCATGGCTGCATAGTATTCCATGGTGTATTTGTGCCACATTTTCTTAATCCAGTCTATCATTGATGGACATCTGGGTTGGTTCCAAGTCTTTGCTACTGTGAATGGTGCCGCAATAAACATACGTCTGCGTGTGTCCTTTTAGCAGCATGATTTCTAATCCTATGGGTATATATACCCAGCAATGGGATGGCTGGGTCAAACGGTATTTCTATTTCGAGATCCTTGAGGATTCGCCACACTATCTTCCACTACCGTTGAACTAGTTTACAGTCCCACCAACAGTGTAAAAGTGTTCCTATTTGTCCACTACCTCTCCAGCACCTGTTGTTTCCTGACTTTTTAATGATCGCTATTCTAACTGGTGTGAGATGATATCTCATTGCGGATTTGATTTGCATTTCTCTGATGGCCAGTTTTGATGAGCATTTTTTCATGTGTCTGTTGGCTGCATAAATGTCTTCTTTTGAGAAGTGTCTCTTCATATCCTTCCCCCACTTGTTGATGGGCTTGTTTGGTTTTTCTTGTAACTCTGTTTGAGGTCTTAGTAGATTCTGGATATTAGCCTTTTGTCAGATGAGTAGATTGCAAAAATTTTCTCCCTTTCTGCAGGATGCCTGTTCACTCTCATGGGAGTTTCTTTAGCTATGCAGAACGTCTTTAGTGTAATTAGATGCTGTTTGTCAATGTTGGCTTTCGTTGCCATTGCTTTTGGCGTTTTAGACATGAGGTCCTTGCCCATGCCTTTGTCCTCAATGGTATTGGCTGGGTTTTCTCCTAGGGTTTGTATGGTTTAAGATCTAACATTTAAGTCTTTCATCTGTCTTGAATTAATTTTTGTACAAGGTGTAAGGAAGGGATCCGATTTCAGCTTTCGACATATGGCTAGCCTGTTTTCCCAGCACCATTTTTTTTAAATAGGGAATCCTTTCCCCATTTCTTGTTTTTGTCAGGTTTGTCAAAGATCAGATGGTTGTAGATGTGTCGTATTATTTCTGAGGGCTCTATTCTGTTCCATTGGTCTACGGTAACCAAAACGGCAACCGATAGCATGCTCTTTGGTTACTGTAGCCTTCTACTGTAGCTTGAAGTCGGACAGCTTGATGCCTCCATCTTTGTTCTTTTGGCTTAGGATTATGTTGGCAGTGGGGGCCGTTTTGTGGTTCCATATGAGCTTTAAAGCAGTTTTTTCCAGTTCTGTGAAGAAAGTCATTGGTAGTTTGATGGGGATGGCATTGAATCTATAATTTACCTTGGGCAGTATGGCCATTTTCACGATATTGATTCTTCCAATCCGTGATGGTGGAATATTCTTCCATTTGTTTGTCTCCTCTTTTAGTTCGTGGAGCAATGCTTTGTAGTTCTCCTTGAAGAGGTCCTTCACATCCCTTGTTAGTTGGATTCCTAGGCATTTTATTCTCTTTGAAGCAATTGTGAATGGGAGCTCACTCATGATTTGGCTCTCTGTTTGCCTCTTATTGGTGTATAAGAATGCTTGTGATTTTTGCACCTCGATTTTGTATCCTGAGACTTTGCTGAAGTTGCTTATCAGCTTAAGGAGATTTTGGACTGAGACGATGGGGTTTTCTAAATATTCAATCATGTCATCTGCAAACAGGGACAATTTGACTTCCTCTTTTCCTAATTGATTTCTCTTTATTTCTTTCTCCTGCCTGATTGCCCTGGGCAGAAGTTCCAACACTATGTTGAATAGGAGTGGTGAGAGAGGGCATCCCTGTCTTGTGGCAGTTTGCAAAGGGAATGCTTCCACTTTTTGCCCATTCAGTATGATATTGGCTGTGGGTTTGCCCTAAATAGCCCGTATTATTTTGGGAGATGTCCCATCAATACCTAATTTATTGAGAGTTTTTGGCATGAAGGGCTGTTGAATTTTGTCGAAGGCCTTTTCTGCATCTGTTGAGATAATCACGCGGTTTCTGTCTTTGGTTCTGATTATATGCTGGATTATGTTTATTGTTTTGCATATGTTGGACCAGCCTTGCATGTCAGGGATGAAGCCCACTGCATCATGATGGATAAGCTCTTTGATGTGCTGCTGGATTCGGTTTTCCAGTATTTTATGGAGGATTTTCCCATCGATGTTCCTCAGGGACATAGGCCTAAAATTCTCCTTTTGGGTTGTGTCTCTCTCAGGCTTTGGGATCAGGATGATGCCGGCCTCATGAAATGAGTGAGGGAGGATTCCCTCTTTTTCTGTTGATTGGAATAGTTTCAGAAGGCATGGTACCAGCTCCTCCTTGTCCTTCTGGTAGAATTCGGCTGTGAATCCGTCTGGTCCTGGAGTTTTATTGCTTGATAGGCTGTTAATTATTGCCTCAATTTCAGAGCCTTTTAGTGATCTACTCAGGCATTCAACTTCTTCCTGGTTTACTCTGGGGAGGTTGTATGCGTCCAGGAATTTATCCATTTCTTCTAGATTTTCTAGTTCATTAGCTTAGAGGTGCTGATAGTATTGTCTGATGGTAGTTTGTATTTCTGTGGGATCGGTGGTGATATCCCCTTTATCATTTTTTACTGCATCTGTTTGATTCTTCTTTCTTTTCTTCTTTCTTAGTCTTGCTAGTGCTCTATCAATTTTGTTGATCACTGCAAAAAACCCGCTCCTGGATTCATTGATTTGTTGAAGGGTTTATTGTGTCTCTATCTCCATCAGTTCTGCTCGGATCTTAGTTATTTCTTGCCTTCTGCTAGTTTTTGAATGTGTTTGCTCTTGCTTCTCTCATTCTTTTAATGGTGATGTTAGGGTATGCATTTTTGATTTTTCCTGCTTTCTCTCGTGGGCAATTAGTGCTATAAATTTCCCTCTACACACTGCTTTAAATGTGACGCAGAGATTCTGGTATGTTGTGCCTTTGTTTTCATTGGTTTCAGAGAATATCTTTCTTTCTGCCTTCATTTCGTTATGTACCCAGTACTCATTCAGGTGCAGGTTGTCCGGATTCCATGCAGTTGAGCGGTTTTGAGTGAGTTTCTTTATCCTCAGGTCTACTTTGATTGCAATGTGGTCTGAGAGACCGTTTGTAGTAATTTCTGTTATTTTACATTTACTGAGGAGTGCTTTACTTCCAACTATGTGGTCAATGTGGAAATAAGTGTGATGTGGTGCTGAGAAGCATGTATATTCTGTGGATTTGGGGTGGAGCGTTCTGTAGATGTCTCCTAGGTCCGCTTGGTGCAGAGCTGAGTTCAATTCCTGGATATCCTTTTTAGATTTCTGTCTCGTTGGTCTGTCTAATGTTTACAGAGGGCTGTTAAAGTTTCCCATGATTATGATGTGGGAGTCTAAGTCTCTTTTGATCACACTTTAAAGATCAAAAGGTAGAAGCGCAAAGACATTATCTGTGCAATATTAGAAACCTAGTAAGTGGTGGAATTTGGCCTTGAACCCAGATATCTAACTCCAGAGCCTAAGTGCTTCACCCACCTCACTGTGGTGCCTCTCGAGAAAAACAGGTAAGCACACATTCAGAAAGCTGGTGGGCCGGGGGGCTGGCCTTGTACTCAGAGGCCATGGAAGTCCCACGTGGGGTGGCTAGTGGTGTAAGGACAGAGGTCTCGGATGGGCAGAGGGATGTGGACAGGCGCGAGGGGGCGCGGCAGGGACTCGGGGGACTGGGAGTGGCGGCTCGGGGCTGCGGGAGGCGATTAGTGGAAGGACAGAGGTCTGGGAAGGGCAGAGGGATGGGGACAGGCCCGAGGGTCCGCGGCAGGGATTCCGGGGGACTGGGAGTGGCCGGTTGGGGTTACTCTTGGCTTTTTGCCCTCTCCTGCCGTCGACTGCTCCGGTTTCTTTGGCCTTGCGGCGAGGTGGACAGGGTGAGCTCTCGGGACTGATGGCGGTTGTGGAAGGGGCCTGGGGCCAAGGACAGGCCAGGGCGGCGGGAGAGGCGGACCGGTGGCGTGGCTGGATCTGGGCGCGCTGTCGGACCTTCCACATCACCAGCTGCAGGCAGGCGTTTGCGTCCTCGCTGGAGTTGTGGCCGTCCTGGCTGTCCTGGATGATCTGTCCCAGGTAGTCGGCCGCGAGATTCCTGAGGGAACGCTTGTAGGGGAAACCCAGGTAGTGCGGGAAGAGCACGGCCGTGTCCACCACGGTGCTGTGGATGAGCTTCAGGGCCAGCAGATCGCTCTCCAGGCTGTGCCCGATGAGGATGGTTTGGGCGCTGAAAAAGCTCAGCAGGATGGCTTGCACTTGGGGCAAGGTGATGCTCGTCTTGGCGACGTCGGCCTCGGTGACTCCGGAAAACCTGGTGTTGTAGTCCACGATCTCGTTGTCGGGCTTGACGAAGGTGTCGTACACCACTCGCATGTCGGCGTCCACCACGGTGACGCGGGTCAGCTCTAGGCCATGCGTGGTGTAGCACATCTCACAGTCCAAGGCGTAGATTCCTGGATAAGCGTCTCTGGACAACTCTTTCTTGAAGGTCTCCACGAAGCCATCGAGGCTGTCCTTGCGGCCGTCCCGCACGTGCTGCTTTGCCACCTGGCAGCCCACAGAGCCAGGAGCAGCTGCACAGCAGGTGTACTGGCTAACCCGGCCTCCAGCCACCTGGCTCGAGCGGACCCGCCCCCAGTGATAATAACACAACTGGTCGCGTACACAGCGGCCCGAGGAGGACACCAGGTACTCGGTGCCACAACGGCAGCAGACCCTGCAGGAGGAGTCGCCGGGCCCCTTCCCCTGGCCAGTGAAGAGGACGGCGCCTCCGGGCCGCTCGGGGTGCGGGAAGGGGTAGCCGTTCTCCTCGAGCTGGTCCTGGCTGAGCAGGAACTCCTGGAGGCGGCTGTACAGGGCGGCCCTGCTGAGGCCCGGCATGGAGCTGGGGGTCAGGCCCTTCAGTCTCTTGAGGGTGTTCAGGACCACGTTCAGGTACCTGTTCTTGTTGGGGCTGCAGTCGTAGGCCACCTTCTCCTCGTTCAGCGCCTTCTCCTCGGCCTCCTGCTTGGAGGCGCAGAACTTGAGACACTCTTCGGTGAACAGTTGGAGATAGCCTCGGCGGAGGACGGTGGGGACTTGGCACCCAGACCTTCGGAGGACAATAGGTTTCTTCAAACTCGGTAAGGATGGACGACGGACGATTCGCTTAGAGCTGATGGTGGTGGTGGTCTTGCATGCCATCCCTGACCTGTTGCGCGTCTTCCCTGGCTGTCTGCCGACCTTGGAGCCACTGGAGCGTTGGCTGCTGCTGGCCACGCGGGTTCTCTTGGCATCTGTGCAACCTGTGACCAAGCAAGGGCTGGAAGACTGGGCGATCGTCTTCCTCTTCCTGGGGGCTGAGATGCGGACTCCCGAGGGCCTCTCTGTCAGCCTTGGGGCGGCTGGCAAGCAGCAGGCCGATCCCCTCTGTGCAGGGAAGTAGCACGCCTCCGTCACCACCTTGGGACACGCTGGGGGCACCGCCGGACCCCTGTTCTGGGGCTCCGCCTGGATGTCCACAAATGCGGAGGCCTGGTTGTGCATCTGGGGCACCCGGAGCCCGAAGCTCTGGGCAGGCTGATGAGAGGGCAGGGGGAATTCTGGAGCCTCGAGGGCCGCCTCCTCGGCCACCTTCTTAGCTTCTGGGTATCCAGGTGGGAACCAGCAGGGAGCTGTGGCTCGCAACATCTTGCTGCCTTCGGGAGCACCGGCCTGGCTCTGCTCCGCTCCCAACTGGCGGCTTCTTGCCTCCAGGGCCGCCTCCTCGGCCACCTTCTTAGCTTCTGGGTATCCAGGTGGGAACCAGCAGGGAGCTGTGGCTCGCAACATCTTGCTGCCTTCGGGAGCACCGGCCTGGCTCTGCTCCGCTCCCAACTGGCGGCTTCTTGCCTCCAGGGCCGCCTCCTCGGCCACCTTCTTAGCTTCTGGGTATCCAGGTGGGAACCAGCAGGGAGCTGTGGCTCGCAACATCTTGCTGCCTTCGGGAGCACCGGCCTGGCTCTGCTCCTCTCCCAACTGGCGGCTTCAATGAGTGCCGCGGCCGCCACCCGTCGCCTTTATAGACGCACAGGGCAGAGTGGGTGGGACTTCTCCTTGATTGGTTGGTGCTTCCATCCAATCACACTGAGCCTCATCTTCCACCAGACTCCAGCTTGGGAATGCCTCAAGGGGTGCACTAATGGAATCAACTGGAACTCCTGGTTGCTAACCTTGGAGCTAGGTTGCTTTTCCTGAGTTAATTAACTGTCCCTGCAGGGCAGTCCTATAATGGCTACTGGAATTGGGCCACCTAGGATTCATTTCAGCGTCAGGGAGTTTGGTCAACTTGCTTGGGCCCACACAGCACCCCATGGAGCCAGGACTGGGCCAGCAGTCTGCTGCATGCTGCAGGGCATGGTCTCTCTGGGGTTGCGTTTCCCTGTTCTGTGCACTCCTCCGCTGCGGGCAAATTGAGGACAGGAAGTGGACCGCACCCACTTCTCTCCCACGACTTGGGCAATGTTCAACACAGGGGTTCTTCAAAAGGTTCATAGAAAATGCACATGGTGAAGAAACTATGCATGGGTTTCCACTGGTTTGCACTCAAATAAACTTGTCCGAACTTCTTATAACCTCTCTGAACTAGATCGAGTTTGAGGCACTGAGAAGGATGAGACATCCACTGAAAAGGACTCCTATCAGAGCAACATGAATTCCACGAAAATTGCAGCAAGAGCAAACATCAAATTTCTGGTGAAGCTTGGGTGGAAGAATGAAGAAATCATAGATGTTTCCACAAAAGCTTCTAAGGACACTACCCCAAAGAAATGAACTCTTTACGAATGTATAGCTTGTTTCAAGAAGAGGTGAGAAGATGTGGGAGATGAATCCTGCAGTGGCTGTGAAAACCACTGTGCCCAGATCAGCTGCAGTTACGACGAGAGCTATCAGTGGAAATTTTAAACAGGAGGGATCACGATCCTGACGCATCCCTCTGACAAATTGTAACCGGAAGTTGGAACATGGCTTTACCAATATGACCTCGAAGGCAAAGCATCATCAAAGCGACGGCTACCGAGAGGTGGCAGTGGTCCAGTCAAAGGAAAAGGAGGCCAGTCAGGAGCCAACATCATGGCATCAGTGTTTTGGGACACTCAAGGCATTTTGCTTGTTGACTTTCTGAAGGGCCAAACATCTGCTTATTAGGAGAGTGTTCCGAGAAGCTTAGAGAAAGCTTTGGTAGAAACATGCTGGGAAAGTCTCACTAGATCCCTGTTCACCACCTCAGTGCTCTGCTCATTCCTCTCATCAAACAAGGGCAATTGTGTCAGTTTCAATGGGCAGTCCTTAGGAATGCACCTTACGGGCTGCTTTCATTCCTTCTAAATTCTTTTTGTTTCCTAATTATACAAAGTCTCCTTGCCTTGCTTGGAAAGATGAGAGAAAGTCTCCTTGCCTTGCTTGGACAGATGAGAGATGAGATCCTCCTCTTCTCTCCCAGGACAGAATGGTCAGACTTGAGTTTCCTTTCTCCTCACTCTTCTCCTCCTTGAGGGAGGTGCTGTGCCGGACAGACCTGCTCCCGTGTCTAGACACGGGTAGACTCGTTGAAGATCCTCACAGGCAATCCTCCTTGGGGTCAAAGGGGAAGGATTTATTTCTTCAGGGCTCAGTAGTCCTCATCCTTACGCGCACCTTCACCAGCCCAGGGCGGGGTAGCGGAGGGTGAAAGGGCGTGGCTCACAGCCCGTTTCTTCCGCTCGGGCGTCTCCTGGGAGGAACCCTTGTCCAGTGAGCGGGTCTTCGTCTCCACCAAATTCCCTAGGGGGACATTTCTGGCAGCCCTTCTTGTTCAGCAGCTTACGGGGGTCAGGTGGACCTCTGCTAGTCACCAGCCTGAAGCCCTTACTCCATTTCAGCTATTTTGGCAGTTGCCTAGGTGACTTTTGAACCTCGTTACCCAGAACAGCCAACGGAGGAGGGGTGAGAAGAGTGGCCGTCTGGGTTTGCCGCATCGTGCTGCCTTACAGGAGTTGTGCAGTCTTCGGTTGTGTGATACTTCACCTGGCTGATTTCTGGGAATGCCTCCACAAATTCGCTAAATTCAGTAGCTTTTGCCTTCCAAGATTCACCTGGTTGGTGTGTTGCACCCATTCACTAGTCATTTACATTAGGTATATCTCTTAATGCTATCCCTCCCCCTCCCCCCGCCCATGACAGGCCCCGGTGTGTGATGTTCCCCTTTCTGTGTCCAAGCGTTCTCATACTTCAATTCCCACCTATGAATGAGAACATGCGGTGTTTGCTTTTTTTGTCCTTGCGATAGTTTGCTAAGAATGATGGTTTCCAGCTTCATCCGTGTCCCTCCAAAGGGGATGAACTCATGCTTTTTCATGGCTGCATAGTATTCCATGGTGTATTTGTGCCACATTTTCTTAATCCAGTCTATCATTGATGGACATCTGGGTTGGTTCCAAGTCTTTGCTACTGTGAATGGTGCCGCAATAAACATACGTCTGCGTGTGTCCTTTTAGCAGCATGATTTCTAATCCTATGGGTATATATACCCAGCAATGGGATGGCTGGGTCAAACGGTATTTCTATTTCGAGATCCTTGAGGATTTGCCACACTATCTTCCACTACCGTTGAACTAGTTTACAGTCCCACCAACAGTGTAAAAGTGTTCCTATTTGTCCACTACCTCTCCAGCACCTGTTGTTTCCTGACTTTTTAATGATCGCTATTCTAACTGGTGTGAGATGATATCTCATTGCGGATTTGATTTGCATTTCTCTGATGGCCAGTTTTGATGAGCATTTTTTCATGTGTCTGTTGGCTGCATAAATGTCTTCTTTTGAGAAGTGTCTCTTCATATCCTTCCCCCACTTGTTGATGGGCTTGTTTGGTTTTTCTTGTAACTCTGTTTGAGGTCTTAGTAGATTCTGGATATTAGCCTTTTTTCAGATGAGTAGATTGCAAAAATTTTCTCCCTTTCTGCAGGATGCCTGTTCACTCTCATGGGAGTTTCTTTAGCTATGCAGAACGTCTTTAGTGTAATTAGATGCTGTTTGTCAATGTTGGCTTTCGTTGCCATTGCTTTTGGCGTTTTAGACATGAGGTCCTTGCCCATGCCTTTGTCCTCAATGGTATTGGCTGGGTTTTCTCCTAGGGTTTGTATGGTTTAAGATCTAACATTTAAGTCTTTCATCTGTCTTGAATTAATTTTTGTACAAGGTGTAAGGAAGGGATCCGATTTCAGCTTTCGACATATGGCTAGCCTGTTTTCCCAGCACCATTTTTTTAAATAGGGAATCCTTTCCCCATTTCTTGTTTTTGTCAGGTTTGTCAAAGATCAGATGGTTGTAGATGTGTCGTATTATTTCTGAGGGCTCTATTCTGTTCCATTGGTCTACGGTAACCAAAACGGCAACCGATAGCATGCTCTTTGGTTACTGTAGCCTTCTACTGTAGCTTGAAGTCGGACAGCTTGATGCCTCCATCTTTGTTCTTTTGGCTTAGGATTATGTTGGCAGTGGGGGCCGTTTTGTGGTTCCAGATGAGCTTTAAAGCAGTTTTTTCCAGTTCTGTGAAGAAAGTCATTGGTAGTTTGATGGGGATGGCATTGAATCTATAATTTACCTTGGGCAGTATGGCCATTTTCACGATATTGATTCTTCCAATCCGTGATGGTGGAATATTCTTCCATTTGTTTGTCTCCTCTTTTAGTTCGTGGAGCAATGCTTTGTAGTTCTCCTTGAAGAGGTCCTTCACATCCCTTGTTAGTTGGATTCCTAGGCATTTTATTCTCTTTGAAGCAATTGTGAATGGGAGCTCACTCATGATTTGGCTCTCTGTTTGCCTCTTATTGGTGTATAAGAATGCTTGTGATTTTTGCACCTCGATTTTGTATCCTGAGACTTTGCTGAAGTTGCTTATCAGCTTAAGGAGATTTTGGACTGAGACGATGGGGTTTTCTAAATATTCAATCATGTCATCTGCAAACAGGGACAATTTGACTTCCTCTTTTCCTAATTGATTTCTCTTTATTTCTTTCTCCTGCCTGATTGCCCTGGGCAGAAGTTCCAACACTATGTTGAATAGGAGTGGTGAGAGAGGGCATCCCTGTCTTGTGGCAGTTTGCAAAGGGAATGCTTCCACTTTTTGCCCATTCAGTATGATATTGGCTGTGGGTTTGCCCTAAATAGCCCGTATTATTTTGGGAGATGTCCCATCAATACCTAATTTATTGAGAGTTTTTGGCATGAAGGGCTGTTGAATTTTGTCGAAGGCCTTTTCTGCATCTGTTGAGATAATCACGCGGTTTCTGTCTTTGGTTCTGATTATATGCTGGATTATGTTTATTGTTTTGCATATGTTGGACCAGCCTTGCATGTCAGGGATGAAGCCCACTGCATCATGATGGATAAGCTCTTTGATGTGCTGCTGGATTCGGTTTTCCAGTATTTTATGGAGGATTTTCCCATCGATGTTCCTCAGGGACATAGGCCTAAAATTCTCCTTTTGGGTTGTGTCTCTCTCAGGCTTTGGGATCAGGATGATGCCGGCCTCATGAAATGAGTGAGGGAGGATTCCCTCTTTTTCTGTTGATTGGAATAGTTTCAGAAGGCATGGTACCAGCTCCTCCTTGTCCTTCTGGTAGAATTCGGCTGTGAATCCGTCTGGTCCTGGAGTTTTATTGCTTGATAGGCTGTTAATTATTGCCTCAATTTCAGAGCCTTTTAGTGATCTACTCAGGCATTCAACTTCTTCCTGGTTTACTCTGGGGAGGTTGTATGCGTCCAGGAATTTATCCATTTCTTCTAGATTTTCTAGTTCATTAGCTTAGAGGTGCTGATAGTATTGTCTGATGGTAGTTTGTATTTCTGTGGGATCGGTGGTGATATCCCCTTTATCATTTTTTACTGCATCTGTTTGATTCTTCTTTCTTTTCTTCTTTCTTAGTCTTGCTAGTGCTCTATCAATTTTGTTGATCACTGCAAAAAACCCGCTCCTGGATTCATTGATTTGTTGAAGGGTTTATTGTGTCTCTATCTCCATCAGTTCTGCTCGGATCTTAGTTATTTCTTGCCTTCTGCTAGTTTTTGAATGTGTTTGCTCTTGCTTCTCTCATTCTTTTAATGGTGATGTTAGGGTATGCATTTTTGATTTTTCCTGCTTTCTCTCGTGGGCAATTAGTGCTATAAATTTCCCTCTACACACTGCTTTAAATGTGACGCAGAGATTCTGGTATGTTGTGCCTTTGTTTTCATTGGTTTCAGAGAATATCTTTCTTTCTGCCTTCATTTCGTTATGTACCCAGTACTCATTCAGGTGCAGGTTGTCCGGATTCCATGCAGTTGAGCGGTTTTGAGTGAGTTTCTTTATCCTCAGGTCTACTTTGATTGCAATGTGGTCTGAGAGACCGTTTGTAGTAATTTCTGTTATTTTACATTTACTGAGGAGTGCTTTACTTCCAACTATGTGGTCAATGTGGAAATAAGTGTGATGTGGTGCTGAGAAGCATGTATATTCTGTGGATTTGGGGTGGAGCGTTCTGTAGATGTCTCCTAGGTCCGCTTGGTGCAGAGCTGAGTTCAATTCCTGGATATCCTTTTTAGATTTCTGTCTCGTTGGTCTGTCTAATGTTTACAGAGGGCTGTTAAAGTTTCCCATGATTATGATGTGGGAGTCTAAGTCTCTTTTGATCACACTTTAAAGATCAAAAGGTAGAAGCGCAAAGACATTATCTGTGCAATATTAGAAACCTAGTAAGTGGTGGAATTTGGCCTTGAACCCAGATATCTAACTCCAGAGCCTAAGTGCTTCACCCACCTCACTGTGGTGCCTCTCGAGAAAAACAGGTAAGCACACATTCAGAAAGCTGGTGGGCCGGGGGGCTGGCCTTGTACTCAGAGGCCATGGAAGTCCCACGTGGGGTGGCTAGTGGTGTAAGGACAGAGGTCTCGGATGGGCAGAGGGATGTGGACAGGCGCGAGGGGGCGCGGCAGGGACTCGGGGGACTGGGAGTGGCGGCTCGGTGCTGCGGGAGGCGATTAGTGGAAGGACAGAGGTCTGGGAAGGGCAGAGGGATGGGGACAGGCCCGAGGGTCCGCGGCAGGGATTCCGGGGGACTGGGAGTGGCCGGTTGGGGTTACTCTTGGCTTTTTGCCCTCTCCTGCCGTCGACTGCTCCGGTTTCTTTGGCCTTGCGGCGAGGTGGACAGGGTGAGCTCTCGGGACTGATGGCGGTTGTGGAAGGGGCCTGGGGCCAAGGACAGGCCAGGGCGGCGGGAGAGGCGGACCGGTGGCGTGGCTGGATCTGGGCGCGCTGTCGGACCTTCCACATCACCAGCTGCAGGCAGGCGTTTGCGTCCTCGCTGGAGTTGTGGCCGTCCTGGCTGTCCTGGATGATCTGTCCCAGGTAGTCGGCCGCGAGATTCCTGAGGGAACGCTTGTAGGGGAAACCCAGGTAGTGCGGGAAGAGCACGGCCGTGTCCACCACGGTGCTGTGGATGAGCTTCAGGGCCAGCAGATCGCTCTCCAGGCTGTGCCCGATGAGGATGGTTTGGGCGCTGAAAAAGCTCAGCAGGATGGCTTGCACTTGGGGCAAGGTGATGCTCGTCTTGGCGACGTCGGCCTCGGTGACTCCGGAAAACCTGGTGTTGTAGTCCACGATCTCGTTGTCGGGCTTGACGAAGGTGTCGTACACCACTCGCATGTCGGCGTCCACCACGGTGACGCGGGTCAGCTCTAGGCCATGCGTGGTGTAGCACATCTCACAGTCCAAGGCGTAGATTCCTGGATAAGCGTCTCTGGACAACTCTTTCTTGAAGGTCTCCACGAAGCCATCGAGGCTGTCCTTGCGGCCGTCCCGCACGTGCTGCTTTGCCACCTGGCAGCCCACAGAGCCAGGAGCAGCTGCACAGCAGGTGTACTGGCTAACCCGGCCTCCAGCCACCTGGCTCGAGCGGACCCGCCCCCAGTGATAATAACACAACTGGTCGCGTACACAGCGGCCCGAGGAGGACACCAGGTACTCGGTGCCACAACGGCAGCAGACCCTGCAGGAGGAGTCGCCGGGCCCCTTCCCCTGGCCAGTGAAGAGGACGGCGCCTCCGGGCCGCTCGGGGTGCGGGAAGGGGTAGCCGTTCTCCTCGAGCTGGTCCTGGCTGAGCAGGAACTCCTGGAGGCGGCTGTACAGGGCGGCCCTGCTGAGGCCCGGCATGGAGCTGGGGGTCAGGCCCTTCAGTCTCTTGAGGGTGTTCAGGACCACGTTCAGGTACCTGTTCTTGTTGGGGCTGCAGTCGTAGGCCACCTTCTCCTCGTTCAGCGCCTTCTCCTCGGCCTCCTGCTTGGAGGCGCAGAACTTGAGACACTCTTCGGTGAACAGTTGGAGATAGCCTCGGCGGAGGACGGTGGGGACTTGGCACCCAGACCTTCGGAGGACAATAGGTTTCTTCAAACTCGGTAAGGATGGACGACGGACGATTCGCTTAGAGCTGATGGTGGTGGTGGTCTTGCATGCCATCCCTGACCTGTTGCGCGTCTTCCCTGGCTGTCTGCCGACCTTGGAGCCACTGGAGCGTTGGCTGCTGCTGGCCACGCGGGTTCTCTTGGCATCTGTGCAACCTGTGACCAAGCAAGGGCTGGAAGACTGGGCGATCGTCTTCCTCTTCCTGGGGGCTGAGATGCGGACTCCCGAGGGCCTCTCTGTCAGCCTTGGGGCGGCTGGCAAGCAGCAGGCCGATCCCCTCTGTGCAGGGAAGTAGCACGCCTCCGTCACCACCTTGGGACACGCTGGGGGCACCGCCGGACCCCTGTTCTGGGGCTCCGCCTGGATGTCCACAAATGCGGAGGCCTGGTTGTGCATCTGGGGCACCCGGAGCCCGAAGCTCTGGGCAGGCTGATGAGAGGGCAGGGGGAATTCTGGAGCCTCGAGGGCCGCCTCCTCGGCCACCTTCTTAGCTTCTGGGTATCCAGGTGGGAACCAGCAGGGAGCTGTGGCTCGCAACATCTTGCTGCCTTCGGGAGCACCGGCCTGGCTCTGCTCCGCTCCCAACTGGCGGCTTCTTGACTCCAGGGCCGCCTCCTCGGCCACCTTCTTAGCTTCTGGGTATCCAGGTGGGAACCAGCAGGGAGCTGTGGCTCGCAACATCTTGCTGCCTTCGGGAGCGCCGGCCTGGCTCTGCTCCGCTCCCAACTGGCGGCTTCTTGCCTCCAGGGCCGCCTCCTCGGCCACCTTCTTAGCTTCTGGGTATCCAGGTGGGAACCAGCAGGGAGCTGTGGCTCGCAACATCTTGCTGCCTTCGGGAGCACCGGCCTGGCTCTGCTCCTCTCCCAACTGGCGGCTTCAATGAGTGCCGCGGCCGCCACCCGTCGCCTTTATAGACGCACAGGGCAGAGTGGGTGGGACTTCTCCTTGATTGGTTGGTGCTTCCATCCAATCACACTGAGCCTCATCTTCCACCAGACTCCAGCTTGGGAATGCCTCAAGGGGTGCACTAATGGAATCAACTGGAACTCCTGGTTGCTAACCTTGGAGCTAGGTTGCTTTTCCTGAGTTAATTAACTGTCCCTGCAGGGCAGTCCTATAATGGCTACTGGAATTGGGCCACCTAGGATTCATTTCAGCGTCAGGGAGTTTGGTCAACTTGCTTGGGCCCACACAGCACCCCATGGAGCCAGGACTGGGCCAGCAGTCTGCTGCATGCTGCAGGGCAGGATCTCTCTGGGGTTGCGTTTCCCTGCTCTCTGCACTCCTCCGCTGCGGGCAAATTGAGGACAGGAAGTGGACCGCACCCACTTCTCTCCCACGACTTGGGCAATGTTCAACACAGGGGTTCTTCAAAAGGTTCATAGAAAATGCACATGGTGAAGAAACTATGCATGGGTTTCCACTGGTTTGCACTCAAATAAACTTGTCCGAACTTCTTATAACCTTTCTGAACTAGATCGAGTTTGAGGCACTGAGAAGGATGAGACATCCACTGAAAAGGACTCCTATCAGAGCAACATGAATTCCACGAAAATTGCAGCAAGAGCAAACATCAAATTTCTGGTGAAGCTTGGGTGGAAGAATGAAGAAATCATTGATGTTTTCACAAAAGCTTCTAAGGACACTACCCCAAAGAAATGAACTCTTTACGAATGTATAGCTTGTTTCAAGAAGAGGTGAGAAGATGTGGGAGATGAATCCTGCAGTGGCTGTGAAAACCACTGTGCCCAGATCAGCTGCAGTTACGACGAGAGCTATCAGTGGAAATTTTAAACAGGAGGGATCACGATCCTGACGCATCCCTCTGACAAATTGTAACCGGAAGTTGGAACATGGCTTTACCAATATGACCTCGAAGGCAAAGCATCATCAACGCGACGGCTACCGAGAGGTGGCAGTGGTCCAGTCAAAGGAAAAGGAGGCCAGTCAGGAGCCAACATCATGGCATCAGTGTTTTGGGACACTCAAGGCATTTTGCTTGTTGACTTTCTGAAGGGCCAAACATCTGCTTATTAGGAGAGTGTTCCGAGAAGCTTAGAGAAAGCTTTGGTAGAAACATGCTGGGAAAGTCTCACTAGATCCCTGTTCACCACCTCAGTGCTCTGCTCATTCCTCTCATCAAACAAGGGCAATTGTGTCAGTTTCAATGGGCAGTCCTTAGGAATGCACCTTACGGGCTGCTTTCATTCCTTCTAAATTCTTTTTGTTTCCTAATTATACAAAGTCTCCTTGCCTTGCTTGGAAAGATGAGAGAAAGTCTCCTTGCCTTGCTTGGACAGATGAGAGATGAGATCCTCCTCTTCTCTCCCAGGACAGAATGGTCAGACTTGAGTTTCCTTTCTCCTCACTCTTCTCCTCCTTGAGGGAGGTGCTGTGCCGGACAGACCTGCTCCCGTGTCTAGACACGGGTAGACTCGTTGAAGATCCTCACAGGCAATCCTCCTTGGGGTCAAAGGGGAAGGATTTATTTCTTCAGGGCTCAGTAGTCCTCATCCTTACGCGCACCTTCACCAGCCCAGGGCGGGGTAGCGGAGGGTGAAAGGGCGTGGCTCACAGCCCGTTTCTTCCGCTCGGGCGTCTCCTGGGAGGAACCCTTGTCCAGTGAGCGGGTCTTCGTCTCCACCAAATTCCCTAGGGGGACATTTCTGGCAGCCCTTCTTGTTCAGCAGCTTACGGGGGTCAGGTGGACCTCTGCTAGTCACCAGCCTGAAGCCCTTACTCCATTTCAGCTATTTTGGCAGTTGCCTAGGTGACTTTTGAACCTCGTTACCCAGAACAGCCAACGGAGGAGGGGTGAGAAGAGTGGCCGTCTGGGTTTGCCGCATCGTGCTGCCTTACAGGAGTTGTGCAGTCTTCGGTTGTGTGATACTTCACCTGGCTGATTTCTGGGAATGCCTCCACAAATTCGCTAAATTCAGTAGCTTTTGCCTTCCAAGATTCACCTGGTTGGTGTGTTGCACCCATTCACTAGTCATTTACATTAGGTATATCTCTTAATGCTATCCCTCCCCCTCCCCCCGCCCATGACAGGCCCCGGTGTGTGATGTTCCCCTTTCTGTGTCCAAGCGTTCTCATACTTCAATTCCCACCTATGAATGAGAACATGCGGTGTTTGCTTTTTTTGTCCTTGCGATAGTTTGCTAAGAATGATGGTTTCCATCTTCATCCGTGTCCCTCCAAAGGGGATGAACTCATGCTTTTTCATGGCTGCATAGTATTCCATGGTGTATTTGTGCCACATTTTCTTAATCCAGTCTATCATTGATGGACATCTGGGTTGGTTCCAAGTCTTTGCTACTGTGAATGGTGCCGCAATAAACATACGTCTGCGTGTGTCCTTTTAGCAGCATGATTTCTAATCCTATGGGTATATATACCCAGCAATGGGATGGCTGGGTCAAACGGTATTTCTATTTCGAGATCCTTGAGGATTCGCCACACTATCTTCCACTACCGTTGAACTAGTTTACAGTCCCACCAACAGTGTAAAAGTGTTCCTATTTGTCCACTACCTCTCCAGCACCAGTTGTTTCCTGACTTTTTAATGATCGCTATTCTAACTGGTGTGAGATGATATCTCATTGCGGATTTGATTTGCATTTCTCTGATGGCCAGTTTTGATGAGCATTTTTTCATGTGTCTGTTGGCTGCATAAATGTCTTCTTTTGAGAAGTGTCTCTTCATATCCTTCCCCCACTTGTTGATGGGCTTGTTTGGTTTTTCTTGTAACTCTGTTTGAGGTCTTAGTAGATTCTGGATATTAGCCTTTTGTCAGATGAGTAGATTGCAAAAATTTTCTCCCTTTCTGCAGGATGCCTGTTCACTCTCATGGGAGTTTCTTTAGCTATGCAGAACGTCTTTAGTGTAATTAGATGCTGTTTGTCAATGTTGGCTTTCGTTGCCATTGCTTTTGGCGTTTTAGACATGAGGTCCTTGCCCATGCCTTTGTCCTCAATGGTATTGGCTGGGTTTTCTCCTAGGGTTTGTATGGTTTAAGATCTAACATTTAAGTCTTTCATCTGTCTTGAATTAATTTTTGTACAAGGTGTAAGGAAGGGATCCGATTTCAGCTTTCGACATATGGCTAGCCTGTTTTCCCAGCACCATTTTTTTAAATAGGGAATCCTTTCCCCATTTCTTGTTTTTGTCAGGTTTGTCAAAGATCAGATGGTTGTAGATGTGTCGTATTATTTCTGAGGGCTCTATTCTGTTCCATTGGTCTACGGTAACCAAAACGGCAACCGATAGCATGCTCTTTGGTTACTGTAGCCTTCTACTGTAGCTTGAAGTCGGACAGCTTGATGCCTCCATCTTTGTTCTTTTGGCTTAGGATTATGTTGGCAGTGGGGGCCGTTTTGTGGTTCCAGATGAGCTTTAAAGCAGTTTTTTCCAGTTCTGTGAAGAAAGTCATTGGTAGTTTGATGGGGATGGCATTGAATCTATAATTTACCTTGGGCAGTATGGCCATTTTCACGATATTGATTCTTCCAATCCGTGATGGTGGAATATTCTTCCATTTGTTTGTCTCCTCTTTTAGTTCGTGGAGCAATGCTTTGTAGTTCTCCTTGAAGAGGTCCTTCACATCCCTTGTTAGTTGGATTCCTAGGCATTTTATTCTCTTTGAAGCAATTGTGAATGGGAGCTCACTCATGATTTGGCTCTCTGTTTGCCTCTTATTGGTGTATAAGAATGCTTGTGATTTTTGCACCTCGATTTTGTATCCTGAGACTTTGCTGAAGTTGCTTATCAGCTTAAGGAGATTTTGGACTGAGACGATGGGGTTTTCTAAATATTCAATCATGTCATCTGCAAACAGGGACAATTTGACTTCCTCTTTTCCTAATTGATTTCTCTTTATTTCTTTCTCCTGCCTGATTGCCCTGGGCAGAAGTTCCAACACTATGTTGAATAGGAGTGGTGAGAGAGGGCATCCCTGTCTTGTGGCAGTTTGCAAAGGGAATGCTTCCACTTTTTGCCCATTCAGTATGATATTGGCTGTGGGTTTGCCCTAAATAGCCCGTATTATTTTGGGAGATGTCCCATCAATACCTAATTTATTGAGAGTTTTTGGCATGAAGGGCTGTTGAATTTTGTCGAAGGCCTTTTCTGCATCTGTTGAGATAATCACGCGGTTTCTGTCTTTGGTTCTGATTATATGCTGGATTATGTTTATTGTTTTGCATATGTTGGACCAGCCTTGCATGTCAGGGATGAAGCCCACTGCATCATGATGGATAAGCTCTTTGATGTGCTGCTGGATTCGGTTTTCCAGTATTTTATGGAGGATTTTCCCATCGATGTTCCTCAGGGACATAGGCCTAAAATTCTCCTTTTGGGTTGTGTCTCTCTCAGGCTTTGGGATCAGGATGATGCCGGCCTCATGAAATGAGTGAGGGAGGATTCCCTCTTTTTCTGTTGATTGGAATAGTTTCAGAAGGCATGGTACCAGCTCCTCCTTGTCCTTCTGGTAGAATTCGGCTGTGAATCCGTCTGGTCCTGGAGTTTTATTGCTTGATAGGCTGTTAATTATTGCCTCAATTTCAGAGCCTTTTAGTGATCTACTCAGGCATTCAACTTCTTCCTGGTTTACTCTGGGGAGGTTGTATGCGTCCAGGAATTTATCCATTTCTTCTAGATTTTCTAGTTCATTAGCTTAGAGGTGCTGATAGTATTGTCTGATGGTAGTTTGTATTTCTGTGGGATCGGTGGTGATATCCCCTTTATCATTTTTTACTGCATCTGTTTGATTCTTCTTTCTTTTCTTCTTTCTTAGTCTTGCTAGTGCTCTATCAATTTTGTTGATCACTGCAAAAAACCCGCTCCTGGATTCATTGATTTGTTGAAGGGTTTATTGTGTCTCTATCTCCATCAGTTCTGCTCGGATCTTAGTTATTTCTTGCCTTCTGCTAGTTTTTGAATGTGTTTGCTCTTGCTTCTCTCATTCTTTTAATGGTGATGTTAGGGTATGCATTTTTGATTTTTCCTGCTTTCTCTCGTGGGCAATTAGTGCTATAAATTTCCCTCTACACACTGCTTTAAATGTGACGCAGAGATTCTGGTATGTTGTGCCTTTGTTTTCATTGGTTTCAGAGAATATCTTTCTTTCTGCCTTCATTTCGTTATGTACCCAGTACTCATTCAGGTGCAGGTTGTCCGGATTCCATGCAGTTGAGCGGTTTTGAGTGAGTTTCTTTATCCTCAGGTCTACTTTGATTGCAATGTGGTCTGAGAGACCGTTTGTAGTAATTTCTGTTATTTTACATTTACTGAGGAGTGCTTTACTTCCAACTATGTGGTCAATGTGGAAATAAGTGTGATGTGGTGCTGAGAAGCATGTATATTCTGTGGATTTGGGGTGGAGCGTTCTGTAGATGTCTCCTAGGTCCGCTTGGTGCAGAGCTGAGTTCAATTCCTGGATATCCTTTTTAGATTTCTGTCTCGTTGGTCTGTCTAATGTTTACAGAGGGCTGTTAAAGTTTCCCATGATTATGATGTGGGAGTCTAAGTCTCTTTTGATCACACTTTAAAGATCAAAAGGTAGAAGCGCAAAGACATTATCTGTGCAATATTAGAAACCTAGTAAGTGGTGGAATTTGGCCTTGAACCCAGATATCTAACTCCAGAGCCTAAGTGCTTCACCCACCTCACTGTGGTGCCTCTCGAGAAAAACAGGTAAGCACACATTCAGAAAGCTGGTGGGCCGGGGGGCTGGCCTTGTACTCAGAGGCCATGGAAGTCCCACGTGGGGTGGCTAGTGGTGTAAGGACAGAGGTCTCGGATGGGCAGAGGGATGTGGACAGGCGCGAGGGGGCGCGGCAGGGACTCGGGGGACTGGGAGTGGCGGCTCGGGGCTGCGGGAGGCGATTAGTGGAAGGACAGAGGTCTGGGAAGGGCAGAGGGATGGGGACAGGCCCGAGGGTCCGCGGCAGGGATTCCGGGGGACTGGGAGTGGCCGGTTGGGGTTACTCTTGGCTTTTTGCCCTCTCCTGCCGTCGACTGCTCCGGTTTCTTTGGCCTTGCGGCGAGGTGGACAGGGTGAGCTCTCGGGACTGATGGCGGTTGTGGAAGGGGCCTGGGGCCAAGGACAGGCCAGGGCGGCGGGAGAGGCGGACCGGTGGCGTGGCTGGATCTGGGCGCGCTGTCGGACCTTCCACATCACCAGCTGCAGGCAGGCGTTTGCGTCCTCGCTGGAGTTGTGGCCGTCCTGGCTGTCCTGGATGATCTGTCCCAGGTAGTCGGCCGCGAGATTCCTGAGGGAACGCTTGTAGGGGAAACCCAGGTAGTGCGGGAAGAGCACGGCCGTGTCCACCACGGTGCTGTGGATGAGCTTCAGGGCCAGCAGATCGCTCTCCAGGCTGTGCCCGATGAGGATGGTTTGGGCGCTGAAAAAGCTCAGCAGGATGGCTTGCACTTGGGGCAAGGTGATGCTCGTCTTGGCGACGTCGGCCTCGGTGACTCCGGAAAACCTGGTGTTGTAGTCCACGATCTCGTTGTCGGGCTTGACGAAGGTGTCGTACACCACTCGCATGTCGGCGTCCACCACGGTGACGCGGGTCAGCTCTAGGCCATGCGTGGTGTAGCACATCTCACAGTCCAAGGCGTAGATTCCTGGATAAGCGTCTCTGGACAACTCTTTCTTGAAGGTCTCCACGAAGCCATCGAGGCTGTCCTTGCGGCCGTCCCGCACGTGCTGCTTTGCCACCTGGCAGCCCACAGAGCCAGGAGCAGCTGCACAGCAGGTGTACTGGCTAACCCGGCCTCCAGCCACCTGGCTCGAGCGGACCCGCCCCCAGTGATAATAACACAACTGGTCGCGTACACAGCGGCCCGAGGAGGACACCAGGTACTCGGTGCCACAACGGCAGCAGACCCTGCAGGAGGAGTCGCCGGGCCCCTTCCCCTGGCCAGTGAAGAGGACGGCGCCTCCGGGCCGCTCGGGGTGCGGGAAGGGGTAGCCGTTCTCCTCGAGCTGGTCCTGGCTGAGCAGGAACTCCTGGAGGCGGCTGTACAGGGCGGCCCTGCTGAGGCCCGGCATGGAGCTGGGGGTCAGGCCCTTCAGTCTCTTGAGGGTGTTCAGGACCACGTTCACGTACCTGTTCTTGTTGGGGCTGCAGTCGTAGGCCACCTTCTCCTCGTTCAGCGCCTTCTCCTCGGCCTCCTGCTTGGAGGCGCAGAACTTGAGACACTCTTCGGTGAACAGTTGGAGATAGCCTCGGCGGAGGACGGTGGGGACTTGGCACCCAGACCTTCGGAGGACAATAGGTTTCTTCAAACTCGGTAAGGATGGACGACGGACGATTCGCTTAGAGCTGATGGTGGTGGTGGTCTTGCATGCCATCCCTGACCTGTTGCGCGTCTTCCCTGGCTGTCTGCCGACCTTGGAGCCACTGGAGCGTTGGCTGCTGCTGGCCACGCGGGTTCTCTTGGCATCTGTGCAACCTGTGACCAAGCAAGGGCTGGAAGACTGGGCGATCGTCTTCCTCTTCCTGGGGGCTGAGATGCGGACTCCCGAGGGCCTCTCTGTCAGCCTTGGGGCGGCTGGCAAGCAGCAGGCCGATCCCCTCTGTGCAGGGAAGTAGCACGCCTCCGTCACCACCTTGGGACACGCTGGGGGCACCGCCGGACCCCTGTTCTGGGGCTCCGCCTGGATGTCCACAAATGCGGAGGCCTGGTTGTGCATCTGGGGCACCCGGAGCCCGAAGCTCTGGGCAGGCTGATGAGAGGGCAGGGGGAATTCTGGAGCCTCGAGGGCCGCCTCCTCGGCCACCTTCTTAGCTTCTGGGTATCCAGGTGGGAACCAGCAGGGAGCTGTGGCTCGCAACATCTTGCTGCCTTCGGGAGCACCGGCCTGGCTCTGCTCCGCTCCCAACTGGCGGCTTCTTGCCTCCAGGGCCGCCTCCTCGGCCACCTTCTTAGCTTCTGGGTATCCAGGTGGGAACCAGCAGGGAGCTGTGGCTCGCAACATCTTGCTGCCTTCGGGAGCACCGGCCTGGCTCTGCTCCGCTCCCAACTGGCGGCTTCTTGCCTCCAGGGCCGCCTCCTCGGCCACCTTCTTAGCTTCTGGGTATCCAGGTGGGAACCAGCAGGGAGCTGTGGCTCGCAACATCTTGCTGCCTTCGGGAGCACCGGCCTGGCTCTGCTCCTCTCCCAACTGGCGGCTTCAATGAGTGCCGCGGCCGCCACCCGTCGCCTTTATAGACGCACAGGGCAGAGTGGGTGGGACTTCTCCTTGATTGGTTGGTGCTTCCATCCAATCACACTGAGCCTCATCTTCCACCAGACTCCAGCTTGGGAATGCCTCAAGGGGTGCACTAATGGAATCAACTGGAACTCCTGGTTGCTAACCTTGGAGCTAGGTTGCTTTTCCTGAGTTAATTAACTGTCCCTGCAGGGCAGTCCTATAATGGCTACTGGAATTGGGCCACCTAGGATTCATTTCAGCGTCAGGGAGTTTGGTCAACTTGCTTGGGCCCACACAGCACCCCATGGAGCCAGGACTGGGCCAGCAGTCTGCTGCATGCTGCAGGGCAGGGTCTCTCTGGGGTTGCGTTTCCCTGTTCTGTGCACTCCTCCGCTGCGGGCAAATTGAGGACAGGAAGTGGACCGCACCCACTTCTCTCCCACGACTTGGGCAATGTTCAACACAGGGGTTCTTCAAAAGGTTCATAGAAAATGCACATGGTGAAGAAACTATGCATGGGTTTCCACTGGTTTGCACTCAAATAAACTTGTCCGAACTTCTTATAACCTCTCTGAACTAGATCGAGTTTGAGGCACTGAGAAGGATGAGACATCCACTGAAAAGGACTCCTATCAGAGCAACATGAATTCCACGAAAATTGCAGCAAGAGCAAACATCAAATTTCTGGTGAAGCTTGGGTGGAAGAATGAAGAAATCATAGATGTTTCCACAAAAGCTTCTAAGGACACTACCCCAAAGAAATGAACTCTTTACGAATGTATAGCTTGTTTCAAGAAGAGGTGAGAAGATGTGGGAGATGAATCCTGCAGTGGCTGTGAAAACCACTGTGCCCAGATCAGCTGCAGTTACGACGAGAGCTATCAGTGGAAATTTTAAACAGGAGGGATCACGATCCTGACGCATCCCTCTGACAAATTGTAACCGGAAGTTGGAACATGGCTTTACCAATATGACCTCGAAGGGAAAGCATCATCAAAGCGACGGCTACCGAGAGGTGGCAGTGGTCCAGTCAAAGGAAAAGGAGGCCAGTCAGGAGCCAACATCATGGCATCAGTGTTTTGGGACACTCAAGGCATTTTGCTTGTTGACTTTCTGAAGGGCCAAACATCTGCTTATTAGGAGAGTGTTCCGAGAAGCTTAGAGAAAGCTTTGGTAGAAACATGCTGGGAAAGTCTCACTAGATCCCTGTTCACCACCTCAGTGCTCTGCTCATTCCTCTCATCAAACAAGGGCAATTGTGTCAGTTTCAATGGGCAGTCCTTAGGAATGCACCTTACGGGCTGCTTTCATTCCTTCTAAATTCTTTTTGTTTCCTAATTATACAAAGTCTCCTTGCCTTGCTTGGAAAGATGAGAGAAAGTCTCCTTGCCTTGCTTGGACAGATGAGAGATGAGATCCTCCTCTTCTCTCCCAGGACAGAATGGTCAGACTTGAGTTTCCTTTCTCCTCACTCTTCTCCTCCTTGAGGGAGGTGCTGTGCCGGACAGACCTGCTCCCGTGTCTAGACACGGGTAGACTCGTTGAAGATCCTCACAGGCAATCCTCCTTGGGGTCAAAGGGGAAGGATTTATTTCTTCAGGGCTCAGTAGTCCTCATCCTTACGCGCACCTTCACCAGCCCAGGGCGGGGTAGCGGAGGGTGAAAGGGCGTGGCTCACAGCCCGTTTCTTCCGCTCGGGCGTCTCCTGGGAGGAACCCTTGTCCAGTGAGCGGGTCTTCGTCTCCACCAAATTCCCTAGGGGGACATTTCTGGCAGCCCTTCTTGTTCAGCAGCTTACGGGGGTCAGGTGGACCTCTGCTAGTCACCAGCCTGAAGCCCTTACTCCATTTCAGCTATTTTGGCAGTTGCCTAGGTGACTTTTGAACCTCGTTACCCAGAACAGCCAACGGAGGAGGGGTGAGAAGAGTGGCCGTCTGGGTTTGCCGCATCGTGCTGCCTTACAGGAGTTGTGCAGTCTTCGGTTGTGTGATACTTCACCTGGCTGATTTCTGGGAATGCCTCCACAAATTCGCTAAATTCAGTAGCTTTTGCCTTCCAAGATTCACCTGGTTGGTGTGTTGCACCCATTCACTAGTCATTTACATTAGGTATATCTCTTAATGCTATCCCTCCCCCTCCCCCCGCCCATGACAGGCCCCGGTGTGTGATGTTCCCCTTTCTGTGTCCAAGCGTTCTCATACTTCAATTCCCACCTATGAATGAGAACATGCGGTGTTTGCTTTTTTTGTCCTTGCGATAGTTTGCTAAGAATGATGGTTTCCAGCTTCATCCGTGTCCCTCCAAAGGGGATGAACTCATGCTTTTTCATGGCTGCATAGTATTCCATGGTGTATTTGTGCCACATTTTCTTAATCCAGTCTATCATTGATGGACATCTGGGTTGGTTCCAAGTCTTTGCTACTGTGAATGGTGCCGCAATAAACATACGTCTGCGTGTGTCCTTTTAGCAGCATGATTTCTAATCCTATGGGTATATATACCCAGCAATGGGATGGCTGGGTCAAACGGTATTTCTATTTCGAGATCCTTGAGGATTTGCCACACTATCTTCCACTACCGTTGAACTAGTTTACAGTCCCACCAACAGTGTAAAAGTGTTCCTATTTGTCCACTACCTCTCCAGCACCTGTTGTTTCCTGACTTTTTAATGATCGCTATTCTAACTGGTGTGAGATGATATCTCATTGCGGATTTGATTTGCATTTCTCTGATGGCCAGTTTTGATGAGCATTTTTTCATGTGTCTGTTGGCTGCATAAATGTCTTCTTTTGAGAAGTGTCTCTTCATATCCTTCCCCCACTTGTTGATGGGCTTGTTTGGTTTTTCTTGTAACTCTGTTTGAGGTCTTAGTAGATTCTGGATATTAGCCTTTTGTCAGATGAGTAGATTGCAAAAATTTTCTCCCTTTCTGCAGGATGCCTGTTCACTCTCATGGGAGTTTCTTTAGCTATGCAGAACGTCTTTAGTGTAATTAGATGCTGTTTGTCAATGTTGGCTTTCGTTGCCATTGCTTTTGGCGTTTTAGACATGAGGTCCTTGCCCATGCCTTTGTCCTCAATGGTATTGGCTGGGTTTTCTCCTAGGGTTTGTATGGTTTAAGATCTAACATTTAAGTCTTTCATCTGTCTTGAATTAATTTTTGTACAAGGTGTAAGGAAGGGATCCGATTTCAGCTTTCGACATATGGCTAGCCTGTTTTCCCAGCACCATTTTTTTAAATAGGGAATCCTTTCCCCATTTCTTGTTTTTGTCAGGTTTGTCAAAGATCAGATGGTTGTAGATGTGTCGTATTATTTCTGAGGGCTCTATTCTGTTCCATTGGTCTACGGTAACCAAAACGGCAACCGATAGCATGCTCTTTGGTTACTGTAGCCTTCTACTGTAGCTTGAAGTCGGACAGCTTGATGCCTCCATCTTTGTTCTTTTGGCTTAGGATTATGTTGGCAGTGGGGGCCGTTTTGTGGTTCCAGATGAGCTTTAAAGCAGTTTTTTCCAGTTCTGTGAAGAAAGTCATTGGTAGTTTGATGGGGATGGCATTGAATCTATAATTTACCTTGGGCAGTATGGCCATTTTCACGATATTGATTCTTCCAATCCGTGATGGTGGAATATTCTTCCATTTGTTTGTCTCCTCTTTTAGTTCGTGGAGCAATGCTTTGTAGTTCTCCTTGAAGAGGTCCTTCACATCCCTTGTTAGTTGGATTCCTAGGCATTTTATTCTCTTTGAAGCAATTGTGAATGGGAGCTCACTCATGATTTGGCTCTCTGTTTGCCTCTTATTGGTGTATAAGAATGCTTGTGATTTTTGCACCTCGATTTTGTATCCTGAGACTTTGCTGAAGTTGCTTATCAGCTTAAGGAGATTTTGGACTGAGACGATGGGGTTTTCTAAATATTCAATCATGTCATCTGCAAACAGGGACAATTTGACTTCCTCTTTTCCTAATTGATTTCTCTTTATTTCTTTCTCCTGCCTGATTGCCCTGGGCAGAAGTTCCAACACTATGTTGAATAGGAGTGGTGAGAGAGGGCATCCCTGTCTTGTGGCAGTTTGCAAAGGGAATGCTTCCACTTTTTGCCCATTCAGTATGATATTGGCTGTGGGTTTGCCCTAAATAGCCCGTATTATTTTGGGAGATGTCCCATCAATACCTAATTTATTGAGAGTTTTTGGCATGAAGGGCTGTTGAATTTTGTCGAAGGCCTTTTCTGCATCTGTTGAGATAATCACGCGGTTTCTGTCTTTGGTTCTGATTATATGCTGGATTATGTTTATTGTTTTGCATATGTTGGACCAGCCTTGCATGTCAGGGATGAAGCCCACTGCATCATGATGGATAAGCTCTTTGATGTGCTGCTGGATTCGGTTTTCCAGTATTTTATGGAGGATTTTCCCATCGATGTTCCTCAGGGACATAGGCCTAAAATTCTCCTTTTGGGTTGTGTCTCTCTCAGGCTTTGGGATCAGGATGATGCCGGCCTCATGAAATGAGTGAGGGAGGATTCCCTCTTTTTCTGTTGATTGGAATAGTTTCAGAAGGCATGGTACCAGCTCCTCCTTGTCCTTCTGGTAGAATTCGGCTGTGAATCCGTCTGGTCCTGGAGTTTTATTGCTTGATAGGCTGTTAATTATTGCCTCAATTTCAGAGCCTTTTAGTGATCTACTCAGGCATTCAACTTCTTCCTGGTTTACTCTGGGGAGGTTGTATGCGTCCAGGAATTTATCCATTTCTTCTAGATTTTCTAGTTCATTAGCTTAGAGGTGCTGATAGTATTGTCTGATGGTAGTTTGTATTTCTGTGGGATCGGTGGTGATATCCCCTTTATCATTTTTTACTGCATCTGTTTGATTCTTCTTTCTTTTCTTCTTTCTTAGTCTTGCTAGTGCTCTATCAATTTTGTTGATCACTGCAAAAAACCCGCTCCTGGATTCATTGATTTGTTGAAGGGTTTATTGTGTCTCTATCTCCATCAGTTCTGCTCGGATCTTAGTTATTTCTTGCCTTCTGCTAGTTTTTGAATGTGTTTGCTCTTGCTTCTCTCATTCTTTTAATGGTGATGTTAGGGTATGCATTTTTTATTTTTCCTGCTTTCTCTCGTGGGCAATTAGTGCTATAAATTTCCCTCTACACACTGCTTTAAATGTGACGCAGAGATTCTGGTATGTTGTGCCTTTGTTTTCATTGGTTTCAGAGAATATCTTTCTTTCTGCCTTCATTTCGTTATGTACCCAGTACTCATTCAGGTGCAGGTTGTCCGGATTCCATGCAGTTGAGCGGTTTTGAGTGAGTTTCTTTATCCTCAGGTCTACTTTGATTGCAATGTGGTCTGAGAGACCGTTTGTAGTAATTTCTGTTATTTTACATTTACTGAGGAGTGCTTTACTTCCAACTATGTGGTCAATGTGGAAATAAGTGTGATGTGGTGCTGAGAAGCATGTATATTCTGTGGATTTGGGGTGGAGCGTTCTGTAGATGTCTCCTAGGTCCGCTTGGTGCAGAGCTGAGTTCAATTCCTGGATATCCTTTTTAGATTTCTGTCTCGTTGGTCTGTCTAATGTTTACAGAGGGCTGTTAAAGTTTCCCATGATTATGATGTGGGAGTCTAAGTCTCTTTTGATCACACTTTAAAGATCAAAAGGTAGAAGCGCAAAGACATTATCTGTGCAATATTAGAAACCTAGTAAGTGGTGGAATTTGGCCTTGAACCCAGATATCTAACTCCAGAGCCTAAGTGCTTCACCCACCTCACTGTGGTGCCTCTCGAGAAAAACAGGTAAGCACACATTCAGAAAGCTGGTGGGCCGGGGGGCTGGCCTTGTACTCAGAGGCCATGGAAGTCCCACGTGGGGTGGCTAGTGGTGTAAGGACAGAGGTCTCGGATGGGCAGAGGGATGTGGACAGGCGCGAGGGGGCGCGGCAGGGACTCGGGGGACTGGGAGTGGCGGCTCGGGGCTGCGGGAGGCGATTAGTGGAAGGACAGAGGTCTGGGAAGGGCAGAGGGATGGGGACAGGCCCGAGGGTCCGCGGCAGGGATTCCGGGGGACTGGGAGTGGCCGGTTGGGGTTACTCTTGGCTTTTTGCCCTCTCCTGCCGTCGACTGCTCCGGTTTCTTTGGCCTTGCGGCGAGGTGGACAGGGTGAGCTCTCGGGACTGATGGCGGTTGTGGAAGGGGCCTGGGGCCAAGGACAGGCCAGGGCGGCGGGAGAGGCGGACCGGTGGCGTGGCTGGATCTGGGCGCGCTGTCGGACCTTCCACATCACCAGCTGCAGGCAGGCGTTTGCGTCCTCGCTGGAGTTGTGGCCGTCCTGGCTGTCCTGGATGATCTGTCCCAGGTAGTCGGCCGCGAGATTCCTGAGGGAACGCTTGTAGGGGAAACCCAGGTAGTGCGGGAAGAGCACGGCCGTGTCCACCACGGTGCTGTGGATGAGCTTCAGGGCCAGCAGATCGCTCTCCAGGCTGTGCCCGATGAGGATGGTTTGGGCGCTGAAAAAGCTCAGCAGGATGGCTTGCACTTGGGGCAAGGTGATGCTCGTCTTGGCGACGTCGGCCTCGGTGACTCCGGAAAACCTGGTGTTGTAGTCCACGATCTCGTTGTCGGGCTTGACGAAGGTGTCGTACACCACTCGCATGTCGGCGTCCACCACGGTGACGCGGGTCAGCTCTAGGCCATGCGTGGTGTAGCACATCTCACAGTCCAAGGCGTAGATTCCTGGATAAGCGTCTCTGGACAACTCTTTCTTGAAGGTCTCCACGAAGCCATCGAGGCTGTCCTTGCGGCCGTCCCGCACGTGCTGCTTTGCCACCTGGCAGCCCACAGAGCCAGGAGCAGCTGCACAGCAGGTGTACTGGCTAACCCGGCCTCCAGCCACCTGGCTCGAGCGGACCCGCCCCCAGTGATAATAACACAACTGGTCGCGTACACAGCGGCCCGAGGAGGACACCAGGTACTCGGTGCCACAACGGCAGCAGACCCTGCAGGAGGAGTCGCCGGGCCCCTTCCCCTGGCCAGTGAAGAGGACGGCGCCTCCGGGCCGCTCGGGGTGCGGGAAGGGGTAGCCGTTCTCCTCGAGCTGGTCCTGGCTGAGCAGGAACTCCTGGAGGCGGCTGTACAGGGCGGCCCTGCTGAGGCCCGGCATGGAGCTGGGGGTCAGGCCCTTCAGTCTCTTGAGGGTGTTCAGGACCACGTTCAGGTACCTGTTCTTGTTGGGGCTGCAGTCGTAGGCCACCTTCTCCTCGTTCAGCGCCTTCTCCTCGGCCTCCTGCTTGGAGGCGCAGAACTTGAGACACTCTTCGGTGAACAGTTGGAGATAGCCTCGGCGGAGGACGGTGGGGACTTGGCACCCAGACCTTCGGAGGACAATAGGTTTCTTCAAACTCGGTAAGGATGGACGACGGACGATTCGCTTAGAGCTGATGGTGGTGGTGGTCTTGCATGCCATCCCTGACCTGTTGCGCGTCTTCCCTGGCTGTCTGCCGACCTTGGAGCCACTGGAGCGTTGGCTGCTGCTGGCCACGCGGGTTCTCTTGGCATCTGTGCAACCTGTGACCAAGCAAGGGCTGGAAGACTGGGCGATCGTCTTCCTCTTCCTGGGGGCTGAGATGCGGACTCCCGAGGGCCTCTCTGTCAGCCTTGGGGCGGCTGGCAAGCAGCAGGCCGATCCCCTCTGTGCAGGGAAGTAGCACGCCTCCGTCACCACCTTGGGACACGCTGGGGGCACCGCCGGACCCCTGTTCTGGGGCTCCGCCTGGATGTCCACAAATGCGGAGGCCTGGTTGTGCATCTGGGGCACCCGGAGCCCGAAGCTCTGGGCAGGCTGATGAGAGGGCAGGGGGAATTCTGGAGCCTCGAGGGCCGCCTCCTCGGCCACCTTCTTAGCTTCTGGGTATCCAGGTGGGAACCAGCAGGGAGCTGTGGCTCGCAACATCTTGCTGCCTTCGGGAGCACCGGCCTGGCTCTGCTCCGCTCCCAACTGGCGGCTTCTTGCCTCCAGGGCCGCCTCCTCGGCCACCTTCTTAGCTTCTGGGTATCCAGGTGGGAACCAGCAGGGAGCTGTGGCTCGCAACATCTTGCTGCCTTCGGGAGCACCGGCCTGGCTCTGCTCCGCTCCCAACTGGCGGCTTCTTGCCTCCAGGGCCGCCTCCTCGGCCACCTTCTTAGCTTCTGGGTATCCAGGTGGGAACCAGCAGGGAGCTGTGGCTCGCAACATCTTGCTGCCTTCGGGAGCACCGGCCTGGCTCTGCTCCTCTCCCAACTGGCGGCTTCAATGAGTGCCGCGGCCGCCACCCGTCGCCTTTATAGACGCACAGGGCAGAGTGGGTGGGACTTCTCCTTGATTGGTTGGTGCTTCCATCCAATCACACTGAGCCTCATCTTCCACCAGACTCCAGCTTGGGAATGCCTCAAGGGGTGCACTAATGGAATCAACTGGAACTCCTGGTTGCTAACCTTGGAGCTAGGTTGCTTTTCCTGAGTTAATTAACTGTCCCTGCAGGGCAGTCCTATAATGGCTACTGGAATTGGGCCACCTAGGATTCATTTCAGCGTCAGGGAGTTTGGTCAACTTGCTTGGGCCCACACAGCACCCCATGGAGCCAGGACTGGGCCAGCAGTCTGCTGCATGCTGCAGGGCAGGGTCTCTCTGGGGTTGCGTTTCCCTGTTCTGTGCACTCCTCCGCTGCGGGCAAATTGAGGACAGGAAGTGGACCGCACCCACTTCTCTCCCACGACTTGGGCAATGTTCAACACAGGGGTTCTTCAAAAGGTTCATAGAAAATGCACATGGTGAAGAAACTATGCATGGGTTTCCACTGGTTTGCACTCAAATAAACTTGTCCGAACTTCTTATAACCTCTCTGAACTAGATCGAGTTTGAGGCACTGAGAAGGATGAGACATCCACTGAAAAGGACTCCTATCAGAGCAACATGAATTCCACGAAAATTGCAGCAAGAGCAAACATCAAATTTCTGGTGAAGCTTGGGTGGAAGAATGAAGAAATCATAGATGTTTCCACAAAAGCTTCTAAGGACACTACCCCAAAGAAATGAACTCTTTACGAATGTATAGCTTGTTTCAAGAAGAGGTGAGAAGATGTGGGAGATGAATCCTGCAGTGGCTGTGAAAACCACTGTGCCCAGATCAGCTGCAGTTACGACGAGAGCTATCAGTGGAAATTTTAAACAGGAGGGATCACGATCCTGACGCATCCCTCTGACAAATTGTAACCGGAAGTTGGAACATGGCTTTACCAATATGACCTCGAAGGGAAAGCATCATCAAAGCGACGGCTACCGAGAGGTGGCAGTGGTCCAGTCAAAGGAAAAGGAGGCCAGTCAGGAGCCAACATCATGGCATCAGTGTTTTGGGACACTCAAGGCATTTTGCTTGTTGACTTTCTGAAGGGCCAAACATCTGCTTATTAGGAGAGTGTTCCGAGAAGCTTAGAGAAAGCTTTGGTAGAAACATGCTGGGAAAGTCTCACTAGATCCCTGTTCACCACCTCAGTGCTCTGCTCATTCCTCTCATCAAACAAGGGCAATTGTGTCAGTTTCAATGGGCAGTCCTTAGGAATGCACCTTACGGGCTGCTTTCATTCCTTCTAAATTCTTTTTGTTTCCTAATTATACAAAGTCTCCTTGCCTTGCTTGGAAAGATGAGAGAAAGTCTCCTTGCCTTGCTTGGACAGATGAGAGATGAGATCCTCCTCTTCTCTCCCAGGACAGAATGGTCAGACTTGAGTTTCCTTTCTCCTCACTCTTCTCCTCCTTGAGGGAGGTGCTGTGCCGGACAGACCTGCTCCCGTGTCTAGACACGGGTAGACTCGTTGAAGATCCTCACAGGCAATCCTCCTTGGGGTCAAAGGGGAAGGATTTATTTCTTCAGGGCTCAGTAGTCCTCATCCTTACGCGCACCTTCACCAGCCCAGGGCGGGGTAGCGGAGGGTGAAAGGGCGTGGCTCACAGCCCGTTTCTTCCGCTCGGGCGTCTCCTGGGAGGAACCCTTGTCCAGTGAGCGGGTCTTCGTCTCCACCAAATTCCCTAGGGGGACATTTCTGGCAGCCCTTCTTGTTCAGCAGCTTACGGGGGTCAGGTGGACCTCTGCTAGTCACCAGCCTGAAGCCCTTACTCCATTTCAGCTATTTTGGCAGTTGCCTAGGTGACTTTTGAACCTCGTTACCCAGAACAGCCAACGGAGGAGGGGTGAGAAGAGTGGCCGTCTGGGTTTGCCGCATCGTGCTGCCTTACAGGAGTTGTGCAGTCTTCGGTTGTGTGATACTTCACCTGGCTGATTTCTGGGAATGCCTCCACAAATTCGCTAAATTCAGTAGCTTTTGCCTTCCAAGATTCACCTGGTTGGTGTGTTGCACCCATTCACTAGTCATTTACATTAGGTATATCTCTTAATGCTATCCCTCCCCCTCCCCCCGCCCATGACAGGCCCCGGTGTGTGATGTTCCCCTTTCTGTGTCCAAGCGTTCTCATACTTCAATTCCCACCTATGAATGAGAACATGCGGTGTTTGCTTTTTTTGTCCTTGCGATAGTTTGCTAAGAATGATGGTTTCCAGCTTCATCCGTGTCCCTCCAAAGGGGATGAACTCATGCTTTTTCATGGCTGCATAGTATTCCATGGTGTATTTGTGCCACATTTTCTTAATCCAGTCTATCATTGATGGACATCTGGGTTGGTTCCAAGTCTTTGCTACTGTGAATGGTGCCGCAATAAACATACGTCTGCGTGTGTCCTTTTAGCAGCATGATTTCTAATCCTATGGGTATATATACCCAGCAATGGGATGGCTGGGTCAAACGGTATTTCTATTTCGAGATCCTTGAGGATTCGCCACACTATCTTCCACTACCGTTGAACTAGTTTACAGTCCCACCAACAGTGTAAAAGTGTTCCTATTTGTCCACTACCTCTCCAGCACCTGTTGTTTCCTGACTTTTTAATGATCGCTATTCTAACTGGTGTGAGATGATATCTCATTGCGGATTTGATTTGCATTTCTCTGATGGCCAGTTTTGATGAGCATTTTTTCATGTGTCTGTTGGCTGCATAAATGTCTTCTTTTGAGAAGTGTCTCTTCATATCCTTCCCCCACTTGTTGATGGGCTTGTTTGGTTTTTCTTGTAACTCTGTTTGAGGTCTTAGTAGATTCTGGATATTAGCCTTTTGTCAGATGAGTAGATTGCAAAAATTTTCTCCCTTTCTGCAGGATGCCTGTTCACTCTCATGGGAGTTTCTTTAGCTATGCAGAACGTCTTTAGTGTAATTAGATGCTGTTTGTCAATGTTGGCTTTCGTTGCCATTGCTTTTGGCGTTTTAGACATGAGGTCCTTGCCCATGCCTTTGTCCTCAATGGTATTGGCTGGGTTTTCTCCTAGGGTTTGTATGGTTTAAGATCTAACATTTAAGTCTTTCATCTGTCTTGAATTAATTTTTGTACAAGGTGTAAGGAAGGGATCCGATTTCAGCTTTCGACATATGGCTAGCCTGTTTTCCCAGCACCATTTTTTTAAATAGGGAATCCTTTCCCCATTTCTTGTTTTTGTCAGGTTTGTCAAAGATCAGATGGTTGTAGATGTGTCGTATTATTTCTGAGGGCTCTATTCTGTTCCATTGGTCTACGGTAACCAAAACGGCAACCGATAGCATGCTCTTTGGTTACTGTAGCCTTCTACTGTAGCTTGAAGTCGGACAGCTTGATGCCTCCATCTTTGTTCTTTTGGCTTAGGATTATGTTGGCAGTGGGGGCCGTTTTGTGGTTCCAGATGAGCTTTAAAGCAGTTTTTTCCAGTTCTGTGAAGAAAGTCATTGGTAGTTTGATGGGGATGGCATTGAATCTATAATTTACCTTGGGCAGTATGGCCATTTTCACGATATTGATTCTTCCAATCCGTGATGGTGGAATATTCTTCCATTTGTTTGTCTCCTCTTTTAGTTCGTGGAGCAATGCTTTGTAGTTCTCCTTGAAGAGGTCCTTCACATCCCTTGTTAGTTGGATTCCTAGGCATTTTATTCTCTTTGAAGCAATTGTGAATGGGAGCTCACTCATGATTTGGCTCTCTGTTTGCCTCTTATTGGTGTATAAGAATGCTTGTGATTTTTGCACCTCGATTTTGTATCCTGAGACTTTGCTGAAGTTGCTTATCAGCTTAAGGAGATTTTGGACTGAGACGATGGGGTTTTCTAAATATTCAATCATGTCATCTGCAAACAGGGACAATTTGACTTCCTCTTTTCCTAATTGATTTCTCTTTATTTCTTTCTCCTGCCTGATTGCCCTGGGCAGAAGTTCCAACACTATGTTGAATAGGAGTGGTGAGAGAGGGCATCCCTGTCTTGTGGCAGTTTGCAAAGGGAATGCTTCCACTTTTTGCCCATTCAGTATGATATTGGCTGTGGGTTTGCCCTAAATAGCCCGTATTATTTTGGGAGATGTCCCATCAATACCTAATTTATTGAGAGTTTTTGGCATGAAGGGCTGTTGAATTTTGTCGAAGGCCTTTTCTGCATCTGTTGAGATAATCACGCGGTTTCTGTCTTTGGTTCTGATTATATGCTGGATTATGTTTATTGTTTTGCATATGTTGGACCAGCCTTGCATGTCAGGGATGAAGCCCACTGCATCATGATGGATAAGCTCTTTGATGTGCTGCTGGATTCGGTTTTCCAGTATTTTATGGAGGATTTTCCCATCGATGTTCCTCAGGGACATAGGCCTAAAATTCTCCTTTTGGGTTGTGTCTCTCTCAGGCTTTGGGATCAGGATGATGCCGGCCTCATGAAATGAGTGAGGGAGGATTCCCTCTTTTTCTGTTGATTGGAATAGTTTCAGAAGGCATGGTACCAGCTCCTCCTTGTCCTTCTGGTAGAATTCGGCTGTGAATCCGTCTGGTCCTGGAGTTTTATTGCTTGATAGGCTGTTAATTATTGCCTCAATTTCAGAGCCTTTTAGTGATCTACTCAGGCATTCAACTTCTTCCTGGTTTACTCTGGGGAGGTTGTATGCGTCCAGGAATTTATCCATTTCTTCTAGATTTTCTAGTTCATTAGCTTAGAGGTGCTGATAGTATTGTCTGATGGTAGTTTGTATTTCTGTGGGATCGGTGGTGATATCCCCTTTATCATTTTTTACTGCATCTGTTTGATTCTTCTTTCTTTTCTTCTTTCTTAGTCTTGCTAGTGCTCTATCAATTTTGTTGATCACTGCAAAAAACCCGCTCCTGGATTCATTGATTTGTTGAAGGGTTTATTGTGTCTCTATCTCCATCAGTTCTGCTCGGATCTTAGTTATTTCTTGCCTTCTGCTAGTTTTTGAATGTGTTTGCTCTTGCTTCTCTCATTCTTTTAATGGTGATGTTAGGGTATGCATTTTTGATTTTTCCTGCTTTCTCTCGTGGGCAATTAGTGCTATAAATTTCCCTCTACACACTGCTTTAAATGTGACGCAGAGATTCTGGTATGTTGTGCCTTTGTTTTCATTGGTTTCAGAGAATATCTTTCTTTCTGCCTTCATTTCGTTATGTACCCAGTACTCATTCAGGTGCAGGTTGTCCGGATTCCATGCAGTTGAGCGGTTTTGAGTGAGTTTCTTTATCCTCAGGTCTACTTTGATTGCAATGTGGTCTGAGAGACCGTTTGTAGTAATTTCTGTTATTTTACATTTACTGAGGAGTGCTTTACTTCCAACTATGTGGTCAATGTGGAAATAAGTGTGATGTGGTGCTGAGAAGCATGTATATTCTGTGGATTTGGGGTGGAGCGTTCTGTAGATGTCTCCTAGGTCCGCTTGGTGCAGAGCTGAGTTCAATTCCTGGATATCCTTTTTAGATTTCTGTCTCGTTGGTCTGTCTAATGTTTACAGAGGGCTGTTAAAGTTTCCCATGATTATGATGTGGGAGTCTAAGTCTCTTTTGATCACACTTTAAAGATCAAAAGGTAGAAGCGCAAAGACATTATCTGTGCAATATTAGAAACCTAGTAAGTGGTGGAATTTGGCCTTGAACCCAGATATCTAACTCCAGAGCCTAAGTGCTTCACCCACCTCACTGTGGTGCCTCTCGAGAAAAACAGGTAAGCACACATTCAGAAAGCTGGTGGGCCGGGGGGCTGGCCTTGTACTCAGAGGCCATGGAAGTCCCACGTGGGGTGGCTAGTGGTGTAAGGACAGAGGTCTCGGATGGGCAGAGGGATGTGGACAGGCGCGAGGGGGCGCGGCAGGGACTCGGGGGACTGGGAGTGGCGGCTCGGTGCTGCGGGAGGCGATTAGTGGAAGGACAGAGGTCTGGGAAGGGCAGAGGGATGGGGACAGGCCCGAGGGTCCGCGGCAGGGATTCCGGGGGACTGGGAGTGGCCGGTTGGGGTTACTCTTGGCTTTTTGCCCTCTCCTGCCGTCGACTGCTCCGGTTTCTTTGGCCTTGCGGCGAGGTGGACAGGGTGAGCTCTCGGGACTGATGGCGGTTGTGGAAGGGGCCTGGGGCCAAGGACAGGCCAGGGCGGCGGGAGAGGCGGACCGGTGGCGTGGCTGGATCTGGGCGCGCTGTCGGACCTTCCACATCACCAGCTGCAGGCAGGCGTTTGCGTCCTCGCTGGAGTTGTGGCCGTCCTGGCTGTCCTGGATGATCTGTCCCAGGTAGTCGGCCGCGAGATTCCTGAGGGAACGCTTGTAGGGGAAACCCAGGTAGTGCGGGAAGAGCACGGCCGTGTCCACCACGGTGCTGTGGATGAGCTTCAGGGCCAGCAGATCGCTCTCCAGGCTGTGCCCGATGAGGATGGTTTGGGCGCTGAAAAAGCTCAGCAGGATGGCTTGCACTTGGGGCAAGGTGATGCTCGTCTTGGCGACGTCGGCCTCGGTGACTCCGGAAAACCTGGTGTTGTAGTCCACGATCTCGTTGTCGGGCTTGACGAAGGTGTCGTACACCACTCGCATGTCGGCGTCCACCACGGTGACGCGGGTCAGCTCTAGGCCATGCGTGGTGTAGCACATCTCACAGTCCAAGGCGTAGATTCCTGGATAAGCGTCTCTGGACAACTCTTTCTTGAAGGTCTCCACGAAGCCATCGAGGCTGTCCTTGCGGCCGTCCCGCACGTGCTGCTTTGCCACCTGGCAGCCCACAGAGCCAGGAGCAGCTGCACAGCAGGTGTACTGGCTAACCCGGCCTCCAGCCACCTGGCTCGAGCGGACCCGCCCCCAGTGATAATAACACAACTGGTCGCGTACACAGCGGCCCGAGGAGGACACCAGGTACTCGGTGCCACAACGGCAGCAGACCCTGCAGGAGGAGTCGCCGGGCCCCTTCCCCTGGCCAGTGAAGAGGACGGCGCCTCCGGGCCGCTCGGGGTGTGGGAAGGGGTAGCCGTTCTCCTCGAGCTGGTCCTGGCTGAGCAGGAACTCCTGGAGGCGGCTGTACAGGGCGGCCCTGCTGAGGCCCGGCATGGAGCTGGGGGTCAGGCCCTTCAGTCTCTTGAGGGTGTTCAGGACCACGTTCAGGTACCTGTTCTTGTTGGGGCTGCAGTCGTAGGCCACCTTCTCCTCGTTCAGCGCCTTCTCCTCGGCCTCCTGCTTGGAGGCGCAGAACTTGAGACACTCTTCGGTGAACAGTTGGAGATAGCCTCGGCGGAGGACGGTGGGGACTTGGCACCCAGACCTTCGGAGGACAATAGGTTTCTTCAAACTCGGTAAGGATGGACGACGGACGATTCGCTTAGAGCTGATGGTGGTGGTGGTCTTGCATGCCATCCCTGACCTGTTGCGCGTCTTCCCTGGCTGTCTGCCGACCTTGGAGCCACTGGAGCGTTGGCTGCTGCTGGCCACGCGGGTTCTCTTGGCATCTGTGCAACCTGTGACCAAGCAAGGGCTGGAAGACTGGGCGATCGTCTTCCTCTTCCTGGGGGCTGAGATGCGGACTCCCGAGGGCCTCTCTGTCAGCCTTGGGGCGGCTGGCAAGCAGCAGGCCGATCCCCTCTGTGCAGGGAAGTAGCACGCCTCCGTCACCACCTTGGGACACGCTGGGGGCACCGCCGGACCCCTGTTCTGGGGCTCCGCCTGGATGTCCACAAATGCGGAGGCCTGGTTGTGCATCTGGGGCACCCGGAGCCCGAAGCTCTGGGCAGGCTGATGAGAGGGCAGGGGGAATTCTGGAGCCTCGAGGGCCGCCTCCTCGGCCACCTTCTTAGCTTCTGGGTATCCAGGTGGGAACCAGCAGGGAGCTGTGGCTCGCAACATCTTGCTGCCTTCGGGAGCACCGGCCTGGCTCTGCTCCGCTCCCAACTGGCGGCTTCTTGCCTCCAGGGCCGCCTCCTCGGCCACCTTCTTAGCTTCTGGGTATCCAGGTGGGAACCAGCAGGGAGCTGTGGCTCGCAACATCTTGCTGCCTTCGGGAGCACCGGCCTGGCTCTGCTCCGCTCCCAACTGGCGGCTTCTTGCCTCCAGGGCCGCCTCCTCGGCCACCTTCTTAGCTTCTGGGTATCCAGGTGGGAACCAGCAGGGAGCTGTGGCTCGCAACATCTTGCTGCCTTCGGGAGCACCGGCCTGGCTCTGCTCCTCTCCCAACTGGCGGCTTCAATGAGTGCCGCGGCCGCCACCCGTCGCCTTTATAGACGCACAGGGCAGAGTGGGTGGGACTTCTCCTTGATTGGTTGGTGCTTCCATCCAATCACACTGAGCCTCATCTTCCACCAGACTCCAGCTTGGGAATGCCTCAAGGGGTGCACTAATGGAATCAACTGGAACTCCTGGTTGCTAACCTTGGAGCTAGGTTGCTTTTCCTGAGTTAATTAACTGTCCCTGCAGGGCAGTCCTATAATGGCTACTGGAATTGGGCCACCTAGGATTCATTTCAGCGTCAGGGAGTTTGGTCAACTTGCTTGGGCCCACACAGCACCCCATGGAGCCAGGACTGGGCCAGCAGTCTGCTGCATGCTGCAGGGCAGGGTCTCTCTGGGGTTGCGTTTCCCTGTTCTGTGCACTCCTCCGCTGCGGGCAAATTGAGGACAGGAAGTGGACCGCACCCACTTCTCTCCCACGACTTGGGCAATGTTCAACACAGGGGTTCTTCAAAAGGTTCATAGAAAATGCACATGGTGAAGAAACTATGCATGGGTTTCCACTGGTTTGCACTCAAATAAACTTGTCCGAACTTCTTATAACCTTTCTGAACTAGATCGAGTTTGAGGCACTGAGAAGGATGAGACATCCACTGAAAAGGACTCCTATCAGAGCAACATGAATTCCACGAAAATTGCAGCAAGAGCAAACATCAAATTTCTGGTGAAGCTTGGGTGGAAGAATGAAGAAATCATAGATGTTTCCACAAAAGCTTCTAAGGACACTACCCCAAAGAAATGAACTCTTTACGAATGTATAGCTTGTTTCAAGAAGAGGTGAGAAGATGTGGGAGATGAATCCTGCAGTGGCTGTGAAAACCACTGTGCCCAGATCAGCTGCAGTTACGACGAGAGCTATCAGTGGAAATTTTAAACAGGAGGGATCACGATCCTGACGCATCCCTCTGACAAATTGTAACCGGAAGTTGGAACATGGCTTTACCAATATGACCTCGAAGGCAAAGCATCATCAAAGCGACGGCTACCGAGAGGTGGCAGTGGTCCAGTCAAAGGAAAAGGAGGCCAGTCAGGAGCCAACATCATGGCATCAGTGTTTTGGGACACTCAAGGCATTTTGCTTGTTGACTTTCTGAAGGGCCAAACATCTGCTTATTAGGAGAGTGTTCCGAGAAGCTTAGAGAAAGCTTTGGTAGAAACATGCTGGGAAAGTCTCACTAGATCCCTGTTCACCACCTCAGTGCTCTGCTCATTCCTCTCATCAAACAAGGGCAATTGTGTCAGTTTCAATGGGCAGTCCTTAGGAATGCACCTTACGGGCTGCTTTCATTCCTTCTAAATTCTTTTTGTTTCCTAATTATACAAAGTCTCCTTGCCTTGCTTGGAAAGATGAGAGAAAGTCTCCTTGCCTTGCTTGGACAGATGAGAGATGAGATCCTCCTCTTCTCTCCCAGGACAGAATGGTCAGACTTGAGTTTCCTTTCTCCTCACTCTTCTCCTCCTTGAGGGAGGTGCTGTGCCGGACAGACCTGCTCCCGTGTCTAGACACGGGTAGACTCGTTGAAGATCCTCACAGGCAATCCTCCTTGGGGTCAAAGGGGAAGGATTTATTTCTTCAGGGCTCAGTAGTCCTCATCCTTACGCGCACCTTCACCAGCCCAGGGCGGGGTAGCGGAGGGTGAAAGGGCGTGGCTCACAGCCCGTTTCTTCCGCTCGGGCGTCTCCTGGGAGGAACCCTTGTCCAGTGAGCGGGTCTTCGTCTCCACCAAATTCCCTAGGGGGACATTTCTGGCAGCCCTTCTTGTTCAGCAGCTTACGGGGGTCAGGTGGACCTCTGCTAGTCACCAGCCTGAAGCCCTTACTCCATTTCAGCTATTTTGGCAGTTGCCTAGGTGACTTTTGAACCTCGTTACCCAGAACAGCCAACGGAGGAGGGGTGAGAAGAGTGGCCGTCTGGGTTTGCCGCATCGTGCTGCCTTAGAGGAGTTGTGCAGTCTTCGGTTGTGTGATACTTCACCTGGCTGATTTCTGGGAATGCCTCCACAAATTCGCTAAATTCAGTAGCTTTTGCCTTCCAAGATTCACCTGGTTGGTGTGTTGCACCCATTCACTAGTCATTTACATTAGGTATATCTCTTAATGCTATCCCTCCCCCTCCCCCCGCCCATGACAGGCCCCGGTGTGTGATGTTCCCCTTTCTGTGTCCAAGCGTTCTCATACTTCAATTCCCACCTATGAATGAGAACATGCGGTGTTTGCTTTTTTTGTCCTTGCGATAGTTTGCTAAGAATGATGGTTTCCAGCTTCATCCGTGTCCCTCCAAAGGGGATGAACTCATGCTTTTTCATGGCTGCATAGTATTCCATGGTGTATTTGTGCCACATTTTCTTAATCCAGTCTATCATTGATGGACATCTGGGTTGGTTCCAAGTCTTTGCTACTGTGAATGGTGCCGCAATAAACATACGTCTGCGTGTGTCCTTTTAGCAGCATGATTTCTAATCCTATGGGTATATATACCCAGCAATGGGATGGCTGGGTCAAACGGTATTTCTATTTCGAGATCCTTGAGGATTCGCCACACTATCTTCCACTACCGTTGAACTAGTTTACAGTCCCACCAACAGTGTAAAAGTGTTCCTATTTGTCCACTACCTCTCCAGCACCTGTTGTTTCCTGACTTTTTAATGATCGCTATTCTAACTGGTGTGAGATGATATCTCATTGCGGATTTGATTTGCATTTCTCTGATGGCCAGTTTTGATGAGCATTTTTTTCATGTGTCTGTTGGCTGCATAAATGTCTTCTTTTGAGAAGTGTCTCTTCATATCCTTCCCCCACTTGTTGATGGGCTTGTTTGGTTTTTCTTGTAACTCTGTTTGAGGTCTTAGTAGATTCTGGATATTAGCCTTTTGTCAGATGAGTAGATTGCAAAAATGTTCTCCCTTTCTGCAGGATGCCTGTTCACTCTCATGGGAGTTTCTTTAGCTATGCAGAACGTCTTTAGTGTAATTAGATGCTGTTTGTCAATGTTGGCTTTCGTTGCCATTGCTTTTGGCGTTTTAGACATGAGGTCCTTGCCCATGCCTTTGTCCTCAATGGTATTGGCTGGGTTTTCTCCTAGGGTTTGTATGGTTTAAGATCTAACATTTAAGTCTTTCATCTGTCTTGAATTAATTTTTGTACAAGGTGTAAGGAAGGGATCCGATTTCAGCTTTCGACATATGGCTAGCCTGTTTTCCCAGCACCATTTTTTTAAATAGGGAATCCTTTCCCCATTTCTTGTTTTTGTCAGGTTTGTCAAAGATCAGATGGTTGTAGATGTGTCGTATTATTTCTGAGGGCTCTATTCTGTTCCATTGGTCTACGGTAACCAAAACGGCAACCGATAGCATGCTCTTTGGTTACTGTAGCCTTCTACTGTAGCTTGAATCGGACAGCTTGATGCCTCCATCTTTGTTCTTTTGGCTTAGGATTATGTTGGCAGTGGGGGCCGTTTTGTGGTTCCATATGAGCTTTAAAGCAGTTTTTTCCAGTTCTGTGAAGAAAGTCATTGGTAGTTGGATGGGGATGGCATTGAATCTATAATTTACCTTGGGCAGTATGGCCATTTTCACGATATTGATTCTTCCAATCCGTGATGGTGGAATATTCTTCCATTTGTTTGTCTCCTCTTTTAGGTCGTGGAGCAATGCTTTGTAGTTCTCCTTGAAGAGGTCCTTCACATCCCTTGTTAGTTGGATTCCTAGGCATTTTATTCTCTTTGAAGCAATTGTGAATGGGAGCTCACTCATGATTTGGCTCTCTGTTTGCCTCTTATTGGTGTATAAGAATGCTTGTGATTTTTGCACCTCGATTTTGTATCCTGAGACTTTGCTGAAGTTGCTTATCAGCTTAAGGAGATTTTGGACTGAGACGATGGGGTTTTCTAAATATTCAATCATGTCATCTGCAAACAGGGACAATTTGACTTCCTCTTTTCCTAATTGATTTCTCTTTATTTCTTTCTCCTGCCTGATTGCCCTGGGCAGAAGTTCCAACACTATGTTGAATAGGAGTGGTGAGAGAGGGCATCCCTGTCTTGTGGCAGTTTGCAAAGGGAATGCTTCCACTTTTTGCCCATTCAGTATGATATTGGCTGTGGGTTTGCCCTAAATAGCCCGTATTATTTTGGGAGATGTCCCATCAATACCTAATTTATTGAGAGTTTTTGGCATGAAGGGCTGTTGAATTTTGTCGAAGGCCTTTTCTGCATCTGTTGAGATAATCACGCGGTTTCTGTCTTTGGTTCTGATTATATGCTGGATTATGTTTATTGTTTTGCATATGTTGGACCAGCCTTGCATGTCAGGGATGAAGCCCACTGCATCATGATGGATAAGCTCTTTGATGTGCTGCTGGATTCGGTTTTCCAGTATTTTATGGAGGATTTTCCCATCGATGTTCCTCAGGGACATAGGCCTAAAATTCTCCTTTTGGGTTGTGTCTCTCTCAGGCTTTGGGATCAGGATGATGCCGGCCTCATGAAATGAGTGAGGGAGGATTCCCTCTTTTTCTGTTGATTGGAATAGTTTCAGAAGGCATGGTACCAGCTCCTCCTTGTCCTTCTGGTAGAATTCGGCTGTGAATCCGTCTGGTCCTGGAGTTTTATTGCTTGATAGGCTGTTAATTATTGCCTCAATTTCAGAGCCTTTTAGTGATCTACTCAGGCATTCAACTTCTTCCTGGTTTACTCTGGGGAGGTTGTATGCGTCCAGGAATTTATCCATTTCTTCTAGATTTTCTAGTTCATTAGCTTAGAGGTGCTGATAGTATTGTCTGATGGTAGTTTGTATTTCTGTGGGATCGGTGGTGATATCCCCTTTATCATTTTTTACTGCATCTGTTTGATTCTTCTTTCTTTTCTTCTTTCTTAGTCTTGCTAGTGCTCTATCAATTTTGTTGATCACTGCAAAAAACCCGCTCCTGGATTCATTGATTTGTTGAAGGGTTTATTGTGTCTCTATCTCCATCAGTTCTGCTCGGATCTTAGTTATTTCTTGCCTTCTGCTAGTTTTTGAATGTGTTTGCTCTTGCTTCTCTCATTCTTTTAATGGTGATGTTAGGGTATGCATTTTTGATTTTTCCTGCTTTCTCTCGTGGGCAATTAGTGCTATAAATTTCCCTCTACACACTGCTTTAAATGTGACGCAGAGATTCTGGTATGTTGTGCCTTTGTTTTCATTGGTTTCAGAGAATATCTTTCTTTCTGCCTTCATTTCGTTATGTACCCAGTACTCATTCAGGTGCAGGTTGTCCGGATTCCATGCAGTTGAGCGGTTTTGAGTGAGTTTCTTTATCCTGAGGTCTACTTTGATTGCAATGTGGTCTGAGAGACCGTTTGTAGTAATTTCTGTTATTTTACATTTACTGAGGAGTGCCTTACTTCCAACTATGTGGTCAATGTGGAAATAAGTGTGATGTGGTGCTGAGAAGCATGTATATTCTGTCGATTTGGGGTGGAGCGTTCTGTAGATGTCTCCTAGGTCCGCTTGGTGCAGAGCTGAGTTCAATTCCTGGATATCCTTTTTAGATTTCTGTCTCGTTGGTCTGTCTAATGTTTACAGAGGGCTGCTAAAGTTTCCCATGATTATGATGTGGGAGTCTAAGTCTCTTTTGATCACACTTTAAAGATCAAAAGGTAGAAGCGCAAAGACATTATCTGTGCAATATTAGAAACCTAGTAAGTGGTGGAATTTGGCCTTGAACCCAGATATCTAACTCCAGAGCCTAAGTGCTTCACCCACCTCACTGTGGTGCCTCTCGAGAAAAACAGGTAAGCACACATTCAGAAAGCTGGTGGGCCGGGGGGCTGGCCTTGTACTCAGAGGCCATGGAAGTCCCACGTGGGGTGGCTAGTGGTGTAAGGACAGAGGTCTCGGATGGGCAGAGGGATGTGGACAGGCGCGAGGGGGCGCGGCAGGGACTCGGGGGACTGGGAGTGGCGGCTCGGTGCTGCGGGAGGCGATTAGTGGAAGGACAGAGGTCTGGGAAGGGCAGAGGGATGGGGACAGGCCCGAGGGTCCGCGGCAGGGATTCCGGGGGACTGGGAGTGGCCGGTTGGGGTTACTCTTGGCTTTTTGCCCTCTCCTGCCGTCGACTGCTCCGGTTTCTTTGGCCTTGCGGCGAGGTGGACAGGGTGAGCTCTCGGGACTGATGGCGGTTGTGGAAGGGGCCTGGGGCCAAGGACAGGCCAGGGCGGCGGGAGAGGCGGACCGGTGGCGTGGCTGGATCTGGGCGCGCTGTCGGACCTTCCACATCACCAGCTGCAGGCAGGCGTTTGCGTCCTCGCTGGAGTTGTGGCCGTCCTGGCTGTCCTGGATGATCTGTCCCAGGTAGTCGGCCGCGAGATTCCTGAGGGAACGCTTGTAGGGGAAACCCAGGTAGTGCGGGAAGAGCACGGCCGTGTCCACCACGGTGCTGTGGATGAGCTTCAGGGCCAGCAGATCGCTCTCCAGGCTGTGCCCGATGAGGATGGTTTGGGCGCTGAAAAAGCTCAGCAGGATGGCTTGCACTTGGGGCAAGGTGATGCTCGTCTTGGCGACGTCGGCCTCGGTGACTCCGGAAAACCTGGTGTTGTAGTCCACGATCTCGTTGTCGGGCTTGACGAAGGTGTCGTACACCACTCGCATGTCGGCGTCCACCACGGTGACGCGGGTCAGCTCTAGGCCATGCGTGGTGTAGCACATCTCACAGTCCAAGGCGTAGATTCCTGGATAAGCGTCTCTGGACAACTCTTTCTTGAAGGTCTCCACGAAGCCATCGAGGCTGTCCTTGCGGCCGTCCCGCACGTGCTGCTTTGCCACCTGGCAGCCCACAGAGCCAGGAGCAGCTGCACAGCAGGTGTACTGGCTAACCCGGCCTCCAGCCACCTGGCTCGAGCGGACCCGCCCCCAGTGATAATAACACAACTGGTCGCGTACACAGCGGCCCGAGGAGGACACCAGGTACTCGGTGCCACAACGGCAGCAGACCCTGCAGGAGGAGTCGCCGGGCCCCTTCCCCTGGCCAGTGAAGAGGACGGCGCCTCCGGGCCGCTCGGGGTGCGGGAAGGGGTAGCCGTTCTCCTCGAGCTGGTCCTGGCTGAGCAGGAACTCCTGGAGGCGGCTGTACAGGGCGGCCCTGCTGAGGCCCGGCATGGAGCTGGGGGTCAGGCCCTTCAGTCTCTTGAGGGTGTTCAGGACCACGTTCAGGTACCTGTTCTTGTTGGGGCTGCAGTCGTAGGCCACCTTCTCCTCGTTCAGCGCCTTCTCCTCGGCCTCCTGCTTGGAGGCGCAGAACTTGAGACACTCTTCGGTGAACAGTTGGAGATAGCCTCGGCGGAGGACGGTGGGGACTTGGCACCCAGACCTTCGGAGGACAATAGGTTTCTTCAAACTCGGTAAGGATGGACGACGGACGATTCGCTTAGAGCTGATGGTGGTGGTGGTCTTGCATGCCATCCCTGACCTGTTGCGCGTCTTCCCTGGCTGTCTGCCGACCTTGGAGCCACTGGAGCGTTGGCTGCTGCTGGCCACGCGGGTTCTCTTGGCATCTGTGCAACCTGTGACCAAGCAAGGGCTGGAAGACTGGGCGATCGTCTTCCTCTTCCTGGGGGCTGAGATGCGGACTCCCGAGGGCCTCTCTGTCAGCCTTGGGGCGGCTGGCAAGCAGCAGGCCGATCCCCTCTGTGCAGGGAAGTAGCACGCCTCCGTCACCACCTTGGGACACGCTGGGGGCACCGCCGGACCCCTGTTCTGGGGCTCCACCTGGATGTCCACAAATGCGGAGGCCTGGTTGTGCATCTGGGGCACCCGGAGCCCGAAGCTCTGGGCAGGCTGATGAGAGGGCAGGGGGAATTCTGGAGCCTCGAGGGCCGCCTCCTCGGCCACCTTCTTAGCTTCTGGGTATCCAGCTGGGAACCAGCAGGGAGCTGTGGCTCGCAACATCTTGCTGCCTTCGGGAGCACCGGCCTGGCTCTGCTCCGCTCCCAACTGGCGGCTTCTTGCCTCCAGGGCCGCCTCCTCGGCCACCTTCTTAGCTTCTGGGTATCCAGGTGGGAACCAGCAGGGAGCTGTGGCTCGCAACATCTTGCTGCCTTCGGGAGCACCGGCCTGGTTCTGCTCCGCTCCCAACTGGCGGCTTCTTGCCTCCAGGGCCGCCTCCTCGGCCACCTTCTTAGCTTCTGGGTATCCAGGTGGGAACCAGCAGGGAGCTGTGGCTCGCAACATCTTGCTGCCTTCGGGAGCACCGGCCTGGCTCTGCTCCTCTCCCAACTGGCGGCTTCAATGAGTGCCGCGGCCGCCACCCGTCGCCTTTATAGACGCACAGGGCAGAGTGGGTGGGACTTCTCCTTGATTGGTTGGTGCTTCCATCCAATCACACTGAGCCTCATCTTCCACCAGACTCCAGCTTGGGAATGCCTCAAGGGGTGCACTAATGGAATCAACTGGAACTCCTGGTTGCTAACCTTGGAGCTAGGTTGCTTTTCCTGAGTTAATTAACTGTCCCTGCAGGGCAGTCCTATAATGGCTACTGGAATTGGGCCACCTAGGATTCATTTCAGCGTCAGGGAGTTTGGTCAACTTGCTTGGGCCCACACAGCACCCCATGGAGCCAGGACTGGGCCAGCAGTCTGCTGCATGCTGCAGGGCAGGGTCTCTCTGGGGTTGCGTTTCCCTGCTCTCTGCACTCCTCCGCTGCGGGCAAATTGAGGACAGGAAGTGGACCGCACCCACTTCTCTCCCACGACTTGGGCAATGTTCAACACAGGGGTTCTTCAAAAGGTTCATAGAAAATGCACATGGTGAAGAAACTATGCATGGGTTTCCACTGGTTTGCACTCAAATAAACTTGTCCGAACTTCTTATAACCTTTCTGAACTAGATCGAGTTTGAGGCACTGAGAAGGATGAGACATCCACTGAAAAGGACTCCTATCAGAGCAACATGAATTCCACGAAAATTGCAGCAAGAGCAAACATCAAATTTCTGGTGAAGCTTGGGTGGAAGAATGAAGAAATCATTGATGTTTTCACAAAAGCTTCTAAGGACACTACCCCAAAGAAATGAACTCTTTACGAATGTATAGCTTGTTTCAAGAAGAGGTGAGAAGATGTGGGAGATGAATCCTGCAGTGGCTGTGAAAACCACTGTGCCCAGATCAGCTGCAGTTACGACGAGAGCTATCAGTGGAAATTTTAAACAGGAGGGATCACGATCCTGACGCATCCCTCTGACAAATTGTAACCGGAAGTTGGAACATGGCTTTACCAATATGACCTCGAAGGCAAAGCATCATCAACGCGACGGCTACCGAGAGGTGGCAGTGGTCCAGTCAAAGGAAAAGGAGGCCAGTCAGGAGCCAACATCATGGCATCAGTGTTTTGGGACACTCAAGGCATTTTGCTTGTTGACTTTCTGAAGGGCCAAACATCTGCTTATTAGGAGAGTGTTCCGAGAAGCTTAGAGAAAGCTTTGGTAGAAACATGCTGGGAAAGTCTCACTAGATCCCTGTTCACCACCTCAGTGCTCTGCTCATTCCTCTCATCAAACAAGGGCAATTGTGTCAGTTTCAATGGGCAGTCCTTAGGAATGCACCTTACGGGCTGCTTTCATTCCTTCTAAATTCTTTTTGTTTCCTAATTATACAAAGTCTCCTTGCCTTGCTTGGAAAGATGAGAGAAAGTCTCCTTGCCTTGCTTGGACAGATGAGAGATGAGATCCTCCTCTTCTCTCCCAGGACAGAATGGTCAGACTTGAGTTTCCTTTCTCCTCACTCTTCTCCTCCTTGAGGGAGGTGCTGTGCCGGACAGACCTGCTCCCGTGTCTAGACACGGGTAGACTCGTTGAAGATCCTCACAGGCAATCCTCCTTGGGGTCAAAGGGGAAGGATTTATTTCTTCAGGGCTCAGTAGTCCTCATCCTTACGCGCACCTTCACCAGCCCAGGGCGGGGTAGCGGAGGGTGAAAGGGCGTGGCTCACAGCCCGTTTCTTCCGCTCGGGCGTCTCCTGGGAGGAACCCTTGTCCAGTGAGCGGGTCTTCGTCTCCACCAAATTCCCTAGGGGGACATTTCTGGCAGCCCTTCTTGTTCAGCAGCTTACGGGGGTCAGGTGGACCTCTGCTAGTCACCAGCCTGAAGCCCTTACTCCATTTCAGCTATTTTGGCAGTTGCCTAGGTGACTTTTGAACCTCGTTACCCAGAACAGCCAACGGAGGAGGGGTGAGAAGAGTGGCCGTCTGGGTTTGCCGCATCGTGCTGCCTTACAGGAGTTGTGCAGTCTTCGGTTGTGTGATACTTCACCTGGCTGATTTCTGGGAATGCCTCCACAAATTCGCTAAATTCAGTAGCTTTTGCCTTCCAAGATTCACCTGGTTGGTGTGTTGCACCCATTCACTAGTCATTTACATTAGGTATATCTCTTAATGCTATCCCTCCCCCTCCCCCCGCCCATGACAGGCCCCGGTGTGTGATGTTCCCCTTTCTGTGTCCAAGCGTTCTCATACTTCAATTCCCACCTATGAATGAGAACATGCGGTGTTTGCTTTTTTTGTCCTTGCGATAGTTTGCTAAGAATGATGGTTTCCAGCTTCATCCGTGTCCCTCCAAAGGGGATGAACTCATGCTTTTTCATGGCTGCATAGTATTCCATGGTGTATTTGTGCCACATTTTCTTAATCCAGTCTATCATTGATGGACATCTGGGTTGGTTCCAAGTCTTTGCTACTGTGAATGGTGCCACAATAAACATACGTCTGCGTCTGTCCTTTTAGCAGCATGATTTCTAATCCTATGGGTATATATACCCAGCAATGGGATGGCTGGGTCAAACGGTATTTCTATTTTGAGATCCTTGAGGATTCGCCACACTATCTTCCACTACCGTTGAACTAGTTTACAGTCCCACCAACAGTGTAAAAGTGTTCCTATTTGTCCACTACCTCTCCAGCACCTGTTGTTTCCTGACTTTTTAATGATCGCTATTCTAACTGGTGTGAGATGATATCTCATTGCGGATTTGATTTGCATTTCTCTGATGGCCAGTTTTGATGAGCATTTTTTCATGTGTCTGTTGGCTGCATAAATGTCTTCTTTTGAGAAGTGTCTCTTCATATCCTTCCCCCACTTGTTGATGGGCTTGTTTGGTTTTTCTTGTAACTCTGTTTGAGGTCTTAGTAGATTCTGGATATTAGCCTTTTTTCAGATGAGTAGATTGCAAAAATTTTCTCCCTTTCTGCAGGATGCCTGTTCACTCTCATGGGAGTTTCTTTAGCTATGCAGAACGTCTTTAGTGTAATTAGATGCTGTTTGTCAATGTTGGCTTTCGTTGCCATTGCTTTTGGCGTTTTAGACATGAGGTCCTTGCCCATGCCTTTGTCCTCAATGGTATTGGCTGGGTTTTCTCCTAGGGTTTGTATGGTTTAAGATCTAACATTTAAGTCTTTCATCTGTCTTGAATTAATTTTTGTACAAGGTGTAAGGAAGGGATCCGATTTCAGCTTTCGACATATGGCTAGCCTGTTTTCCCAGCACCATTTTTTAAATAGGGAATCCTTTCCCCATTTCTTGTTTTTGTCAGGTTTGTCAAAGATCAGATGGTTGTAGATGTGTCGTATTATTTCTGAGGGCTCTATTCTGTTCCATTGGTCTACGGTAACCAAAACGGCAACCGATAGCATGCTCTTTGGTTACTGTAGCCTTCTACTGTAGCTTGAAGTCGGACAGCTTGATGCCTCCATCTTTGTTCTTTTGGCTTAGGATTATGTTGGCAGTGGGGGCCGTTTTGTGGTTCCATATGAGCTTTAAAGCAGTTTTTTCCAGTTCTGTGAAGAAAGTCATTGGTAGTTTGATGGGGATGGCATTGAATCTATAATTTACCTTGGGCAGTATGGCCATTTTCATGATATTGATTCTTCCAATCCGTGATGGTGGAATATTCTTCCATTTGTTTGTCTCCTCTTTTAGGTCGTGGAGCAATGCTTTGTAGTTCTCCTTGAAGAGGTCCTTCACATCCCTTGTTAGTTGGATTCCTAGGCATTTTATTCTCTTTGAAGCAATTGTAAATGGGAGCTCACTCATGATTTGGCTCTCTGTTTGCCTCTTATTGGTGTATAAGAATGCTTGTGATTTTTGCACCTCGATTTTGTATCCTGAGACTTTGCTGAAGTTGCTTATCAGCTTAAGGAGATTTTGGGCTGAGACGATGGGGTTTTCTAAATATTCAATCATGTCATCTGCAAACAGGGACAATTTGACTTCCTCTTTTCCTAATTGATTTCTCTTTATTTCTTTCTCCTGCCTGATTGCCCTGGGCAGAAGTTCCAACACTATGTTGAATAGGAGTGGTGAGAGAGGGCATCCCTGTCTTGTGGCAGTTTGCAAAGGGAATGCTTCCACTTTTTGCCCATTCAGTATGATATTGGCTGTGGGTTTGCCCTAAATAGCCCGTATTATTTTGGGAGATGTCCCATCAATACCTAATTTATTGAGAGTTTTTGGCATGAAGGGCTGTTGAATTTTGTCAAAGGCCTTTTCTGCATCTGTTGAGATAATCACGCGGTTTCTGTCTTTGGTTCTGATTATATGCTGGATTATGTTTATTGTTTTGCATATGTTGGACCAGCCTTGCATGTCAGGGATGAAGCCCACTGCATCATGATGGATAAGCTCTTTGATGTGCTGCTGGATTCGGTTTTCCAGTATTTTATGGAGGATTTTCCCATCGATATTCCTCAGGGACATAGGCCTAAAATTCTCTTTTTGGGTTGTGTCTCTCTCAGGCTGTGGGATCAGGATGATGCCGGCCTCATGAAATGAGTGAGGGAGGATTCCCTCTTTTTCTGTTGATTGGAATAGTTTCAGAAGGCATGGTACCAGCTCCTCCTTGTCCTTCTGGTAGAATTCGGCTGTGAATCCGTCTGGTCCTGGAGTTTTATTGCTTGATAGGCTGTTAATTATTGCCTCAATTTCAGAGCCTTTTAGTGATCTACTCAGGCATTCAACTTCTTCCTGGTTTACTCTGGGGAGGTTGTATGCGTCCAGGAATTTATCCATTTCTTCTAGATTTTCTAGTTCATTAGCTTAGAGGTGCTGATAGTATTGTCTGATGGTAGTTTGTATTTCTGTGGGATCGGTGGTGATATCCCCTTTATCATTTTTTACTGCATCTGTTTGATTCTTCTTTCTTTTCTTCTTTCTTAGTCTTGCTAGTGCTCTATCAATTTTGTTGATCACTGCAAAAAACCCGCTTCTGGATTCATTGATTTGTTGAAGGGTTTATTGTGTCTCTATCTCCATCAGTTCTGCTCGGATCTTAGTTATTTCTTGCCTTCTGCTAGTTTTTGAATGTGTTTGCTCTTGCTTCTCTCATTCTTTTAATGGTGATGTTAGGGTATGCATTTTTGATTTTTCCTGCTTTCTCTCGTGGGCAATTAGTGCTATAAATTTCCCTCTACACACTGCTTTAAATGTGACGCAGAGATTCTGGTATGTTGTGCCTTTGTTTTCATTGGTTTCAGAGAATATCTTTCTTTCTGCCTTCATTTCGTTATGTACCCAGTACTCATTCAGGTGCAGGTTGTCCGGATTCCATGCAGTTGAGCGGTTTTGAGTGAGTTTCTTTATCCTGAGGTCTACTTTGATTGCAATGTGGTCTGAGAGACCGTTTGTAGTAATTTCTGTTATTTTACATTTACTGAGGAGTGCTTTACTTCCAACTATGTGGTCAATGTGGAAATAAGTGTGATGTGGTGCTGAGAAGCATGTATATTCTGTGGATTTGGGGTGGAGCGTTCTGTAGATGTCTCCTAGGTCCGCTTGGTGCAGAGCTGAGTTAAATTCCTGGATATCCTTTTTAGATTTCTGTCTCGTTGGTCTGTCTAATGTTTACAGAGGGCTGTTAAAGTTTCCCATGATTATGATGTGGGAGTCTAAGTCTCTTTTGATCACACTTTAAAGATCAAAAGGTAGAAGCGCAAAGACATTATCTGTGCAATATTAGAAACCTAGTAAGTGGTGGAATTTGGCCTTGAACCCAGATATCTAACTCCAGAGCCTAAGTGCTTCACCCACCTCACTGTGGTGCCTCTCGAGAAAAACAGGTAAGCACACATTCAGAAAGCTGGTGGGCCGGGGGGCTGGCCTTGTACTCAGAGGCCATGGAAGTCCCACGTGGGGTGGCTAGTGGTGTAAGGACAGAGGTCTCGGATGGGCAGAGGGATGTGGACAGGCGCGAGGGGGCGCGGCAGGGACTCGGGGGACTGGGAGTGGCGGCTCGGTGCTGCGGGAGGCGATTAGTGGAAGGACAGAGGTCTGGGAAGGGCAGAGGGATGGGGACAGGCCCGAGTGTCCGCGGCAGGGATTCCGGGGGACTGGGAGTGGCCGGTTGGGGTTACTCTTGGCTTTTTGCCCTCTCCTGCCGTCGACTGCTCCGGTTTCTTTGGCCTTGCGGCGAGGTGGACAGGGTGAGCTCTCGGGACTGATGGCGGTTGTGGAAGGGGCCTGGGGCCAAGGACAGGCCAGGGCGGCGGGAGAGGCGGACCGGTGGCGTGGCTGGATCTGGGCGCGCTGTCGGACCTTCCACATCACCAGCTGCAGGCAGGCGTTTGCGTCCTCGCTGGAGTTGTGGCCGTCCTGGCTGTCCTGGATGATCTGTCCCAGGTAGTCGGCCGCGAGATTCCTGAGGGAACGCTTGTAGGGGAAACCCAGGTAGTGCGGGAAGAGCACGGCCGTGTCCACCACGGTGCTGTGGATGAGCTTCAGGGCCAGCAGATCGCTCTCCAGGCTGTGCCCGATGAGGATGGTTTGGGCGCTGAAAAAGCTCAGCAGGATGGCTTGCACTTGGGGCAAGGTGATGCTCGTCTTGGCGACGTCGGCCTCGGTGACTCCGGAAAACCTGGTGTTGTAGTCCACGATCTCGTTGTCGGGCTTGACGAAGGTGTCGTACACCACTCGCATGTCGGCGTCCACCACGGTGACGCGGGTCAGCTCTAGGCCATGCGTGGTGTAGCACATCTCACAGTCCAAGGCGTAGATTCCTGGATAAGCGTCTCTGGACAACTCTTTCTTGAAGGTCTCCACGAAGCCATCGAGGCTGTCCTTGCGGCCGTCCCGCACGTGCTGCTTTGCCACCTGGCAGCCCACAGAGCCAGGAGCAGCTGCACAGCAGGTGTACTGGCTAACCCGGCCTCCAGCCACCTGGCTCGAGCGGACCCGCCCCCAGTGATAATAACACAACTGGTCGCGTACACAGCGGCCCGAGGAGGACACCAGGTACTCGGTGCCACAACGGCAGCAGACCCTGCAGGAGGAGTCGCCGGGCCCCTTCCCCTGGCCAGTGAAGAGGACGGCGCCTCCGGGCCGCTCGGGGTGCGGGAAGGGGTAGCCGTTCTCCTCGAGCTGGTCCTGGCTGAGCAGGAACTCCTGGAGGCGGCTGTACAGGGCGGCCCTGCTGAGGCCCGGCATGGAGCTGGGGGTCAGGCCCTTCAGTCTCTTGAGGGTGTTCAGGACCACGTTCAGGTACCTGTTCTTGTTGGGGCTGCAGTCGTAGGCCACCTTCTCCTCGTTCAGCGCCTTCTCCTCGGCCTCCTGCTTGGAGGCGCAGAACTTGAGACACTCTTCGGTGAACAGTTGGAGATAGCCTCGGCGGAGGACGGTGGGGACTTGGCACCCAGACCTTCGGAGGACAATAGGTTTCTTCAAACTCGGTAAGGATGGACGACGGACGATTCGCTTAGAGCTGATGGTGGTGGTGGTCTTGCATGCCATCCCTGACCTGTTGCGCGTCTTCCCTGGCTGTCTGCCGACCTTGGAGCCACTGGAGCGTTGGCTGCTGCTGGCCACGCGGGTTCTCTTGGCATCTGTGCAACCTGTGACCAAGCAAGGGCTGGAAGACTGGGCGATCGTCTTCCTCTTCCTGGGGGCTGAGATGCGGACTCCCGAGGGCCTCTCTGTCAGCCTTGGGGCGGCTGGCAAGCAGCAGGCCGATCCCCTCTGTGCAGGGAAGTAGCACGCCTCCGTCACCACCTTGGGACACGCTGGGGGCACCGCCGGACCCCTGTTCTGGGGCTCCGCCTGGATGTCCACAAATGCGGAGGCCTGGTTGTGCATCTGGGGCACCCGGAGCCCGAAGCTCTGGGCAGGCTGATGAGAGGGCAGGGGGAATTCTGGAGCCTCGAGGGCCGCCTCCTCGGCCACCTTCTTAGCTTCTGGGTATCCAGCTGGGAACCAGCAGGGAGCTGTGGCTCGCAACATCTTGCTGCCTTCGGGAGCACCGGCCTGGCTCTGCTCCGCTCCCAACTGGCGGCTTCTTGCCTCCAGGGCCGCCTCCTCGGCCACCTTCTTAGCTTCTGGGTATCCAGGTGGGAACCAGCAGGGAGCTGTGGCTCGCAACATCTTGCTGCCTTCGGGAGCACCGGCCTGGTTCTGCTCCGCTCCCAACTGGCGGCTTCTTGCCTCCAGGGCCGCCTCCTCGGCCACCTTCTTAGCTTCTGGGTATCCAGGTGGGAACCAGCAGGGAGCTGTGGCTCGCAACATCTTGCTGCCTTCGGGAGCACCGGCCTGGCTCTGCTCCTCTCCCAACTGGCGGCTTCAATGAGTGCCGCGGCCGCCACCCGTCGCCTTTATAGACGCACAGGGCAGAGTGGGTGGGACTTCTCCTTGATTGGTTGGTGCTTCCATCCAATCACACTGAGCCTCATCTTCCACCAGACTCCAGCTTGGGAATGCCTCAAGGGGTGCACTAATGGAATCAACTGGAACTCCTGGTTGCTAACCTTGGAGCTAGGTTGCTTTTCCTGAGTTAATTAACTGTCCCTGCAGGGCAGTCCTATAATGGCTACTGGAATTGGGCCACCTAGGATTCATTTCAGCGTCAGGGAGTTTGGTCAACTTGCTTGGGCCCACACAGCACCCCATGGAGCCAGGACTGGGCCAGCAGTCTGCTGCATGCTGCAGGGCAGGGTCTCTCTGGGGTTGCGTTTCCCTGTTCTGTGCACTCCTCCGCTGCGGGCAAATTGAGGACAGGAAGTGGACCGCACCCACTTCTCTCCCACGACTTGGGCAATGTTCAACACAGGGGTTCTTCAAAAGGTTCATAGAAAATGCACATGGTGAAGAAACTATGCATGGGTTTCCACTGGTTTGCACTCAAATAAACTTGTCCGAACTTCTTATAACCTTTCTGAACTAGATCGAGTTTGAGGCACTGAGAAGGATGAGACATCCACTGAAAAGGACTCCTATCAGAGCAACATGAATTCCACGAAAATTGCAGCAAGAGCAAACATCAAATTTCTGGTGAAGCTTGGGTGGAAGAATGAAGAAATCATAGATGTTTCCACAAAAGCTTCTAAGGACACTACCCCAAAGAAATGAACTCTTTACGAATGTATAGCTTGTTTCAAGAAGAGGTGAGAAGATGTGGGAGATGAATCCTGCAGTGGCTGTGAAAACCACTGTGCCCAGATCAGCTGCAGTTACGACGAGAGCTATCAGTGGAAATTTTAAACAGGAGGGATCACGATCCTGACGCATCCCTCTGACAAATTGTAACCGGAAGTTGGAACATGGCTTTACCAATATGACCTCGAAGGCAAAGCATCATCAAAGCGACGGCTACCGAGAGGTGGCAGTGGTCCAGTCAAAGGAAAAGGAGGCCAGTCAGGAGCCAACATCATGGCATCAGTGTTTTGGGACACTCAAGGCATTTTGCTTGTTGACTTTCTGAAGGGCCAAACATCTGCTTATTAGGAGAGTGTTCCGAGAAGCTTAGAGAAAGCTTTGGTAGAAACATGCTGGGAAAGTCTCACTAGATCCCTGTTCACCACCTCAGTGCTCTGCTCATTCCTCTCATCAAACAAGGGCAATTGTGTCAGTTTCAATGGGCAGTCCTTAGGAATGCACCTTACGGGCTGCTTTCATTCCTTCTAAATTCTTTTTGTTTCCTAATTATACAAAGTCTCCTTGCCTTGCTTGGAAAGATGAGAGAAAGTCTCCTTGCCTTGCTTGGACAGATGAGAGATGAGATCCTCCTCTTCTCTCCCAGGACAGAATGGTCAGACTTGAGTTTCCTTTCTCCTCACTCTTCTCCTCCTTGAGGGAGGTGCTGTGCCGGACAGACCTGCTCCCGTGTCTAGACACGGGTAGACTCGTTGAAGATCCTCACAGGCAATCCTCCTTGGGGTCAAAGGGGAAGGATTTATTTCTTCAGGGCTCAGTAGTCCTCATCCTTACGCGCACCTTCACCAGCCCAGGGCGGGGTAGCGGAGGGTGAAAGGGCGTGGCTCACAGCCCGTTTCTTCCGCTCGGGCGTCTCCTGGGAGGAACCCTTGTCCAGTGAGCGGGTCTTCGTCTCCACCAAATTCCCTAGGGGGACATTTCTGGCAGCCCTTCTTGTTCAGCAGCTTACGGGGGTCAGGTGGACCTCTGCTAGTCACCAGCCTGAAGCCCTTACTCCATTTCAGCTATTTTGGCAGTTGCCTAGGTGACTTTTGAACCTCGTTACCCAGAACAGCCAACGGAGGAGGGGTGAGAAGAGTGGCCGTCTGGGTTTGCCGCATCGTGCTGCCTTAGAGGAGTTGTGCAGTCTTCGGTTGTGTGATACTTCACCTGGCTGATTTCTGGGAATGCCTCCACAAATTCGCTAAATTCAGTAGCTTTTGCCTTCCAAGATTCACCTGGTTGGTGTGTTGCACCCATTCACTAGTCATTTACATTAGGTATATCTCTTAATGCTATCCCTCCCCCTCCCCCCGCCCATGACAGGCCCCGGTGTGTGATGTTCCCCTTTCTGTGTCCAAGCGTTCTCATACTTCAATTCCCACCTATGAATGAGAACATGCGGTGTTTGCTTTTTTTGTCCTTGCGATAGTTTGCTAAGAATGATGGTTTCCAGCTTCATCCGTGTCCCTCCAAAGGGGATGAACTCATGCTTTTTCATGGCTGCATAGTATTCCATGGTGTATTTGTGCCACATTTTCTTAATCCAGTCTATCATTGATGGACATCTGGGTTGGTTCCAAGTCTTTGCTACTGTGAATGGTGCCGCAATAAACATACGTCTGCGTGTGTCCTTTTAGCAGCATGATTTCTAATCCTATGGGTATATATACCCAGCAATGGGATGGCTGGGTCAAACGGTATTTCTATTTCGAGATCCTTGAGGATTCGCCACACTATCTTCCACTACCGTTGAACTAGTTTACAGTCCCACCAACAGTGTAAAAGTGTTCCTATTTGTCCACTACCTCTCCAGCACCTGTTGTTTCCTGACTTTTTAATGATCGCTATTCTAACTGGTGTGAGATGATATCTCATTGCGGATTTGATTTGCATTTCTCTGATGGCCAGTTTTGATGAGCATTTTTTCATGTGTCTGTTGGCTGCATAAATGTCTTCTTTTGAGAAGTGTCTCTTCATATCCTTCCCCCACTTGTTGATGGGCTTGTTTGGTTTTTCTTGTAACTCTGTTTGAGGTCTTAGTAGATTCTGGATATTAGCCTTTTGTCAGATGAGTAGATTGCAAAAATGTTCTCCCTTTCTGCAGGATGCCTGTTCACTCTCATGGGAGTTTCTTTAGCTATGCAGAACGTCTTTAGTGTAATTAGATGCTGTTTGTCAATGTTGGCTTTCGTTGCCATTGCTTTTGGCGTTTTAGACATGAGGTCCTTGCCCATGCCTTTGTCCTCAATGGTATTGGCTGGGTTTTCTCCTAGGGTTTGTATGGTTTAAGATCTAACATTTAAGTCTTTCATCTGTCTTGAATTAATTTTTGTACAAGGTGTAAGGAAGGGATCCGATTTCAGCTTTCGACATATGGCTAGCCTGTTTTCCCAGCACCATTTTTTTAAATAGGGAATCCTTTCCCCATTTCTTGTTTTTGTCAGGTTTGTCAAAGATCAGATGGTTGTAGATGTGTCGTATTATTTCTGAGGGCTCTATTCTGTTCCATTGGTCTACGGTAACCAAAACGGCAACCGATAGCATGCTCTTTGGTTACTGTAGCCTTCTACTGTAGCTTGAATCGGACAGCTTGATGCCTCCATCTTTGTTCTTTTGGCTTAGGATTATGTTGGCAGTGGGGGCCGTTTTGTGGTTCCATATGAGCTTTAAAGCAGTTTTTTCCAGTTCTGTGAAGAAAGTCATTGGTAGTTGGATGGGGATGGCATTGAATCTATAATTTACCTTGGGCAGTATGGCCATTTTCACGATATTGATTCTTCCAATCCGTGATGGTGGAATATTCTTCCATTTGTTTGTCTCCTCTTTTAGGTCGTGGAGCAATGCTTTGTAGTTCTCCTTGAAGAGGTCCTTCACATCCCTTGTTAGTTGGATTCCTAGGCATTTTATTCTCTTTGAAGCAATTGTGAATGGGAGCTCACTCATGATTTGGCTCTCTGTTTGCCTCTTATTGGTGTATAAGAATGCTTGTGATTTTTGCACCTCGATTTTGTATCCTGAGACTTTGCTGAAGTTGCTTATCAGCTTAAGGAGATTTTGGACTGAGACGATGGGGTTTTCTAAATATTCAATCATGTCATCTGCAAACAGGGACAATTTGACTTCCTCTTTTCCTAATTGATTTCTCTTTATTTCTTTCTCCTGCCTGATTGCCCTGGGCAGAAGTTCCAACACTATGTTGAATAGGAGTGGTGAGAGAGGGCATCCCTGTCTTGTGGCAGTTTGCAAAGGGAATGCTTCCACTTTTTGCCCATTCAGTATGATATTGGCTGTGGGTTTGCCCTAAATAGCCCGTATTATTTTGGGAGATGTCCCATCAATACCTAATTTATTGAGAGTTTTTGTCATGAAGGGCTGTTGAATTTTGTCGAAGGCCTTTTCTGCATCTGTTGAGATAATCACGCGGTTTCTGTCTTTGGTTCTGATTATATGCTGGATTATGTTTATTGTTTTGCATATGTTGGACCAGCCTTGCATGTCAGGGATGAAGCCCACTGCATCATGATGGATAAGCTCTTTGATGTGCTGCTGGATTCGGTTTTCCAGTATTTTATGGAGGATTTTCCCATCGATGTTCCTCAGGGACATAGGCCTAAAATTCTCCTTTTGGGTTGTGTCTCTCTCAGGCTTTGGGATCAGGATGATGCCGGCCTCATGAAATGAGTGAGGGAGGATTCCCTCTTTTTCTGTTGATTGGAATAGTTTCAGAAGGCATGGTACCAGCTCCTCCTTGTCCTTCTGGTAGAATTCGGCTGTGAATCCGTCTGGTCCTGGAGTTTTATTGCTTGATAGGCTGTTAATTATTGCCTCAATTTCAGAGCCTTTTAGTGATCTACTCAGGCATTCAACTTCTTCCTGGTTTACTCTGGGGAGGTTGTATGCGTCCAGGAATTTATCCATTTCTTCTAGATTTTCTAGTTCATTAGCTTAGAGGTGCTGATAGTATTGTCTGATGGTAGTTTGTATTTCTGTGGGATCGGTGGTGATATCCCCTTTATCATTTTTTACTGCATCTGTTTGATTCTTCTTTCTTTTCTTCTTTCTTAGTCTTGCTAGTGCTCTATCAATTTTGTTGATCACTGCAAAAAACCCGCTCCTGGATTCATTGATTTGTTGAAGGGTTTATTGTGTCTCTATCTCCATCAGTTCTGCTCGGATCTTAGTTATTTCTTGCCTTCTGCTAGTTTTTGAATGTGTTTGCTCTTGCTTCTCTCATTCTTTTAATGGTGATGTTAGGGTATGCATTTTTGATTTTTCCTGCTTTCTCTCGTGGGCAATTAGTGCTATAAATTTCCCTCTACACACTGCTTTAAATGTGACGCAGAGATTCTGGTATGTTGTGCCTTTGTTTTCATTGGTTTCAGAGAATATCTTTCTTTCTGCCTTCATTTCGTTATGTACCCAGTACTCATTCAGGTGCAGGTTGTCCGGATTCCATGCAGTTGAGCGGTTTTGAGTGAGTTTCTTTATCCTGAGGTCTACTTTGATTGCAATGTGGTCTGAGAGACCGTTTGTAGTAATTTCTGTTATTTTACATTTACTGAGGAGTGCCTTACTTCCAACTATGTGGTCAATGTGGAAATAAGTGTGATGTGGTGCTGAGAAGCATGTATATTCTGTCGATTTGGGGTGGAGCGTTCTGTAGATGTCTCCTAGGTCCGCTTGGTGCAGAGCTGAGTTCAATTCCTGGATATCCTTTTTAGATTTCTGTCTCGTTGGTCTGTCTAATGTTTACAGAGGGCTGCTAAAGTTTCCCATGATTATGATGTGGGAGTCTAAGTCTCTTTTGATCACACTTTAAAGATCAAAAGGTAGAAGCGCAAAGACATTATCTGTGCAATATTAGAAACCTAGTAAGTGGTGGAATTTGGCCTTGAACCCAGATATCTAACTCCAGAGCCTAAGTGCTTCACCCACCTCACTGTGGTGCCTCTCGAGAAAAACAGGTAAGCACACATTCAGAAAGCTGGTGGGCCGGGGGGCTGGCCTTGTACTCAGAGGCCATGGAAGTCCCACGTGGGGTGGCTAGTGGTGTAAGGACAGAGGTCTCGGATGGGCAGAGGGATGTGGACAGGCGCGAGGGGGCGCGGCAGGGACTCGGGGGACTGGGAGTGGCGGCTCGGTGCTGCGGGAGGCGATTAGTGGAAGGACAGAGGTCTGGGAAGGGCAGAGGGATGGGGACAGGCCCGAGTGTCCGCGGCAGGGATTCCGGGGGACTGGGAGTGGCCGGTTGGGGTTACTCTTGGCTTTTTGCCCTCTCCTGCCGTCGACTGCTCCGGTTTCTTTGGCCTTGCGGCGAGGTGGACAGGGTGAGCTCTCGGGACTGATGGCGGTTGTGGAAGGGGCCTGGGGCCAAGGACAGGCCAGGGCGGCGGGAGAGGCGGACCGGTGGCGTGGCTGGATCTGGGCGCGCTGTCGGACCTTCCACATCACCAGCTGCAGGCAGGCGTTTGCGTCCTCGCTGGAGTTGTGGCCGTCCTGGCTGTCCTGGATGATCTGTCCCAGGTAGTCGGCCGCGAGATTCCTGAGGGAACGCTTGTAGGGGAAACCCAGGTAGTGCGGGAAGAGCACGGCCGTGTCCACCACGGTGCTGTGGATGAGCTTCAGGGCCAGCAGATCGCTCTCCAGGCTGTGCCCGATGAGGATGGTTTGGGCGCTGAAAAAGCTCAGCAGGATGGCTTGCACTTGGGGCAAGGTGATGCTCGTCTTGGCGACGTCGGCCTCGGTGACTCCGGAAAACCTGGTGTTGTAGTCCACGATCTCGTTGTCGGGCTTGACGAAGGTGTCGTACACCACTCGCATGTCGGCGTCCACCACGGTGACGCGGGTCAGCTCTAGGCCATGCGTGGTGTAGCACATCTCACAGTCCAAGGCGTAGATTCCTGGATAAGCGTCTCTGGACAACTCTTTCTTGAAGGTCTCCACGAAGCCATCGAGGCTGTCCTTGCGGCCGTCCCGCACGTGCTGCTTTGCCACCTGGCAGCCCACAGAGCCAGGAGCAGCTGCACAGCAGGTGTACTGGCTAACCCGGCCTCCAGCCACCTGGCTCGAGCGGACCCGCCCCCAGTGATAATAACACAACTGGTCGCGTACACAGCGGCCCGAGGAGGACACCAGGTACTCGGTGCCACAACGGCAGCAGACCCTGCAGGAGGAGTCGCCGGGCCCCTTCCCCTGGCCAGTGAAGAGGACGGCGCCTCCGGGCCGCTCGGGGTGCGGGAAGGGGTAGCCGTTCTCCTCGAGCTGGTCCTGGCTGAGCAGGAACTCCTGGAGGCGGCTGTACAGGGCGGCCCTGCTGAGGCCCGGCATGGAGCTGGGGGTCAGGCCCTTCAGTCTCTTGAGGGTGTTCAGGACCACGTTCACGTACCTGTTCTTGTTGGGGCTGCAGTCGTAGGCCACCTTCTCCTCGTTCAGCGCCTTCTCCTCGGCCTCCTGCTTGGAGGCGCAGAACTTGAGACACTCTTCGGTGAACAGTTGGAGATAGCCTCGGCGGAGGACGGTGGGGACTTGGCACCCAGACCTTCGGAGGACAATAGGTTTCTTCAAACTCGGTAAGGATGGACGACGGACGATTCGCTTAGAGCTGATGGTGGTGGTGGTCTTGCATGCCATCCCTGACCTGTTGCGCGTCTTCCCTGGCTGTCTGCCGACCTTGGAGCCACTGGAGCGTTGGCTGCTGCTGGCCACGCGGGTTCTCTTGGCATCTGTGCAACCTGTGACCAAGCAAGGGCTGGAAGACTGGGCGATCGTCTTCCTCTTCCTGGGGGCTGAGATGCGGACTCCCGAGGGCCTCTCTGTCAGCCTTGGGGCGGCTGGCAAGCAGCAGGCCGATCCCCTCTGTGCAGGGAAGTAGCACGCCTCCGTCACCACCTTGGGACACGCTGGGGGCACCGCCGGACCCCTGTTCTGGGGCTCCGCCTGGATGTCCACAAATGCGGAGGCCTGGTTGTGCATCTGGGGCACCCGGAGCCCGAAGCTCTGGGCAGGCTGATGAGAGGGCAGGGGGAATTCTGGAGCCTCGAGGGCCGCCTCCTCGGCCACCTTCTTAGCTTCTGGGTATCCAGGTGGGAACCAGCAGGGAGCTGTGGCTCGCAACATCTTGCTGCCTTCGGGAGCACCGGCCTGGCTCTGCTCCGCTCCCAACTGGCGGCTTCTTGCCTCCAGGGCCGCCTCCTCGGCCACCTTCTTAGCTTCTGGGTATCCAGGTGGGAACCAGCAGGGAGCTGTGGCTCGCAACATCTTGCTGCCTTCGGGAGCACCGGCCTGGTTCTGCTCCGCTCCCAACTGGCTGCTTCTTGCCTCCAGGGCCGCCTCCTCGGCCACCTTCTTAGCTTCTGGGTATCCAGGTGGGAACCAGCAGGGAGCTGTGGCTCGCAACATCTTGCTGCCTTCGGGAGCACCGGCCTGGCTCTGCTCCTCTCCCAACTGGCGGCTTCAATGAGTGCCGCGGCCGCCACCCGTCGCCTTTATAGACGCACAGGGCAGAGTGGGTGGGACTTCTCCTTGATTGGTTGGTGCTTCCATCCAATCACACTGAGCCTCATCTTCCACCAGACTCCAGCTTGGGAATGCCTCAAGGGGTGCACTAATGGAATCAACTGGAACTCCTGGTTGCTAACCTTGGAGCTAGGTTGCTTTTCCTGAGTTAATTAACTGTCCCTGCAGGGCAGTCCTATAATGGCTACTGGAATTGGGCCACCTAGGATTCATTTCAGCGTCAGGGAGTTTGGTCAACTTGCTTGGGCCCACACAGCACCCCATGGAGCCAGGACTGGGCCAGCAGTCTGCTGCATGCTGCAGGGCAGGGTCTCTCTGGGGTTGCGTTTCCCTGTTCTGTGCACTCTTCCGCTGCGGGCAAATTGAGGACAGGAAGTGGACCGCACCCACTTCTCTCCCACGACTTGGGCAATGTTCAACACAGGGGTTCTTCAAAAGGTTCATAGAAAATGCACATGGTGAAGAAACTATGCATGGGTTTCCACTGGTTTGCACTCAAAGAAACTTGTCCGAACTTCTTATAACCTTTCTGAACTAGATCGAGTTTGAGGCACTGAGAAGGATGAGACATCCACTGAAAAGGACTCCTATCAGAGCAACATGAATTCCACGAAAATTGCAGCAAGAGCAAACATCAAATTTCTGGTGAAGCTTGGGTGGAAGAATGAAGAAATCATAGAGGTTTCCACAAAAGCTTCTAAGGACACTACCCCAAAGAAATGAACTCTTTACGAATGTATAGCTTGTTTCAAGAAGAGGTGAGAAGATGTGGGAGATGAATCCTGCAGTGGCTGTGAAAACCACTGTGCCCAGATCAGCTGCAGTTACGACGAGAGCTATCAGTGGAAATTTTAAACAGGAGGGATCACGATCCTGACGCATCCCTCTGACAAATTGTAACCGGAAGTTGGAACATGGCTTTACCAATATGACCTCGAAGGCAAAGCATCATCAACGCGACGGCTACCGAGAGGTGGCAGTGGTCCAGTCAAAGGAAAAGGAGGCCAGTCAGGAGCCAACATCATGGCATCAGTGTTTTGGGACACTCAAGGCATTTTGCTTGTTGACTTTCTGAAGGGCCAAACATCTGCTTATTAGGAGAGTGTTCCGAGAAGCTTAGAGAAAGCTTTGGTAGAAACATGCTGGGAAAGTCTCACTAGATCCCTGTTCACCACCTCAGTGCTCTGCTCATTCCTCTCATCAAACAAGGGCAATTGTGTCAGTTTCAATGGGCAGTCCTTAGGAATGCACCTTACGGGCTGCTTTCATTCCTTCTAAATTCTTTTTGTTTCCTAATTATACAAAGTCTCCTTGCCTTGCTTGGAAAGATGAGAGAAAGTCTCCTTGCCTTGCTTGGACAGATGAGAGATGAGATCCTCCTCTTCTCTCCCAGGACAGAATGGTCAGACTTGAGTTTCCTTTCTCCTCACTCTTCTCCTCCTTGAGGGAGGTGCTGTGCCGGACAGACCTGCTCCCGTGTCTAGACACGGGTAGACTCGTTGAAGATCCTCACAGGCAATCCTCCTTGGGGTCAAAGGGGAAGGATTTATTTCTTCAGGGCTCAGTAGTCCTCATCCTTACGCGCACCTTCACCAGCCCAGGGCGGGGTAGCGGAGGGTGAAAGGGCGTGGCTCACAGCCCGTTTCTTCCGCTCGGGCGTCTCCTGGGAGGAACCCTTGTCCAGTGAGCGGGTCTTCGTCTCCACCAAATTCCCTAGGGGGACATTTCTGGCAGCCCTTCTTGTTCAGCAGCTTACGGGGGTCAGGTGGACCTCTGCTAGTCACCAGCCTGAAGCCCTTACTCCATTTCAGCTATTTTGGCAGTTGCCTAGGTGACTTTTGAACCTCGTTACCCAGAACAGCCAACGGAGGAGGGGTGAGAAGAGTGGCCGTCTGGGTTTGCCGCATCGTGCTGCCTTAGAGGAGTTGTGCAGTCTTCGGTTGTGTGATACTTCACCTGGCTGATTTCTGGGAATGCCTCCACAAATTCGCTAAATTCAGTAGCTTTTGCCTTCCAAGATTCACCTGGTTGGTGTGTTGCACCCATTCACTAGTCATTTACATTAGGTATATCTCTTAATGCTATCCCTCCCCCTCCCCCCGCCCATGACAGGCCCCGGTGTGTGATGTTCCCCTTTCTGTGTCCAAGCGTTCTCATACTTCAATTCCCACCTATGAATGAGAACATGCGGTGTTTGCTTTTTTTGTCCTTGCGATAGTTTGCTAAGAATGATGGTTTCCAGCTTCATCCGTGTCCCTCCAAAGGGGATGAACTCATGCTTTTTCATGGCTGCATAGTATTCCATGGTGTATTTGTGCCACATTTTCTTAATCCAGTCTATCATTGGTGGACATCTGGGTTGGTTCCAAGTCTTTGCTACTGTGAATGGTGCCACAATAAACATACGTCTGCGTCTGTCCTTTTAGCAGCATGATTTCTAATCCTATGGGTATATATACCCAGCAATGGGATGGCTGGGTCAAACGGTATTTCTATTTCGAGATCCTTGAGGATTCGCCACACTATCTTCCACTACCGTTGAACTAGTTTACAGTCCCACCAACAGTGTAAAAGTGTTCCTATTTGTCCACTACCTCTCCAGCACCTGTTGTTTCCTGACTTTTTAATGATCGCTATTCTAACTGGTGTGAGATGATATCTCATTGCGGATTTGATTTGCATTTCTCTGATGGCCAGTTTTGATGAGCATTTTTTCATGTGTCTGTTGGCTGCATAAATGTCTTCTTTTGAGAAGTGTGTCTTCATATCCTTCCCCCACTTGTTGATGGGCTTGTTTGGTTTTTCTTGTAACTCTGTTTGAGGTCTTAGTAGATTCTGGATATTAGCCTTTTTTCAGATGAGTAGATTGCAAAAATGTTCTCCCTTTCTGCAGGATGCCTGTTCACTCTCATGGGAGTTTCTTTAGCTATGCAGAACGTCTTTAGTGTAATTAGATGCTGTTTGTCAATGTTGGCTTTCGTTGCCATTGCTTTTGGCGTTTTAGACATGAGGTCCTTGCCCATGCCTTTGTCCTCAATGGTATTGGCTGGGTTTTCTCCTAGGGTTTGTATGGTTTAAGATCTAACATTTAAGTCTTTCATCTGTCTTGAATTAATTTTTGTACAAGGTGTAAGGAAGGGATCCGATTTCAGCTTTCGACATATGGCTAGCCTGTTTTCCCAGCACCATTTTTTAAATAGGGAATCCTTTCCCCATTTCTTGTTTTTGTCAGGTTTGTCAAAGATCAGATGGTTGTAGATGTGTCGTATTATTTCTGAGGGCTCTATTCTGTTCCATTGGTCTACGGTAACCAAAACGGCAACCGATAGCATGCTCTTTGGTTACTGTAGCCTTCTACTGTAGCTTGAAGTCGGACAGCTTGATGCCTCCATCTTTGTTCTTTTGGCTTAGGATTATGTTGGCAGTGGGGGCCGTTTTGTGGTTCCAGATGAGCTTTAAAGCAGTTTTTTCCAGTTCTGTGAAGAAAGTCATTGGTAGTTTGATGGGGATGGCATTGAATCTATAATTTACCTTGGGCAGTATGGCCATTTTCACGATATTGATTCTTCCAATCCGTGATGGTGGAATATTCTTCCATTTGTTTGTCTCCTCTTTTAGTTCGTGGAGCAATGCTTTGTAGTTCTCCTTGAAGAGGTCCTTCACATCCCTTGTTAGTTGGATTCCTAGGCATTTTATTCTCTTTGAAGCAATTGTGAATGGGAGCTCACTCATGATTTGGCTCTCTGTTTGCCTCTTATTGGTGTATAAGAATGCTTGTGATTTTTGCACCTCGATTTTGTATCCTGAGACTTTGCTGAAGTTGCTTATCAGCTTAAGGATATTTTGGACTGAGACGATGGGGTTTTCTAAATATTCAATCATGTCATCTGCAAACAGGGACAATTTGACTTCCTCTTTTCCTAATTGATTTCTCTTTATTTCTTTCTCCTGCCTGATTGCCCTGGGCAGAAGTTCCAACACTATGTTGAATAGGAGTGGTGAGAGAGGGCATCCCTGTCTTGTGGCAGTTTGCAAAGGGAATGCTTCCACTTTTTGCCCATTCAGTATGATATTGGCTGTGGGTTTGCCCTAAATAGCCCGTATTATTTTGGGAGATGTCCCATCAATACCTAATTTATTGAGAGTTTTTGGCATGAAGGGCTGTTGAATTTTGTCGAAGGCCTTTTCTGCATCTGTTGAGATAATCACGCGGTTTCTGTCTTTGGTTCTGATTATATGCTGGATTATGTTTATTGTTTTGCATATGTTGGACCAGCCTTGCATGTCAGGGATGAAGCCCACTGCATCATGATGGATAAGCTCTTTGATGTGCTGCTGGATTCGGTTTTCCAGTATTTTATGGAGGATTTTCCCATCGATGTTCCTCAGGGACATAGGCCTAAAATTCTCCTTTTGGGTTGTGTCTCTCTCAGGCTTTGGGATCAGGATGATGCCGGCCTCATGAAATGAGTGAGGGAGGATTCCCTCTTTTTCTGTTGATTGGAATAGTTTCAGAAGGCATGGTACCAGCTCCTCCTTGTCCTTCTGGTAGAATTCGGCTGTGAATCCGTCTGGTCCTGGAGTTTTATTGCTTGATAGGCTGTTAATTATTGCCTCAATTTCAGAGCCTTTTAGTGATCTACTCAGGCATTCAACTTCTTCCTGGTTTACTCTGGGGAGGTTGTATGCGTCCAGGAATTTATCCATTTCTTCTAGATTTTCTAGTTCATTAGCTTAGAGGTGCTGATAGTATTGTCTGATGGTAGTTTGTATTTCTGTGGGATCGGTGGTGATATCCCCTTTATCATTTTTTACTGCATCTGTTTGATTCTTCTTTCTTTTCTTCTTTCTTAGTCTTGCTAGTGCTCTATCAATTTTGTTGATCACTGCAAAAAACCCGCTCCTGGATTCATTGATTTGTTGAAGGGTTTATTGTGTCTCTATCTCCATCAGTTCTGCTCGGATCTTAGTTATTTCTTGCCTTCTGCTAGTTTTTGAATGTGTTTGCTCTTGCTTCTCTCATTCTTTTAATGGTGATGTTAGGGTATGCATTTTTGATTTTTCCTGCTTTCTCTCGTGGGCAATTAGTGCTATAAATTTCCCTCTACACACTGCTTTAAATGTGACGCAGAGATTCTGGTATGTTGTGCCTTTGTTTTCATTGGTTTCAGAGAATATCTTTCTTTCTGCCTTCATTTCGTTATGTACCCAGTACTCATTCAGGTGCAGGTTGTCCGGATTTCATGCAGTTGAGCGGTTTTGAGTGAGTTTCTTTATCCTGAGGTCTACTTTGATTGCAATGTGGTCTGAGAGACCGTTTGTAGTAATTTCTGTTATTTTACATTTACTGAGGAGTGCTTTACTTCCAACTATGTGGTCAATGTGGAAATAAGTGTGATGTGGTGCTGAGAAGCATGTATATTCTGTGGATTTGGGGTGGAGCGTTCTGTAGATGTCTCCTAGGTCCGCTTGGTGCAGAGCTGAGTTCAATTCCTGGATATCCTTTTTAGATTTCTGTCTCGTTGGTCTGTCTAATGTTTACAGAGGGCTGTTAAAGTTTCCCATGATTATGATGTGGGAGTCTAAGTCTCTTTTGATCACACTTTAAAGATCAAAAGGTAGAAGCGCAAAGACATTATCTGTGCAATATTAGAAACCTAGTAAGTGGTGGAATTTGGCCTTGAACCCAGATATCTAACTCCAGAGCCTAAGTGCTTCACCCACCTCACTGTGGTGCCTCTCGAGAAAAACAGGTAAGCACACATTCAGAAAGCTGGTGGGCCGGGGGGCTGGCCTTGTACTCAGAGGCCATGGAAGTCCCACGTGGGGTGGCTAGTGGTGTAAGGACAGAGGTCTCGGATGGGCAGAGGGATGTGGACAGGCGCGAGGGGGCGCGGCAGGGACTCGGGGGACTGGGAGTGGCGGCTCGGTGCTGCGGGAGGCGATTAGTGGAAGGACAGAGGTCTGGGAAGGGCAGAGGGATGGGGACAGGCCCGAGGGTCCGCGGCAGGGATTCCGGGGGACTGGGAGTGGCCGGTTGGGGTTACTCTTGGCTTTTTGCCCTCTCCTGCCGTCGACTGCTCCGGTTTCTTTGGCCTTGCGGCGAGGTGGACAGGGTGAGCTCTCGGGACTGATGGCGGTTGTGGAAGGGGCCTGGGGCCAAGGACAGGCCAGGGCGGCGGGAGAGGCGGACCGGTGGCGTGGCTGGATCTGGGCGCGCTGTCGGACCTTCCACATCACCAGCTGCAGGCAGGCGTTTGCGTCCTCGCTGGAGTTGTGGCCGTCCTGGCTGTCCTGGATGATCTGTCCCAGGTAGTCGGCCGCGAGATTCCTGAGGGAACGCTTGTAGGGGAAACCCAGGTAGTGCGGGAAGAGCACGGCCGTGTCCACCACGGTGCTGTGGATGAGCTTCAGGGCCAGCAGATCGCTCTCCAGGCTGTGCCCGATGAGGATGGTTTGGGCGCTGAAAAAGCTCAGCAGGATGGCTTGCACTTGGGGCAAGGTGATGCTCGTCTTGGCGACGTCGGCCTCGGTGACTCCGGAAAACCTGGTGTTGTAGTCCACGATCTCGTTGTCGGGCTTGACGAAGGTGTCGTACACCACTCGCATGTCGGCGTCCACCACGGTGACGCGGGTCAGCTCTAGGCCATGCGTGGTGTAGCACATCTCACAGTCCAAGGCGTAGATTCCTGGATAAGCGTCTCTGGACAACTCTTTCTTGAAGGTCTCCACGAAGCCATCGAGGCTGTCCTTGCGGCCGTCCCGCACGTGCTGCTTTGCCACCTGGCAGCCCACAGAGCCAGGAGCAGCTGCACAGCAGGTGTACTGGCTAACCCGGCCTCCAGCCACCTGGCTCGAGCGGACCCGCCCCCAGTGATAATAACACAACTGGTCGCGTACACAGCGGCCCGAGGAGGACACCAGGTACTCGGTGCCACAACGGCAGCAGACCCTGCAGGAGGAGTCGCCGGGCCCCTTCCCCTGGCCAGTGAAGAGGACGGCGCCTCCGGGCCGCTCGGGGTGCGGGAAGGGGTAGCCGTTCTCCTCGAGCTGGTCCTGGCTGAGCAGGAACTCCTGGAGGCGGCTGTACAGGGCGGCCCTGCTGAGGCCCGGCATGGAGCTGGGGGTCAGGCCCTTCAGTCTCTTGAGGGTGTTCAGGACCACGTTCAGGTACCTGTTCTTGTTGGGGCTGCAGTCGTAGGCCACCTTCTCCTCGTTCAGCGCCTTCTCCTCGGCCTCCTGCTTGGAGGCGCAGAACTTGAGACACTCTTCGGTGAACAGTTGGAGATAGCCTCGGCGGAGGACGGTGGGGACTTGGCACCCAGACCTTCGGAGGACAATAGGTTTCTTCAAACTCGGTAAGGATGGACGACGGACGATTCGCTTAGAGCTGATGGTGGTGGTGGTCTTGCATGCCATCCCTGACCTGTTGCGCGTCTTCCCTGGCTGTCTGCCGACCTTGGAGCCACTGGAGCGTTGGCTGCTGCTGGCCACGCGGGTTCTCTTGGCATCTGTGCAACCTGTGACCAAGCAAGGGCTGGAAGACTGGGCGATCGTCTTCCTCTTCCTGGGGGCTGAGATGCGGACTCCCGAGGGCCTCTCTGTCAGCCTTGGGGCGGCTGGCAAGCAGCAGGCCGATCCCCTCTGTGCAGGGAAGTAGCACGCCTCCGTCACCACCTTGGGACACGCTGGGGGCACCGCCGGACCCCTGTTCTGGGGCTCCGCCTGGATGTCCACAAATGCGGAGGCCTGGTTGTGCATCTGGGGCACCCGGAGCCCGAAGCTCTGGGCAGGCTGATGAGAGGGCAGGGGGAATTCTGGAGCCTCGAGGGCCGCCTCCTCGGCCACCTTCTTAGCTTCTGGGTATCCAGGTGGGAACCAGCAGGGAGCTGTGGCTCGCAACATCTTGCTGCCTTCGGGAGCACCGGCCTGGCTCTGCTCCGCTCCCAACTGGCGGCTTCTTGCCTCCAGGGCCGCCTCCTCGGCCACCTTCTTAGCTTCTGGGTATCCAGGTGGGAACCAGCAGGGAGCTGTGGCTCGCAACATCTTGCTGCCTTCGGGAGCACCGGCCTGGCTCTGCTCCGCTCCCAACTGGCGGCTTCTTGCCTCCAGGGCCGCCTCCTCGGCCACCTTCTTAGCTTCTGGGTATCCAGGTGGGAACCAGCAGGGAGCTGTGGCTCGCAACATCTTGCTGCCTTCGGGAGCACCGGCCTGGCTCTGCTCCTCTCCCAACTGGCGGCTTCAGTGAGTGCCGCGGCCGCCACCCGTCGCCTTTATAGACGCACAGGGCAGAGTGGGTGGGACTTCTCCTTGATTGGTTGGTGCTTCCATCCAATCACACTGAGCCTCATCTTCCACCAGACTCCAGCTTGGGAATGCCTCAAGGGGTGCACTAATGGAATCAACTGGAACTCCTGGTTGCTAACCTTGGAGCTAGGTTGCTTTTCCTGAGTTAATTAACTGTCCCTGCAGGGCAGTCCTATAATGGCTACTGGAATTGGGCCACCTAGGATTCATTTCAGCGTCAGGGAGTTTGGTCAACTTGCTTGGGCCCACACAGCACCCCATGGAGCCAGGACTGGGCCAGCAGTCTGCTGCATGCTGCAGGGCAGGGTCTCTCTGGGGTTGCGTTTCCCTGTTCTGTGCACTCCTCCGCTGCGGGCAAATTGAGGACAGGAAGTGGACCGCACCCACTTCTCTCCCACGACTTGGGCAATGTTCAACACAGGGGTTCTTCAAAAGGTTCATAGAAAATGCACATGGTGAAGAAACTATGCATGGGTTTCCACTGGTTTGCACTCAAAGAAACTTGTCCGAACTTCTTATAACCTTTCTGAACTAGATCGAGTTTGAGGCACTGAGAAGGATGAGACATCCACTGAAAAGGACTCCTATCAGAGCAACATGAATTCCACGAAAATTGCAGCAAGAGCAAACATCAAATTTCTGGTGAAGCTTGGGTGGAAGAATGAAGAAATCATAGAGGTTTCCACAAAAGCTTCTAAGGACACTACCCCAAAGAAATGAACTCTTTACGAATGTATAGCTTGTTTCAAGAAGAGGTGAGAAGATGTGGGAGATGAATCCTGCAGTGGCTGTGAAAACCACTGTGCCCAGATCAGCTGCAGTTACGACGAGAGCTATCAGTGGAAAGTTTAAACAGGAGGGATCACGATCCTGACGCATCCCTCTGACAAATTGTAACCGGAAGTTGGAACATGGCTTTACCAATATGACCTCGAAGGCAAAGCATCATCAAAGCGACGGCTACCGAGAGGTGGCAGTGGTCCAGTCAAAGGAAAAGGAGGCCAGTCAGGAGCCAACATCATGGCATCAGTGTTTTGGGACACTCAAGGCATTTTGCTTGTTGACTTTCTGAAGGGCCAAACATCTGCTTATTAGGAGAGTGTTCCGAGAAGCTTAGAGAAAGCTTTGGTAGAAACATGCTGGGAAAGTCTCACTAGATCCCTGTTCACCACCTCAGTGCTCTGCTCATTCCTCTCATCAAACAAGGGCAATTGTGTCAGTTTCAATGGGCAGTCCTTAGGAATGCACCTTACGGGCTGCTTTCATTCCTTCTAAATTCTTTTTGTTTCCTAATTATACAAAGTCTCCTTGCCTTGCTTGGAAAGATGAGAGAAAGTCTCCTTGCCTTGCTTGGACAGATGAGAGATGAGATCCTCCTCTTCTCTCCCAGGACAGAATGGTCAGACTTGAGTTTCCTTTCTCCTCACTCTTCTCCTCCTTGAGGGAGGTGCTGTGCCGGACAGACCTGCTCCCGTGTCTAGACACGGGTAGACTCGTTGAAGATCCTCACAGGCAATCCTCCTTGGGGTCAAAGGGGAAGGATTTATTTCTTCAGGGCTCAGTAGTCCTCATCCTTACGCGCACCTTCACCAGCCCAGGGCGGGGTAGCGGAGGGTGAAAGGGCGTGGCTCACAGCCCGTTTCTTCCGCTCGGGCGTCTCCTGGGAGGAACCCTTGTCCAGTGAGCGGGTCTTCGTCTCCACCAAATTCCCTAGGGGGACATTTCTGGCAGCCCTTCTTGTTCAGCAGCTTACGGGGGTCAGGTGGACCTCTGCTAGTCACCAGCCTGAAGCCCTTACTCCATTTCAGCTATTTTGGCAGTTGCCTAGGTGACTTTTGAACCTCGTTACCCAGAACAGCCAACGGAGGAGGGGTGAGAAGAGTGGCCGTCTGGGTTTGCCGCATCGTGCTGCCTTAGAGGAGTTGTGCAGTCTTCGGTTGTGTGATACTTCACCTGGCTGATTTCTGGGAATGCCTCCACAAATTCGCTAAATTCAGTAGCTTTTGCCTTCCAAGATTCACCTGGTTGGTGTGTTGCACCCATTCACTAGTCATTTACATTAGGTATATCTCTTAATGCTATCCCTCCCCCTCCCCCCGCCCATGACAGGCCCCGGTGTGTGATGTTCCCCTTTCTGTGTCCAAGCGTTCTCATACTTCAATTCCCACCTATGAATGAGAACATGCGGTGTTTGCTTTTTTTGTCCTTGCGATAGTTTGCTAAGAATGATGGTTTCCATCTTCATCCGTGTCCCTCCAAAGGGGATGAACTCATGCTTTTTCATGGCTGCATAGTATTCCATGGTGTATTTGTGCCACATTTTCTTAATCCAGTCTATCATTGATGGACATCTGGGTTGGTTCCAAGTCTTTGCTACTGTGAATGGTGCCGCAATAAACATACGTCTGCGTGTGTCCTTTTAGCAGCATGATTTCTAATCCTATGGGTATATATACCCAGCAATGGGATGGCTGGGTCAAACGGTATTTCTATTTCGAGATCCTTGAGGATTCGCCACACTATCTTCCACTACCGTTGAACTAGTTTACAGTCCCACCAACAGTGTAAAAGTGTTCCTATTTGTCCACTACCTCTCCAGCACCAGTTGTTTCCTGACTTTTTAATGATCGCTATTCTAACTGGTGTGAGATGATATCTCATTGCGGATTTGATTTGCATTTCTCTGATGGCCAGTTTTGATGAGCATTTTTTCATGTGTCTGTTGGCTGCATAAATGTCTTCTTTTGAGAAGTGTCTCTTCATATCCTTCCCCCACTTGTTGATGGGCTTGTTTGGTTTTTCTTGTAACTCTGTTTGAGGTCTTAGTAGATTCTGGATATTAGCCTTTTTTCAGATGAGTAGATTGCAAAAATTTTCTCCCTTTCTGCGGGATGCCTGTTCACTCTCATGGGAGTTTCTTTAGCTATGCAGAACGTCTTTAGTGTAATTAGATGCTGTTTGTCAATGTTGGCTTTCGTTGCCATTGCTTTTGGCGTTTTAGACATGAGGTCCTTGCCCATGCCTTTGTCCTCAATGGTATTGGCTGGGTTTTCTCCTAGGGTTTGTATGGTTTAAGATCTAACATTTAAGTCTTTCATCTGTCTTGAATTAATTTTTGTACAAGGTGTAAGGAAGGGATCCGATTTCAGCTTTCGACATATGGCTAGCCTGTTTTCCCAGCACCATTTTTTAAATAGGGAATCCTTTCCCCATTTCTTGTTTTTGTCAGGTTTGTCAAAGATCAGATGGTTGTAGATGTGTCGTATTATTTCTGAGGGCTCTATTCTGTTCCATTGGTCTACGGTAACCAAAACGGCAACCGATAGCATGCTCTTTGGTTACTGTAGCCTTCTACTGTAGCTTGAAGTCGGACAGCTTGATGCCTCCATCTTTGTTCTTTTGGCTTAGGATTATGTTGGCAGTGGGGGCCGTTTTGTGGTTCCATATGAGCTTTAAAGCAGTTTTTTCCAGTTCTGTGAAGAAAGTCATTGGTAGTTTGATGGGGATGGCATTGAATCTATAATTTACCTTGGGCAGTATGGCCATTTTCATGATATTGATTCTTCCAATCCGTGATGGTGGAATATTCTTCCATTTGTTTGTCTCCTCTTTTAGGTCGTGGAGCAATGCTTTGTAGTTCTCCTTGAAGAGGTCCTTCACATCCCTTGTTAGTTGGATTCCTAGGCATTTTATTCTCTTTGAAGCAATTGTGAATGGGAGCTCACTCATGATTTGGCTCTCTGTTTGCCTCTTATTGGTGTATAAGAATGCTTGTGATTTTTGCACCTCGATTTTGTATCCTGAGACTTTGCTGAAGTTGCTTATCAGCTTAAGGAGATTTTGGGATGAGACGATGGGGTTTTCTAAATATTCAATCATGTCATCTGCAAACAGGGACAATTTGACTTCCTCTTTTCCTAATTGATTTCTCTTTATTTCTTTCTCCTGCCTGATTGCCCTGGGCAGAAGTTCCAACACTATGTTGAATAGGAGTGGTGAGAGAGGGCATCCCTGTCTTGTGGCAGTTTGCAAAGGGAATGCTTCCACTTTTTGCCCATTCAGTATGATATTGGCTGTGGGTTTGCCCTAAATAGCCCGTATTATTTTGGGAGATGTCCCATCAATACCTAATTTATTGAGAGTTTTTGGCATGAAGGGCTGTTGAATTTTGTCGAAGGCCTTTTCTGCATCTGTTGAGATAATCACGCGGTTTCTGTCTTTGGTTCTGATTATATGCTGGATTATGTTTATTGTTTTGCATATGTTGGACCAGCCTTGCATGTCAGGGATGAAGCCCACTGCATCATGATGGATAAGCTCTTTGATGTGCTGCTGGATTCGGTTTTCCAGTATTTTATGGAGGATTTTCCCATCGATGTTCCTCAGGGACATAGGCCTAAAATTCTCTTTTTGGGTTGTGTCTCTCTCAGGCTGTGGGATCAGGATGATGCCGGCCTCATGAAATGAGTGAGGGAGGATTCCCTCTTTTTCTGTTGATTGGAATAGTTTCAGAAGGCATGGTACCAGCTCCTCCTTGTCCTTCTGGTAGAATTCGGCTGTGAATCCGTCTGGTCCTGGAGTTTTATTGCTTGATAGGCTGTTAATTATTGCCTCAATTTCAGAGCCTTTTAGTGATCTACTCAGGCATTCAACTTCTTCCTGGTTTACTCTGGGGAGGTTGTATGCGTCCAGGAATTTATCCATTTCTTCTAGATTTTCTAGTTCATTAGCTTAGAGGTGCTGATAGTATTGTCTGATGGTAGTTTGTATTTCTGTGGGATCGGTGGTGATATCCCCTTTATCATTTTTTACTGCATCTGTTTGATTCTTCTTTCTTTTCTTCTTTCTTAGTCTTGCTAGTGCTCTATCAATTTTGTTGATCACTGCAAAAAACCCGCTTCTGGATTCATTGATTTGTTGAAGGGTTTATTGTGTCTCTATCTCCATCAGTTCTGCTCGGATCTTAGTTATTTCTTGCCTTCTGCTAGTTTTTGAATGTGTTTGCTCTTGCTTCTCTCATTCTTTTAATGGTGATGTTAGGGTATGCATTTTTGATTTTTCCTGCTTTCTCTCGTGGGCAATTAGTGCTATAAATTTCCCTCTACACACTGCTTTAAATGTGACGCAGAGATTCTGGTATGTTGTGCCTTTGTTTTCATTGGTTTCAGAGAATATCTTTCTTTCTGCCTTCATTTCGTTATGTACCCAGTACTCATTCAGGTGCAGGTTGTCCGGATTCCATGCAGTTGAGCGGTTTTGAGTGAGTTTCTTTATCCTCAGGTCTACTTTGATTGCAATGTGGTCTGAGAGACCGTTTGTAGTAATTTCTGTTATTTTACATTTACTGAGGAGTGCTTTACTTCCAACTATGTGGTCAATGTGGAAATAAGTGTGATGTGGTGCTGAGAAGCATGTATATTCTGTCGATTTGGTGTGGAGCGTTCTGTAGGTGTCTCCTAGGTCCGCTTGGTGCAGAGCTGAGTTCAATTCCTGGATATCCTTTTTAGATTTCTGTCTCGTTGGTCTGTCTAATGTTTACAGAGGGCTGCTAAAGTTTCCCATGATTATGATGTGGGAGTCTAAGTCTCTTTTGATCACACTTTAAAGATCAAAAGGTAGAAGCGCAAAGACATTATCTGTGCAATATTAGAAACCTAGTAAGTGGTGGAATTTGGCCTTGAACCCAGATATCTAACTCCAGAGCCTAAGTGCTTCACCCACCTCACTGTGGTGCCTCTCGAGAAAAACAGGTAAGCACACATTCAGAAAGCTGGTGGGCCGGGGGGCTGGCCTTGTACTCAGAGGCCATGGAAGTCCCACGTGGGGTGGCTAGTGGTGTAAGGACAGAGGTCTCGGATGGGCAGAGGGATGTGGACAGGCGCGAGGGGGCGCGGCAGGGACTCGGGGGACTGGGAGTGGCGGCTCGGTGCTGCGGGAGGCGATTAGTGGAAGGACAGAGGTCTGGGAAGGGCAGAGGGATGGGGACAGGCCCGAGGGTCCGCGGCAGGGATTCCGGGGGACTGGGAGTGGCCGGTTGGGGTTACTCTTGGCTTTTTGCCCTCTCCTGCCGTCGACTGCTCCGGTTTCTTTGGCCTTGCGGCGAGGTGGACAGGGTGAGCTCTCGGGACTGATGGCGGTTGTGGAAGGGGCCTGGGGCCAAGGACAGGCCAGGGCGGCGGGAGAGGCGGACCGGTGGCGTGGCTGGATCTGGGCGCGCTGTCGGACCTTCCACATCACCAGCTGCAGGCAGGCGTTTGCGTCCTCGCTGGAGTTGTGGCCGTCCTGGCTGTCCTGGATGATCTGTCCCAGGTAGTCGGCCGCGAGATTCCTGAGGGAACGCTTGTAGGGGAAACCCAGGTAGTGCGGGAAGAGCACGGCCGTGTCCACCACGGTGCTGTGGATGAGCTTCAGGGCCAGCAGATCGCTCTCCAGGCTGTGCCCGATGAGGATGGTTTGGGCGCTGAAAAAGCTCAGCAGGATGGCTTGCACTTGGGGCAAGGTGATGCTCGTCTTGGCGACGTCGGCCTCGGTGACTCCGGAAAACCTGGTGTTGTAGTCCACGATCTCGTTGTCGGGCTTGACGAAGGTGTCGTACACCACTCGCATGTCGGCGTCCACCACGGTGACGCGGGTCAGCTCTAGGCCATGCGTGGTGTAGCACATCTCACAGTCCAAGGCGTAGATTCCTGGATAAGCGTCTCTGGACAACTCTTTCTTGAAGGTCTCCACGAAGCCATCGAGGCTGTCCTTGCGGCCGTCCCGCACGTGCTGCTTTGCCACCTGGCAGCCCACAGAGCCAGGAGCAGCTGCACAGCAGGTGTACTGGCTAACCCGGCCTCCAGCCACCTGGCTCGAGCGGACCCGCCCCCAGTGATAATAACACAACTGGTCGCGTACACAGCGGCCCGAGGAGGACACCAGGTACTCGGTGCCACAACGGCAGCAGACCCTGCAGGAGGAGTCGCCGGGCCCCTTCCCCTGGCCAGTGAAGAGGACGGCGCCTCCGGGCCGCTCGGGGTGCGGGAAGGGGTAGCCGTTCTCCTCGAGCTGGTCCTGGCTGAGCAGGAACTCCTGGAGGCGGCTGTACAGGGCGGCCCTGCTGAGGCCCGGCATGGAGCTGGGGGTCAGGCCCTTCAGTCTCTTGAGGGTGTTCAGGACCACGTTCAGGTACCTGTTCTTGTTGGGGCTGCAGTCGTAGGCCACCTTCTCCTCGTTCAGCGCCTTCTCCTCGGCCTCCTGCTTGGAGGCGCAGAACTTGAGACACTCTTCGGTGAACAGTTGGAGATAGCCTCGGCGGAGGACGGTGGGGACTTGGCACCCAGACCTTCGGAGGACAATAGGTTTCTTCAAACTCGGTAAGGATGGACGACGGACGATTCGCTTAGAGCTGATGGTGGTGGTGGTCTTGCATGCCATCCCTGACCTGTTGCGCGTCTTCCCTGGCTGTCTGCCGACCTTGGAGCCACTGGAGCGTTGGCTGCTGCTGGCCACGCGGGTTCTCTTGGCATCTGTGCAACCTGTGACCAAGCAAGGGCTGGAAGACTGGGCGATCGTCTTCCTCTTCCTGGGGGCTGAGATGCGGACTCCCGAGGGCCTCTCTGTCAGCCTTGGGGCGGCTGGCAAGCAGCAGGCCGATCCCCTCTGTGCAGGGAAGTAGCACGCCTCCGTCACCACCTTGGGACACGCTGGGGGCACCGCCGGACCCCTGTTCTGGGACTCCGCCTGGATGTCCACAAATGCGGAGGCCTGGTTGTGCATCTGGGGCACCCGGAGCCCGAAGCTCTGGGCAGGCTGATGAGAGGGCAGGGGGAATTCTGGAGCCTCGAGGGCCGCCTCCTCGGCCACCTTCTTAGCTTCTGGGTATCCAGGTGGGAACCAGCAGGGAGCTGTGGCTCGCAACATCTTGCTGCCTTCGGGAGCACCGGCCTGGCTCTGCTCCGCTCCCAACTGGCGGCTTCTTGCCTCCAGGGCCGCCTCCTCGGCCACCTTCTTAGCTTCTGGGTATCCAGGTGGGAACCAGCAGGGAGCTGTGGCTCGCAACATCTTGCTGCCTTCGGGAGCACCGGCCTGGTTCTGCTCCGCTCCCAACTGGCGGCTTCTTGCCTCCAGGGCCGCCTCCTCGGCCACCTTCTTAGCTTCTGGGTATCCAGGTGGGAACCAGCAGGGAGCTGTGGCTTGCAACATCTTGCTGCCTTCGGGAGCACCGGCCTGGCTCTGCTCCTCTCCCAACTGGCGGCTTCAATGAGTGCCGCGGCCGCCACCCGTCGCCTTTATAGACGCACAGGGCAGAGTGGGTGGGACTTCTCCTTGATTGGTTGGTGCTTCCATCCAATCACACTGAGCCTCATCTTCCACCAGACTCCAGCTTGGGAATGCCTCAAGGGGTGCACTAATGGAATCAACTGGAACTCCTGGTTGCTAACCTTGGAGCTAGGTTGCTTTTCCTGAGTTAATTAACTGTCCCTGCAGGGCAGTCCTATAATGGCTACTGGAATTGGGCCACCTAGGATTCATTTCAGCGTCAGGGAGTTTGGTCAACTTGCTTGGGCCCACACAGCACCCCATGGAGCCAGGACTGGGCCAGCAGTCTGCTGCATGCTGCAGGGCAGGGTCTCTCTGGGGTTGCGTTTCCCTGTTCTGTGCACTCCTCCGCTGCGGGCAAATTGAGGACAGGAAGTGGACCGCACCCACTTCTCTCCCACGACTTGGGCAATGTTCAACACAGGGGTTCTTCAAAAGGTTCATAGAAAATGCACATGGTGAAGAAACTATGCATGGGTTTCCACTGGTTTGCACTCAAAGAAACTTGTCCGAACTTCTTATAACCTTTCTGAACTAGATCGAGTTTGAGGCACTGAGAAGGATGAGACATCCACTGAAAAGGACTCCTATCAGAGCAACATGAATTCCACGAAAATTGCAGCAAGAGCAAACATCAAATTTCTGGTGAAGCTTGGGTGGAAGAATGAAGAAATCATAGATGTTTCCACAAAAGCTTCTAAGGACACTACCCCAAAGAAATGAACTCTTTACGAATGTATAGCTTGTTTCAAGAAGAGGTGAGAAGATGTGGGAGATGAATCCTGCAGTGACTGTGAAAACCACTGTGCCCAGATCAGCTGCAGTTACGACGAGAGCTATCAGTGGAAATTTTAAACAGGAGGGATCACGATCCTGACGCATCCCTCTGACAAATTGTAACCGGAAGTTGGAACATGGCTTTACCAATATGACCTCGAAGGCAAAGCATCATCAAAGCGACGGCTACCGAGAGGTGGCAGTGGTCCAGTCAAAGGAAAAGGAGGCCAGTCAGGAGCCAACATCATGGCATCAGTGTTTTGGGACACTCAAGGCATTTTGCTTGTTGACTTTCTGAAGGGCCAAACATCTGCTTATTAGGAGAGTGTTCCGAGAAGCTTAGAGAAAGCTTTGGTAGAAACATGCTGGGAAAGTCTCACTAGATCCCTGTTCACCACCTCAGTGCTCTGCTCATTCCTCTCATCAAACAAGGGCAATTGTGTCAGTTTCAATGGGCAGTCCTTAGGAATGCACCTTACGGGCTGCTTTCGTTCCTTCTAAATTCTTTTTGTTTCCTAATTATACAAAGTCTCCTTGCCTTGCTTGGAAAGATGAGAGAAAGTCTCCTTGCCTTGCTTGGACAGATGAGAGATGAGATCCTCCTCTTCTCTCCCAGGACAGAATGGTCAGACTTGAGTTTCCTTTCTCCTCACTCTTCTCCTCCTTGAGGGAGGTGCTGTGCCGGACAGACCTGCTCCCGTGTCTAGACACGGGTAGACTCGTTGAAGATCCTCACAGGCAATCCTCCTTGGGGTCAAAGGGGAAGGATTTATTTCTTCAGGGCTCAGTAGTCCTCATCCTTACGCGCACCTTCACCAGCCCAGGGCGGGGTAGCGGAGGGTGAAAGGGCGTGGCTCACAGCCCGTTTCTTCCGCTCGGGCGTCTCCTGGGAGGAACCCTTGTCCAGTGAGCGGGTCTTCGTCTCCACCAAATTCCCTAGGGGGACATTTCTGGCAGCCCTTCTTGTTCAGCAGCTTACGGGGGTCAGGTGGACCTCTGCTAGTCACCAGCCTGAAGCCCTTACTCCATTTCAGCTATTTTGGCAGTTGCCTAGGTGACTTTTGAACCTCGTTACCCAGAACAGCCAACGGAGGAGGGGTGAGAAGAGTGGCCGTCTGGGTTTGCCGCATCGTGCTGCCTTACAGGAGTTGTGCAGTCTTCGGTTGTGTGATACTTCACCTGGCTGATTTCTGGGAATGCCTCCACAAATTCGCTAAATTCAGTAGCTTTTGCCTTCCAAGATTCACCTGGTTGGTGTGTTGCACCCATTCACTAGTCATTTACATTAGGTATATCTCTTAATGCTATCCCTCCCCCTCCCCCCGCCCATGACAGGCCCCGGTGTGTGATGTTCCCCTTTCTGTGTCCAAGCGTTCTCATACTTCAATTCCCACCTATGAATGAGAACATGCGGTGTTTGCTTTTTTTGTCCTTGCGATAGTTTGCTAAGAATGATGGTTTCCAGCTTCATCCGTGTCCCTCCAAAGGGGATGAACTCATGCTTTTTCATGGCTGCATAGTATTCCATGGTGTATTTGTGCCACATTTTCTTAATCCAGTCTATCATTGATGGACATCTGGGTTGGTTCCAAGTCTTTGCTACTGTGAATGGTGCCGCAATAAACATACGTCTGCGTGTGTCCTTTTAGCAGCATGATTTCTAATCCTATGGGTATATATACCCAGCAATGGGATGGCTGGGTCAAACGGTATTTCTATTTCGAGATCCTTGAGGATTCGCCACACTATCTTCCACTACCGTTGAACTAGTTTACAGTCCCACCAACAGTGTAAAAGTGTTCCTATTTGTCCACTACCTCTCCAGCACCAGTTGTTTCCTGACTTTTTAATGATCGCTATTCTAACTGGTGTGAGATGATATCTCATTGCGGATTTGATTTGCATTTCTCTGATGGCCAGTTTTGATGAGCATTTTTTCATGTGTCTGTTGGCTGCATAAATGTCTTCTTTTGAGAAGTGTCTCTTCATATCCTTCCCCCACTTGTTGATGGGCTTGTTTGGTTTTTCTTGTAACTCTGTTTGAGGTCTTAGTAGATTCTGGATATTAGCCTTTTGTCAGATGAGTAGATTGCAAAAATTTTCTCCCTTTCTGCAGGATGCCTGTTCACTCTCATGGGACTTTCTTTAGCTATGCAGAACGTCTTTAGTGTAATTAGGTGCTGTTTGTCAATGTTGGCTTTCGTTGCCATTGCTTTTGGCGTTTTAGACATGAGGTCCTTGCCCATGCCTTTGTCCTCAATGGTATTGGCTGGGTTTTCTCCTAGGGTTTGTATGGTTTAAGATCTAACATTTAAGTCTTTCATCTGTCTTGAATTAATTTTTGTACAAGGTGTAAGGAAGGGATCCGATTTCAGCTTTCGACATATGGCTAGCCTGTTTTCCCAGCACCATTTTTTTAAATAGGGAATCCTTTCCCCATTTCTTGTTTTTGTCAGGTTTGTCAAAGATCAGATGGTTGTAGATGTGTCGTATTATTTCTGAGGGCTCTATTCTGTTCCATTGGTCTACGGTAACCAAAACGGCAACCGATAGCATGCTCTTTGGTTACTGTAGCCTTCTACTGTAGCTTGAAGTCGGACAGCTTGATGCCTCCATCTTTGTTCTTTTGGCTTAGGATTATGTTGGCAGTGGGGGCCGTTTTGTGGTTCCATATGAGCTTTAAAGCAGTTTTTTCCAGTTCTGTGAAGAAAGTCATTGGTAGTTTGATGGGGATGGCATTGAATCTATAATTTACCTTGGGCAGTATGGCCATTTTCACGATATTGATTCTTCCAATCCGTGATGGTGGAATATTCTTCCATTTGTTTGTCTCCTCTTTTAGTTCGTGGAGCAATGCTTTGTAGTTCTCCTTGAAGAGGTCCTTCACATCCCTTGTTAGTTGGATTCCTAGGCATTTTATTCTCTTTGAAGCAATTGTGAATGGGAGCTCACTCATGATTTGGCTCTCTGTTTGCCTCTTATTGGTGTATAAGAATGCTTGTGATTTTTGCACCTCGATTTTGTATCCTGAGACTTTGCTGAAGTTGCTTATCAGCTTAAGGAGATTTTGGACTGAGACGATGGGGTTTTCTAAATATTCAATCATGTCATCTGCAAACAGGGACAATTTGACTTCCTCTTTTCCTAATTGATTTCTCTTTATTTCTTTCTCCTGCCTGATTGCCCTGGGCAGAAGTTCCAACACTATGTTGAATAGGAGTGGTGAGAGAGGGCATCCCTGTCTTGTGGCAGTTTGCAAAGGGAATGCTTCCACTTTTTGCCCATTCAGTATGATATTGGCTGTGGGTTTGCCCTAAATAGCCCGTATTATTTTGGGAGATGTCCCATCAATACCTAATTTATTGAGAGTTTTTGGCATGAAGGGCTGTTGAATTTTGTCGAAGGCCTTTTCTGCATCTGTTGAGATAATCACGTGGTTTCTGTCTTTGGTCCTGATTATACGCTGGATTATGTTTATTGTTTTGCATATGTTGGACCAGCCTTGCATGTCAGGGATGAAGCCCACTTCATCATGATGGATAAGCTCTTTGATGTGCTGCTGGATTCGGTTTTCCAGTATTTTATGGAGGATTTTCCCATCGATGTTCCTCAGGGACATAGGCCTAAAATTCTCTTTTTGGGTTGTGTCTCTCTCAGGCTTTGGGATCAGGATGATGCCGGCCTCATGAAATGAGTGAGGGAGGATTCCCTCTTTTTCTGTTGATTGGAATAGTTTCAGAAGGCATGGTACCAGCTCCTCCTTGTCCTTCTGGTAGAATTCGGCTGTGAATCCGTCTGGTCCTGGAGTTTTATTGCTTGATAGGCTGTTAATTATTGCCTCAATTTCAGAGCCTGTTAGTGGTCTACTCAGGCATTCAACTTCTTCCTGGTTTACTCTGGGGAGGTTGTATGCGTCCAGGAATTTATCCATTTCTTCTAGATTTTCTAGTTCATTAGCTTAGAGGTGCTGATAGTATTGTCTGATGGTAGTTTGTATTTCTGTGGGATCGGTGGTGATATCCCCTTTATCATTTTTTACTGCATCTGTTTGATTCTTCTTTCTTTTCTTCTTTCTTAGTCTTGCTAGTGCTCTATCAATTTTGTTGATCACTGCAAAAAACCCGCTCCTGGATTCATTGATTTGTTGAAGGGTTTATTGTGTCTCTATCTCCATCAGTTCTGCTCGGATCTTAGTTATTTCTTGCCTTCTGCTAGTTTTTGAATGTGTTTGCTCTTGCTTCTCTCATTCTTTTAATGGTGATGTTAGGGTATGCATTTTTGATTTTTCCTGCTTTCTCTCGTGGGCAATTAGTGCTATAAATTTCCCTCTACACACTGCTTTAAATGTGACGCAGAGATTCTGGTATGTTGTGCCTTTGTTTTCATTGGTTTCAGAGAATATCTTTCTTTCTCCCTTCATTTCGTTATGTACCCAGTACTCATTAAGGAGCAGGGTGTCCGGTTTCCATGCAGTTGAGCGGTTTTGAGTGAGTTTCTTTATCCTGAGGTCTACTTTGATTGCAATGTGGTCTGAGAGACCGTTTGTAGTAATTTCTGTTATTTTACATTTACTGAGGAGTGCTTTACTTCCAACTATGTGGTCAATGTGGAAATAAGTGTGATGTGGTGCTGAGAAGCATGTATATTCTGTCGATTTGGGGTGGAGCGTTCTGTAGATGTCTCCTAGGTCCGCTTGGTGCAGAGCTGAGTTCAATTCCTGGATATCCTTTTTAGATTTCTGTCTCGTTGGTCTGTCTAATGTTTACAGAGGGCTGTTAAAGTTTCCCATGATTATGATGTGGGAGTCTAAGTCTCTTTTGATCACACTTTAAAGATCAAAAGGTAGAAGCGCAAAGACATTATCTGTGCAATATTAGAAACCTAGTAAGTGGTGGAATTTGGCCTTGAACCCAGATATCTAACTCCAGAGCCTAGGTGCTTCACCCACCTCACTGTGGTGCCTCTCGAGAAAAACAGGTAAGCACACATTCAGAAAGCTGGTGGGCCGGGGGGCTGGCCTTGTACTCAGAGGCCATGGAAGTCCCACGTGGGGTGGCTAGTGGTGTAAGGACAGAGGTCTCGGATGGGCAGAGGGATGTGGACAGGCGCGAGGGGGCGCGGCAGGGACTCGGGGGACTGGGAGTGGCGGCTCGGTGCTGCGGGAGGCGATTAGTGGAAGGACAGAGGTCTGGGAAGGGCAGAGGGATGGGGACAGGCCCGAGGGTCCGCGGCAGGGATTCCGGGGGACTGGGAGTGGCCGGTTGGGGTTACTCTTGGCTTTTTGCCCTCTCCTGCCGTCGACTGCTCCGGTTTCTTTGGCCTTGCGGCGAGGTGGACAGGGTGAGCTCTCGGGACTGATGGCGGTTGTGGAAGGGGCCTGGGGCCAAGGACAGGCCAGGGCGGCGGGAGAGGCGGACCGGTGGCGTGGCTGGATCTGGGCGCGCTGTCGGACCTTCCACATCACCAGCTGCAGGCAGGCGTTTGCGTCCTCGCTGGAGTTGTGGCCGTCCTGGCTGTCCTGGATGATCTGTCCCAGGTAGTCGGCCGCGAGATTCCTGAGGGAACGCTTGTAGGGGAAACCCAGGTAGTGCGGGAAGAGCACGGCCGTGTCCACCACGGTGCTGTGGATGAGCTTCAGGGCCAGCAGATCGCTCTCCAGGCTGTGCCCGATGAGGATGGTTTGGGCGCTGAAAAAGCTCAGCAGGATGGCTTGCACTTGGGGCAAGGTGATGCTCGTCTTGGCGACGTCGGCCTCGGTGACTCCGGAAAACCTGGTGTTGTAGTCCACGATCTCGTTGTCGGGCTTGACGAAGGTGTCGTACACCACTCGCATGTCGGCGTCCACCACGGTGACGCGGGTCAGCTCTAGGCCATGCGTGGTGTAGCACATCTCACAGTCCAAGGCGTAGATTCCTGGATAAGCGTCTCTGGACAACTCTTTTTGAAGGTCTCCACGAAGCCATCGAGGCTGTCCTTGCGGCCGTCCCGCACGTGCTGCTTTGCCACCTGGCAGCCCACAGAGCCAGGAGCAGCTGCACAGCAGGTGTACTGGCTAACCCGGCCTCCAGCCACCTGGCTCGAGCGGACCCGCCCCCAGTGATAATAACACAACTGGTCGCGTACACAGCGGCCCGAGGAGGACACCAGGTACTCGGTGCCACAACGGCAGCAGACCCTGCAGGAGGAGTCGCCGGGCCCCTTCCCCTGGCCAGTGAAGAGGACGGCGCCTCCGGGCCGCTCGGGGTGCGGGAAGGGGTAGCCGTTCTCCTCGAGCTGGTCCTGGCTGAGCAGGAACTCCTGGAGGCGGCTGTACAGGGCGGCCCTGCTGAGGCCCGGCATGGAGCTGGGGGTCAGGCCCTTCAGTCTCTTGAGGGTGTTCAGGACCACGTTCAGGTACCTGTTCTTGTTGGGGCTGCAGTCGTAGGCCACCTTCTCCTCGTTCAGCGCCTTCTCCTCGGCCTCCTGCTTGGAGGCACAGAACTTGAGACACTCTTCGGTGAACAGTTGGAGATAGCCTCGGCGGAGGACGGTGGGGACTTGGCACCCAGACCTTCGGAGGACAATAGGTTTCTTCAAACTCGGTAAGGATGGACGACGGACGATTCGCTTAGAGCTGATGGTGGTGGTGGTCTTGCATGCCATCCCTGACCTGTTGCGCGTCTTCCCTGGCTGTCTGCCGACCTTGGAGCCACTGGAGCGTTGGCTGCTGCTGGCCACGCGGGTTCTCTTGGCATCTGTGCAACCTGTGACCAAGCAAGGGCTGGAAGACTGGGCGATCGTCTTCCTCTTCCTGGGGGCTGAGATGCGGACTCCCGAGGGCCTCTCTGTCAGCCTTGGGGCGGCTGGCAAGCAGCAGGCCGATCCCCTCTGTGCAGGGAAGTAGCACGCCTCCGTCACCACCTTGGGACACGCTGGGGGCACCGCCGGACCCCTGTTCTGGGGCTCCGCCTGGATGTCCACAAATGCGGAGGCCTGGTTGTGCATCTGGGGCACCCGGAGCCCGAAGCTCTGGGCAGGCTGATGAGAGGGCAGGGGGAATTCTGGAGCCTCGAGGGCCGCCTCCTCGGCCACCTTCTTAGCTTCTGGGTATCCAGGTGGGAACCAGCAGGGAGCTGTGGCTCGCAACATCTTGCTGCCTTCGGGAGCACCGGCCTGGCTCTGCTCCGCTCCCAACTGGCGGCTTCTTGCATCCAGGGCCGCCTCCTCGGCCACCTTCTTAGCTTCTGGGTATCCAGGTGGGAACCAGCAGGGAGCTGTGGCTCGCAACATCTTGCTGCCTTCGGGAGCACCGGCCTGGCTCTGCTCCGCTCCCAACTGGCGGCTTCTTGCCTCCAGGGCCGCCTCCTCGGCCACCTTCTTAGCTTCTGGGTATCCAGGTGGGAACCAGCAGGGAGCTGTGGCTCGCAACATCTTGCTGCCTTCGGGAGCACCGGCCTGGCTCTGCTCCTCTCCCAACTGGCGGCTTCAATGAGTGCCGCGGCCGCCACCCGTCGCCTTTATAGACGCACAGGGCAGAGTGGGTGGGACTTCTCCTTGATTGGTTGGTGCTTCCATCCAATCACACTGAGCCTCATCTTCCACCAGACTCCAGCTTGGGAATGCCTCAAGGGGTGCACTAATGGAATCAACTGGAACTCCTGGTTGCTAACCTTGGAGCTAGGTTGCTTTTCCTGAGTTAATTAACTGTCCCTGCAGGGCAGTCCTATAATGGCTACTGGAATTGGGCCACCTAGGATTCATTTCAGCGTCAGGGAGTTTGGTTAACTTGCTTGGGCCCACACAGCACCCCATGGAGCCAGGACTGGGCCAGCAGTCTGCTGCATGCTGCAGGGCAGGATCTCTCTGGGGTTGCGTTTCCCTGCTCTCTGCACTCCTCCGCTGCGGGCAAATTGAGGACAGGAAGTGGACCGCACCCACTTCTCTCCCACGACTTGGGCAATGTTCAACACAGGGGTTCTTCAAAAGGTTCATAGAAAATGCACATGGTGAAGAAACTATGCATGGGTTTCCACTGGTTTGCACTCAAAGAAACTTGTCCGAACTTCTTATAACCTTTCTGAACTAGATCGAGTTTGAGGCACTGAGAAGGATGAGACATCCACTGAAAAGGACTCCTATCAGAGCAACATGAATTCCACGAAAATTGCAGCAAGAGCAAACATCAAATTTCTGGTGAAGCTTGGGTGGAAGAATGAAGAAATCATTGATGTTTTCACAAAAGCTTCTAAGGACACTACCCCAAAGAAATGAACTCTTTACGAATGTATAGCTTGTTTCAAGAAGAGGTGAGAAGATGTGGGAGATGAATCCTGCAGTGGCTGTGAAAACCACTGTGCCCAGATCAGCTGCAGTTACGACGAGAGCTATCAGTGGAAATTTTAAACAGGAGGGATCACGATCCTGACGCATCCCTCTGACAAATTGTAACCGGAAGTTGGAACATGGCTTTACCAATATGACCTCGAAGGCAAAGCATCATCAACGCGACGGCTACCGAGAGGTGGCAGTGGTCCAGTCAAAGGAAAAGGAGGCCAGTCAGGAGCCAACATCATGGCATCAGTGTTTTGGGACACTCAAGGCATTTTGCTTGTTGACTTTCTGAAGGGCCAAACATCTGCTTATTAGGAGAGTGTTCCGAGAAGCTTAGAGAAAGCTTTGGTAGAAACATGCTGGGAAAGTCTCACTAGATCCCTGTTCACCACCTCAGTGCTCTGCTCATTCCTCTCATCAAACAAGGGCAATTGTGTCAGTTTCAATGGGCAGTCCTTAGGAATGCACCTTACGGGCTGCTTTCATTCCTTCTAAATTCTTTTTGTTTCCTAATTATACAAAGTCTCCTTGCCTTGCTTGGAAAGATGAGAGAAAGTCTCCTTGCCTTGCTTGGACAGATGAGAGATGAGATCCTCCTCTTCTCTCCCAGGACAGAATGGTCAGACTTGAGTTTCCTTTCTCCTCACTCTTCTCCTCCTTGAGGGAGGTGCTGTGCCGGACAGACCTGCTCCCGTGTCTAGACACGGGTAGACTCGTTGAAGATCCTCACAGGCAATCCTCCTTGGGGTCAAAGGGGAAGGATTTATTTCTTCAGGGCTCAGTAGTCCTCATCCTTACGCGCACCTTCACCAGCCCAGGGCGGGGTAGCGGAGGGTGAAAGGGCGTGGCTCACAGCCCGTTTCTTCCGCTCGGGCGTCTCCTGGGAGGAACCCTTGTCCAGTGAGCGGGTCTTCGTCTCCACCAAATTCCCTAGGGGGACATTTCTGGCAGCCCTTCTTGTTCAGCAGCTTACGGGGGTCAGGTGGACCTCTGCTAGTCACCAGCCTGAAGCCCTTACTCCATTTCAGCTATTTTGGCAGTTGCCTAGGTGACTTTTGAACCTCGTTACCCAGAACAGCCAACGGAGGAGGGGTGAGAAGAGTGGCCGTCTGGGTTTGCCGCATCGTGCTGCCTTAGAGGAGTTGTGCAGTCTTCGGTTGTGTGATACTTCACCTGGCTGATTTCTGGGAATGCCTCCACAAATTCGCTAAATTCAGTAGCTTTTGCCTTCCAAGATTCACCTGGTTGGTGTGTTGCACCCATTCACTAGTCATTTACATTAGGTATATCTCTTAATGCTATCCCTCCCCCTCCCCCCGCCCATGACAGGCCCCGGTGTGTGATGTTCCCCTTTCTGTGTCCAAGCGTTCTCATACTTCAATTCCCACCTATGAATGAGAACATGCGGTGTTTGCTTTTTTTGTCCTTGCGATAGTTTGCTAAGAATGATGGTTTCCAGCTTCATCCGTGTCCCTCCAAAGGGGATGAACTCATGCTTTTTCATGGCTGCATAGTATTCCATGGTGTATTTGTGCCACATTTTCTTAATCCAGTCTATCATTGGTGGACATCTGGGTTGGTTCCAAGTCTTTGCTACTGTGAATGGTGCCGCAATAAACATACGTCTGCGTGTGTCCTTTTAGCAGCATGATCTCTAATCCTATGGGTATATATACCCAGCAATGGGATGGCTGGGTCAAACGGTATTTCTATTTCGAGATCCTTGAGGATTCGCCACACTATCTTCCACTACCGTTGAACTAGTTTACAGTCCCACCAACAGTGTAAAAGTGTTCCTATTTGTCCACTACCTCTCCAGCACCTGTTGTTTCCTGACTTTTTAATGATCGCTATTCTAACTGGTGTGAGATGATATCTCATTGCGGATTTGATTTGCATTTCTCTGATGGCCAGTGTTGATGAGCATTTTTTCATGTGTCTGTTGGCTGCATAAATGTCTTCTTTTGAGAAGTGTCTCTTCATATCCTTCCCCCACTTGTTGATGGGCTTGTTTGGTTTTTCTTGTAACTCTGTTTGAGGTCTTAGTAGATTCTGGATATTAGCCTTTTTTCAGATGAGTAGATTGCAAAAATTTTCTCCCTTTCTGCAAGATGCCTGTTCACTCTCATGGGAGTTTCTTTAGCTATGCAGAACGTCTTTAGTGTAATTAGATGCTGTTTGTCAATGTTGGCTTTCGTTGCCATTGCTTTTGGCGTTTTAGACATGAGGTCCTTGCCCATGCCTTTGTCCTCAATGGTATTGGCTGGGTTTTCTCCTAGGGTTTGTATGGTTTAAGATCTAACATTTAAGTCTTTCATCTGTCTTGAATTAATTTTTGTACAAGGTGTAAGGAAGGGATCCGATTTCAGCTTTCGACATATGGCTAGCCTGTTTTCCCAGCACCATTTTTTTAAATAGGGAATCCTTTCCCCATTTCTTGTTTTTGTCAGGTTTGTCAAAGATCAGATGGTTGTAGATGTGTCGTATTATTTCTGAGGGCTCTATTCTGTTCCATTGGTCTACGGTAACCAAAACGGCAACCGATAGCATGCTCTTTGGTTACTGTAGCCTTCTACTGTAGCTTTAAGTCGGACAGCTTGATGCCTCCATCTTTGTTCTTTTGGCTTAGGATTATGTTGGCAGTGGGGGCCGTTTTGTGGTTCCATATGAGCTTTAAAGCAGTTTTTTCCAGTTCTGTGAAGAAAGTCATTGGTAGTTTGATGGGGATGGCATTGAATCTATAATTTACCTTGGGCAGTATGGCCATTTTCACGATATTGATTCTTCCAATCCGTGATGGTGGAATATTCTTCCATTTGTTTGTCTCCTCTTTTAGTTCGTGGAGCAATGCTTTGTAGTTCTCCTTGAAGAGGTCCTTCACATCCCTTGTTAGTTGGATTCCTAGGCATTTTATTCTCTTTGAAGCAATTGTGAATGGGAGCTCACTCATGATTTGGCTCTCTGTTTGCCTCTTATTGGTGTATAAGAATGCTTGTGATTTTTGCACCTCGATTTTGTATCCTGAGACTTTGCTGAAGTTGCTTATCAGCTTAAGGAGATTTTGGACTGAGACGATGGGGTTTTCTAAATATTCAATCATGTCATCTGCAAACAGGGACAATTTGACTTCCTCTTTTCCTAATTGATTTCTCTTTATTTCTTTCTCCTGCCTGATTGCCCTGGGCAGAAGTTCCAACACTATGTTGAATAGGAGTGGTGAGAGAGGGCATCCCTGTCTTGTGGCAGTTTGCAAAGGGAATGCTTCCACTTTTTGCCCATTCAGTATGATATTGGCTGTGGGTTTGCCCTAAATAGCCCGTATTATTTTGGGAGATGTCCCATCAATACCTAATTTATTGAGAGTTTTTGGCATGAAGGGCTGTTGAATTTTGTCGAAGGCCTTTTCTGCATCTGTTGAGATAATCACGTGGTTTCTGTCTTTGGTCCTGATTATACGCTGGATTATGTTTATTGTTTTGCATATGTTGGACCAGCCTTGCATGTCAGGGATGAAGCCCACTTCATCATGATGGATAAGCTCTTTGATGTGCTGCTGGATTCGGTTTTCCAGTATTTTATGGAGGATTTTCCCATCGATGTTCCTCAGGGACATAGGCCTAAAATTCTCTTTTTGGGTTGTGTCTCTCTCAGGCTTTGGGATCAGGATGATGCCGGCCTCATGAAATGAGTGAGGGAGGATTCCCTCTTTTTCTGTTGATTGGAATAGTTTCAGAAGGCATGGTACCAGCTCCTCCTTGTCCTTCTGGTAGAATTCGGCTGTGAATCCGTCTGGTCCTGGAGTTTTATTGCTTGATAGGCTGTTAATTATTGCCTCAATTTCAGAGCCTGTTAGTGGTCTACTCAGGCATTCAACTTCTTCCTGGTTTACTCTGGGGAGGTTGTATGCGTCCAGGAATTTATCCATTTCTTCTAGATTTTCTAGTTCATTAGCTTAGAGGTGCTGATAGTATTGTCTGATGGTAGTTTGTATTTCTGTGGGATCGGTGGTGATATCCCCTTTATCATTTTTTACTGCATCTGTTTGATTCTTCTTTCTTTTCTTCTTTCTTAGTCTTGCTAGTGCTCTATCAATTTTGTTGATCACTGCAAAAAACCCGCTCCTGGATTCATTGATTTGTTGAAGGGTTTATTGTGTCTCTATCTCCATCAGTTCTGCTCGGATCTTAGTTATTTCTTGCCTTCTGCTAGTTTTTGAATGTGTTTGCTCTTGCTTCTCTCATTCTTTTAATGGTGATGTTAGGGTATGCATTTTTGATTTTTCCTGCTTTCTCTCGTGGGCAATTAGTGCTATAAATTTCCCTCTACACACTGCTTTAAATGTGACGCAGAGATTCTGGTATGTTGTGCCTTTGTTTTCATTGGTTTCAGAGAATATCTTTCTTTCTCCCTTCATTTCGTTATGTACCCAGTACTCATTAAGGAGCAGGGTGTCCGGTTTCCATGCAGTTGAGCGGTTTTGAGTGAGTTTCTTTATCCTGAGGTCTACTTTGATTGCAATGTGGTCTGAGAGACCGTTTGTAGTAATTTCTGTTATTTTACATTTACTGAGGAGTGCTTTACTTCCAACTATGTGGTCAATGTGGAAATAAGTGTGATGTGGTGCTGAGAAGCATGTATATTCTGTCGATTTGGTGTGGAGCGTTCTGTAGATGTCTCCTAGGTCCGCTTGGTGCAGAGCTGAGTTCAATTCCTGGATATCCTTTTTAGATTTCTGTCTCGTTGGTCTGTCTAATGTTTACAGAGGGCTGTTAAAGTTTCCCATGATTATGATGTGGGAGTCTAAGTCTCTTTTGATCACACTTTAAAGATCAAAAGGTAGAAGCGCAAAGACATTATCTGTGCAATATTAGAAACCTAGTAAGTGGTGGAATTTGGCCTTGAACCCAGATATCTAACTCCAGAGCCTAAGTGCTTCACCCACCTCACTGTGGTGCCTCTCGAGAAAAACAGGTAAGCACACATTCAGAAAGCTGGTGGGCCGGGGGGCTGGCCTTGTACTCAGAGGCCATGGAAGTCCCACGTGGGGTGGCTAGTGGTGTAAGGACAGAGGTCTCGGATGGGCAGAGGGATGTGGACAGGCGCGAGGGGGCGCGGCAGGGACTCGGGGGACTGGGAGTGGCGGCTCGGTGCTGCGGGAGGCGATTAGTGGAAGGACAGAGGTCTGGGAAGGGCAGAGGGATGGGGACAGGCCCGAGGGTCCGCGGCAGGGATTCCGGGGGACTGGGAGTGGCCGGTTGGGGTTACTCTTGGCTTTTTGCCCTCTCCTGCCGTCGACTGCTCCGGTTTCTTTGGCCTTGCGGCGAGGTGGACAGGGTGAGCTCTCAGGACTGATGGCGGTTGTGGAAGGGGCCTGGGGCCAAGGACAGGCCAGGGCGGCGGGAGAGGCGGACCGGTGGCGTGGCTGGATCTGGGCGCGCTGTCGGACCTTCCACATCACCAGCTGCAGGCAGGCGTTTGCGTCCTCGCTGGAGTTGTGGCCGTCCTGGCTGTCCTGGATGATCTGTCCCAGGTAGTCGGCCGCGAGATTCCTGAGGGAACGCTTGTAGGGGAAACCCAGGTAGTGCGGGAAGAGCACGGCCGTGTCCACCACGGTGCTGTGGATGAGCTTCAGGGCCAGCAGATCGCTCTCCAGGCTGTGCCCGATGAGGATGGTTTGGGCGCTGAAAAAGCTCAGCAGGATGGCTTGCACTTGGGGCAAGGTGATGCTCGTCTTGGCGACGTCGGCCTCGGTGACTCCGGAAAACCTGGTGTTGTAGTCCACGATCTCGTTGTCGGGCTTGACGAAGGTGTCGTACACCACTCGCATGTCGGCGTCCACCACGGTGACGCGGGTCAGCTCTAGGCCATGCGTGGTGTAGCACATCTCACAGTCCAAGGCGTAGATTCCTGGATAAGCGTCTCTGGACAACTCTTTCTTGAAGGTCTCCACGAAGCCATCGAGGCTGTCCTTGCGGCCGTCCCGCACGTGCTGCTTTGCCACCTGGCAGCCGACAGAGCCAGGAGCAGCTGCACAGCAGGTGTACTGGCTAACCCGGCCTCCAGCCACCTGGCTCGAGCGGACCCGCCCCCAGTGATAATAACACAACTGGTCGCGTACACAGCGGCCCGAGGAGGACACCAGGTACTCGGTGCCACAACGGCAGCAGACCCTGCAGGAGGAGTCGCCGGGCCCCTTCCCCTGGCCAGTGAAGAGGACGGCGCCTCCGGGCCGCTCGGGGTGCGGGAAGGGGTAGCCGTTCTCCTCGAGCTGGTCCTGGCTGAGCAGGAACTCCTGGAGGCGGCTGTACAGGGCGGCCCTGCTGAGGCCCGGCATGGAGCTGGGGGTCAGGCCCTTCAGTCTCTTGAGGGTGTTCAGGACCACGTTCAGGTACCTGTTCTTGTTGGGGCTGCAGTCGTAGGCCACCTTCTCCTCGTTCAGCGCCTTCTCCTAGGCCTCCTGCTTGGAGGCGCAGAACTTGAGACACTCTTCGGTGAACAGTTGGAGATAGCCTCGGCGGAGGACGGTGGGGACTTGGCACCCAGACCTTCGGAGGACAATAGGTTTCTTCAAACTCGGTAAGGATGGACGACGGACGATTCGCTTAGAGCTGATGGTGGTGGTGGTCTTGCATGCCATCCCTGACCTGTTGCGCGTCTTCCCTGGCTGTCTGCCGACCTTGGAGCCACTGGAGCGTTGGCTGCTGCTGGCCACGCGGGTTCTCTTGGCATCTGTGCAACCTGTGACCAAGCAAGGGCTGGAAGACTGGGCGATCGTCTTCCTCTTCCTGGGGGCTGAGATGCGGACTCCCGAGGGCCTCTCTGTCAGCCTTGGGGCGGCTGGCAAGCAGCAGTCCGATCCCCTCTGTGCAGGGAAGTAGCACGCCTCCGTCACCACCTTGGGACACGCTGGGGGCACCGCCGGACCCCTGTTCTGGGGCTCCGCCTGGATGTCCACAAATGCGGAGGCCTGGTTGTGCATCTGGGGCACCCGGAGCCCGAAGCTCTGGGCAGGCTGATGAGAGGGCAGGGGGAATTCTGGAGCCTCGAGGGCCGCCTCCTCGGCCACCTTCTTAGCTTCTGGGTATCCAGGTGGGAACCAGCAGGGAGCTGTGGCTCGCAACATCTTGCTGCCTTCGGGAGCACCGGCCTGGCTCTGCTCCGCTCCCAACTGGCGGCTTCTTGCCTCCAGGGCCGCCTCCTCGGCCACCTTCTTAGCTTCTGGGTATCCAGGTGGGAACCAGCAGGGAGCTGTGGCTCGCAACATCTTGCTGCCTTCGGGAGCACCGGCCTGGCTCTGCTCCGCTCCCAACTGGCGGCTTCTTGCCTCCAGGGCCGCCTCCTCGGCCACCTTCTTAGCTTCTGGGTATCCAGGTGGGAACCAGCAGGGAGCTGTGGCTCGCAACATCTTGCTGCCTTCGGGAGCACCGGCCTGGCTCTGCTCCGCTCCCAACTGGCGGCTTCTTGCCTCCAGGGCCGCCTCCTCGGCCACCTTCTTAGCTTCTGGGTATCCAGGTGGGAACCAGCAGGGAGCTGTGGCTCGCAACATCTTGCTGCCTTCGGGAGCACCGGCCTGGCTCTGCTCCTCTCCCAACTGGCGGCTTCAATGAGTGCCGCGGCCGCCACCCGTCGCCTTTATAGACGCACAGGGCAGAGTGGGTGGGACTTCTCCTTGATAGGTTGCTGCTTCCATCCAATCACACTGAGCCTCATCTTCCACCAGACTCCAGCTTGGGAATGCCTCGAGGGGTGCACTAATGGAATCAACTGGAACTCCTGGTTGCTAACCTTGGAGCTAGGTTGCTTTTCCTGAGTTAATTAACTGTCCCTGCAGGGCAGTCCTATAATGGCTACTGGAATTGGGCCACCTAGGATTCATTTCAGCGTCAGGGAGTTTGGTCAACTTGCTTGGGCCCACACAGCACCCCATGGAGCCAGGACTGGGCCAGCAGTCTGCTGCATGCTGCAGGGCAGGATCTCTCTGGGGTTGCGTTTCCCTGCTCTCTGCACTCCTCCGCTGCGGGCAAATTGAGGACAGGAAGTGGACCGCACCCACTTCTCTCCCACGACTTGGGCAATGTTCAACACAGGGGTTCTTCAAAAGGTTCATAGAAAATGCACATGGTGAAGAAACTATGCATGGGTTTCCACTGGTTTGCACTCAAATAAACTTGTCCGAACTTCTTATAACCTTTCTGAACTAGATCGAGTTTGAGGCACTGAGAAGGATGAGACATCCACTGAAAAGGACTCCTATCAGAGCAACATGAATTCCACGAAAATTGCAGCAAGAGCAAACATCAAATTTCTGGTGAAGCTTGGGTGGAAGAATGAAGAAATCATTGATGTTTTCACAAAAGCTTCTAAGGACACTACCCCAAAGAAATGAACTCTTTACGAATGTATAGCTTGTTTCAAGAAGAGGTGAGAAGATGTGGGAGATGAATCCTGCAGTGGCTGTGAAAACCACTGTGCCCAGATGAGCTGCAGTTACGACGAGAGCTATCAGTGGAAATTTTAAACAGGAGGGATCACGATCCTGACGCATCCCTCTGACAAATTGTAACCGGAAGTTGGAACATGGCTTTACCAATATGACCTCGAAGGCAAAGCATCATCAAAGCGACGGCTACCGAGAGGTGGCAGTGGTCCAGTCAAAGGAAAAGGAGGCCAGTCAGGAGCCAACATCATGGCATCAGTGTTTTGGGACACTCAAGGCATTTTGCTTGTTGACTTTCTGAAGGGCCAAACATCTGCTTATTAGGAGAGTGTTCCGAGAAGCTTAGAGAAAGCTTTGGTAGAAACATGCTGGGAAAGTCTCACTAGATCCCTGTTCACCACCTCAGTGCTCTGCTCATTCCTCTCATCAAACAAGGGCAATTGTGTCAGTTTCAATGGGCAGTCCTTAGGAATGCACCTTACGGGCTGCTTTCGTTCCTTCTAAATTCTTTTTGTTTCCTAATTATACAAAGTCTCCTTGCCTTGCTTGGAAAGATGAGAGAAAGTCTCCTTGCCTTGCTTGGACAGATGAGAGATGAGATCCTCCTCTTCTCTCCCAGGACAGAATGGTCAGACTTGAGTTTCCTTTCTCCTCACTCTTCTCCTCCTTGAGGGAAGTGCTGTGCCGGACAGACCTGCTCCCGTGTCTAGACACGGGTAGACTCGTTGAAGATCCTCACAGGCAATCCTCCTTGGGGTCAAAGGGGAAGGATTTATTTCTTCAGGGCTCAGTAGTCCTCATCCTTACGCGCACCTTCACCAGCCCAGGGCGGGGTAGCGGAGGGTGAAAGGGCGTGGCTCACAGCCCGTTTCTTCCGCTCGGGCGTCTCCTGGGAGGAACCCTTGTCCAGTGAGCGGGTCTTCGTCTCCACCAAATTCCCTAGGGGGACATTTCTGGCAGCCCTTCTTGTTCAGCAGCTTACGGGGGTCAGGTGGACCTCTGCTAGTCACCAGCCTGAAGCCCTTACTCCATTTCAGCTATTTTGGCAGTTGCCTAGGTGACTTTTGAACCTCGTTACCCAGAACAGCCAACGGAGGAGGGGTGAGAAGAGTGGCCGTCTGGGTTTGCCGCATCGTGCTGCCTCAGAGGAGTTGTGCAGTCTTCGGTTGTGTGATACTTCACCTGGCTGATTTCTGGGAATGCCTCCACAAATTCGCTAAATTCAGTAGCTTTTGCCTTCCAAGATTCACCTGGTTGGTGTGTTGCACCCATTCACTAGTCATTTACATTAGGTATATCTCTTAATGCTATCCCTCCCCCTCCCCCCGCCCATGACAGGCCCCGGTGTGTGATGTTCCCCTTTCTGTGTCCAAGCGTTCTCATACTTCAATTCCCACCTATGAATGAGAACATGCGGTGTTTGCTTTTTTTGTCCTTGCGATACTTTGCTAAGAATGATGGTTTCCAGCTTCATCCGTGTCCCTCCAAAGGGGATGAACTCATGCTTTTTCATGGCTGCATAGTATTCCATGGTGTATTTGTGCCACATTTTCTTAATCCAGTCTATCATTGATGGACATCTGGGTTGGTTCCAAGTCTTTGCTACTGTGAATGGTGCCGCAATAAACATACGTCTGCGTGTGTCCTTTTAGCAGCATGATTTCTAATCCTATGGGTATATATACCCAGCAATGGGATGGCTGGGTCAAACGGTATTTCTATTTCGAGATCCTTGAGGATTCGCCACACTATCTTCCACTACCGTTGAACTAGTTTACAGTCCCACCAACAGTGTAAAAGTGTTCCTATTTGTCCACTACCTCTCCAGCACCAGTTGTTTCCTGACTTTTTAATGATCGCTATTCTAACTGGTGTGAGATGATATCTCATTGCGGATTTGATTTGCATTTCTCTGATGGCCAGTTTTGATGAGCATTTTTTCATGTGTCTGTTGGCTGCATAAATGTCTTCTTTTGAGAAGTGTCTCTTCATATCCTTCCCCCACTTGTTGATGGGCTTGTTTGGTTTTTCTTGTAACTCTGTTTGAGGTCTTAGTAGATTCTGGATATTAGCCTTTTGTCAGATGAGTAGATTGCAAAAATGTTCTCCCTTTCTGCAGGATGCCTGTTCACTCTCATGGGAGTTTCTTTAGCTATGCAGAACGTCTTTAGTGTAATTAGGTGCTGTTTGTCAATGTTGGCTTTCGTTGCCATTGCTTTTGGCGTTTTAGACATGAGGTCCTTGCCCATGCCTTTGTCCTCAATGGTATTGGCTGGGTTTTCTCCTAGGGTTTGTATGGTTTAAGATCTAACATTTAAGTCTTTCATCTGTCTTGAATTAATTTTTGTACAAGGTGTAAGGAAGGGATCCGATTTCAGCTTTCGACATATGGCTAGCCTGTTTTCCCAGCACCATTTTTTTAAATAGGGAATCCTTTCCCCATTTCTTGTTTTTGTCAGGTTTGTCAAAGATCAGATGGTTGTAGATGTGTCGTATTATTTCTGAGGGCTCTATTCTGTTCCATTGGTCTACGGTAACCAAAACGGCAACCGATAGCATGCTCTTTGGTTACTGTAGCCTTCTACTGTAGCTTGAAGTCGGACAGCTTGATGCCTCCATCTTTGTTCTTTTGGCTTAGGATTATGTTGGCAGTGGGGGCCGTTTTGTGGTTCCATATGAGCTTTAAAGCAGTTTTTTCCAGTTCTGTGAAGAAAGTCATTGGTAGTTTGATGGGGATGGCATTGAATCTATAATTTACCTTGGGCAGTATGGCCATTTTCACGATATTGATTCTTCCAATCCGTGATGGTGGAATATTCTTCCATTTGTTTGTCTCCTCTTTTAGTTCGTGGAGCAATGCTTTGTAGTTCTCCTTGAAGAGGTCCTTCACATCCCTTGTTAGTTGGATTCCTAGGCATTTTATTCTCTTTGAAGCAATTGTGAATGGGAGCTCACTCATGATTTGGCTCTCTGTTTGCCTCTTATTGGTGTATAAGAATGCTTGTGATTTTTGCACCTCGATTTTGTATCCTGAGACTTTGCTGAAGTTGCTTATCAGCTTAAGGAGATTTTGGACTGAGACGATGGGGTTTTCTAAATATTCAATCATGTCATCTGCAAACAGGGACAATTTGACTTCCTCTTTTCCTAATTGATTTCTCTTTATTTCTTTCTCCTGCCTGATTGCCCTGGGCAGAAGTTCCAACACTATGTTGAATAGGAGTGGTGAGAGAGGGCATCCCTGTCTTGTGGCAGTTTGCAAAGGGAATGCTTCCACTTTTTGCCCATTCAGTATGATATTGGCTGTGGGTTTGCCCTAAATAGCCCGTATTATTTTGGGAGATGTCCCATCAATACCTAATTTATTGAGAGTTTTTGGCATGAAGGGCTGTTGAATTTTGTCGAAGGCCTTTTCTGCATCTGTTGAGATAATCACGTGGTTTCTGTCTTTGGTCCTGATTATACGCTGGATTATGTTTATTGTTTTGCATATGTTGGACCAGCCTTGCATGTCAGGGATGAAGCCCACTTCATCATGATGGATAAGCTCTTTGATGTGCTGCTGGATTCGGTTTTCCAGTATTTTATGGAGGATTTTCCCATCGATGTTCCTCAGGGACATAGGCCTAAAATTCTCTTTTTGGGTTGTGTCTCTCTCAGGCTTTGGGATCAGGATGATGCCGGCCTCATGAAATGAGTGAGGGAGGATTCCCTCTTTTTCTGTTGATTGGAATAGTTTCAGAAGGCATGGTACCAGCTCCTCCTTGTCCTTCTGGTAGAATTCGGCTGTGAATCCGTCTGGTCCTGGAGTTTTATTGCTTGATAGGCTGTTAATTATTGCCTCAATTTCAGAGCCTGTTAGTGGTCTACTCAGGCATTCAACTTCTTCCTGGTTTACTCTGGGGAGGTTGTATGCGTCCAGGAATTTATCCATTTCTTCTAGATTTTCTAGTTCATTAGCTTAGAGGTGCTGATAGTATTGTCTGATGGTAGTTTGTATTTCTGTGGGATCGGTGGTGATATCCCCTTTATCATTTTTTACTGCATCTGTTTGATTCTTCTTTCTTTTCTTCTTTCTTAGTCTTGCTAGTGCTCTATCAATTTTGTTGATCACTGCAAAAAACCCGCTCCTGGATTCATTGATTTGTTGAAGGGTTTATTGTGTCTCTATCTCCATCAGTTCTGCTCGGATCTTAGTTATTTCTTGCCTTCTGCTAGTTTTTGAATGTGTTTGCTCTTGCTTCTCTCATTCTTTTAATGGTGATGTTAGGGTATGCATTTTTGATTTTTCCTGCTTTCTCTCGTGGGCAATTAGTGCTATAAATTTCCCTCTACACACTGCTTTAAATGTGACGCAGAGATTCTGGTATGTTGTGCCTTTGTTTTCATTGGTTTCAGAGAATATCTTTCTTTCTCCCTTCATTTCGTTATGTACCCAGTACTCATTAAGGAGCAGGGTGTCCGGTTTCCATGCAGTTGAGCGGTTTTGAGTGAGTTTCTTTATCCTGAGGTCTACTTTGATTGCAATGTGGTCTGAGAGACCGTTTGTAGTAATTTCTGTTATTTTACATTTACTGAGGAGTGCTTTACTTCCAACTATGTGGTCAATGTGGAAATAAGTGTGATGTGGTGCTGAGAAGCATGTATATTCTGTCGATTTGGTGTGGAGCGTTCTGTAGATGTCTCCTAGGTCCGCTTGGTGCAGAGCTGAGTTCAATTCCTGGATATCCTTTTTAGATTTCTGTCTCGTTGGTCTGTCTAATGTTTACAGAGGGCTGTTAAAGTTTCCCATGATTATGATGTGGGAGTCTAAGTCTCTTTTGATCACACTTTAAAGATCAAAAGGTAGAAGCGCAAAGACATTATCTGTGCAATATTAGAAACCTAGTAAGTGGTGGAATTTGGCCTTGAACCCAGATATCTAACTCCAGAGCCTAAGTGCTTCACCCACCTCACTGTGGTGCCTCTCGAGAAAAACAGGTAAGCACACATTCAGAAAGCTGGTGGGCCGGGGGGCTGGCCTTGTACTCAGAGGCCATGGAAGTCCCACGTGGGGTGGCTAGTGGTGTAAGGACAGAGGTCTCGGATGGGCAGAGGGATGTGGACAGGCGCGAGGGGGCGCGGCAGGGACTCGGGGGACTGGGAGTGGCGGCTCGGTGCTGCGGGAGGCGATTAGTGGAAGGACAGAGGTCTGGGAAGGGCAGAGGGATGGGGACAGGCCCGAGGGTCCGCGGCAGGGATTCCGGGGGACTGGGAGTGGCCGGTTGGGGTTACTCTTGGCTTTTTGCCCTCTCCTGCCGTCGACTGCTCCGGTTTCTTTGGCCTTGCGGCGAGGTGGACAGGGTGAGCTCTCAGGACTGATGGCGGTTGTGGAAGGGGCCTGGGGCCAAGGACAGGCCAGGGCGGCGGGAGAGGCGGACCGGTGGCGTGGCTGGATCTGGGCGCGCTGTCGGACCTTCCACATCACCAGCTGCAGGCAGGCGTTTGCGTCCTCGCTGGAGTTGTGGCCGTCCTGGCTGTCCTGGATGATCTGTCCCAGGTAGTCGGCCGCGAGATTCCTGAGGGAACGCTTGTAGGGGAAACCCAGGTAGTGCGGGAAGAGCACGGCCGTGTCCACCACGGTGCTGTGGATGAGCTTCAGGGCCAGCAGATCGCTCTCCAGGCTGTGCCCGATGAGGATGGTTTGGGCGCTGAAAAAGCTCAGCAGGATGGCTTGCACTTGGGGCAAGGTGATGCTCGTCTTGGCGACGTCGGCCTCGGTGACTCCGGAAAACCTGGTGTTGTAGTCCACGATCTCGTTGTCGGGCTTGACGAAGGTGTCGTACACCACTCGCATGTCGGCGTCCACCACGGTGACGCGGGTCAGCTCTAGGCCATGCGTGGTGTAGCACATCTCACAGTCCAAGGCGTAGATTCCTGGATAAGCGTCTCTGGACAACTCTTTCTTGAAGGTCTCCACGAAGCCATCGAGGCTGTCCTGGCGGCCGTCCCGCACGTGCTGCTTTGCCACCTGGCAGCCCACAGAGCCAGGAGCAGCTGCACAGCAGGTGTACTGGCTAACCCGGCCTCCAGCCACCTGGCTCGAGCGGACCCGCCCCCAGTGATAATAACACAACTGGTCGCGTACACAGCGGCCCGAGGAGGACACCAGGTACTCGGTGCCACAACGGCAGCAGACCCTGCAGGAGGAGTCGCCGGGCCCCTTCCCCTGGCCAGTGAAGAGGACGGCGCCTCCGGGCCGCTCGGGGTGCGGGAAGGGGTAGCCGTTCTCCTCGAGCTGGTCCTGGCTGAGCAGGAACTCCTGGAGGCGGCTGTACAGGGCGGCCCTGCTGAGGCCCGGCATGGAGCTGGGGGTCAGGCCCTTCAGTCTCTTGAGGGTGTTCAGGACCACGTTCAGGTACCTGTTCTTGTTGGGGCTGCAGTCGTAGGCCACCTTCTCCTCGTTCAGCGCCTTCTCCTCGGCCTCCTGCTTGGAGGCGCAGAACTTGAGACACTCTTCGGTGAACAGTTGGAGATAGCCTCGGCGGAGGACGGTGGGGACTTGGCACCCAGACCTTCGGAGGACAATAGGTTTCTTCAAACTCGGTAAGGATGGACGACGGACGATTCGCTTAGAGCTGATGGTGGTGGTGGTCTTGCATGCCATCCCTGACCTGTTGCGCGTCTTCCCTGGCTGTCTGCCGACCTTGGAGCCACTGGAGCGTTGGCTGCTGCTGGCCACGCGGGTTCTCTTGGCATCTGTGCAACCTGTGACCAAGCAAGGGCTGGAAGACTGGGCGATCGTCTTCCTCTTCCTGGGGGCTGAGATGCGGACTCCCGAGGGCCTCTCTGTCAGCCTTGGGGCGGCTGGCAAGCAGCAGGCCGATCCCCTCTGTGCAGGGAAGTAGCACGCCTCCGTCACCACCTTGGGACACGCTGGGGGCACCGCCGGACCCCTGTTCTGGGGCTCCGCCTGGATGTCCACAAATGCGGAGGCCTGGTTGTGCATCTGGGGCACCCGGAGCCCGAAGCTCTGGGCAGGCTGATGAGAGGGCAGGGGGAATTCTGGAGCCTCGAGGGCCGCCTCCTCGGCCACCTTCTTAGCTTCTGGGTATCCAGGTGGGAACCAGCAGGGAGCTGTGGCTCGCAACATCTTGCTGCCTTCGGGAGCACCGGCCTGGCTCTGCTCCGCTCCCAACTGGCGGCTTCTTGCCTCCAGGGCCGCCTCCTCGGCCACCTTCTTAGCTTCTGGGTATCCAGGTGGGAACCAGCAGGGAGCTGTGGCTCGCAACATCTTGCTGCCTTCGGGAGCACCGGCCTGGCTCTGCTCCGCTCCCAACTGGCGGCTTCTTGCCTCCAGGGCCGCCTCCTCGGCCACCTTCTTAGCTTCTGGGTATCCAGGTGGGAACCAGCAGGGAGCTGTGGCTCGCAACATCTTGCTGCCTTCGGGAGCACCGGCCTGGCTCTGCTCCGCTCCCAACTGGCGGCTTCTTGCCTCCAGGGCCGCCTCCTCGGCCACCTTCTTAGCTTCTGGGTATCCAGGTGGGAACCAGCAGGGAGCTGTGGCTCGCAACATCTTGCTGCCTTCGGGAGCACCGGCCTGGCTCTGCTCCTCTCCCAACTGGCGGCTTCAATGAGTGCCGCGGCCGCCACCCGTCGCCTTTATAGACGCACAGGGCAGAGTGGGTGGGACTTCTCCTTGATTGGTTGGTGCTTCCATCCAATCACACTGAGCCACATCTTCCACCAGACTCCAGCTTGGGAATGCCTCGAGGGGTGCACTAATGGAATCAACTGGAACTCCTGGTTGCTAACCTTGGAGCTAGGTTGCTTTTCCTGAGTTAATTAACTGTCCCTGCAGGGCAGTCCTATAATGGCTACTGGAATTGGGCCACCTAGGATTCATTTCAGCGTCAGGGAGTTTGGTCAACTTGCTTGGGCCCACACAGCACCCCATGGAGCCAGGACTGGGCCAGCAGTCTGCTGCATGCTGCAGGGCAGGATCTCTCTGGGGTTGCGTTTCCCTGCTCTCTGCACTCCTCCGCTGCGGGCAAATTGAGGACAGGAAGTGGACCGCACCCACTTCTCTCCCACGACTTGGGCAATGTTCAACACAGGGGTTCTTCAAAAGGTTCATAGAAAATGCACATGGTGAAGAAACTATGCATGGGTTTCCACTGGTTTGCACTCAAATAAACTTGTCCGAACTTCTTATAACCTTTCTGAACTAGATCGAGTTTGAGGCACTGAGAAGGATGAGACATCCACTGAAAAGGACTCCTATCAGAGCAACATGAATTCCACGAAAATTGCAGCAAGAGCAAACATCAAATTTCTGGTGAAGCTTGGGTGGAAGAATGAAGAAATCATTGATGTTTTCACAAAAGCTTCTAAGGACACTACCCCAAAGAAATGAACTCTTTACGAATGTATAGCTTGTTTCAAGAAGAGGTGAGAAGATGTGGGAGATGAATCCTGCAGTGGCTGTGAAAACCACTGTGCCCAGATCAGCTGCAGTTACGACGAGAGCTATCAGTGGAAATTTTAAACAGGAGGGATCACGATCCTGACGCATCCCTCTGACAAATTGTAACCGGAAGTTGGAACATGGCTTTACCAATATGACCTCGAAGGCAAAGCATCATCAACGCGACGGCTACCGAGAGGTGGCAGTGGTCCAGTCAAAGGAAAAGGAGGCCAGTCAGGAGCCAACATCATGGCATCAGTGTTTTGGGACACTCAAGGCATTTTGCTTGTTGACTTTCTGAAGGGCCAAACATCTGCTTATTAGGAGAGTGTTCCGAGAAGCTTAGAGAAAGCTTTGGTAGAAACATGCTGGGAAAGTCTCACTAGATCCCTGTTCACCACCTCAGTGCTCTGCTCATTCCTCTCATCAAACAAGGGCAATTGTGTCAGTTTCAATGGGCAGTCCTTAGGAATGCACCTTACGGGCTGCTTTCATTCCTTCTAAATTCTTTTTGTTTCCTAATTATACAAAGTCTCCTTGCCTTGCTTGGAAAGATGAGAGAAAGTCTCCTTGCCTTGCTTGGACAGATGAGAGATGAGATCCTCCTCTTCTCTCCCAGGACAGAATGGTCAGACTTGAGTTTCCTTTCTCCTCACTCTTCTCCTCCTTGAGGGAGGTGCTGTGCCGGACAGACCTGCTCCCGTGTCTAGACACGGGTAGACTCGTTGAAGATCCTCACAGGCAATCCTCCTTGGGGTCAAAGGGGAAGGATTTATTTCTTCAGGGCTCAGTAGTCCTCATCCTTACGCGCACCTTCACCAGCCCAGGGCGGGGTAGCGGAGGGTGAAAGGGCGTGGCTCACAGCCCGTTTCTTCCGCTCGGGCGTCTCCTGGGAGGAACCCTTGTCCAGTGAGCGGGTCTTCGTCTCCACCAAATTCCCTAGGGGGACATTTCTGGCAGCCCTTCTTGTTCAGCAGCTTACGGGGGTCAGGTGGACCTCTGCTAGTCACCAGCCTGAAGCCCTTACTCCATTTCAGCTATTTTGGCAGTTGCCTAGGTGACTTTTGAACCTCGTTACCCAGAACAGCCAACGGAGGAGGGGTGAGAAGAGTGGCCGTCTGGGTTTGCCGCATCGTGCTGCCTTACAGGAGTTGTGCAGTCTTCGGTTGTGTGATACTTCACCTGGCTGATTTCTGGGAATGCCTCCACAAATTCGCTAAATTCAGTAGCTTTTGCCTTCCAAGATTCACCTGGTTGGTGTGTTGCACCCATTCACTAGTCATTTACATTAGGTATATCTCTTAATGCTATCCCTCCCCCTCCCCCCGCCCATGACAGGCCCCGGTGTGTGATGTTCCCCTTTCTGTGTCCAAGCGTTCTCATACTTCAATTCCCACCTATGAATGAGAACATGCGGTGTTTGCTTTTTTTGTCCTTGCGATAGTTTGCTAAGAATGATGGTTTCCAGCTTCATCCGTGTCCCTCCAAAGGGGATGAACTCATGCTTTTTCATGGCTGCATAGTATTGCATGGTGTATTTGTGCCACATTTTCTTAATCCAGTCTATCATTGATGGACATCTGGGTTGGTTCCAAGTCTTTGCTACTGTGAATGGTGCCGCAATAAACATACGTCTGCGTGTGTCCTTTTAGCAGCATGATTTCTAATCCTATGGGTATATATACCCAGCAATGGGATGGCTGGGTCAAACGGTATTTCTATTTCGAGATCCTTGAGGATTCGCCACACTATCTTCCACTACCGTTGAACTAGTTTACAGTCCCACCAACAGTGTAAAAGTGTTCCTATTTGTCCACTACCTCTCCAGCACCAGTTGTTTCCTGACTTTTTAATGATCGCTATTCTAACTGGTGTGAGATGATATCTCATTGCGGATTTGATTTGCATTTCTCTGATGGCCAGTTTTGATGAGCATTTTTTCATGTGTCTGTTGGCTGCATAAATGTCTTCTTTTGAGAAGTGTCTCTTCATATCCTTCCCCCACTTGTTGATGGGCTTGTTTGGTTTTTCTTGTAACTCTGTTTGAGGTCTTAGTAGATTCTGGATATTAGCCTTTTGTCAGATGAGTAGATTGCAAAAATGTTCTCCCTTTCTGCAGGATGCCTGTTCACTCTCATGGGAGTTTCTTTAGCTATGCAGAACGTCTTTAGTGTAATTAGATGCTGTTTGTCAATGTTGGCTTTCGTTGCCATTGCTTTTGGCGTTTTAGACATGAGGTCCTTGCCCATGCCTTTGTCCTCAATGGTATTGGCTGGGTTTTCTCCTAGGGTTTGTATGGTTTAAGATCTAACATTTAAGTCTTTCATCTGTCTTGAATTAATTTTTGTACAAGGTGTAAGGAAGGGATCCGATTTCAGCTTTCGACATATGGCTAGCCTGTTTTCCCAGCACCATTTTTTTAAATAGGGAATCCTTTCCCCATTTCTTGTTTTTGTCAGGTTTGTCAAAGATCAGATGGTTGTAGATGTGTCGTATTATTTCTGAGGGCTCTATTCTGTTCCATTGGTCTACGGTAACCAAAACGGCAACCGATAGCATGCTCTTTGGTTACTGTAGCCTTCTACTGTAGCTTGAAGTCGGACAGCTTGATGCCTCCATCTTTGTTCTTTTGGCTTAGGATTATGTTGGCAGTGGGGGCCGTTTTGTGGTTCCATATGAGCTTTAAAGCAGTTTTTTCCAGTTCTGTGAAGAAAGTCATTGGTAGTTTGATGGGGATGGCATTGAATCTATAATTTACCTTGGGCAGTATGGCCATTTTCACGATATTGATTCTTCCAATCCGTGATGGTGGAATATTCTTCCATTTGTTTGTCTCCTCTTTTAGTTCGTGGAGCAATGCTTTGTAGTTCTCCTTGAAGAGGTCCTTCACATCCCTTGTTAGTTGGATTCCTAGGCATTTTATTCTCTTTGAAGCAATTGTGAATGGGAGCTCACTCATGATTTGGCTCTCTGTTTGCCTCTTATTGGTGTATAAGAATGCTTGTGATTTTTGCACCTCGATTTTGTATCCTGAGACTTTGCTGAAGTTGCTTATCAGCTTAAGGAGATTTTGGACTGAGACGATGGGGTTTTCTAAATATTCAATCATGTCATCTGCAAACAGGGACAATTTGACTTCCTCTTTTCCTAATTGATTTCTCTTTATTTCTTTCTCCTGCCTGATTGCCCTGGGCAGAAGTTCCAACACTATGTTGAATAGGAGTGGTGAGAGAGGGCATCCCTGTCTTGTGGCAGTTTGCAAAGGGAATGCTTCCACTTTTTGCCCATTCAGTATGATATTGGCTGTGGGTTTGCCCTAAGTAGCCCGTATTATTTTGGGAGATGTCCCATCAATACCTAATTTATTGAGAGTTTTTGGCATGAAGGGCTGTTGAATTTTGTCGAAGGCCTTTTCTGCATCTGTTGAGATAATCACGTGGTTTCTGTCTTTGGTCCTGATTATACGCTGGATTATGTTTATTGTTTTGCATATGTTGGACCAGCCTTGCATGTCAGGGATGAAGCCCACTTCATCATGATGGATAAGCTCTTTGATGTGCTGCTGGATTCGGTTTTCCAGTATTTTATGGAAGATTTTCCCATCGATGTTCCTCAGGGACATAGGCCTAAAATTCTCTTTTTGGGTTGTGTCTCTCTCAGGCTTTGGGATCAGGATGATGCCGGCCTCATGAAATGAGTGAGGGAGGATTCCCTCTTTTTCTGTTGATTGGAATAGTTTCAGAAGGCATGGTACCAGCTCCTCCTTGTCCTTCTGGTAGAATTCGGCTGTGAATCCGTCTGGTCCTGGAGTTTTATTGCTTGATAGGCTGTTAATTATTGCCTCAATTTCAGAGCCTGTTAGTGGTCTACTCAGGCATTCAACTTCTTCCTGGTTTACTCTGGGGAGGTTGTATGCGTCCAGGAATTTATCCATTTCTTCTAGATTTTCTAGTTCATTAGCTTAGAGGTGCTGATAGTATTGTCTGATGGTAGTTTGTATTTCTGTGGGATCGGTGGTGATATCCCCTTTATCATTTTTTACTGCATCTGTTTGATTCTTCTTTCTTTTCTTCTTTCTTAGTCTTGCTAGTGCTCTATCAATTTTGTTGATCACTGCAAAAAACCCGCTCCTGGATTCATTGATTTGTTGAAGGGTTTATTGTGTCTCTATCTCCATCAGTTCTGCTCGGATCTTAGTTATTTCTTGCCTTCTGCTAGTTTTTGAATGTGTTTGCTCTTGCTTCTCTCATTCTTTTAATGGTGATGTTAGGGTATGCATTTTTGATTTTTCCTGCTTTCTCTCGTGGGCAATTAGTGCTATAAATTTCCCTCTACACACTGCTTTAAATGTGACGCAGAGATTCTGGTATGTTGTGCCTTTGTTTTCATTGGTTTCAGAGAATATCTTTCTTTCTCCCTTCATTTCGTTATGTACCCAGTACTCATTAAGGAGCAGGGTGTCCGGTTTCCATGCAGTTGAGCGGTTTTGAGTGAGTTTCTTTATCCTGAGGTCTACTTTGATTGCAATGTGGTCTGAGAGACCGTTTGTAGTAATTTCTGTTATTTTACATTTACTGAGGAGTGCTTTACTTCCAACTATGTGGTCAATGTGGAAATAAGTGTGATGTGGTGCTGAGAAGCATGTATATTCTGTCGATTTGGTGTGGAGCGTTCTGTAGATGTCTCCTAGGTCCGCTTGGTGCAGAGCTGAGTTCAATTCCTGGATATCCTTTTTAGATTTCTGTCTCGTTGGTCTGTCTAATGTTTACAGAGGGCTGTTAAAGTTTCCCATGATTATGATGTGGGAGTCTAAGTCTCTTTTGATCACACTTTAAAGATCAAAAGGTAGAAGCGCAAAGACATTATCTGTGCAATATTAGAAACCTAGTAAGTGGTGGAATTTGGCCTTGAACCCAGATATCTAACTCCAGAGCCTAAGTGCTTCACCCACCTCACTGTGGTGCCTCTCGAGAAAAACAGGTAAGCACACATTCAGAAAGCTGGTGGGCCGGGGGGCTGGCCTTGTACTCAGAGGCCATGGAAGTCCCACGTGGGGTGGCTAGTGGTGTAAGGACAGAGGTCTCGGATGGGCAGAGGGATGTGGACAGGCGCGAGGGGGCGCGGCAGGGACTCGGGGGACTGGGAGTGGCGGCTCGGTGCTGCGGGAGGCGATTAGTGGAAGGACAGAGGTCTGGGAAGGGCAGAGGGATGGGGACAGGCCCGAGGGTCCGCGGCAGGGATTCCGGGGGACTGGGAGTGGCCGGTTGGGGTTACTCTTGGCTTTTTGCCCTCTCCTGCCGTCGACTGCTCCGGTTTCTTTGGCCTTGCGGCGAGGTGGACAGGGTGAGCTCTCAGGACTGATGGCGGTTGTGGAAGGGGCCTGGGGCCAAGGACAGGCCAGGGCGGCGGGAGAGGCGGACCGGTGGCGTGGCTGGATCTGGGCGCGCTGTCGGACCTTCCACATCACCAGCTGCAGGCAGGCGTTTGCGTCCTCGCTGGAGTTGTGGCCGTCCTGGCTGTCCTGGATGATCTGTCCCAGGTAGTCGGCCGCGAGATTCCTGAGGGAACGCTTGTAGGGGAAACCCAGGTAGTGCGGGAAGAGCACGGCCGTGTCCACCACGGTGCTGTGGATGAGCTTCAGGGCCAGCAGATCGCTCTCCAGGCTGTGCCCGATGAGGATGGTTTGGGCGCTGAAAAAGCTCAGCAGGATGGCTTGCACTTGGGGCAAGGTGATGCTCGTCTTGGCGACGTCGGCCTCGGTGACTCCGGAAAACCTGGTGTTGTAGTCCACGATCTCGTTGTCGGGCTTGACGAAGGTGTCGTACACCACTCGCATGTCGGCGTCCACCACGGTGACGCGGGTCAGCTCTAGGCCATGCGTGGTGTAGCACATCTCACAGTCCAAGGCGTAGATTCCTGGATAAGCGTCTCTGGACAACTCTTTCTTGAAGGTCTCCACGAAGCCATCGAGGCTGTCCTTGCGGCCGTCCCGCACGTGCTGCTTTGCCACCTGGCAGCCCACAGAGCCAGGAGCAGCTGCACAGCAGGTGTACTGGCTAACCCGGCCTCCAGCCACCTGGCTCGAGCGGACCCGCCCCCAGTGATAATAACACAACTGGTCGCGTACACAGCGGCCCGAGGAGGACACCAGGTACTCGGTGCCACAACGGCAGCAGACCCTGCAGGAGGAGTCGCCGGGCCCCTTCCCCTGGCCAGTGAAGAGGACGGCGCCTCCGGGCCGCTCGGGGTGCGGGAAGGGGTAGCCGTTCTCCTCGAGCTGGTCCTGGCTGAGCAGGAACTCCTGGAGGCGGCTGTACAGGGCGGCCCTGCTGAGGCCCGGCATGGAGCTGGGGGTCAGGCCCTTCAGTCTCTTGAGGGTGTTCAGGACCACGTTCAGGTACCTGTTCTTGTTGGGGCTGCAGTCGTAGGCCACCTTCTCCTCGTTCAGCGCCTTCTCCTCGGCCTCCTGCTTGGAGGCGCAGAACTTGAGACACTCTTCGGTGAACAGTTGGAGATAGCCTCGGCGGAGGACGGTGGGGACTTGGCACCCAGACCTTCGGAGGACAATAGGTTTCTTCAAACTCGGTAAGGATGGACGACGGACGATTCGCTTAGAGCTGATGGTGGTGGTGGTCTTGCATGCCATCCCTGACCTGTTGCGCATCTTCCCTGGCTGTCTGCCGACCTTGGAGCCACTGGAGCGTTGGCTGCTGCTGGCCACGCGGGTTCTCTTGGCATCTGTGCAACCTGTGACCAAGCAAGGGCTGGAAGACTGGGCGATCGTCTTCCTCTTCCTGGGGGCTGAGATGCGGACTCCCGAGGGCCTCTCTGTCAGCCTTGGGGCGGCTGGCAAGCAGCAGTCCGATCCCCTCTGTGCAGGGAAGTAGCACGCCTCCGTCACCACCTTGGGACACGCTGGGGGCACCGCCGGACCCCTGTTCTGGGGCTCCGCCTGGATGTCCACAAATGCGGAGGCCTGGTTGTGCATCTGGGGCACCCGGAGCCCGAAGCTCTGGGCAGGCTGATGAGAGGGCAGGGGGAATTCTGGAGCCTCGAGGGCCGCCTCCTCGGCCACCTTCTTAGCTTCTGGGTATCCAGGTGGGAACCAGCAGGGAGCTGTGGCTCGCAACATCTTGCTGCCTTCGGGAGCACCGGCCTGGCTCTGCTCCGCTCCCAACTGGCGGCTTCTTGCCTCCAGGGCCGCCTCCTCGGCCACCTTCTTAGCTTCTGGGTATCCAGGTGGGAACCAGCAGGGAGCTGTGGCTCGCAACATCTTGCTGCCTTCGGGAGCACCGGCCTGGCTCTGCTCCTCTCCCAACTGGCGGCTTCAATGAGTGCCGCGGCCGCCACCCGTCGCCTTTATAGACGCACAGGGCAGAGTGGGTGGGACTTCTCCTTGATAGGTTGCTGCTTCCATCCAATCACACTGAGCCTCATCTTCCACCAGACTCCAGCTTGGGAATGCCTCGAGGGGTGCACTAATGGAATCAACTGGAACTCCTGGTTGCTAACCTTGGAGCTAGGTTGCTTTTCCTGAGTTAATTAACTGTCCCTGCAGGGCAGTCCTATAATGGCTACTGGAATTGGGCCACCTAGGATTCATTTCAGCGTCAGGGAGTTTGGTCAACTTGCTTGGGCCCACACAGCACCCCATGGAGCCAGGACTGGGCCAGCAGTCTGCTGCATGCTGCAGGGCAGGATCTCTCTGGGGTTGCGTTTCCCTGCTCTCTGCACTCCTCCGCTGCGGGCAAATTGAGGACAGGAAGTGGACCGCACCCACTTCTCTCCCACGACTTGGGCAATGTTCAACACAGGGGTTCTTCAAAAGGTTCATAGAAAATGCACATGGTGAAGAAACTATGCATGGGTTTCCACTGGTTTGCACTCAAATAAACTTGTCCGAACTTCTTATAACCTTTCTGAACTAGATCGAGTTTGAGGCACTGAGAAGGATGAGACATCCCCTGAAAAGGACTCCTATCAGAGCAACATGAATTCCACGAAAATTGCAGCAAGAGCAAACATCAAATTTCTGGTGAAGCTTGGGTGGAAGAATGAAGAAATCATTGATGTTTTCACAAAAGCTTCTAAGGACACTACCCCAAAGAAATGAACTCTTTACGAATGTATAGCTTGTTTCAAGAAGAGGTGAGAAGATGTGGGAGATGAATCCTGCAGTGGCTGTGAAAACCACTGTGCCCAGATCAGCTGCATTTACGACGAGAGCTATCAGTGGAAATTTTAAACAGGAGGGATCACGATCCTGACGCATCCCTCTGACAAATTGTAACCGGAAGTTGGAACATGGCTTTACCAATATGACCTCGAAGGCAAAGCATCATCAAAGCGACGGCTACCGAGAGGTGGCAGTGGTCCAGTCAAAGGAAAAGGAGGCCAGTCAGGAGCCAACATCATGGCATCAGTGTTTTGGGACACTCAAGGCATTTTGCTTGTTGACTTTCTGAAGGGCCAAACATCTGCTTATTAGGAGAGTGTTCCGAGAAGCTTAGAGAAAGCTTTGGTAGAAACATGCTGGGAAAGTCTCACTAGATCCCTGTTCACCACCTCAGTGCTCTGCTCATTCCTCTCATCAAACAAGGGCAATTGTGTCAGTTTCAATGGGCAGTCCTTAGGAATGCACCTTACGGGCTGCTTTCGTTCCTTCTAAATTCTTTTTGTTTCCTAATTATACAAAGTCTCCTTGCCTTGCTTGGAAAGATGAGAGAAAGTCTCCTTGCCTTGCTTGGACAGATGAGAGATGAGATCCTCCTCTTCTCTCCCAGGACAGAATGGTCAGACTTGAGTTTCCTTTCTCCTCACTCTTCTCCTCCTTGAGGGAGGTGCTGTGCCGGACAGACCTGCTCCCGTGTCTAGACACGGGTAGACTCGTTGAAGATCCTCACAGGCAATCCTCCTTGGGGTCAAAGGGGAAGGATTTATTTCTTCAGGGCTCAGTAGTCCTCATCCTTACGCGCACCTTCACCAGCCCAGGGCGGGGTAGCGGAGGGTGAAAGGGCGTGGCTCACAGCCCGTTTCTTCCGCTCGGGCGTCTCCTGGGAGGAACCCTTGTCCAGTGAGCGGGTCTTCGTCTCCACCAAATTCCCTAGGGGGACATTTCTGGCAGCCCTTCTTGTTCAGCAGCTTACGGGGGTCAGGTGGACCTCTGCTAGTCACCAGCCTGAAGCCCTTACTCCATTTCAGCTATTTTGGCAGTTGCCTAGGTGACTTTTGAACCTCATTACCCAGAACAGCCAACGGAGGAGGGGTGAGAAGAGTGGCCGTCTGGGTTTGCCGCATCGTGCTGCCTTACAGGAGTTGTGCAGTCTTCGGTTGTGTGATACTTCACCTGGCTGATTTCTGGGAATGCCTCCACAAATTCGCTAAATTCAGTAGCTTTTGCCTTCCAAGATTCACCTGGTTGGTGTGTTGCACCCATTCACTAGTCATTTACATTAGGTATATCTCTTAATGCTATCCCTCCCCCTCCCCCCGCCCATGACAGGCCCCGGTGTGTGATGTTCCCCTTTCTGTGTCCAAGCGTTCTCATACTTCAATTCCCACCTATGAATGAGAACATGCGGTGTTTGCTTTTTTTGTCCTTGCGATAGTTTGCTAAGAATGATGGTTTCCAGCTTCATCCGTGTCCCTCCAAAGGGGATGAACTCATGCTTTTTCATGGCTGCATAGTGTATTTGTGCCACATTTTCTTAATCCAGTCTATCATTGATGGACATCTGGGTTGGTTCCAAGTCTTTGCTACTGTGAATGGTGCCGCAATAAACATACGTCTGCGTGTGTCCTTTTAGCAGCATGATTTCTAATCCTATGGGTATATATACCCAGCAATGGGATGGCTGGGTCAAACGGTATTTCTATTTCGAGATCCTTGAGGATTCGCCACACTATCTTCCACTACCGTTGAACTAGTTTACAGTCCCACCAACAGTGTAAAAGTGTTCCTATTTGTCCACTACCTCTCCAGCACCTGTTGTTTCCTGACTTTTTAATGATCGCTATTCTAACTGGTGTGAGATGATATCTCATTGCGGATTTGATTTGCATTTCTCTGATGGCCAGTTTTGATGAGCATTTTTTCATGTGTCTGTTGGCTGCATAAATGTCTTCTTTTGAGAAGTGTCTCTTCATATCCTTCCCCCACTTGTTGATGGGCTTGTTTGGTTTTTCTTGTAACTCTGTTTGAGGTCTTAGTAGATTCTGGATATTAGCCTTTTGTCAGATGAGTAGATTGCAAAAATTTTCTCCCTTTCTGCAGGATGCCTGTTCACTCTCATGGGACTTTCTTTAGCTATGCAGAACGTCTTTAGTGTAATTAGATGCTGTTTGTCAATGTTGGCTTTCGTTGCCATTGCTTTTGGCGTTTTAGACATGAGGTCCTTGCCCATGCCTTTGTCCTCAATGGTATTGGCTGGGTTTTCTCCTAGGGTTTGTATGGTTTAAGATCTAACATTTAAGTCTTTCATCTGTCTTGAATTAATTTTTGTACAAGGTGTAAGGAAGGGATCCGATTTCAGCTTTCGACATATGGCTAGCCTGTTTTCCCAGCACCATTTTTTTAAATAGGGAATCCTTTCCCCATTTCTTGTTTTTGTCAGGTTTGTCAAAGATCAGATGGTTGTAGATGTGTCGTATTATTTCTGAGGGCTCTATTCTGTTCCATTGGTCTACGGTAACCAAAACGGCAACCGATAGCATGCTCTTTGGTTACTGTAGCCTTCTACTGTAGCTTGAAGTCGGACAGCTTGATGCCTCCATCTTTGTTCTTTTGGCTTAGGATTATGTTGGCAGTGGGGGCCGTTTTGTGGTTCCATATGAGCTTTAAAGCAGTTTTTTCCAGTTCTGTGAAGAAAGTCATTGGTAGTTTGATGGGGATGGCATTGAATCTATAATTTACCTTGGGCAGTATGGCCATTTTCACGATATTGATTCTTCCAATCCGTGATGGTGGAATATTCTTCCATTTGTTTGTCTCCTCTTTTAGTTCGTGGAGCAATGCTTTGTAGTTCTCCTTGAAGAGGTCCTTCACATCCCTTGTTAGTTGGATTCCTAGGCATTTTATTCTCTTTGAAGCAATTGTGAATGGGAGCTCACTCATGATTTGGCTCTCTGTTTGCCTCTTATTGGTGTATAAGAATGCTTGTGATTTTTGCACCTCGATTTTGTATCCTGAGACTTTGCTGAAGTTGCTTATCAGCTTAAGGAGATTTTGGACTGAGACGATGGGGTTTTCTAAATATTCAATCATGTCATCTGCAAACAGGGACAATTTGACTTCCTCTTTTCCTAATTGATTTCTCTTTATTTCTTTCTCCTGCCTGATTGCCCTGGGCAGAAGTTCCAACACTATGTTGAATAGGAGTGGTGAGAGAGGGCATCCCTGTCTTGTGGCAGTTTGCAAAGGGAATGCTTCCACTTTTTGCCCATTCAGTATGATATTGGCTGTGGGTTTGCCCTAAATAGCCCGTATTATTTTGGGAGATGTCCCATCAATACCTAATTTATTGAGAGTTTTTGGCATGAAGGGCTGTTGAATTTTGTCGAAGGCCTTTTCTGCATCTGTTGAGATAATCACGTGGTTTCTGTCTTTGGTCCTGATTATACGCTGGATTATGTTTATTGTTTTGCATATGTTGGACCAGCCTTGCATGTCAGGGATGAAGCCCACTTCATCATGATGGATAAGCTCTTTGATGTGCTGCTGGATTCGGTTTTCCAGTATTTTATGGAGGATTTTCCCATCGATGTTCCTCAGGGACATAGGCCTAAAATTCTCTTTTTGGGTTGTGTCTCTCTCAGGCTTTGGGATCAGGATGATGCCGGCCTCATGAAATGAGTGAGGGAGGATTCCCTCTTTTTCTGTTGATTGGAATAGTTTCAGAAGGCATGGTACCAGCTCCTCCTTGTCCTTCTGGTAGAATTCGGCTGTGAATCCGTCTGGTCCTGGAGTTTTATTGCTTGATAGGCTGTTAATTATTGCCTCAATTTCAGAGCCTGTTAGTGGTCTACTCAGGCATTCAACTTCTTCCTGGTTTACTCTGGGGAGGTTGTATGCGTCCAGGAATTTATCCATTTCTTCTAGATTTTCTAGTTCATTAGCTTAGAGGTGCTGATAGTATTGTCTGATGGTAGTTTGTATTTCTGTGGGATCGGTGGTGATATCCCCTTTATCATTTTTTACTGCATCTGTTTGATTCTTCTTTCTTTTCTTCTTTCTTAGTCTTGCTAGTGCTCTATCAATTTTGTTGATCACTGCAAAAAACCCGCTCCTGGAATCATTGATTTGTTGAAGGGTTTATTGTGTCTCTATCTCCATCAGTTCTGCTCGGATCTTAGTTATTTCTTGCCTTCTGCTAGTTTTTGAATGTGTTTGCTCTTGCTTCTCTCATTCTTTTAATGGTGATGTTAGGGTATGCATTTTTGATTTTTCCTGCTTTCTCTCGTGGGCAATTAGTGCTATAAATTTCCCTCTACACACTGCTTTAAATGTGACGCAGAGATTCTGGTATGTTGTGCCTTTGTTTTCATTGGTTTCAGAAAATATCTTTCTTTCTCCCTTCATTTCGTTATGTACCCAGTACTCATTAAGGAGCAGGGTGTCCGGTTTCCATGCAGTTGAGCGGTTTTGAGTGAGTTTCTTTATCCTGAGGTCTACTTTGATTGCAATGTGGTCTGAGAGACCGTTTGCAGTAATTTCTGTTATTTTACATTTACTGAGGAGTGCTTTACTTCCAACTATGTGGTCAATGTGGAAATAAGTGTGATGTGGTGCTGAGAAGCATGTATATTCTGTGGATTTGGGGTGGAGCGTTCTGTAGATGTCTCCTAGGTCCGCTTGGTGCAGAGCTGAGTTCAATTCCTGGATATCCTTTTTAGATTTCTGTCTCGTTGGTCTGTCTAATGTTTACAGAGGGCTGTTAAAGTTTCCCATGATTATGATGTGGGAGTCTAAGTCTCTTTTGATCACACTTTAAAGATCAAAAGGTAGAAGCGCAAAGACATTATCTGTGCAATATTAGAAACCTAGTAAGTGGTGGAATTTGGCCTTGAACCCAGATATCTAACTCCAGAGCCTAAGTGCTTCACCCACCTCACTGTGGTGCCTCTCGAGAAAAACAGGTAAGCACACATTCAGAAAGCTGGTGGGCCGGGGGGCTGGCCTTGTACTCAGAGGCCATGGAAGTCCCACGATGGCTGGCTAGTGGTGTAAGGACAGAGGTCTCGGATGGGCAGAGGGATGTGGACAGGCGCGAGGGGGCGCGGCAGGGACTCGGGGGACTGGGAGTGGCGGCTCGGTGCTGCGGGAGGCGATTAGTGGAAGGACAGAGGTCTGGGAAGGGCAGAGGGATGGGGACAGGCCCGAGGGTCCGCGGCAGGGATTCCGGGGGACTGGGAGTGGCCGGTTGGGGTTACTCTTGGCTTTTTGCCCTCTCCTGCCGTCGACTGCTCCGGTTTCTTTGGCCTTGCGGCGAGGTGGACAGGGTGAGCTCTCAGGACTGATGGCGGTTGTGGAAGGGGCCTGGGGCCAAGGACAGGCCAGGGCGGCGGGAGAGGCGGACCGGTGGCGTGGCTGGATCTGGGCGCGCTGTCGGACCTTCCACATCACCAGCTGCAGGCAGGCGTTTGCGTCCTCGCTGGAGTTGTGGCCGTCCTGGCTGTCCTGGATGATCTGTCCCAGGTAGTCGGCCGCGAGATTCCTGAGGGAACGCTTGTAGGGGAAACCCAGGTAGTGCGGGAAGAGCACGGCCGTGTCCACCACGGTGCTGTGGATGAGCTTCAGGGCCAGCAGATCTCTCTCCAGGCTGTGCCCGATGAGGATGGTTTGGGCGCTGAAAAAGCTCAGCAGGATGGCTTGCACTTGGGGTAAGGTGATGCTCGTCTTGGCGACGTCGGCCTCGGTGACTCCGGAAAACCTGGTGTTGTAGTCCACGATCTCGTTGTCGGGCTTGACGAAGGTGTCGTACACCACTCGCATGTCGGCGTCCACCACGGTGACGCGGGTCAGCTCTAGGCCATGCGTGGTGTAGCACATCTCACAGTCCAAGGCTTAGATTCCTGGATAAGCGTCTCTGGACAACTCTTTCTTGAAGGTCTCCACGAAGCCATCGAGGCTGTCCTTGCGGCCGTCCCGCACGTGCTGCTTTGCCACCTGGCAGCCCACAGAGCCAGGAGCAGCTGCACAGCAGGTGTACTGGCTAACCCGGCCTCCAGCCACCTGGCTCGAGCGGACCCGCCCCCAGTGATAATAACACAACTGGTCGCGTACACAGCGGCCCGAGGAGGACACCAGGTACTCGGTGCCACAACGGCAGCAGACCCTGCAGGAGGAGTCGCCGGGCCCCTTCCCCTGGCCAGTGAAGAGGACGGCGCCTCCGGGCCGCTCGGGGTGCGGGAAGGGGTAGCCGTTCTCCTCGAGCTGGTCCTGGCTGAGCAGGAACTCCTGGAGGCGGCTGTACAGGGCGGCCCTGCTGAGGCCCGGCATGGAGCTGGGGGTCAGGCCCTTCAGTCTCTTGAGGGTGTTCAGGACCACGTTCACGTACCTGTTCTTGTTGGGGCTGCAGTCGTAGGCCACCTTCTCCTCGTTCAGCGCCTTCTCCTCGGCCTCCTGCTTGGAGGCGCAGAACTTGAGACACTCTTCGGTGAACAGTTGGAGATAGCCTCGGCGGAGGACGGTGGGGACTTGGCACCCAGACCTTCGGAGGACAATAGGTTTCTTCAAACTCGGTAAGGATGGACGACGGACGATTCGCTTAGAGCTGATGGTGGTGGTGGTCTTGCATGCCATCCCTGACCTGTTGCGCGTCTTCCCTGGCTGTCTGCCGACCTTGGAGCCACTGGAGCGTTGGCTGCTGCTGGCCACGCGGGTTCTCTTGGCATCTGTGCAACCTGTGACCAAGCAAGGGCTGGAAGACTGGGCGATCGTCTTCCTCTTCCTGGGGGCTGAGATGCGGACTCCCGAGGGCCTCTCTGTCAGCCTTGGGGCGGCTGGCAAGCAGCAGGCCGATCCCCTCTGTGCAGGGAAGTAGCACGCCTCCGTCACCACCTTGGGACACGCTGGGGGCACCGCCGGACCCCTGTTCTGGGGCTCCGCCTGGATGTCCACAAATGCGGAGGCCTGGTTGTGCATCTGGGGCACCCGGAGCCCGAAGCTCTGGGCAGGCTGATGAGAGGGCAGGGGGAATTCTGGAGCCTCGAGGGCCGCCTCCTCGGCCACCTTCTTAGCTTCTGGGTATCCAGGTGGGAACCAGCAGGGAGCTGTGGCTCGCAACATCTTGCTGCCTTCGGGAGCACCGGCCTGGCTCTGCTCCGCTCCCAACTGGCGGCTTCTTGCCTCCAGGGCCGCCTCCTCGGCCACCTTCTTAGCTTCTGGGTATCCAGGTGGGAACCAGCAGGGAGCTGTGGCTCGCAACATCTTGCTGCCTTCGGGAGCACCGGCCTGGCTCTGCTCCGCTCCCAACTGGCGGCTTCAATGAGTGCGGCGGCCGCCACCCGTCGCCTTTATAGACGCACAGGGCAGAGTGGGTGGGACTTCTCCTTGATAGGTTGGTGCTTCCATCCAATCACACTGAGCCTCATCTTCCACCAGACTCCAGCTTGGGAATGCCTCAAGGGGTGCACTAATGGAATCAACTGGAACTCCTGGTTGCTAACCTTGGAGCTAGGTTGCTTTTCCTGAGTTAATTAACTCTCCCTGCAGGGCAGTCCTATAATGGCTACTGGAATTGCGCCACCTAGGATTCAATTAAGGTTCAGGGAGGTTGGTCAACTTGCTTGGGCCCACACAGCACCCCATGGAGCCAGGACTGGGCAAGCAGTCTGCTGCATGCTGCAGGGCAGGATCTCTCTGGGGTAGCCTTTCCCTGCTCTGTGCACTCCTCCGCTGCGGGCAAACTGAGGACAGGAAGTGGACCGCACCCACTTCTCTCCCACGACTTAGGCAATGTTCAACACAGGGGTTCTTCAAAAGTTTCATAGAAAATGCACATGGTGAAGAAACTATGCATGGGTTTCCACTGGTTTGCACTCAAATAAACTTGTCCGAACTTCTTATAACCTTTCTGAACTAGATCGAGTTTGAGGCACTGAGAAGGATGAGACATCCACTGAAAAGGACGCCTATCAGAGCAACATGAATTCCACGAAAATTGCAGCAAGAGCAAACATCAAATTTCTGGTGAAGCTTGGGTGGAAGAATGAAGAAATCATTGATGTTTTCACAAAAGCTTCTAAGGACACTACCCCAAAGAAATGAACTCTTTACGAATGTATAGCTTGTTTCAAGAAGAGGTGAGAAGATGTGGGAGATGAATCCTGCAGTGGCTGTGAAAACCACTGTGCCCAGATCAGCTGCAGTTACGATGAGAGCTATCAGTGGAAATGTTAAACAGGAGGGATCATGATCCTGACGCATCCCTCTGACAAATTGTAACCGGAAGTTGGAACATGGCTTTACCAATATGACCTCGAAGGCAAAGCATCATCAAAGCGACGGCTACCGAGAGGTGACAGTGGTCCAGTCAAAGGAAAAGGAGGCCAGTCAGGAGCCAACATCATGGCATCAGTGTTTTGGGACACTCAAGGCATTTTGCTTGTTGACTTTCTGAAGGGCCAAACATCTGCTTATTAGGAGAGTGTTCCGAGAAGCTTAGAGAAAGCTTTGGTAGAAACATGCTGGGAAAGTCTCACTAGATCCCTGTTCACCACCTCAGTGCTCTGCTCATTCCTCTCATCAAACATTTAAGTCTTTCATCTGTCTTGAGTTAATTTTTGTACAAGGTGTAAGGAAGAGATCCGATTTCAGCTTTCGACATATGGCTAGCCTGTTTTCCCAGCACCATTTTTTAAATAGGGAATCCTTTCCCCATTTCTTGTTTTTGTCAGGTTCGTCAAAGATCAGATGGTTGTTGATGTGTTGTATTATTTCTGAGGCCTCTATTCTGTTCCATTGGTCTACAGTAACCAAAACGGCAACCGATAGCATGCTCTTTGGTTACTGTAGACTTCTACTGTAGCTTGAAGTCGGACAGCTTGCTGCCTCAATCATCAGAAATGATTTAGTGAGAACAAGCAGACCATGATTCATTATTTCTTTTTCTCGCATTTTTGCATCCATTTACATAAATAAATTTAAGAATTATATCTACTTACTTTTTTCCTAAAATAAATTTATTTTAAAATGGCAACATATGGTTTTAGAGTTAGAATGGTACTAACTTGATTAATAGAGGGATTTTTAAAAATAAAGAAACCAGTAATCTTAATGAATCAGATACCAGTCAAAGAAAATACAAGTGGTTCATAGCACCTTATAGAGAGATTCCATGCAGCCACTATTTCAAAACATGTTCATGCTTGTAAAGAAACAGGACATAAAACATGGCTCCATGAATCAGGAAATTAATGGTCATCCTTTTAGGATGTCAGATCTTTAGAGAAAAGCAGGACTTGTTTTTGTAAAGTAATAGTTAATAATAATGACCAATTGATGCACCAAAGACTAATTTTGAGGGTGAGAAAGGATGGCATAGCAAAGAGAAAAAAAAAAAAAATCACCTGACGATTTGCTAATCACCTTGCAGTAAATATTCTTAGCTAAATTAGTAAATATTCTTAGTTAAATTAACAGAATAGATTAGAAAAGAAGGAATATTTAACTAAATATTCTTAGTTAAATTAACGGAAAACATTAGAAAAGAAGGAATATTTAAATGAAAGAGGTGAACCAAATATTTGGGGAGTTGGTGGTACAGAGAACAGGACTAACAAAATAATCAGAATATTCTGTGTATGATGAGAGGAGAAAATGAGATTAAAGCATTGAAAACTTAAAAAATAAATGTTTTATGGTTTGGAAGTACATTTTTAAAATTGTTTAAACACTAAGGTCTAATTCTTTTTCTTAATACTGTCATAATAAGCTAAAAAGAACTTTCATTGCATAAGAACTCACATTGAACTCACATGAATAAAACGAATCTGTTCATTTAAAACCATAAAAGGAATCATTTTAATTTCAAATTGTAATAGTGCAAGAATCCAAGAAGATTATGGGTCTGGTAATTTGAGTTCAGGTAGGCGATACAAAGTGGTTCTCATAACTAACTCCGAGATCACCAGAGCTTGGACACACACAACTTCAGTTTCCTCAATAAAGGTCAATTAGCAATTTTTTATGTCCCCCTATGTTGTCCAGCACTGAAGCAGACATGGGAATATAAAAGAAATAAGTGAAACATTCAGTTTCTGCCCCAAGGAATTTGCTTTTATGACAGAATTTTCTATGAATAATTACTTATGTCTTATTTCAAAGGCACTTTGAAAAAGACAGAAAGAAACACAGACAAGAGGAAACAAGAAAATTCTTGCTTACAATTTTAAGCAGAAAACATGTACTATTTAGTCTTTCTCTCTTTATGAGGGTGTATATTATCTATATTCTACTTTGGTTCACTGTAAATCAGCACCCAAATACTTACGGATACTGCACTGTGAGGGGCTGTCACTAACCCTTGCATTGGATCACGCAAAAGGTGCCCCATCGTGTTGCTCTGGGAGTTGAGCTCAGGCTACCAAACAGCCTTGCTTAAGGGTGATCTGCTCACTCTCTGGCTTAGAATCACCCTGGCTGGTTCAATGGTCTCATCATTAGGCTGCATTTGGTCTTGGCTCTTCAATCCAGTCTCCTGGGATCACCTTTATTTTTTCCTGGCTTCCTTTTTTTCTTTTTCTTCTTTTCCCCCCCTAAAGTTTTCCTTCGCCTTTACCCCTTTGGTCCTCTATTCTTGAATTTTTAGTCTCAACATACTCTAGCACTCATACTTTAATTGCTCCTGAATCCAGGGCAGAATTCTAGCTATGTTCACATTTTGAGATAGCTATATTTTCTCATAATAGTTCCTTTACCGTAAAAGTTACATACCTAAAATCTTGTATATTTTTTCTATCTCAATAACTCTGTTTTTCTTTTTCTTCCTCTACTCTCACATTGATACAGATTGTTTCCAGACCTCGCTAATCACCCTTCTGTGGGAGAAGGGGCACTTTTCTCATAGCGGGTGACTTTACATAGTCCGTGTGGACAATGCTTAAAGAAAGCAGAGCCTTGTGTAATTACCTGAATGCACAGTCTATTGAAATAATTCCACCCAAAATCTTTCATTTCCTTAATTAGTGGCTTCTCCATGTTGACTCCAATGCCTGCCCATTAAAAACAAATCACGAAATGCTAGGAGAGAGAATTCCAATATTCAGCCTTCTGTCCTGTTTTGTTTCTCCCAGAGGTAATCACAAAGGTTTTTAGTATACAAAGTAAATGAAATGCCTCTAAGCCTGAAACTAATTCCTTCGGTGAGAAAGCTGGCAGTCCATGGGGATGAGGTGGGAAGACCTCCATTGCAGTCTGGTGCACCTCTGCTCTCTGCTGGAAGGACAGATTTCCACCTCCCCAGGTGGGCCATCCATCTTGTCCTCTGGATTAACATGCTTCTATCTACTGAGACCAATTATTCTTCTTAGTTACAGACCTTGAGTCAGCAAGTCAAATGTGATCTTAGGTGCAATTACTAGGGAATTGGCTCTTGCTTTGCTACTGTTTATGACCAAATTTCCAACTGCTCTGTTCCTCTATCCTTGGGGCATTAGGTGAATTACCAAGACATGGAGTAATTTTCTCTCTGATTGAGGGTGACCTTGCTATAGTTTAAAGTTTGAAACAATCCTCCCAAGGACAAGAGTCCTGTTCTTGAATGTTAAATCTGTACTCCTTGCATCTGTGCTCTGCCCAGCTCAATAGTAAATGCTGAGACAGCCACCTTCATCTGGACTTCTGATGTGACATTCCCCAAGTCCTGTCCTATTTCCTTTGGTCAGATTCCACTAAACATCATCTGCCTATCCTGACTTTTCTCTCCTGGGCCTCTCTAAGCTCTGGTCTCACTCTACTGGCTCCATTCATTTTGGGCCCACAAAGGCGTGGTTCAAGCCGCCAATGGTTGCAACTATTACACTCCTACTGAATTTTTGGAGACCAGGACTAACATAAATCAGGGCAAATGTGGCCACAAATTTTACAGGAGGCTAAAAGTCAGAGGGCACAAACATTAGTATGTCAGATGAAGTAATTTTTCCTTCTGTACCCAGAAAAGTTGATTTCTAATGTCTATTGAATATCTTTAATGTTTTTGGCACTCATTTGTATGTTTTGTTTCATTTCCCTGGCTTAATGAAAGTAAGATTCATTTCTTTCTTTCCAATGAGCCTTTATCTCAGCGAAGTTAGAATGTTCAAAAAAAGCATTGTACCGGCTAATTGGATTTTATATGAAATGAGAGCTCAACAAAACATCCTTTCAGTTGTTCCCTTGTTGAAACATTTCTAAGATATAACATATCTTATAGCCCTAGAAAACAAAATATAATAAAGGGATTGACTCTTATTTTGGGATGGGTTCCTGCCATGCTTTAAGGGACTAGATCATTAAGGGCAAATGTATTCATTCTTTCAATGTTTACTATGTCCTAGGCCCTTAATGATGAATAGGCTCAGCCTTAGGAAACCTTAGAATCCAACAGGGGAATACAATACTCATATAGAATAATGCTAAGGGGGGCAGAATGCATTAAGTGCCTTAGTGGAGGAACAGATTATTTTCACAGATACCGGGAATTATAGAGATTGTAAGACATTGGGATAAATAGATGATGAAGCAAGTGTCATTCAACAAATAATGTCACTTATTAATATGCCAGGACTTTCTAGGCCCTGGGATACAGCAGTGAAAAAACAAACAAAGAGATGGTGTTCCTGCTTTCATGGGATTCACTTTCATGAGAGGTAGAGGACAGACAATAAATGAATGCACCTAAATGTACAGTGTACTAAATGGTGGTAAGAGCTATGGAGAAAAATAAAGCTGAGTAAAGAGAATAGGGACTGTGGGGTGAGGGGCAGCCAGCTGATTGGCATTGGATTCTCAGAGAACATCCTGGTGACCTTCGAGCAGAAACTTGAAGTAAGTAGAAGTAAGCATATGAATAAGGGCGGGAGGAGCAATCCCGGAAGAGGTGCGGATGCAGACTTCTCAGAACTTCTGGAGCTTCTTGGTGCTCCCTGAAGAAGACCAAGGAGGCCAGTGGGGCTGATTAGGTCCAGCTGGGAGGGGAGCGAAAGGAGAGATCAGAAGGCTGGAGCAGGCAGGGGCAGATCCAGCAGGGCCTGAATACTTTGGACTATGCATGGCAGCCTCCTTGCTCACCTCCCCTCAATTTAAGGGGAAACTGGAAAGAAAACAAAGTTAATTAAGAGTTTTGGCTAGGCTAGCTGGATTTCATTTAATTGAAGTGGAACCAAAACATGTTGTTTTGTATTTAATTCTTAAGTCATTTTACTTGGGTTTTCTTTTTTTCCAAATTAGATAATAAACAATCCATAGTTGCAAATAGGCTTTATTTTCTGTCCTATTCTCCCAAAACTCCTGGATCCTAGGAGGGCTCACAGTACCATACAAAAAGAATGAGTCAACTCTTAATATTGTATTTTATCCTGGATGAGAACTACTGAGAAGTCATTGTTTCACACTACTTGTGAATCTTATCCCTTGTTTTCCTAGAGCAGCTCTTTCATGCCATTGTAAACTGACATGGAATTGTAATGAGATTTTAGCCACATGTAGACCAAAGGGAGATACACAAATCTGGAGATATGGAAAAAGTAAACTTTTTTTGGTGTCAAAATTAGTCCTTTCTCTTTACTTGAGAGCGTTTGCTTATGGGTAGATCTCAAGGTTTAGGTGGTTATTTCGTAAAACACTCTGATATATCAAATATTACAGAAAAAATTAGTCACGAAAGGCTTTAATTTTTCTTTAAATTGAGCTTGGCCTATTTGCCACAAGTAACTGAAGCTAGATTTCCTCCCACAATAGCAGCAACCAAGTTGCTGTGACATTTATTAAAGTCCTTTGAGTTAATCAAAACTTCTGTTAAGGATTTGCGTGCCCTGTTATTTTTTTTTTTAATTAAGTTTGAAACTTTAGGCTTACACTGAAGTTTCAAAAATAGTACAAAGGGCTGGGCGCCATTGCTCAAGCCTGTAATCTCAGCACTTTGGGAGGCCGAGGTGGGCAGATCACCTGAGGTCGGGAGTTGGAGACCAGCCTGAGCAACATGGAGAAACCCCATCTCTACTGAAAATACAAAATTAGCCGGGCATGGTGGTGCATACCTGTAATCCCAGCTATTTTGGGGGCTGAGGCAGGAGAATCTCTTGAACCCGGGAGGCAGAGGCTGCAGTGAGCTGAGATCGCGCTGTTGCACTCCAGCCTGGGCAAAAAGAGCAAAACTCCGTCTCAAAAAAAAAAAAAAAATAGTACAGAGAGTTCTTGTATACCTTTCACTCAGTTTCACCAAATGGTAACATCTTACAGAATCATAATATAATCACTGAAACCAGGAAATTAATATTATTAGCTAAATATAGGACTGACTAATCTATAGACTTTACTAGAGATTCCTGTTTTCACACTAATGTCCTATTTTTATTCCAAGAACTAAACTAAAATCCCCACATTGCATTTAGTTGTCATGTCTCTTTAGTTGCTTCCAATCTGTGACAGTTGCTGTCTTTCTTTTTCTTTCATGACATTGACTTTTTTTAAAGGATACTTGCCAATTATTTTGTAGAATTTTGGTTTGTTTGATGCTTGTTATAACTAGATTAAGGTTATGCATTTTTGGCAGTATTATCACAGAAACGAAACTGTAAAAGGGTACATACATAATATGGATAGGTCTTCTTACTGATGGCATTAAAGTTAATCATTTGGTTATGGAGCTGTCTGCCAATGTAAAGTTACTATGTTGCCCTTTGTAATTATTAAGTATGTTCTTGAGAGATACTTTGAGATTATGCAAATGTCCTGTCTCTGACCATAGCGTCACCCACTAATTTTACTATCCATTCTTCACTTTTGTCTGCAACGATTCTACTGTGGTGTTTGCCAAATGGGGATTTTCTAGTTCCATCATTCTATCTATATTTCTTAATGGGAATACAATTATGAGAAAGGGTCAACCCTTTTCCGTTATTTAGACAATTATTCATTTCTATTAGTGTAGATTTATATACTTTTATTGTATTCTTTAGGTTATAATTTATTACTGTTGTCACTGATTTTGTTATTCAAGTAAGTGAGAATTAACCTTAAGCAGAATATGAACCAAAGAGACCCAATGCACAATGTAATAAACACTACCATAGGCACATACATTTATTTTTCCTATATGACTTGAGAAATTCTTTGTGTGACAAGCACTGTAGTTCAATCTCTTTTATCCTCTAGCAGTCTGCCCCACACATGTGTACAATAGAGGTTAACTGAAATAATTAATTAATTTTAAAACAAGGTAGCAAAATTAAATGTTATAAAAATAATTAAGTGATCTCACTAGATTTTCTGATTTTATTACTTTCATTTGGTTTAGCAGACATAAGCTAGAAATAATGAAAATATGTTTTTATTCACCAACAATGTCCAAGAAAGTCAAATACGAGACTCTGTCTAACTCACCATTCTTTGAAGAGTGACTAAAGTAAGATGTAAGCTATTTTGATATTTTATTTTGATATTGGGTTTGGGTTTACCATGGTATTGATTGCATCTCTTGGTATCACATTTTTAAAATTGTTGAAATGTTTAAAATATTTATTTTGTATGGAAAATGCATAGAAATATTGAAATAAAACATAAAACAACTAGATGGTGAAAAGCAAACCCACCTCTCACCTTGTCCCTTAAAGACCCTGGTCTTCTTTAAGGGACCTTCTTTAAGGATCTTCTTTAAGGTTGTCTCTTCAGAGACAACCATTGTTATCCATTTCTTGTGCACCATCCCAGAGAGAGTCTATACATATATAGATGTTTCTGTGTGTGTGTGAGTATGTGTCTGTGTGTGTCCTTTTTATTTTTATTTTTGAGATGGAGTCTCGCTTTGTCGCCCAGGCTGGAGTGTGTGTATGTGTACATAACTAAATTAAACTGATAATTTGAATGCTTACATTACCATTAATTTAGTTTTTGTATGTGAGCCCACGCACACATATATACACACACACACTAACTGTTCCAGAGCAATGACTTAGTGAAGAACTGGATTTCCACTCTGTCAGACAAATTTTGGAAAGCACTGAAGTTGGGCATTTCTGATTGATTTTACCTTTCCTGGAATGTTATTTTCCTTTATAACTTAGACTCCTTCTGTGGAGATTTAATAAATAAAAGTCTTTTTTTTAGTGTGTGTTATTTCATTTTATTTTTATAATTTATTTACATTTTAATTTTAAATTGACAAATAAAGATCATATATATTTATGGTGTACAATGTGAAGTTTCATGTATGTATACATTGTGGAATGACAAAATCAAGCTAATAAACACACTCGTTTCCTCACATACTAATTTTATTGTGATGAGAACATGTTTAAAATCTACTCTTATAGCAATTTTCAAGTATACAATACATAGTTATTCACTGTGGTTGCCATGCTGTTCAATAGATCTCTAGAACTATTCCTATCTGAAATTTTGTATGATTTGACTGACATCTCCCCAATCCCTCCTGGGCCCCTGCCTCAGGTAACCACCATTCTGCTCTCTACAACTATGAGTTCCGTTGTTTTAGATTGCACATATAAGTGAGATCATGCAGTATTTGTCTTTCTGTGCTTGCTTTTTAAAACTTTATTATGTATTTATTTATTTTTTGAGACAGGGTCTCAGTCTGTCACCCAGGCTGGAGTACAGTGACACAAACACGGCTCACTCACCACGGCTTCCACCTCTGGGGTCAAGAGATCCTCCCACTTCAGCCTCCTGAGTAGCTAGAACTACAGGTGTCCAATACCACACCTGGCTAATTTTTGTATTTTTTGTAGAGATGGGGTTTCATCATGTTGCCCAGGTTGATCTCCAACTCCTGGGCTCAACTCTTCCACCTGCCTTGGCCTCCCAAAGTACTAGGATTACAGGCATGAGCCACCGTGCCTGGCGTTTGCTTTATTTCACTCACTGTAACACACTTTAGGCTCATTCATGTTGCAAATGACATGATTTCTTTCTTTTTTAAGGCTGAATAGTATTCTATTGGGTATATATACCACTTTTTTTTTTTGAGACAGCGTTTTGCTCATGTCACCCAGGCTGGAGTGCAGTGGCGTGATTTCGGCTCATTACAATCTCCGCCTCTCAAGTTCAAGTGATTCTCCTGCCTCAGCTGAGATTAGAGGCATGTCACACCATGCCCGGCTAATTTTGTGTTTCTGGTAGAGATGGGGTTTCACCATGTTGGCCAGGCTGGTCTTGAACTCCTGACTTCAAGTGATCCACCAGGCTTGGCCTCCCAAAGTACTGGGATTACAGGTGTGAGCCACCACGCTGGGCCTCATTGTGGTTTTAATTTGCAACACTGCACTTTAATAAGAGACTTTACAAACTAGTTGGATTGAAGGCCTTAATAGAGAATTAGGTAAACATCATGAAAACAACAATATACTCAGAAGAGAAAACTTTTACAGCAACCAAGAGAAGTCAAACGTCTGTAGTAATCATAGAAATGTAATTAAAATGTAAATGAGGCACTATTTTTAATCACTAGTTTTTTAAAAAAACACTATACCTAATTCAGACAAAAGTGTGGTATTTTGAGGCAGCATTAAATTGATAAAATATGTATTTGAAATAGGTATTGACATACATCAATTATCATTGAAACCTTCATATCCTTTGATTGAGGCATCTGGAGGTTGTATAATTTGTCTCAGGAAACTGTCCAAAAGAACCTGAATCAAATATACAAAAAAATTATTGCTCCATTATTATTTTTTATTTTTTATTATATTTTTAAGTTGTAGGGTACGTGTGCACAATGTGCAGGCTTGTTCCATAGGTATACCTGTGCCATGCTGGCCCGTTGCACCCATCATCTCATCATTTACATTAGGTATTTCTCCCAATGCTATCCTTTCCCCCACCCTCCACCCCATGACAGGCCCCAGTGTGTGATGTTCCCCACTCTGTGTCCAAATGTTCTCATTGTTCAATTTCCACCTATGAGTGAGAACATGAGGTGTTTGGTTTTCTGTTCTTGTGATAGTTTGCTCAGAATGATGGTTTCCAGCTTCATCCATGTCCCTGCAAAGGACATGAAGTTACCTTTTTATATTTGCCACATTTTCTTAATCCAGTCTATCATTGATGGACATTTGCGTTGGTTCCAAGTCTTTGCTTTGTGAATTGTGCGGCAATAAACATATGTGTGCATGTGTCTTTATAGTAGCATGATTTATAATCCTTTTGGTATATACCCAGTAATGGGATCACTGGGTAAAATGGTGTTTCTAGCTCTAGATCCTTGAAGAATCACCACACTGTCTTCCACAATGGTTGAACTTGTTCACACTCCCGCCAACCTAGGCAAACATGGTCTGGAGTGGACCTCCAGCAAACTCCAACAGATCTGCAGCTGAGGGACCTGACTGTTTTAAGGAAAACTAACAAACAGAAAGGAATAGCATCAACATCAATAAAAAGCACATATACTCCAAAACCCCATCTGTAGGTCACCAACATCAAAGACCAAAGGTAGATAAAACCACAAAGATGGGGAGAAACCAGAGCAGAAAAGCTGAAAATTCTAAAAACCAGAGTGCCTCTTCTCTTCCAGAGGATCCCAGCTCCTCACCAGCAAGGGAACAAAGCTGGATGGAGAATGATGAGCTGACAGATGTAGGCTTCAGAAGATCAGTCATAAAAGTCCTTCTACTATGAGTCTGCAGTGATTTCTTCAATCTAAACTTGTAACAAACCTTTAGAGAACACATTTTAGGCTAAGAGATGCTGTCCACAGTAGTTGTTTAAACATCTGAATAACTTTAAAATTATTTTACAGCTGGGCGCAGTGGCTGAGGAGTGTAATCCCAGCACTTTGGGTGACAGAGGCGAGCGGATCATCCAAGATCACACCACTGCACTCCAGCCTGAGTGACAGTGTGAAACTTCATCTCAAAAAAACAAAAACAAACAAACAAAAATTATTTTACATGTAAAAAGCTGAACTACGATTCCAAAGGATAAATTAATAATTCAATCATCTAAATGACCAGTTGAAAGGTAAATTAATCATGCAAATTTCCAGCTTGATGGTAATTTAATCATTCAAATGACCAGTTTATTTCAGTTATGCACACACAGACGCTTATATATATATAATATCCAACATAGATATAAAATATCCAACAATATCAGACAATCCAACATTTATTTTCTGCCTTTTATAGGTATCAAGCACAGGAGTTGGCAGGGCACACACTTTCAACTGATTCAAGCACAGTATTTCACACTCGTGTGTGTGAGCACACACATACACACACACACACACACCATAATTGTTCTAAGTGGTGAGTCTGTGATGCAAGCTGGTCAGTCAGAATTTTCCCTAGGGCTTTTCAAACTGATGATGGGACGAAGAAGCCTCTTACTATTTGCTAATGGAACTTATTAGCATATGAACTCAGTGGTGTGTCTCACTTCTTAGAAACTGGGAAGAGGGGCTCATGGAGAAGCCCACTGAGCTAATGCAGCTGACATGCAGAAACGTGTGGAAAGGAGCATGACTGCACTCTGGTGACCTTGAAGTTCCTGGTGATAGAGTTCTCTAAGGCCACTGCTCTACCTTTCCCTCTCAAACTGGCTCAATCAATTTCCCCTTTCTGTTTATTTTAGTTCCTGTTAAGATCAGGGAACTTGCTTCCTGTAAATACAAAGGAGTAGTACAAATGCCATCCTCGATGGCACTCAGTTTTAGAGAGCTCTTGCATTCACTGTTGCTGGGCTGTAGACTGACACATTCTTTTCTTTGATTTTTTTATGGCAATTTGGTAAAACATACCAAATTTTACAACCAAAATTTACATAGGCAAAAACACTTTGGCCTAGACATTCCACACTTAGGAACCTCTGCTATAGAAATGTTAACACACTTGATAAAGGACATACAGGAAAGATGTACACTGACATATTTTTGTACTAGCCAAAAATCAGTGGCAACCAAACTATCAATAGACAAACGCTGAAAATAACTTATGACTCACCTACCATGGAGTTCTCTGCACATAAATAATAAGCTGTCTACATATGGAAGGATGAGCATGACGTGTTATTGGAGAAAAAAATCAAATTGCAAACGTAGAATCCAATCTTGGTGACAACAAGCTAGAATCAGATAAGTATACATGCATTGTATATGGGTTCTTTTTTTTCTTTCTGGGACAGAATCTCGCTCTGTCACCCAGGCTGGAGTGCAGTGGCGTCATCTCAGCTCACTGAAAGCTCCGCCTCCTGGGTTCACGCCATTCTCCCACCTCAGCCTCCTGAGTAGCTGGGACTACAGGCGCCTGCCACCACGCCCGGCTAATTTTTTGCATTTTTAGTAGAGATGGGGTTTCATCGTGTTAGCCAGGGTGGTCTCGAACTCCTGACCTTGTGATCCACCCGGCTTGGCCTCCCAAAGTGCTGGGATTACAGGCGTGAGCCACCGTGCCAGGCCTGTTTTTGTTTTTGAGAGACAGTCTCACTCTGTCACCCAGGCTGGAGTGCAGTGGAACAAGCTCAGCTCACTGCAACCTCAAACTCCTGGGCTCAAGGGATCCTCCCATCTCAGCCTTCAAGTAGCTGAGACTACAGGCAAGCGCCACCATGCTCAGCTAATTTTTAATATTTTTTAATAGAGGTGATGTCTTACTTGTTGCCCAGGCTAGTCTCAAACTCCTGGGCTCAAACTATCTTCCTGCCTCAGCCTCCCAAAATGCTGGTATTACAGGTATGAGCCACTGGGCCCAGCCAAGCATTGTAAGGTTTATGCTTTGTTGTGACTTTTTTTGTCAATGGTGCTTTAAAAATCTTACCTTTGCAAATTTACAAAACTTGAAAGCCACCGTGTCAGCTTTGTGATAACTTCTTTTCAGTCGATGAGATAGATTCTACTATTGGCCCATTTAACTAATGAGAAAACTGAGACACAGGGGTTAACTTACCCATCTTTACCCAGCTAGTCAGGCAATGGTTACAAGAGCAGGAGGAGGGTCACGGTGAGACTCTGACTTTACTGGAATGGTCCAGATATCCATTAATATTAGAAATCCCTTTACTGGAGGCTTGAAAATTAGTTCTCAGCTTCCTTCTTTCATTTTCTCTCTCATTTTTCTTAACTATTTTCTTTCTTTTAAAACTTCATTTATTGACCAGCCTGACCAACATGGAGAAACACCTTCCTATTAAAAATACAAAATTAGCCTGGCGTGGTGGCACATGCCTGTAATCCCAGCTACACTGGAGGCTGAGGCAGGAGAATCACTTGAACCCAGGAGGTGGAGGCTGCAGTGAGCCAAGATCACGTCATTGCACTCCAGGCTGGGCAACAAAAGTGAAACTAAGTATAAAAAAAAAAAATTTATTTAGTTCTTTTTTTATTTTCCTTCCTTTATACCTAAGATCTTCTGGCATTTAATTTAAAAGGTTGATTTTATAATGTGTTTACCAAAATAGGCAGTCCCCATTCTTCTACTTGAGGAAATAACTTTCAACTCCATTTTTTAGTTATTTTGTTCTTTATCTCCATATGACTAAATAATTTGCTTATATTGCTACTTACTATTTTTTCAGTTTTGGGATTTTCTATTCGCCTCCCACTAGGAAGATAAGGATATACTTTTCTTTTATGCCTTCACCCTGTTCTACCTCTTTTGTGATAAAACGTTTATCTTAATTTAATTAGGTCAATATTAGTATTTAAATTATTAAAAGTATTTTGTTACAAACATGCAAATGCTACTCACAACTGAGCCATCTACCATCTAGAATAATTTTTCTTTCCTCCACAACTTTTAATTTCCACTGGAATTGTGTAGTTTATTCATTTGCTTGTCATTTTGTATAACTATCACAAATTTAACCACAACTCTGCCAGGGTCTAAATCACCTCTCAAAATGATGAGAAGTGTCTGTTATAGTATCAGAAGCATGACAGTTCGTACTGTTCTACATTATTGTCAACACTTGATGTCGTCATTTAAAATTTTTAATCATTCTGGAAGGCATTTCTATGGATATATCCTACAGTTGTTTTAATCTGCATTTTTTGGTGGCTAATGAAATTGTGCACTTTTCTATTTCTTTATTAGACATGTAGCTATCTTCTTTTATAATAGAATTGTTTCATCCTTTTCCCCATTTTTAATTGGATTGTACTTTTTCTTAATGATTTGTAAAAATTCTTTATTCTGGATACTAGTCTTGAGGTTAGATGTATTATAAATTTATTCTCCCACTTTCTGTGTCTTTTTACTCTTTTAATAAGGTTGTTTGATGAATGTAAGTTCCTAATTTTAATGTAGGACAATTATCTATTCTTTACAGGACCAGCTACATAATTTACCGGGCTTAGAACAAAATCAAAATGAAGGATCCTATATTCAAAAATTAGTAAAAATTTCAAGATGAGGACATAGAATATTAAACCAAGCATGAAGCCCTTTTACTCTCAGGGCCCTGTGCAGCCATATGAGTCACATGGCAATGAAACTGGCCCTGATTCCACTTTGTGTGTAGCGTTTTTTGAGGCCTCATTTAGAGAGTTTTTGGCTACTGCAAGGTCATTGAGATATTCTCTTATATTATTTCCCAGAAGCTTTTATGTCTTGCCTTTTACTTTTATTTTTCTTTTTTGAGACCAAGTGTATTTCTATACATTTTAGAGTCCACATGTCAATTACTACTAAAAAGGACATGCTGAGATTTGTTAATGAGATTGCATTGAGTTTACAGATTAATTTGAGAGAAATCAAACCTTCATAATATTGAGTCTTCTAATCCATGAATGTGGTACGTTTCTTTATTTATTCTGACTTCTTTAACTTCTTAATCATGTTTTATATTTTTCTCTGTAGAACCTTCACAGATCTTTAATGCATAGGTATTTATGGGATTTTATTTTTGCATTCGTAATTTTTAAATGTTTAATGTCTAATTGCTGTTATGTAAAAATACAGTTGCTTTTATAGAAAGAGCTTATATCCAGCAAACTTGCTGTATTCCTTTATTAATTCTATGATCTGTAGGTAGATGTGCTTGTGTTTTCTCTGTACACAAATGTGTCATTTTGATAAAAAAATTTTATTCTCTTTTAATTTCATATCCTTTATTTCTTCGTCTTGCCTTATTACACGGGCTAGGACCTTGCAATGCTGACTACTACTGGGCATTCTCATCTCATTCCTCTTCTCACCACTTAGTTTACTGAAAGATTTTTATAGATATCTAGATATCTTTTTTTTTTTTTTTTTTTTTTTTTGAGACGGAGTCTCGCTCAGTCGCCCAGGCTGGAGCGCTGTGGCGCAATCTCGGCTCACCACAAGCTCCGCCTCCCGGGTTCACGCCATTCTCCTGCCTCAGCCTCCCGAGTAGCTGGGACTACAGGCGCTGGCCACTACGCCCGGCTAATTTTTAATGTTTTTAATTTTCTTTTTATTTTTAGTAGAGATGGGGTTTCACCGTGTTAGCCAGGATGATCTCCTGACCTCGTGATCCTCCCGTCTTGGCCTCCCAAGTGCTGGGATTACAGACTTGAGCCACCGCGCCCGGCCTTTTATAGATATCTTTACCAAGTTAAGGAAGTCTTCTGATTTCTTAGGTTTCTCAGCTAATCATTCTTTATTATGAATAAGTGTTACATTTTAACAAAAGCAGTTATACATCTATCGAGATAATCATGTGATTATTTCCCTCTATTCTGTTAATATATTAAGTGACATTGATTGAGTTCAAAGGTAAGTTTGAGACCTAGAAATCCTGGAATAAACCCAACTTGGTTATGAAGTGTTATTCCTTTTATATATAACTAGATTTGGTTTGCTAATACTTGGTTTAATATTGTTACATTTATGATTATGAGTGATTTCTTGTAATTTTTCTTTCTTGTAATGTCCTTGTTAGGTTTCAGTATTAAAATTTGTGAGAGATTGACACTACTTCTTCCTTGTTTGCAAAAATTTACTGATGAAGCGTTCATGACCTAGAATATTCTTTTTGACAGAAGTAAATTTATTATAAAGCTGATATCATGCTGTTTTACCTAGTGTCCTCACACAAAGGTATAGGACCAGAGGTTGTCTTGCATTGCCGTCTTATCCTATTGCACCCAGCATCAAATGGTGACAAAATACAGAGTTCAAAATTAGTATGTGGAAAATTCTTCCATTATATGGATGAGTAGACTGTAAGCAGAGGATTTGGTTCTTCTCAGTGAGTAGTCAAAATAAGTCTCCTCTCCTGTCAGGAATACACTTGATAATACCCTGACATTGTATAGTTTACATATGAAAGAAACTTGATAGAGGTATCTCTCAAATTTGAAAATCTTAATTTATGTAACATTTCAATAATGACTTATGAATCTCAACTCACTGTAACCTCCACTTCCTGGGTTCAAGCGATTCTCCTGTCTCAGCTTCCGGAGTAGCTGGGATTACAAGTGTGTGCACCACCACGCCTGGCTAATTTTTGTATTTTTAGTAGAGAAGGGGTTTCACTATGTTGGCCAGGCTGGTCTTGAATTCCTGACCTCAGGTGATCCACCCACCTCGGCCTCCCAAAGTGCTGGGATTACAGGCATGGGCCACAGCGCCCGGCCTGAAAATATATCTACACGTTTTTTTTTTTTGTTTTGTTTTTTAACTGCAGAACAAACCAACAATGGTGGTAAGTGGCTTGCCAAAACTCACACGGCCGGAAGTGATGGGCCAGAAAGAGAAAACATGAATTCTGAAGGCAGATGCAACCCAGCTTTAATCAATAACTTTCGACTTGCTAGCTTCATGCTTATGGGCAAATTGTATACCCACTGTCATTGCCAGTTTCATCAGCTGTGAAATGGAGAATTCACAAGGATAAAGCCTGTTCGGGGGCCACTGGGAAAATCAGTGATTATATACATGTCAGTACCTAACACAAGGCAACACTCAAGAAATGAAAGCATTATTCTTCCCAAACACTCTAGAGCCATCCCCATCATCCTGGGAAACTTCTTTTAATGTTTTCATTTCACATGTGTGCTGATATCTTTTCAAAGCCACACTTGAATTTGTGCCAAACCAGAAATGACTCCCCCAAAGACTTATTACCTGTATCACTCATTACCTATATCCTGTCCTGCTCATCCCTGTCTAACTACCTGTAACAAAAATATATATATATACACATAAATATATATATACACATAACAAATATATATATATACACACACACACATAACAAATACATATATTTGTTACAAGTAGTTAGGCATGAACGAGGTAGGAGAGGGCTTTTTCCCATCCACCAGGAGTATCAGGTGCTGTTTTGGCAATTGCCACATTGCCTCTCTAAAAGTGATAAATTGGCAGCTGGTGCCAGGGAGAGGCCGTTTCCTGATGCTCCACACCTGTTGCAAAAGTGTTAATTGAATGTAGGCACCAGGGAGAAGAAACTTCCTGGGCATGCACCTTAAGAGACAAAATGGCGGAGTATGATATTCCAAAGGCACCCACCGGAAAAGGGGAATAGCCTCAGATGGGCATGCATACAACTTCCTAACCCTTTTATGCCTGAGGTTGCAATTTTTTGCATTTTTGCAATCAGACCTTGGCAGTGACCTTGAGCAGTAGGATATAAATAATTCCCACATGCTTAGCGTTCCAGTAGTGGAACACTAGGCATAAATGGGATTTATTAAAGACACTGCACCTACTTACCTCCCAAGGATAAGGAGGGCACTGCACATATGGGCAGCTCGTGCTAAGGGAGGAATCATGTGGAAAGGGCCAACCTATAAATTCCTAGGATCGTGGTTAAACACTGCACTTGACCTCAGTGCCCACTTGGATCTCTTCCAACCATACTTTCCTTTCCTTTCTTTCCTGCTCTAAAGCCTTTTAAGTAAACTTCCACTCCTGATCTGAAACTTGCCTTCATCTCCTTTTCTGTCTTATGCCCCTCAGTCAAATTCTTTCTTCTGAAGAGGCAAGGATTGAGGTTGCTGCAGACCCATATGAATTCACTGCCGGTAATTCAGATACCTTCCACCAGTAATATATTTCATGTCGTGATACTTGGATGTTTGCCACTACTAACATATTCATTCAATATTCTACTATGACTTATTTTCTCATTCAAAGAAATACTCATTTTCATGTGTAATATTGTATTTGTACTTATATATATATATTTTTTCTTACACAGTATCTTCAAAGGTGTGTACAAGAGCCCACAAAGCTAGTTTTGTCCCTGATTTGTGGGAATTTTAAAAATGATGAACTAATTTATAATTATACAATGCTTCATGTTGGTTTTGATAAGTCCTTGCTAGGAAATTGTTCATTTCATCTAAATATTTTTTAATCAAATTTGTTGCAATATTCTCATTTTATCTTTTCATATATGCATGTATGCTATTGATTCTGTTTCTCTGGAGAGCCCCAACTATACACCCCCCTTCCCTAGCTCTATTCCATCCTGCCCAGGGTTTGACTTACAAAGGTGACTTTTCTGTCTGTACTGCCACCGGTTTGTACACACTTCTCATTCTCCCTTATTCATTTAATAAATATTTGTTGAATACCTGCCATGCTAATCGCCATATTAAATGCAGAAGATATCTTGTTTAAAAAGAATGGGCTGGTCCTTATCCTCATAAAGTTTGATGAAGACCCATATTAAACTACAAATGTAGTAAGATGATCCTCTCACCTTGCTTTATGAATGCTATTTTCCTACTTATAGGACTTTTTATTTCTTCTGCAATGCAAGACCTACCCTTCACATGAGGCCTACCTCAAGCTTTATCTGTCTTGTCCAAGCTAATATTTCCAAAGTACATAAGAATTACCTTCAATATTTTCCTGTGTGTGCATGCATGTACGTGCTATTTCTTTTATTTTTCATAGAGATAAGAGTATACAGAATTAAGCACATGTAAATGAATGAGCAAATGAGCATATATTGATTGCCTTTGTCTATAGGATATGACAGATGGTCATATCACAAGCTAAGTCATGCCTTTGTTTATTATTCCCTATTACAGACAAACTTCAGAGAGTGTGAGTTCTCCTTGTGGGCAAAATTGGGCACCACTGTTTATCTTATGGCTTCATAGTGGTAACCACAAAGCATTTTATCTAGTTCTGACTGTTATAGCAGGTAGCTAGTCAGGCATGAGGAGCCCTCTCCTCCCCACCCACCACACACACACACCAGGAATGTCAGGCCACCATCAGGTGATGGTCAGGCAGTTGTTAACTGTTTCTCTAAAATATAATTAGTCACAGCCAGTACAAGGGAAAGGTAGTCTCCAATAAACAGAAACACATAAAACTGGTAATGAGCAGCTTCCTGATAAGATCTCAGGAGTTGGGCAAGTAGGCTCAAGTATGTGCATTAAAAGGCAAAATGGCAGAGTTTAGCTGGTATGTGACCTCCTAGGGACATTTGACTGGTAAGGGAAAGAAAGCCTCAAGTGAGCATGCATACAACTCCAGTAAACACACTGCACATGCTGCCCTCCCAAGTGCTAGCAGGCCACTCTGCATGCAGACAGCCCACCCCAAGGGAAGATTCTGGAGAGAGGGAACACAAGACCCCAGAAGCATGCCAACATATAAAACCCCAATTCAAAAGGTCAAACCGTGCTCTTGTCTTTCAAATACCCACTTGGCCCTCTTCCAAGTGTACTTTCCTTCCTTTTGTTCCTACTCTGAAACTTTTTAATAAACTTTCACTCCTGCTCTAAAACTTGCCTCAGTCTCTCCTTCTGCCATATGCCCCTCGGTCTTATTCTTTCTTCTGAGGTGGCAAGAGTTGAGGTTGCTGCAGACCTGTATGGATTCGCTGCTGGTAACAGGACCACTCCATAATAATAGCTAACATTTACCAAATACTTACTATGTGCCAGGCATTGTTTTGTTTGCTTTTTAACTCATGAACTTCTGTGATACTCAGAGATCCTATGAGATATGTATTATTACTAATCCCATTTTATAAAGGCTGAAACTGAGGCTTAGAGGTTAAATAGCTCACCCAATGTCACAGAGCTTGCCAGACCCAAATCCAGGCAGTCTGTTTCCAGTGTTAACCTTGTTAGCCTTTGGTTGATACTTCTAACCAAAGAGATGTTCAACAAATACTAGATAGTGTTAAACTATGAAAGCTAACCAATTTAATGAATTTTTGCTATATCAACATAAAAAAATTCATTGATTTTTACATAGTTGTTGATTGTAATTCTGTATTTCATGAGCATGATGTTCTGATTTGACTTTAACATGTGAAACACTAATAAAAAATGAGATTAAAAAACACAATTTAAAATACTGAAGTGGCTGGGTTTATTCTGTAGCATTAGAACAATAAAAAAGGTGAGTATGTTTAGAATTAAAATTATTTTTCAGATGAAAGATTAAGAGAAAAATATTTTTACCATGACTCATTTATTGATGCTGTACATTGTATCTTTGCTGTTTCCATTTTCCTTGCAAAAGATATTTGTACCAAAGCTGTCCTTCCCCTGCAGGAGCACAAGTGTGAGCAGATAATTTCAGAAGTCATAAGCTTATGTATTATTTCTGGAAAATGAGGGACATTACCATTCACACTGTGCTTAAGTGTCATTCTGTAATGAGGAAACTATAATCAAAATTTGAAATGAGAAAGGACAAGATAATATTAACCATAAAGCACAGACTGAAAACAAAAATCCTTAAAATTAAATTATTTTAGGAAATGAAGTCATCATCATAATTTTTCTAAGTATTCTAGGTACAGTCATAAAGGATAATGCAGTTTGAATACTCACAAACTAAAGACTCAGAGGGTTTTTTTTAAAATGTCATTTCATGAGTTATAAAACACTTGCATGTTTCTTTTAATTTTTTGATTAACTCAGGCTTCACTACTGTCTGAAAATACATGTTTCTTTTAGACAACTTTGAAAACATAAAAGCAACAAAGAAGAAAGAAGAATTTTAAATTCTTCATTTCCTTGCTAACCACAACTCCCTGCCCCTCCCCCGCCCCTCCCCCACCCTGGCTCCCAAGAGAAGCAGCAAGTGTTTATGGCTCATTCAGGGAGAAAACAAAGGGTTGGAGAGATTCAGAAATGAGTAGCGTTCTCCCTGGCTTTCCTATCCATTTCATCACATTGTCTGCAGAAGAACAGAAGATCGAAATGGCAGAAATTGTGCACATCAGAGTCCTGACGTGACATTATGTAGATTTTGAGGCAGGAAAGTGTCTGCCTCATGCAATTACTAAGAATTCCCCTTAAACGTGTAGAAAAGACAATGTAAAGCTTTTTTATGACTTGTTATCTGGGTGAGCAAACAACTTAATCCCACTGAGTTTGTTGTTTTCCATCGTTTAAGAAGAAGATAATAAATAATTTCCCTATCTTCCTAATCTTGTTGTAAAGTTGAAACTTTGTGTGTGTATAATATAGCACACATAAATATAATATAGCACATATATAATATATTATATATAAATGTGTTTTGGAAAAGGAGGAAGTATTATAAAAGTTTTGTTAATTTTAGATACAAAAGCAGACTTTTAAAGTTTATACTATTATATGAAGAGAGAGGCAAGAGTTGTAAATTGTTCTTCAAACTTTCATTATGTGTTTATTTAGAAAAATTACTTTGTTTTTCTTTACGTGAAAAAATAATAATGACAGCTACCATTTAATAGAGCCCTGGCAGTACAAAGTATTCCACATGCATTACCTCATTTAATTCCCTCAATAACTGTTATTGATAAGCAACTCAAAGCTGGGACTAGGGTGAGGCAAAGGAGGCATTTGTTTCAGGTACAAAATTTAACAGGGCACCAAAAACTCAGTTATTAAATAAATAACATTTTAGAATTGTATTTAAAAATCAAAAGGAATCCAAATAAATCTACAATAAACAAAATATCTACATTTTAATTAAAGGCAGGGCAGTTATCTTGGGTAACCTTGAGTAAATAACTTCTTTGTGCCTCTGCTTTATTTAAAACGGGATAATAATAATAATAATACCTGCTCCTTAGGGTTGTAGTGAGGGTTTAATGATTTAATGTATGTGATTAGAACAATGCCTGGCATATTTTAAATGCTTGAAACATGCTGGTTAAAATCATCTAGTATTGTCTTTACTGGTTTTGCAAAACTTTAAATGTAAGAAAACTGAGACTCAGAGGGTTTAAAAGACTTGACCAAGGTTACAAAGTGAGTCGCAGTATTCACACCCAGAAAGTTTTCCTCCAGAGCCCTTTTCTTAATCACTCCACCATACTGTTTCTCATGGGGATGTTATGGAACTTGTATGTTCACAGAGCACGTGAGTGTGCATGTGTGTGCACCTTATTGGTAGATAAGTGATCATACAATGAAAGCTTTTAAAAATCTCTTGAAATGCTATCACGTGTTAGTGTATTGGCTAAGATGGGTTTTATTAAATTGGCATTGCTTAGCAAAGGAGCACAAAAGAAGCGGAAGAAATACGCTACAGGCAGAGTGTGAGATTAAGAGAGCAGGGCCTTCACTTCGCTCAAGAGGTTAAGACAGATTATATAACCAGTCCCTTTACATAAGAGGGCAATCCATCTTCTTTAGGAGATATATCAATGGTTAGGATTCAGTTAGGATATATCAATGGTTAAAATTTAGTTTTAACTTGTTCAACTTGTTCATCTGAATTTAGCTATAGATTTTTTTTGTTTCTTAATGAGAATAAATGGAACTATCTGTTAACAGGATAAGTGGGAAACAACACATGAGGTTTTATACAACTCTATCCACAATAGGCAGTGCATGGCACAGAACAAAAAAGCGCTCTTATTTACAGAGCTTCTGACTTCAGTTACACCTCTTAGTAAAGTGAGCAAAGGATTATTCATGCAGGTTTCTAGGTTGGTCACAATCACGCTTTCTAAGAATGATGCTGAGTTGTTTAAACTTGTGACTCAGTGCTCTCTAGCCTTCCTGGATCTGTGTTATTGCCTCTTAACTGTTGTCTGTCATCCAGATTTTGGAAGATAATTTACTTTCCTTTGTGAATGAACAGGGGCAAATTAAAGGATGCATTTCTATGTGTTTCTTTTGAATATTTTCCTCACTGAATACTGGGATGATATAAACTGCAAAGCCTGTAGTCTGAAGTGTAATCCCATATAGTGAAGTTATATAAGAGTCAGCAGTTCCTCAGAGTCCAGCAATTCAGCAAGAGCCACACACACACAAGATGCACAACAATGATGAAACATGCGTGAATAGATTTATATAATTGCCAACAAAAGGACATCTTTTTACAAAATGCTGAAATTTGCATGATGTCTTTTTCACAACTTGTGCGTATTTCGCAACTTCACAACATATTTATAAGCAATTGGTTCAACTAATAGAAAACATGCCATTTACTTCCCTTATCTTTGGGATCTGACGCTAACTCTGCAACTTACTGTTTCTGTACCCCATTTTCTTACCTAAAAGGAGGTTAGTAATGTGACTCATCTCACAAACTTGTTGTGAAGACTGAATAAGATAAAGCGTGCAAAGTCTTAAGAAGAAGACATGGCATTTAGCAACTAATCAAAAATGTCACCTCTCTCAGTATCATTATTACCTTAGAAAAAGTCTGGAAACTTGCCAAAGTAATCACATCACCTTTAATAATGAGTGTGGAAATGTACCTTCTTGGTTCCAGAGACCCTTATTTCCTCCAGGTTTCTAAGACATCCATTACATCATAGTAAAATAGCTAACATTCCTTTTCCTTTCCTCTTTGTCAATAGCTGCTATGACCTTAATTATCTGTAGAAGGCCTCTAGAATGAGATTTTTGACAATATGCATTACAAGTAAAACTATTCTATAATTATATTCTGTTGCAGTGATTATTGACCATCTTGTTTCTTGCCTTGTTGTAAAAAGATAAAATACAGGTATCATTATCTATGTCCACTGAGATAGCGAAGGCTCTATTTCCTGTTTCCTGTTCCATTAGTGCCCAAATGACTGCCCCCTTTAGAGCTGCTCTATAAGCTCCCTGACATACAACAGCACAGCTGGGCCTTGCCTTCCTACAACATATAGGATAACATTAAACAGGTCAGTATGTGTAGAGGATGCATGGTGTATATTGAATTTGAAGAACAAACAAATCTGGTGTACAATCATGACAGTCACAGTAACTTTTATCTCAAAAAATTAATTTTAGCCCAAGGATTTTTCTAATCAAATATGAAACTCTTGTCACATGGCACAATGACATGATGATTTTGATGAACAATTACCTGAGGAAAGGTTAACACTTTTGCCCATCACGTTCTAATTAAATAGAACAAAATGGATGACTTTCAATGTGGGGAAAAATCAGATTTAAGTAAACTAAAAAAATGCCATCAATATTTCTCTTTGTTTGACAGTATTAGATATCACTTTAATGGAAACCTATAGAGTTCTGTTGCACGATTGATTTTTGAAGGCTTTAAAATTGAGTAACTTGTCATATCTTGGTCGTCTCTATGCAAACACATGTATACTTTTTTTTTTTTTTTTTTTTTTTTTTTTTTTTTATGTGAGACAGAGTCTTGCTCTGTCACCCAGGCTGTAGTACAGTGGCAGGATCTCGGCTCACTGCAAGCTGCGCCTCCCGGGTTCACGCCATTCTCCTGCCTCAGCCTCCTGAGTAGCTGGGACTACAGGCGCCCGCCACCACGTCCGGCTAATTTTTTGTATTTTTTTAGTAGAGACGGGGTTTCACCGTGTTAGCCAGGATGGTCTTGATCTCCTGACCTCGTGATCCGCCAGCCTCAGCCTCCCAAAGTGCTGGGATTACAGGCGTGAGCCACCGTGCCCGGCCTTACATATTTTTTCTGAAGAATTTTTTTTTGAGATAGGTGCTTGTTCTGCTGCCCAGGCTAGGGTATAGTGGTGCAATCATAGCTCACTGCAGCCTCGAACTCCTGGGCTCAAGCAATCCTCTCTCCTCAGCCTCCTGAGTAGCTGGGACTATAGGCATGCACCACCACGCCTGGCCAATTTTTAACATTTTTGTGTTAAGCGTCAAGGTCTCACTATGTTGCCCAATCTGGTTTTTTTGAATTTTTACAGCAGATAGAAATATCGGAAAATCTATTTCACCAGGAGAGAGAGAGAGATTTAACAGACATCCAAGAATGAGGAAAATGGTGAATGCTGTTAATTTTTTTTAGTTGAGAATATTCCCAATTAAAAAAAAAAAAGTACGCCGGGCACGGTGGTTCAGGCCTGTAATCCCAGCACTTTGGGAGGTCGAGACTGGCGGATCATGAGGTCAGGAGATGGAGACCATCCTGGTCAACATGGTGAAACCCTGTCTCTACTAAAATACAAAAAAATTGCGAGGCGTGCTGGCGCGCGCCTGCAGTCCCAGCTACTCGGGAGACTGAGGCAGGAGAATCACTTGACCCGGGAGGCCGAGGTTGCAGTGAGCTGAGATCGCGCCACTGCACTCCAGCCTGGCAACAGAGCAAAACTCCGTCTCAAAAAAAAAAAAAAAAAAAAGTAAAAGAAGTGTTTACCTTCAAACTATTTAAGATAGAAAACTAAGTAACATACAGAACACAGAATTATATCTGCAATTAAATGTAAAATTCTCAACATTTAATTTTTCATTTCTGTATGTTAACTTTGTTTCAAAATACAAATATATTTTAACATTGCTGGCTCCGAACAACACTAAATTGATTTTAGAACGTGAAAGATAAGAGCCTTAATCAGTCATCTCCACTTAGGAGATCTGAGAGTTCAGAGAGAGATGTAAAGCACCATGGTTCCGCTGAAGGGGTTGTTCTCCATTGGCACCTGAAAGGCAGGATTGGGGTGTGGCTTCCTCGTGCCTGAGCCAGTGTGCTTTGCTCTGTTCCTGGGACGCAGACAACGCACCTAAGCCTGTCACTCAGATCCTTTCTTCTAGATCTAGATGGAAACACAACAAATATTTTTTTGATCAGCACAAATTCCCTCCGACTGCGAGAAAAAATAGCTGACTGCACATGCCCTAGCAAGGCCGGGCCAATGGCTTTTTTTTTATTCTGTGAGAAGCACGGAGTTTGTCTTCAGTAGAGATTACATAAAATCCTGGCGATTTTGCATTCTGTAAGTTTCTCACACTTACCCATTTTTTCCTTCTCCATTACTATTTCTCCATTCCAAAGTACTGTATTCTCTCACCTACCTGAGAATAGCTTCCTAGAATGGATCCTCCTTTCTCCATACTGTATTCCTCCCGCCCAATTGTTTTTTCCGTAGCTAGCATTGACCTTGTAGAATGCACACCTGCTCTCATCCATGTCCATCAACGCTGCTGCCCTCCCGTCTACCACTACCACCTCAATGGCTTCCCATCTCTCTGATGAAAGAAAAACTTCAGCCGAATTAAACTTAAAGGAGCTTAACTGAGCAACGAACAGTTCACAAATTGGGCAGCCCCCAGAAACAGCAGATTCAGAGACTCCAGTGCAGCCACATGGTGGAAGAATATTTATAGACAAAAAAGGTAAATAACGTACAGAAATTGGGAAGTGAGGTACAGAGCAGCTGGATTGGTTACAGGCTGGCGTTTGCCTTATTTGAACACGGTTTGAACACTCAGCAGTGTATGACTGGTTGAAGTACAGCGCTGGGATTTGCCAAGACCCAGCTATTGTCACAGGCGCATACTCCTAAGTTAGGTTTTCAATCTTGTCTACCTATTAAGCTAGGTTGCAGTTTGTCCACAAGGACTCCAATATAGAAGTACAGAGTCCTTCTCAGGTCATATTTAGTTCGCTTTTAACACCTCCCAAGGTAAAATAGAATACTGTTAGCATGTTTACCTGTAGATCTGAGCCGTCTTACCTCTCTGGCCTTATCTTGAAGCAACTTCCTTCTCATTTTCTTTGTTCTATGCTCAAAAGCCTCTTTCAGTCCCTTTTATTTGCAGCGCTCCCTCCCCCGACAGGGCATGTTCCCCTGCTGCTTTCCGCACCCAGAAGGCATCTTAACATCCTTTCCTCCTTCTCCCTAGGGCTTCACACCTCACACTTCCACAGCCTCAGAGCAGGCTTCTTTTACTTTGGAGGGTAGGCCACTCATCACAGCACTTGTAAGAGTGGTGGTTCTACACTTTTTGTGCAATAATTTAATTAATGAAGCACTCTGAGGGTGACTACAATCTCTCACAGATGGGCTGTCTCAAACTTAATGAAGCGGGCTTAGGTAAACATAGAGAAAGACCTGATTCTGAGCTAAAACTAAACAACAACCACAGCCCTTGTCAAAAAACAGCAAGTGTCAAATATCACCTAAGTAAATTTAAGTTGTTTAAATTCTATTTTTGGAAAGACATTTGTTGAATTTAAATAGTCAGAGAAGAGATTTTATTAACTTTGATTTCTTACTTTTCTATATTGAACACAGTTGACTTACCTTAAAAATTAACTTGAGATTTTAAAGCTCTAATCAGTCTTTTTCCTGCATTTCGATATGGATCAACTTTATTTTCTTATTTTTATATGTTTTAATTGTATGTTCTTCAATTTCTGACCATAGTTATTTTGCCAATGTGATATGCAAAGATGTGTTGTAAGATGCTAATTTTACAGGAATGAAGAGTTGATGGACAAACGCAGCTGATAAAAGGGCTGGAGTTGAGCCAGTGGTGTGCTGGTAAATGTTTAATAACTTGCTTTCAGAAAAAAAGTACATGTCTATATATATGTACATTATAAATGTTACTGATATAAAGGATGTATCAAACAAAATTTGCAAACAATAATAAACTACAAAGTTCTTTTTACTATAAATTACATGTAGCCAATTGACCCTCACCAGATGCTTTCACTGATATTTGCCAAAATACATCCATACATAGTAAATCTACATTTGCAATTTATAAATAAGTGTAGTTTTTGCTACTTCTTTGCTAAACCAGATAACAGTCTTTAAATACTGGAAGATTATTTCTCTGTGTGTGTGTGTCTGTGTGTGTGTGTGTGTGTGTGTGTGTGCGCGCGCGTGCGTGCGCGAGCAGTATTCACAATGTAATGAGTAAAGGAAAACATACTTTTAAGTTTAATCTGTATTGCTAACATTTTTCTCCATCATCACTTTTTAAAGTCTAGGCCACTGTCCAATAGAAATATAATGTGAGCCATATATGTGTAAATTTCTGGTAACCACTTAAAAAATAAACAGATTAAAATTAATGTTGATATATCTTATTTGAACAAATATATTCAAAATAGTATAATTTCAAGCTGTAGTAGATATACAAATTATTAGAGATATTTTACTGTCTTTCTCCATAGCGTCTTCAAAATCTGATGCGTATTTTATACTTCTAACACATCTTAATTTGTATTAGTCATATTTCAAGTGCTTGATAGCCACATGTGCCTAGGTGCTACCATCTAGGAAGGTACAGGTTTAGACAATCAACAAAACAATAAATCAAGCTGTGATCTGTGAAGTTTGCATTTTTTTGTTTTGTGGTATAAATATTCCCACCATGGTCAATTTCAAGTTGTCAGTATTATGGAAAGAGATGTGCTGAGCACATTTTTATATAGCATTTCTACCAATTACATAGCATTTCTACCAAACAGCCACAATGGACGTAAAAAACACTCAAGCACATAGGAACAAGTAAAATAATTAGGAATTGATGAGTTTGAAGCATTTATTGTTTGTTTTTAATATAACATTTAATTGTAGGTTTATATAGCTTGATTTTGAGTTAAGGCTGTGTTTATCAACTGGCTCAGAAAATTCCTGGAAATTTTACAACTGGTTCTCAGGAGCCAGGATGAGATTGCTCCAGAACACCACTGAATTGAGTTATCAAAATGGATAAATGTCACAAAAGTGTGCTGGTGAAAGGAAAATCTGGCTAAGGAGATCACAAAGCATTGCAAATCTTATCTTCCTTCAAATCCAAATAGTGCATGCCAAATTGATCAGTTTGTGGGAATTCAGAAAGCTAAATGGCAGAAAAATATCACTGGCTGAAAATAAGTTTTCTGTAACATTAGAAATGTTGAAGTAAAAATAACAGAGGAATTAAGAACATGGGCCTTGGGGTCAGACAGCTCAACATTCGATTCCTAACTGTGTTATTTCACTACTTGCACAACTGAACAAGGATCTTAATCATTTTGAAATTATCCATATATCTATAAATGAGGATGCTGACATCTACCTTCCTGGTTTCCTATAATAAAAAATGGACACAAGGTTGCCATTGACAAAGTGTATACCACAAAAAAACTGGTTTTGTGACATGTCAATACGTATTAATTTGGGGGGAATTCTGGTTAAGTAGGTTAGAAAATTGGAATTTTTTAGCATACTTAAGTAGCTAAGAAATGAATATAATAAGGAAAACCCTTGAAATGTATTTGTACATTGATCTCAATTTGTAACAGGTATCTTCATGGCTTATTTATTGTATTCCAAGGAAAACACGGATAAATATTTACAAAGTACTCGGCATAGGTCTGGCATGTGATTATGTGCTCAAGAAAGGGGAACAACAGTAATATAATTACTAAAAATATGATAAAATATGACTTGTATGTAACCAAGGTATGGTGTGTAGTCCACTGGAGAAAATAAAAGCTTCATGCACAAGCAGATAGTCAATTCATGCACAAAGACATTTTTTATTTTTTATTTTTTTTACATGGGTTCTCACTCTGTTGCCCTGGCTGGAGTGTAGTGGTGCAATCATGGCTCATTGTATCTTTGATCTCCTAGACTCAAAGGATGCCCCTGCCTTGGCTTCCCAAAGTACTGGGATTATAGGTGGTGCGAGCCACCTCACCCTGTCCACAAGGAAATTAAAGTAAAATTACATGACTCCTTCAACCAATGTTTATAGTTTCAGACAGAACGAAATCAAAATGAATTGAAAGGCTAGGACAATTAGCCAGATAAACACTGGAAGCAGAAGCCAAAGCTAGAAGAAACCCAGGATGAATCAAGGGAAGATTCCTTTTAAAATCCATTAAAAAGGAAAAGAGCCTTGATTTAAAATGAAGAACAAATGAAAGATTCCTGTCTTCTTAGGATGTCCCAGCCAAATTATTAAGAAAGATGAATGAAAAAAATGAATAGTTACCTGAGACTAAAAAGTATGGATCAAGCTAGGAAAAGCCCCAGAGTCCTAGCAAGTTTCAGTAGCATGATAAACAGCATTGGTGGGCTGGGACAAACCTCAAGAGACAGAGACAGAAAGCAGAGCAAAAGCAGCATGGAAAGAAAACTTGCTTGAAGGAAACCAGTTTGGTATAAACTGATTTGTTCCCAGTGAATTAACAAACAAACACATGAATGAATGGGATTATAATTACAAGGGGAGGGACCTTCTGCGAAAACTGATCAAAAGAAGGGGACAATTTGAAGAGGGGCTGGTTATGACCTTTTTGTGGGAGAAGCACTTCAATGTTCCAGTACACAGAGAGATCACAATTGGAGTCTGCAGCTTGGGCTCTCAAATGGAGGCCTATTAAAAAAGACTTGGCTTTTCCAGAACCAGAGGCAAGAAATAAACAATTGCCTGGTGTTTATGCAATTTGGACATGCAAAATTCAGACTTCAGACTTACGTGTTAAGATCTGCCAGGTGATCTGAGGCCTATCTTTGGAGGTACATGAAATATAACCTGTTCCAGGACAATACTGTAAAAGAGCATTGAAAATAATAATTTAAAAAAAAGCTGATTAGGCATATATATGATATGGTGATGACCAATTCTGGAGAAGTCTGTGTACAAACTAGGAGTATGGGCAATAATTGAGTCTAACTTCCACCATCTGGAATTGCCCTTGGAACTTTATCAGCAGACCCTGGCCAGTACTAAATCTAGGAAGACTCTGTTTGAGGATACCAGATTACATCTTTCACCCTTCACCTAGATTCAAGAAACTATATAATAATCCTCCCAATTCCTTAGCAAAACCTTAAGGAACAAACAAACAAACAAAAAGCAATGCTTTTTTAGAAGAATGTATCACCATTAATTCACAATTCTGGAAATGTGAATTAATGAATTCTGGAAATGATTCTGCTAACCCAAGAATCAAAATTATTATCTTTTATCCTTCTGAGGCATTCCTTTAATCTGTAGTTCAGGATTTCCTTCTGACCTTGTCACTTAAATTGAAATGTAAGACATTTTGATGCTTAGATAATCTTTCCAAATAAAGATCTAGTGAGCACTGAACTTTATGGAGTATGCACCATCAGCACTACGGTGCCCAGGCTAAAATGCTTTGAAAGAAGGGCCGAGGCGGCCGATTGTTCTTATTTCAGTTGATCAAGGGCATTTGTGGTATCTCCTCAATTCAAAGACTTTTGACATTTTAAAATTCACAACACAATTGCTTCCGAAGTAAGAATTACTTCATTACACATCCTCTTAGTCCTTTAGGCATGGATTCTTTTTTAAACCTCTCTACCACATGGCCTTGCTCCTGCCAAGGACGCCATCTTGCCCCTGGCATTCAGCGCTGACCCAGTCTGACAGAAGCAGGGCAAGCTGAAAATAACAGCAACAAAAGCAGCCAGGCTTGCCTGCTGCTCTAGGGATGCTTTTGCATGTCTTTTTCTTGTTTTTTTAATGGTGCAATGAAGCTTTATTACAAGTCTAAAGAGTGAACTTCTGATACAGCTAAGCAGATATTCTATATATGAAATACACGCACACACAATTGTATATATGATTGATACTTAACAATATAAATGCATTTATTTTTCTAGTTCCATATCCTGAATTCTCAGCACATATTTTGCACTTAGGCAGGGAATAACTGGTTGCCCTTTTGCTCTGCTGCAATTGTTCTTTCCTTGGACCACTTTGCACCTCAAGTGTCTGGCGTATGGCAATAATTCAATACATGTTTACTAAATACCATAATTAGTATATATTTTCAGGATAGCCAACTATACTGCTATAGCAAGTGACTCCAGTGTTTATTTCTTGCTTGTGCTTTATGCCCTTCAGGGTCAGCTTCAGCTGTGGTTCTCTTCATGTCACTTCTTTCATTGGCCAGAGCAAGTCACATGTATAAGCTTGACATCAATAGGTTGGGAAAGTATAATCTGCTTCCAGGGAAGGATAGCACATATTACAAATACTTCTCTTCAGTGCCCACATACAGAACACACTTACCTACCCCCGTTAGGAGATAACCCTATTATTCATGGCACCAAGCTCAATGAAGAGTGGGGTTTTGTGATGGTCTTTACATTGGTCTAGAGACCTGTGAATAAATTTTAGTGTTAGACTGTTCTTGCATTGCTATTAAAAAATACCTGAGACTGGGTAATTTGTAAGAAAAGATGTTTAGTTTGTTCCCCGTTCTGCAGGCTGTACAGGAAGCATAGTGGCATCTGCTTCAGGGAGGCCTCAGGAATCTTCCAGTCAAGGCGGAAGGCAAAGGGGGAGCAGTCACATCACCTGGCAAAAGCGGGAGCAAGAAAGACAGGGAAGGTGCCACACACTTTTAAACAGCCAGATCTCACAAGATCTCACTCCCTGTCATGAGAACAGCACCAAGGAGATGGCATTAAGCCATTCGTGATAAATCCACCCCCATGATCCAATCACCTCCAACCAGGCCCCACGTCTAACACTGAGGATTACAATTCAACATGAGATTTCGGTGGGGACACATATCCAAACTATATCCGTTATTAACTCCATGCACATCCAATATACAGTGACTGAGCAGGCTCAGGATAAATGCAGTAAGTATTCGCATTTGGAAGAGGGAAGACCAGGACATACAATAGTCATGGCCTGCAAAAGTTTGAAATCCCACTGGGAAGTTGTAAGAGGCCACTGTTTCCCTGAGGCTGGGGGATGTTCCTTGATAATTCTCTGAACTCACCCCCAGGAATGCCTCTACAGTTCGTTCTTCTCCATAGGGCTTAGCTTTGCCCTCTGAGAAGCCTTCCTTTTCCATTATCCTCTTTGGCTACATCTGAAAAGAATGTTGGAGATCATGGTCTCATTGGGAGCCAAGGTGCAGTCCCAGGCTGCTTTTCCCTCAGGAAAGTTTAGGGGCCCAAGCCTCAAGAAGCCACAGTCTCTTTTAGTCCCTGCTGGGTTTTATCAATATAATCACTCACTCAGAAACATACTTGGCTTCTTATCTATTTGATTCCATCAATTCTTTTTGCCAATAGATATGTCTTTCTCTTTGCAACTTATGAGGGTCCATTAATCCTTACAACTAATGTATTAACTAGAAAGTGTTTGAATATAACTGCCCCTTAACAAACAGAAAAATTGAAATAAAGAAAACAAAAGAAGTGCACAAAATATTTCAGGAAAACAATGGCAGGATCTTGTCTTCAATTGCACCATTAAGACCTCGATTTTACATTTAACCCACTCTTTTTCCATCATGCTTTTGCATGGGTACATTTACTACATAATAAACCTAGGGAGAGATGTTTCTGTTGCAATTGCAATTATATTACAGAAGCAGAGTATACAATATACAGCAAGACCCTTAGTTCACTATGCACATCCAGAACCTGAATTTAATGGACCACAGTTGGTGAACAATTAGAATTAGAACTGAAGATAATAGTATCCATAAAACAGTCCTCAGTGTTTACTTGAAACTTCAGTTTGTTGTTGTGATCAACCAGTATTTTAATTCATTGATTTTATTTTTATTTTTTTTCTACTGGCAATCGCAATTTAAGAAATTACATACATGCTATATCAGTCAGGGTTCTCTAGAAGGACAGAACTAATAGGATAAATATATATATAAAGGGGAGTTTATTATGAAGTATTAACTCATGTGATCATAAGGTCCCACAATAGGCTGTCTGCAAGCAGAGGAGCAAGGAAGCCAGTCAGAGTCCCAAAGCTGAAGAACTTGGAGTTTGATGTTCAAGGGCAGGAAGCAGCCAGCATGGGGGAAAGATGTAGCCTGGGAGGCTAAGCCAGTCTAGTCTTTTCACGTTCTTCTGCCTGCTTTTTATTCTGGCTGCACTGGCAGCTGATTAGATGGCGCCCACCCAGATTAAGGGTGGGTCTGCCTTTCCCAGCCCACTGACTGGAATGTTAATCTCTTCATAGACACACCCAGGGTCAATACTTTGCATCCTTCAATCCAATCAAGTTGACACTCAGTATTAACCATCACAAATATGTATACTGAACATGGAGTTTAGAGAGATCCTATGAATTTTGAGCACAAAGTTTACAATGAAGCCAAAATATAGATGAAATTGGTTCAAAAAATAACAACAGATGTGGCTCACCCACTTTCAGTTTTGTGTTATCAGTTGTTAGAAGCAACTAGGATCAAATAGATAAGAAGCTGTTTGTCCAGATAATTTGTCTTACGTAGGTTGACCCAGCCAAAAATAAAAACATACAGTAAAACAATAATTGGAGAGGGAGTTTTTTATGTATAATATTTCAAAAATCTCATATTTCTGTTATTTTCAGATTCTACTTGGAGTGAAGAGTACAGAATATCTAAAGTGTGGGAGTGTATTAATAAATGGCCAGGCACAGTAGCTCACACCTGTAATCCTTGCACTTTGGGAGACTGAGGCAGGCAGATCACCTGAGGTCAGGAGTTCGAGACCAGACTGGCAAACATGGTGAAACCTCATCTCTACTAAAAATACAAAAAAAAAAAAAAAAAAAAAAAAAATTAGCTGGCGGTGGTGGTGGGTGCCTATAATCCCAGCTACTTGGGAGGCTGAGACAGGAGAATCACTTGAACCCGGGAGGTGGAGGTTGCAGTGAGCCTAGATTGCACCACTGCACTCTAGCCCAGGTGACAAGAGCAAAACTCTTATCTCAAAAATAAATAAATAAATAAATAAATAAATAAATAAATGGCCACTGAAATTTACAGTGCATTTGAAGAATTTCTCACAAAATGTTTTCTTTTCTCTAGAATGAAACTGAACTTCAACCTTTACATACTAATCTTTTTCTGTTATTATTGTAATTTAATTGATTTTAATATTCAAATTATCCCTGATTCATTCAGTCATCAAAATTTAGGAGGCACCCACTATGTGAAAGTCTCGATTAGACATTCTGTAAATATTTTAACAATAGGAAGACAATAATTTCTAAATAAAGATTCCCCCAAAATAGTCTTTCACGAGTGAAGACTTAAGACTTAATTTTTTTTTCTGAAAACATGTCACAGTCATAAGAAGACTTGATTTTTAAGAGTAAAATTAGTTGTTTATTTAATGAACCAGGGAAAAATAGATAACTTCAATACGTATATATATTTTTAGACAGATTCTTGTTCTGTTGTCCAAGCTGGAGTGCAGTGGCATGATCTCAGCTCACTGCAACCTCTGCCTCCCAGGTTCAAGTGATTCTTCTGCCTCAGCCTCCTGAGTAACTGAGATTACAGGTGCCCACCACTATGCCTAGCTAATTTTTTGTATTATTAGTAGAGACAAAGTTTCACCATGTTTCCCAGGTTGGTCTCGAACTCCTGACCTTCAGTGATCCACCTGTCTCAGCCTCCCAAAGTGCTGGGATTACAGGTGTGAGCCACCACACCAGGCAAATTTGGTTAATATTAAACTGACAAGGTAATGTTTAATCCTAACTTCAGGTAAAGTAGGCTTAAAATCTTATTAGAAGTATTTCATGATGTGTTTCCATGTAAGCCACCATGAATGTCCCAAAAATGCCAAATGCTGCAAAAATTATAATTCAGGTGGTTGCTCTGTTCATGTTTTTATAGTCAAATTTTCTTGTGTAATTTGGTATTCAGTGCTGGCATGATTCTTGCCTGCCTCCCCTCATTACCAAGAATAACTCAACATTCTCTCATATTTGGCCTTCTACATTAAGACTTTCTTTTCTCAAATTTGATACAAAATACTGAAAATATTTTATCTTTACAAAAGCAAGATTTTTTAGTGGGTCTTCTTTTTCTTTCTGGAGTAAAGAACAGATATGTTTTGGCCGGGCACAGTGGCTCATGCCTGTAATCCCAGCACTTTGGGAGGCTGAGGCCAGTGGATCACGAGGTCAGGGGTTCGAGACCAGCCTGACCAACATGGTGAAACCCCGGCTCTACTAAAAATACAAAAATTAGCTGGGCATGGTGGTGGGCGCCTGTAATCCCAGCTACTCAGGAGGCTGAGGCAGGAGAATTGCTTGAACCCGGGAAGCGGAGGTTGCAGTGAGCCGAGATCGCGCCACTGCACTCCAGCCTGGGCGACAGAGCGAGACTCTGTCTCAAAAAAAAAAGAAAAAAAAAAGAACATTATGTTTTAAACAAGCAAGCTTAGTTTTCTGCATTTATTTTCACAGAATTTATATGTTGCATAATAATTCTAGATTTCCTCCCGTCACTTATCCCAGTAGATACTTTTATCATGACTTATTCCTACTGGGTTCTATTTCTCAGTCTCCTTCAACAGTGCCTGTCTAAAGTGGGGCTGATAAACCACACTAAATTTAGGATCTGAAAAGCAGGAAATCATCTTAGGTCTTAAACGCATTTGTTAAATATGCATCCGTACTCTTAATTTATATAGCACTTGGTTTTAAGTTGTCATAGAAAATGTATGTCCCCTAGCCAACATGGTAAAACCTCATCTCTACTAAAAATACAAAAATTAGCCATGCATGGTGGCACATACCTGTAATCCCAGCTACTCGGGGGCTGAGGCAGGAGAATTGCTTGAACCTGGGAGGCGGAGGTTGCAGTGAGCCAAAATCGTGCCATTGCATTCAGGCCTGGGTGACACAGCGAGATTCTGTGTCAAAAAAAGAAAAGAAAAAAAGAAAAGGCATTCGTGTAATTTTATTGGTTTTTATTGCTAAAATTGTACCTTGCAATAAAAAACAAGACCAAATCTATATATTGTACAAAAAATTGGACATTGACTCTGTTCAATTTGTAATTTGAAATTACCTATGTGTCTCACATTTGTGTCTTGCATTGCATTTCTACTAGACAGCACAGCTTTGGAAAGTGGTGTAAATTTCTTACTCAATATGTCTCATGTTACCTTTTATTTATTTTGCCCTTACTCATATTTCTTTTTCTTTTCTTTTCTTCCTTTCTTTCTTTTTTTTTTTTTTTTTTTTTTTTTTTTTGAGACAGACTCCTGCTCTTTCATCCAGGCTGGAGTACAGATGGGATCTCAGCTCACTGCTACCTCCACCTCCTGGGTTCAAGTGATTGTCTCACTTCAGCCTCCCGCGTAGCTGGGACTACAAAGTCCATTGACTTTGTATTAAATTTCACTCCTTTGTTTAAAAGATATTTTCAAATTCTGCTCAATTCCATGAGAATTCTTGATTATTTTCTTTATACAAAAATCCTTCCATAGTCTCTGTGATGAGAAACCAGGATTACAAAGCCATGCTCCCTGCTCTCACATTAATTTTCACAAAACTTACATATTGCCTAACACTTCTAGATTTGTGTGAACCTCTCTTGCAAATATTGTCTAATAGATACATTCATCATTAGTAAGTAAGACAATGTAGTAGTGGAGAAAGCCTCATATTATCTTGAAATACAAAGAAAGAACACATAAGCAGAATCTACTAGAAAAGCAAATGTGAAACAAAGCCCTGGTTGTTTATCTTTAAAATCATATTTCAGAAGTTTGGTCGATTTTAAAGACCCCCTTCTACATTTGAATGAAAATCATAAAATTTTTGCCTTCAAAGGAAATCACCTGGCTGGGCACAATGGCTCATGCCTGTAATCCTACCACTTTCACAGGCTGAGGCAGGAGGATCACGAGGTCAGGAGATCGACACCATCCTGGCTAACACGGTGAAACCCCGTCTCTACTAAAAATACAAATAATTAGCTGGCCATGGTGGCACTTGCCTGTAGTCCCAGCTACTTGGAAGATTGAGGCAAGATAATTGCTTGAACTCAGGAGGCGGAGGTTGCAGTAAGCCAAGATTGCGCCACTGCCCTCCAGCCTGGGCGACAGAGTGAGACTCTGTCTCAAAAAAAAAAAAAAAAGAAAGAAAGAAAGAAAAAAATCACCTGTGCTTCATATATCAGAATATGATTAAATATAGCTACAGTTATTGAGAGCCAACTATATAGCTAATGCTTTGTGAATGTTATTTTTAACCTGCATGAAATTCTACAAAGGAAATATTATTATTATTTTATGGATATGAAAACTGAGACTCGGAGGATAAGTAATTTGACAAGGTGAAGCAACGCAGTCAAGCCAGTTATCCATTCTCACATCTGCTTAACACAAACCCAATGCCCTGTCCATTGTTGCAGGCCCTGTACTTTCACCATGAAGTGATAGCACTGCAGTGTCCAGCGGGGCAGTGACTAGCCACACATGCCTATTGACTAGAAGTGTGGCCAGGTCAAATTGAGACTAAAACACACGCTGGATTTGGAAGACTTAATACCAAAAAAAAGGAATGTAAAATATCACATAAATTATTTTTATGTTGACCATATGTTGAAATAGTTGAAAATACCTTGAATAAATATTTGAAATAATATTTTGAATATATTGGATTAAGTATGTTATTAAATGAATTTTCCTTATTTCTTTTTCCCTTTTTAAAATGTGGCTACTGGAAAATTTGAAATTACCTATGTGTCTCACATTTGTGGGTTACGTTGTATTTCTACCGGGCAGCACAGCTTTGGAAAATGGTGTAAATTTCTTACTCAGTATATCTCATGTTACCTTTTATTTATTTTGCTTTTACTCTTTTTTTCTTTTTTAAGACAGACTTTTGCTCTGTCACCCAGGCTGGAGTACAGGTGTGATCTCAGCTCACTGTAACCTCCACTTCCTGGGTTCAAGTGATTCTCCTAACTCAGCCTCCCAAGTAGCTAGGACTACAGGACACACCACCAGACTCAGCTAATTTTTGTATTTTTAGTAGAGACGGGGTTTTGCCTTTTTGGCCAGGCTGGTCTGGAACTCCTGGCCTCAAGTGATCTGCCTGCCTCAGCCTTCCAAAGTGCTGGGATTACAGGCGTGAATCAATGTGCCCGGTCTCATTTTTTTTCTTAAAGACTGTAAAGCTACATGTGTGGTCATTACCTAGCTGCAGAAAACTTTTACTGGATTCACTAGCAATGTCTTTCTCCCTGAAGACTCGGATCAGAGGATTTGTAACTTGCTGAGTGCTTGAAAGGCTTTTGGCTTCTACAGAATTTCATTGCTGCCTGAATAGAATTTAAGTGCTTTCAAACAAGGGCCAATTCTCGCTTTCTGTTTTATATTATTTCCACAGTTGTCAAATGTATTGGGAGATAGTTAATGAGCATTTTATTGCCTTTTAAAATCAGTTGGTACAGATGGGTTGAGTAGGACGGGAGCTGAAGGCTCAAAGCAAAACACTATCCCATCTCCTTTTCAATGCCAAAGAGACATTGCAAATTATTGTCATTAAATCCCAGGTTCACCAAAATTGTTTTTATTCCAGAAAAATGTTTATTGATACCGCCCTCCTGCTTATCTCCAACACTCTCTCTATGCCCCTTGACTTCTGAGGGTGTCATTATCTACACTCTGAAGAGACACAGGTATCTGGCTAAACTCATTCAAAATCTCCCTGCCTTCCCCCTTAGTCCCAACCACTTAGGGAAACAATCTTATCAGAGTAACATTTTAAAAAGGGAAAAGAAAGGAGAAGCAAAATATATTCAGTCTAATTTAGCTTCTCTGATTTCTAGATTAGAATATACAGATGCCCCTAGACTTAAGATGGGATTATATCCCAAAAAAACCATCATAAATTGAAAATATTTTAAGTCAAAAATGCATTTAATACACCTAACCTACTGAACACCATAGCTTAGCCCAACCTACCTTAATTATGCTCAGAACATTTACATTAGCCTGCAGATGGGCAAAATCATCTAACACCAAACCTATTTAATAATAAAGTGCTGGCCAGGCACTGTGGCTCACACCTGTAATCTCAGCACTTTAAGAGACTGCGGGAGGAGGATCACTTGAAACCAGGAGTTCGAGGCCAGCCTAGGCAACATAGTGAGATCCCATCTCTACAAAAAGTAAAAAATTAGCCAAGTGTGCTGCTGTACACCTATACTGGAATCTGAGGATAATTTCTTAATCCCAAGCATTCCAGGCTACAGAGAGCTATGATGGCACCACTGCATTCTAGCCTGGGTGACAGAGTGAGACCCTGTCTCAAAAAAATTAAAAAAAAAAAAACAGTATTCAATATCTTATGGAATTTATTGAATACTATACTGAAAGTGAAAAACAGAATGGTTATATGGATACCTGAAGTATGATTTCTGCTAAATGCATGTTGCTTTTGTACCACCATAAAGTTGAAAAAATCATGTGGAACCATTGTAAGTCCAGATTGTCTGTAATCAACACATATTTCTATCAATGAAGACGCTTTCAGTTGAAAATTATAGAATATAAATTGAGTACATAACAACATCACAATAAATCTTTTTATCTTTTAAGATAATACATAGACTCTTTCCTGAGAAAATCCATTCCAGGCTATTTAATTAGGGCCAATCCTGCATCCAATCCCAAGTTACAGGGTCTGGATTTAGCCAGACATGACCAGTCAAATTATCTCTTATTTCTGGTCACAGTAATTGGTTCTGCAATGACATCTGAAACAAGCTGAGCCAATTAGATCCTTCCTAGGATGTTTTATAAAAACTACTGGGAAAGACCATTTCTTTCTGTGCATAGGATATGCGTCTAGGGATGCTGGTGGCTATCTTTCCCACCACAGGAAGAGGGCTTATCTGGAAATACAGAGTTAGCAACCTGAAAATATCATTTGATTCCGTGGATTTAACTGTGCCCAAAACCACATATGCCCTATTACATATGTCCATGTTCTCTTTTCTTTTTAAATTGGTATGAAGTGGATTCTGTTACTTTATCCCAAAAGAGTCTTGGTTGACACAAAATTGATATTCAGAGTGGAATGTCATAGGTGAAAAACACCAAAACATGAAATAAACTCAACTGAGTTGCAATTGCAATGAAGCACAAAGAAGATCTTTTACCATCATTTTGGAAGATGGCAAGTCTTATTAGGGTGTGTTTATGTCAGCTGACTGTGAGCCAAAGTAGCAAATGTAGTAAATCATGTTTGCTTGTTTCTGCTTTCCAACGTAGTTTCATAAAGCCCCTGACTCTGACAACCTGCAGCTCTTCAGAGGGATGCTTTGAAGACAAAACAGGATAGAGCATATGGCCCCCACGTCTCTTGCCTGAGTCACTATACTCTTTAAAAGATAAATGACCCTAGTTCTTGCCTTTTCCTATACATAAGATAGTATCTGTCAGGCATAGTGACTATGCCTCCGTAACCAGATGTACTCTTACACCCAAACTTTGCTATGATTTTGAACATACTGAACCCCTACTACCTGTGTATAAGCTGTGAGCTAAAGCACCATTTTGGAGGAGTCTGACAAAACCTCTCTGAAGAATTCCTCCTGGGCTCTAGTCTTCAGTCAACAGTCCTCAGCAAGACTTCTGCATGAAACTAATTTTTTGAGAGCTCGATTTTTTTTTTTTAATTTAGTCAACAAACTAATTTAACAGTTACTTGTATCTTGTAACATAGGTCATATTATCACTGAGGTTAGAGCATTAGGAGACAGGAACAATATCAGGATGTTGGAGTGTGTTAATCATTTTTTACAGCTATTAGTAAAGTTCTAAAAAAGGTAAGTATCTAAAAACAGACACATCTGGAAATAGAACCAGCATGCAGCCATGCTAAGGAAGTCCTTGTTGCTTACAGGCCAGACTTCAAAATCTCGGAGAGCCAGATAATCATGGACCCTGGGAGATTTAAGAAGCTGAATTTTCTGGCCCACGTTGTTTAAAGTTAGTATTAGCAAAGACAGGGAAGCAGGAAGCACAGAGGAAAATAAGTTTTGGACACAGGAAGGACCAAAGAACTAGCTGAATTCTGTTTACTGAGGGCCACCAAACACTTTGCTGAATATTCTTGGCTCCCACAAAAGAATAATTATCTCCAATATAAGGCACTATCCCATGGAATGAAGCCTGGGTACAGGATGTAGCAGAGCCCAGCCTCATTAGTGTAACCCATGGGTTTGTATTAGCAGGCCAAGGTGAGTGTTAGGCTAAAGGTAAGTATAGCGGCCAGTTGAGAATTGACAGATACAAGGTAGAGTCCAGATTCAAGTGTCACATCCTGGCCTTGGTTTCTAACCCACACAGTCTCAAGAATTCAATTTAGTCATCAGTAAGATGAGACATTAAGGAAGTTGGGAGCTCCAAGGAAACCCAAGGCTGGTAACCAGGCTGTTCAAACCTGAGGCCATCTCCAAGTTCCTGAACCTACAATGATAGGAATTGTTAAAACAGAATGTTCCCCAGAAGAGGAAGCTCTCAAATGCACCTCACATAAGAAGCTGTGACAGGTAATAGGAAAAGGAAATCCTCTCAGGGAGTGAAACTGGAAGCAACCAGATTAGCTGGCCAAGAAACTCATTCCTTTGCCAGGGCAGGGAGTCTCTGCTTTCCCCATCCAATGGGATACGGTACATGCCACAGACGGAGACCTCTACATGTTGTTTAGCCTTCTCCTCTTTTCTAAATGGGAACTTTTGTTAGAGTTTTGCTGGATGGGCTTATCAGTAAGCTAAAGTTGTTAAATATTCATTTGGACTAACCAAAATAAAATGTATATCATTCAGATATCTTGGAATTGGGTGCAATAACTAGATGGACTTCGGGTTGCTTCAACTTGCAGAATGGATGAATGCCCTTTCAATTTCATACTGGTCAAATGCAGGAATTTCTGAAATTGCATGCATTGAGAAAAAGATATATATATATATATAAACGCCATACAGCTAAGAGTTAGAATGTAGTCGACATCTGTTATTTCTACCTGCCCAATACCCATTCTCATTTCTGTTGATAATATAATCTCTTCCTTGAGGAACTGTAATAGAATTAGTGGGCTTTTACCACAGAATATTTGTCTAGATCATGACCTCTATAAAAACACTTGTTTAACACTACAGATAAATAAATTTAAGTGGTAAATATGAACTATTTCTGACACAACTGGAAAAGGCATAAGCTGTGATGTGGCAGGAGTTTCTGAGTCTTCTTCAGGTATTCTGATTTTACTATACCTCTGTAGATTAGTAAATGACTTATATTAACAATTTATGAAGCAGATCTTCTGTTTGAAACTAACACCTGAACAATTACACATCCTTTACAGGTACCTATTTCAGATGTTTCAGGTGGAGATGGCCCACAGTTTCCCAGCCTCAGAAATGAGTATGTGACTTGACCTAGCCACTTAAAGTGTTCCATAATCCAGAGACATTCAGAGATTGGATTTAACCAAAACTATGCTAAGTTGACCCCTCCTAGCCACTTTTCTGCCAAAACAATAAGAAAAGACATTCATTGTCTTTCCAGAACTTTAAGCTGTAAGAAATGCATCTGGGGCTGCTGGCAGCAATCTTTTCTGCTGTATGGAGAAAGCTTTGTTTATTGAGCACCTATTAGGTGTTAAATATTGTGCTACATCTATTCTATGGAAATAGAGTTGTAAAAAAATGAATCTAGTCTGTGCAATCAAAGAGCCAATAGTCTGGAATATTAGTAATAAGCTCTGTATCAGCCAGATATAAATATTGAATGAATGTGTCTATCAGTGTTCAGTTGCAGAGAACTGAATTCACACTAGCTGGTTTAAGCAGAACAGAATATTGACAATGGATTTTATAATTACCAAAAGAAGAAACTCACCACAAGAAAGAGTCTTGTCTGGGCTGATAACCTGGCTCCAATGCCAAGGCCCTGGGTGTCAGAGAAAAGGACTGGAAGGGCAGTGTAGCTGTGCTGGACTCAGCTTGCCTTGAATAAAATGACCCTGTTTGGAATTCAGGAGCTGGGCACTAAAAGCAATCCCAGTTGGGAATATCAACCCACTTTGGCACAGAATATCACAGTTCAATTGTTCCACTGGGGATAGAAGATCTCTGTGTACTCTGAAAAAGTATTGCAACATAAGAAGCAGACCTTGGCTAATGGACTGATCATATTTCCTTGTTTCTTGTCCTTTGAAACTTTTGGGTCCTTTGACCTAAGTAAGCACTTTGGGAAGAGAAATGTGTTCCTCAAAAGAGATGCCTGAGTCATACTCTAGACCACTTAAGTCCAGTCTTTGAAAGGCATAGATGAAAACTCATTATCTTTTCAAAATGCTTCCAAGGTTAAAAACAACTCGGTTAAATAATCACAAATTAAAACCATATCATATGCTTTCTTTCCTTGTCTTTCTCTACAAGCCTCAAATCCTTCTCAGGTGCTAAAATGTGGATTTTGTCAATGAATTTGTACTAAGAATTTAGCTTCTTTCAGTTATGCTTATATTCATTTATTCTTTTGTTCAACATTCTATAAACAACATGAATGCTAATCCTACTTCCTAACTAGATGCTTCAAATAGAGTGACAAACAAAATATAGTCTGTAGCTCTCCAGGAACCCAGGAGCTTTCTTCCACCTACCTCCATGCTAGATGGAACTGCATGCCCATTCATGTCTCTCAGACCTCATCAGCTCTATAAAAAATAAAATCCATTGACATAAAGTTTATTCCTAAGTGCTTTTTTCTTCAAGAAATACAACTGATTTGTCATGAGATTTCCAGCATTTCCTGTGTCATCTGAGTTTGGAATAACTTGAACTCTGATGACCCTTGTATCCCAATATATCCTCTTTTTGTCTGTCTAGTTCAGAATAATCAGAAAGACAAACAAAAAATCATGCCTATTCACATTCGTTCCAAATTTTTAATATTTCTAAGGAAATATTAAGGCTAAATTTCTTTATTCAAAAGCAGCTCACTTTTCTTTGTTAGGTAACTGAATTATGTTTAGGATTCTAAAAAAGAGGAAAACTAAAAACTATGTCTAGAGCCTTTGATTTGGAGGCTATTGTTTGCAGGTGATTTTAAAATGTATTTTTTAAAGCCCCATTATGTTTCACTAAGGACAGTTTCTCTGGTTTCCATAGTGATATTCAAAATGAGTGTAGGTGCAATCAAAGAGAATGATCGCATTAATAAGTGGTTTAGCATTTCTGTTGAATATGAAGTTTGCCCAATATTTTAAAACAATTGAGCTATTTTTTAAGTCCTCATTCCATAATGGATACATTTGCCAGACATGCTAAACCATCTATTAATGCAATCAGATGTCTCCTTTATGAAATGAGTAACAAAGCCCACTTTGCTTGAAACTTAAAAGAGTTTCAAAGATATTGAAGTTATTCTGGTTATATCTTGCATTTTTAAAAGATCCTATGAATAATTACTTCAGGCAATTATTCAGAAAGCACTTTTTAAGTAACTGTGTCCAATGGCATAATAAGACGGGTAGAGATGAGAGGTGTGAGCAGATACAAACTGGGTACAGGGTTTACATCATTTTCAATCTATCAATGAAACCCAGCCAGTGGTTCTATTTGGAAGCTAATTTCCACTATGGTAACAACCAAAGTCAACATATGTAATATAGGGAGTAAAAAAAATCATTGAACTAGCTCATAAAACCCTCAGGATGCTCTTTTCCTCCATCTACGTACTATGTGGGATTGACTCAATTAGGGGCCAGACAGCTGTTGGGTCTAATCAATTATTATTGAGTTATTTTAGGAACAAATAGAATCCACAAGATGTCTTATGACACTTACTCAGTAAACAATGGTTTTCCCCAGCTGCTGTCCAAAAATTCTCATGAATTAAATTAACAATAGTCCTTAGGAGAAAATTTAAAAAAACAAAACAAAACAAGATTTAAAAACCCCAACTGCACTAGCCAACTGAGAGAAAAATAAGCAGTAGCAGATTAGCAGAAGAATCTAATTCAACTTTAGAGGTAAGTACCTTCAAACACCAGAGGGATAATGAAAATAGCCCTTTACTGTAATTGAATGTATTTCTTTGAATTCATCATTATTTTATGCAGTTACCCCTTCCTTTCCATGATCATCTTTATCAGAACACCTGAAATTTTTTTTAACACTTAATTTTTATTTTCAAAACATTGCCATAAACATACATACAACACTGAATTTTATCCCCTCCATTGGCTGGCTGTGTGCCATGAAGCACTTGTGACAGAAAACATATGTAAGCTTAGGGTAAAAGTTTATAAGGAATCAAAATATCTTCCCAAAAGAGGGGGTAGAGGCAAGAGGAATCAATAAGTTTAAAAATCATAACTTTCATTTTATAAAAAATAGTTTGAATAATTTTCTTATAAATCTTTAACGCTTACAAAAGCAGGAAATACATTTAAAATAGTCTTTTTAACACAGATTCATTTGTACAATGTGGCCATAAGAAAAATAACTAAAATGACATTTCAGTAGTCTATATTCTATTCTTGGCAAATTCCACATAAAATTTAACTAATTTACTATTCAAAATAAGATTTTAACTGCCAAGGATGTCAGACTAGTTGTGGTTAGTACCTGAATACCAAGCTCTTCTCCATTTTATATGTTGTACTAAAATTTTAAATACAGCTTAGCAGTGATAGGTACTAATAACAATACTTGACTACATGGTTACCACCCATGACTACTGCATTGCAGTTTAAAACATGCTTTGGTCAGTAAATTTAAAAGATATACATCAAATAACAAGGCCAGGAAAGTTGTTTTAGAATTTCTTGACCTTAAGTAAACTTTAAATACATCGACAAGGCAAAAAAAAAATATGATCAAATATACAGAAAGGTTTCCAGTTTTTCAACCATATGGCATTTTATATTATTAATTTCACTGTTTAAAATAATATTTTATACTCCTGTGCACAGATTATCATTGCTCTCCAAATTAAAACTAAACTACAATTACTTTCCTAGAATGTCGAGTAGTGTATATACTAATTGCTCCTTTTGCATTTCCATGAAGATGATCCTTCATCCTGTAACTTTTTAAATTTTGGACCAAGAAAGAACCACCAACCAAATCCAATGAAAACACAGATAATGGACTCCACATAATAACCATCCAGGGCTGTAACACATGAGCCACCCAGTTTTTTGCAAAGCTTTAAAAATAAAACTATAGTAAATAATCCACAATTTCACAATGAAAGTATTTAGCAATTAACATGCTTCTACTTTAAAAAGAATTAATCAAAATATATTTTTCTTAAAACATTTCAGTATTTCACTGAATTCCAATGACAAAATATGTTAATGTATCTTAATCTCTCTAATGCTACTAACAGGATTAAAAACAATTTTCAGTTCTTGCTGTAAACAATACTCATTTTCTTTTTTGAGGCAGGGTCTCACTTGTGGCCCCGGATGGAATGCAGTGGTGTGATAATGGCTCACTGCAATCTCTGTCTCCTGGGCTCAAGCAATCCTCCCACCTCAGCCTTCTGAGTAGCAAAGACCACAGGCGTGCACCACCATGCCCCATTAATTTCTATATTTTTTGTAGAGATGATGTTTCACTATGTGGCCCAGGGTGGTCTTGAACTCCTGGGCTCAAGTAATCTGCCTGCTTCAGCCTCTCAAAATGCGGAATTACAGGTGTGAGCCACCACACCCAGCCGAATATCTGTTTTCTTTCTTTCTTTTTTTTTTTTTTTTATTATACTTTAAGTTTTAGGGTACATGTGCACAACATGCAGGTTTGTTACATATGTATACATGTGCCATGTTGGTGTGCTGCACCCATTAAATCATCACTTACATTAGGTATATCTCCTAATGCTATCCCTCCCCACTCCACCCACCCCACAACAGGCCCTGGGGTGTGATGTTTCCCTTCCTGTGTCCAAGTGTTCTCATTCAGAACACCTGAAATTTTAAAATAAGGTAGTCCAGACTTCCATCTGTTATTTGTCACATTTTTGTATTTACCTGTGGTGATGAGTTTGAGATAAGTACATTTAACACTCTGACAGTTTTACATCAGCATAGGTCTTGCACACTGGTTGTCAAATAAATACATGCTATGGGCTGAGTTTGGAGAGAAGAACGTTCAAAGTGTGTTGATTGTATGTTGATAACTTTTTCTAGCTGTTTAGATATTGATGACACTCTTTCAGTATTCTGGGTTGAGCATTTAGTTATAAAGTGTGCCCAAGGTGGATTAAGACTGGAGCATAAGCATTGTTCTGAAATGATTAAGAGGTCTCTGCGTCCTTTTAAAGATCCAGGATCAATCAATCAATGTATCATCTATCTATCTATCCATCTGTCCATCCAGTGGGATATTTATTGAGTATATGTTGTGTGCTTTCATTGTACTTGGCATTATGAAGGGGAAAATAAACCTGGTCTCTACTTTCATTTATGTAGCGATAGACCTAAATCAAACAGCCTTGATCATTGAAAAAGTGTTTTACAAAGGAGAAATAGGTATTAACAGTGGTAATGGGTCTGTGTAAGGAAGGAATTTAACTCAACAGGATGACAGAGAAGACCCTCAGAAGAAGGGAAGCATGAAATGGGAGCTGAAGGAGGAGGAGTTAATAGAAAGATGGCCAGATAAAGGTGAAGAGAGAAGTAGAGGTAAAACCATGTAAGTGCTTGTAGTCCATATTAAGACATTCTATCAGTATGTCAATAGCCATCAGTATTAATGGCCGTTGAAAAATCTACCGAGATATGGGTGGACATTGCCAGATTTTTGTGTTATTGTTAGTAAATGTTTCCTTTCATCTGTGGCAATACTCCTAATCTTGAAGTCTAGTTTGTTAGATATTACAGCCACTCAGCCTTCTTTTAATTGGTGTTTACATAATATATACATTTGCTATTATTTTGCTTTTAAGCTGTCAATATATATCTTTTGTAAACAGCATGGGATTGGGTCTTGGTTTTTAATGTAGTGTGACAATTTCTACCTTTTGATTAGAGAGTTTAGTATTATTGGCACAATTAGGGTTAAGGCTATGGTCTTGCCATTTGTTTTCTATTTGTTCCATCTGTTTTCATTTATTTTTTTTTTTCTTTCCTTTTTGGGATTATTTTTTACACTTCTATTTTAGTTCATTTATTGGCTTTTCAGTTTTTCTTTTATGTGTTTACACTAGGAATTATAAAATGTATCCTTTATGTATTATGGTCTATTATATATTGGTACTATATGATTTAATATTAAATGTAAGAACTTTACAACCATATATTTCCACTTACCGTTTCTCATATTTTGTGATATTTGCTTCCATTCTGTAATAAATCTCACAATACATTGTTATTATCTTCACTATAAATAATCAATTATATTTTAAATTAATTAAGACATAGGAAAAAATCTATATTGCCTGCATATTTACCATTTCTTGCATTATTCATTCTGTTGTATAGATCTGGGTGTGTAAATGGTTTCATTTTCTTTCAGACTGAAGATTTTTCTTAAAAGTATTTCAAAATATATGAAGCAAAAGCTTACAAAATGGAAGACAGAGATAGACAAATTCACAATTACAGTGGAAAAATTTACTTTTCAACCTTACTTTTTCAATAATTAATAGAAAATGGTGACCAAAAACGGGTAAGGGTATGAAAGATTTGAGCAACATTCATCATCACTGGCCATCAGAGAAATGCAAATCAAAACCACAATGAGATACCATCTCACACCAGTTAGAATGGGGATCATTAAAAAGTCAGGAAACAACAGGTGCTGGAGAGGATGTGGAGAAATAGGAACACTTTTACACTGTTGGTGGGACTGTAAACTAGTTCAACCATTGTGGAAGACAGTCTGGCGATTCCTCAAGGATCTAGAACTAGAAATACCATTTGACCCAGCCATCCCATTACTGGGTATATACCCAAAGGATTATAAATCATGCTGCTAGAAAGACACATGCACACGTAGGTTTATTGCGTCACTATTCACAATAGCAAAGACTTGGAACCAACCCAAATGTCCATCAATGATAGACTGGATTAAGAAAATGTGGCACATATACACCATGGAATGCTATGCAGCCTTAAAAAATGATAAGTTCATGTCCTTTGTAGGGACATGGATGAAGCTGGAAACCATTATCCTTAGCAAACTACCACGAGGACAAAAAACCAAACACCACATGTTCTCACTCATAGGTGGGAATTGAACAATGAGAACACATGGACACAGGAAGGGGAACATCACACACCAGGGCCTGTTGTGGGGTGGGGGGCAGGGGAAGGGAAAGCATTAGGAGACATACCTAATATAAATGACGAGTTAATGGGTGCAGCACACCAACATGGCACGTGTATACATATGTAACAAACCTGCAAGTTGTGCACATGTACCCTAGAACTTAAAGTATAATTAAAAAAAAGAAAGATTTGAGCAACACTGTCAATCAATTTGACTCAATAACATTTGTAGAAAATATGCTCAACAATACAGAATACCCATCCTATTCAAGGGCATGTGAAACAATCACTAAGAAGGTAATATATTAAGGCATAAAACAAATACCAATAACATTAAAATATGAAAATTATACACAGTATATTATTTTACCATAACAGAATTAAATTATAAATTAATAACAAAAAGATACTTGAAAAATACCAAATATATGGAAATCAAATAATCTATGGGTCTAACAAGAAATCACAATAAAGTTAGAAAATATTTTGAACTAAGTGATGATGAAAATAAAGCATATCAGAAACATGTGAGATACAGCTAAAGCAGTGGTTAGGGGACATTTATAGCTTTAAATGCTTATATTAGGGAAAAAATTCTAAAATCAGTAATCTATGCTTCCATCTTAAGAATCATAAAAAAGTCAAGAACAAATTAAAGTCAAAATAAGTAAGAAAATAGAAACAAGAAAGATGAAGGTATAAATCAATGAAATAGTAAACGGACAAGTTAACAAAGTCTTAAAAATAATTTTTGAAAAGACTGATAACATTGAAAACATTGTGATACCATTTTCATATTTGAGTTTTAAAATTTTCAGGTATTTTAAATTTTATGTAATTTAAGGTTCACAACCACATTTTCCTCATATCAGTGTGTCGTAATTTGTTACTAATAAAAAATTACCAAAATTTTAAATGACATTTTAATAATTAGAGCTTATTCAAGTTTATTCCTACAATGTTATTCTCACCAAATTCCATTAATACATGCTTTTCTGAAAGAGAAGAAAAGAATGACATCATAAGGTGTACTTTGTGGGTTGTATATAACCGTAGATATTCCCATGAGAATGTCTCAAATTTGAATATCACTTGGCATGCTTGATAGAAGTAAGGGGAAAAAAAAAGCTAAGAATCATTTAAGTAGCTCAGCTAATAAAAGTCTCTATATTAGAACATGAATATTTGTCCAAAAGTTACATGGAATAAAATCACAGAAAAATGATCAAGAACATGATAAAAGGGTTGAAATAAACCAAGAGTCAATGTGCATTAGGCCATTCTTGCATTGCTATAAAGAAACACCTAAGACTGGGTAATTTATAAGAAAAGAGGTTGAGTTGGCTCATGGTTATGCAGGCTTTATAGGAAGCACTGTGTCATCTGCTTCTGGGGCGGCCTCAGGAAGCTTTAACTATGGCAGAAGGTGAAGCAAGAGCAGGCAGTTCACACGGTGAAACCAAGAGCAAGAGAGACATAGTGGTGCTGGTGGGGAGGCGGGGAGTGCTACACACTTTTAAACAACCAGATATCATGTGAACTCAGGGGAAGAGCTCACTTATCACCAAGGAAATGGCCCAAACCATTCATTCATGAGGGATCCACCCCCATCATCCAAAAACCTCCCACCAGTCTCCACCTCCAGCATTGGGGATTACTTTTCAACATAAGATCAGGGCGGAGACAAATATACAAACTGTATCACAAGGTCTGTTGGCACTTGCATCCGTTTCTTTGTGTGAATCCATTAGATCCTATTCCAAGGTTGCAAAAGAGTTATTTCTAAAAAATAAACTCTGCCCTTTAAGTTGAGAAATGTTTTGTTTTACAGGGATCTTTCTAAAACTTCAGATAGCAAATTTCTAAGCAGGGTCAGAATCTTTCAGGATGATGTAAATTAAACATAATTATATCTCTTAAATAAATGTTTCCATTGTTTCATTCCTAAGCATTATATATATATTTATATATGATAGATATTTTTGTATATGTATATATATACATATATATATTTCTAGGTGCTGTTTTTGAATGAAGAAAGACTATGATTATTTTACCTACCCAATGCAGAAGTATGGAAGTAAAATTAATACTATGTCTATGCAAAAATTTCATAAAAACATGTTTGTAGGATAAATTGTGAATCCTTCTAATTCCCTGGCTATTTTCTAGAACATGTGTGTCTTCTATTTATTTGACAAAAAATGTATGGAGTGCCTACTATATGACAGACACTGTGCTAAGTGTTTGGGATGCATCACTGATAAAACAGATTTCTCTCCTCATGGAATTTGAGATTAATTTTCCCAATGCAAAGTTCTAGTCACTTTATAACTCCATTTAAAAACTTTCAGTAGGCTGGGTGAAGTGGCTCATACCTGTAATCCCAGCACTTTGGGAGGCCAAGGCGGGCAGATCACCTGAGGTCAGGAGTTCAAGACCAGCCTGACAAACATGGAGAAACCCCATCTCTACTAAAAATACAAAATTAGTCAGGTGTGGTGGCGCATGCCTGTAATCCCTGCTACTCGGGAGTCTGAGGCAGGAGAATCACTTGAACCCAGGAGGCGGAGGTTGCAGTGAGCCAAGATCGTGCCATTGCACTCCAGCCTGGGCAGGAAGAGCAAAACTCTGTCTCAAAAACAAACAAACAAACAAAATCTTTCAGTTGTTCCCCGGTTTCTGCTAAGTTAAAAACAAGCTCCTTAGTCTTTCATTAAGACACGATCTGGCCCAAACTTCCTTCCCATGTTTGCCTCCTGTGTTTTATTTTCTTTGGCTTGATCTTATACTTCAGTGAAACTGGGAGATTCCTACCTTCAGGTTTTCACCTACCCAGAATGTTCCAGGGCCTGTCTTTATTATCATCTTTCTTTTTCCTTTCAGTCTGTCTTATGTTTCCCCTCCATCCTTCCCTTTCTCCCTCCTTTCCTCCCTTCTGATCCTCTGTCCCTTCCTACCTATCCACTCATTTCCTCAGCAAACATAATTGAGTGTCTACAGTGTGCCAGGCACTGTGCTAGATGCTGGGGAGGTAAAGACAGTTTTCTCCTTATTTCCACTTATTGAAATATAAGCAAGCAAGGCTTGAATTTGAGCATTAAATCTAAGTAACACTCTTGAGTGTGGGGCAAGACACGTCACTCAAATGTCTGTCAGCTCAGTTACTGGACACTGACATCCTATAAGCTCCAAGAGGGCAGGGGCCATGTGCGTTGTTCACTTTTTAATCTCCAGTGCTTGGCACATATCCTGGTTATATGGCTGATGTTTACGAGTAATTTTTGAATGAATGAATGAATGAGAACAAACAATAAGACAGTATACTACTTTAGAAGAATAGTAGCAGAAGACAAAATTATTGAACTGCCCAAGATCCTTGAAGAGGCTGAGCATAATGGCTCATGCCTGCAATCCCAGCACTTTGGGAGGCTAAGGAGGGAAAATCACTCGAGCCCAGGAGTTCAAGAGTAGCCTGGGAAACATAGAGAGACCTCATTTTTACAAAAAATTTAAAAATTAGCCAGCAGTGGTGGTGCACTCCTGTAGTCCCAGCTATTAGAGAGGCTGAGGTTTGAGGATTGTTTGAGCCTGTGAGGTCAAGGCAGCAATGAGCAGTGCTCATGCCACCTACTGCACTCCAGCCTGGGTGACACACAGAGCAAGGCCTTGTCTCAAAAAAAAAAAAAAAAAAAAAAAAAAGAAGGAAAAGAAAATGCATAAGGAGAGGAAACTTGGAAGCCTTGGAGTTGGAATGATAAAACCAGTTGAGAGTTGAGTTTCAACTCAATGTTCTAGGTAGATGAAACCCTGAGGGTACGAATCTCCCTGTTTGACTGCAGTATAAGATCATCACAAAGAAAATAAAACACAGGCGGCAAACAAGGGAAGGTGGTTTGGGCCAGACTGGACTGTCTTCATGAAAGACTGAGGAGTTTGCTCTTAACTTAGTAAAAACAAGGGAATAACTGAAAGTTTTTAAATGGGGTTATAAAATGGCTAGAAATTGGACTGTTACCCATCTCTGAACTATCCCCAAGCCCAGCAAGTAATGAAAAAGAAAACTTAGAAAACATATTTATTTTAGAGACATATTTCTTGAATCTAAGGCAAAAAAAAAATGTATCTTTTCAGTTGCACTTCCTTTGATTAGGCAATTAAAATCTCTTTTTTACTTATTTGCTAGGAAACTCAGCTGAATAGTGTTCAACTCTCAAGTCCAGCTAAGCCTCAACTATAAATGCAGGTGCTATGATTTCTCTCATCAGGGTACAGTTAAGACAAAGTGTGATAACTTAAAACATGAGAACTACACAGGTCCAGTTACACAGGAAGAGCTCAATGCGTATAGCTGCTCCAAATATTCCAGGAACTCTTTATACTCCTGGTGTCTTCAGATAGGACCAACTTGTTTTGGATCCTAGCATCCAGCAATAGTAAGTGGCTGGGAACTCCGAAACCAGACTGCCAGGACTTTAATCCTGACTTTGTCCATTTTTATGTAAATTTGAGCATCAATTAATATTTATCTGCTTATTTTCTTATCTATAATATAGCTATCATATTACTATTTGCCTCAGAGCACTGTAAAAAATAAGTTAATAGATATAAAAGTCTTGGTAAACAAATAAAAAATAAGTTAAACAGATAAAAAAGGCTTGGTAGATCGGGCACGGTGACTCGTGTCTGTAATCCCAGCACTTTGGGAGGCCGAGGTGGGTGGACCACCTGAGGTCAGGAGTTTGAGACCAGCCTGACCAATGTGATGAAAACCCATCTCTACTAAAAATACAAAAATTAGCCAGGTGTGGTGGCATGTGCTTGTAATCCCAGCTACTCAGGAGGCTGAGACAGGAGAATCGCTTAAATCTGGGAGGTGGAGGTTGCAGTGAGCCAAGATCGTGCCGTTGCACTCCTGCCTGGGCAACAAGAGAGAAACTCTGTCTCAATAAATAAATAAATACATAAAAGGCTTGGTATACATTCCCAAAACACAGAAAGCATATGATGAACATTAGCTTTTACAAGATTCTTGGCTGTAATCAACAGAGTCTTCAAAGTGGGAACATCTTAATGATTGAGAGCAAGAACCCTGGGGTAAAATTGCCTGGATGCACATTATAGGTCTACCACTTCCTAACTTCCTTTGTGAACTCAAGCAAATTAATGCCTCTGAGTTTAAATTTCCTCCTCCCTAAAATGAGAATACTAATAGTTCCCATGTCATAAAGTTTTGTGAGTTTTAACTCCAATAACTGATCGTACACTTAAAATAGAATCGGTCATATAAGTATCACTCAGTAAATATTAGCCCTTCTTATAATGAAAAAAAATGCATACCCTCAAAGTGCTCATAGTCTCATAGGAGGGAGAAAATGAGACATGTAACAAATAATTACAACATACAGTGGTCAGGGCTGATGGGCCTATGCTTAATGAGAGTATAAGACAGACTCCTTTGTGTGGCGCTTCAGGGAAATTATCACCTAATTGATAGTTAACCAAATATATTTACTGGGTAGACTATAAGCACTTAATTACCTGATTGGAATAACAAATATTGGCAAAGAAGGGGAAACCCCTCTGAAGAAAATAAGCATTTTCTTAGTGGGACATTTTTGTTTTGATCATTAATGACTTAGCTACATTTCATTTATTCTAAGTTTCCTAAAAGATTGTTCAACTGTGCTAATAACAGTGAATCCAGCTCTTGCTTCATAAGAACAGACAATATGCTTAATTAACAATGCAAATCACAACAGCCCCCCGCCAAGTAACTATGCTATTTTCACAGCTTGCTTCATACCTCTTCTACCAGCCCCTGGTAATTCTTTGTGTATTTTTGTACTCCAGGGGAAATCATGGTTATTGTCTAGGCTGTGTCTAAATAGGTTGCATGTACCCAAGAGTTTGTGCCATTTCTTTACACTCATCAACTTCATCTGTCTACTTTGTTCCTTTTGTTCATTGTATTTTTTTCCCCCTATGACTATGCTGAGAAAGATCAAAGAGCAGATTCCTACTTTGTATGAGTATATTGTTGGGGAGATTGAAATGTAAGTCAGAAAGGTTTAAACCAAAGCCATCAGAGCCCAAGTAAGCCCGACACACGGAGGGGGCTTGCAGTGATGGCTCAGAGTTATCATTAGATAAAGTGACAATGACTGCACTTTGTTCTGTGAATGTGCTGATTAGTAGAAAGTTCTAGTTAATGGAATTGACCATCTGAAAATATAAAAGACTATGCTTGGTTTTTCTATGGTTCTGCTTGTTACTTAACTTGCTTGCTATTTTTCAGTTTAGATTTGGTTTGCAATATATTTTTCTTACGCTTTCTTTACCCTTAGAGAAGAATGCAACAGTTTATATAGTTGCCGTCCATGTGAGTGACAAAAAAGAAATCCAAGAAAATCACACAGAAACTCCCGCCTCCATAAAAGACCAGTCTGAAGATTTTATGTCCCAGAAACATCTTGCCAGAAATGTATTCCTACTGGGAATAAAAGCCTGAACCTCAGGGAAGAAAATACTTTATTAATACTTTCTTAAAGATTTTAACGTTAGTCAGTTTTGGATCATTTATGAAGAGCAGCCTTGAGAACATGTTGGTAAGCTTAAGTAACACAGAATTAAAAAGTCACAAAGTAATAATTTTGTAGAAGCTGCATTGGTTGGGATCTTTTTCCATCCCCTTGCCCTGCTTTTCTCTCCAGGCTTCAATCTTAAGAATCCATGCAGCAAGAAGACATCTGACAGCAGCTGCAGCCCTCTATCCACCCACATACAAAGGCAGTAGCATTTCAGTCTCCTCATTGACCTGAGTTGAGTTATGTTCTTAGGTGCCACTTGACTTAGGCATAAAAAATATGCCTTTCCCCAAGCCTTAGGACTGAAATATTGGGGAAGGATGGTTTCTATGGGTAATTTAGAGTGTTCTTAACAAGCACAAAATGAGAAATGGGATAGTAGGCACTTAGAATACAGCAAATACATTCTATTAAAAGTGCTAGGAAGTCATTTAACAATCAGTAAACGTGCATTATATGAGGGAGGCACTTAACTGTTGGACAAGTAATGCTCTATTAGTATATTGGCTCTCAACAGAAAATAATTTCCCATATTTCCTTGTGTTACGATAACAAATAATGTGAAATAGAATTTTGGTTTCTTCCTTCCACCCTTCAGACCTTTGACAAAAAAATCAGAATCACAGAATATTAGAGCTGGAAAGAATCTGGAGCTTCATTATGGAGCTAGGTACCATTTAATTTAACATAGGGCCGGATTTGCCAAAACATTTTCATCAAGGTCTTCTATGAATAGGAACTTTTTCTTTTCTTTTTTTTTTTTTTTTGAGACAAAGTCTTGCTCAGTCGCCCAGGCTGGAGTGCAGTGGCAGGATCTTGGCTCACTGCAAGCTCCGCCTCCCGGATTCATGCCATTCTCCTGCCTCAACCTCCAGAGTAGCTGGGACTACAGGCTCCCACCACCACACCCGGTTATTTTTTTTTTTTAATTTATTTTTTGTTTTTAGTAGAGACAGGGTTTCACCGGGTTAGCCAGGATGGTCTTGATCTCCTGACCTCGTGTTCCGCCCGCCTTGGCCTCCCAAAGTGCTGGAATTACAGGCATGATGAATAGGAACTTAATGAATACATATATATATTACTAATAAATTATATTCCTCTACTATCCTACCAGTATACTGTCTATATTATAAATGTACATCAAGAAAAGAAATTTCAAAAAAATTTAAAGATGAGATAGATGATACATTATAATGTCTTCCTAATCATGATGGTTTCATGTTTTCATTTGCACAACATTTACTTCCTGAGATTCGTAACTAATTATGGTGGATGAAAATCCAAAGTCCAGGTAGTCTCTTGATCATTTCAAATATTTGGGCCAATTCATTTCTAGTACTGGTTAAACTGACTTTTGAAAAAATCCTGTAGTATTGCTGATAAAAAGATGGCAATAAGTTTAAGGAAAGGGTCAAGTCTACCGTTTTCTTTCTTATTTGAATCTGAATTAGTAGTATTTGCTTCATTCTGATTTTTATTTTGTTCTGTTTTTTATCAGAAATCTTTTTAAACCACATGCCCATTCTATAAGTATTATTTTATCTAAAACAAAAAATAGTAAATCCATAAAGCTCCCTGACTGGACACTCATCATCTGCCATTAGAGTAACGACCCTCTGTCAAGAGCCACCCTCTCTGTCCTCAGGACGCTTCTCACATCTTAAGTGCTCACTGAACAGTCCAATGAAGGACAAGCATCAATCTATGTATTAGATACTTTTAAAGCCAATTTCGTTCTCATTTCTAAGATAAAGATAAAAATAAGTGCTGTTTTCTCCCCACAACCTGGGGCCTGCCTTGAACATTCTCTAGGTTAGACCAATCCACGTTGGAGACCAAAGACTAGTGGCATAGGATGTGTACAGGCCAACAACATCTGTTCCTACTGGAAGCCAACTGTGCAGCTTGGCTCTATTTGCCCATCAGTAAAAACAGGATTATAAAGTGATTCTCACAGAGTTTTTGCAAGGATTAAGTGAGATAATTATTTTCAGTGCTGAGCAACCTTTTCTGAAGAGACAATAAGTTGTCTTCATTAGGATCTTGTGTGGCCTGAAGTCAGACTACCTAAGCTCAAAGGCTAAGTATCAAGTCTGCTAATGACGTGACCTTGGGCAAGTTACTTACACTTTGCAAGGCCCGGTCTCTTCACGTGTTAAATGGTACAGTAATTCATTAATGGCACAATCTTTTGAGGATTAAGTTAAATAACATTTGTAAAGCTCTTCCTACAGAGTTTGATATAAGGGAGTACTCTATAAGTATTAAATATTGTTTTATTATTATTCTCAGGATCAGTTACAAAAAATGTTTACTAAGCTATTTTCATAATGGATATAACTATATAACCCTTTATAATTATATATAAAATCTCCTTACAATTTAGACTAACTGCATCATACAGAACAGCAGTTATAAGGTGGAGTCTGGAATTCCTTGGGTTTTCTGAAACTCTTTCAAAAGCTCCGGCAGGTCTAAAGCATTTTTGTAACGATACTAAGAAGTTGCATTATTTTTTCACTCTCATTCTTTCTTGAATTTACAGTGGAGTTTTCCAAAGGCTATATATGTGATGTTGCAACAGACCTATTCAGCTGGACATTAAAGAATTTGTCAAAATTTCCTTTACATTTTCTTACTAGATTGTTTTTTATTTATAACATATATTTATTTTTCATAAAGATACATTATATATGTAATGGTTTGTTATTGTTTTTAAGTAAACAAGTAAATATGTATTTTCAGTTTTTCTCAGAGTAATTTCCAGTAAGATAAATCTTGACAACTATAACCCACATAAATAAAAATCTGTGGGATTCTTAGTAATTTTTTTAGTAAACAAGTTTCTAAAACCAACAAGTTTGAGAATTGATATAGAAGATTGTCTATGAAGAAAATGGCAATGTTTTTAGCCACTAAAATTAGCCACACTGTCTATTCTTTCAGCCTGAAGGTAGAGCCCAGCTGGGAGGCTGTGGTTAAGCTGGATGCATGAGCCTTCTCCAGGAGACGACTCTGTGATGCTGATGTGAGCACTGAGCATCCTACCTGGTGAAAAGTGGGGATTGTAGGCTGGGCCTGGTGGTTTACCTGCAATCCCAGAACTCTGGGAGGCGGAGGCAGGCAGATCACTTGAGCTCAGGAGTTTGAGACTAGCCTGGGCAATATAGTGTGACCCTGTCTCTACTAAAAATGCAAAAAAATAGCCAGGCATGGTATTGCGCACCTGTGGTCCCAGCTACTCCAGAGGCTCAGGTGGGAAGATGGCTTGAGCCTGGTAGGTGGAGGTTGCAGTGGGCCAAGATGGTGCCACTGCAGCCTGGGGTGACAGAGGACCCCATCTCAAAAAAAAAAAAAAAAAAAAAAAAAGCGGGGTTTGTAGCACAGGGTCATGGTGGTTGAAAAGGGACCCAGAAGTGTTGAATGTCTTTCCTAAGGTCACAGTCCGTTAGTGACAAAGCGGGAATACCTAATGGAGTATTTATTCCTTCTCCAAATTTTTATCTGAAGGTGAACTTTTAAATATAAATATTCCAGAGATTCTCACAATTATCTTTCTGTCTTACAATCCCTTGTAAATATAGTAGAAATAAAATAACAAAACATTGTGATCATTATGAAACATTCATTCATTAAATTGTAATTCCATCAATCTTATTGTGACTCTCATCTTACCATTGTCCCTTTTAGCTAGACCTTATAAGATCTATAAATAGAGACATGTTACTATTTTCTAGTTGTAAACAGAGTATACAACTTAAGGATATTTGTCATATTTTGTAGGTCTCTTTAGAGAATTGTTCAACCTAGAATCTGCATTTTCTTCACAAAATGTCTTCTACAAATGTCCCATTGCTCTATTCCTTCACTATCTAGTGCTATTTAGGTCTTTCCTGTTTTTTTTCTCCCTCCCTGCCCTTCCTCCCTCCCTCCCTCTTTGCCTCCCTCCCTCCCTTCCTGCCTTCCTCCCTCCCTCCCTCCCTTCCTTCCTTCCTTCCTGCCTGCCTGCCTCCAGTCTGCCTTCCTTCCTTCCTTTCTTCTTTCTTTCCTTCCTTCCACTTTAAAATACATCCTATAGGGATAATGGCATATTTCTTCTCTTCTTCATCTCTCATTCTCACATATTAAAGGCCAACTGTAACCTGCCAACTAGCAAAAAATTGTCCTTCTGGACAGAAAAGAAATATCCATTCTGGTTGTACTCTCTAGATGCTTAAAAATGAAAGCAGAGAGCTAGTCAGTCAATTCTGTTTGAAATCAGCTTTTCAAGGTGACATGTGGCCTTTTTGTGCTTCAACATGGTAATGGGATAGAATAATTTGCTTCTTTTGGTAGATTTTTCTTTAACGGTAATAGAAACCAAGTTTGAGGTTTCACTGTTCTCGTATCAAACTCTTGTAAATTCTAAGGATATTTAAATGGTAACAGCTGTGAGACTGCCATGGGAAATTTTGAGGCAGCTTAATCTTTTGCCACAAACAGGCAGTTCCAAAGCAGTAATAATTTAATAATGTTGTTTTGTTTTGCAACTATGATCTGTGGGCTTAATTTTCTTGCAGCCACAAAGTTTACTGAAAGTGTTTGCTTGTCCTCTGTAGTTTTCTTCCAAGTTATAATTACAGTAATGATTTGTATAAAATATTTTTTAAGATGTGGGTTCTATCTGCCATGCTTTATGCAGGAAGTCTCAGAGGCAAAAGTAACTGTGAAGTCTGCAGTTTAGCATCATGGTTAGGAGTTGCTGTCAGGCACATCTGAGTTATCATTGTTTCACCAGCCTCTGTTCAATCTTGGGCAGGTCACTTGACTGCCCTCAAACTGTGAACTATAAATTAGGCTTGTAAATAGTTCCTGCATGCTGTTGCTATGCAGATTAAATAAGGCTAGGTTAGTTAATGCCAAGTACAATTTCAACAGCTAATTAGCAATACAGACACATTCGCCATTTTTATTATGTCATAGGATATGGGAGCTAAAGGCAGAGAGAGGGAGAGAATGGAAAAGACTGAATAAACAGAAAAACAGAAAGTTTAGGGCCAGGTGTGGTGGCTCATGCCTGTAATCCCAGCACTTTGGGAGGCTGAGGCGGGTGGATCACCTGAGGTCGAGGGTCGGAGACCAGCCTGATCAACATGGAGAAACCCCATCTCTACTAAAAATACAAAATTAGCCGAGCATCGTGGCACATCCTGTAATGCCAGCTACTCGGAAGGCTGAGGCAGGAGAATCGCTTGAATCAGGGAGACAGGTTGCGGTGAGCCGAGATCACCCCACTGCACTCTAGCCAGAGCAACAAAAGTGAAACTACGTCCAAAAAAAACAAAACAAACAAACAAAAAAAACTCCCACGGGCACCTCCGTGTTAATTAGCAATAGAAGTTAGAAAAATTCACAAGAATGTATGGCCAGGTGCGGTGACTCACGCCTATAATCCTAGCACGTTAGAAGGCCGAGGCAGGTGAATCACCTGAGGTCAGGAGTTTAAGACCATCCTGGGCAATGTGGCAAAACCCCGTCTCTACTAAAAATACAGAAAAATTAGCTGGGCGTGGTGGTGCCTGCCTGTAATCTCAGATACTCGGCAGGTTGAGGCAGGAGAATCGCTTAAACCTGGGAGGCGGAGGTTGCAAGGAGCCGAGATCAAGCCACTGCACTCCAGCCTAGGGCGATAGAGCGAGACTCCGTAGCAAAAAAAAAGAAAGAAAGTTTAACATAACAAGAGAACAAGAAAGAAAGTAGTAAAAGAAGTTTTTTAAGAGGTAGCTTTATAAACATAGGAATAGAAAAAAGGGACATTTGGTTATGGAGACTGAGAAAAAATGGAATGAAAAAGAAAGATAAATCAATTGCTGAAACATATGCTAGATTTAGAACTCACGCCAGAGATTTATTTTTCAAACAGTACTGTTTGAGCAAGTACAGATGAGATTATTTAGATCTAATTTTTTATAAGGTCTAGCATCATCACTTGCTTCTTGGGTTTCTCTGGAGGCTGGGAAGCAGGAGCAGCTTCTGCAGTCTCCCTTGAGGCTTGGCCTCTTGGAAATTTGTCTATCTTGCTTTGTGACAATGTCCCAAATGCAGACTCTTTCAGAGACAACAAAGGTCTTTTACCAATATAGTAATGAAGTTGTAACCGATCAGTGACCCTGCCTACTGCCCAGAAAACAATACAATTTTCAAGAGCTTCAGTGAACTGTCTTGGCCTAAAGTCATCTCCTTTGTGTCACCACCTCCCAAACATTTTTCTTATATTTAAGATGTTTTTCAGAATCCTCATAAATGCCAAAGCGAAGTTCCTTTGAAGGAAAGAAAAAGACAATTGTTTCACAGCTATTATTTTGTTTTTCAGTCTGAATGGTTTGGGAGAATGAATGCAATACAGAAATCTGGATTATTTGAATTAAACTCTTTGAGCTTTATATATTCTGCCAGTAAAATCTAAAAGAAAAACAAAAAAGGCTGGACGCAGTGGCTCACGCCTGTAATCCCAGCACTTTGGGAGGCCGAGGCAGGCAGATCAGCTGAGGTCAGGAGTTTTACACCAGCCTGGCCAACGTGGTGAAACTCTGTCTCTATTAAAATTCAAAAATTAGCTGGGCATGGTGGCCGGCACCTGTAGTCCCAGCTATTTGGGAGGCTGAGGCAGGAGAATAGCTTGAAGCCAGGAGATGGAGGTTGCAGTGAGCCGAGATCGCACCATTGCACTCCAGCCTGGTTGACAGGAGTGACACTCCATCTCCAAAGAAAAAAGAAAAACAAAAAATACCCAAAACCTGAAACAGACCTGTCTGACTGTCTTACCTTGGAATATTGGAAAAGTGAAAGGGCTTGCTCTTATATTTTGAGGTTAATGTTAAATTCTAATTTAGCACATAAAGTAGTCTTTCTGAAATAATTCTTACATATTGCTCCCTATTGATATTCCAGGTCAGTGAGCAGTGGACCTTTTCCATATTTAAATTATTTATTATAAAATGGCTTTAGCCTTATTTTGTTTCCCCTCTATTAAATAATACATTCAGTTGGGAGTTTTACTGGCCGGCTGCTTACAGCTATGAGTTAAATTACCACTGAGAATGAGAGCTGCATAAAATCAGATAAGATGTCTTCTCACTGTCTTAACAGATAAAACAAGGAAGCCTGTACGGAAGCTTAGAAAACCCTCCAGGAAAATGTGTTTTACCTGGAAAAGAATAGTAAAAGGTACCAAAATGTCACTTGTGGAAATCTGAGGTAAATGAGCAGACAGACATTTTTCATTGATGTCTAAACAATTATTCCTTCATGTCACCTCAGCCATTTTCTAACAGGGGTAGGTCAAAAAACACTCACCTCCTGCTCTTTCATGAACCATTGACTTATACTCCTTGGCTCAAACTCAAAAAGAGTAATTTAAGTTAAAAAAATATGGTAAACATGACAATTCTAGCTATGGAGTCACCGGTAGCATATTAACACTTATAGTGTAACGTGTCTCTCCTCCCAGAGTCAACTGTGCTACCAGTGGGCATTTACATGGGCTGACTCCCTTCTGATGTAGATTTAATAGGGCTTTTAAAATCCCTTCACATCTGATTACATAGCATCCACTCACTCATTCATCAGGTATTTATCAAGTGCCTACTCTGTGCCCAATTCTGTTCTCGACATGTTTAATGCTTGCTCCCAAAATATTACTGACACAACCCATGAATGAGACCAAGCTGAGTTTCCTGAGTTTATTGGTAAGGGACAATGCCAGCTCTACCAAGTAGCAGTTATGTCTCTGATCACATAGGCAAGGTCAGATTTGTTGAGAATTAAAAGTCTGGTTGAAAGAGGGTCTTTCAATGTCAGGGAAAGGAGAAGACTAGATTAGAATTAGACTAGTATCATGATATAACAGTTTAGAATTGATGAAAAGAGCAAGGTGGGGATTTTTTAGGCAAAAGAGTCAAAGAATCCTCCTTAGTTAATAATCCCTCTCTGTTTTCTATTGAAGAGTTGATAGATCTTTCTGGATCTAATATAATGAATAATCAAGTTATGTGCCTGGGCAAGAGTCTCTTGGAGTGAGAAAGTTATGCTAATGAAGACAGTGGACTAGTCAAGTCATGTTAATACTTCCAGTAAGTTGCATGTGGCAGTGCAGATGGGGATCGGTAGTTCCCATTCTCAGACACTTAGGATCCATCAGCAGACAAACGGGAGGAAAACCTTTGCATTTGTGGGGTTTACATTCTGGCAATTTCAATCAATCTCAAATTGTGAACAAAAATGACTCGTTTAAATTATGTGTCAGTCACTGTTTTTTTCTTTCACAGTTTGAATTTAGAATTAGCCAGACATTATTATTTATTCATTAGGCTATTCGACCAGGCTTTCTGGACTACTCCAAATGCCTGGCCATTGAGTTAGCTGTGATGGTGAGACTCTGTCCTAGAAATTTTGCTGTTTAGCATGTGATACACCCTTGCAAAGAGATACCTCTTTATACAAGGTAGTAAGTGACTTCTAAGAAACAGTTGTTTATCTGATAAAATTAATATTTGTTCTAACACAGGGTTCTATTTAGAAAAGTACTTACTTTATAGTCACAATACATGAAAAGGGAAAGTGAGTTAAGTGGAAAGGTGAATTTACAGACTTATATAACCTGATCTATGATTGTTACATCTGTTTCAAAGTGACTGTGTGTTTGAATAAGACCCAAGTTCATTGCATTTACTTGTTCTTATGACTAAGCATGAAGAAACTGACAATGTATCTCCTCCCCAGTGTGGAGACCCCGCTTTGTTAATGTTACTCTACACGTGGTTTTAACACTTACTAAGGAGTTACAAAATGCACAGGACCTCTGAAACCTGACAGACACAGTAACCTGTGAAGTGTTTAGCTGTAGGTGAGAACTGAGCTCAACCTGAGGGTACAGAGGGACAGAGTATGTGCTCCGCCTAAGGGTATTCACATTGCCTCAGGGGAAAAGAAGGTACAGACCAAAGGAAGACCTGTAGACATGATTCAGCTTGCCTCTGGCCTTCTTATTAGCCCTGATTAAAACAAGGAAATTCCATAAACTAGGGCTTCACCTTCAGTGGACTGGATCTCCTGGTAGATCTAGAAGCTCATCGGTAAATAGAAAGAAAGGTGCTGTTCACTTCCCTGCTTCATCAGGGACTTGACCATTAACCTCCTTCCTTTATAGAAATTCCACTATACAACCTTCACCCATACAGGGAGAATCAAAATATAAGGCAAGTGGAGGTGGTATGGGCTTGGATTTTACTTATGTAAAATAGTGATAAAAAGGTGGCACAGTAATAAAAGGTAGCACAGTAATAATTTCAGCAGCAACAATGGCAACTTTAATTTGGAGAAAAAAGATAAATATAAATAAATCTCTTTGGGTTAAAGTGTGGTCACTATGTTATAATTAAGACATGTCTAATGCTCATGCATTTTGTTTAATATACGTATTCCAAATGTCATTCTAAATTCAGAATTGTGTTTGTATATATCATAAAACATAAAAAAGACCTGTGTTCGTAAATTGGGCATGTGTACCTAATGTGGGCCACATATGGACCTAATGCCCACATAATTCAAATCTTTCACTCTTCAGATGGATGAACAAAGACAGAGAGATGGATCTATTTATTCCAAGTGATAAAACATGTTAGAGTTGGAGCCGAAGCCAAATCTTACAATCTCTGCCTATTTATACCCTTCTCCCTTTTCTGAGGAGTTTCTCTTCTAAGGTGTGACAGTAGATAGAACTATATTCTTTGCAAAATTGCTTTTAAAAACTAACAAGGTAATACATACAACTTGAATACAAACAATGCAGATATCTATGAAGTAAATTTAAATTAAAAGTAAAATTATTCCCTTTGCTCACTCTTGGTCACACCCCCTAGGCCTTACCACTTTAACAACTTTGTGTGTATTCTTGCAGAGTTCTCATGCGCATACAAAACATATACAGGCTGGGCACGGTGGCTCACGACTGTAATCCCACCACTTTGGGAGGCCGAGGTGGGTGGATCATTTGAGGTCAGGAGTTCCAGACCAGCCTGGCCAACATGGTGAAACCCCATCTCTACTAAAAATACAAAAATTATCTGGGCGTGGTGGCAGGCACCTGTAGTCCCAGCTACTCGGGAGGCTGAGACAGGAGAATCGCTTGAACTCAGGAGGTGGAAGTTGCAATGAGCCGAGATCGCGCCATTGCACTACAGCCTGGGTGACAGAGTGAGACTCTCTTTGAAGAAAAAAAATATATATATACAATACGTGTATACTTATTTAATTCTAGCTTGTTGTCACCAAAATTGGATTCTACGTTTGCAATTTGATTTTTTTCTCCAATAACATGTCATGCTCTTCCTTCCATATGTAGACAGCTTATTATTTATGTGCAAAGCACTCCATGGTAGGTGAGCCATAGTTATTTTCAGCATTTCTCTATTGATAGTTTGCTTTCCACTATTTTTGGCTAGTACAAAAACATGTCACTGTACATCTTTTTTTTATGTCCTTTATCAAGTGTGTTAATATTTCTATAGCGGAGGTTCCTAAGTGTGGAATGTCTAGGTCAAAGTGTTTTTGCCTGTGTAAATTTTGGTTGTAAAATTTGGTATGTTCTACCAAATTGCCATCAAAAAAGCAAAGAAAAGAATGTGTCAGTCTACAGCCCAGCAACAGTGAATGCAAGAGCTCTCTCTAACACCGAGTGCCATCGAGGATGGCGTTTGTACTACTCCTTTGTATTTACAGGAAGAAAGTTCCCAGATCTTAACAGGAACTAAAATAAACAGAAAGGGGAAATTGATTGAGCCAGTTTGAGAGGGAAAGATGCAGCAGTGGCCTTAGAGAACTCTATCACCAGGAACTTCAAGGTCACCAGAGTGCAATGGTGCTCCTTTTCCACACCTTTCTGCATGTCAGCTGCATTAGCTCAGTGGGCTTCTCCATGAGCCCCTCTTCCCAGTTTTTAAGAAATGAGACACACTTCTGAGTTCATACACTAATAAGTTCCATTAGCAAATAGTAGAAGAGGCTTCTTCCTCCTACCATTAGTTTGAAAAGCCCTAGGGAAAATTCCAATTGGCCAGCTTGCATCACAGGCTCACCACTTAGAACAATTACGGTGTGTGTGTCTGTATGTGTGTGCTCACACACAGGAGTGTGAAGTACTGTGCTTGAATCAGTTGAAAGTGTGTGCCCTGCCAACTCCTGTGCTTGATACCTACAAAAGGCAGAAAAGAAATGTTGGATTGGCTGATATTGTTGGAAATTTTATGTCTATGTTTGATATTTTATATATATGTCTGTGTGTGCATAACTAAAATAAATTGGTCATTTGAATGATTAAATTACCATCAAGCTGGAAATTTGCATGATTAATTTACCTTTAAACTGGTCGTTTAGATGATTGAATTATTAATTTATCCTTTGGAATCTTAGTTCAGCTTTTTACATGTAAAATAATTTTTGTTTGTTTTTGTTTTTTTGAGACAAAGTCTCACACTGTCACTCAGGCTACAGTGCAGTGGTGGGATCTTGGATGATCCACTTGTCTCTACCTCCCAAAATGCTGAGATTACAGGCCTCAGCCACCGCGCCCAGCCATAAAATAATTTTAAAGTTATTCAGATGTTTAAACAACTGCCATGGACAGCATCTCTTAGCCTAAAATGTGTTCTCTAAAAGTTTGTTACAAGTTTAGATTGAAGTAATAACTGCAGACTCATAGTAGAAAGACTTTTTTTTTTTTTTTTTTTGAGACGGAGTCTTGCTCTTTCGCCCAGGCTGGAGTGCAGTGGCCCGATCTCAGCTCACTGCAAGCTCCGCCTCCTGGGTTCACGCCATTCTCCTGCCACAGCCTCCCGAGTAGCTGGGACTACAGGCGCCCGCCACCACGCCCGGCTAATTTTTTTCTATTTTTAATAGAAACGGGGTTTCACCGTGTTAGCTAGGATGGTCTCGATCTCCTGACCTCGTGATCCGCCCGCCTCGGCCTCCCAAAGTGCTGGGATTACAGGCGTGAGCCACCGCGCCCGGCCAGTAGAAAGACTTTTATGACCGACCTTCTGAAGCCTAATTCTGTCAGCTCGTCATTCTCTGACCACCTTTCTTCCGTTGCTGGCGAGGAGTTGCGATCCTTTGAAGGAGAAGAGGCACTCTGGTTTTTAGAATTTTCAGCTTTTCTGCTCTGGTTTCTCCCCACCTTTGTGGTTTTATCTGCCTTTGGTCTTTGATGTTGGTGACCTACAGATGGGGTTTGGTGTGGATCTCCCTTTTGTTGATGTTGATGGTATTTTTCTGTTTGTTAGTTTTCCTTCTAACAGTCAGGTCCCTCAGCTGCAGATCTGTTGGAGTTTGCTGGAAGTCTGTCCACTCCACACCCTGTTTGCCTAGGTTGGTGGGAGTGTAAACTAGTTCAACCATTGTGGAAGACAGTGTGGCGATTGCTCAAGGATCTAGAGCTAGAAATACCGTTTGACCCAGCCATCCCATTACTGGGTATATACCCAAAGGATTATAAATCATGCTACTATAAAGACACATGCACACGTATGTTTATTGTGGCATGATTCACAAAGCAAAGACTTGGAACAAACCCAAATGTCCATCGATGATAGATTGCATTAGGAAAATGTGGCACAGATACACCATGGAATACTATGCAGCCATAAAAAAGGATAAGTTCATGTCCTTTGCAGGGACATGGATGAAGGTACAAACCATCATTTTGAGAAACTATCACAAGGAATGAAAACCAAACACCCCATGTTCTCCCTCATAGGTGGGAATTGAACAATGAGAACACTTGGACACAGGGTGGGGAACATCACACACTGGGGCCTGTCATGGGGTGGAGGGCGGGGGAAGGGATAGCATTGGGAGAAATACCTAATGTAAATGAAGAGATGATGGGTGCAGCAGGTCAGCATGGCACATGTATACCTATGGAACAAGCCTGCACGTTGTGCACACGTACCCTAGAATTTAAAGTATAATAAAAAATAAAATAAATGCAGCAATAACGTTTTTTGTATATTTGATTCAGGTTCTTTTGGACAGTTTCTTGATACAAATTATACAACCCTGAGATTCCTCAATCAAAGGATATGAAGGTTTCAATGATAATTGATATACATATATATCAATACCTATTTCAAATACATACTTTATCAATTTAATGCTGCCTCAAAATACCACACTTTTGTCAGAATTGGGTATAGTGTTTTTTAAAAACCTAGTGATTAAAAATAGTGCCTCACTTACATTTTAATTACATTTCTATGATTACTACAGATGTTTGACTTCTCTTGGGTGCTGTAAAATTATTCTCTTCTGAGTATATCATTTTTTTCATGATGTTTACCCAATTCTCTATTAAGGCTTTCAATCCAACTAATTTGTAAAGTCTCTTATTAAACTGCAGTGCTGCAAATTAAAACCACAATGTGGCCCAGCACAGTGGCTCACACCTGTAATTCCAGTACATCGGGAGGCCAAGCCTGGCAGATAATTGAGGCAGGAGTTCAAGACCAGCCTGGCCAACATGGTGAAACCCCATCTCTACTAGAAACACAAAATTTGCGGGACATGGTGATACATGCCTCTAATCTCAGCTGAGGCAGGAGAATCACTTGAACCTGGGAGGCAGAGGTTGTTGTGAGCCGAAATCACGCCACTGCACTCCAGCCTGGGCAACAAGAGCAAAAAGCTGTCTCAAAAAAAAAAAAAAAAAAAAAAAAAAGTGGTGTATATACCCAATAGAATACTATTCAGCCTTAGAAAAGAAAGAAATCATGTCATTTGCAACATGAATGAGTCTAGAGGATGTTATAGTGAGTGAAATAAAGCAAAGGCCAGGCATGGTGGCTCATGCCTGTAATCCCAGTACTTTGGGAGGCAAAGGCAGGTGGAGAACTTTAGCCCAGGAGTTCGAGATCAATCTGGGCAGCATGGTGAAACCCCATCTCTACAAAAAATACAAACATTAGCCAGATGTGGTATTGGACGCCTGTAGTCCTAGCTACTCAGGAGGCTGAAGTGGGAGGATCTCTTGACCCGGGGAGGTGGAGACCATGGTGAGTGACCCGTGTTTCTGTCAGTGTACTACAGCCTGCATGACAGACTGAGACCCTGTCTCATAAAATAAATAAATACATAATAAAGTTTTAAAAAGCAAGCACAGAAAGACCAATACTGCATGATCTCACTTATATATGGAATCTGAAAACATTGAACTCATAGTTGTAGAGAGCAGACGGGTGGTTGCCCCAGGCAGGGGCTGGGGAGGGATTGGGGAGATGTTAGTCAAATGATACAAAATTTCAGATAGGAATAGTGATAGAGATCTATTGAACAGCATGCAACTGCAGTGAATAACTATGTATTATGTACTTGAAACTTGCTATAAGAGTAGATTTAAAACATGTTCTCATAACAATAAAATCAGTATGTGAGGAAATGAGTGTGTTAATTAGCTTGATTTTGTCATTCCACAATGCATACATATAGGAAACCTCATGTTGTACCCCATAAACACATATAATTTTTACTTGTCAATTTAAAATTAAAATTTAAGTAAATTATAAAAATAAAATGAAATAACATACACTAAAAAAGACTTTTATTTATTAAATCTCCACAAGAAGTCTAAGTTATGAAGGAAAATAGAATTCCAGGAACAGTAAAATCAATCAGAAATGCCCTACGTCAGTGCTTTCCGAAATTTGTCTGACAGAGTGGAAATCCAGTTCTTCACTAAGTCATTGTTTTGGAACAGTTAGTGAGTGTGTATATATGTTTGTGTGGGCTCACATACACAAATTAAATTCATGGTAATGTAAGCATTCAAAATATCAGTTTAATTTAGTTACGTACACATACACAAACACACACCCCCCACACACATTTATAAAAGCAGCCATTCCACCAAAACTAGCTACTTAGTGTCTCATCTCTCACTGAAGATTCAAAACAGAAACGTGGATTTAGGGAGGCATGATGGTTCATTCTCTCTTGGAGCCCAGTTGGAAGTTGACTGACTGATTCAGACAATATAATTGATTGGTCTGGGTGGAAGAATCCACTTTGACTCTTAATTGAACACCTACTATGTGCCATTGTTTTAAGGCTTGCCATGTGTTGCTTCATTCCTTCCTCACCATTACCTTATGATCACACTTTAAAGATAAAAAAGTAGAAGCGCAAAGAAGTTATTTGTCCAATATTACAATGCTAGTAAGTAGTGGAATTTGAATTTGAACCCAGATATCTAACTCCAGAGCCTAAGTGCTTCACCCATCTCACTGTGGTGGCTCTAGAGAAAAACAGGTAAGTGCACATTAAGAAGCAAATGCCTCTGAGTTGTTTTCAATTTTTTTTTATTTTTAATTTTTAAATTCTTATAACCATTTATTCTGCGCCTGCGCCGGGGGTGGGGGAAAAATCGGGTGCGGTAGGGGAGGTTCAGAAAGCCCCACAGAAGGAGAAGAGGCCCAGGAGAGAAGACTGTCAGGAGGCTGGTGGGCCTGGGGGCTGGCCTTGTTCTCAGAGGCCAGGGAAGTCCAGGTGGGCTGAGTGAGGCTAGTGGTGTAGCGACAGAGGTCTGCGAGGGGCAGAGGGATGGGGACAGGCGCGAGGGGCCGTGGCAGGGACCTGGGGGAATGGGAGTTGGGGCTCGGGCCTCAGGGAGGCGATTGGTGGAAGGACAGAGGTCTGGGAGGGGCAGAGCGATGGGGACATGGACGGCGGCCCGCTGCAGGGATTCCGGAGGACTGGGAGTGGGGGGTTGGGGTTACTCTTGGCTTTTTGCCCTCTCCTGCCGCCGGCTGCTCCAGTTCCTCTTGCTCTGCGGCGAGGTGGACAGGGTGAGCTCTCAGGACTGATGGCGGTTTTGGAAGAGGCCTGGGGCCAAGGACAGGCCAGGGCGGCGGGAGAGGCGGACCGGTGGCGTGGCTGGATCTGGGCGCGCTGTCGGACCTTCCACATCACCAGCTGCAGGCAGGCGTTTGCGTCCTCGCTGGAGTTGTGGCCGTCCTGGCTGTCCCGGATGATCTGTCCCAGGTAGTCGGCCGCGAGATTCCTGAGGGAGCGCTTGTAGGGGAAACCTAGGTAGTGCGGGAAGAGCACGGCCGTGTCCACCACGGTGCTGTGGATGAGCTTCAGGGCCAGCAGACCGCTCTCCAGGCTGTGCCCGATGAGGATGGTTTGGGCGCTGGAAAAGCTCAGCAGGATGGCTTGGACTTGGGGCAAGGTGATGCTCGTCTTGGCGACGTCGGCCTCGGTGACTCCGGAAAACCTGATGTTGTAGTCCACGATCTCGTTGTCGGGCTTAACGAAGGTGTCGTACACCACTCGCATGTCGGCGTCCACCACGGTGACGCGGGTCAGCTCTAGGCCATGCGTGGTGTAGCACATCTCACAGTCCAAGGCGTAGATTACTGGATGAGGGTCTCTGGACAATTCTTTCTTGAAAGTCTCCACGAAACCATCGAGGCTCTCCTTGCGGCCGTCCCGCACGTGCTGCTTTGCCACCTGGCAGCCCACAGAGCCAGGAGCAGCTGCACAGCAGGTGTACTGACTAACCCGGCCTCTAGCCACCTGGCTCGAGGGGACCCGCCCCCAGTGACAGTAACACAACTGGTCGCGTACACAGCGGCCCGAGGAGGACACCAGGTACTCGGTGCCACAACGGCAGCAGACCCTGCAGGAGGAGTCGCCGGGCCCCTTCCCCTGGCCAGTGAAGAGGACGGCGCCTCTGGGCCGCTCGGGGTGCGGGAAGGGGTAGCCGTTCTCCTTGAGCTGGTCCTGGCTGAGCAGGAACCCCTGGAGGCGGCTGTACAGGGCGGCCCTGCTGAGGCCCGGCATGGAGCTGGGGGTCAGGCCCCTCAGTCTCTTGAGGGTGTTCAGGACCACGTTCAGGTACCTGTTCTTGTTGGGGCTGCAGTCGTAGGCCACCTTCTCCTCGTTCAGCGCCTTCTCCTCGGCCTCCTGCTTGGAGGCGCAGAACTTGAGACACTCTTCGGCGAACAGTTGGAGATACCCTCGGCGGAGGACGGTGGGGACTTGGCACCCAGACCTTCGGAGGATAATGGGTTTCTTCAAACTCGGTAAGGATGGACGACGGACGATTCGCTTAGAGCTGATGGTGGTGGTGGTCTTGCATGCCATCCCTGACCTGTTGCGCGTCTTCCCTGGCTGTCTGCCGACCTTGGAGCCACTGGAGCGTTGGCTGCTGCTGGCCACCCGGGTTCTCTTGGCATCTGTGTAACCTGTGACCAAGCAAGGGACGGAAGAGTGGGCGATCGTCTTCCTCTTCCTGGGGGCTGAGATGCGGACTCCCGAGGGCCTCTCTGTCAGCCTTGGGGCGGCTGGCAAGCAGCAGGCCGATCCCCTCTGTGCAGGGAAGTAGCACGCTTCGGTCACCACCTTGGGACACGCTGGGGGCACCGCCGGACCCCTGTTCTGGGGCTCCGCCTGGATGTCCACAAATGCGGAGGCCTGGTTGTGCATCTGGGGCACCCGGAGCCCGAAGCACTGGGCAGGCTGATGAGAGGGCAGGGGGAATTCTGGAGCCTCGAGGGCCGCTTGGACACAGAAAGGGGAACATCACACACCGGGGCCTGTCATGGGCGGGGGGAGGGGGAGGGATAGCATTAAGAGATATACCTAATGTAAATGACTAGTGAATGGGTGCAACACACCAACCAGGTGAATCTTGGAAGGCAAAAGCTACTGAATTTAGCGAATTTGTGGAGGCATTCCCAGAAATCAGCCAGGTGAAGTATCACACAACCGAAGACTGCACAACTCCTGTAAGGCAGCATGATGCGGCAAACCCAGACGGCCACTCTTCTCACCCCTCCTCCGTTGGCTGTTCTGGGTAATGAGGTTCAAAAGTCACCTAGGCAACTGCCAAAATAGCTGAAATGGAGTAAGGGCTTCAGGCTGGTGACTAGCAGAGGTCCACCTGACCCCCGTAAGCTGCTGAACAAGAAGGGCTGCCAGAAATGTCCCCCTAGGGAATTTGGTGGAGACGAAGACCCGCTCACTGGACAAGGGTTCCTCCCAGGAGACGCCCGAGCGGAAGAAACGGGCTGTGAGCCACGCCCTTTCACCCTCCGCTACCCCGCCCTGGGCTGGTGAAGGTGCGCGTAAGGATGAGGACTACTGAGCCCTGAAGAAATAAATCCTTCCCCTTTGACCCCAAGGAGGATTGCCTGTGAGGATCTTCAACGAGTCTACCCGTGTCTAGACACGGGAGCAGGTCTGTCCGGCACAGCACCTCCCTCAAGGAGGAGAAGAGTGAGGAGAAAGGAAACTCAAGTCTGACCATTCTGTCCTGGGAGAGAAGAGGAGGATCTCATCTCTCATCTGTCCAAGCAAGGCAAGGAGACTTTCTCTCATCTTTCCAAGCAAGGCAAGGAGACTTTGTATAATTAGGAAACAAAAAGAATTTAGAAGGAATGAAAGCAGCCCGTAAGGTGCATTCCTAAGGACTGCCCATTGAAACTGACACAATTGCCCTTGTTTGATGAGAGGAATGAGCAGAGCACTGAGGTGGTGAACAGGGATCTAGTGAGACTTTCCCAGCATGTTTCTACCAAAGCTTTCTCTAAGCTTCTCGGAACACTCTCCTAATAAGCAGATGTTTGGCCCTTCAGAAAGTCAACAAGCAAAATGCCTTGAGTGTCCCAAAACACTGATGCCATGATGTTGGCTCCTGACTGGCCTCCTTTTCCTTTGACTGGACCACTGCCACCTCTCGGTAGCCGTCGCTTTGATGATGCTTTGCCTTCGAGGTCATATTGGTAAAGCCATGTTCCAACTTCCGGTTACAATTTGTCAGAGGGATGCGTCAGGATCGTGATCCCTCCTGTTTAAAATTTCCACTGATAGCTCTCGTCGTAACTGCAGCTGATCTGGGCACAGTGGTTTTCACAGCCACTGCAGGATTCATCTCCCACATCTTCTCACCTCTTCTTGAAACAAGCTATACATTCGTAAAGAGTTCATTTCTTTGGGGTAGTGTCCTTAGAAGCTTTTGTGAAAACATCAATGATTTCTTCATTCTTCCACCCAAGCTTCACCAGAAATTTGATGTTTGCTCTTGCTGCAATTTTCGTGGAATTCATGTTGCTCTGATAGGAGTCCTTTTCAGTGGATGTCTCATCCTTCTCAGTGCCTCAAACTCGATCTAGTTCAGAAAGGTTATAAGAAGTTCGGACAAGTTTATTTGAGTGCAAACCAGTGGAAACCCATGCATAGTTTCTTCACCATGTGCATTTTCTATGAACCTTTTGAAGAACCCCTGTGTTGAACATTGCCCAAGTCGTGGGAGAGAAGTGGGTGCGGTCCACTTCCTGTCCTCAATTTGCCCGCAGCGGAGGAGTGCAGAGAGCAGGGAAACGCAACCCCAGAGAGATCCTGCCCTGCAGCATGCAGCAGACTGCTGGCCCAGTCCTGGCTCCATGGGGTGCTGTGTGGGCCCAAGCAAGTTGACCAAACTCCCTGACGCTGAAATGAATCCTAGGTGGCCCAATTCCAGTAGCCATTATAGGACTGCCCTGCAGGGACAGTTAATTAACTCAGGAAAAGCAACCTAGCTCCAAGGTTAGCAACCAGGAGTTCCAGTTGATTCCATTAGTGCACCCCTTGAGGCATTCCCAAGCTGGAGTCTGGTGGAAGATGAGGCTCAGTGTGATTGGATGGAAGCAGCAACCTATCAAGGAGAAGTCCCACCCACTCTGCCCTGTGCGTCTATAAAGGCGACGGGTGGCGGCCGCGGCACTCATTGAAGCCGCCAGTTGGGAGAGGAGCAGAGCCAGGCCGGTGCTCCCGAAGGCAGCAAGATGTTGCGAGCCACAGCTCCCTGCTGGTTCCCACCTGGATACCCAGAAGCTAAGAAGGTGGCCGAGGAGGCGGCCCTGGAGGCAAGAAGCCGCCAGTTGGGAGCGGAGCAGAGCCAGGCCGGTGCTCCCGAAGGCAGCAAGATGTTGCGAGCCACAGCTCCCTGCTGGTTCCCACCTGGATACCCAGAAGCTAAGAAGGTGGCCGAGGAGGCGGCCCTGGAGGCAAGAAGCCGCCAGTTGGGAGCGGAGCAGAGCCAGGCCGGTGCTCCCGAAGGCAGCAAGATGTTGCGAGCCACAGCTCCCTGCTGGTTCCCACCTGGATACCCAGAAGCTAAGAAGGTGGCCGAGGAGGCGGCCCTCGAGGCTCCAGAATTCCCCCTGCCCTCTCATCAGCCTGCCCAGAGCTTCGGGCTCCGGGTGCCCCAGATGCACAACCAGGCCTCCGCATTTGTGGACATCCAGGCGGAGCCCCAGAACAGGGGTCCGGCGGTGCCCCCAGCGTGTCCCAAGGTGGTGACGGAGGCGTGCTACTTCCCTGCACAGAGGGGATCGGCCTGCTGCTTGCCAGCCGCCCCAAGGCTGACAGAGAGGCCCTCGGGAGTCCGCATCTCAGCCCCCAGGAAGAGGAAGACGATCGCCCAGTCTTCCAGCCCTTGCTTGGTCACAGGTTGCACAGATGCCAAGAGAACCCGCGTGGCCAGCAGCAGCCAACGCTCCAGTGGCTCCAAGGTCGGCAGACAGCCAGGGAAGACGCGCAACAGGTCAGGGATGGCATGCAAGACCACCACCACCATCAGCTCTAAGCGAATCGTCCGTCGTCCATCCTTACCGAGTTTGAAGAAACCTATTGTCCTCCGAAGGTCTGGGTGCCAAGTCCCCACCGTCCTCCGCCGAGGCTATCTCCAACTGTTCACCGAAGAGTGTCTCAAGTTCTGCGCCTCCAAGCAGGAGGCCGAGGAGAAGGCGCTGAACGAGGAGAAGGTGGCCTACGACTGCAGCCCCAACAAGAACAGGTACCTGAACGTGGTCCTGAACACCCTCAAGAGACTGAAGGGCCTGACCCCCAGCTCCATGCCGGGCCTCAGCAGGGCCGCCCTGTACAGCCGCCTCCAGGAGTTCCTGCTCAGCCAGGACCAGCTCGAGGAGAACGGCTACCCCTTCCCGCACCCCGAGCGGCCCGGAGGCGCCGTCCTCTTCACTGGCCAGGGGAAGGGGCCCGGCGACTCCTCCTGCAGGGTCTGCTGCCGTTGTGGCACCGAGTACCTGGTGTCCTCCTCGGGCCGCTGTGTACGCGACCAGTTGTGTTATTATCACTGGGGGCGGGTCCGCTCGAGCCAGGTGGCTGGAGGCCGGGTTAGCCAGTACACCTGCTGTGCAGCTGCTCCTGGCTCTGTGGGCTGCCAGGTGGCAAAGCAGCACGTGCGGGACGGCCGCAAGGACAGCCTCGATGGCTTCGTGGAGACCTTCAAGAAAGAGTTGTCCAGAGACGCTTATCCAGGAATCTACGCCTTGGACTGTGAGATGTGCTACACCACGCATGGCCTAGAGCTGACCCGCGTCACCGTGGTGGACGCCGACATGCGAGTGGTGTACGACACCTTCGTCAAGCCCGACAACGAGATCGTGGACTACAACACCAGGTTTTCCGGAGTCACCGAGGCCGACGTCGCCAAGACGAGCATCACCTTGCCCCAAGTGCAAGCCATCCTGCTGAGCTTTTTCAGCGCCCAAACCATCCTCATCGGGCACAGCCTGGAGAGCGATCTGCTGGCCCTGAAGCTCATCCACAGCACCGTGGTGGACACGGCCGTGCTCTTCCCGCACTACCTGGGTTTCCCCTACAAGCGTTCCCTCAGGAATCTCGCGGCCGACTACCTGGGACAGATCATCCAGGACAGCCAGGACGGCCACAACTCCAGCGAGGACGCAAACGCCTGCCTGCAGCTGGTGATGTGGAAGGTCCGACAGCGCGCCCAGATCCAGCCACGCCACCGGTCCGCCTCTCCCGCCGCCCTGGCCTGTCCTTGGCCCCAGGCCCCTTCCACAACCGCCATCAGTCCCGAGAGCTCACCCTGTCCACCTCGCCGCAAGGCCAAAGAAACCGGAGCAGTCGACGGCAGGAGAGGGCAAAAAGCCAAGAGTAACCCCAACCGGCCACTCCCAGTCCCCCGGAATCCCTGCCGCGGACCCTCGGGCCTGTCCCCATCCCTCTGCCCTTCCCAGACCTCTGGCCTTCCACTAATCGCCTCCCGCAGCACCGAGCCGCCACTCCCAGTCCCCCGAGTCCCTGCCGCGCCCCCTCGCGCCTGTCCACATCCCTCTGCCCATCCGAGACCTCTGTCCTTACACCACTAGCCACCCCACGTGGGACTTCCATGGCCTCTGAGTACAAGGCCAGCCCCCCGGCCCACCAGCTTTCTGAATGTGTGCTTACCTGTTTATCTCGAGAGGCACCACAGTGAGGTGGGTGAAGCACTTAGGCTCTGGAGTTAGATATCTGGGTTCAAGGCCAAATTCCACCACTTACTAGGTTTCTAATATTGCACAGATAATGTCTTTGCGCTTCTACCTTTTGATCTTTAAAGTGTGATCAAAAGAGACTTAGACTCCCACATCATAATCATGGGAAACTTTAACAGCCCTCTGTAAACATTAGACAGACCAACGAGACAGAAATCTAAAAAGGATATCCAGGAATTGAACTCAGCTCTGCACCAAGCGGACCTAGGAGACATCTACAGAACGCTCCACCCCAAATCCACAGAATATACATGCTTCTCAGCACCACATCACACTTATTTCCACATTGACCACATAGTTGGAAGTAAAGCACTCCTCAGTAAATGTAAAATAACAGAAATTACTACAAACGGTCTCTCAGACCACATTGCAATCAAAGTAGACCTCAGGATAAAGAAACTCACTCAAAACCGCTCAACTGCATGGAAACCGGACACCCTGCTCCTTAATGAGTACTGGGTACATAACGAAATGAAGGGAGAAAGAAAGATATTCTCTGAAACCAATGAAAACAAAGGCACAACATACCAGAATCTCTGCGTCACATTTAAAGCAGTGTGTAGAGGGAAATTTATAGCACTAATTGCCCACGAGAGAAAGCAGGAAAAATCAAAAATGCATACCCTAACATCACCATTAAAAGAATGAGAGAAGCAAGAGCAAACACATTCAAAAACTAGCAGAAGGCAAGAAATAACTAAGATCCGAGCAGAACTGATGGAGATAGAGACACAATAAACCCTTCAACAAATCAATGAATCCAGGAGCGGGTTTTTTGCAGTGATCAACAAAATTGATAGAGCACTAGCAAGACTAAGAAAGAAGAAAAGAAAGAAGAATCAAACAGATGCAGTAAAAAATGATAAAGGGGATATCACCACCGATCCCACAGAAATACAAACTACCATCAGACAATACTATCAGCACCTCTAAGCTAATGAACTAGAAAATCTAGAAGAAATGGATAAATTCCTGGACGCATACAACCTCCCCAGAGTAAACCAGGAAGAAGTTGAATGCCTGAGTAGACCACTAACAGGCTCTGAAATTGAGGCAATAATTAACAGCCTATCAAGCAATAAAACTCCAGGACCAGACGGATTCACAGCCGAATTCTACCAGAAGGACAAGGAGGAGCTGGTACCATGCCTTCTGAAACTATTCCAATCAACAGAAAAAGAGGGAATCCTCCCTCACTCATTTCATGAGGCCGGCATCATCCTGATCCCAAAGCCTGAGAGAGACACAACCCAAAAAGAGAATTTTAGGCCTATGTCCCTGAGGAACATCGATGGGAAAATCCTCCATAAAATACTGGAAAACCGAATCCAGCAGCACATCAAAGAGCTTATCCATCATGATGAAGTGGGCTTCATCCCTGACATGCAAGGCTGGTCCAACATATGCAAAACAATAAACATAATCCAGCGTATAATCAGGACCAAAGACAGAAACCACGTGATTATCTCAACAGATGCAGAAAAGGCCTTCGACAAAATTCAACAGCCCTTCATGCCAAAAACTCTCAATAAATTAGGTATTGATGGGACATCTCCCAAAATAATACGGGCTATTTAGGGCAAACCCACAGCCAATATCATACTGAATGGGCAAAAAGTGGAAGCATTCCCTTTGCAAACTGCCACAAGACAGGGATGCCCTCTCTCACCACTCCTATTCAACATAGTGTTGGAACTTCTGCCCAGGGCAATCAGGCAGGAGAAAGAAATAAAGAGAAATCAATTAGGAAAAGAGGAAGTCAAATTGTCCCTGTTTGCAGATGACATGATTGAATATTTAGAAAACCCCATCGTCTCAGTCCAAAATCTCCTTAAGCTGATAAGCAACTTCAGCAAAGTCTCAGGATACAAAATCGAGGTGCAAAAATCACAAGCATTCTTATACACCAATAAGAGGCAAACAGAGAGCCAAATCATGAGTGAGCTCCCATTCACAATTGCTTCAAAGAGAATAAAATGCCTAGGAATCCAACTAACAAGGGATGTGAAGGACCTCTTCAAGGAGAACTACAAAGCATTGCTCCACGAACTAAAAGAGGAGACAAACAAATGGAAGAATATTCCACCATCACGGATTGGAAGAATCAATATCGTGAAAATGGCCATACTGCCCAAGGTAAATTATAGATTCAATGCCATCCCCATCAAACTACCAATGACTTTCTTCACAGAACTGGAAAAAACTGCTTTAAAGCTCATATGGAACCACAAAACGGCCCCCACTGCCAACATAATCCTAAGCCAAAAGAACAAAGATGGAGGCATCAAGCTGTCCGACTTCAAGCTACAGTAGAAGGCTACAGTAACCAAAGAGCATGCTATCGGTTGCCGTTTTGGTTACCGTAGACCAATGGAACAGAATAGAGCCCTCAGAAATAATACGACACATCTACAACCATCTGATCTTTGACAAACCTGACAAAAACAAGAAATGGGGAAAGGATTCCCTATTTAAAAAAATGGTGCTGGGAAAACAGGCTAGCCATATGTCGAAAGCTGAAATCGGATCCCTTCCTTACACCTTGTACAAAAATTAATTCAAGACAGATGAAAGACTTAAATGTTAGATCTTAAACCATACAAACCCTAGGAGAAAACCCAGCCAATACCATTGAGGACAAAGGCATGGGCAAGGACCTCATGTCTAAAACGCCAAAAGCAATGGCAACGAAAGCCAACATTGACAAACAGCATCTAATTACACTAAAGACGTTCTGCATAGCTAAAGAAACTCCCATGAGAGTGAACAGGCATCCTGCAGAAAGGGAGAACATTTTTGCAATCTACTCATCTGACAAAAGGCTAATATCCAGAATCTACTAAGACCTCAAACAGAGTTACAAGAAAAACCAAACAAGCCCATCAACAAGTGGGGGAAGGATATGAAGAGACACTTCTCAAAAGAAGACATTTATGCAGCCAACAGACACATGAAAAAATGCTCATCAAAACTGGCCATCAGAGAAATGCAAATCAAATCCGCAATGAGATATCATCTCACACCAGTTAGAATAGCGATCATTAAAAAGTCAGGAAACAACAGGTGCTGGAGAGGTAGTGGACAAATAGGAACACTTTTACACTGTTGGTGGGACTGTAAACTAGTTCAACGGTAGTGGAAGATAGTGTGGCGAATCCTCAAGGATCTCGAAATAGAAATACCGTTTGACCCAGCCATCCCTTTGGATGTCCCTTTGGAGGGACACGGATGAAGCTGGAAACCATCATTCTTAGCAAACTATCGCAAGGACAAAAAAAGCAAACACCGCATGTTCTCATTCATAGGTGGGAATTGAAGTATGAGAACGCTTGGACACAGAAAGGGGAACATCACACACCGGGGCCTGTCATGGGCGGGGGGAGGGGGAGGGATAGCATTAAGAGATATACCTAATGTAAATGACTAGTGAATGGGTGCAACACACCAACCAGGTGAATCTTGGAAGGCAAAAGCTACTGAATTTAGCGAATTTGTGGAGGCATTCCCAGAAATCAGCCAGGTGAAGTATCACACAACCGAAGACTGCACAACTCCTCTAAGGCAGCACGATGCGGCAAACCCAGACGGCCACTCTTCTCACCCCTCCTCCGTTGGCTGTTCTGGGTAACGAGGTTCAAAAGTCACCTAGGCAACTGCCAAAATAGCTGAAATGGAGTAAGGGCTTCAGGCTGGTGACTAGCAGAGGTCCACCTGACCCCCGTAAGCTGCTGAACAAGAAGGGCTGCCAGAAATGTCCCCCTAGGGAATTTGGTGGAGACGAAGACCCGCTCACTGGACAAGGGTTCCTCCCAGGAGACGCCCGAGCGGAAGAAACGGGCTGTGAGCCACGCCCTTTCACCCTCCGCTACCCCGCCCTGGGCTGGTGAAGGTGCGCGTAAGGATGAGGACTACTGAGCCCTGAAGAAATAAATCCTTCCCCTTTGACCCCAAGGAGGATTGCCTGTGAGGATCTTCAACGAGTCTACCCGTGTCTAGACACGGGAGCAGGTCTGTCCGGCACAGCACCTCCCTCAAGGAGGAGAAGAGTGAGGAGAAAGGAAACTCAAGTCTGACCATTCTGTCCTGGGAGAGAAGAGGAGGATCTCATCTCTCATCTGTCCAAGCAAGGCAAGGAGACTTTCTCTCATCTTTCCAAGCAAGGCAAGGAGACTTTGTATAATTAGGAAACAAAAAGAATTTAGAAGGAATGAAAGCAGCCCGTAAGGTGCATTCCTAAGGACTGCCCATTGAAACTGACACAATTGCCCTTGTTTGATGAGAGGAATGAGCAGAGCACTGAGGTGGTGAACAGGGATCTAGTGAGACTTTCCCAGCATGTTTCTACCAAAGCTTTCTCTAAGCTTCTCGGAACACTCTCCTAATAAGCAGATGTTTGGCCCTTCAGAAAGTCAACAAGCAAAATGCCTTGAGTGTCCCAAAACACTGATGCCATGATGTTGGCTCCTGACTGGCCTCCTTTTCCTTTGACTGGACCACTGCCACCTCTCGGTAGCCGTCGCTTTGATGATGCTTTGCCTTCGAGGTCATATTGGTAAAGCCATGTTCCAACTTCCGGTTACAATTTGTCAGAGGGATGCGTCAGGATCGTGATCCCTCCTGTTTAAAATTTCCACTGATAGCTCTCGTCGTAACTGCAGCTGATCTGGGCACAGTGGTTTTCACAGCCACTGCAGGATTCATCTCCCACATCTTCTCACCTCTTCTTGAAACAAGCTATACATTCGTAAAGAGTTCATTTCTTTGGGGTAGTGTCCTTAGAAGCTTTTGTGAAAACATCAATGATTTCTTCATTCTTCCACCCAAGCTTCACCAGAAATTTGATGTTTGCTCTTGCTGCAATTTTCGTGGAATTCATGTTGCTCTGATAGGAGTCCTTTTCAGTGGATGTCTCATCCTTCTCAGTGCCTCAAACTCGATCTAGTTCAGAGAGGTTATAAGAAGATCGGACAAGTTTATTTGAGTGCAAACCAGTGGAAACCCATGCATAGTTTCTTCACCATGTGCATTTTCTATGAACCTTTTGAAGAACCCCTGTGTTGAACATTGCCCAAGTCGTGGGAGAGAAGTGGGTGCGGTCCACTTCCTGTCCTCAATTTGCCCGCAGCGGAGGAGTGCAGAGAGCAGGGAAACGCAACCCCAGAGAGATCCTGCCCTGCAGCATGCAGCAGACTGCTGGCCCAGTCCTGGCTCCATGGGGTGCTGTGTGGGCCCAAGCAAGTTGACCAAACTCCCTGACGCTGAAATGAATCCTAGGTGGCCCAATTCCAGTAGCCATTATAGGACTGCCCTGCAGGGACAGTTAATTAACTCAGGAAAAGCAACCTAGCTCCAAGGTTAGCAACCAGGAGTTCCAGTTGATTCCATTAGTGCACCCCTTGAGGCATTCCCAAGCTGGAGTCTGGTGGAAGATGAGGCTCAGTGTGATTGGATGGAAGCACCAACCTATCAAGGAGAAGTCCCACCCACTCTGCCCTGTGCGTCTATAAAGGCGACGGGTGGCGGCCGCGGCACTCATTGAAGCCGCCAGTTGGGAGAGGAGCAGAGCCAGGCCGGTGCTCCCGAAGGCAGCAAGATGTTGCGAGCCACAGCTCCCTGCTGGTTCCCACCTGGATACCCAGAAGCTAAGAAGGTGGCCGAGGAGGCGGCCCTGGAGGCAAGAAGCCGCCAGTTGGGAGCGGAGCAGAGCCAGGCCGGTGCTCCCGAAGGCAGCAAGATGTTGCGAGCCACAGCTCCCTGCTGGTTCCCACCTGGATACCCAGAAGCTAAGAAGGTGGCCGAGGAGGCGGCCCTGGATGCAAGAAGCCGCCAGTTGGGAGCGGAGCAGAGCCAGGCCGGTGCTCCCGAAGGCAGCAAGATGTTGCGAGCCACAGCTCCCTGCTGGTTCCCACCTGGATACCCAGAAGCTAAGAAGGTGGCCGAGGAGGCGGCCCTCGAGGCTCCAGAATTCCCCCTGCCCTCTCATCAGCCTGCCCAGAGCTTCGGGCTCCGGGTGCCCCAGATGCACAACCAGGCCTCCGCATTTGTGGACATCCAGGCGGAGCCCCAGAACAGGGGTCCTGCGGTGCCCCCAGCGTGTCCCAAGGTGGTGACGGAGGCGTGCTACTTCCCTGCACAGAGGGGATCGGCCTGCTGCTTGCCAGCCACCCCAAGGCTGACAGAGAGGCCCTCGGGAGTCCGCATCTCAGCCCCCAGGAAGAGGAAGACGATCGCCCAGTCTTCCAGCCCTTGCTTGGTCACAGGTTGCACAGATGCCAAGAGAACCCGCGTGGCCAGCAGCAGCCAACGCTCCAGTGGCTCCAAGGTCGGCAGACAGCCAGGGAAGACGCGCAACAGGTCAGGGATGGCATGCAAGACCACCACCACCATCAGCTCTAAGCGAATCGTCCGTCGTCCATCCTTACCGAGTTTGAAGAAACCTATTGTCCTCCGAAGGTCTGGGTGCCAAGTCCCCACCGTCCTCCGCCGAGGCTATCTCCAACTGTTCACCGAAGAGTGTCTCAAGTTCTGCGCCTCCAAGCAGGAGGCCGAGGAGAAGGCGCTGAACGAGGAGAAGGTGGCCTACGACTGCAGCCCCAACAAGAACAGGTACGTGAACGTGGTCCTGAACACCCTCAAGAGACTGAAGGGCCTGACCCCCAGCTCCATGCCGGGCCTCAGCAGGGCCGCCCTGTACAGCCGCCTCCAGGAGTTCCTGCTCAGCCAGGACCAGCTCGAGGAGAACGGCTACCCCTTCCCGCACCCCGAGCGGCCCGGAGGCGCCGTCCTCTTCACTGGCCAGGGGAAGGGGCCCGGCGACTCCTCCTGCAGGGTCTGCTGCCGTTGTGGCACCGAGTACCTGGTGTCCTCCTCGGGCCGCTGTGTACGCGACCAGTTGTGTTATTATCACTGGGGGCGGGTCCGCTCGAGCCAGGTGGCTGGAGGCCGGGTTAGCCAGTACACCTGCTGTGCAGCTGCTCCTGGCTCTGTGGGCTGCCAGGTGGCAAAGCAGCACGTGCGGGACGGCCGCAAGGACAGCCTCGATGGCTTCGTGGAGACCTTCAAGAAAGAGTTGTCCAGAGACGCTTATCCAGGAATCTACGCCTTGGACTGTGAGATGTGCTACACCACGCATGGCCTAGAGCTGACCCGCGTCACCGTGGTGGACGCCGACATGCGAGTGGTGTACGACACCTTCGTCAAGCCCGACAACGAGATCGTGGACTACAACACCAGGTTTTCCGGAGTCACCGAGGCCGACGTCGCCAAGACGAGCATCACCTTGCCCCAAGTGCAAGCCATCCTGCTGAGCTTTTTCAGCGCCCAAACCATCCTCATCGGGCACAGCCTGGAGAGCGATCTGCTGGCCCTGAAGCTCATCCACAGCACCGTGGTGGACACGGCCGTGCTCTTCCCGCACTACCTGGGTTTCCCCTACAAGCGTTCCCTCAGGAATCTCGCGGCCGACTACCTGGGACAGATCATCCAGGACAGCCAGGACGGCCACAACTCCAGCGAGGACGCAAACGCCTGCCTGCAGCTGGTGATGTGGAAGGTCCGACAGCGCGCCCAGATCCAGCCACGCCACCGGTCCGCCTCTCCCGCCGCCCTGGCCTGTCCTTGGCCCCAGGCCCCTTCCACAACCGCCATCAGTCCTGAGAGCTCACCCTGTCCACCTCGCCGCAAGGCCAAAGAAACCGGAGCAGTCGACGGCAGGAGAGGGCAAAAAGCCAAGAGTAACCCCAACCGGCCACTCCCAGTCCCCCGGAATCCCTGCCGCGGACCCTCGGGCCTGTCCCCATCCCTCTGCCCTTCCCAGACCTCTGTCCTTCCACTAATCGCCTCCCGCAGCACCGAGCCGCCACTCCCAGTCCCCCGAGTCCCTGCCGCGCCCCCTCGCGCCTGTCCACATCCCTCTGCCCATCCGAGACCTCTGTCCTTACACCACTAGCCACCCCACGTGGGACTTCCATGGCCTCTGAGTACAAGGCCAGCCCCCCGGCCCACCAGCTTTCTGAATGTGTGCTTACCTGTTTTTCTCGAGAGGCACCACAGTGAGGTGGGTGAAGCACTTAGGCTCTGGAGTTAGATATCTGGGTTCAAGGCCAAATTCCACCACTTACTAGGTTTCTAATATTGCACAGATAATGTCTTTGCGCTTCTACCTTTTGATCTTTAAAGTGTGATCAAAAGAGACTTAGACTCCCACATCATAATCATGGGAAACTTTAACAGCCCTCTGTAAACATTAGACAGACCAACGAGACAGAAATCTAAAAAGGATATCCAGGAATTGAACTCAGCTCTGCACCAAGCGGACCTAGGAGACATCTACAGAACGCTCCACCCCAAATCCACAGAATATACATGCTTCTCAGCACCACATCACACTTATTTCCACATTGACCACATAGTTGGAAGTAAAGCACTCCTCAGTAAATGTAAAATAACAGAAATTACTACAAACGGTCTCTCAGACCACATTGCAATCAAAGTAGACCTCAGGATAAAGAAACTCACTCAAAACCGCTCAACTGCATGGAAACCGGACACCCTGCTCCTTAATGAGTACTGGGTACATAACGAAATGAAGGGAGAAAGAAAGATATTTTCTGAAACCAATGAAAACAAAGGCACAACATACCAGAATCTCTGCGTCACATTTAAAGCAGTGTGTAGAGGGAAATTTATAGCACTAATTGCCCACGAGAGAAAGCAGGAAAAATCAAAAATGCATACCCTAACATCACCATTAAAAGAATGAGAGAAGCAAGAGCAAACACATTCAAAAACTAGCAGAAGGCAAGAAATAACTAAGATCCGAGCAGAACTGATGGAGATAGAGACACAATAAACCCTTCAACAAATCAATGAATCCAGGAGCGGGTTTTTTGCAGTGATCAACAAAATTGATAGAGCACTAGCAAGACTAAGAAAGAAGAAAAGAAAGAAGAATCAAACAGATGCAGTAAAAAATGATAAAGGGGATATCACCACCGATCCCACAGAAATACAAACTACCATCAGACAATACTATCAGCACCTCTAAGCTAATGAACTAGAAAATCTAGAAGAAATGGATAAATTCCTGGACGCATACAACCTCCCCAGAGTAAACCAGGAAGAAGTTGAATGCCTGAGTAGACCACTAACAGGCTCTGAAATTGAGGCAATAATTAACAGCCTATCAAGCAATAAAACTCCAGGACCAGACGGATTCACAGCCGAATTCTACCAGAAGGACAAGGAGGAGCTGGTACCATGCCTTCTGAAACTATTCCAATCAACAGAAAAAGAGGGAATCCTCCCTCACTCATTTCATGAGGCCGGCATCATCCTGATCCCAAAGCCTGAGAGAGACACAACCCAAAAAGAGAATTTTAGGCCTATGTCCCTGAGGAACATCGATGGGAAAATCCTCCATAAAATACTGGAAAACCGAATCCAGCAGCACATCAAAGAGCTTATCCATCATGATGAAGTGGGCTTCATCCCTGACATGCAAGGCTGGTCCAACATATGCAAAACAATAAACATAATCCAGCGTATAATCAGGACCAAAGACAGAAACCACGTGATTATCTCAACAGATGCAGAAAAGGCCTTCGACAAAATTCAACAGCCCTTCATGCCAAAAACTCTCAATAAATTAGGTATTGATGGGACATCTCCCAAAATAATACGGGCTATTTAGGGCAAACCCACAGCCAATATCATACTGAATGGGCAAAAAGTGGAAGCATTCCCTTTGCAAACTGCCACAAGACAGGGATGCCCTCTCTCACCACTCCTATTCAACATAGTGTTGGAACTTCTGCCCAGGGCAATCAGGCAGGAGAAAGAAATAAAGAGAAATCAATTAGGAAAAGAGGAAGTCAAATTGTCCCTGTTTGCAGATGACATGATTGAATATTTAGAAAACCCCATCGTCTCAGTCCAAAATCTCCTTAAGCTGATAAGCAACTTCAGCAAAGTCTCAGGATACAAAATCGAGGTGCAAAAATCACAAGCATTCTTATACACCAATAAGAGGCAAACAGAGAGCCAAATCATGAGTGAGCTCCCATTCACAATTGCTTCAAAGAGAATAAAATGCCTAGGAATCCAACTAACAAGGGATGTGAAGGACCTCTTCAAGGAGAACTACAAAGCATTGCTCCACGAACTGAAAGAGGAGACAAACAAATGGAAGAATATTCCACCATCACGGATTGGAAGAATCAATATCGTGAAAATGGCCATACTGCCCAAGGTAAATTATAGATTCAATGCCATCCCCATCCAACTACCAATGACTTTCTTCACAGAACTGGAAAAAACTGCTTTAAAGCTCATATGGAACCACAAAACGGCCCCCACTGCCAACATAATCCTAAGCCAAAAGAACAAAGATGGAGGCATCAAGCTGTCCGACTTCAAGCTACAGTAGAAGGCTACAGTAACCAAAGAGCATGCTATCGGTTGCCGTTTTGGTTACCGTAGACCAATGGAACAGAATAGAGCCCTCAGAAATAATACGACACATCTACAACCATCTGATCTTTGACAAACCTGACAAAAACAAGAAATGGGGAAAGGATTCCCTATTTAAAAAAATGGTGCTGGGAAAACAGGCTAGCCATATGTCGAAAGCTGAAATCGGATCCCTTCCTTACACCTTGTACAAAAATTAATTCAAGACAGATGAAAGACTTAAATGTTAGATCTTAAACCATACAAACCCTAGGAGAAAACCCAGCCAATACCATTGAGGACAAAGGCATGGGCAAGGACCTCATGTCTAAAACGCCAAAAGCAATGGCAACGAAAGCCAACATTGACAAACAGCATCTAATTACACTAAAGACGTTCTGCATAGCTAAAGAAACTCCCATGAGAGTGAACAGGCATCCTGCAGAAAGGGAGAAAATTTTTGCAATCTACTCATCTGAAAAAAGGCTAATATCCAGAATCTACTAAGACCTCAAACAGAGTTACAAGAAAAACCAAACAAGCCCATCAACAAGTGGGGGAAGGATATGAAGAGACACTTCTCAAAAGAAGACATTTATGCAGCCAACAGACACATGAAAAAATGCTCATCAAAACTGGCCATCAGAGAAATGCAAATCAAATCCGCAATGAGATATCATCTCACACCAGTTAGAATAGCGATCATTAAAAAGTCAGGAAACAACTGGTGCTGGAGAGGTAGTGGACAAATAGGAACACTTTTACACTGTTGGTGGGACTGTAAACTAGTTCAACGGTAGTGGAAGATAGTGTGGCGAATCCTCAAGGATCTCGAAATAGAAATACCGTTTGACCCAGCCATCCCATTGCTGGGTATATATACCCATAGGATTAGAAATCATGCTGCTAAAAGGACACACGCAGACGTATGTTTATTGCGGCACCATTCACAGTAGCAAAGACTTGGAACCAACCCAGATGTCCATCAATGATAGACTGGATTAAGAAAATGTGGCACAAATACACCATGGAATACTATGCAGCCATGAAAAAGCATGAGTTCATCCCCTTTGGAGGGACACGGATGAAGATGGAAACCATCATTCTTAGCAAACTATCGCAAGGACAAAAAAAGCAAACACCGCATGTTCTCATTCATAGGTGGGAATTGAAGTATGAGAACGCTTGGACACAGAAAGGGGAACATCACACACCGGGGCCTGTCATGGGCGGGGGGAGGGGGAGGGATAGCATTAAGAGATATACCTAATGTAAATGACTAGTGAATGGGTGCAACACACCAACCAGGTGAATCTTGGAAGGCAAAAGCTACTGAATTTAGCGAATTTGTGGAGGCATTCCCAGAAATCAGCCAGGTGAAGTATCACACAACCGAAGACTGCACAACTCCTCTAAGGCAGCACGATGCGGCAAACCCAGACGGCCACTCTTCTCACCCCTCCTCCGTTGGCTGTTCTGGGTAACGAGGTTCAAAAGTCACCTAGGCAACTGCCAAAATAGCTGAAATGGAGTAAGGGCTTCAGGCTGGTGACTAGCAGAGGTCCACCTGACCCCCGTAAGCTGCTGAACAAGAAGGGCTGCCAGAAATGTCCCCCTAGGGAATTTGGTGGAGACGAAGACCCGCTCACTGGACAAGGGTTCCTCCCAGGAGACGCCCGAGCGGAAGAAACGGGCTGTGAGCCACGCCCTTTCACCCTCCGCTACCCCGCCCTGGGCTGGTGAAGGTGCGCGTAAGGATGAGGACTACTGAGCCCTGAAGAAATAAATCCTTCCCCTTTGACCCCAAGGAGGATTGCCTGTGAGGATCTTCAACGAGTCTACCCGTGTCTAGACACGGGAGCAGGTCTGTCCGGCACAGCACCTCCCTCAAGGAGGAGAAGAGTGAGGAGAAAGGAAACTCAAGTCTGACCATTCTGTCCTGGGAGAGAAGAGGAGGATCTCATCTCTCATCTGTCCAAGCAAGGCAAGGAGACTTTCTCTCATCTTTCCAAGCAAGGCAAGGAGACTTTGTATAATTAGGAAACAAAAAGAATTTAGAAGGAATGAAAGCAGCCCGTAAGGTGCATTCCTAAGGACTGCCCATTGAAACTGACACAATTGCCCTTGTTTGATGAGAGGAATGAGCAGAGCACTGAGGTGGTGAACAGGGATCTAGTGAGACTTTCCCAGCATGTTTCTACCAAAGCTTTCTCTAAGCTTCTCGGAACACTCTCCTAATAAGCAGATGTTTGGCCCTTCAGAAAGTCAACAAGCAAAATGCCTTGAGTGTCCCAAAACACTGATGCCATGATGTTGGCTCCTGACTGGCCTCCTTTTCCTTTGACTGGACCACTGCCACCTCTCGGTAGCCGTCGCGTTGATGATGCTTTGCCTTCGAGGTCATATTGGTAAAGCCATGTTCCAACTTCCGGTTACAATTTGTCAGAGGGATGCGTCAGGATCGTGATCCCTCCTGTTTAAAATTTCCACTGATAGCTCTCGTCGTAACTGCAGCTGATCTGGGCACAGTGGTTTTCACAGCCACTGCAGGATTCATCTCCCACATCTTCTCACCTCTTCTTGAAACAAGCTATACATTCGTAAAGAGTTCATTTCTTTGGGGTAGTGTCCTTAGAAGCTTTTGTGAAAACATCAATGATTTCTTCATTCTTCCACCCAAGCTTCACCAGAAATTTGATGTTTGCTCTTGCTGCAATTTTCGTGGAATTCATGTTGCTCTGATAGGAGTCCTTTTCAGTGGATGTCTCATCCTTCTCAGTGCCTCAAACTCGATCTAGTTCAGAAAGGTTATAAGAAGTTCGGACAAGTTTATTTGAGTGCAAACCAGTGGAAACCCATGCATAGTTTCTTCACCATGTGCATTTTCTATGAACCTTTTGAAGAACCCCTGTGTTGAACATTGCCCAAGTCGTGGGAGAGAAGTGGGTGCGGTCCACTTCCTGTCCTCAATTTGCCCGCAGCGGAGGAGTGCAGAGAGCAGGGAAACGCAACCCCAGAGAGATCCTGCCCTGCAGCATGCAGCAGACTGCTGGCCCAGTCCTGGCTCCATGGGGTGCTGTGTGGGCCCAAGCAAGTTGACCAAACTCCCTGACGCTGAAATGAATCCTAGGTGGCCCAATTCCAGTAGCCATTATAGGACTGCCCTGCAGGGACAGTTAATTAACTCAGGAAAAGCAACCTAGCTCCAAGGTTAGCAACCAGGAGTTCCAGTTGATTCCATTAGTGCACCCCTTGAGGCATTCCCAAGCTGGAGTCTGGTGGAAGATGAGGCTCAGTGTGATTGGATGGAAGCAGCAACCAATCAAGGAGAAGTCCCACCCACTCTGCCCTGTGCGTCTATAAAGGCGACGGGTGGCGGCCGCGGCACTCATTGAAGCCGCCAGTTGGGAGAGGAGCAGAGCCAGGCCGGTGCTCCCGAAGGCAGCAAGATGTTGCGAGCCACAGCTCCCTGCTGGTTCCCACCTGGATACCCAGAAGCTAAGAAGGTGGCCGAGGAGGCGGCCCTGGAGGCAAGAAGCCGCCAGTTGGGAGCGGAGCAGAGCCAGGCCGGTGCTCCCGAAGGCAGCAAGATGTTGCGAGCCACAGCTCCCTGCTGGTTCCCACCTGGATACCCAGAAGCTAAGAAGGTGGCCGAGGAGGCGGCCCTGGAGGCAAGAAGCCGCCAGTTGGGAGCGGAGCAGAGCCAGGCCGGTGCTCCCGAAGGCAGCAAGATGTTGCGAGCCACAGCTCCCTGCTGGTTCCCACCTGGATACCCAGAAGCTAAGAAGGTGGCCGAGGAGGCGGCCCTCGAGGCTCCAGAATTCCCCCTGCCCTCTCATCAGCCTGCCCAGAGCTTCGGGCTCCGGGTGCCCCAGATGCACAACCAGGCCTCCGCATTTGTGGACATCCAGGCGGAGCCCCAGAACAGGGGTCCGGCGGTGCCCCCAGCGTGTCCCAAGGTGGTGACGGAGGCGTGCTACTTCCCTGCACAGAGGGGATCGGCCTGCTGCTTGCCAGCCGCCCCAAGGCTGACAGAGAGGCCCTCGGGAGTCCGCATCTCAGCCCCCAGGAAGAGGAAGACGATCGCCCAGTCTTCCAGCCCTTGCTTGGTCACAGGTTGCACAGATGCCAAGAGAACCCGCGTGGCCAGCAGCAGCCAACGCTCCAGTGGCTCCAAGGTCGGCAGACAGCCAGGGAAGACGCGCAACAGGTCAGGGATGGCATGCAAGACCACCACCACCATCAGCTCTAAGCGAATCGTCCGTCGTCCATCCTTACCGAGTTTGAAGAAACCTATTGTCCTCCGAAGGTCTGGGTGCCAAGTCCCCACCGTCCTCCGCCGAGGCTATCTCCAACTGTTCACCGAAGAGTGTCTCAAGTTCTGCGCCTCCAAGCAGGAGGCCGAGGAGAAGGCGCTGAACGAGGAGAAGGTGGCCTACGACTGCAGCCCCAACAAGAACAGGTACCTGAACGTGGTCCTGAACACCCTCAAGAGACTGAAGGGCCTGACCCCCAGCTCCATGCCGGGCCTCAGCAGGGCCGCCCTGTACAGCCGCCTCCAGGAGTTCCTGCTCAGCCAGGACCAGCTCGAGGAGAACGGCTACCCCTTCCCGCACCCCGAGCGGCCCGGAGGCGCCGTCCTCTTCACTGGCCAGGGGAAGGGGCCCGGCGACTCCTCCTGCAGGGTCTGCTGCCTTTGTGGCACCGAGTACCTGGTGTCCTCCTCGGGCCGCTGTGTACGCGACCAGTTGTGTTATTATCACTGGGGGCGGGTCCGCTCGAGCCAGGTGGCTGGAGGCCGGGTTAGCCAGTACACCTGCTGTGCAGCTGCTCCTGGCTCTGTGGGCTGCCAGGTGGCAAAGCAGCACGTGCGGGACGGCCGCAAGGACAGCCTCGATGGCTTCGTGGAGACCTTCAAGAAAGAGTTGTCCAGAGACGCTTATCCAGGAATCTACGCCTTGGACTGTGAGATGTGCTACACCACGCATGGCCTAGAGCTGACCCGCGTCACCGTGGTGGACGCCGACATGCGAGTGGTGTACGACACCTTCGTCAAGCCCGACAACGAGATCGTGGACTACAACACCAGGTTTTCCGGAGTCACCGAGGCCGACGTCGCCAAGACGAGCATCACCTTGCCCCAAGTGCAAGCCATCCTGCTGAGCTTTTTCAGCGCCCAAACCATCCTCATCGGGCACAGCCTGGAGAGCGATCTGCTGGCCCTGAAGCTCATCCACAGCACCGTGGTGGACACGGCCGTGCTCTTCCCGCACTACCTGGGTTTCCCCTACAAGCGTTCCCTCAGGAATCTCGCGGCCGACTACCTGGGACAGATCATCCAGGACAGCCAGGACGGCCACAACTCCAGCGAGGACGCAAACGCCTGCCTGCAGCTGGTGATGTGGAAGGTCCGACAGCGCGCCCAGATCCAGCCACGCCACCGGTCCGCCTCTCCCGCCGCCCTGGCCTGTCCTTGGCCCCAGGCCCCTTCCACAACCGCCATCAGTCCCGAGAGCTCACCCTGTCCACCTCGCCGCAAGGCCAAAGAAACCGGAGCAGTCGACGGCAGGAGAGGGCAAAAAGCCAAGAGTAACCCCAACCGGCCACTCCCAGTCCCCCGGAATCCCTGCCGCGGACCCTCGGGCCTGTCCCCATCCCTCTGCCCTTCCCAGACCTCTGGCCTTCCACTAATCGCCTCCCGCAGCACCGAGCCGCCACTCCCAGTCCCCCGAGTCCCTGCCGCGCCCCCTCGCGCCTGTCCACATCCCTCTGCCCATCCGAGACCTCTGTCCTTACACCACTAGCCACCCCACGTGGGACTTCCATGGCCTCTGAGTACAAGGCCAGTCCCCCGGCCCACCAGCTTTCTGAATGTGTGCTTACCTGTTTTTCTCGAGAGGCACCACAGTGAGGTGGGTGAAGCACTTAGGCTCTGGAGTTAGATATCTGGGTTCAAGGCCAAATTCCACCACTTACTAGGTTTCTAATATTGCACAGATAATGTCTTTGCGCTTCTACCTTTTGATCTTTAAAGTGTGATCAAAAGAGACTTAGACTCCCACATCATAATCATGGGAAACTTTAACAGCCCTCTGTAAACATTAGACAGACCAACGAGACAGAAATCTAAAAAGGATATCCAGGAATTGAACTCAGCTCTGCACCAAGCGGACCTAGGAGACATCTACAGAACGCTCCACCCCAAATCCACAGAATATACATGCTTCTCAGCACCACATCACACTTATTTCCACATTGACCACATAGTTGGAAGTAAAGCACTCCTCAGTAAATGTAAAATAACAGAAATTACTACAAACGGTCTCTCAGACCACATTGCAATCAAAGTAGACCTCAGGATAAAGAAACTCACTCAAAACCGCTCAACTGCATGGAAACCGGACACCCTGCTCCTTAATGAGTACTGGGTACATAACGAAATGAAGGGAGAAAGAAAGATATTCTCTGAAACCAATGAAAACAAAGGCACAACATACCAGAATCTCTGCGTCACATTTAAAGCAGTGTGTAGAGGGAAATTTATAGCACTAATTGCCCACGAGAGAAAGCAGGAAAAATCAAAAATGCATACCCTAACATCACCATTAAAAGAATGAGAGAAGCAAGAGCAAACACATTCAAAAACTAGCAGAAGGCAAGAAATAACTAAGATCCGAGCAGAACTGATGGAGATAGAGACACAATAAACCCTTCAACAAATCAATGAATCCAGGAGCGGGTTTTTTGCAGTGATCAACAAAATTGATAGAGCACTAGCAAGACTAAGAAAGAAGAAAAGAAAGAAGAATCAAACAGATGCAGTAAAAAATGATAAAGGGGATATCACCACCGATCCCACAGAAATACAAACTACCATCAGACAATACTATCAGCACCTCTAAGCTAATGAACTAGAAAATCTAGAAGAAATGGATAAATTCCTGGACGCATACAACCTCCCCAGAGTAAACCAGGAAGAAGTTGAATGCCTGAGTAGACCACTAACAGGCTCTGAAATTGAGGCAATAATTAACAGCCTATCAAGCAATAAAACTCCAGGACCAGACGGATTCACAGCCGAATTCTACCAGAAGGACAAGGAGGAGCTGGTACCATGCCTTCTGAAACTATTCCAATCAACAGAAAAAGAGGGAATCCTCCCTCACTCATTTCATGAGGCCGGCATCATCCTGATCCCAAAGCCTGAGAGAGACACAACCCAAAAAGAGAATTTTAGGCCTATGTCCCTGAGGAACATCGATGGGAAAATCCTCCATAAAATACTGGAAAACCGAATCCAGCAGCACATCAAAGAGCTTATCCATCATGATGAAGTGGGCTTCATCCCTGACATGCAAGGCTGGTCCAACATATGCAAAACAATAAACATAATCCAGCGTATAATCAGGACCAAAGACAGAAACCACGTGATTATCTCAACAGATGCAGAAAAGGCCTTCGACAAAATTCAACAGCCCTTCATGCCAAAAACTCTCAATAAATTAGGTATTGATGGGACATCTCCCAAAATAATACGGGCTATTTAGGGCAAACCCACAGCCAATATCATACTGAATGGGCAAAAAGTGGAAGCATTCCCTTTGCAAACTGCCACAAGACAGGGATGCCCTCTCTCACCACTCCTATTCAACATAGTGTTGGAACTTCTGCCCAGGGCAATCAGGCAGGAGAAAGAAATAAAGAGAAATCAATTAGGAAAAGAGGAAGTCAAATTGTCCCTGTTTGCAGATGACATGATTGAATATTTAGAAAACCCCATCGTCTCAGTCCAAAATCTCCTTAAGCTGATAAGCAACTTCAGCAAAGTCTCAGGATACAAAATCGAGGTGCAAAAATCACAAGCATTCTTATACACCAATAAGAGGCAAACAGAGAGCCAAATCATGAGTGAGCTCCCATTCACAATTGCTTCAAAGAGAATAAAATGCCTAGGAATCCAACTAACAAGGGATGTGAAGGACCTCTTCAAGGAGAACTACAAAGCATTGCTCCACGAACTAAAAGAGGAGACAAACAAATGGAAGAATATTCCACCATCACGGATTGGAAGAATCAATATCGTGAAAATGGCCATACTGCCCAAGGTAAATTATAGATTCAATGCCATCCCCATCAAACTACCAATGACTTTCTTCACAGAACTGGAAAAAACTGCTTTAAAGCTCATATGGAACCACAAAACGGCCCCCACTGCCAACATAATCCTAAGCCAAAAGAACAAAGATGGAGGCATCAAGCTGTCCGACTTCAAGCTACAGTAGAAGGCTACAGTAACCAAAGAGCATGCTATCGGTTGCCGTTTTGGTTACCGTAGACCAATGGAACAGAATAGAGCCCTCAGAAATAATACGACACATCTACAACCATCTGATCTTTGACAAACCTGACAAAAACAAGAAATGGGGAAAGGATTCCCTATTTAAAAAAATGGTGCTGGGAAAACAGGCTAGCCATATGTCGAAAGCTGAAATCGGATCCCTTCCTTACACCTTGTACAAAAATTAATTCAAGACAGATGAAAGACTTAAATGTTAGATCTTAAACCATACAAACCCTAGGAGAAAACCCAGCCAATACCATTGAGGACAAAGGCATGGGCAAGGACCTCATGTCTAAAACGCCAAAAGCAATGGCAACGAAAGCCAACATTGACAAACAGCATCTAATTACACTAAAGACGTTCTGCATAGCTAAAGAAACTCCCATGAGAGTGAACAGGCATCCTGCAGAAAGGGAGAACATTTTTGCAATCTACTCATCTGACAAAAGGCTAATATCCAGAATCTACTAAGACCTCAAACAGAGTTACAAGAAAAACCAAACAAGCCCATCAACAAGTGGGGGAAGGATATGAAGAGACACTTCTCAAAAGAAGACATTTATGCAGCCAACAGACACATGAAAAAATGCTCATCAAAACTGGCCATCAGAGAAATGCAAATCAAATCCGCAATGAGATATCATCTCACACCTGTTAGAATAGCGATCATTAAAAAGTCAGGAAACAACAGGTGCTGGAGAGGTAGTGGACAAATAGGAACACTTTTACACTGTTGGTGGGACTGTAAACTAGTTCAACGGTAGTGGAAGATAGTGTGGCGAATCCTCAAGGATCTCGAAATAGAAATACCGTTTGACCCAGCCATCCCATTGCTGGGTATATATACCCATAGGATTAGAAATCATGCTGCTAAAAGGACACACGCAGACGTATGTTTATTGCGGCACCATTCACAGTAGCAAAGACTTGGAACCAACCCAGATGTCCATCAATGATAGACTGGATTAAGAAAATGTGGCACAAATACACCATGGAATACTATGCAGCCATGAAAAAGCATGAGTTCATCCCCTTTGGAGGGACACGGATGAAGATGGAAACCATCATTCTTAGCAAACTATCGCAAGGACAAAAAAAGCAAACACCGCATGTTCTCATTCATAGGTGGGAATTGAAGTATGAGAACGCTTGGACACAGAAAGGGGAACATCACACACCGGGGCCTGTCATGGGCGGGGGGAGGGGGAGGGATAGCATTAAGAGATATACCTAATGTAAATGACTAGTGAATGGGTGCAACACACCAACCAGGTGAATCTTGGAAGGCAAAAGCTACTGAATTTAGCGAATTTGTGGAGGCATTCCCAGAAATCAGCCAGGTGAAGTATCACACAACCGAAGACTGCACAACTCCTCTAAGGCAGCACGATGCGGCAAACCCAGACGGCCACTCTTCTCACCCCTCCTCCGTTGGCTGTTCTGGGTAACGAGGTTCAAAAGTCACCTAGGCAACTGCCAAAATAGCTGAAATGGAGTAAGGGCTTCAGGCTGGTGACTAGCAGAGGTCCACCTGACCCCCGTAAGCTGCTGAACAAGAAGGGCTGCCAGAAATGTCCCCCTAGGGAATTTGGTGGAGACGAAGACCCGCTCACTGGACAAGGGTTCCTCCCAGGAGACGCCCGAGCGGAAGAAACGGGCTGTGAGCCACGCCCTTTCACCCTCCGCTACCCCGCCCTGGGCTGGTGAAGGTGCGCGTAAGGATGAGGACTACTGAGCCCTGAAGAAATAAATCCTTCCCCTTTGACCCCAAGGAGGATTGCCTGTGAGGATCTTCAACGAGTCTACCCGTGTCTAGACACGGGAGCAGGTCTGTCCGGCACAGCACCTCCCTCAAGGAGGAGAAGAGTGAGGAGAAAGGAAACTCAAGTCTGACCATTCTGTCCTGGGAGAGAAGAGGAGGATCTCATCTCTCATCTGTCCAAGCAAGGCAAGGAGACTTTCTCTCATCTTTCCAAGCAAGGCAAGGAGACTTTGTATAATTAGGAAACAAAAAGAATTTAGAAGGAATGAAAGCAGCCCGTAAGGTGCATTCCTAAGGACTGCCCATTGAAACTGACACAATTGCCCTTGTTTGATGAGAGGAATGAGCAGAGCACTGAGGTGGTGAACAGGGATCTAGTGAGACTTTCCCAGCATGTTTCTACCAAAGCTTTCTCTAAGCTTCTCGGAACACTCTCCTAATAAGCAGATGTTTGGCCCTTCAGAAAGTCAACAAGCAAAATGCCTTGAGTGTCCCAAAACACTGATGCCATGATGTTGGCTCCTGACTGGCCTCCTTTTCCTTTGACTGGACCACTGCCACCTCTCGGTAGCCGTCGCGTTGATGATGCTTTGCCTTCGAGGTCATATTGGTAAAGCCATGTTCCAACTTCCGGTTACAATTTGTCAGAGGGATGCGTCAGGATCGTGATCCCTCCTGTTTAAAATTTCCACTGATAGCTCTCGTCGTAACTGCAGCTGATCTGGGCACAGTGGTTTTCACAGCCACTGCAGGATTCATCTCCCACATCTTCTCACCTCTTCTTGAAACAAGCTATACATTCGTAAAGAGTTCATTTCTTTGGGGTAGTGTCCTTAGAAGCTTTTGTGAAAACATCAATGATTTCTTCATTCTTCCACCCAAGCTTCACCAGAAATTTGATGTTTGCTCTTGCTGCAATTTTCGTGGAATTCATGTTGCTCTGATAGGAGTCCTTTTCAGTGGATGTCTCATCCTTCTCAGTGCCTCAAACTCGATCTAGTTCAGAAAGGTTATAAGAAGTTCGGACAAGTTTATTTGAGTGCAAACCAGTGGAAACCCATGCATAGTTTCTTCACCATGTGCATTTTCTATGAACCTTTTGAAGAACCCCTGTGTTGAACATTGCCCAAGTCGTGGGAGAGAAGTGGGTGCGGTCCACTTCCTGTCCTCAATTTGCCCGCAGCGGAGGAGTGCAGAGAGCAGGGAAACGCAACCCCAGAGAGATCCTGCCCTGCAGCATGCAGCAGACTGCTGGCCCAGTCCTGGCTCCATGGGGTGCTGTGTGGGCCCAAGCAAGTTGACCAAACTCCCTGACGCTGAAATGAATCCTAGGTGGCCCAATTCCAGTAGCCATTATAGGACTGCCCTGCAGGGACAGTTAATTAACTCAGGAAAAGCAACCTAGCTCCAAGGTTAGCAACCAGGAGTTCCAGTTGATTCCATTAGTGCACCCCTTGAGGCATTCCCAAGCTGGAGTCTGGTGGAAGATGAGGCTCAGTGTGATTGGATGGAAGCAGCAACCAATCAAGGAGAAGTCCCACCCACTCTGCCCTGTGCGTCTATAAAGGCGACGGGTGGCGGCCGCGGCACTCATTGAAGCCGCCAGTTGGGAGAGGAGCAGAGCCAGGCCGGTGCTCCCGAAGGCAGCAAGATGTTGCGAGCCACAGCTCCCTGCTGGTTCCCACCTGGATACCCAGAAGCTAAGAAGGTGGCCGAGGAGGCGGCCCTGGAGGCAAGAAGCCGCCAGTTGGGAGCGGAGCAGAGCCAGGCCGGTGCTCCCGAAGGCAGCAAGATGTTGCGAGCCACAGCTCCCTGCTGGTTCCCACCTGGATACCCAGAAGCTAAGAAGGTGGCCGAGGAGGCGGCCCTGGAGGCAAGAAGCCGCCAGTTGGGAGCGGAGCAGAGCCAGGCCGGTGCTCCCGAAGGCAGCAAGATGTTGCGAGCCACAGCTCCCTGCTGGTTCCCACCTGGATACCCAGAAGCTAAGAAGGTGGCCGAGGAGGCGGCCCTCGAGGCTCCAGAATTCCCCCTGCCCTCTCATCAGCCTGCCCAGAGCTTCGGGCTCCGGGTGCCCCAGATGCACAACCAGGCCTCCGCATTTGTGGACATCCAGGCGGAGCCCCAGAACAGGGGTCCGGCGGTGCCCCCAGCGTGTCCCAAGGTGGTGACGGAGGCGTGCTACTTCCCTGCACAGAGGGGATCGGCCTGCTGCTTGCCAGCCGCCCCAAGGCTGACAGAGAGGCCCTCGGGAGTCCGCATCTCAGCCCCCAGGAAGAGGAAGACGATCGCCCAGTCTTCCAGCCCTTGCTTGGTCACAGGTTGCACAGATGCCAAGAGAACCCGCGTGGCCAGCAGCAGCCAACGCTCCAGTGGCTCCAAGGTCGGCAGACAGCCAGGGAAGACGCGCAACAGGTCAGGGATGGCATGCAAGACCACCACCACCATCAGCTCTAAGCGAATCGTCCGTCGTCCATCCTTACCGAGTTTGAAGAAACCTATTGTCCTCCGAAGGTCTGGGTGCCAAGTCCCCACCGTCCTCCGCCGAGGCTATCTCCAACTGTTCACCGAAGAGTGTCTCAAGTTCTGCGCCTCCAAGCAGGAGGCCGAGGAGAAGGCGCTGAACGAGGAGAAGGTGGCCTACGACTGCAGCCCCAACAAGAACAGGTACCTGAACGTGGTCCTGAACACCCTCAAGAGACTGAAGGGCCTGACCCCCAGCTCCATGCCGGGCCTCAGCAGGGCCGCCCTGTACAGCCGCCTCCAGGAGTTCCTGCTCAGCCAGGACCAGCTCGAGGAGAACGGCTACCCCTTCCCGCACCCCGAGCGGCCCGGAGGCGCCGTCCTCTTCACTGGCCAGGGGAAGGGGCCCGGCGACTCCTCCTGCAGGGTCTGCTGCCTTTGTGGCACCGAGTACCTGGTGTCCTCCTCGGGCCGCTGTGTACGCGACCAGTTGTGTTATTATCACTGGGGGCGGGTCCGCTCGAGCCAGGTGGCTGGAGGCCGGGTTAGCCAGTACACCTGCTGTGCAGCTGCTCCTGGCTCTGTGGGCTGCCAGGTGGCAAAGCAGCACGTGCGGGACGGCCGCAAGGACAGCCTCGATGGCTTCGTGGAGACCTTCAAGAAAGAGTTGTCCAGAGACGCTTATCCAGGAATCTACGCCTTGGACTGTGAGATGTGCTACACCACGCATGGCCTAGAGCTGACCCGCGTCACCGTGGTGGACGCCGACATGCGAGTGGTGTACGACACCTTCGTCAAGCCCGACAACGAGATCGTGGACTACAACACCAGGTTTTCCGGAGTCACCGAGGCCGACGTCGCCAAGACGAGCATCACCTTGCCCCAAGTGCAAGCCATCCTGCTGAGCTTTTTCAGCGCCCAAACCATCCTCATCGGGCACAGCCTGGAGAGCGATCTGCTGGCCCTGAAGCTCATCCACAGCACCGTGGTGGACACGGCCGTGCTCTTCCCGCACTACCTGGGTTTCCCCTACAAGCGTTCCCTCAGGAATCTCGCGGCCGACTACCTGGGACAGATCATCCAGGACAGCCAGGACGGCCACAACTCCAGCGAGGACGCAAACGCCTGCCTGCAGCTGGTGATGTGGAAGGTCCGACAGCGCGCCCAGATCCAGCCACGCCACCGGTCCGCCTCTCCCGCCGCCCTGGCCTGTCCTTGGCCCCAGGCCCCTTCCACAACCGCCATCAGTCCCGAGAGCTCACCCTGTCCACCTCGCCGCAAGGCCAAAGAAACCGGAGCAGTCGACGGCAGGAGAGGGCAAAAAGCCAAGAGTAACCCCAACCGGCCACTCCCAGTCCCCCGGAATCCCTGCCGCGGACCCTCGGGCCTGTCCCCATCCCTCTGCCCTTCCCAGACCTCTGGCCTTCCACTAATCGCCTCCCGCAGCACCGAGCCGCCACTCCCAGTCCCCCGAGTCCCTGCCGCGCCCCCTCGCGCCTGTCCACATCCCTCTGCCCATCCGAGACCTCTGTCCTTACACCACTAGCCACCCCACGTGGGACTTCCATGGCCTCTGAGTACAAGGCCAGTCCCCCGGCCCACCAGCTTTCTGAATGTGTGCTTACCTGTTTTTCTCGAGAGGCACCACAGTGAGGTGGGTGAAGCACTTAGGCTCTGGAGTTAGATATCTGGGTTCAAGGCCAAATTCCACCACTTACTAGGTTTCTAATATTGCACAGATAATGTCTTTGCGCTTCTACCTTTTGATCTTTAAAGTGTGATCAAAAGAGACTTAGACTCCCACATCATAATCATGGGAAACTTTAACAGCCCTCTGTAAACATTAGACAGACCAACGAGACAGAAATCTAAAAAGGATATCCAGGAATTGAACTCAGCTCTGCACCAAGCGGACCTAGGAGACATCTACAGAACGCTCCACCCCAAATCCACAGAATATACATGCTTCTCAGCACCACATCACACTTATTTCCACATTGACCACATAGTTGGAAGTAAAGCACTCCTCAGTAAATGTAAAATAACAGAAATTACTACAAACGGTCTCTCAGACCACATTGCAATCAAAGTAGACCTCAGGATAAAGAAACTCACTCAAAACCGCTCAACTGCATGGAAACCGGACACCCTGCTCCTTAATGAGTACTGGGTACATAACGAAATGAAGGGAGAAAGAAAGATATTCTCTGAAACCAATGAAAACAAAGGCACAACATACCAGAATCTCTGCGTCACATTTAAAGCAGTGTGTAGAGGGAAATTTATAGCACTAATTGCCCACGAGAGAAAGCAGGAAAAATCAAAAATGCATACCCTAACATCACCATTAAAAGAATGAGAGAAGCAAGAGCAAACACATTCAAAAACTAGCAGAAGGCAAGAAATAACTAAGATCCGAGCAGAACTGATGGAGATAGAGACACAATAAACCCTTCAACAAATCAATGAATCCAGGAGCGGGTTTTTTGCAGTGATCAACAAAATTGATAGAGCACTAGCAAGACTAAGAAAGAAGAAAAGAAAGAAGAATCAAACAGATGCAGTAAAAAATGATAAAGGGGATATCACCACCGATCCCACAGAAATACAAACTACCATCAGACAATACTATCAGCACCTCTAAGCTAATGAACTAGAAAATCTAGAAGAAATGGATAAATTCCTGGACGCATACAACCTCCCCAGAGTAAACCAGGAAGAAGTTGAATGCCTGAGTAGACCACTAACAGGCTCTGAAATTGAGGCAATAATTAACAGCCTATCAAGCAATAAAACTCCAGGACCAGACGGATTCACAGCCGAATTCTACCAGAAGGACAAGGAGGAGCTGGTACCATGCCTTCTGAAACTATTCCAATCAACAGAAAAAGAGGGAATCCTCCCTCACTCATTTCATGAGGCCGGCATCATCCTGATCCCAAAGCCTGAGAGAGACACAACCCAAAAAGAGAATTTTAGGCCTATGTCCCTGAGGAACATCGATGGGAAAATCCTCCATAAAATACTGGAAAACCGAATCCAGCAGCACATCAAAGAGCTTATCCATCATGATGAAGTGGGCTTCATCCCTGACATGCAAGGCTGGTCCAACATATGCAAAACAATAAACATAATCCAGCGTATAATCAGGACCAAAGACAGAAACCACGTGATTATCTCAACAGATGCAGAAAAGGCCTTCGACAAAATTCAACAGCCCTTCATGCCAAAAACTCTCAATAAATTAGGTATTGATGGGACATCTCCCAAAATAATACGGGCTATTTAGGGCAAACCCACAGCCAATATCATACTGAATGGGCAAAAAGTGGAAGCATTCCCTTTGCAAACTGCCACAAGACAGGGATGCCCTCTCTCACCACTCCTATTCAACATAGTGTTGGAACTTCTGCCCAGGGCAATCAGGCAGGAGAAAGAAATAAAGAGAAATCAATTAGGAAAAGAGGAAGTCAAATTGTCCCTGTTTGCAGATGACATGATTGAATATTTAGAAAACCCCATCGTCTCAGTCCAAAATCTCCTTAAGCTGATAAGCAACTTCAGCAAAGTCTCAGGATACAAAATCGAGGTGCAAAAATCACAAGCATTCTTATACACCAATAAGAGGCAAACAGAGAGCCAAATCATGAGTGAGCTCCCATTCACAATTGCTTCAAAGAGAATAAAATGCCTAGGAATCCAACTAACAAGGGATGTGAAGGACCTCTTCAAGGAGAACTACAAAGCATTGCTCCACGAACTAAAAGAGGAGACAAACAAATGGAAGAATATTCCACCATCACGGATTGGAAGAATCAATATCGTGAAAATGGCCATACTGCCCAAGGTAAATTATAGATTCAATGCCATCCCCATCAAACTACCAATGACTTTCTTCACAGAACTGGAAAAAACTGCTTTAAAGCTCATATGGAACCACAAAACGGCCCCCACTGCCAACATAATCCTAAGCCAAAAGAACAAAGATGGAGGCATCAAGCTGTCCGACTTCAAGCTACAGTAGAAGGCTACAGTAACCAAAGAGCATGCTATCGGTTGCCGTTTTGGTTACCGTAGACCAATGGAACAGAATAGAGCCCTCAGAAATAATACGACACATCTACAACCATCTGATCTTTGACAAACCTGACAAAAACAAGAAATGGGGAAAGGATTCCCTATTTAAAAAAATGGTGCTGGGAAAACAGGCTAGCCATATGTCGAAAGCTGAAATCGGATCCCTTCCTTACACCTTGTACAAAAATTAATTCAAGACAGATGAAAGACTTAAATGTTAGATCTTAAACCATACAAACCCTAGGAGAAAACCCAGCCAATACCATTGAGGACAAAGGCATGGGCAAGGACCTCATGTCTAAAACGCCAAAAGCAATGGCAACGAAAGCCAACATTGACAAACAGCATCTAATTACACTAAAGACGTTCTGCATAGCTAAAGAAACTCCCATGAGAGTGAACAGGCATCCTGCAGAAAGGGAGAACATTTTTGCAATCTACTCATCTGACAAAAGGCTAATATCCAGAATCTACTAAGACCTCAAACAGAGTTACAAGAAAAACCAAACAAGCCCATCAACAAGTGGGGGAAGGATATGAAGAGACACTTCTCAAAAGAAGACATTTATGCAGCCAACAGACACATGAAAAAATGCTCATCAAAACTGGCCATCAGAGAAATGCAAATCAAATCCGCAATGAGATATCATCTCCCACCAGTTAGAATAGCGATCATTAAAAAGTCAGGAAACAACTGGTGCTGGAGAGGTAGTGGACAAATAGGAACACTTTTACACTGTTGGTGGGACTGTAAACTAGTTCAACGGTAGTGGAAGATAGTGTGGCGAATCCTCAAGGATCTCGAAATAGAAATACCGTTTGACCCAGCCATCCCATTGCTGGGTATATATACCCATAGGATTAGAAATCATGCTGCTAAAAGGACACACGCAGACGTATGTTTATTGCGGCACCATTCACAGTAGCAAAGACTTGGAACCAACCCAGATGTCCATCAATGATAGACTGGATTAAGAAAATGTGGCACAAATACACCATGGAATACTATGCAGCCATGAAAAAGCATGAGTTCATCCCCTTTGGAGGGACACGGATGAAGATGGAAACCATCATTCTTAGCAAACTATCGCAAGGACAAAAAAAGCAAACACCGCATGTTCTCATTCATAGGTGGGAATTGAAGTATGAGAACGCTTGGACACAGAAAGGGGAACATCACACACCGGGGCCTGTCATGGGCGGGGGGAGGGGGAGGGATAGCATTAAGAGATATACCTAATGTAAATGACTAGTGAATGGGTGCAACACACCAACCAGGTGAATCTTGGAAGGCAAAAGCTACTGAATTTAGCGAATTTGTGGAGGCATTCCCAGAAATCAGCCAGGTGAAGTATCACACAACCGAAGACTGCACAACTCCTGTAAGGCAGCACGATGCGGCAAACCCAGACGGCCACTCTTCTCACCCCTCCTCCGTTGGCTGTTCTGGGTAACGAGGTTCAAAAGTCACCTAGGCAACTGCCAAAATAGCTGAAATGGAGTAAGGGCTTCAGGCTGGTGACTAGCAGAGGTCCACCTGACCCCCGTAAGCTGCTGAACAAGAAGGGCTGCCAGAAATGTCCCCCTAGGGAATTTGGTGGAGACGAAGACCCGCTCACTGGACAAGGGTTCCTCCCAGGAGACGCCCGAGCGGAAGAAACGGGCTGTGAGCCACGCCCTTTCACCCTCCGCTACCCCGCCCTGGGCTGGTGAAGGTGCGCGTAAGGATGAGGACTACTGAGCCCTGAAGAAATAAATCCTTCCCCTTTGACCCCAAGGAGGATTGCCTGTGAGGATCTTCAACGAGTCTACCCGTGTCTAGACACGGGAGCAGGTCTGTCCGGCACAGCACCTCCCTCAAGGAGGAGAAGAGTGAGGAGAAAGGAAACTCAAGTCTGACCATTCTGTCCTGGGAGAGAAGAGGAGGATCTCATCTCTCATCTGTCCAAGCAAGGCAAGGAGACTTTCTCTCATCTTTCCAAGCAAGGCAAGGAGACTTTGTATAATTAGGAAACAAAAAGAATTTAGAAGGAATGAAAGCAGCCCGTAAGGTGCATTCCTAAGGACTGCCCATTGAAACTGACACAATTGCCCTTGTTTGATGAGAGGAATGAGCAGAGCACTGAGGTGGTGAACAGGGATCTAGTGAGACTTTCCCAGCATGTTTCTACCAAAGCTTTCTCTAAGCTTCTCGGAACACTCTCCTAATAAGCAGATGTTTGGCCCTTCAGAAAGTCAACAAGCAAAATGCCTTGAGTGTCCCAAAACACTGATGCCATGATGTTGGCTCCTGACTGGCCTCCTTTTCCTTTGACTGGACCACTGCCACCTCTCGGTAGCCGTCGCTTTGATGATGCTTTGCCTTCGAGGTCATATTGGTAAAGCCATGTTCCAACTTCCGGTTACAATTTGTCAGAGGGATGCGTCAGGATCGTGATCCCTCCTGTTTAAAATTTCCACTGATAGCTCTCGTCGTAACTGCAGCTGATCTGGGCACAGTGGTTTTCACAGCCACTGCAGGATTCATCTCCCACATCTTCTCACCTCTTCTTGAAACAAGCTATACATTCGTAAAGAGTTCATTTCTTTGGGGTAGTGTCCTTAGAAGCTTTTGTGAAAACATCAATGATTTCTTCATTCTTCCACCCAAGCTTCACCAGAAATTTGATGTTTGCTCTTGCTGCAATTTTCGTGGAATTCATGTTGCTCTGATAGGAGTCCTTTTCAGTGGATGTCTCATCCTTCTCAGTGCCTCAAACTCGATCTAGTTCAGAAAGGTTATAAGAAGTTCGGACAAGTTTATTTGAGTGCAAACCAGTGGAAACCCATGCATAGTTTCTTCACCATGTGCATTTTCTATGAACCTTTTGAAGAACCCCTGTGTTGAACATTGCCCAAGTCGTGGGAGAGAAGTGGGTGCGGTCCACTTCCTGTCCTCAATTTGCCCGCAGCGGAGGAGTGCAGAGAGCAGGGAAACGCAACCCCAGAGAGATCCTGCCCTGCAGCATGCAGCAGACTGCTGGCCCAGTCCTGGCTCCATGGGGTGCTGTGTGGGCCCAAGCAAGTTGACCAAACTCCCTGACGCTGAAATGAATCCTAGGTGGCCCAATTCCAGTAGCCATTATAGGACTGCCCTGCAGGGACAGTTAATTAACTCAGGAAAAGCAACCTAGCTCCAAGGTTAGCAACCAGGAGTTCCAGTTGATTCCATTAGTGCACCCCTTGAGGCATTCCCAAGCTGGAGTCTGGTGGAAGATGAGGCTCAGTGTGATTGGATGGAAGCAGCAACCAATCAAGGAGAAGTCCCACCCACTCTGCCCTGTGCGTCTATAAAGGCGACGGGTGGCGGCCGCGGCACTCATTGAAGCCGCCAGTTGGGAGAGGAGCAGAGCCAGGCCGGTGCTCCCGAAGGCAGCAAGATGTTGCGAGCCACAGCTCCCTGCTGGTTCCCACCTGGATACCCAGAAGCTAAGAAGGTGGCCGAGGAGGCGGCCCTGGAGGCAAGAAGCCGCCAGTTGGGAGCGGAGCAGAGCCAGGCCGGTGCTCCCGAAGGCAGCAAGATGTTGCGAGCCACAGCTCCCTGCTGGTTCCCACCTGGATACCCAGAAGCTAAGAAGGTGGCCGAGGAGGCGGCCCTGGAGGCAAGAAGCCGCCAGTTGGGAGCGGAGCAGAGCCAGGCCGGTGCTCCCGAAGGCAGCAAGATGTTGCGAGCCACAGCTCCCTGCTGGTTCCCACCTGGATACCCAGAAGCTAAGAAGGTGGCCGAGGAGGCGGCCCTCGAGGCTCCAGAATTCCCCCTGCCCTCTCATCAGCCTGCCCAGAGCTTCGGGCTCCGGGTGCCCCAGATGCACAACCAGGCCTCCGCATTTGTGGACATCCAGGCGGAGCCCCAGAACAGGGGTCCGGCGGTGCCCCCAGCGTGTCCCAAGGTGGTGACGGAGGCGTGCTACTTCCCTGCACAGAGGGGATCGGCCTGCTGCTTGCCAGCCGCCCCAAGGCTGACAGAGAGGCCCTCGGGAGTCCGCATCTCAGCCCCCAGGAAGAGGAAGACGATCGCCCAGTCTTCCAGCCCTTGCTTGGTCACAGGTTGCACAGATGCCAAGAGAACCCGCGTGGCCAGCAGCAGCCAACGCTCCAGTGGCTCCAAGGTCGGCAGACAGCCAGGGAAGACGCGCAACAGGTCAGGGATGGCATGCAAGACCACCACCACCATCAGCTCTAAGCGAATCGTCCGTCGTCCATCCTTACCGAGTTTGAAGAAACCTATTGTCCTCCGAAGGTCTGGGTGCCAAGTCCCCACCGTCCTCCGCCGAGGCTATCTCCAACTGTTCACCGAAGAGTGTCTCAAGTTCTGCGCCTCCAAGCAGGAGGCCGAGGAGAAGGCGCTGAACGAGGAGAAGGTGGCCTACGACTGCAGCCCCAACAAGAACAGGTACCTGAACGTGGTCCTGAACACCCTCAAGAGACTGAAGGGCCTGACCCCCAGCTCCATGCCGGGCCTCAGCAGGGCCGCCCTGTACAGCCGCCTCCAGGAGTTCCTGCTCAGCCAGGACCAGCTCGAGGAGAACGGCTACCCCTTCCCGCACCCCGAGCGGCCCGGAGGCGCCGTCCTCTTCACTGGCCAGGGGAAGGGGCCCGGCGACTCCTCCTGCAGGGTCTGCTGCCGTTGTGGCACCGAGTACCTGGTGTCCTCCTCGGGCCGCTGTGTACGCGACCAGTTGTGTTATTATCACTGGGGGCGGGTCCGCTCGAGCCAGGTGGCTGGAGGCCGGGTTAGCCAGTACACCTGCTGTGCAGCTGCTCCTGGCTCTGTGGGCTGCCAGGTGGCAAAGCAGCACGTGCGGGACGGCCGCAAGGACAGCCTCGATGGCTTCGTGGAGACCTTCAAGAAAGAGTTGTCCAGAGACGCTTATCCAGGAATCTACGCCTTGGACTGTGAGATGTGCTACACCACGCATGGCCTAGAGCTGACCCGCGTCACCGTGGTGGACGCCGACATGCGAGTGGTGTACGACACCTTCGTCAAGCCCGACAACGAGATCGTGGACTACAACACCAGGTTTTCCGGAGTCACCGAGGCCGACGTCGCCAAGACGAGCATCACCTTGCCCCAAGTGCAAGCCATCCTGCTGAGCTTTTTCAGCGCCCAAACCATCCTCATCGGGCACAGCCTGGAGAGCGATCTGCTGGCCCTGAAGCTCATCCACAGCACCGTGGTGGACACGGCCGTGCTCTTCCCGCACTACCTGGGTTTCCCCTACAAGCGTTCCCTCAGGAATCTCGCGGCCGACTACCTGGGACAGATCATCCAGGACAGCCAGGACGGCCACAACTCCAGCGAGGACGCAAACGCCTGCCTGCAGCTGGTGATGTGGAAGGTCCGACAGCGCGCCCAGATCCAGCCACGCCACCGGTCCGCCTCTCCCGCCGCCCTGGCCTGTCCTTGGCCCCAGGCCCCTTCCACAACCGCCATCAGTCCTGAGAGCTCACCCTGTCCACCTCGCCGCAAGGCCAAAGAAACCGGAGCAGTCGACGGCAGGAGAGGGCAAAAAGCCAAGAGTAACCCCAACCGGCCACTCCCAGTCCCCCGGAATCCCTGCCGCGGACCCTCGGGCCTGTCCCCATCCCTCTGCCCTTCCCAGACCTCTGTCCTTCCACTAATCGCCTCCCGCAGCACCGAGCCGCCACTCCCAGTCCCCCGAGTCCCTGCCGCGCCCCCTCGCGCCTGTCCACATCCCTCTGCCCATCCGAGACCTCTGTCCTTACACCACTAGCCACCCCACGTGGGACTTCCATGGCCTCTGAGTACAAGGCCAGCCCCCCGGCCCACCAGCTTTCTGAATGTGTGCTTACCTGTTTTTCTCGAGAGGCACCACAGTGAGGTGGGTGAAGCACTTAGGCTCTGGAGTTAGATATCTGGGTTCAAGGCCAAATTCCACCACTTACTAGGTTTCTAATATTGCACAGATAATGTCTTTGCGCTTCTACCTTTTGATCTTTAAAGTGTGATCAAAAGAGACTTAGACTCCCACATCATAATCATGGGAAACTTTAACAGCCCTCTGTAAACATTAGACAGACCAACGAGACAGAAATCTAAAAAGGATATCCAGGAATTGAACTCAGCTCTGCACCAAGCGGACCTAGGAGACATCTACAGAACGCTCCACACCAAATCGACAGAATATACATGCTTCTCAGCACCACATCACACTTATTTCCACATTGACCACATAGTTGGAAGTAAAGCACTCCTCAGTAAATGTAAAATAACAGAAATTACTACAAACGGTCTCTCAGACCACATTGCAATCAAAGTAGACCTCAGGATAAAGAAACTCACTCAAAACCGCTCAACTGCATGGAAACCGGACACCCTGCTCCTTAATGAGTACTGGGTACATAACGAAATGAAGGGAGAAAGAAAGATATTCTCTGAAACCAATGAAAACAAAGGCACAACATACCAGAATCTCTGCGTCACATTTAAAGCAGTGTGTAGAGGGAAATTTATAGCACTAATTGCCCACGAGAGAAAGCAGGAAAAATCAAAAATGCATACCCTAACATCACCATTAAAAGAATGAGAGAAGCAAGAGCAAACACATTCAAAAACTAGCAGAAGGCAAGAAATAACTAAGATCCGAGCAGAACTGATGGAGATAGAGACACAATAAACCCTTCAACAAATCAATGAATCCAGGAGCGGGTTTTTTGCAGTGATCAACAAAATTGATAGAGCACTAGCAAGACTAAGAAAGAAGAAAAGAAAGAAGAATCAAACAGATGCAGTAAAAAATGATAAAGGGGATATCACCACCGATCCCACAGAAATACAAACTACCATCAGACAATACTATCAGCACCTCTAAGCTAATGAACTAGAAAATCTAGAAGAAATGGATAAATTCCTGGACGCATACAACCTCCCCAGAGTAAACCAGGAAGAAGTTGAATGCCTGAGTAGACCACTAACAGGCTCTGAAATTGAGGCAATAATTAACAGCCTATCAAGCAATAAAACTCCAGGACCAGACGGATTCACAGCCGAATTCTACCAGAAGGACAAGGAGGAGCTGGTACCATGCCTTCTGAAACTATTCCAATCAACAGAAAAAGAGGGAATCCTCCCTCACTCATTTCATGAGGCCGGCATCATCCTGATCCCAAAGCCTGAGAGAGACACAACCCAAAAAGAGAATTTTAGGCCTATGTCCCTGAGGAACATCGATGGGAAAATCCTCCATAAAATACTGGAAAACCGAATCCAGCAGCACATCAAAGAGCTTATCCATCATGATGAAGTGGGCTTCATCCCTGACATGCAAGGCTGGTCCAACATATGCAAAACAATAAACATAATCCAGCGTATAATCAGGACCAAAGACAGAAACCACGTGATTATCTCAACAGATGCAGAAAAGGCCTTCGACAAAATTCAACAGCCCTTCATGCCAAAAACTCTCAATAAATTAGGTATTGATGGGACATCTCCCAAAATAATACGGGCTATTTAGGGCAAACCCACAGCCAATATCATACTGAATGGGCAAAAAGTGGAAGCATTCCCTTTGCAAACTGCCACAAGACAGGGATGCCCTCTCTCACCACTCCTATTCAACATAGTGTTGGAACTTCTGCCCAGGGCAATCAGGCAGGAGAAAGAAATAAAGAGAAATCAATTAGGAAAAGAGGAAGTCAAATTGTCCCTGTTTGCAGATGACATGATTGAATATTTAGAAAACCCCATCGTCTCAGTCCAAAATCTCCTTAAGCTGATAAGCAACTTCAGCAAAGTCTCAGGATACAAAATCGAGGTGCAAAAATCACAAGCATTCTTATACACCAATAAGAGGCAAACAGAGAGCCAAATCATGAGTGAGCTCCCATTCACAATTGCTTCAAAGAGAATAAAATGCCTAGGAATCCAACTAACAAGGGATGTGAAGGACCTCTTCAAGGAGAACTACAAAGCATTGCTCCACGAACTAAAAGAGGAGACAAACAAATGGAAGAATATTCCACCATCACGGATTGGAAGAATCAATATCGTGAAAATGGCCATACTGCCCAAGGTAAATTATAGATTCAATGCCATCCCCATCAAACTACCAATGACTTTCTTCACAGAACTGGAAAAAACTGCTTTAAAGCTCATATGGAACCACAAAACGGCCCCCACTGCCAACATAATCCTAAGCCAAAAGAACAAAGATGGAGGCATCAAGCTGTCCGACTTCAAGCTACAGTAGAAGGCTACAGTAACCAAAGAGCATGCTATCGGTTGCCGTTTTGGTTACCGTAGACCAATGGAACAGAATAGAGCCCTCAGAAATAATACGACACATCTACAACCATCTGATCTTTGACAAACCTGACAAAAACAAGAAATGGGGAAAGGATTCCCTATTTAAAAAAATGGTGCTGGGAAAACAGGCTAGCCATATGTCGAAAGCTGAAATCGGATCCCTTCCTTACACCTTGTACAAAAATTAATTCAAGACAGATGAAAGACTTAAATGTTAGATCTTAAACCATACAAACCCTAGGAGAAAACCCAGCCAATACCATTGAGGACAAAGGCATGGGCAAGGACCTCATGTCTAAAACGCCAAAAGCAATGGCAACGAAAGCCAACATTGACAAACAGCATCTAATTACACTAAAGACGTTCTGCATAGCTAAAGAAACTCCCATGAGAGTGAACAGGCATCCTGCAGAAAGGGAGAAAATTTTTGCAATCTACTCATCTGACAAAAGGCTAATATCCAGAATCTACTAAGACCTCAAACAGAGTTACAAGAAAAACCAAACAAGCCCATCAACAAGTGGGGGAAGGATATGAAGAGACACTTCTCAAAAGAAGACATTTATGCAGCCAACAGACACATGAAAAAATGCTCATCAAAACTGGCCATCAGAGAAATGCAAATCAAATCCGCAATGAGATATCATCTCACACCAGTTAGAATAGCGATCATTAAAAAGTCAGGAAACAACTGGTGCTGGAGAGGTAGTGGACAAATAGGAACACTTTTACACTGTTGGTGGGACTGTAAACTAGTTCAACGGTAGTGGAAGATAGTGTGGCGAATCCTCAAGGATCTCGAAATAGAAATACCGTTTGACCCAGCCATCCCATTGCTGGGTATATATACCCATAGGATTAGAAATCATGCTGCTAAAAGGACACACGCAGACGTATGTTTATTGCGGCACCATTCACAGTAGCAAAGACTTGGAACCAACCCAGATGTCCATCAATGATAGACTGGATTAAGAAAATGTGGCACAAATACACCATGGAATACTATGCAGCCATGAAAAAGCATGAGTTCATCCCCTTTGGAGGGACACGGATGAAGATGGAAACCATCATTCTTAGCAAACTATCGCAAGGACAAAAAAAGCAAACACCGCATGTTCTCATTCATAGGTGGGAATTGAAGTATGAGAACGCTTGGACACAGAAAGGGGAACATCACACACCGGGGCCTGTCATGGGCGGGGGGAGGGGGAGGGATAGCATTAAGAGATATACCTAATGTAAATGACTAGTGAATGGGTGCAACACACCAACCAGGTGAATCTTGGAAGGCAAAAGCTACTGAATTTAGCGAATTTGTGGAGGCATTCCCAGAAATCAGCCAGGTGAAGTATCACACAACCGAAGACTGCACAACTCCTGTAAGGCAGCACGATGCGGCAAACCCAGACGGCCACTCTTCTCACCCCTCCTCCGTTGGCTGTTCTGGGTAACGAGGTTCAAAAGTCACCTAGGCAACTGCCAAAATAGCTGAAATGGAGTAAGGGCTTCAGGCTGGTGACTAGCAGAGGTCCACCTGACCCCCGTAAGCTGCTGAACAAGAAGGGCTGCCAGAAATGTCCCCCTAGGGAATTTGGTGGAGACGAAGACCCGCTCACTGGACAAGGGTTCCTCCCAGGAGACGCCCGAGCGGAAGAAACGGGCTGTGAGCCACGCCCTTTCACCCTCCGCTACCCCGCCCTGGGCTGGTGAAGGTGCGCGTAAGGATGAGGACTACTGAGCCCTGAAGAAATAAATCCTTCCCCTTTGACCCCAAGGAGGATTGCCTGTGAGGATCTTCAACGAGTCTACCCGTGTCTAGACACGGGAGCAGGTCTGTCCGGCACAGCACCTCCCTCAAGGAGGAGAAGAGTGAGGAGAAAGGAAACTCAAGTCTGACCATTCTGTCCTGGGAGAGAAGAGGAGGATCTCATCTCTCATCTGTCCAAGCAAGGCAAGGAGACTTTCTCTCATCTTTCCAAGCAAGGCAAGGAGACTTTGTATAATTAGGAAACAAAAAGAATTTAGAAGGAATGAAAGCAGCCCGTAAGGTGCATTCCTAAGGACTGCCCATTGAAACTGACACAATTGCCCTTGTTTGATGAGAGGAATGAGCAGAGCACTGAGGTGGTGAACAGGGATCTAGTGAGACTTTCCCAGCATGTTTCTACCAAAGCTTTCTCTAAGCTTCTCGGAACACTCTCCTAATAAGCAGATGTTTGGCCCTTCAGAAAGTCAACAAGCAAAATGCCTTGAGTGTCCCAAAACACTGATGCCATGATGTTGGCTCCTGACTGGCCTCCTTTTCCTTTGACTGGACCACTGCCACCTCTCGGTAGCCGTCGCTTTGATGATGCTTTGCCTTCGAGGTCATATTGGTAAAGCCATGTTCCAACTTCCGGTTACAATTTGTCAGAGGGATGCGTCAGGATCGTGATCCCTCCTGTTTAAAATTTCCACTGATAGCTCTCGTCGTAACTGCAGCTGATCTGGGCACAGTGGTTTTCACAGCCACTGCAGGATTCATCTCCCACATCTTCTCACCTCTTCTTGAAACAAGCTATACATTCGTAAAGAGTTCATTTCTTTGGGGTAGTGTCCTTAGAAGCTTTTGTGAAAACATCAATGATTTCTTCATTCTTCCACCCAAGCTTCACCAGAAATTTGATGTTTGCTCTTGCTGCAATTTTCGTGGAATTCATGTTGCTCTGATAGGAGTCCTTTTCAGTGGATGTCTCATCCTTCTCAGTGCCTCAAACTCGATCTAGTTCAGAAAGGTTATAAGAAGTTCGGACAAGTTTATTTGAGTGCAAACCAGTGGAAACCCATGCATAGTTTCTTCACCATGTGCATTTTCTATGAACCTTTTGAAGAACCCCTGTGTTGAACATTGCCCAAGTCGTGGGAGAGAAGTGGGTGCGGTCCACTTCCTGTCCTCAATTTGCCCGCAGCGGAGGAGTGCAGAGAGCAGGGAAACGCAACCCCAGAGAGATCCTGCCCTGCAGCATGCAGCAGACTGCTGGCCCAGTCCTGGCTCCATGGGGTGCTGTGTGGGCCCAAGCAAGTTGACCAAACTCCCTGACGCTGAAATGAATCCTAGGTGGCCCAATTCCAGTAGCCATTATAGGACTGCCCTGCAGGGACAGTTAATTAACTCAGGAAAAGCAACCTAGCTCCAAGGTTAGCAACCAGGAGTTCCAGTTGATTCCATTAGTGCACCCCTTGAGGCATTCCCAAGCTGGAGTCTGGTGGAAGATGAGGCTCAGTGTGATTGGATGGAAGCAGCAACCAATCAAGGAGAAGTCCCACCCACTCTGCCCTGTGCGTCTATAAAGGCGACGGGTGGCGGCCGCGGCACTCATTGAAGCCGCCAGTTGGGAGAGGAGCAGAGCCAGGCCGGTGCTCCCGAAGGCAGCAAGATGTTGCGAGCCACAGCTCCCTGCTGGTTCCCACCTGGATACCCAGAAGCTAAGAAGGTGGCCGAGGAGGCGGCCCTGGAGGCAAGAAGCCGCCAGTTGGGAGCGGAGCAGAGCCAGGCCGGTGCTCCCGAAGGCAGCAAGATGTTGCGAGCCACAGCTCCCTGCTGGTTCCCACCTGGATACCCAGAAGCTAAGAAGGTGGCCGAGGAGGCGGCCCTGGAGGCAAGAAGCCGCCAGTTGGGAGCGGAGCAGAGCCAGGCCGGTGCTCCCGAAGGCAGCAAGATGTTGCGAGCCACAGCTCCCTGCTGGTTCCCACCTGGATACCCAGAAGCTAAGAAGGTGGCCGAGGAGGCGGCCCTCGAGGCTCCAGAATTCCCCCTGCCCTCTCATCAGCCTGCCCAGAGCTTCGGGCTCCGGGTGCCCCAGATGCACAACCAGGCCTCCGCATTTGTGGACATCCAGGCGGAGCCCCAGAACAGGGGTCCGGCGGTGCCCCCAGCGTGTCCCAAGGTGGTGACGGAGGCGTGCTACTTCCCTGCACAGAGGGGATCGGCCTGCTGCTTGCCAGCCGCCCCAAGGCTGACAGAGAGGCCCTCGGGAGTCCGCATCTCAGCCCCCAGGAAGAGGAAGACGATCGCCCAGTCTTCCAGCCCTTGCTTGGTCACAGGTTGCACAGATGCCAAGAGAACCCGCGTGGCCAGCAGCAGCCAACGCTCCAGTGGCTCCAAGGTCGGCAGACAGCCAGGGAAGACGCGCAACAGGTCAGGGATGGCATGCAAGACCACCACCACCATCAGCTCTAAGCGAATCGTCCGTCGTCCATCCTTACCGAGTTTGAAGAAACCTATTGTCCTCCGAAGGTCTGGGTGCCAAGTCCCCACCGTCCTCCGCCGAGGCTATCTCCAACTGTTCACCGAAGAGTGTCTCAAGTTCTGCGCCTCCAAGCAGGAGGCCGAGGAGAAGGCGCTGAACGAGGAGAAGGTGGCCTACGACTGCAGCCCCAACAAGAACAGGTACCTGAACGTGGTCCTGAACACCCTCAAGAGACTGAAGGGCCTGACCCCCAGCTCCATGCCGGGCCTCAGCAGGGCCGCCCTGTACAGCCGCCTCCAGGAGTTCCTGCTCAGCCAGGACCAGCTCGAGGAGAACGGCTACCCCTTCCCGCACCCCGAGCGGCCCGGAGGCGCCGTCCTCTTCACTGGCCAGGGGAAGGGGCCCGGCGACTCCTCCTGCAGGGTCTGCTGCCGTTGTGGCACCGAGTACCTGGTGTCCTCCTCGGGCCGCTGTGTACGCGACCAGTTGTGTTATTATCACTGGGGGCGGGTCCGCTCGAGCCAGGTGGCTGGAGGCCGGGTTAGCCAGTACACCTGCTGTGCAGCTGCTCCTGGCTCTGTGGGCTGCCAGGTGGCAAAGCAGCACGTGCGGGACGGCCGCAAGGACAGCCTCGATGGCTTCGTGGAGACCTTCAAGAAAGAGTTGTCCAGAGACGCTTATCCAGGAATCTACGCCTTGGACTGTGAGATGTGCTACACCACGCATGGCCTAGAGCTGACCCGCGTCACCGTGGTGGACGCCGACATGCGAGTGGTGTACGACACCTTCGTCAAGCCCGACAACGAGATCGTGGACTACAACACCAGGTTTTCCGGAGTCACCGAGGCCGACGTCGCCAAGACGAGCATCACCTTGCCCCAAGTGCAAGCCATCCTGCTGAGCTTTTTCAGCGCCCAAACCATCCTCATCGGGCACAGCCTGGAGAGCGATCTGCTGGCCCTGAAGCTCATCCACAGCACCGTGGTGGACACGGCCGTGCTCTTCCCGCACTACCTGGGTTTCCCCTACAAGCGTTCCCTCAGGAATCTCGCGGCCGACTACCTGGGACAGATCATCCAGGACAGCCAGGACGGCCACAACTCCAGCGAGGACGCAAACGCCTGCCTGCAGCTGGTGATGTGGAAGGTCCGACAGCGCGCCCAGATCCAGCCACGCCACCGGTCCGCCTCTCCCGCCGCCCTGGCCTGTCCTTGGCCCCAGGCCCCTTCCACAACCGCCATCAGTCCTGAGAGCTCACCCTGTCCACCTCGCCGCAAGGCCAAAGAAACCGGAGCAGTCGACGGCAGGAGAGGGCAAAAAGCCAAGAGTAACCCCAACCGGCCACTCCCAGTCCCCCGGAATCCCTGCCGCGGACCCTCGGGCCTGTCCCCATCCCTCTGCCCTTCCCAGACCTCTGTCCTTCCACTAATCGCCTCCCGCAGCACCGAGCCGCCACTCCCAGTCCCCCGAGTCCCTGCCGCGCCCCCTCGCGCCTGTCCACATCCCTCTGCCCATCCGAGACCTCTGTCCTTACACCACTAGCCACCCCACGTGGGACTTCCATGGCCTCTGAGTACAAGGCCAGCCCCCCGGCCCACCAGCTTTCTGAATGTGTGCTTACCTGTTTTTCTCGAGAGGCACCACAGTGAGGTGGGTGAAGCACTTAGGCTCTGGAGTTAGATATCTGGGTTCAAGGCCAAATTCCACCACTTACTAGGTTTCTAATATTGCACAGATAATGTCTTTGCGCTTCTACCTTTTGATCTTTAAAGTGTGATCAAAAGAGACTTAGACTCCCACATCATAATCATGGGAAACTTTAACAGCCCTCTGTAAACATTAGACAGACCAACGAGACAGAAATCTAAAAAGGATATCCAGGAATTGAACTCAGCTCTGCACCAAGCGGACCTAGGAGACATCTACAGAACGCTCCACACCAAATCGACAGAATATACATGCTTCTCAGCACCACATCACACTTATTTCCACATTGACCACATAGTTGGAAGTAAAGCACTCCTCAGTAAATGTAAAATAACAGAAATTACTACAAACGGTCTCTCAGACCACATTGCAATCAAAGTAGACCTCAGGATAAAGAAACTCACTCAAAACCGCTCAACTGCATGGAAACCGGACACCCTGCTCCTTAATGAGTACTGGGTACATAACGAAATGAAGGGAGAAAGAAAGATATTCTCTGAAACCAATGAAAACAAAGGCACAACATACCAGAATCTCTGCGTCACATTTAAAGCAGTGTGTAGAGGGAAATTTATAGCACTAATTGCCCACGAGAGAAAGCAGGAAAAATCAAAAATGCATACCCTAACATCACCATTAAAAGAATGAGAGAAGCAAGAGCAAACACATTCAAAAACTAGCAGAAGGCAAGAAATAACTAAGATCCGAGCAGAACTGATGGAGATAGAGACACAATAAACCCTTCAACAAATCAATGAATCCAGGAGCGGGTTTTTTGCAGTGATCAACAAAATTGATAGAGCACTAGCAAGACTAAGAAAGAAGAAAAGAAAGAAGAATCAAACAGATGCAGTAAAAAATGATAAAGGGGATATCACCACCGATCCCACAGAAATACAAACTACCATCAGACAATACTATCAGCACCTCTAAGCTAATGAACTAGAAAATCTAGAAGAAATGGATAAATTCCTGGACGCATACAACCTCCCCAGAGTAAACCAGGAAGAAGTTGAATGCCTGAGTAGACCACTAACAGGCTCTGAAATTGAGGCAATAATTAACAGCCTATCAAGCAATAAAACTCCAGGACCAGACGGATTCACAGCCGAATTCTACCAGAAGGACAAGGAGGAGCTGGTACCATGCCTTCTGAAACTATTCCAATCAACAGAAAAAGAGGGAATCCTCCCTCACTCATTTCATGAGGCCGGCATCATCCTGATCCCAAAGCCTGAGAGAGACACAACCCAAAAAGAGAATTTTAGGCCTATGTCCCTGAGGAACATCGATGGGAAAATCCTCCATAAAATACTGGAAAACCGAATCCAGCAGCACATCAAAGAGCTTATCCATCATGATGAAGTGGGCTTCATCCCTGACATGCAAGGCTGGTCCAACATATGCAAAACAATAAACATAATCCAGCGTATAATCAGGACCAAAGACAGAAACCACGTGATTATCTCAACAGATGCAGAAAAGGCCTTCGACAAAATTCAACAGCCCTTCATGCCAAAAACTCTCAATAAATTAGGTATTGATGGGACATCTCCCAAAATAATACGGGCTATTTAGGGCAAACCCACAGCCAATATCATACTGAATGGGCAAAAAGTGGAAGCATTCCCTTTGCAAACTGCCACAAGACAGGGATGCCCTCTCTCACCACTCCTATTCAACATAGTGTTGGAACTTCTGCCCAGGGCAATCAGGCAGGAGAAAGAAATAAAGAGAAATCAATTAGGAAAAGAGGAAGTCAAATTGTCCCTGTTTGCAGATGACATGATTGAATATTTAGAAAACCCCATCGTCTCAGTCCAAAATCTCCTTAAGCTGATAAGCAACTTCAGCAAAGTCTCAGGATACAAAATCGAGGTGCAAAAATCACAAGCATTCTTATACACCAATAAGAGGCAAACAGAGAGCCAAATCATGAGTGAGCTCCCATTCACAATTGCTTCAAAGAGAATAAAATGCCTAGGAATCCAACTAACAAGGGATGTGAAGGACCTCTTCAAGGAGAACTACAAAGCATTGCTCCACGAACTAAAAGAGGAGACAAACAAATGGAAGAATATTCCACCATCACGGATTGGAAGAATCAATATCGTGAAAATGGCCATACTGCCCAAGGTAAATTATAGATTCAATGCCATCCCCATCAAACTACCAATGACTTTCTTCACAGAACTGGAAAAAACTGCTTTAAAGCTCATATGGAACCACAAAACGGCCCCCACTGCCAACATAATCCTAAGCCAAAAGAACAAAGATGGAGGCATCAAGCTGTCCGACTTCAAGCTACAGTAGAAGGCTACAGTAACCAAAGAGCATGCTATCGGTTGCCGTTTTGGTTACCGTAGACCAATGGAACAGAATAGAGCCCTCAGAAATAATACGACACATCTACAACCATCTGATCTTTGACAAACCTGACAAAAACAAGAAATGGGGAAAGGATTCCCTATTTAAAAAAATGGTGCTGGGAAAACAGGCTAGCCATATGTCGAAAGCTGAAATCGGATCCCTTCCTTACACCTTGTACAAAAATTAATTCAAGACAGATGAAAGACTTAAATGTTAGATCTTAAACCATACAAACCCTAGGAGAAAACCCAGCCAATACCATTGAGGACAAAGGCATGGGCAAGGACCTCATGTCTAAAACGCCAAAAGCAATGGCAACGAAAGCCAACATTGACAAACAGCATCTAATTACACTAAAGACGTTCTGCATAGCTAAAGAAACTCCCATGAGAGTGAACAGGCATCCTGCAGAAAGGGAGAAAATTTTTGCAATCTACTCATCTGACAAAAGGCTAATATCCAGAATCTACTAAGACCTCAAACAGAGTTACAAGAAAAACCAAACAAGCCCATCAACAAGTGGGGGAAGGATATGAAGAGACACTTCTCAAAAGAAGACATTTATGCAGCCAACAGACACATGAAAAAATGCTCATCAAAACTGGCCATCAGAGAAATGCAAATCAAATCCGCAATGAGATATCATCTCACACCAGTTAGAATAGCGATCATTAAAAAGTCAGGAAACAACTGGTGCTGGAGAGGTAGTGGACAAATAGGAACACTTTTACACTGTTGGTGGGACTGTAAACTAGTTCAACGGTAGTGGAAGATAGTGTGGCGAATCCTCAAGGATCTCGAAATAGAAATACCGTTTGACCCAGCCATCCCATTGCTGGGTATATATACCCATAGGATTAGAAATCATGCTGCTAAAAGGACACACGCAGACGTATGTTTATTGCGGCACCATTCACAGTAGCAAAGACTTGGAACCAACCCAGATGTCCATCAATGATAGACTGGATTAAGAAAATGTGGCACAAATACACCATGGAATACTATGCAGCCATGAAAAAGCATGAGTTCATCCCCTTTGGAGGGACACGGATGAAGATGGAAACCATCATTCTTAGCAAACTATCGCAAGGACAAAAAAAGCAAACACCGCATGTTCTCATTCATAGGTGGGAATTGAAGTATGAGAACGCTTGGACACAGAAAGGGGAACATCACACACCGGGGCCTGTCATGGGCGGGGGGAGGGGGAGGGATAGCATTAAGAGATATACCTAATGTAAATGACTAGTGAATGGGTGCAACACACCAACCAGGTGAATCTTGGAAGGCAAAAGCTACTGAATTTAGCGAATTTGTGGAGGCATTCCCAGAAATCAGCCAGGTGAAGTATCACACAACCGAAGACTGCACAACTCCTGTAAGGCAGCACGATGCGGCAAACCCAGACGGCCACTCTTCTCACCCCTCCTCCGTTGGCTGTTCTGGGTAACGAGGTTCAAAAGTCACCTAGGCAACTGCCAAAATAGCTGAAATGGAGTAAGGGCTTCAGGCTGGTGACTAGCAGAGGTCCACCTGACCCCCGTAAGCTGCTGAACAAGAAGGGCTGCCAGAAATGTCCCCCTAGGGAATTTGGTGGAGACGAAGACCCGCTCACTGGACAAGGGTTCCTCCCAGGAGACGCCCGAGCGGAAGAAACGGGCTGTGAGCCACGCCCTTTCACCCTCCGCTACCCCGCCCTGGGCTGGTGAAGGTGCGCGTAAGGATGAGGACTACTGAGCCCTGAAGAAATAAATCCTTCCCCTTTGACCCCAAGGAGGATTGCCTGTGAGGATCTTCAACGAGTCTACCCGTGTCTAGACACGGGAGCAGGTCTGTCCGGCACAGCACCTCCCTCAAGGAGGAGAAGAGTGAGGAGAAAGGAAACTCAAGTCTGACCATTCTGTCCTGGGAGAGAAGAGGAGGATCTCATCTCTCATCTGTCCAAGCAAGGCAAGGAGACTTTCTCTCATCTTTCCAAGCAAGGCAAGGAGACTTTGTATAATTAGGAAACAAAAAGAATTTAGAAGGAATGAAAGCAGCCCGTAAGGTGCATTCCTAAGGACTGCCCATTGAAACTGACACAATTGCCCTTGTTTGATGAGAGGAATGAGCAGAGCACTGAGGTGGTGAACAGGGATCTAGTGAGACTTTCCCAGCATGTTTCTACCAAAGCTTTCTCTAAGCTTCTCGGAACACTCTCCTAATAAGCAGATGTTTGGCCCTTCAGAAAGTCAACAAGCAAAATGCCTTGAGTGTCCCAAAACACTGATGCCATGATGTTGGCTCCTGACTGGCCTCCTTTTCCTTTGACTGGACCACTGCCACCTCTCGGTAGCCGTCGCTTTGATGATGCTTTGCCTTCGAGGTCATATTGGTAAAGCCATGTTCCAACTTCCGGTTACAATTTGTCAGAGGGATGCGTCAGGATCGTGATCCCTCCTGTTTAAAATTTCCACTGATAGCTCTCGTCGTAACTGCAGCTGATCTGGGCACAGTGGTTTTCACAGCCACTGCAGGATTCATCTCCCACATCTTCTCACCTCTTCTTGAAACAAGCTATACATTCGTAAAGAGTTCATTTCTTTGGGGTAGTGTCCTTAGAAGCTTTTGTGAAAACATCAATGATTTCTTCATTCTTCCACCCAAGCTTCACCAGAAATTTGATGTTTGCTCTTGCTGCAATTTTCGTGGAATTCATGTTGCTCTGATAGGAGTCCTTTTCAGTGGATGTCTCATCCTTCTCAGTGCCTCAAACTCGATCTAGTTCAGGAAGGTTATAAGAAGTTCGGACAAGTTTATTTGAGTGCAAACCAGTGGAAACCCATGCATAGTTTCTTCACCATGTGCATTTTCTATGAACCTTTTGAAGAACCCCTGTGTTGAACATTGCCCAAGTCGTGGGAGAGAAGTGGGTGCGGTCCACTTCCTGTCCTCAATTTGCCCGCAGCGGAGGAGTGCAGAGAGCAGGGAAACGCAACCCCAGAGAGATCCTGCCCTGCAGCATGCAGCAGACTGCTGGCCCAGTCCTGGCTCCATGGGGTGCTGTGTGGGCCCAAGCAAGTTGACCAAACTCCCTGACGCTGAAATGAATCCTAGGTGGCCCAATTCCAGTAGCCATTATAGGACTGCCCTGCAGGGACAGTTAATTAACTCAGGAAAAGCAACCTAGCTCCAAGGTTAGCAACCAGGAGTTCCAGTTGATTCCATTAGTGCACCCCTTGAGGCATTCCCAAGCTGGAGTCTGGTGGAAGATGAGGCTCAGTGTGATTGGATGGAAGCACCAACCAATCAAGGAGAAGTCCCACCCACTCTGCCCTGTGCGTCTATAAAGGCGACGGGTGGCGGCCGCGGCACTCATTGAAGCCGCCAGTTGGGAGAGGAGCAGAGCCAGGCCGGTGCTCCCGAAGGCAGCAAGATGTTGCGAGCCACAGCTCCCTGCTGGTTCCCACCTGGATACCCAGAAGCTAAGAAGGTGGCCGAGGAGGCGGCCCTGGAGGCAAGAAGCCGCCAGTTGGGAGCGGAGCAGAGCCAGGCCGGTGCTCCCGAAGGCAGCAAGATGTTGCGAGCCACAGCTCCCTGCTGGTTCCCACCTGGATACCCAGAAGCTAAGAAGGTGGCCGAGGAGGCGGCCCTGGAGGCAAGAAGCCGCCAGTTGGGAGCGGAGCAGAGCCAGGCCGGTGCTCCCGAAGGCAGCAAGATGTTGCGAGCCACAGCTCCCTGCTGGTTCCCACCTGGATACCCAGAAGCTAAGAAGGTGGCCGAGGAGGCGGCCCTCGAGGCTCCAGAATTCCCCCTGCCCTCTCATCAGCCTGCCCAGAGCTTCGGGCTCCGGGTGCCCCAGATGCACAACCAGGCCTCCGCATTTGTGGACATCCAGGCGGAGCCCCAGAACAGGGGTCCGGCGGTGCCCCCAGCGTGTCCCAAGGTGGTGACGGAGGCGTGCTACTTCCCTGCACAGAGGGGATCGGCCTGCTGCTTGCCAGCCGCCCCAAGGCTGACAGAGAGGCCCTCGGGAGTCCGCATCTCAGCCCCCAGGAAGAGGAAGACGATCGCCCAGTCTTCCAGCCCTTGCTTGGTCACAGGTTGCACAGATGCCAAGAGAACCCGCGTGGCCAGCAGCAGCCAACGCTCCAGTGGCTCCAAGGTCGGCAGACAGCCAGGGAAGACGCGCAACAGGTCAGGGATGGCATGCAAGACCACCACCACCATCAGCTCTAAGCGAATCGTCCGTCGTCCATCCTTACCGAGTTTGAAGAAACCTATTGTCCTCCGAAGGTCTGGGTGCCAAGTCCCCACCGTCCTCCGCCGAGGCTATCTCCAACTGTTCACCGAAGAGTGTCTCAAGTTCTGCGCCTCCAAGCAGGAGGCCGAGGAGAAGGCGCTGAACGAGGAGAAGGTGGCCTACGACTGCAGCCCCAACAAGAACAGGTACCTGAACGTGGTCCTGAACACCCTCAAGAGACTGAAGGGCCTGACCCCCAGCTCCATGCCGGGCCTCAGCAGGGCCGCCCTGTACAGCCGCCTCCAGGAGTTCCTGCTCAGCCAGGACCAGCTCGAGGAGAACGGCTACCCCTTCCCGCACCCCGAGCGGCCCGGAGGCGCCGTCCTCTTCACTGGCCAGGGGAAGGGGCCCGGCGACTCCTCCTGCAGGGTCTGCTGCCGTTGTGGCACCGAGTACCTGGTGTCCTCCTCGGGCCGCTGTGTACGCGACCAGTTGTGTTATTATCACTGGGGGCGGGTCCGCTCGAGCCAGGTGGCTGGAGGCCGGGTTAGCCAGTACACCTGCTGTGCAGCTGCTCCTGGCTCTGTGGGCTGCCAGGTGGCAAAGCAGCACGTGCGGGACGGCCGCAAGGACAGCCTCGATGGCTTCGTGGAGACCTTCAAGAAAGAGTTGTCCAGAGACGCTTATCCAGGAATCTACGCCTTGGACTGTGAGATGTGCTACACCACGCATGGCCTAGAGCTGACCCGCGTCACCGTGGTGGACGCCGACATGCGAGTGGTGTACGACACCTTCGTCAAGCCCGACAACGAGATCGTGGACTACAACACCAGGTTTTCCGGAGTCACCGAGGCCGACGTCGCCAAGACGAGCATCACCTTGCCCCAAGTGCAAGCCATCCTGCTGAGCTTTTTCAGCGCCCAAACCATCCTCATCGGGCACAGCCTGGAGAGCGATCTGCTGGCCCTGAAGCTCATCCACAGCACCGTGGTGGACACGGCCGTGCTCTTCCCGCACTACCTGGGTTTCCCCTACAAGCGTTCCCTCAGGAATCTCGCGGCCGACTACCTGGGACAGATCATCCAGGACAGCCAGGACGGCCACAACTCCAGCGAGGACGCAAACGCCTGCCTGCAGCTGGTGATGTGGAAGGTCCGACAGCGCGCCCAGATCCAGCCACGCCACCGGTCCGCCTCTCCCGCCGCCCTGGCCTGTCCTTGGCCCCAGGCCCCTTCCACAACCGCCATCAGTCCTGAGAGCTCACCCTGTCCACCTCGCCGCAAGGCCAAAGAAACCGGAGCAGTCGACGGCAGGAGAGGGCAAAAAGCCAAGAGTAACCCCAACCGGCCACTCCCAGTCCCCCGGAATCCCTGCCGCGGACCCTCGGGCCTGTCCCCATCCCTCTGCCCTTCCCAGACCTCTGGCCTTCCACTAATCGCCTCCCGCAGCACCGAGCCGCCACTCCCAGTCCCCCGAGTCCCTGCCGCGCCCCCTCGCGCCTGTCCACATCCCTCTGCCCATCCGAGACCTCTGTCCTTACACCACTAGCCACCCCACGTGGGACTTCCATGGCCTCTGAGTACAAGGCCAGCCCCCCGGCCCACCAGCTTTCTGAATGTGTGCTTACCTGTTTTTCTCGAGAGGCACCACAGTGAGGTGGGTGAAGCACTTAGGCTCTGGAGTTAGATATCTGGGTTCAAGGCCAAATTCCACCACTTACTAGGTTTCTAATATTGCACAGATAATGTCTTTGCGCTTCTACCTTTTGATCTTTAAAGTGTGATCAAAAGAGACTTAGACTCCCACATCATAATCATGGGAAACTTTAACAGCCCTCTGTAAACATTAGACAGACCAACGAGACAGAAATCTAAAAAGGATATCCAGGAATTGAACTCAGCTCTGCACCAAGCGGACCTAGGAGACATCTACAGAACGCTCCACACCAAATCGACAGAATATACATGCTTCTCAGCACCACATCACACTTATTTCCACATTGACCACATAGTTGGAAGTAAAGCACTCCTCAGTAAATGTAAAATAACAGAAATTACTACAAACGGTCTCTCAGACCACATTGCAATCAAAGTAGACCTCAGGATAAAGAAACTCACTCAAAACCGCTCAACTGCATGGAAACCGGACACCCTGCTCCTTAATGAGTACTGGGTACATAACGAAATGAAGGGAGAAAGAAAGATATTCTCTGAAACCAATGAAAACAAAGGCACAACATACCAGAATCTCTGCGTCACATTTAAAGCAGTGTGTAGAGGGAAATTTATAGCACTAATTGCCCACGAGAGAAAGCAGGAAAAATCAAAAATGCATACCCTAACATCACCATTAAAAGAATGAGAGAAGCAAGAGCAAACACATTCAAAAACTAGCAGAAGGCAAGAAATAACTAAGATCCGAGCAGAACTGATGGAGATAGAGACACAATAAACCCTTCAACAAATCAATGATTCCAGGAGCGGGTTTTTTGCAGTGATCAACAAAATTGATAGAGCACTAGCAAGACTAAGAAAGAAGAAAAGAAAGAAGAATCAAACAGATGCAGTAAAAAATGATAAAGGGGATATCACCACCGATCCCACAGAAATACAAACTACCATCAGACAATACTATCAGCACCTCTAAGCTAATGAACTAGAAAATCTAGAAGAAATGGATAAATTCCTGGACGCATACAACCTCCCCAGAGTAAACCAGGAAGAAGTTGAATGCCTGAGTAGACCACTAACAGGCTCTGAAATTGAGGCAATAATTAACAGCCTATCAAGCAATAAAACTCCAGGACCAGACGGATTCACAGCCGAATTCTACCAGAAGGACAAGGAGGAGCTGGTACCATGCCTTCTGAAACTATTCCAATCAACAGAAAAAGAGGGAATCCTCCCTCACTCATTTCATGAGGCCGGCATCATCCTGATCCCAAAGCCTGAGAGAGACACAACCCAAAAAGAGAATTTTAGGCCTATGTCCCTGAGGAACATCGATGGGAAAATCCTCCATAAAATACTGGAAAACCGAATCCAGCAGCACATCAAAGAGCTTATCCATCATGATGAAGTGGGCTTCATCCCTGACATGCAAGGCTGGTCCAACATATGCAAAACAATAAACATAATCCAGCGTATAATCAGGACCAAAGACAGAAACCACGTGATTATCTCAACAGATGCAGAAAAGGCCTTCGACAAAATTCAACAGCCCTTCATGCCAAAAACTCTCAATAAATTAGGTATTGATGGGACATCTCCCAAAATAATACGGGCTATTTAGGGCAAACCCACAGCCAATATCATACTGAATGGGCAAAAAGTGGAAGCATTCCCTTTGCAAACTGCCACAAGACAGGGATGCCCTCTCTCACCACTCCTATTCAACATAGTGTTGGAACTTCTGCCCAGGGCAATCAGGCAGGAGAAAGAAATAAAGAGAAATCAATTAGGAAAAGAGGAAGTCAAATTGTCCCTGTTTGCAGATGACATGATTGAATATTTAGAAAACCCCATCGTCTCAGTCCAAAATCTCCTTAAGCTGATAAGCAACTTCAGCAAAGTCTCAGGATACAAAATCGAGGTGCAAAAATCACAAGCATTCTTATACACCAATAAGAGGCAAACAGAGAGCCAAATCATGAGTGAGCTCCCATTCACAATTGCTTCAAAGAGAATAAAATGCCTAGGAATCCAACTAACAAGGGATGTGAAGGACCTCTTCAAGGAGAACTACAAAGCATTGCTCCACGAACTAAAAGAGGAGACAAACAAATGGAAGAATATTCCACCATCACGGATTGGAAGAATCAATATCGTGAAAATGGCCATACTGCCCAAGGTAAATTATAGATTCAATGCCATCCCCATCAAACTACCAATGACTTTCTTCACAGAACTGGAAAAAACTGCTTTAAAGCTCATATGGAACCACAAAACGGCCCCCACTGCCAACATAATCCTAAGCCAAAAGAACAAAGATGGAGGCATCAAGCTGTCCGACTTCAAGCTACAGTAGAAGGCTACAGTAACCAAAGAGCATGCTATCGGTTGCCGTTTTGGTTACCGTAGACCAATGGAACAGAATAGAGCCCTCAGAAATAATACGACACATCTACAACCATCTGATCTTTGACAAACCTGACAAAAACAAGAAATGGGGAAAGGATTCCCTATTTAAAAAAATGGTGCTGGGAAAACAGGCTAGCCATATGTCGAAAGCTGAAATCGGATCCCTTCCTTACACCTTGTACAAAAATTAATTCAAGACAGATGAAAGACTTAAATGTTAGATCTTAAACCATACAAACCCTAGGAGAAAACCCAGCCAATACCATTGAGGACAAAGGCATGGGCAAGGACCTCATGTCTAAAACGCCAAAAGCAATGGCAACGAAAGCCAACATTGACAAACAGCATCTAATTACACTAAAGACGTTCTGCATAGCTAAAGAAACTCCCATGAGAGTGAACAGGCATCCTGCAGAAAGGGAGAAAATTTTTGCAATCTACTCATCTGACAAAAGGCTAATATCCAGAATCTACTAAGACCTCAAACAGAGTTACAAGAAAAACCAAACAAGCCCATCAACAAGTGGGGGAAGGATATGAAGAGACACTTCTCAAAAGAAGACATTTATGCAGCCAACAGACACATGAAAAAATGCTCATCAAAACTGGCCATCAGAGAAATGCAAATCAAATCCGCAATGAGATATCATCTCACACCAGTTAGAATAGCGATCATTAAAAAGTCAGGAAACAACTGGTGCTGGAGAGGTAGTGGACAAATAGGAACACTTTTACACTGTTGGTGGGACTGTAAACTAGTTCAACGGTAGTGGAAGATAGTGTGGCGAATCCTCAAGGATCTCGAAATAGAAATACCGTTTGACCCAGCCATCCCATTGCTGGGTATATATACCCATAGGATTAGAAATCATGCTGCTAAAAGGACACACGCAGACGTATGTTTATTGCGGCACCATTCACAGTAGCAAAGACTTGGAACCAACCCAGATGTCCATCAATGATAGACTGGATTAAGAAAATGTGGCACAAATACACCATGGAATACTATGCAGCCATGAAAAAGCATGAGTTCATCCCCTTTGGAGGGACACGGATGAAGATGGAAACCATCATTCTTAGCAAACTATCGCAAGGACAAAAAAAGCAAACACCGCATGTTCTCATTCATAGGTGGGAATTGAAGTATGAGAACGCTTGGACACAGAAAGGGGAACATCACACACCGGGGCCTGTCATGGGCGGGGGGAGGGGGAGGGATAGCATTAAGAGATATACCTAATGTAAATGACTAGTGAATGGGTGCAACACACCAACCAGGTGAATCTTGGAAGGCAAAAGCTACTGAATTTAGCGAATTTGTGGAGGCATTCCCAGAAATCAGCCAGGTGAAGTATCACACAACCGAAGACTGCACAACTCCTCTAAGGCAGCACGATGCGGCAAACCCAGACGGCCACTCTTCTCACCCCTCCTCCGTTGGCTGTTCTGGGTAACGAGGTTCAAAAGTCACCTAGGCAACTGCCAAAATAGCTGAAATGGAGTAAGGGCTTCAGGCTGGTGACTAGCAGAGGTCCACCTGACCCCCGTAAGCTGCTGAACAAGAAGGGCTGCCAGAAATGTCCCCCTAGGGAATTTGGTGGAGACGAAGACCCGCTCACTGGACAAGGGTTCCTCCCAGGAGACGCCCGAGCGGAAGAAACGGGCTGTGAGCCACGCCCTTTCACCCTCCGCTACCCCGCCCTGGGCTGGTGAAGGTGCGCGTAAGGATGAGGACTACTGAGCCCTGAAGAAATAAATCCTTCCCCTTTGACCCCAAGGAGGATTGCCTGTGAGGATCTTCAACGAGTCTACCCGTGTCTAGACACGGGAGCAGGTCTGTCCGGCACAGCACCTCCCTCAAGGAGGAGAAGAGTGAGGAGAAAGGAAACTCAAGTCTGACCATTCTGTCCTGGGAGAGAAGAGGAGGATCTCATCTCTCATCTGTCCAAGCAAGGCAAGGAGACTTTCTCTCATCTTTCCAAGCAAGGCAAGGAGACTTTGTATAATTAGGAAACAAAAAGAATTTAGAAGGAATGAAAGCAGCCCGTAAGGTGCATTCCTAAGGACTGCCCATTGAAACTGACACAATTGCCCTTGTTTGATGAGAGGAATGAGCAGAGCACTGAGGTGGTGAACAGGGATCTAGTGAGACTTTCCCAGCATGTTTCTACCAAAGCTTTCTCTAAGCTTCTCGGAACACTCTCCTAATAAGCAGATGTTTGGCCCTTCAGAAAGTCAACAAGCAAAATGCCTTGAGTGTCCCAAAACACTGATGCCATGATGTTGGCTCCTGACTGGCCTCCTTTTCCTTTGACTGGACCACTGCCACCTCTCGGTAGCCGTCGCTTTGATGATGCTTTGCCTTCGAGGTCATATTGGTAAAGCCATGTTCCAACTTCCGGTTACAATTTGTCAGAGGGATGCGTCAGGATCGTGATCCCTCCTGTTTAAAATTTCCACTGATAGCTCTCGTCGTAACTGCAGCTGATCTGGGCACAGTGGTTTTCACAGCCACTGCAGGATTCATCTCCCACATCTTCTCACCTCTTCTTGAAACAAGCTATACATTCGTAAAGAGTTCATTTCTTTGGGGTAGTGTCCTTAGAAGCTTTTGTGAAAACATCAATGATTTCTTCATTCTTCCACCCAAGCTTCACCAGAAATTTGATGTTTGCTCTTGCTGCAATTTTCGTGGAATTCATGTTGCTCTGATAGGAGTCCTTTTCAGTGGATGTCTCATCCTTCTCAGTGCCTCAAACTCGATCTAGTTCAGGAAGGTTATAAGAAGTTCGGACAAGTTTATTTGAGTGCAAACCAGTGGAAACCCATGCATAGTTTCTTCACCATGTGCATTTTCTATGAACCTTTTGAAGAACCCCTGTGTTGAACATTGCCCAAGTCGTGGGAGAGAAGTGGGTGCGGTCCACTTCCTGTCCTCAATTTGCCCGCAGCGGAGGAGTGCAGAGAGCAGGGAAACGCAACCCCAGAGAGATCCTGCCCTGCAGCATGCAGCAGACTGCTGGCCCAGTCCTGGCTCCATGGGGTGCTGTGTGGGCCCAAGCAAGTTGACCAAACTCCCTGACGCTGAAATGAATCCTAGGTGGCCCAATTCCAGTAGCCATTATAGGACTGCCCTGCAGGGACAGTTAATTAACTCAGGAAAAGCAACCTAGCTCCAAGGTTAGCAACCAGGAGTTCCAGTTGATTCCATTAGTGCACCCCTTGAGGCATTCCCAAGCTGGAGTCTGGTGGAAGATGAGGCTCAGTGTGATTGGATGGAAGCACCAACCAATCAAGGAGAAGTCCCACCCACTCTGCCCTGTGCGTCTATAAAGGCGACGGGTGGCGGCCGCGGCACTCATTGAAGCCGCCAGTTGGGAGAGGAGCAGAGCCAGGCCGGTGCTCCCGAAGGCAGCAAGATGTTGCGAGCCACAGCTCCCTGCTGGTTCCCACCTGGATACCCAGAAGCTAAGAAGGTGGCCGAGGAGGCGGCCCTGGAGGCAAGAAGCCGCCAGTTGGGAGCGGAGCAGAGCCAGGCCGGTGCTCCCGAAGGCAGCAAGATGTTGCGAGCCACAGCTCCCTGCTGGTTCCCACCTGGATACCCAGAAGCTAAGAAGGTGGCCGAGGAGGCGGCCCTGGAGGCAAGAAGCCGCCAGTTGGGAGCGGAGCAGAGCCAGGCCGGTGCTCCCGAAGGCAGCAAGATGTTGCGAGCCACAGCTCCCTGCTGGTTCCCACCTGGATACCCAGAAGCTAAGAAGGTGGCCGAGGAGGCGGCCCTCGAGGCTCCAGAATTCCCCCTGCCCTCTCATCAGCCTGCCCAGAGCTTCGGGCTCCGGGTGCCCCAGATGCACAACCAGGCCTCCGCATTTGTGGACATCCAGGCGGAGCCCCAGAACAGGGGTCCGGCGGTGCCCCCAGCGTGTCCCAAGGTGGTGACGGAGGCGTGCTACTTCCCTGCACAGAGGGGATCGGCCTGCTGCTTGCCAGCCGCCCCAAGGCTGACAGAGAGGCCCTCGGGAGTCCGCATCTCAGCCCCCAGGAAGAGGAAGACGATCGCCCAGTCTTCCAGCCCTTGCTTGGTCACAGGTTGCACAGATGCCAAGAGAACCCGCGTGGCCAGCAGCAGCCAACGCTCCAGTGGCTCCAAGGTCGGCAGACAGCCAGGGAAGACGCGCAACAGGTCAGGGATGGCATGCAAGACCACCACCACCATCAGCTCTAAGCGAATCGTCCGTCGTCCATCCTTACCGAGTTTGAAGAAACCTATTGTCCTCCGAAGGTCTGGGTGCCAAGTCCCCACCGTCCTCCGCCGAGGCTATCTCCAACTGTTCACCGAAGAGTGTCTCAAGTTCTGCGCCTCCAAGCAGGAGGCCGAGGAGAAGGCGCTGAACGAGGAGAAGGTGGCCTACGACTGCAGCCCCAACAAGAACAGGTACCTGAACGTGGTCCTGAACACCCTCAAGAGACTGAAGGGCCTGACCCCCAGCTCCATGCCGGGCCTCAGCAGGGCCGCCCTGTACAGCCGCCTCCAGGAGTTCCTGCTCAGCCAGGACCAGCTCGAGGAGAACGGCTACCCCTTCCCGCACCCCGAGCGGCCCGGAGGCGCCGTCCTCTTCACTGGCCAGGGGAAGGGGCCCGGCGACTCCTCCTGCAGGGTCTGCTGCCGTTGTGGCACCGAGTACCTGGTGTCCTCCTCGGGCCGCTGTGTACGCGACCAGTTGTGTTATTATCACTGGGGGCGGGTCCGCTCGAGCCAGGTGGCTGGAGGCCGGGTTAGCCAGTACACCTGCTGTGCAGCTGCTCCTGGCTCTGTGGGCTGCCAGGTGGCAAAGCAGCACGTGCGGGACGGCCGCAAGGACAGCCTCGATGGCTTCGTGGAGACCTTCAAGAAAGAGTTGTCCAGAGACGCTTATCCAGGAATCTACGCCTTGGACTGTGAGATGTGCTACACCACGCATGGCCTAGAGCTGACCCGCGTCACCGTGGTGGACGCCGACATGCGAGTGGTGTACGACACCTTCGTCAAGCCCGACAACGAGATCGTGGACTACAACACCAGGTTTTCCGGAGTCACCGAGGCCGACGTCGCCAAGACGAGCATCACCTTGCCCCAAGTGCAAGCCATCCTGCTGAGCTTTTTCAGCGCCCAAACCATCCTCATCGGGCACAGCCTGGAGAGCGATCTGCTGGCCCTGAAGCTCATCCACAGCACCGTGGTGGACACGGCCGTGCTCTTCCCGCACTACCTGGGTTTCCCCTACAAGCGTTCCCTCAGGAATCTCGCGGCCGACTACCTGGGACAGATCATCCAGGACAGCCAGGACGGCCACAACTCCAGCGAGGACGCAAACGCCTGCCTGCAGCTGGTGATGTGGAAGGTCCGACAGCGCGCCCAGATCCAGCCACGCCACCGGTCCGCCTCTCCCGCCGCCCTGGCCTGTCCTTGGCCCCAGGCCCCTTCCACAACCGCCATCAGTCCTGAGAGCTCACCCTGTCCACCTCGCCGCAAGGCCAAAGAAACCGGAGCAGTCGACGGCAGGAGAGGGCAAAAAGCCAAGAGTAACCCCAACCGGCCACTCCCAGTCCCCCGGAATCCCTGCCGCGGACCCTCGGGCCTGTCCCCATCCCTCTGCCCTTCCCAGACCTCTGGCCTTCCACTAATCGCCTCCCGCAGCACCGAGCCGCCACTCCCAGTCCCCCGAGTCCCTGCCGCGCCCCCTCGCGCCTGTCCACATCCCTCTGCCCATCCGAGACCTCTGTCCTTACACCACTAGCCACCCCACGTGGGACTTCCATGGCCTCTGAGTACAAGGCCAGCCCCCCGGCCCACCAGCTTTCTGAATGTGTGCTTACCTGTTTTTCTCGAGAGGCACCACAGTGAGGTGGGTGAAGCACTTAGGCTCTGGAGTTAGATATCTGGGTTCAAGGCCAAATTCCACCACTTACTAGGTTTCTAATATTGCACAGATAATGTCTTTGCGCTTCTACCTTTTGATCTTTAAAGTGTGATCAAAAGAGACTTAGACTCCCACATCATAATCATGGGAAACTTTAACAGCCCTCTGTAAACATTAGACAGACCAACGAGACAGAAATCTAAAAAGGATATCCAGGAATTGAACTCAGCTCTGCACCAAGCGGACCTAGGAGACATCTACAGAACGCTCCACACCAAATCGACAGAATATACATGCTTCTCAGCACCACATCACACTTATTTCCACATTGACCACATAGTTGGAAGTAAAGCACTCCTCAGTAAATGTAAAATAACAGAAATTACTACAAACGGTCTCTCAGACCACATTGCAATCAAAGTAGACCTCAGGATAAAGAAACTCACTCAAAACCGCTCAACTGCATGGAAACCGGACACCCTGCTCCTTAATGAGTACTGGGTACATAACGAAATGAAGGGAGAAAGAAAGATATTCTCTGAAACCAATGAAAACAAAGGCACAACATACCAGAATCTCTGCGTCACATTTAAAGCAGTGTGTAGAGGGAAATTTATAGCACTAATTGCCCACGAGAGAAAGCAGGAAAAATCAAAAATGCATACCCTAACATCACCATTAAAAGAATGAGAGAAGCAAGAGCAAACACATTCAAAAACTAGCAGAAGGCAAGAAATAACTAAGATCCGAGCAGAACTGATGGAGATAGAGACACAATAAACCCTTCAACAAATCAATGAATCCAGGAGCGGGTTTTTTGCAGTGATCAACAAAATTGATAGAGCACTAGCAAGACTAAGAAAGAAGAAAAGAAAGAAGAATCAAACAGATGCAGTAAAAAATGATAAAGGGGATATCACCACCGATCCCACAGAAATACAAACTACCATCAGACAATACTATCAGCACCTCTAAGCTAATGAACTAGAAAATCTAGAAGAAATGGATAAATTCCTGGACGCATACAACCTCCCCAGAGTAAACCAGGAAGAAGTTGAATGCCTGAGTAGACCACTAACAGGCTCTGAAATTGAGGCAATAATTAACAGCCTATCAAGCAATAAAACTCCAGGACCAGACGGATTCACAGCCGAATTCTACCAGAAGGACAAGGAGGAGCTGGTACCATGCCTTCTGAAACTATTCCAATCAACAGAAAAAGAGGGAATCCTCCCTCACTCATTTCATGAGGCCGGCATCATCCTGATCCCAAAGCCTGAGAGAGACACAACCCAAAAAGAGAATTTTAGGCCTATGTCCCTGAGGAACATCGATGGGAAAATCCTCCATAAAATACTGGAAAACCGAATCCAGCAGCACATCAAAGAGCTTATCCATCATGATGAAGTGGGCTTCATCCCTGACATGCAAGGCTGGTCCAACATATGCAAAACAATAAACATAATCCAGCGTATAATCAGGACCAAAGACAGAAACCACGTGATTATCTCAACAGATGCAGAAAAGGCCTTCGACAAAATTCAACAGCCCTTCATGCCAAAAACTCTCAATAAATTAGGTATTGATGGGACATCTCCCAAAATAATACGGGCTATTTAGGGCAAACCCACAGCCAATATCATACTGAATGGGCAAAAAGTGGAAGCATTCCCTTTGCAAACTGCCACAAGACAGGGATGCCCTCTCTCACCACTCCTATTCAACATAGTGTTGGAACTTCTGCCCAGGGCAATCAGGCAGGAGAAAGAAATAAAGAGAAATCAATTAGGAAAAGAGGAAGTCAAATTGTCCCTGTTTGCAGATGACATGATTGAATATTTAGAAAACCCCATCGTCTCAGTCCAAAATCTCCTTAAGCTGATAAGCAACTTCAGCAAAGTCTCAGGATACAAAATCGAGGTGCAAAAATCACAAGCATTCTTATACACCAATAAGAGGCAAACAGAGAGCCAAATCATGAGTGAGCTCCCATTCACAATTGCTTCAAAGAGAATAAAATGCCTAGGAATCCAACTAACAAGGGATGTGAAGGACCTCTTCAAGGAGAACTACAAAGCATTGCTCCACGAACTAAAAGAGGAGACAAACAAATGGAAGAATATTCCACCATCACGGATTGGAAGAATCAATATCGTGAAAATGGCCATACTGCCCAAGGTAAATTATAGATTCAATGCCATCCCCATCAAACTACCAATGACTTTCTTCACAGAACTGGAAAAAACTGCTTTAAAGCTCATATGGAACCACAAAACGGCCCCCACTGCCAACATAATCCTAAGCCAAAAGAACAAAGATGGAGGCATCAAGCTGTCCGACTTCAAGCTACAGTAGAAGGCTACAGTAACCAAAGAGCATGCTATCGGTTGCCGTTTTGGTTACCGTAGACCAATGGAACAGAATAGAGCCCTCAGAAATAATGCGACACATCTACAACCATCTGATCTTTGACAAACCTGACAAAAACAAGAAATGGGGAAAGGATTCCCTATTTAAAAAAATGGTGCTGGGAAAACAGGCTAGCCATATGTCGAAAGCTGAAATCGGATCCCTTCCTTACACCTTGTACAAAAATTAATTCAAGACAGATGAAAGACTTAAATGTTAGATCTTAAACCATACAAACCCTAGGAGAAAACCCAGCCAATACCATTGAGGACAAAGGCATGGGCAAGGACCTCATGTCTAAAACGCCAAAAGCAATGGCAACGAAAGCCAACATTGACAAACAGCATCTAATTACACTAAAGACGTTCTGCATAGCTAAAGAAAGTCCCATGAGAGTGAACAGGCATCCTGCAGAAAGGGAGAAAATTTTTGCAATCTACTCATCTGACAAAAGGCTAATATCCAGAATCTACTAAGACCTCAAACAGAGTTACAAGAAAAACCAAACAAGCCCATCAACAAGTGGGGGAAGGATATGAAGAGACACTTCTCAAAAGAAGACATTTATGCAGCCAACAGACACATGAAAAAATGCTCATCAAAACTGGCCATCAGAGAAATGCAAATCAAATCCGCAATGAGATATCATCTCACACCAGTTAGAATAGCGATCATTAAAAAGTCAGGAAACAACTGGTGCTGGAGAGGTAGTGGACAAATAGGAACACTTTTACACTGTTGGTGGGACTGTAAACTAGTTCAACGGTAGTGGAAGATAGTGTGGCGAATCCTCAAGGATCTCGAAATAGAAATACCGTTTGACCCAGCCATCCCATTGCTGGGTATATATACCCATAGGATTAGAAATCATGCTGCTAAAAGGACACACGCAGACGTATGTTTATTGCGGCACCATTCACAGTAGCAAAGACTTGGAACCAACCCAGATGTCCATCAATGATAGACTGGATTAAGAAAATGTGGCACAAATACACCATGGAATACTATGCAGCCATGAAAAAGCATGAGTTCATCCCCTTTGGAGGGACACGGATGAAGATGGAAACCATCATTCTTAGCAAACTATCGCAAGGACAAAAAAAGCAAACACCGCATGTTCTCATTCATAGGTGGGAATTGAAGTATGAGAACGCTTGGACACAGAAAGGGGAACATCACACACCGGGGCCTGTCATGGGCGGGGGGAGGGGGAGGGATAGCATTAAGAGATATACCTAATGTAAATGACTAGTGAATGGGTGCAACACACCAACCAGGTGAATCTTGGAAGGCAAAAGCTACTGAATTTAGCGAATTTGTGGAGGCATTCCCAGAAATCAGCCAGGTGAAGTATCACACAACCGAAGACTGCACAACTCCTCTAAGGCAGCACGATGCGGCAAACCCAGACGGCCACTCTTCTCACCCCTCCTCCGTTGGCTGTTCTGGGTAACGAGGTTCAAAAGTCACCTAGGCAACTGCCAAAATAGCTGAAATGGAGTAAGGGCTTCAGGCTGGTGACTAGCAGAGGTCCACCTGACCCCCGTAAGCTGCTGAACAAGAAGGGCTGCCAGAAATGTCCCCCTAGGGAATTTGGTGGAGACGAAGACCCGCTCACTGGACAAGGGTTCCTCCCAGGAGACGCCCGAGCGGAAGAAACGGGCTGTGAGCCACGCCCTTTCACCCTCCGCTACCCCGCCCTGGGCTGGTGAAGGTGCGCGTAAGGATGAGGACTACTGAGCCCTGAAGAAATAAATCCTTCCCCTTTGACCCCAAGGAGGATTGCCTGTGAGGATCTTCAACGAGTCTACCCGTGTCTAGACACGGGAGCAGGTCTGTCCGGCACAGCACCTCCCTCAAGGAGGAGAAGAGTGAGGAGAAAGGAAACTCAAGTCTGACCATTCTGTCCTGGGAGAGAAGAGGAGGATCTCATCTCTCATCTGTCCAAGCAAGGCAAGGAGACTTTCTCTCATCTTTCCAAGCAAGGCAAGGAGACTTTGTATAATTAGGAAACAAAAAGAATTTAGAAGGAATGAAAGCAGCCCGTAAGGTGCATTCCTAAGGACTGCCCATTGAAACTGACACAATTGCCCTTGTTTGATGAGAGGAATGAGCAGAGCACTGAGGTGGTGAACAGGGATCTAGTGAGACTTTCCCAGCATGTTTCTACCAAAGCTTTCTCTAAGCTTCTCGGAACACTCTCCTAATAAGCAGATGTTTGGCCCTTCAGAAAGTCAACAAGCAAAATGCCTTGAGTGTCCCAAAACACTGATGCCATGATGTTGGCTCCTGACTGGCCTCCTTTTCCTTTGACTGGACCACTGCCACCTCTCGGTAGCCGTCGCTTTGATGATGCTTTGCCTTCGAGGTCATATTGGTAAAGCCATGTTCCAACTTCCGGTTACAATTTGTCAGAGGGATGCGTCAGGATCGTGATCCCTCCTGTTTAAAATTTCCACTGATAGCTCTCGTCGTAACTGCAGCTGATCTGGGCACAGTGGTTTTCACAGCCACTGCAGGATTCATCTCCCACATCTTCTCACCTCTTCTTGAAACAAGCTATACATTCGTAAAGAGTTCATTTCTTTGGGGTAGTGTCCTTAGAAGCTTTTGTGAAAACATCAATGATTTCTTCATTCTTCCACCCAAGCTTCACCAGAAATTTGATGTTTGCTCTTGCTGCAATTTTCGTGGAATTCATGTTGCTCTGATAGGAGTCCTTTTCAGTGGATGTCTCATCCTTCTCAGTGCCTCAAACTCGATCTAGTTCAGGAAGGTTATAAGAAGTTCGGACAAGTTTATTTGAGTGCAAACCAGTGGAAACCCATGCATAGTTTCTTCACCATGTGCATTTTCTATGAACCTTTTGAAGAACCCCTGTGTTGAACATTGCCCAAGTCGTGGGAGAGAAGTGGGTGCGGTCCACTTCCTGTCCTCAATTTGCCCGCAGCGGAGGAGTGCAGAGAGCAGGGAAACGCAACCCCAGAGAGATCCTGCCCTGCAGCATGCAGCAGACTGCTGGCCCAGTCCTGGCTCCATGGGGTGCTGTGTGGGCCCAAGCAAGTTGACCAAACTCCCTGACGCTGAAATGAATCCTAGGTGGCCCAATTCCAGTAGCCATTATAGGACTGCCCTGCAGGGACAGTTAATTAACTCAGGAAAAGCAACCTAGCTCCAAGGTTAGCAACCAGGAGTTCCAGTTGATTCCATTAGTGCACCCCTTGAGGCATTCCCAAGCTGGAGTCTGGTGGAAGATGAGGCTCAGTGTGATTGGATGGAAGCACCAACCAATCAAGGAGAAGTCCCACCCACTCTGCCCTGTGCGTCTATAAAGGCGACGGGTGGCGGCCGCGGCACTCATTGAAGCCGCCAGTTGGGAGAGGAGCAGAGCCAGGCCGGTGCTCCCGAAGGCAGCAAGATGTTGCGAGCCACAGCTCCCTGCTGGTTCCCACCTGGATACCCAGAAGCTAAGAAGGTGGCCGAGGAGGCGGCCCTGGAGGCAAGAAGCCGCCAGTTGGGAGCGGAGCAGAGCCAGGCCGGTGCTCCCGAAGGCAGCAAGATGTTGCGAGCCACAGCTCCCTGCTGGTTCCCACCTGGATACCCAGAAGCTAAGAAGGTGGCCGAGGAGGCGGCCCTGGAGGCAAGAAGCCGCCAGTTGGGAGCGGAGCAGAGCCAGGCCGGTGCTCCCGAAGGCAGCAAGATGTTGCGAGCCACAGCTCCCTGCTGGTTCCCACCTGGATACCCAGAAGCTAAGAAGGTGGCCGAGGAGGCGGCCCTCGAGGCTCCAGAATTCCCCCTGCCCTCTCATCAGCCTGCCCAGAGCTTCGGGCTCCGGGTGCCCCAGATGCACAACCAGGCCTCCGCATTTGTGGACATCCAGGCGGAGCCCCAGAACAGGGGTCCGGCGGTGCCCCCAGCGTGTCCCAAGGTGGTGACGGAGGCGTGCTACTTCCCTGCACAGAGGGGATCGGCCTGCTGCTTGCCAGCCGCCCCAAGGCTGACAGAGAGGCCCTCGGGAGTCCGCATCTCAGCCCCCAGGAAGAGGAAGACGATCGCCCAGTCTTCCAGCCCTTGCTTGGTCACAGGTTGCACAGATGCCAAGAGAACCCGCGTGGCCAGCAGCAGCCAACGCTCCAGTGGCTCCAAGGTCGGCAGACAGCCAGGGAAGACGCGCAACAGGTCAGGGATGGCATGCAAGACCACCACCACCATCAGCTCTAAGCGAATCGTCCGTCGTCCATCCTTACCGAGTTTGAAGAAACCTATTGTCCTCCGAAGGTCTGGGTGCCAAGTCCCCACCGTCCTCCGCCGAGGCTATCTCCAACTGTTCACCGAAGAGTGTCTCAAGTTCTGCACCTCCAAGCAGGAGGCCGAGGAGAAGGCGCTGAACGAGGAGAAGGTGGCCTACGACTGCAGCCCCAACAAGAACAGGTACGTGAACGTGGTCCTGAACACCCTCAAGAGACTGAAGGGCCTGACCCCCAGCTCCATGCCGGGCCTCAGCAGGGCCGCCCTGTACAGCCGCCTCCAGGAGTTCCTGCTCAGCCAGGACCAGCTCGAGGAGAACGGCTACCCCTTCCCGCACCCCGAGCGGCCCGGAGGCGCCGTCCTCTTCACTGGCCAGGGGAAGGGGCCCGGCGACTCCTCCTGCAGGGTCTGCTGCCGTTGTGGCACCGAGTACCTGGTGTCCTCCTCGGGCCGCTGTGTACGCGACCAGTTGTGTTATTATCACTGGGGGCGGGTCCGCTCGAGCCAGGTGGCTGGAGGCCGGGTTAGCCAGTACACCTGCTGTGCAGCTGCTCCTGGCTCTGTGGGCTGCCAGGTGGCAAAGCAGCACGTGCGGGACGGCCGCAAGGACAGCCTCGATGGCTTCGTGGAGACCTTCAAGAAAGAGTTGTCCAGAGACGCTTATCCAGGAATCTACGCCTTGGACTGTGAGATGTGCTACACCACGCATGGCCTAGAGCTGACCCGCGTCACCGTGGTGGACGCCGACATGCGAGTGGTGTACGACACCTTCGTCAAGCCCGACAACGAGATCGTGGACTACAACACCAGGTTTTCCGGAGTCACCGAGGCCGACGTCGCCAAGACGAGCATCACCTTGCCCCAAGTGCAAGCCATCCTGCTGAGCTTTTTCAGCGCCCAAACCATCCTCATCGGGCACAGCCTGGAGAGCGATCTGCTGGCCCTGAAGCTCATCCACAGCACCGTGGTGGACACGGCCGTGCTCTTCCCGCACTACCTGGGTTTCCCCTACAAGCGTTCCCTCAGGAATCTCGCGGCCGACTACCTGGGACAGATCATCCAGGACAGCCAGGACGGCCACAACTCCAGCGAGGACGCAAACGCCTGCCTGCAGCTGGTGATGTGGAAGGTCCGACAGCGCGCCCAGATCCAGCCACGCCACCGGTCCGCCTCTCCCGCCGCCCTGGCCTGTCCTTGGCCCCAGGCCCCTTCCACAACCGCCATCAGTCCTGAGAGCTCACCCTGTCCACCTCGCCGCAAGGCCAAAGAAACCGGAGCAGTCGACGGCAGGAGAGGGCAAAAAGCCAAGAGTAACCCCAACCGGCCACTCCCAGTCCCCCGGAATCCCTGCCGCGGACCCTCGGGCCTGTCCCCATCCCTCTGCCCTTCCCAGACCTCTGTCCTTCCACTAATCGCCTCCCGCAGCACCGAGCCGCCACTCCCAGTCCCCCGAGTCCCTGCCGCGCCCCCTCGCGCCTGTCCACATCCCTCTGCCCATCCGAGACCTCTGTCCTTACACCACTAGCCACCCCACGTGGGACTTCCATGGCCTCTGAGTACAAGGCCAGCCCCCCGGCCCACCAGCTTTCTGAATGTGTGCTTACCTGTTTTTCTCGAGAGGCACCACAGTGAGGTGGGTGAAGCACTTAGGCTCTGGAGTTAGATATCTGGGTTCAAGGCCAAATTCCACCACTTACTAGGTTTCTAATATTGCACAGATAATGTCTTTGCGCTTCTACCTTTTGATCTTTAAAGTGTGATCAAAAGAGACTTAGACTCCCACATCATAATCATGGGAAACTTTAACAGCCCTCTGTAAACATTAGACAGAACAACGAGACAGAAATCTAAAAAGGATATCCAGGAATTGAACTCAGCTCTGCACCAAGCGGACCTAGGAGACATCTACAGAACGCTCCACACCAAATCGACAGAATATACATGCTTCTCAGCACCACATCACACTTATTTCCACATTGACCACATAGTTGGAAGTAAAGCACTCCTCAGTAAATGTAAAATAACAGAAATTACTGCAAACGGTCTCTCAGACCACATTGCAATCAAAGTAGACCTCAGGATAAAGAAACTCACTCAAAACCGCTCAACTGCATGGAAACCGGACACCCTGCTCCTTAATGAGTACTGGGTACATAACGAAATGAAGGGAGAAAGAAAGATATTTTCTGAAACCAATGAAAACAAAGGCACAACATACCAGAATCTCTGCGTCACATTTAAAGCAGTGTGTAGAGGGAAATTTATAGCACTAATTGCCCACGAGAGAAAGCAGGAAAAATCAAAAATGCATACCCTAACATCACCATTAAAAGAATGAGAGAAGCAAGAGCAAACACATTCAAAAACTAGCAGAAGGCAAGAAATAACTAAGATCCGAGCAGAACTGATGGAGATAGAGACACAATAAACCCTTCAACAAATCAATGATTCCAGGAGCGGGTTTTTTGCAGTGATCAACAATATTGATAGAGCACTAGCAAGACTAAGAAAGAAGAAAAGAAAGAAGAATCAAACAGATGCAGTAAAAAATGATAAAGGGGATATCACCACCGATCCCACAGAAATACAAACTACCATCAGACAATACTATCAGCACCTCTAAGCTAATGAACTAGAAAATCTAGAAGAAATGGATAAATTCCTGGACGCATACAACCTCCCCAGAGTAAACCAGGAAGAAGTTGAATGCCTGAGTAGACCACTAACAGGCTCTGAAACTGAGGCAATAATTAACAGCCTATCAAGCAATAAAACTCCAGGACCAGACGGATTCACAGCCGAATTCTACCAGAAGGACAAGGAGGAGCTGGTACCATGCCTTCTGAAACTATTCCAATCAACAGAAAAAGAGGGAATCCTCCCTCACTCATTTCATGAGGCCGGCATCATCCTGATCCCAAAGCCTGAGAGAGACACAACCCAAAAAGAGAATTTTAGGCCTATGTCCCTGAGGAACATCGATGGGAAAATCCTCCATAAAATACTGGAAAACCGAATCCAGCAGCACATCAAAGAGCTTATCCATCATGATGAAGTGGGCTTCATCCCTGACATGCAAGGCTGGTCCAACATATGCAAAACAATAAACATAATCCAGCGTATAATCAGGACCAAAGACAGAAACCACGTGATTATCTCAACAGATGCAGAAAAGGCCTTCGACAAAATTCAACAGCCCTTCATGCCAAAAACTCTCAATAAATTAGGTATTGATGGGACATCTCCCAAAATAATACGGGCTATTTAGGGCAAACCCACAGCCAATATCATACTGAATGGGCAAAAAGTGGAAGCATTCCCTTTGCAAACTGCCACAAGACAGGGATGCCCTCTCTCACCACTCCTATTCAACATAGTGTTGGAACTTCTGCCCAGGGCAATCAGGCAGGAGAAAGAAATAAAGAGAAATCAATTAGGAAAAGAGGAAGTCAAATTGCCCCTGTTTGCAGATGACATGATTGAATATTTAGAAAACCCCATCGTCTCAGTCCAAAATCTCCTTAAGCTGATAAGCAACTTCAGCAAAGTCTCAGGATACAAAATCGAGGTGCAAAAATCACAAGCATTCTTATACACCAATAAGAGGCAAACAGAGAGCCAAATCATGAGTGAGCTCCCATTCACAATTGCTTCAAAGAGAATAAAATGCCTAGGAATCCAACTAACAAGGGATGTGAAGGACCTCTTCAAGGAGAACTACAAAGCATTGCTCCACGAACTAAAAGAGGAGACAAACAAATGGAAGAATATTCCACCATCACGGATTGGAAGAATCAATATCGTGAAAATGGCCATACTGCCCAAGGTAAATTATAGATTCAATGCCATCCCCATCAAACTACCAATGACTTTCTTCACAGAACTGGAAAAAACTGCTTTAAAGCTCATATGGAACCACAAAACGGCCCCCACTGCCAACATAATCCTAAGCCAAAAGAACAAAGATGGAGGCATCAAGCTGTCCGACTTCAAGCTACAGTAGAAGGCTACAGTAACCAAAGAGCATGCTATCGGTTGCCGTTTTGGTTACCGTAGACCAATGGAACAGAATAGAGCCCTCAGAAATAATACGACACATCTACAACCATCTGATCTTTGACAAACCTGACAAAAACAAGAAATGGGGAAAGGATTCCCTATTTAAAAAAATGGTGCTGGGAAAACAGGCTAGCCATATGTCGAAAGCTGAAATCGGATCCCTTCCTTACACCTTGTACAAAAATTAATTCAAGACAGATGAAAGACTTAAATGTTAGATCTTAAACCATACAAACCCTAGGAGAAAACCCAGCCAATACCATTGAGGACAAAGGCATGGGCAAGGACCTCATGTCTAAAACGCCAAAAGCAATGGCAACGAAAGCCAACATTGACAAACAGCATCTAATTACACTAAAGACGTTCTGCATAGCTAAAGAAACTCCCATGAGAGTGAACAGGCATCCTGCAGAAAGGGAGAACATTTTTGCAATCTACTCATCTGACAAAAGGCTAATATCCAGAATCTACTAAGACCTCAAACAGAGTTACAAGAAAAACCAAACAAGCCCATCAACAAGTGGGGGAAGGATATGAAGAGACACTTCTCAAAAGAAGACATTTATGCAGCCAACAGACACATGAAAAAATGCTCATCAAAACTGGCCATCAGAGAAATGCAAATCAAATCCGCAATGAGATATCATCTCACACCAGTTAGAATAGCGATCATTAAAAAGTCAGGAAACAACAGGTGCTGGAGAGGTAGTGGACAAATAGGAACACTTTTACACTGTTGGTGGGACTGTAAACTAGTTCAACGGTAGTGGAAGATAGTGTGGCGAATCCTCAAGGATCTCGAAATAGAAATACCATTTGACCCAGCCATCCCATTGCTGGGTATATATACCCATAGGATTAGAAATCATGCTTCTGAAAGGACACACGCAGACGTATGTTTATTGCGGCACCATTCACAGTAGCAAAGACTTGGAACCAACCCAGATGTCCATCAATGATAGACTGGATTAAGAAAATGTGGCACAAATACACCATGGAATACTATGCAGCCATGAAAAAGCATGAGTTCATCCCCTTTGGAGGGACACGGATGAAGCTGGAAACCATCATTCTTAGCAAACTATCGCAAGGACAAAGAAAGCAAACACCGCATGTTCTCATTCATAGGTGGGAATTGAAGTATGAGAACGCTTGGACACAGAAAGGGGAACATCACACACCGGGGCCTGTCATGGGCGGGGGGAGGGGGAGGGATAGCATTAAGAGATATACCTAATGTAAATGACTAGTGAATGGGTGCAACACACCAACCAGGTGAATCTTGGAAGGCAAAAGCTACTGAATTTAGCGAATTTGTGGAGGCATTCCCAGAAATCAGCCAGGTGAAGTATCACACAACCGAAGACTGCACAACTCCTGTAAGGCAGCACGATGCGGCAAACCCAGACGGCCACTCTTTTCACCCCTCCTCCGTTGGCTGTTCTGGGTAACGAGGTTCAAAAGTCACCTAGGCAACTGCCAAAATAGCTGAAATGGAGTAAGGGCTTCAGGCTGGTGCCTAGCAGAGGTCCACCTGACCCCCGTAAGCTGCTGAACAAGAAGGGCTGCCAGAAATGTCCCCCTAGGGAATTTGGTGGAGACGAAGACCCGCTCACTGGACAAGGGTTCCTCCCAGGAGACGCCCGAGCGGAAGAAACGGGCTGTGAGCCACGCCCTTTCACCCTCCGCTACCCCGCCCTGGGCTGGTGAAGGTGCGCGTAAGGATGAGGACTACTGAGCCCTGAAGAAATAAATCCTTCCCCTTTGACCCCAAGGAGGATTGCCTGTGAGGATCTTCAACGAGTCTACCCGTGTCTAGACACGGGAGCAGGTCTGTCCGGCACAGCACCTCCCTCAAGGAGGAGAAGAGTGAGGAGAAAGGAAACTCAAGTCTGACCATTCTGTCCTGGGAGAGAAGAGGAGGATCTCATCTCTCATCTGTCCAAGCAAGGCAAGGAGACTTTCTCTCATCTTTCCAAGCAAGGCAAGGAGACTTTGTATAATTAGGAAACAAAAAGAATTTAGAAGGAATGAAAGCAGCCCGTAAGGTGCATTCCTAAGGACTGCCCATTGAAACTGACACAATTGCCCTTGTTTGATGAGAGGAATGAGCAGAGCACTGAGGTGGTGAACAGGGATCTAGTGAGACTTTCCCAGCATGTTTCTACCAAAGCTTTCTCTAAGCTTCTCGGAACACTCTCCTAATAAGCAGATGTTTGGCCCTTCAGAAAGTCAACAAGCAAAATGCCTTGAGTGTCCCAAAACACTGATGCCATGATGTTGGCTCCTGACTGGCCTCCTTTTCCTTTGACTGGACCACTGCCACCTCTCGGTAGCCGTCGCTTTGATGATGCTTTGCCTTCGAGGTCATATTGGTAAAGCCATGTTCCAACTTCCGGTTACAATTTGTCAGAGGGATGCGTCAGGATCGTGATCCCTCCTGTTTAAAATTTCCACTGATAGCTCTCGTCGTAACTGCAGCTGATCTGGGCACAGTGGTTTTCACAGCCACTGCAGGATTCATCTCCCACATCTTCTCACCTCTTCTTGAAACAAGCTATACATTCGTAAAGAGTTCATTTCTTTGGGGTAGTGTCCTTAGAAGCTTTTGTGAAAACATCAATGATTTCTTCATTCTTCCACCCAAGCTTCACCAGAAATTTGATGTTTGCTCTTGCTGCAATTTTCGTGGAATTCATGTTGCTCTGATAGGAGTCCTTTTCAGGGGATGTCTCATCCTTCTCAGTGCCTCAAACTCGATCTAGTTCAGAAAGGTTATAAGAAGTTCGGACAAGTTTATTTGAGTGCAAACCAGTGGAAACCCATGCATAGTTTCTTCACCATGTGCATTTTCTATGAACCTTTTGAAGAACCCCTGTGTTGAACATTGCCCAAGTCGTGGGAGAGAAGTGGGTGCGGTCCACTTCCTGTCCTCAATTTGCCCGCAGCGGAGGAGTGCAGAGAGCAGGGAAACGCAACCCCAGAGAGATCCTGCCCTGCAGCATGCAGCAGACTGCTGGCCCAGTCCTGGCTCCATGGGGTGCTGTGTGGGCCCAAGCAAGTTGACCAAACTCCCTGACGCTGAAATGAATCCTAGGTGGCCCAATTCCAGTAGCCATTATAGGACTGCCCTGCAGGGACAGTTAATTAACTCAGGAAAAGCAACCTAGCTCCAAGGTTAGCAACCAGGAGTTCCAGTTGATTCCATTAGTGCACCCCTCGAGGCATTCCCAAGCTGGAGTCTGGTGGAAGATGAGGCTCAGTGTGATTGGATGGAAGCAGCAACCTATCAAGGAGAAGTCCTACCCACTCTGCCCTGTGCGTCTATAAAGGCGACGGGTGGCGGCCGCGGCACTCATTGAAGCCGCCAGTTGGGAGAGGAGCAGAGCCAGGCCGGTGCTCCCGAAGGCAGCAAGATGTTGCGAGCCACAGCTCCCTGCTGGTTCCCACCTGGATACCCAGAAGCTAAGAAGGTGGCCGAGGAGGCGGCCCTGGAGGCAAGAAGCCGCCAGTTGGGAGCGGAGCAGAGCCAGGCCGGTGCTCCCGAAGGCAGCAAGATGTTGCGAGCCACAGCTCCCTGCTGGTTCCCACCTGGATACCCAGAAGCTAAGAAGGTGGCCGAGGAGGCGGCCCTCGAGGCTCCAGAATTCCCCCTGCCCTCTCATCAGCCTGCCCAGAGCTTCGGGCTCCGGGTGCCCCAGATGCACAACCAGGCCTCCGCATTTGTGGACATCCAGGCGGAGCCCCAGAACAGGGGTCCGGCGGTGCCCCCAGCGTGTCCCAAGGTGGTGACGGAGGCGTGCTACTTCCCTGCACAGAGGGGATCGGCCTGCTGCTTGCCAGCCGCCCCAAGGCTGACAGAGAGGCCCTCGGGAGTCCGCATCTCAGCCCCCAGGAAGAGGAAGACGATCGCCCAGTCTTCCAGCCCTTGCTTGGTCACAGGTTGCACAGATGCCAAGAGAACCCGCGTGGCCAGCAGCAGCCAACGCTCCAGTGGCTCCAAGGTCGGCAGACAGCCAGGGAAGACGCGCAACAGGTCAGGGATGGCATGCAAGACCACCACCACCATCAGCTCTAAGCGAATCGTCCGTCGTCCATCCTTACCGAGTTTGAAGAAACCTATTGTCCTCCGAAGGTCTGGGTGCCAAGTCCCCACCGTCCTCCGCCGAGGCTATCTCCAACTGTTCACCGAAGAGTGTCTCAAGTTCTGCGCCTCCAAGCAGGAGGCCGAGGAGAAGGCGCTGAACGAGGAGAAGGTGGCCTACGACTGCAGCCCCAACAAGAACAGGTACCTGAACGTGGTCCTGAACACCCTCAAGAGACTGAAGGGCCTGACCCCCAGCTCCATGCCGGGCCTCAGCAGGGCCGCCCTGTACAGCCGCCTCCAGGAGTTCCTGCTCAGCCAGGACCAGCTCGAGGAGAACGGCTACCCCTTCCCGCACCCCGAGCGGCCCGGAGGCGCCGTCCTCTTCACTGGCCAGGGGAAGGGGCCCGGCGACTCCTCCTGCAGGGTCTGCTGCCGTTGTGGCACCGAGTACCTGGTGTCCTCCTCGGGCCGCTGTGTACGCGACCAGTTGTGTTATTATCACTGGGGGCGGGTCCGCTCGAGCCAGGTGGCTGGAGGCCGGGTTAGCCAGTACACCTGCTGTGCAGCTGCTCCTGGCTCTGTGGGCTGCCAGGTGGCAAAGCAGCACGTGCGGGACGGCCGCAAGGACAGCCTCGATGGCTTCGTGGAGACCTTCAAGAAAGAGTTGTCCAGAGACGCTTATCCAGGAATCTACGCCTTGGACTGTGAGATGTGCTACACCACGCATGGCCTAGAGC